>NC_142093.1:37579042-38855709 GCF_054644295.1 Miniopterus natalensis
ATAAAAGTGTCTTTTTAAAGTGATTTAAAACTACCGATCCTTCAAAATAACTTTTAATTGGTGATTTGGGAATGCTCCTGAGCTGTCTCTGGGGATGGGACTGAAGTTTCATTAGAATATCTTGGTTTAATATTTAAGTTCAGAGAGAGGGTGGGAACGAAGAGAAGCGCCTGCCGGTACCGGGCAGAGCAGCTCCAGGGGCAACTTCTTGGAGGCGGTTGTTTGAGGTGGTGGAAGGAGGATGGACTGTGTCCAATGCTGTGGGTGCAAATCTCTGCTCTATCACTTAAGCTCCCTGAGGCTCGGTTTTCTCATCTATAATTTGAAAACGTTGCTTTGCAGAGTCTGTGCTCAATAGTATCAGCGCACACAGGGCATGTCAACCAAATGACCTCATGTCATCTGGACATCAGCCAAGTGACTTAACAGGGTTTCTTTTAATTGCTAGAATTAAATGTAAAACAGATGAACAGGCCCCCCCTTCAGTAGTGAGTAGTTGAAAACACCACCAAAGATGGCAGACTAAGCTATTAAAATGGTTTTTATAAATCTTTTTTCCTTTGGCTTTTAAATGAAAGCAACTCTATTCATAGTCTAAAGCGGAGGAAATAAGCTTTTGTAATATGCTAATATTTCACCTCAGGAAAATAATTGTTCCTAGGAAAGCCAAAATGTTCCTACGCTTAATCCTACGGTTTGAAGTATAAAGATTTGTTGTATTTTTATTTTATTTTTTTGCCTGAGTTGAAAAACCAGGGACTGTTTTAAAAAGGACTTCAAGCAATGATCAAGTGCCACATAAATTCTAAGTTAAGAATTACCAGAGGACCTTAATGTAGCACATCATAAATACTAATTAATTTTTACTGACACCCCTGTGGTGAAAACATTATTGTCCCTCCTCCCCTTCACCAGGCAGGGAGCTGAGGGTTGTAGGCGACCGAGCAGCTCACCCTGGGGACATGTAGAAGTTGCCTGGGCAGAAAAGGGCGCCTGGGAGGTTGGCACTGGAGCCCAGTTGTTTACAGTTTGAGAAGAGACTCATTCCTCGCACTCTTTAGATTGATAGTGTGTGTGTGGCGGGACCCGTTTGTGTGTCCTTCTGAGACTCAAAAATGTCAGCCATTGGTTTCCAGGACCTGCAATCACAAATTATTTTTGGCAATGCAAACACTTCAGTCCTTGAGACCTAAATTTACTTAGCGAGCTTCAAATTGTTCCTCTGAAAGGATTAGAAATGGAATTGAAGGCGAACCGTGAAGACCCGAAGCAACAAGGAAAATGGACGGTGTTCCCCTTTTCAAATAAGTGATTTACTTGTTTATTTGTGGTTTTATTTTAGATTTTGGTCTCAACAATGGTAATTTGTAAGGTAATCCAGAGATTATTTTGTAATCTCTTCTTCTGTCCCAACCATTTAGTGTATATAGAGGGCACTTAGTAGCTAAAACACAATCCCGGCACGTTGACCAGGGACCGGTATAGGATGTTCTATAAAGGACAGCACAATATATACACAAATTTACTCTTTCAAACATTCAGTTAATACAGCACTTTACTCATTTAACCAAGTAGTTTGTGATTAGAAGAATCCCAGGAATGAGCCAGAAATAGGGGTGATGACTTCAATTTAGTTAAATTTGGTAAATAAACGCCTAGTGCTTTTTCTTCTTCAAAAGCTAAAAATTTGACAACTGGGGTCTAATTTATGATTTTTAAAAAATAAAGAGATTGAATATGTCAAGAGCCAGGATCACATACATTTGTCCAAATTGTATGTGATTTTTTCCAGAAAATGACTTATCTTAGCCAAGAATAAATGCTAGAGGCTGCTTGACTATCAGTATTGCGTAGTATGAAAAATGGAATTCACCATCACTGGGTAGCTTTCCCCCGGTAATAAACTGCAATATTGGTTTATATAGCACCCATATAAGTCTTTACTGTCATACTTTTGGAATTGCGATATTTAAAATAACACCTTGAAATTGTTGACTGTAATATAGAAAAATAGGATTGAATTTCGTCTTATGAGAGAGGTTTCAGCTCCAAGGTACTACAGTGTATTTCTGAAAATGAGCCTTGCAAATGTTTTCCACTAGAATATTTATGGATATAGTAATTTAGGCAGTCATTCCCTGGAGTAGATTATGACATGCCAGTAGCTGCAAGATGAGAATAAACCCTAAAGTGTCCAGTTGCAATTAGAGAAAGACATTTAAAAAACCACATTTTTTAAATCGTAAAAAAAAAAAAAGATTGCTTCTCTGTTAGAAAGGTCAAACCATTTGGAAAACTGTCTTCATGATTTTTCTGATACATCTCGTTCCTTCCTGTTCCTGGGTTAAAATAAATAACTCCTGAAATTTTAATTATGGGCTCTCAAACAACAAGACAAAACCAGTTCAACTGCTTTATATCATGTCCTGGGCCAGGAGTCGAAGCCAACAGCCATGAAAAGATAACCACAAGCTGACTTTTTGTGTTTTATAGGTTAATACCCACAACGAAGGGGGTGAGTTGTTTATGTCATGTTAAACATCATGGCAGAAGAAATGAAAGTCTCGATATTACTCTTAATCATATTATTTCCACTCTTTTTTTTCTGGCAAAGGATTTTTACACGTCCGTAAAGCTCCTCCTAGGCAGAAATTACCAAGTTCAAGTTCACTCTAAATGCCACTGCTGCTATCGATAACTACACAGGCAACTAGATTAAAGTCGTAAACATACGTTTTAAGAGGCTTGGCAGGTTGGGTGTTCTTACAACCATCACATTTTAGAGACCTTTCTAAATCATGAGTTACAGAAACTAGAACAAAATTAGCCCAGGTTGTTCCACTGAGCTGCCCCATTTCCCTCTGGGGCCTATTAAGTTCTATACAAACAAGGTTGCCTCTTATTTTGGCGTATTTGGCGTTGGTACACACCTCCGAGGTTAGTGAGCCAGGCCCCTCGCACTGTCTGTCTCGTCTCGAACAGGTTGTCATTCAGATTCCAGGCCCTTTTCTTCACGCCTGTTTTTCACTGGGCGATATCAAGAGTATCTGAACCTGATCAAATCCCCTTCAGCACAGGACATTAGCGCTGTGCCGGGTGCGTCTCGCTCACTGGCACACGTTGCATGACATCTGGGCGGAAAAACAGTTGTTCAGAAATGCCGTCTTGCCTCCCTCGCGGAGTTACAGCGGCTTCCCAGGCCAAGAGTTAAACAGAAGAAAGGAACCCATTTTAAAAGCCACGTCCTTTAGGTGACATATGCAGAAGCCGCGCTGGCATTTCATCCCCTGCCGGCTTCATACTCAGGTGTCAACATTTATCTGAACACCGAGGAGAATGGAGCCAAAGGGCCGAAATGTGTTTACTTTGGCCTCATAAAACTCATGCTTGGGAAAACCTTAGGGGTGCAGCGCCTTGTGCGTGTTCACACGCAACACCCATTGCTGATAACAAGGGATAGCCACGTGCGTTGAAAAGAAAACATGCCCTTTAGAATTGAACTTAGACCTTGGGGATGAAAGATCTCCCCAGCTAACAGCTGGTGGGAATTGTACAGTCTCGGATTTGCTCCCTGGGGACCTGACATCATTGAATTTGGAAAAGCAGAGCCAGGTTCATCCAGGGGTAGCCGAGAAGAAAACTGTTTTGAAAAAAAAAAAGGTGATTATAACTCAGGCTTTTAAATTAAGTCACAGAAGTCCCTACCTAATTATATTATGAAAACAAGGCTCCCGCTCCAAGTTCCTAGGAAAGAGAAGGTCGTGGTGGATTTATTCTTGTTTACTACTTTCAATCAACCATGCTTAATTAATTTTTCTTAAAAATAATAGAATGAAACTCATATAAAAGCACATTAAATAGTTCAATAATGAAACCAATTTACATTTAAATTTTAAGGATTCGTGGTAAAGGGAAAGAGGTGGTAAAAATAACCGTCACCTACAGAAGCTCGCAGCCTTTGAGTTGTATCCCATTGTTAACCTTCTTGACCCCAAGTTCGAACAAGGTGCCAGCCAGTCGTGGAAGGAACACAGCGTTCAGAAACTGTTGTGGGCGGAACCTGAGGGGAGGTGCTGAGAAACAGGCAAAAAGTAACTGAAAAACATGGTTCTTGCCTTAAAAAAAAAAAAAGTGTAACTGAGCCTAAATATCTGTACAAAGCACGTGGGTAAATTTACATTCGCTTTCTTGTCTTTACCTTTTCTCTCACCTAAAGGAGAGCAAACTAAAGGGTAAGGGGGAAGAAAAGCAGAGACCCTCAGTAAGCAGATCTCCGAAGAATCAGGGCCCTTAGCTGTCTTCAGAATAGGACAGGTGTTAACGAGACAAAGTTCAAAAACAGACAAAAACCTGAGCCTGTCTCTCGAACATTTCCTAGCCTCTGTTTTCATCTGTAAAGGGTATGGGAGCAATACTGCTACTTTGCAGGGTGGTTTAGGAAATCAAATACGATAGAATATATAAAGTGCTCGGCACAGGTTTGGGCAAATAGCAAGAGCTCAGATAAACAGTGGTCTTTATTATTATTAATGATGGGTAGTGGCTAATACCCATTGAATGTCTAGTATCCTTGGCATGGAATGTTTCTGACGCTCCCCTCTGGCATTTATGGGTGGCTCAACTGGCCACGCAGGGAGTGTCAGGTACAACTCTATCACGTTCGTCACTTGCTGCTTGGGTTTGATCCAGAGGCTTACTCAGCACACTGCCCCTGCCGGAGGGGTGCAGTGGGGGTGGGAGGTAAGAAGGTGAAGAATCATGCCAGGTCCTGTGGGGATCCAGACCAGGAGCAGGCCTTAGCCAAGCCAGATCCGGTGCAGAACACCTCTTGGCTTTGCGCCCATGGGACCGAGGAGCTCTGTGTGCACCAGGCTGGCCTCGCTGGTATCCCAAAGGGAGCACATGAGTGTTTTCACTGAGTCCTGTGAGGTTTTGTTAACTCTAGGATTAGGAACCTCAGGCACCTGGGTCTGGAATGAAATATTGTTGTAGAACAAAGGACAGCACATTAGCTAGTTCAGACCACTCCATGATCGCAAAGGAGATGTCTCCTCCCCTGCAGCCCCAAAAAGGGAAAAAGCCCGTAGCAGTGAAATCACAAATACTGCATTATCATGGAGGTAGAAAGAGGATAGGTGGCAGCACTTCTGCCCCCTGCCCACATCAGTTGAGGTGATGGAAGACATGACTATCCAAGAAAATTAAGGACAAGTGGATGGAAGGAAAGGCCTGGTCTTGGAATCAGGGAACCGCAGATGAAGGGCACCTCCACAGAGAAAAGTTAAATTATTCTCACGCATCTGATTTAGATTTGACTTGGGAATATAACTGTTAGGTGGCGATCTTGAGATGAATGTGAATATATGTGAACCAAACCATGTACAACTTAGATCGAGGCAGAAAGAACATTTTTTTATTTGAAAATGTTTTGATACAAATTAAATAGAAGATCCTGTATCTCATATCTGAAGTGAAATAAAAGGGAATTTGGGGCCTTGAGCTCTAAGCTCTGAGGACACACGCTATTAATAAGTGGTGAATTAATTTATTTCACTCTTTTAAGCCAGAAGTCAGACCCACAGGCAGGTGCCGCGGGTGAGCACAGGAAGCTGGCTTCAAGGCCAACCAGTCTGTCCTGCCACCAGTGCCACCTAGTGGCAGCTAGGAAGATGTGTAAGCATCTTTTTAAAAATTGGTTTGAAAAGTTATAAAAGCATACATAATAAAACTCATTGTTAAAAAACTATTAAAAATACACAGGAATTCAGAATAAATTGTCAAGGGTCTTTCAATTCCATGTCCAATCCCAGTCCCCTTCCTCATTTATAGTGACCTGCCTTTGCTGCGCATGTTCTCAAGTCCCAATCTCTCTCTCTTATTGTCTCTATCTCTGCCTCTATCTCTGTCTCCCAGTCTCTCTCTCTCCCTGCACTTAGTTTTTGAAAACATACTACGTATGATGAGGTGATTTTTTTTGCTTAACATATATCTTCAAAACTATTCCCTAGCCCAGCAGAAATGATCACCAGTGGACTCAGACACTATCTGTCATAAGTTCAAATGCCATGTCAGCTATCAAGGTCTGACTGGAAGTTATGTGGGCACTGAAAATGTCTTCCCTTGCATGAGGTTCTTGCCTCAGACTAGCCATAGCCATGATCAATTCCCCTGCTTATCCAGCCTCTACCTTGTTCCCTGTCCTGAGCAATCGGCCCTCTGCCTCTCTATCCTGTGACCTAAACTAGCGATGTGCCATCTGGGTCCAGGCCTCCATCTCTCCTGTCTTCTCACAATCTGTTAACTCCATCTCAGAGAGCTCTCTTGCTCCCATGCAGACCTCTCTGCCCCCACGTGCCATTGTCTGGCTTTAGCACCCCCACGCCTCACCATTGCAGATGCTTCTATACTACTCTCACTGCCTCCAAACTGGCGACAGGGAGATCGCTCTGTAACACACAGGTCATGATGCTTAACAAATCCCTCCAGCTCCCATTTTCTAAGGAGCAAAGCCAAAACCGCTCAGCAGGTACGCAAAGCTCGCCCCAGTCTGGTCCATGCCTCTCTCCTCCCCGACTCCCTACACTCCAGCTGCACAGAATCCCTCCGTCCAGAGTGGACCATAGGCCTCCCTATGCCAAGGGCCTGCAACACCTTCTCTGGGACTGAAATGTGTTTCCCCTTTTGTTCTCCTGATTAGATTTGACTCAGTTGTCAAGATGCAACTCAAATATCACCTATGAAGCTGCCTCCAACTCCAGCAGGCTCCTCCTCTGTCCTGTCCTGTATTTGATGTCCCCATCTATTATAGCACTTACCACATTTTATTGTAATTTTTTGGCCATGAGCAATTTGAATACTTATGGTAGTACCTTCACCATTTCCTGCCCCCTGGAGCAGCTGGCACATGAACGTGTTGTGAATGAGTAAATAAATATTAGAGAGAAGGGCTGCAGTGCACAGACCTTCGGGCAGTGATTTCCAAACTTCTCTATGATAAGGATCATCTAAGGTGCTTATTAAAATGCAGATGTGTCGGATTTACTCTCAGAGCTCACCTAATTTAGCAGGTCTGAAAGGTGGAGTGCAGGAACCTACATTTTTAACAAGGATCCCAGATCATTCTGATGGCCTGTGTGAGACCCTCCCCTAGAATGAAAAGCCAATAATCTGAAAAAAAAGCAAAGGACGCATTTGTTCCTCGAACTGGCGTACGTTGAAGAATGTGCTTATTACGCCCATAAAAGATCCACGAGGTGGTTGTTCTTGGCACCCCTGAGAATAAATAGATGCCAGCCCACGCTGAATAGTTGAATAGCGAAGGCCACAGTGAAGTGAATTCCATGAAGACGCAGCTTCAAGCTCCACATACAAAGGCTGAACTGTTTCTTTTTCAGAACAATTGTCGTCAACCCCCGTATGTTTGTTTTGTTAGAACAGTCGTTACTTAGCCAGGCCCAAGCTGTTTCCATTAGGATGTTGCATTTGTGTCAAGCTTCCAAGCATGTTAGCAACTTTAAGCCTGTCTCCCCTCTTTCCCTGAGGGAGGAACAAGCACAAGTTCACGCCAACTCAACTCCTTAGAGAGGCTTCTCTGCTCAGGAACAGCTCGCGGGCGCCAGATGCAGGCGGGAGGGGGAGAGTGGGAGAGTTCCCAGCCCCCCCCTCGGTGCTGTCTCATTTCCCCCACCCACCCTGCCACATGCTCACTGGTTGTCTTCAGCAGGTGGCTCCCACCCCTGCCTTCAAATCTGCTCACACGATTTTCCTCCCAGAGTTTGTGCATCCCAAACTCTGAAAAGAGGCGTAGGTTCTCGACAATGCGGGACTACCAAGGACACATGGGCCAAAGCGAAGACTCCATACGGCTAAGGGACAGGATGTTGCAGAGACCGTGGAAAACATGGCGTAGGCTCTGGTTCAGAAGGCACAACCCTCAGGCAGCAGGTGCCCAGCAGGTTCAGGGCACCAGCTCTCCTGGAGGTCCCGGGCCTCCGCCCTCAGCCACGTGGATCTGCCTGGACTTGCCCTGACCCCTTATTCCTGTTCCTTTCCTCCTGGTGAGACCCCTCTCAGTTCTACAGACTCAGATTTCCTCACATCTAAAGTGGTTAAGCCGATTGAACTAACCCAGCTTCTGATTTAGGGGCTTCTCTGACTCCATAGTTTCTAGGCTTTTCCTTCTCAGTCGTGGGCTCTTTAGTGTGCCCACTCTTCAGCTTCACGGCTCCAGACTCAATGCAGACACCGCTACAGGCCCAAAGCAAGACACGTGTACTCAAAGCAGGCCATCTGGGAAGACATCGAGCCCTTCTCTGATGGTTTGTGAGGAATATTTGACTCTTGTCGGTTTCCCAGAAGGATGGACATGTGTGAAGGAAAGAGGAGAACCACCTGGTGGCTACCCCTGGGGAAGTCTGTTCAGCGTGTGCCCCTCTGAAATCAGTCCCTGATGCTTTGTGCGGATGGTCAGACCCTGACAGCTTGACTTCTTGCCTCCTGGGCCACTTTGCATTAGTCTCCTCAGGTTTTAAAAAAAATAAACATACAGTAAAAAAACCCAACAACTCTGTGAGTGTGCGTGTATGTATGTGGTGTGTGCAGTTCTATGGGTTCTAATACATGTATAGATTCATGCAACTGCCACCATGGTCAGGATCTGGCACAGTTCTGTCACCCCTCACACTGCCCCTTTGAGTATAACCAAGCTTTATCCAAGGCCTTACTTATAAAAATCACTAGGTCCCAGCCGGGCGTGGCTCAGCGGTTGAGTGTCGACCTAGGATCCAGGCGATCGGGGTTCGATTCCCGGTCAGAGCACATGCCCGGTTGTGGGCTCCATCAGTGACTCTCTCATCATTGATGTTTCTCTCTCTCTCCCTCTCCTTTCCTCTCTCTGAAGTCAATAAAGATATATTTAAAAAAAAAATCACTAGGGAAAGGTTAACCTCTATAGAAAAGTTAAGGAAGATTGTGTTCAATATTTGAAAGAACTTGTCATTCGGGGTTAGATTACATCTGCAGAGTGAAGACAAATTCCCAGGCTCTTAAGTCCTAAATGGGCCCTTAGGCTGTCCTCCTAGACAAGTTGGCTGAGCAATTCTCTCTTACTCAGGAAAAACACCCTTGTCCTGAATGGGAGCCTGATGATTATTAAACTTACATTCATGATGCCCATTCATTTGAATTGAGCTAATATGAGTCTGCAACCATTAGGCTGTAACCATAATGTAACTGAAAATAAACTCTTGGTATGGTCATATTCATTAAATCTCAGTATGTAATCATCTCGATTTGGGGAAATAAATACCAGGTGCATGGGCAAGTATTTACTCCGCAACAAAATACAAGCCTAAAGAATATGCTGTGAGAAAATCAAGATTCCAGCTGGGTTTTGATTGGGAAAAACATTAATATTTTAGAATATATATATACTTTTGGCCAGAGAGTGATTGATGAAGGCAAAGGAAAAACCAGATGTTTCCGTTTTGAGAAAATCACAATGCTCCTATGTTTAATGGATCGGTTGAACTTTTCTGAGCATTCAAAAATATTCTTGTCAAATAACGTTGACAATTCAAATTCTGCTTCCAACGATGAGGGAGGTTGCCCAAAACACCAAGGTCACCTCAGGGGCCATGAGGAATGGCCTTCACAATGGGAGGGAAACATCAGCTTTGGGGCTGTGAGAGGTCCAGGTTTGCAGACTTCTAGAGGAGGGTAAGTGTGTTGGAGCCATTTGGGTTTCATTCTGCCTTTTCCACTCGCACTAGCTATGTGATCTTGGGCGGACAGACTAACCCCTCTGAGCTTAATGTCCTCATTTTAACAATGGGAATCATATATAATTTATAGGTGATTTGGAGGGCTTAATGAGACAGTGTACATAACATGTCTGCCATACAACAGACCCTCAATGAATGTGATTTTTGCTTTTCTTTTCCCCCATTTAATCCAACCTTCTGCCTCTAAACAGAGCCCCACTCAAACTAGCTCAGTCAGAGTTTGTTATTTTTTAAGTGCACAAATGGAAAAAAGATGGCTTAATCTGTCTCCTAATTCATCCAATGACTTTACATTTTCCCTGGTAGGAAATAATGTCTCAGAACTCAATTAAACACTTAAGTTTTTTTTTTTTTTTGGAGTAGTTCCACTTTAGGATCCTCAGCAGAAAAGGAGAGCAGCTGGCCAGGGCTCCCCAGGTGCTGCAGATCAGGAAAGTCTAAGCTATGTTGGGTACATTACAACCCCAAATCTAAGTAGTAGTGTTTTACAGTAGTTTCTCATTCCTAAAAACAAACAAACAAAAAGACAAAGCAAATCAGCAAAATGTTAATTGTGAAGTCCAGGTGATGAGCATGTGAATGCTTTATGTGCAGTTCTTTCCATTTTTCCATATATTTCAACATTTTTCACAATAAAAAGTTGGGGAGAAAAAGTTTATTTCACACTTTAGGCTACAGGTCTGACGTAGGTTGGCTAGGGTTTTGCTTTATATCTTCTCACTCCAGGACCCAGGATGATGGGTCATCTTGAAAATGGCTGGTTGTCACAGCAAAGGGAAGGACAGCTGGATATTTCAGCCTGGTAGCGACATCTGTCCCCTCTGCTCAGAGCTCAATGCCAGAGATGCTCTCACAGGGCCTTCCCCCAGGCCCTGGAAGTGCACAGAAAGGGCAGGGCTGGAAACATAAATAATTACCCTGACAGAAATAAACTACTTGTAAGAACAACAGGCCTCTGTACCATCAGCATTAATAACACCAACGTGAAAAGGCAGAGTCACTTAAAGCGATGTCATCAAGAGAGCTCGGAAGCCTTTTCTCTGTCATCCACTTGCCTTCTTTTGGTCTCCCCTAAGGGGAGCAGAACTAACCTGCTAAAGGCTAATATGCTCCAAACTCCTCCACGGCTGGTTTGCCAGCCAGCCAGCCAGCCGGCCGGCCAGCCAGCCAGCTCTTTCTAGAATCTCATCACGTTTTTATTGAGTCAGCTCATTTTCACCATCAGTAAGAATATGTGGACGCCGTCCAGAGAACTTCAGAAAAGCAGAAGTTAGATGGAGGCCGACAGCGCTCTTCAGAAATGGGGCGATAACATAAAATATGTGAGTCAACAACATTTCACGATTATTCTTGACTCGACATTTTAGAGGAGTCAGGAAAGCCTTCATAGCCGAGGTGACATTTAAGCTGGCCCTTGGAGGCATCTGCTTAGGTAGAAAACGGGGCGGGCATTCCAAGCCCAGGGAACAGGCTGTGCAGAGGCGAGGAAGCGGCTGGCTCGCGGTACCCGAGGGAGAGTGACAGGCCCGCGGTGGCCCGGGCCTAGGGCGCCCGGCGGGATCACTCCCCAGGCTCCAGGGCAGAGCTGAAAACACTGTTGTGATTTTCACTGGTTAGCAAGCGGGACATGGATCACTATCCATCCTAAGGAAAAATTCTAATTCATCTTATCTAGCTCTGTGACTGCGGCTAGTGTGACCTCAGAGAGAAAAGGTCATCTTCAGGTAGTTTGCCCTGTAGGGTACTCGAGGTTTCCATACTGAATACGAAGTTTCTAGAAATTCAATACTTCTGTTCATTGGCAATGATTTTTAAGTTGCATACGTGTTTTTAATACAGCCATAGGAATTTTCTTTGGGGAAAAGCAGCTGATCTTCTAGGCTGCAAACAAATGAAGGCGACACCACTCGGTGCAAAAACCACAGGCTGCAGGCAGACAGGCACATAATGAAGTCATTTTAAGGGACCTGTGTCAGGAGGAAGGTGATGGGGCATATTGTTTAATCCTAACGCACTGTGTGAAGTGGATAATATTATCACCATTTTCACAAAGGGGTTTCTTACAAAATTAGCTGTTTAAAATTGAGCCTTATTTTTAAACTTGAGACTTTCCCCCCCCCCCTGTAAAAACGAAGATACGACCCTTGCGGCTTACCTCACAGAACTGTCAGGAGGGTTAAAAGAAATAACAAGTAGAATTTTTTACATCATTTTTGGCCTTTGCCAGGTTTTAGGTCCTCCGATTCTGTCCTGAGGTCAGTCCTTGTTCAAAACTGGGTCTTTGTAAAAGACACTTAATGAAGCCTGTTTGTGGAGGCAGTCTTTCCCCCTAGCATAACTTAAAACATACTACTTCAAACTATTTATTTTTAAACAATTAAAATTATTATCTCTACATGCATTTTTTTTTTTCTTTTTAGTATAAAAAAATGCAAAAACTTTGTCCATTATTTTAAAACCATGCGTGGACTATCCTACAAAAATAAGTTTTATTCCTTTAAATCCCTTCAGTTTTTCTCTTGGTATTTTTAACAATTTTGCTTGAAAATGTATTTTTGCCGTGCCTTTAAAAAAATGTATGAATAATGTTATGTGCAGACACTATTCTAACGGTTTCATATACATTTATTTATTGAATCCTCACAACCATCGTACAAGGTAAATACTATTATTATTCCATTTTCCAAATGATAAAATCGAAGCACAGAGATGTGAAGCGATTTGCCTAAGGTCACACAGTTGGTAAGTAGCTGAGCCAGGATTTGAATCGAGGGATCTTGGCTCCAGAATCTGAACTCCTAAACACCGGGTCATGACACCACATTTATGAAGAGAATGGATCACCTTCCTAAGGGAATCAGGACCATGATTATGAATATCAACTTTTATTTGATATCCACAGACACTGCTGTGATTTAGTACAGGATCATGTCTCTACTCTCCCTGTCTATTATACTTTTGACTTACTTTATCTGCTTTTTACATTTATTCTTTGTCCTATCTATGAAAAAAAGTTATTTTCAGTACACCTACCTCTACAAATTGCCTTCTTTCCTCTAATTATTCTGCTCCCAATTTCCTAAAAGCCAGAAACCAGGTCACCCTATATGTTAGGACTGTCTCAGAAATGGGAGTCGTGAGGTCTTTTGAGAATGGACTTGGGGACCCCATGTCAGGGATGTTTATTTTTTTGGCATGTTTTCTGGTCTCAGCTGTGATCCAGATAGTTTAGATGGATGGGTAAGTGACTTCTCAGTAAGCCAGGAGTGACAAAATATAAATTCAAGGCATTTCTACTCTTCCACCTGTTCAAAGTGCTTCAGTCATCAGCATAATTAGAAGGATGGCCTTGTTCCTCAAGCTTCTGGGTAGCCATCTGATGCTTCGAAGTAGAGAGATGTGGCTACAACTCGTGTAAAAATAGCCCTTCCAGATGGCCCAGGGGCAAAGTTACAACTCAGCAGCTTGATATAGCTGAGCACTCAAGTTTTGGAGCAGGAGGAGAGCTACGCGAGAAGGAGCCAGAGACACTGGGCCGGAGTCCAATCATAAGTGGAACAGTATATGCCAGGAGAGATCACTTAACGTGGCAGATTAGCTGTTAAGATTTCCTGTTTACCTCATCTCCATCTCCTCCCCACCTCCCTTGATTTAGCCTTACCGCTTGGCCCCAAAGGAACACACACACACACACACACACACACACACACACACACACACATTTTTTTAATTTTGAAGGAGTATGAAATAGAGGTAAAAACTATAAATCTTAGCAGGCTTTAAAATTCTCCTAGCCTAACTCCTTGTTTTGGAGACAAGCAGACAGACACAAAAAGGTGGAATGAGCACTCGGGCTCAGCCAGCCAGCGTGGGCTCATCTCCTGGCTCCTCTGTGGGACAGTGTGTGCAGTTACACCAGGCCACATTTCCCCCGGCTCTGCCTCCAATCACTCCAAACCCAAAAATCAAAGCCTCGCTCTGGCCGGGTAGCTCAGTTGTTTGGAGTGTCTTCCCTGTGTGCTGGGCTTGCGGGTTCCATCCCTGGTCGGAGCACAAATGAGAATTGACCAGTGAATACATAAATAGGTGGAACAGCAAATCGATATTTCTCTCTCTCTCTCTCCCTTCCTTTCTCTAAAATCAATACATTAAAAAAAAAAAGCAAAGCCTCTAGGTCTTTTTTTAGGGTTTTTTTTTTTAAGGCCATGAAACTATTGCAAAAACAAACAAGTACTGTAGCTCTGATGAATCATTAGCTTGAAATTTTCTTTTCACAAGTGAAAAGAAAATTTACTAGTCACGTACTTCAACAGCTTAAAATACGTAGTTTTCATATTTCTCTGCCTTCTCATCACTGCATTTCTGTTCGATATTCTGGAAGAAAATGTAAGCCACTGTCTGTAGTAAATACATTGTTTTAAATATCTCGGTGTCTGTTTAAATAATTGAGCACCGGTTTTTAAAATTACAGTAACTAGGAATGTATAATGCTTATATTTACCAGCAGCTATAACAGACACTATTATTTTCGAAAAACAAGTGGATTGAGAAACATACGGCTCCCCTAACCCCATTCAGGGCTGGTCCAACCCCAAGGCAGTGCTGTGCCCTGCTGGCAGCACAGCCTCACTGCAGGTAGGCGACAGAGGTGGAAGGGGTTTTGGTGCCAGCCCTCCAAATTCGGTCCTACAATAAACTGACTCTTTGTAACACTCCCAGTAACTTGCATATTCTTACACAAAGACTTTAAAAGTAGCAAAAACATGAATCCCCAACTAACTCTTTCCAACACAATAGGAGTCGTGCTCCCCAGGTGATTACTGTTCCCAGGAGAATACTGTTACTTTTCAAGAGGACTTTTCTTTCCTTTTTAGGGATTCGTGCTCAAACTCCAGAGGGCAGGCTTTGTGCCAGGTCCCTTGCAGCGCCCTGGGAGCAGGGAAGGAGGTGTCTACCTGGTGTGCACATACGAACACAGCCCCACGTCCTCAAGCTGTTCAGCTACGGGGTCTGCTGATGACGGCGTGGTCACCACGGAAGGAAGAATGGAGAGAGGACAGGGACAAGCACTGTTTGATTGCCCACCAAATGTCTGAGCCCGCGCTAGCCCGTTAGAGCTGGCGGGAGCGTTCTGGCTAAACTGTCAGTTGGCCTTTGAGTAAATACGCGAGCTCCAGTCCGGGCCTATCCGACGGAGACCCGAGTGGAACTGGCCCGGGCGGAGGGCCACCTGCTGAATAGGTAGTGACCAAATTAAGAAGGCAAATCAGAGCATGATTTTCAGTACCTTTATTAAGAAATATCAAAAGTTGATTCCAGTTCCATACACAGTTTTACAAAGTTCAAGTGAAGGGGACTGTGGGGATGCCATCGATACGCACGTCTGAACTCTAGGGTAGCTGGTCAAAGAGATAACCCTGGAACCCCTGTCGCCTTGCTTGACGGTCCACAGCCAGGCTTTCCCCATGCCCACTAGGTCACAGCACAATGCCTGAAGTTACTTGAAACAGTTTTGATACATTATAGATACTTGTTAGCTATTTCTCCTTTTATGTGGCCATCTGCCTTCCCTGAAAAAGCTCAGCTGTTTATAGGAAGCCCGGTCTGCACTACTTTCCCAAAGCCTGCTTTGAGAGCTGCAAAACATCCCGAGTTACATGTTACCACATTACACTTAGGGGAGAGCCCACACAAACTGTTATTTTTTATTTAAGTGGCTAACAAAGAAGAAGAATCACTCAACTTAGAAACAAAACACCACGGTCATTCAGTGGAACACGCCTGGCAGTCCCGCTGAGGTCCTCACAAGTGGCCGACAGCGTGACCGAGGACAATTGGATGCGGGGACACCAACACAGAGGACAGGAAGGGATCTTCTCGGGACAGTACACCGCGTCCTTTTGTCGGGGACATTGCATCAGAGGGGAGTTACACTTTCCAAATAATCGGGGCCAGTAGGTCACTGGCACCGATGGGAAGCCACAACGGCGCGGCGTGCCTCGGAGAAGGCTTGTGCTGGGTTGTCTCAAAGCCGGTTTCTGAAGCGATTGTCCAGCAGCATCAGAAAGGGCCACCTTCAGAGGAAGGACTCCTTGTTCACCCACATGAGGCTGCGCGTCTCGTTGGGCTTGCATTCGTACTCGATGACCGAGAAGGGGCTGCCCCACTGGCAGTGGTCGCGCTTGTGGTAATTGTAGAACTTGACTTGCCACACGGTCTCGAAGGTCCCGATGTCAGCGAACTGAGGGGAGAGAGACACGCCCCATAAGGACCTCATTCTGCCCCGAGCAGCAGGCACGCCCTGACCTTAGTAAGGCCCTGCATCGTCAGGGTCGTCGATCAAGGCTCTTCGGCTCGACAGAGCTTAGACCTTTACTTTAATGAGCTATCTCCCTTTATCATGGGAGATGTTTTCCTGCGAAGCTGTCCGTAAACCTCTTTTCCTCCATAAAATCTTATCCCATTGTAAGGGGGACATTAGCTATCATATTGTCTTTAATAAAAACAACTCCCCACATGTATCTGTTTTCCAGATTTAATTTCTGGGAACCGCTCTAAGAAGCTCAGGATTTGAGAATTTGCCACAGAAAGGGGGATTGGGGAGAGAAGAGGGAATCATTGTTTAATGGTTTTCTTTTGGTTTCTATTTCAAAAGACAGCTGTACAAAATAACATCAGCACAACATAAGAGACAACTGCCCTTCCATCATCAATTTCAATTCCAGGTAAAACTGTTTTATTGGAAGCATTTGCTTGTTCAAGACCCTACCTTCACTTTTAAATATTACTGAGTGTTTATAAGTCAAGATCCACGCCCATGCCTCAGGCTTTGATTACACTTTTTCCAAAACCATATTGGAACGCCTAATAGGTGCCCCGAACATGTAAAAATTTGTATTAGGCATGGTTTTTACTCTCAAGAAGTTTACATTCTCCTTTGAGAAGGTAGGCACTGCAAATCAGCGCACAGAATTCTCCTGAACCGCAGCACGCAGTTCTCGTGTAGCTGAGAAGAGGGCCCAGGATACCCTAGAGGCCACTGGGCAGGTGCTCAAGTGGCCGGTGGGGTAGCCTGACCCAGCTACCACCTCCTGCAGCTATTTTGGGGGATCTGGCATTAAACAGCGTGATGCCTGTCGTTATTTTCTCCTCTGACCCTCCCTTGTCGTGGGAGGGGACAGGGACTGACTTGGCAGGATTCTCAGACTTGTCAGGAGCCAGAAGACAGAAAGGGGGAGGGCAGGGAGAAGTAGGAGGCTCATGCTTGCGGCGGCTACCGCAGGAGGGTGGTCAGGTGCTTCCCAGAGAGCTTTCCAGGACGTTCTCAGAATTATACCCGGCACCATTGCCTCGTCCTGCCACTCTGATCGCCAAAACACTTGGCTTTCCTTTGGGCAATTTGCTTGACCTGAGAGAGTGGATGGTGCACCTAGAGGCCACAAATCTACCCCCGGGTAAGAAAAATGAAGTATCTCTGGAGAGTCATGGCTTAAAGACCTGTATAAGTTTACAGCAGCTTTATCCATAGTAGCCCCAGACTGGGATCAGCCCAAATGTTTCATCATTCACCTGATGACAGACAAGATTTGGCAGAGCTATAAAATGGCATTTTCCTCCACAATAAAAAGGAGCATATTGATTCAGGCAGCAGCAACGCTGAAGCTGGGTCTCAAAGACGTCCTCAGTAAAAGAATCCAGATCCCAAAGAATATATACTGTGTGATTCTATTTATGTAAAACTCGTATATAAATAATCTGTAGTGAGAGAATATAATCTGTGCTGACAGGGAAGATCTGTGGTTACCCAGGGCCTGGGGTGGGAGGAAGGGATGATGACTGATGAAAATGCCAAGAGGCGACTTTTCAGGGTGATGAAAATGCTTGGGTGGGGGGTGATTATAGGAGTATATGTTTGTCAGAACTCACGTATCAGCGTGCTTAAAATGGTTATACTTATTATATGTTAACTATACCTCAGTTGATTAAAAAATAGAAATGTTACTTTTTTAGTGAGCTACACGGAAACAGGTATTCTAAATACTGCCAATGGGAGCTGAATTATATCGCCTTTGGAAGGGTAATTTGTATCAAGTTAAAGGTTCTGAATATACTCGGGTGCATCAGTTCTACCTATAACTTTTCTTAAGAATATCACAGTGTTTAGAGTAGTGAAAAGTTGAACAGCAAATGTCCATCTTTAAGACATTATGGCGTATCTATATAATAAAATACTATGTAGCAATTCTAAATGTAAATATTTAATAAACCTTTTCTAATGTTCTATATTGTTACCTGAACTAAACAGAGTACCAGTAAAAATGCCTAGTATTAATTCAATTAAAATTATAAATGTTAATGCTGGAAATGCTGATGGAATTAATTTTATTTTCTTCTATGTACTTATTTGTATTTTCAAAATCTAATAAATGATTTTTACTTTTATAATCAAAAGAAACTGTTAAGCCAAACTCTAAGTATTTACAAGTACTACAAATAGTTAATATCCCTAATATAAAAGATTATATGAATTAATTAGTAAGAATTACTAAGAACATTTGGATAAAACTAGAACACAGGTCATTAAAAAGAAAAAATGACTAATATCTGAAGATATTCAAATATGCTTTTATTATTAATTTAAGCAATTACTTTTACAGAGATATTACTGACCTGTCAACTTAGCAAAATTTCTAAATACCAGAAGCTAAGCATTTAACTCTAGGAAAATATTATGAAAATGGTGGAATATCCTTATGATGGATTTATACAGGGTGTGGCAAACTTAGGTTTACAGTTGTGATATGCAAAACACAGTTTATTCTTGTATTATTTTCCATACGAACACCTATAAACCTACTTTTACTCCCTCTGTATAACCATTAAACAGGAACTTAGGGTTTTTAATGATGAGAGAAGTGATTAGAACAATGCCAACAGGAAGAAGATGGATAAAAACACTTTATATACAGTATGAGCTCAAATCCATAAAATAAGGTAAATGGAGGGAAAATGAAAAAATTTAACAATAGAACTTCTAAGTAAAGAAACTGAGTGTTTTTCTATCTTTTCTACTCAGATTTTTTTTTTTTTTTGCAATATATATGTTACTTTTATATTCAGAAAGAATATTTTAAATGGTGACATGGATTTATCATCCCTGAAAAATTTATATATACATTCCTCAAGTCCTAGGGATTTTATAAATTCTATCAAGGATACATATATGCTAATGAAAATAGTAAAAGTTTGGGCACACCAGGGTACTAGTAGTAAGAATAAAATGAATCTTGTTTTATAAATCACCAACACTTTTTAAAGAGGGTTTAGTATTACTTATAATTATTGACCAGCACAGGGCATTACACATTTTAAGTGCAATTGAATAAAATTAAATTAGAAAAATATTTTACAAACACTAGCTAATCTTTCGAGGGAAACAGCTTGAAACCAATGCTCAGCAGAAGAAACAATCCTGAGGCCTTTTTTGAAACAGACAAAAGTTGGTTTTTTAAAAACAAAAAACAAAGTAAGATGATTATAATAACAGGTAAGAAAATACTTATGTCTGAATAACCTTAAAACTAAGAAAGTCTCAATCTAAGAGGTCTCAGTAACACAAGAGACCAAAATAGAAACCTGCTGACAGCAATAGTCATAGCTAAAGAAATGGTATATGAGGTGCTTCATATTTGTGTGTTTTTTTTCTCATTTATCGATGCTGGGCCCGAGGGCAAGGTGTAGTAAACTTAACTGGTGCTAACTACGCATAATTTTCCTCTTTCCCATGCCTTAGTTGTTTTAACTTCCCATTAGCTTTCTTCCTTCCCAGTCTTTCTTCTGGACTTCTATTTTCTGGGCATCTCACTACCTAGCTCAGAATTTCTTCTCCCCTGGCTAAGAACAGATGGAGTCTGAAAAGCTGACATTCTTCTTGAAGAACAGAAGCGATTACATCGGCTCTCTGCTCCCTCCCAACCCATCTGGCCTTCCAAGGAAAACTTACCCAGGCAGGCTCCCTGGCCGATGCTGTTTATACGCAGGTATAATTCTGCGCATTTGAAGAGTGCTCTTTATTTTATACAGCACTTTCACATGTGTCATTTCCCATTGGTCTTGTGGTTGATTTTAACATCTTCATTTTATGGATGTGAGAACTAAGATTCAGAGAGGTTAAGCGACTTGCCCTTGGTTTAGACGAGGCAGCCAGCTAATGGTAGGTGCAGGCCAAGAACCTAGGTTTCCTAATTCCCGTCTAGAAACTATCATCACTGGGCCGAACTGTTTATATAAGCGAAAGAGCTAAGTGTTCATGATCAATGTTTTCTTTTTTCTCCTCGAGTGAGAACATACATGGACTGTCACCTGTTGAATGCTTTAGGACACTGGTATGGACTGAACGTTTGAATTTCTCCAGGATTCAAGCCTAACTCCTCAATGTATTTGGAGGTGGGACCTTTCAGAGGTCATGAGGGTGGAGCCCTCATGACTAGGATTAATCTCTCTGTCTCTCTGCTCTCCTTTAGGTGATGACATGGCAAGAAAGCAGCCATCTGTGAACCTGGTAATCTGAAGAGCTTGTTTTAAACAATTTCTCCGGTCTGACCATCAGTTGGCCTAGAATCCCCGGAGTGCTTCCATGCATTTACCATGCCACCCACCTCCACTGGAGACATGAAATTCACCAAGAATAAGGTCATTCAGAAATCCATTGACTTGGGAGCACAGAACAAGCTTATTATATTGATAAAAATATGATGCTACTTCATTACTAAGCAAATTCAGCGTAAGTAAGCACGTGTGACTTTTAGCGTGGTGTGATCTATTCATTCCTGCTGGATTCCAAGACCCTCTGTTCCTATAATACTTCAAATGTAATTAGTCAATACATGTTTTTCATCTCTCTTAGCTGAATAGATAGGATTAAATAAAAATTGTGGGTTTTATAAAGGGTGTGCTTCACTTTATAAGAAACTGTCAAACTTTCCCCAAGCGATGGTGCCATGTTACATTCCTACCAGCAGTTTGAGCGCTTCAGTGGCTCTGCATCCTTTCAACAGCTGGCATTGCCAGACCTTTTAATTTTAGCCAGTCTAGTGGTAAGAACAAGGAAGGCAATAAAGAGCACAACTCAATATAAGAGAAAAGGAAAACTATAAGGAAGAACTGTAAAGAAAAATCAATGACACTAAAATCTGTGGGTTTTTTTTTTAAATGCCTTTAAAACTGATAACCTCCTAGCAAAACTGTGCGAGAAAAAGAAAACAAGTTTCCAATATCAGAAATACAAGAGACACCATCACTATAGATCCTATAGACCTTAATTAGGAACAACCTTATACCAATACATTTAATTAAGAGGACAAATTGGAAGATATGAGCTATCAGTGGACCTCTGTCTACTAAAGAAATTTAGTTTGTTGTTAAAAATCTTCCAAGAAAGAAAATTTCAGGCCCACGTGGCTTCATTGATAAATTCAGACACCAGAGGGAAAAATACACATTCTTTCAGACAACAGAGGAAGGAACCCTTTCCAATTCATTTTGTGAAGCCAACATTACCATAATACCAAAAATCTGACAAAGATATTAGAAGTAAAGGAAAATTACACATGAAAATTCCTCCTCGTGGGCTTCTGCATAAAAGTTGCTTGAAGTTTTCATTTGCTTGAGATGTTAGTAAATCAAAAAGAGCAACATATAATAAGGATACTACATCAGGATCAAGAGAGACTTATCCTTGGAACTCAGGATGGTTCAATATTTGAAAATCCGTGTAATTCATCAGATTAACAAAATAAAGGAGGAAAACCATCTAATCCTATCAATGCATGCAGAAAGGGTAGTTAGCAATTTGACATTCATTCATGGAAAGAAAACTCACAGAAAATTAGGAACAGAAGGAAAGTTTTTCAGTCTGATTAAGGGGCAGCAATACAAAGCCTATAGTTAAAAAAACACGAGACCTATAGTTAACATCACCCTTAATGGTAACAGACTTAGTCCTTTCCTTGTAAGACAAAAACAAACAAAAACCGGCCAGCTTATCAGCTCCTACTACTCCTATTCAGCATCGCTTTGGAGGTCCTAGCCTCCATCTAAGGGAAAAAGAAAAAAAGGGAAGTAAAGCTGTCTTATTCACAAATGAACAACTGTGCTTGGAGAAAACATTAAGCAATCTAATAAAAAGCTACCAGAATTAATATGTGAATTTAGCAAAGCCTTGCAAAATACAATATGAAGTTATAAAAATCACTACATTTCATAAAGAAAATACTAACACCGAACAACTGGCATTTTTTTTTTAAACATTTTGCCAATGTTTTAGGTGAAAACTGGTAAGTTACTAACAGCAGCAGCAAGGTCTGCGTGGGCAGCAAGTCAAGGCTACGAAACTTAGGAGGCCATCCATGCTACAAATGATTTTCTCTTTTAATGAAAATTTAATTTCATTTTGTTTATGATGTTTGACAGAAATTTTACCTTGTGTGTAATCAACGATTTTCATTTTTACCTTTGGATTTCTTCCATTTCTTTTAGGTTTAGATTAATTCTTTTTATTTTAATTTTTTAAAAAGTTGGCTTTTTACAGGTAACCCCTTGATCCATATGAAATATATTTTGGAGTGTGGTATCAGGAAAGAACAACAGTGATGTTGTTATAGCCAAATAGCCAATTATCGCAGCATCATTTATCCAATGATTGAAAAATCCATAAAAACTATATATTTTGAAGTAACTTTAGACTCATAAGAAATTCCTCTGGCGTACAGTTAATTCAGCTTCCCTTGCTTGATTCACCAACTTAATTGGATTTACTCGGACATCTCAAGCCTTCCTTGTTATCTATGAAAATGTGGCTGTGTCTGTAATTTTTATACTACTTAAGCTTGAAACATTGGCGACGAAAGTCATAAAATAGGGAAAAAGGCATGTAAGGCTTTCATTACTAGGCTGACATTTGAGCTTAACATTACAGTTGCTTACCTGATCCAGAAATCTCTAATTTCAATTGTTTTTCTTAGGCTAGTTCTATAAGGTACAAATGCAAGGCAATACTCAACCCAAAAGCTGTGCGATCATTGTCGCAATCAGCTATCAACCACCTGCTTCTTCTAGATGAGGGAATTATATGTAAGAGCCTAGGCTTCACTGCCGGGACTCGGGGTTCACAGGTTACAGGGCAGCCTGCATGCAGACCCATTCCCCTCCAACATACCCCAAAGCACCTAGCAACTCAACGGCCCTTCACCCCTTTGCTGCGCACCTGCACAGGCAATCCAGATTTATGGTAATCCATGACATCTTTCTTTTCATGACTAAGCCTGAACCATTCTCACATTTAAAAAGATACCTGTACGTCAGCCATCCTAAATAATGTAGAAATTCTCACTTTACAGACCCAATTAAGACGTTTTTAATCAAGTCCTTTCTAAACGCTGAGTTAATCTTCTTCCATAGTGTTCCGTTTATACCTGTATCAAAAGAAGTATGTTTCTGGTCCTTCTAAGACCAGAGGCTGAGGAGAGTGTAGCAGCCTCACAAGGTAAACAGAGGAAGTAACAGCTCTGGTCCCCAGTTCACAGTGGAACGGAGAGAAGGTGGAGAGGCCTTCTCCTTGCTCTATGAGCACTCAGAAGAGAGGGGACAGTCTCATTTATGGTGGCCTCCTCTGCACTTGACCCAGTCCTCAGCACAAGTTTAGTGAAAGAACGAACAACTTTAAGTTAGCTCACTGGCCCTCTGGGATCTCATTAAAGTTCTGATAACTTTGGTATTTGCAGTTCTGCTTCAAGTTAACATTTCCTTTCCACTCTAATTATATATGTTATTCTTGACATACTAGGAGTGTGTAGTTTGAGTCCAGGAATGTTTTCTGCATGCTAGAATAGAAAAAGATAATAATCCTCAGAATAATAAAACAGAAACTTGGGTCTACAATATATTATCTACCATGTTTAGTTTCTAATCAAATATTAACAAGTATGTAACAAAACAGGAAAGTATGACCCATATTCAGGAAAAAAGTCATTCTATAGTAACTTACTCTAATTGGGGTCAAATGCTGGATTTACCAGACAAATACTTAAAACTAGAAATTATAAACATGCTCAAAGAAGTAAAGGGGAACTTGGTTTCAATAGCACATAGATAGGAAATCTCAAGAAATGGAAACTATAAAAATTACAAATGAAAATTCTAGAGCTGAAAAATATGATAGAAAAAATGAGAAGATAAGCATAATAGCAGACTTGAAATGATAGAAGGAAAAAAAGTAGTGAACTTGAGGATATGCCAATAGAAATGATCTAATTTGAAGAACCATAAAGGAAAACTGAAGAGAATTAAATAGGACCTTAAAAACCTGTGGGATAATACCTGTCCAATATATGTGTAATTAGAGTCCTACACGCCAAGGAAAGAAGAGAATGGAGTTGAAAAATTTTTTAAAACAAAATAATAGTTAAAAATAACCCAAATATTATAAAACAAACAAACAGACCCTATAACTTATAGATTCAAGAAATTCAATGGGCCCCAAGCAAAAGAAGTAAAAAGAAACCACACTTAGGTGCATCATAGTCAAACTACTGAAAAGCAGAACTGTATAATATACAAAGGGGTCATTTTTTTATATACAGGGTGAGGCAAAAGTAGGTTTACAGTTGTTAATATGGAAAATAATATAATAATTAGTAAACAACAATACAAGAATAAACTTTGTCTCATGTACTCACAATTGTAACCTTACTTTGCCACAGCCTGTATACATAAAATATTATATATAAAAATATTATGTTTATATATGTCTTATACTTCAATTAAAAGTTCTCAAGGCAAATAAAGGAAAGAAATAAAGTTAGGACCAGAAATCAATGAAGTAGAAAAACAGACAGTGAAACATCAAAAAACAAAGCTGGCTTTTAGAAAGTCCAATAAAATTGATAAATCCCTAGTTAGGCTGATCAGATTTTAAAAAGGCAAGTTATGAATATTAAGAATAAAAGAGTGAACATCATTGGAGATCCTAAGACATTAAGGATGGTGGAGGATTATTATCAGCAACTTTGTGCCAAAAAATTTGACAACAGAATTGAAATAACTGAATGGCATCAAAGATAAATTGCAAACATTGATTCAAGAAATAAAACCTGAGTAGCCCAATATCAACTAAGGAAATTGAATTTGTAACTAAAACCCTTCAAACAAAGTAAAACGTGTGCATTTATTGGTGAATTCTGCCCAACGCTGAAGAACAAGAATACAAAATCTACACAGTTTTATGTAGCTAGTATTATTACTCTGATACCAAAACTAGATGAAGACATTACAAGAAAAGTGCAGACCAAAATCCCTAGGAAACATAGATGTAAAAATCCTTGACAAAATATTAATGAACCAAATCCAGTCATATATACTGACACTATACCATGACTAAATGGTATTTATTTTGGGAGTCACAGTTGTTTTAACACTGAAAAACAACAACAATAAAATCTACCACAGAGAAAGATAAAAAAGAAAACATCATATGATCAGCTCAAAAGACAGAGAAAACATATTTGAAAACATATGACAATAAACTCATGATAAAAACTCCCAATAAACTAGGGATAGAAGGGAATTTCCTTAACTTGATAAAAGGTGTTTACCAAAAAACCCCCCTACAGCTAACTTCGTACTTTGTGTTGAAAAACTGAATGCTGATAAATTTAACAGAATATGTAAAAATCTGTACTGGGAATGCTGTAATATATTATAGAAATGAATTTTAAAAGACCTAGATAGAGATATCATATTTATGTATTGGAAAGCTCAATATTAAAGTGTCAAATTTCTTCAAAATTAACCTATAGATATAATGCAAAACCAATTAATATCCCAATTTTTGGAGAAATTGACAACTCTAAAATCTGTATAAAAAATGCAAAGGGCCTAGAGTAGCCAAAATAACTTAGAATAAACAAAGCTGGAAGATTTATGCAACCTGACTTAAAGACTAGAGTACAGATCATGGAACAAAATTGTTTTAGCTCTTCTAGGTGTTTTGCATTTCAAAATTTAAAACACTGTAGATAATTAAATATGTAAAGCAACTAGAATTCTCATATATTCCTGGCAGAAACATGAATTGGTAAAAGATTCTGGATATTTCTTATAAAGCTAAACATATACTTCCCATGTGACTCATCAAATCTCCTCTTAGGTATTTAGTCAAGAGAAATGAAAATGTGTTCACAGTAAGACTTATATTCAAATGTTCACAGCGGCTTTATTCATAATACCAAAAGCTGAGAACAACCCAGATGTTTGTCCATTTAAATAAATTGTAATATCTTCATACAATGGGATACTACTTAGTGATAAAAGGAACCAACTACTGATACATGCAACAGCATGGATGGATCTCAAGAACATTATGCTAAGTGAAAGAAGTCAGACACAACAGTATGATTCTACTTACATGAAATTCTACAACAGAACTAAGTAAGGCAAACAGCTTAGGGTGAGCTAGGATTGGGGGGACTGATTACAAACAGGCATGAGGGACTTTTTCAGATGACGGAAATGTCCTATATTTTTATTGGGGTGGTGATTGCACAGTAGTATCCATTTGTCAAAACCTATGTAACTGTACACTTAAAATGGGTGCATTTTATTGTATGTAAATTTATATCAAAGTTGATTTTTAAACCTTCAACGAATTCCTATAGGCATTAGGATAAATCTGAAAGCAAAGAAGGTCCTGTAACATCTACCTCCTACTTACCTCTACAGCTTAATCATGAGCCAGTCTCTGCCTCATTCTCTGCCCCAGCCACGTTGGGCTCCTGTCATTCATGAGAACACATTATGCTCTTGACCTTAGTAGCTCCTCTTTCCTCACATGCTCCCTCTTCCCCAAACTCTTATTCATTCTTTAGTTCTTCCTTAAGAAAGCCATCCTCAAAATATTGTGTGCTTCACAGGCACCATTATTTTCTCACTACACTTTATATAATAACAATTTGCTTCAGTATTGATAATCATGTATAAATTATGTTTTGCTCCTCTAGATTAGAAACTCCATAAAGCCAGGACTATCTGTTTTGTTTACCACTCTTCTCCCAGTAACATATAGGAAATCCTCATATATTTGCTAATAAACCAAGAAAATAAAAAAATTCATAAAATAAAAATCTAGAAATTCTAAATAACATGTGAGCATATTAAATTTAGCAATATATTAAAAATGATATGTGATGATAAACAGGACTTATTTTAGAAAATAAAGGTATTTTAGTATTTGAAAGTGTATTATATAATTATTACATTAATATATCAAAGGAGATAAATTATTTCCATAGATGGGAAAAAGAATTAGATGACATTTCACACACCTCCCAATTTAAAAAACACCTCTTAGTGAACTAGAAAAAGGATGTTTTAACACAATAAATATTTGAAACTAACATTGTACCTAACAGTGTAACTCCAGAGATAAGGGTACCCTTTACCATCACTAGCATGCAAATTTATTCTAGAAACACTAGCCTATACAATAAGGCCAGAAGAAAAAAAAATCAGAAATTGACACAGTTATATGTAGATTATGACCTTCTGTCTAAAAAACACAAGATCATTAACTGAAAAATTTTAGTATACAAGTTCAGTAAGGAGGCCAGTTACAAGATACCTGAACATATATTATAAAAGCAATGTATTTAAAACAATGCAGTACTGACATAAGAATAGACAAATCAGTGGAATAGATTAGAAAGTGTAAAAAGAGCCTTAAAATTTTTCCCATTTAAAAAATTACTATGAAACTGACCTTTGGAGAAATATGGATTATTTCACTAATTATATTGGGACATTATGGACAAATAGATTCTAATATGAAATGATGAATTTAAATATTTCATAATTTCACAGTGTTTCATTTTACACCTTTTCTTAAAGGGAGATAGTGATTTTCTGTGGTTTCCACTTGCCCATGCATCACACCCTATACCCTAAGCAGGCCTTACCGGCATGGTGATCTGGATGGGTTGTCGTTCTCCACTCTTGGTTGGGGCCACACCTTCTGTATCATATGTGCCCGTATAAACAATTCTATCCCCGTCAGGCTCCTTTGACTTCAGTTCCAGTGGGACAACCACGCCACCAATGGAAATGTTCCTGCAATGGACTTGAGTTGAGCACATACGGTAGGAATTAGCTTAGTTACTCTTTCCTGGTCTTGACCACAACCCTAGGCAGGAACCCTACAGTGTTTGGCTAAAGCAGACATTAAGGTGTGGTAGAAAGTTCTGAAAGCTCAAGAGGCTTGAGTTCTCCAACTAACCAGTCATATAACCTTAAACCAATTACTTAATCTCTTTGGACTGGCAGTATTCTCTTCTAGAATACTTGTACAAGGCCAAGTCAGACTTTATCAATGGTCCTCCTCTTTAGTTTATCATCTGTGGAGCTATTAAAAACCTACCTATACTCAGTCCCATCCCAAACCCCAGAGAAGGATTCAGTTGTTCTGGGGGTATGGTTTGGGCACTGATAAATTTATTTTAAGATTCTCTAGATGATTCTAACATGTAGGTAAGGCTGAAAGTCACTAAACTAGTTCTCAAATGATTTTTTTCTGTTCCAACAATGGAGGGTCCCATGAGTTGGGGTGCCCTTCCTCAAGTTAGCCATACCATCAGACATTCTCACTGGCATCATTCCTTTGTTAGGGTAATGGTCCTCAAAAAGTGCTGAACTATCAATATCATTATCACTTGCCAACCTATTAGGAAGCAAATTTTTAAGCCCCACTCTAGGGTGGGACTCAGCCATCCGTGTTTTAACGAGCTCTCTAGGTGATTCTGATGTACACTCAAGTTCAAGAACCACTGGGTTAGGGCATTGAAATCCCCTTGATAAAATTAAAGGGTAGTCAATCCGACATGTAGCATCGACCTAGGATCCAGGCGATTGTGGTTGCATTGGGTTCAGGGCACATGCCCGGTTGCGGTGCTCCACCCCCAGTAGGGGGCGTGCAGGAGGCAGCCAATCAATGACTCATCATTGATGTTTCTCTCTCCCCCTTCCTCTCTGAAATCAATAAAGACATATTTAAAAAAAATTTAAAGTGTAACTAAAAAAAAATAGTTTTGTCATTAACAGAAACTCATTTATAGATTAGTTTGAAAAATAGAGAACTACTCTGAAGAAAATGCATATAGAACAGATAATTAGAGAGAAGTTGCCTGGAGAGAGGGGAAAGAAAAAGTCTGGATCACATGGAGATGCACAGAACACTGGGAAATGTGAGGGCAATGGGTTCATGGAACTATGGGGGGTGCTGACAGATAGATGGACCAGGAGCACCAGAAAACACACACACACACACACACACACACACACACACACACACACACACACACAGATTTGGTCCTAGGTCCTTGCATCAGAGCCTGCCACCTAGAAGGCCAATACAAGTTTATTGAATTAATGCCCCCAGATGGAGACTTAAGCTGTAAAAGGTGTCTGGCGGGTTCAAAGCACTCCGCGCGCCCCTCCCAACTCAGGGTATGGTAGATGCTCTACGTACTGGCTGTGTCCTCCTTCCGAGCTTAGGTGCGGGCGGAGAGGCGAGGGACCCCGCCCCTGGATCCTTCCCCAAACGCGATGAACCCCCCCACGCTGACTTCCCAGCCCGAGGTCTACTAGGGGCATCCACCGCGGTAGGGGACTAATCCCTACCACGAATAAACTAAAACACATCTTTTTTGTTGTAAGGACGTTGCTAATCCCGGCACGATCACTAGGCTGAGCAGACAACTCAGGAGAAAAAATCTGAAAAACACCAGGCCAAGCAGGGGCGCTGCGCTCTGGCTCGTGGCTGCTGCGCTCGCCCCAGGTCCGCAGCCACCTCCGGGCAGATGGAGGAGCGCGGGGCGCCCCGGGGAGCTGCAGCCGCCCCCGCCCCGCCGTTACACTCCCCTCCTCGGCCTTTCTCCCTCCTTCAGCTCGCGGGCGGACCAGGGCGGGACGCCAGGACCCGGGATTGCGGAAGGTCCCCCCCCCCCGCACCACCCGGCCTCCCGGGGGTCCGCGCTGATGGCTGGACAGGAGGGATGAGAAATTTATATGTAAACAAACAGACAAACAAACACAACCCCGAGCCCCCGGCTTCCTGGCGCCGTGTTAAACGTCCCACTCCCGATGGGTGGAGGGAAGCTACAGCCGAGGGGAGACGCAGGGGACAGAGGAGGGGGCCGAGGGAAACTGGGACTTCAGCCCCCCCCCCCCCCGGATCCCGCCGGGTGGCGCGGGAGCCGAGAGGGGCCCGGGAGGCTCGGGCGTCCCGGGGGCCTCGGTCCCCCGCGCGTCCCCCGCGGGGGCGGGCATCCGCGGCGCGCTCCCGCACTCACTCGACCTGCAGCGTGCTGGGCTTAATCTTCACCTCCACCTTGTAGGAGGAGCCGGTGAGCAGTTTGATGGTGCGGTTCTGGCCGAAGCGCTGCCCGTCCACCTTGTAGAAAACCGGGCCATCGTTGGGCTGGATGCGCAGCGCGATGGAGAGGCGCACCAGGCCCGGCAGGTCCCCCATGGCTGCGCGCAGGGCGGGCGCGGCGGCTCGGGGGGCGCAGGAGAGCGGGCGGCGGCCGGGCGGCTGGAGCGCGGTGGGCGGAGAGGAAGGGGGGAGGGGGAGGGAGGCCGCCTCCTGCAGCCCGCGCTGTGGCCACGGGATTTTGAGAAGCAGCTCCCGAGGCCGTGGCCTCCCGCCCCGCGAGGCGAGGAAGCGCAGCGCAGGGACAGCGGCGGGGCCCGAGCCTCCCATCCCCCCGCCCCCGCGCGGCGCCCCCCGAGCACCCGCAGGCGCGCTGTGGCCCGAAGGCCCGGGTGGATCAGCCCGCCTGGGGGCGAGAGAGTTAATCCCGTTTACGCACCACAATCCCCCGCAGCCGCGGGAGAGGAGAATTCGTAGGCTCCTCCTAGAGCCGCCCGCTTTGCCCGAGGCAGAGCGTTGGGAGGAAGCGGGTAGGCTCTGGCTTCAGCGACCCTCCACCGGAGGGCGAGACCTCGGGATCTGGACGCCTCCCGGGTCAGCCACGGGGAGGGGGCACCGCTGCTCCAGGCGGGCAGGAGGGGGCTGAGAGGCGAAGGGAGACGGGAAGCGAGCGCGGCAGGAAACCGCTAGCCGGTGATTTAAATGTCAGGAAACAGGAGCCTCTCCAAAGCTCAGGGCAAAGGGCCGAGGGCAGGCGCGGTCAGGACGTCCCACGGGGACTGCAGGCTGCGCAGGACTAGGAACGTGCGCAGGAGAAAGGGGAGCAAAAGAAAATAAGGAAACCTCCTGTGGGTGTGCCTTTTACTGGGGCCTGTCCTCGCCTCCGGAACGGCACCGTGTGATGGATCACGCGCATGCACTTACAGACCTGTAACCCTGCGGAAGGCGGCCGGCCCGTTCCGAGGCACAGCTGGTGGGCGAGGGCCAGGAGGGATCCTCGGCAAGAGGCTGTTGGCAGAACACTCGGTCAGACACCAAGGGCAGGGCTTAGATTTGCGTAGTAAGTGTGGTTGGAGGGACTTCGAGCAGAAGTCGGTTCACTGATCCTGGCTTTGGAAGCGAGGGGAGGCCGGGGGATGAGGCTCCCCCGGGAAAGGCTTCAGGTGGCGGAGAGCGAGCTCCTGCTTCAGCACCGCCGCGCTGGATAGTGCCCGGCCCGGAGCGCACCTGGCGCGGGGGGGGGCCGTGGAGAGGCGCGTGGGGAGGCGCGGGGGAGGCGCGGGGGGAGGCCGTGGAGAGGCGCGTGGGGAGGCGCGGGGGAGGCGCGGGGGGAGGCCGTGGAGAGGCGCGTGGGGAGGCGCGGGGGAGGCGCGGGGGGAGGCCGTGGAGAGGCGCGGGGGGAGGCGGTTAGCGAGGGCCAGAGGGTCGGGACGCGGCCGCCAGGTGGGTACCGCTTTTCTCTAGAAACGGCATCATCTCGAAAGTGATTTATTTCCTACACTACTCTACAAAGATAAAATCAGCCTCAGCTCTCATTCCGGAGTTGTCGGCAACATTCCCCACACTATTCTGAACAGCATGAAATTCTGTAGAGCTGCAGAATTTTGTATGATTGCTTCTCTGACATTGGGCAGTCTGCTGGTCACACCGTTGTCGCTTATGTAATGTATTTTGATTCCTCAATAAGAGACTTTGCTTCTTCAGATCACCGACTAATGTCTGTCATAGTGTCTTCTGCAAAGGGACCCTTCAGATATTTGCTGATTTAACCAAGTTGTTCCCATTTGAAGGCAGAGAGTCAGACCAGAGGGAATGGCTTGAAAGTGTTCCTGCCGCAGAGGCAGTGTGTGTCGTTGTTCAGCCCAGAAGCACTGCAACCAGACTTGTTAAAAATCCACAAGCTACCGCTTCACCTGCTGTGTGACCTTGGGTTTCATAACTTCTCAGAAACAATGTTCTCATCTGTAAAATGGGTTGGGGAAGCAGGTGTTATCTCTCTGATAGAGCTGTGGTAAATAACAAACGAGAGGTGCACATTTCAGTGCCTGCTCTACTATTAGCAATTACTATTAATTTGAAAACCAAATGTCAGCAGACATGTGTAAGGATGCTCAACCACCCCTAGGAGAAGAGCCAGGGGAATGCAAATTAAATCAGTAATATCAAAACCATCTTGACCTATCAGCTTGGCAAATTTTTTTTACTATATTTATAATTAGTCTAATTATAAAAGATTCAGATTAGGAGGACCAACCAAATGAAGACACACATAAGGCGAGGTCTGGGCAGAAACACAGAGTTGGCAAATATTTTAAAGACTTAAAATTCAGTGTTGGCAAGATGTAGGGAAATCAGTACTATTACAAGTTGGTAAAAAAATATAACTGCTACAACCTTTTATTAGAAGTAATCTGAGGAATTTGTTAAAATTTTAAAATTATACATATATATCCCATGAGTCAATGAGCTTACTTTTAAAAATCTACCCTTCAGAAGAAATAAAAAGGCATCATTACACCAAATATGTGTAATATGGATGTTTACTGCAACATTGATTATAAAAATCAAAACAAAGCATAAACTGAATGTCAGAAGTAAATAAATGTCTAAATAAATTCTATAGTATATGCCCATACTATAGAATTTATGCCATTTGTTAAAATAATAAATAATATGTTATATTGGCAAACACATACCCTGAAACTGTTAATGATAAAAGTGGGATGGCTATGCTGTGGTAAACTGTGGCAGTCCCAGAGAGGGCATTTTTGTCTGTTTTGTTCATTGCTATGTCCCCAGCCTGGTACATGGTACTGCTCCACAAATATTTGCCAAATTGAATTCCTATCCTTGTTTTAAATATGTTCATATGGAAATGCTCCCACATATTGAAAAGTAATTAGTTAGATCTATATGACTTATCTGGAATAATGTAAAGAGAAAAAAAAATCTAATTGTAAATAATATCAATAGTACAATGGTATTTTAAAACACTTAAAAATTTAAAACCACATAAATTTGTATATATTTTTATTAATATTAAAAAGCATTAGAGGTACAGAACAAACAGTGTTTTTTCTGGTGGATGGGGACTGGAAAGAAGGTGATATTTTTTTGGAATTATTTTAAAGTTTTTTTGGAAATTTCATGTTTTTTCTCACCTTCTTGTTTGGCAGTCCCACAGTCTCAAACCGACTTCTACCTGCGTATTGAAGAAAGTGTTTGATGTGGAATAAGGTCACCTCCCGTTTGAAGTCTAGCTCAGCTACTAATTGTTTTCTTTATGCAGAACACTTAAAATCTTTGCATTTTAATCTTCACTACTGTAAAATGGGAACTAAAACACTTCCTTCCCAATACTGTGAGAATTAAATGAAGAAATGAAAAGTGTTTAAAAAATTACTTTTCAATATGAGGCGTTACAAATGCTAGGCAACATTTTCAGAACCATAAAATGCAACTTCTTAAAATGAAATTAATAAATGTAAAAGTAACTGGACAATTTCTCATCACTGATACAAATATGCAACAAATATATGGGTATGGAGTCTAAAGGAGCTGTATTTGTATCCCAATTCTGCTGCTTACAAGTTGGGTGACCTGGAGCAGGGGAAGCTACTTAGTCTCTCAGGGACCCCATGTTTTCATTTGTACAACGATGATGGGAGTATATATAATGCTCATAGAACCAAGTGAGATTACATAAAACACACAAGAGTATTAGTCACATATAAGCTCAATATAGTGTAGCTACTCTTGTTCACTTGAAAATACACTTACTATATTTTTTAAGGTATCTAGTGTTAGTCCCTCAAATTGATGACCTTAAACATTGTCTGTCAACAGGGCAACTGTTATTATCATTCTTTTGGAAACTGGTAAATTAAGCCCAAATGAATGGTGGGCTTGGAAGAGGAATTAGGCTAATGACATTCCATGTTTACTGTCCCAGTCTCCATGGTGAATTCATATTATAGGCTTCAAAATGCAATCAGTGTTATGACATGGGACACTGTGTGTGTGTACATACAGGAGTGGGTAAAAGTAGGTTAAATACCAGCCATCATTAGCTAACAGATAAGTCATAAGTAAGGTTACAAAATAATAATAATACAAATAAATAATGCAATACTTAATAAATGAATAATAATACAGGAATAAACTCTTTCACACACTCACAACTGTAACCCTACCTTTACCCACCCCTGTATACTTAAAATCCAAACCCAGCACATTTGACTTTCTTTTTCAATTCGGTCCATCCCACAGGAGCACTTTTTTGGATAGGAATTTTTAATGATCTCTTGAAGTTTATTTTACATTTAAAACTCTTCAATCAATTAAGAAACAAATTGAATAAAGGAAGGCAGGGCAACTGGATATTTCTCATATCCCTCCCCCTCCTGTCTGCATGCTCAGATGCCTCAACTCTCCTCAAACCGAAAGAGAAGAAGCAATCCCAATTGTTCTCTAAATGTTCCCAATTGTTCTCTAAATGTTCTCTTCAAGCTTGTCAGGATCCTAGGATTGGCTCCATTATTTTCTTCCTTTTCCTGCTTTACAAAATGTCATCTTAAGTAATCACACGACCTGTAATACTGGTGAGTAAGAAGCCATAAACAGTGGAAGAGCTTGCGCATTACAAAGGAAAATCAAGTGACCGATTGAAAATCAAAGCACAGTTCTCGAAGATATAACTGTCACTGAAAGCATAGCATACTTCCAAAAAATCCTGAAAAGTGTGCACGAGGAAAGATGGGGAGTTAACAGGTTAGGAAGCAGCAAATAAACTTTTATTTATTTACTTTCTTGGGATGGAAAGATGTTATTTAAGCACTAAGTTCTGAAAATCTGACCAATGTTTTATGGAAAATAATGTGCAGGAAATTTTCCATCTCATTTTTTTGTAACTAGTTCCATATATGACACATAGGCCTTCCAAAGGCTGAAGTTAAGTCTCAGTTTCAAGGAGTGTCTGAGTACAGCAGGGTTCAGGGCTGAACACCCAGACAAAGGACTGAGTTTTGAGTCAGAGCACAGGCGTCTTGAGAGCTGCAATATATGCAGAGGGATTGGTGTTGGGAACCAGCAGATCTTGGTCTAACATAGGTGCCATATTCCTTATCTATGGATGTGTAAGACATTACCCTAAAACTTGGCAGCTGAAAACAACATGCACTTATTATCTTAAAGTTTCTGCAGGGTCAGGAGCCCAGGAGAGTTTAGCTGGATAATTTGGGTGCAAAGTCTCAAGCATTCAAGCTATTAGCCAAGGATACAGTGTCCCAAAGATTTGATTGGGGGGGAGGGGCTGCTTCTGAGCTCACCCACATATGGGTGTTGCCAGGAGGCCTCAGTTCCTTTCTGACTTGGCTGGAGAGGCTTTGGTTCCTTGCCCGGTGGGGCCTCACCACATAACATGGCAGAGATCCAAGACAGAAACTGCAGTCTTTATAACCTATCTTGGAAGTGACTTATCACCACCACTACCATGTGCTATTGTGATAAGGGAGGGGACTTCACAAGGGGTAGTTACCAGGAGGTGGATATCACTGGGGGCCAACTTGGAGGCTGCGTATCACAGGAACAGAAGCATTTATTAATAAGATGGTGCTCCCTAGGAAATGTTAGGTCAAATCTGAAATCTTTCTAGCAAGGAAGCCCAAAAGCATAGGCATATTTTTGTTTGAGCAAATAGCATTTTTTTTTTTTTTTTTTTTCAGCAGTCACTGCACCACAAATATTTAAAACTGGGTCAGCAAAGTATAGGCCTTGGGCCAAATTTAGTTCTGCCTATTTTTGTATGTCTCATGAACTAAGAATGGTTTTACATTTTTAAATGGTTGGAAAAATAAAAAAGAATAATTACGTTTAATGGCAGGTGAAAATTACATGATTCATATTTTGGTATTCATAAAGTTTTAATGGAAAATTGCTATACTCATTTGTTGAGGGATTGCCTATGGCTGCTCTTGTAGTAAAACAGCTGAGTTGAGTAATAGCAACAGAGACTATATGGCCTGTAAATTGTAAAATATTTACTATTTGGCTCTTTACTTAAAAAGTTTGCCAACCTCCGACTTAAAAGAACATTTTAAATAAATTTAAAATAATATCCTTGTTACTTATAAATGATAAAGGATATGAAGAATTTTTTATTGATAATAGAGTATGTCATAGGGAATAATATTTGTGTAAATTTAAATTAATATTTGTGTAGGGAAATAATGAATCTTATAGACCTTCTGATATTGCTACATTCATTCAGCATGTACCCATTTCATATATTTAATGAAAATGTGCTGTACCTTAATAGATTATAGGAGACAATATCAAACATTTGTAGTATTCAATGAGAAAACTTCTCATTTGTTGTATTAAGAGGTATTTTTAGTCTTTAAGTTGTCATATATTTGTATAGATTAACTTTTTCCATATATATGCTACAGAAAAATCAGAATATAATGATAAGAAAAACAAAGAAAAACTATCTACAGGTCTACTTATCCCATGGAATATAATCAGCATATATTTTCGTGTATATTTTTATACTGTTATTTTAGTATGTGTGTGTATGTGTGTCTATCTCTCTATCTATCTATCATAGAGAAACTATAGAACTTCCTAAAGCCTTTAGTTTGATACAATGTGTGTATTTTGTATTTTCAAAACCATAATGCAATATTTATGTAATGTTTCCCAACTGTATTTTGACTACCAAAACTATTTCCTCAAAACTAATATTAATATTGCTGAGTGCACTAGTTAGTGTTCCATAAACAACTGTTCCCGTAAGTATTGAGAAATACTGTATTAGATACACATCTGAAGATATTGCCTGTTCTCTCTCACTTGTCAAGGGTATAGAACAGGTTCACAGCATCTACCATTTACTTTTAAAGCGAACATAATAAACCTTTATTTTGCTCTAATTATGTGTAATGTACTTAGAGGGACGACAGCCTCCTGCTTAGTATGGACTCTGTGGACGAAAAGGGGCCACATGTTAACCCGACTAGCTCAGGGGAGGCCTGTATGGTGGCCTTGCAAACTCAGGGACCTAAAGCAACACAAAGGACAGTCTGAAATTAGAACTTTTTAACTAAAAGCAGTTTATGGTGGGTAGTCATGTCCTAGACCAGTATCTTCCCTGACAATGGTCAATCTTTACCTTAACCGAGCCTGTCTATTGTCTTTTTGCATCTACAATAACATATTCCTGGAATGTCAAAGTAATGTTGCTTTTTCCAGACCCCTCAAGGCTCAGGCTCCGCATTGTGGAGACCACAAATCCCCTCACTGTCACTGAGTTCATTGTTGACCATTAACTATTCTGCACCCACCTAAGTAAAAGAAGTGTGTGTCTATCATTTTACATTTTACCCGATCCCAGAGGTTTCCCTGCTTTGCTTTCTCCCGCCTCCCTAATCTATCACCAGTGGATTTCATGTAACCCACCTACGTCTCCTCTTTTGATTGTAATGTATAAAGTAAGGTGTAAAACTGCCATTCTCCAGAGCATTATGTCAATCCATTGAGAATTTGCTTCCCCACAATTGTCAACAATTTGGCTCAAATAAACTCACCAAAATTCATCACAGATTTAAATGTTTCTTACGGTGACAGCTCCCTGTTCTCTCCCTTCTGGCCGTCTTTGGTGGGACAAGGGGTGGGGAGAGCATGAAGGTAGCAGATGGCCTCAATCTTCAGGGACTGACGCCTGAGGCCTGCTCGGGAAACCCTCCAGGATGAGAGTCAGCCCAGGGCGTCTTTCCCCCAGCAGTGAGGCCAGATGGGGGGCAACATAAGTTCAGGGACACTTGGCTGTGACCACACAGGAGGGAGAAAAACGCATGGCTCAGTGGGTTGAAACCCTCTTTTTACTCCCCCTGCTTTTATGGTAACAGAACTATCCCGTACTCATTTGCACGGACTGTGAGGCCCTGCCGGCTCCCTGCAGCCTTAGTGGGACTGTCAAGCACCACAGTGCTCCAGGCGCCACTCGGAAAAAGTGGCCTGGAGATGAGTCAGCCAATGGCCAAGTCCTAGGGAGATCGTGATTCCCACTGCTGGGGGCCGGGGGCCATCAAGGCCCCCATGCATTCTGTTTAAATTATGGGAGCTCACCACTATCCTTCTAACAGCTAATTTTTGTTGTTTAAATAAGTGAAGGGTAACAGAATTTGCCACCTCCAAATATGAAACTTTGGCATAAGGGTTATTTTAAGCTGAAGGCGACTGAGAAGAGCAGATACAAGAAAAGCTCTTTGCCCTCCTCTTATTTGCCGAAAAGCAAGACACACATTTGTAAAGGTGTCCCTCCCACCCCTACCTGCAGGGAAGGGGGTCAACACGACCGCTCTCGACCCTGTCAACTCAGAGATGGCACCAGAGGAATCTGCACGCGAACCTTGCTGAAACTAGCCCTGACCTACCATTAGTTTCCTCCATAAGTTTGCCTTCCCGCAGTCTGCCACTCCTGGAAGCTCAAAGTCCTTTTTCCCCCTCTAGTCACTTCTCTACAAGATTATTGTGTTAAAATGCTCTGGAAGCCCAAGTTCTGAGCACCTCCTTGGGCACTCCCCCAGGCGGGAAGTGGGATTCATGTGTTAATAGACCTCAGTCTTTCCCTTGCTGATCTGTCTTTGTCAGTCTAATTTGCTCGGTTCCAGCCAATGAACCTCAGGTGGGTACAAGAAAAAGAAAAATTTCTTCCCCTGTGTAAGTGAGAGTCAGTTTCCTTTGGCAACCAAATAATGCTAATAAAGTTGCTGCGGGGTTGGGAACGGTATAATTAGAGAACGTACACTAAGGCTTTAAAAGTAACATTTGCCTTTTTTCCCCCTTCATTTTTCTTGTTTCTGTTTCCTAGAGTGAATAACAAATATGTATTACTTTTTGGCTATGAAATGAAAGGTTAATCAAGTTATTTTTACAAACAGGATCAGAGATGGAGATGCGACCAGGCACCTGGGATGCACTGGTTACAACCGAGCTTACTCCGTTTAGATCTGACTTTTGCAGGGAGTTTAGGAAAAAAGTTGAGACAGGAAATATTTAGTCTGATAAAAATAAGCAAACACAGTTTTCTAGAGACAAGGTTTTTCCTGGCACTGAATTTAAAGAGAAATTTTGTACGTGTGTGGGTTCTTGTTCAAGTACACTGAGTAATTTAGTAAAATGTGGTTTTGCAAAAGACAGAATGTTCTTCAGATGAATTTTTATGTTGGTGTGCTGTAAAAGCTACGAGACTTACATTCTGTCTTAACAAAGGGGAGACTTCTGCAAGAGACCAAAATAATAAGATCAAAGAAGTTCCATTCTCCAGGTATTACCCAATATAGGCAATAGATCCTAGCTCTCACTCTCACCTACCTCAGAGCCAAATTCAAAATGTCATCGCTTCTCCCAAAGTAGATCCAAATTCGCTGTTTTTTTCGAACAACAAACAGACATATCTGTGGTTGGTTTGTTATCTATATTCCTCACCAAATAGCAGAAGCTTAATCACACTCATCCGGTAGAGTCTGTTCCTCTTTGCAGTTACCTATGTCTCTTCCTCAAATTGCTACAAATCCTCTCTGTGGTCCAGGTTAACTTTTGTCCTCAACTGAAGATAACCCAGCTCATATGTAACTTTATTCAGAAAAAACAATGACAACAATAAATGCCAAAAACCAAAAGCCTGGTTTGGTTAGTGGAATAATTTCTATTTATTGTTCTCAAGCAAGACCCTAAAGCCTTACCAACCTACCAAAAATTGACATCTGAAGGACTTTTGCTTTTGACACGATGGAGGACCAGATAGTCTCCTCTTACAAAACCTACATAAAACACAATTTTTATTAGATTGCTTTACATATGTATCTGATCTCAGGTTTTTCATACTGAGAACATTTGAGATTTCAGTTGGAAGGTAGTGTGGTTTTCTAAGACCACCCTTAATAACCAGCCTGTTTGTATAGACAAAGGGGTTCACCTCTCCATTTTAGATTGCTAGATGTTTGTAGAAGATCTTAGAATGCTTGCCTTAGTTACTGGGGGAAAATTAGAAAGTGGCCTTTAGAGACACTCTTACTTCGAAAATTACAACACTGGTTCACAAGTCAAACCTTAACACATTTAACATTTGCTTATTGAAAGCAATGTCATAAGATTAAACATATTTTACTTTTTTCCTCATGAGAACATACAAATTATGGAAGGGGAACTTTACAGGAAATTTTAAAAAGGTAACACAATTTTTTCGTTTAGTAGTCCTTGGGTAGTTATGACAAAATAGGTTCCACTTTTTGTTTGTCTCTTTGAACAGGGATTTTGGTCCAAAGTTTTGTTTTTAGTATCTGCTTCTGCCTCTATCAGATCGGCTTCCTGCTTGGCCACACCCATTGGTGCTTGCCCTTGAACTGCTGTAGGAATCGTGTGGAGGAGAGCGCCCCCTTTCCATAGAAGGAGGAGCCCTCTTTTTTGTTTGCCAACCCAATCGCAACCACTAGAGGTCCCTTGGGCTGCTTGAGAACCATCTCGAATTCCTCCGTGTCCATCCCCTGAGCTGCTGTAATTATCGCAGCGGTTGCTTCCATCCGTAAGATGAGGGGCCCTCCTGCAGGTGGAGCACCACAAGTTACTAAACTGTCACATGACTCCCTGTAGGAACCACCACTTGGGTGATGCGAGTAGTCATGATCACGACCATAGCCATCTCTGTCACTGTAGCCTTGTGATGGATAGTCGTCATGCGAACTGGAATGACCATGACCATGATAAGCTTAATCTCTTGGTGGTGGTACATAATCTCTTGAATCACGAGAACTGCTTGAATAGCTGTCTTTAGAAGAATATCCATCATCTCTTGGGGACAAATAAACATCTCTATGAGAAGGCGGGGGTTCCCTTCGAGGTGGGCCTCCATAACCATCTCTTCCACGTGATACGGGAGCTCTACTTCCCATTCCACTGCTGCTGCGAACTGGGCCTGCAGGAGCAGGTCTTTCAGGAGGAGGGCCCCGTAAACAAAGCTGTGCAGAGGAGGTCATGGTATTAAGAGGAGATAAAAGTCTGGGCTGGATCCTGAGGGATGGATGGGGTACTTTTTCTCACTTATGCTTTTCACCTGCTTTTATGACGCTCTGACAAAGTATGCGTCCCTTCCCCACGGCCTGCCTTTGCTGTTACCATGGCAATCCATGTTCCATTTAGCAGGAGTTAGTGAGAGGACAGATTGTTTTTGCAACTTGTGAAATCTCACTCTCTAAAATAGGGACCAAGCCTTCGCGGCTGCAGGAACCTGTGCCGGGCAGAGTTTCTACCGCTCTCAGCCACACAGCAAGGGCAGAGCCCACTGGCAGCGTGCCTGGTGCCAGGTCCTGGATAGCAGGGTTTGAGGGACGGTGGCCACCTGAACTGACAAGACATCGCAGTTGAAGATTGCCGTTGGCTTTTCAGTTCCCCTTCCCTTGTGTTTTTTTCCTATGCCACATGCCTTCATGTTCTGCCCTTATCTACCATCAAACGCCTCTTCTCAGATCATTTGTTCTCAGCTGACACAGTAGAAGTGAGCATTGAAATAGAGATTCTTCTCATTGATTTAAGGAAAGCTTTTACTATAAAAAATTTCAAACAAAAAGTAGACAGGGCTCCTCACCCAACTTCAATAATTAAAAATAAGTGAAGAATCGGGCGCAAAGCCAACACACAGAAAGCATTCAATAAATCTTAGCTATTATTAGTATTTTGGATTCGTATTGATCAAGGTATTTATGAAACACGCCATTTTCAAAACAGGTGACAGCATTCGGAAGATTAATACAAAGCATAGATCCACTGACATCTGCTTTTTCCATAAAGAGGTGAATTATTCCTTTTGTTATTGTTCTTAATATCCTAGAAACTACGGGCTTGAAAAAGACCCAACTATCCAAAAACAAGCGAACAAACCAAATGTGACTGACTCCTGTTCATTTCATAGAATTACAGAGTGGAGGTGTTGTGAAGGAATTTAGATGTTATCTGGCCCAGTTTCCCTTCCCAGAGTTCTTCGGTAAATATTAAAATAAACCCAAATTTTAACTTCTTTTCCCCATAAGTGACATTAAAGTGTCTTTTAAAGAAATGGGAAGCCTGGGAAAGTTTCTTCCACCTTTGATGGGAGGTCGGCTGCTAGAGGGTGTGGATCTAACCTTGCTCCCCTACCCCCTCCAGCTCTGGTCCTGCCCCTAGCCCTAGGACCCCACTGTGTCCGGACCAGTCAGGAGGGAGTCAGCAGGGACTGTCTCTGCTGCAGAGAAGTTGTGCTGACTTAGGAATAATAGCTCTGAGCTGATGATGTCAGTAACTTTTAAAATAGCTTGTTTAAAAATCTCTACAGTGACCTCAGCTGCTTAATGCCACGTAACTCATCTAGATGCAGGCAGGAAATGTAAGAAGGATGGGTGACAACTGGAACTCCAAGCAGCTGTATCTTCAGAAGCCCACTTTAGGAAATAATTTGTCTGAACAGGTTGAAGATTGAAGATACCCTTGGTATCCAGTGACCACGATGCAGATATAGAAGCTGTCTGTCCTCAGCCCTGCAAGTCTGGGGAAAAAAATCTCACTTCCCCATAGCAGTTGCACATGGTATTTCCTGAGCTCTGCACATACCTTCTGTGATGGGAGCTCTGGCCCCCTTCTCTGGTTCCCTATGTATTTTGGAGAATCTGCAAGGGATGGCTTTTGTGGACTCATGTCCTATCAGTTACTGTGGATTTATCTGTTGACTCTCCTTAAGATTCTCTCCATGCAGCCACCATAGCAGGTGATACCTGCTGAGGCCTGCTGCACCCAGGCTGTGGATACGTGACACCAAGGGTAATAATGTCTGCCCTGAGGGCACAGGCCTTGTTGCAGAGCCCAGGGGAGGGTGCTGGTCCCAGCAGAATTGCTGATGGGACGAAGTCCCCAAAAGGCTGTGCTTAGTGTTTTTGGAGCCTTCAGTGCGCTAAAGCTACACCAAAGCAGGGAGCACTTTGGCATTAGTTAATGCCATTGGTCTGTCAATTAGACACCAAAGAGATACCATAAAATCTGCAGCACTTTATACCTATTACTACTGAAATATTTATGGACCATTATTAAACATGCTCTTATGAAAAATTTGACCATTTCACAACACCTAGATCATCACAGGATTGGACTCCTTTTCAGCCCAATAAAAGAACTGTGTTTGCTGTTTAAAATTTAGCACATAAAGTCTCCAACTGGTTTGTGTCCTGCTTTTTCTACTTATTTCTATTGAATGCTTTTTATTTTATTCTATATGTGCTTCATAATTCAGTTAACCAAGCTTTTGTCCTGCACATTTAGGTTTTACCCTCAAACTTCTCATTATTATAAACCATGCTGCAAAGAACATCTTCATGGCTACATTTCCCCTCCCCCCACAACGATAATTATTTCCTTAGGTGCTGGGGAAATCCTGATTGCTAAGTCAAAGGGGTTGTATTTTTTTTAAGGCTTTTGATACATACTCTCTAGTTGTCTTCTCAAATAGCGGGACTGATTTACACTCCTACCATGCTCTTGACAACTCTGGGTAAATCATTAAAATAAATCCTTATTGGATTGAAACAAAATTACTGCAGTAATGCATGCACATTCTAACAAGTTCAAATGATATAGAAGTGATTAAAGTATAAGGTGAAAGCTCTACTTCTTTTTATTTTTATTTTTATATTTTATTTTATTTTTATTTTTTGTTACCCTCACCAGAGAATATTTTTTCCATTGCTTTTCAGAGAGAGTGGAAGGGAGAAAGAGAAAGAAACATCGATGTGAGAGACACATTGATTGGTTACCTCCTGCTCACAGATGGAGCCTGCAACAGAGACACATGCCCTTGACCGGAATCAAACCAGAGACCCTTCAGTTCATGGGCCAATGCTCTAACCACTGTGCAAAAGCTCTACTTCTTATGACTCTTCCCCACTTCCTGAAAGGTTGGTATCATGTTAAGAGTTTTGTGTGTCTCCTTCCAGACTCTTTCCTCTACATGGGCCGAGGGAAGGAGGCAGTGCTGAGACTTTGGTATCTACCAGCACTGTTGTGATGAAAATAACCCCACTGGAATACATAAAATCACTAGTTTTAATGGAAAACACTAATTTGTCTTGTTTCATTTTCATATTTATTTCATTCATCTAGGTACTGTTTGAAATAGTTACACATTTGTATTATCTTGATAATACAAAAATATCCACAAATATATTTACAAGTATGTTAGAATTGGGTTAACCTCTAAGGGATGGTTAGAGGTTCCTGTTCCCCAAAACCATAAAAAGGAAACCTGTTATAATTATTATAATGTATGCATATTACAAAGCACTGAGAAAACAGACTTTTAGTTAAGGATTTTTCTGTTGCCATCTAGAGTTGAGAACAAAAGCTTGTACCGCAGCCCATTTGTCTAATCTGCAAAAAGCAGGAGTTGCATCCTCCTGTGTTTAATGAGAGGAGGGTATTACTGCATTAAAAAAAAACAACGCACCCCCTCCCCAGGGCAGCCTCAACTTGTGCTGGAGGGCAGGATTGGGGGCTTGCCAGACACAACTTGGATCTTAGCTTCCAATTGCCCCCATCACTTGCCCCCACTGTGCTTTAACCAGACTGCACAAGTGATCTGTAAACCTGCAGCTCCCCAACCCACCCCTTCACTGGACCGATGGCCTTCATCTGCAGCAGCAGCAGCCCCCACCTCCTCTAGGGGGTCCACTCTGTGCAAGGAATGGGCTGCCAGGAAGATGCGCAGCGGCGATGTGGGCTCAGGTGGCTGCCCTTCAAATGTTCTAGCAGGACTAGTATTTGATCTCCATCAACTTTCAGCAGTTCACACATCCAACAGCGAGTGCTATCAGTTTGCACATAGTGGGATTCATCTGGGCATCCATTCTCTTCGTTTTTGGTTGTTTATTTAATAAAATCCTTAAAAATCTGAACTTTGAGTGCTTTCCATCTTGGGACAACCAGAGTTACACACTGCATTAAAATCTTGAATTTAAGAACGGCACATCCTTTTAAAAAGCAGTCTTCCATCCCTCCATAATCCTCAGAGGGAGAGGAAGGACCAGCAAAACAAAGTTGCCGTTGCAAAACTCTTCTTACTGAATTTAAAGTCTTTCTGAACAAACAGCAATATGGACATTGTTGCATCAGAATCTCCACTTGTACCTGATGAAAATTAAGGTGAAGATGAATTGGAAATGCTTTTTTTTTATTACAGTATCCTTTTTATTTTAGAATCATTTTAGATTTATAGAAAAATTTGGATAGTACAAAGAGTTCCCATATACCTTAGGTTTCCCTTATTATTAACATTTATATTAGTGTGACATATTTGCACTATTAACTAACCAATATTGCTACATTACTTTAAAGTCCATACTTTCTTTAGATTTACTTAGTTTCCACCAATGTCCTTTCTTTGCTCTGGGATCCCATCCAGGATCCCACATTACATTTAGTTGTCATGTCTCCCTTAGGCTCCTCTTAGCTGTGAGTTTCTCAGACCTCCTTTCTTTTTGATGAACTTGACAGTTTTGAGGATTACCGTGTCCAGTATTTTATAGAATGTCCCTCAATTGAGGCTTGTCTAATATTTTTCTCATGATTAGTATCAAGGGTACACACAGATCTCAACCCGACTTATCACTGTTGGTGTTGACCTTGATCACCTGGTTGAGGTAGTGTTTGTCAGGTTTCTCCACCATAAAATTAGTCTTTTTCCCTCTTTCCGTATTGTACTCTCTGAAAGGAAGCTACTATGAGCGGCCCACAATTAAGGAGTGGACATTTATGCTACATCTTCTTGAAGGTGGAGTATTTATATAAATTTGTTAGAATTCTTGAAGTCTTGGAATAGATTTGTCTATTCTACCTCATTTATTTATTCAATCATTGATTAATCTATTTATAGTTTGGGCTATAATCCAATATTACCTTATTTATTTTGTTGCTCAAAGTATTCCAGCTTTGGCCATTGGGTTCTTTCAGTTGGCTCCTGTGTCCCTTTGACATACCCACCATTGTGGTTTATTATTTTTCTAATTAAAAACATTTTCAGCATTTCCTTACTTTCTGGCACTACAAGATACTCCAGACTCATCTTGTACATTTTCTGCCCCTAGAATCACATTTTTCTCTGAAGAGCCCTAGTTGTTTCATTGGAGAGTAGTACATCACGGTCTGGGCACTAGCTGTGTGTTTCAATCTGTGCAGGCTGCTCTAACAAAGTACCACAAACTGAGTGGCTTATAAACAACAGAAATTTATTTATCACAGTTCTGGAGGTGAGAAGCCCAAGATCAGGGTGCCAGCATACTTGGGTTCTGGTGAGGGCCTTCTTCCAGGTTGCAAACTGCCTTCTTCTTCTTGTATCCCCATGTGACAAAAGAGCAAAGAGAAAGAACGAAAGCTGTCTTCTGTCTTATTGTGAGGGTGATGACCCCGTTCATGAAAGCTACACCCTTATGGACTAATTACCCCCCCAAAGCCCCACCTCCTAATGCCATCACATTGGAGACTAGGATTTCAACGTATGAATTTGGGGGTGGAGTGGAGAGCGTAAACATTCAATCCACAGCATTATGCTTGTTGCTACCAGGATGTTGTTGCTTCTAGGCCCTGTCAACTGACAAAGCAAGGAAATATATGCGTGGAAATGCTTTCTTTGAACCAAATGGGTATGTATATTCATACTTTCATATTTCTTTTATCATTGCCACATGAATTTTGTGTCTATGTCCCTGTTGGGAGGGAGTTTCTCAGTGTGTGGACAGGGTTTCCCATTTGGAGCCTGAGGCCCATTGGGCACCAATTAGATGCTCGCTAATGTGTTTACATGAATCAGACACGTAAGGCTTTTCCTTGGTTGAGAGATAATTTTCCAGGAAACTCTTATGTTTCTCTATAAATGCAAATAGGAGCAGTACCTTTTCATGGAGGTTTGTTTAGTGAACAACAGTCTTGAAAGATGTAGTGTCTCCTTCCAGGGCAAGGGTAGACTTGTTTTCTGTCCAGTGTAAAATGGACAATGAGACAAAATTCAGGCAGTTTTGCTTGTAGCCCATTATAAAGATTTGGGTTCCCTAAGCTCAGGGCTCCTCTTGAAGCTGTGATGCAAACCTCTTGTGTGTGCAGCATCCTTCTGGGCCTTTCCACCCTGCCTCGTAGCATTTGGGGACAAGAGAAAGAACACAAACATGAAGCTTAATCTCCTTGCAGTGTTGTAACAATGTCCTTTGTCCCATCATAATGTCCAAAAGTCTTGGGTCTTTGGCAGTTTCCATGAAGCTGTGGCAGACTAACTTGTTAGCTTGCAAGTAGGGTAAACCTCAGACTCGTCACACATTTTGACACCTTTCCCTCAATTTAGGTTTAGCACTAACAATATTCTGATATTTCTCAGATCAATGAAGTTCTTTTTTGAGTTCCTAATACTAAAGAATACATTTAAAAATATTTTAAATTTAAAAAATAAATTAAAAAATCTTAAGAATACAATCATGACTCACATAAAATACAATAAAAATTGTGTTTAGTTTATATATGAAGGAGGGAACCAGCCAGAAGTCACAACCAATTCAAAGGAGAAGTCAAAGACAATTTTATATGGAGTAAAAGAATGTTAAAATCAATTTTCAAATGGACAAAACCTGTTTTTTTCTATGGGTGTGTGTGTGGAGTTGGGTGGGGTAGGGGAGTGGAGTCTGTTGAACCTTCATCAGATAGAATTTATTTGCATGTCTATAGACATGAATGATTTGCATTGCTATCCATTATCCACAATTTATAGGGTTGTAAAATAATTCAAATACAAGGAAAAACACAAACGCCATAGAGTCAGATAACCTGTAAACGTGTGCTGTAGATGAAGCATAGTTTCCCATTGGAGACGTGCTGTAAACTTTTTTGCTTATTTCGAAGTCTTAAATTTTCCTTACACCAATAAAATATACTATAAGAATGTTTCTAAGATATTGATTCAATGTGGGAGAATTAAAAGGAAGACAGAAGGAGGCTTTCAAAAGTAAGCCTAGACACACATAGATAAAAAAGACATTGGAAGAGGTTCTAATGACCTGGCCTGGAGATGGGATCTGACAGAGGAAGAGCATTTGCTTCAACTCTTGTAAGAGAAAGGTCCCACATGTCACTCATTCAGACAATTCCCTCTACTGACCACTAGGTGTTGCTGAGTAGGCGCCATGACCTGTGGCAGGAGGGGAAGCAAGAGTGGCAGCCTTGCCCCGCAGGGTGTGGCTCAGCGGTTGAGCATCGACCTAGGATCCAGGAGCTGGGGGTTCGATTTCCCGTCAGGGCACATGCCTGGGTTGTGGGCTCGATCCCTGGTCAGGGGCGTGCAGGAGGCAGCCGATCAATGACTCTCTCATCATTGATGTTTCTGTCTCTCTCTCTGCCTCTCTCTGAAATCAATAAAGATATATTAAAAAACACACACACACAAAAAGAGTGGCAGCCTCTAATCCACCGCGGTAAAGCTCAGCTGATTAACAAATTTAAGAAGCTACTTGGTCCCAAGACATTTTACCTAGTCCAGGGCCTGGCACATGGTAGCATTCAAAACATATTTCCTGAAATAAATTATTCAGAACACAGGGGGTTGCTTTTATACTGTAGGCATCCAGGAAATATGATATTTTGGAGTAAGGATTCTTTATGACCTCTGGTCGTGTTTGGACAGAGGGGGGAAACATTACAGTTTGGAGGTCACTTGGCTAGTTAAACAAAACGAGGCAAATTTAGCCATGAAATGAGACTTGGTAAATCTATGCACTGTTTCTGTTGCCTATAAAAATGCAGACATAGTAAAATACTTGTTTAAATGCAGACAGGGTAAATCATTCTTTTATTTGGTTTCTGTTTTGCTCAGGTGCCATCAAATACTGATTTTTTTCCACTCCTACTGCCCCAAACTTTCTAATAATTTCCAACTAATTTTGGTGCAACGGGAAACCGATAGCAAAACATTTATAATGTTATATAATCTACATTAGCATAAAATGAAAAGTGAAAACTAGAGGGGCAATGATCACTGGTTAGATACAGAGTTGGAAAAAAGGAGGAGAGTGAATCAGGAGGCTGTTAGAAAACCCCAAGAACAGATCTTCCTTTTTCCTGAATTTTCTGGGGCTTTGCTGATGTAGGTGCCTTTCACTCTTTTACTGTTGAAAGTGCCCTGGTTTTGCTTTGGGGGATGAGCCCGCCCCCACCAGGCACTGTCCAGATGGCTGAGAGGTAAGCACTGAGCCAGGCTAGTTCCATCAAAGGCCGGGGCCCTGGAAACTGTTGAAGAGCATGGAAACCACTGAAATTCTCTCAGCTTGGTGTCTCAAAGAAACTGTCCTTTCACTCTTGCTTCCTGGAACCCGCAGCTGCCCTGATTTCTGTTCTCTCAAAGACCTGAGTCTTTTTTTTTTTTTGAATTTGTGAGCCTCTCCACACTTCCAGTAAATTCCTTTTTGCCTATGTTAGTCAGAGTTGGTTTCTATTGACTGCAGCCAAAAACTGCTGACTAACATAGTGAGGAACCGGAACTAGTCAAAAATCTAGTCCTATGATTACTTCTGTAATCTCTGTTGAATTTATCATTGAGGAGGATCAGCCCCAGAGTAATGGGGACTCCCTGAAAATGAGACATCACTAACATTTAAGGGCACTTACTATGTTCTGGATGCTTTTCTAAACATTTGCAAATAATACCTTATTTAATCTTCGGAATGACCCCATTGGATAGACGTGATCACCCCCATCTTACGAATGAGAAAACTGAGGCACAGAGTGGTTAAAGAACCTGACCGTTTTCCCGTGGCCAGATAAACATTCTCAAAGTTTGTTATATAGAACACTAGTTTTTCAGAATTGTATTAGTTTCCTGTGGCTTCTGTAACAAAGTACCACAAACTGGGTGGCTTAAAACAACAGAAGTTTATTGCCTTACAGCTCTGGAGGTTAGAAGCCTGAAAGCAAAGGGTTGCAGGGCCGTGTTCCCGGTGGCTGTTCTGGGGGAGAAGCTTGCTTGCTTTTCCCAGCTCCTGGTGCTTGCAGGTAATCTTTTGCAGCCTGTGGCTTGTAGATGTCCCACTCCAGTCCCTGCCTCTGCTGTCACATGGCTGTTGGCTCTCTGTGTATTTCACTTCCCTTCTAATAATATCACTAGTCATATTGGATTAAGGGCCCACCTACTCCAGTATGACCTCATCATAACTAAACTAATGACATCCCCAAAACCCTATTTCCAAATGAGATCACACTCTAAGGTACTGGAGGTTAAGACTTTTTTGGGGGAAGGGAGCGTACAATTCAACCTATAATAAGAATGTTAACAGAAATTGTTAAAGAAAGAATTCTGTGGTCAAATAGGTTTGATAAACACAAGATTAAACACCATGACAATAGGATTCTCTGCTGTGGTACTTGACTTTGTTCATCTGAAGGGGCGTCACCACGCTGGGGCTGTAATGTACCATTTCTCAAACATGTCTGAGTATGGACTGTTTTTTATAATCATTCTGTGTGACACGTGGTCCTCAGGCGGGTGGGAGGCAGCAGCCCCCTGGTGAGATCTCGCCCTTCTTTTCTGGTTGTGTCTCTTACCTGCTATGTCACCTTGAGACAACTGCTTACTTTTCTGAGCCTGGGTTTACTGCCGGCTAAGACAGAGACAAAAATAAACTTTCCCCTATGGTTTCTTGGAAGGACTGCAATAAATGAGGCTGGCTAAAAAGCAGCTGGTAGAGTGCCCGGCATAGAAGTAAGCACTCATTTAACAGTAGCTACCTTTTTATGCTAACCGGTTGGTTTTGAATTTCTTGGCATTATTATCAAGCATCTCCAGCATCTCAAGAATAATTTCAGAGCCAGTAAGTACTATTTCTAATACTAAGGTCTTCTTGTCCATTTTCTTCTCCCTTTGACCACTTCTCTTCTGTTTAAGAGAGTGATTTTTCTCATGGTAATACAAATTTACAATTGTTCTTTTAATAAGTTTCCAATATTAGCATAGAAGGCGTTGTTTCTCTCTGCAGTTCCTTATTCTGATCACTACCCCAGTGAGGGGAAGAGGGTGTGATCATGAGGTCACCAGCCAACGGGAAATTGTGAAAGGGACCTCGCTGCAGAAAAGCAGCCCACAAGGGCCTCGGCTCTCAGAGGAGGTCGAGCTCCTGAGAGGACCTGTCTGAGTGGACCCGGCCTTCTACTCACCCGACATGGAGCCCAAGCGGATCAGGGAGGGCTACCTTGTGAAAAGGGTAAGCAGAAGTGCCACCTACAAAGGTGGTCACTGGAAATAGGGTTGGGAGGATTGGAGTGCAGCTTTGCATGCTCTATGCACTCATTTTAGGAACGTTTAATGCTGAACCCACTGGGTTGAACTAGGAGAGCATAGTGGCGGGTGGAATGGTCAGAGGGAAGCCAGTACAGGTCCCACTTCATTATGGTCCTTAAAGGTGAACTAGTTCAGCTCAGGCGTCAACGCAGCTTGATCTCGTGGGCCTGGGAATTCCAGGCTACAGGAAGGCGAGGGTCTAAGCAAAATCAATATTCTTTTCAAGAGCCACGGATGCCTGTTATGACTCAGACTCTTTTGCTATTGAGGTTACTTGAAGAAACTCTTCATTTGTTTTTTAAATTCCAATTCCCTTCCTTTTTGTTTTTTGTTTTTTTTTTTGGAGGAGAGAGAAGAAAATGATTAAAGATGAGCTGATATAATAATGCTCTAATTGTAGCTTATTTCTTGGGCTTTCTTCTTAGAACTGATACATTAAAAGCTATCTTTTCTATTGGGCTGAAATAATTCATAATTCTTAGTGAATTTATATAATGTGCCATTAAGGTGGTAGGTAGGGCGCTATTTTAAAGATTGGAAATGAAGACACAAGTGCACTCAGAAAGGCTTAGTCTCCCTGGTGTGGCATCAGGACATTGAATTTCGTTACTACTGTTGGTGTTTCTTCTGATGGTGAACAGATGTCATGTCACTGGGAAACCCTCCAGGATGTTGAGTTCACACACAGGGTTTATTCACATCCTGTGGGCAACACCCATACAAGTAGGTACACTCACACTGATCCAACTGAGCTAAGCATGTCAGAAATGAACTGAATTCGGCCCATTCTGTCAGGTGCCTGGCGTTTTCATTGAATGAATGCTTACTGTGGCTCTTTTAGGTTGTTGGTTTAACGTTAGCCAAAATGTTCTATTTACAAGGATGTTAAACGGCACATGTTGCTGTCTGATTCTCTTTTAATTTAAAGCTGGAAGAAACCGTAGGTCATCGGGCCTCATTGCCTCATTAGCAGAAGAGGAAATTGAGACTCAGAAGCTGGGTGACTGCCCAAGGTCACATGTCTGTAACAGAGCTGGGACCAGAAACCCACTCTCTGAGACCCGAGTTTCTGAGTTGTGCCACTGAGCTCTGTCCAGTACACCAGGATTTTCTTCGAGTAAATTTGATTTAAGTTAGGATTTGAAATGCACCTATGGTAGTGAGAATTATGAGTGAATGCGGGAGGGTAAGAGAGTCCTCCGCTATATTCTCTCTAGCTGGCCATATTTTGAAGCATCCTTTGGAAAAGACACACATATGCACACAAAGGTGTATGTAAATTCTTTGTAACAGGCACCAACATCAATACTGTTTCTGAGAACCAATAATAATGTTGACTTCTTTCTTTCCTGATTGCTTGGGCGAGTATCCTGAGAAAAGTGGGCAAATGGAAACATTTTCTGCAAAGGTTTTTTGTTTAAAAACAATTTAAACATCTTGTCATGAAAATTGCTGCTATTAAGTGTGTGTTTTTATATTTTAAACTCTATAATTCCGGAAAAAGAAGACTGAATCTTTAATAAGCGAGGTTGCCTCATTAGAAAATGGGGTGACAGAGTTAGGGTTCTTAAGCATATGGACTTAAATTAATAGTTTTTGATTCTTTCAGATCTAGATGGCCTGTAAAAGGCAGTCTAGCAAATGTAACTAGAAAGAAAAATAGTGAAATTTCATTGTGATATTTCCATAATTTACGTCTTCAGTAATTTTTGCATTTTTCTCCAGGACCTTCTGAACACTCTGTGTTGTAATGTATTAAGGCCCCCTGATTTGTCATTTTAAAGAAATGCTTGGTTCAGAAATAGTCCCTTTATTGGCTGCCGAACTACACCTGAGGCCAGAATTTCCGGGGAAGGTGCTGAAGTTCTTAACTTCTTTAGATGTTAAGTTTCTTTCAGATACCTCATATATGTGGGTTAAAAATATATATTCTAGGGATCTAACACACAGTAGGTGCTACATAAGTGACAATGATTATTAGTATCAGTGTTGATATACACTTCAATAGATAGAAGGCCTCTTCTAGATTCTCATGGGGATGTATACTGGTTTCTGGTTTGGTCGCCAAGTTAATAGTGAAGAAAGGACCAAGACACTCTTTCCCTGGTGAGGCTGTGAGAATCCTTGACTATGTTTTTTGATGTTAAAGCATGACAAGCAATAATGTATGGATCTCCCTCCATGCACGTTTTTTTCTGATGCAGTTTCAGATACCTGGGTGATAATAAAGAATAACTTTCTCCTTGTTTTATGAAATAATTTATTGGAGATAAAGATGTTAGGGGTAAAAAATGCAACATTAGGAAAACTCTGGTTCAAGGATTTTGTCAAGTCAAGTATCTTGGGATTAGTAGTCAATGGTATTGACTATAAACTGTTTCTGTTTTTCTTCTGTGCAAGGTAACTGCCCACATTTCACAATTCAGGTTTCCTCCTTTGCCTCCTGCTTGTCTAACAGCAAAGCCCGCTGTCTCATTGATCCCATGCAGCATTCTGAAAGGCAGGCTTACCTGAGCTAGCAAAAGGGAGGTCAGGGGAACTTACCAGAGCCAAAGTGGGGCCTGACACACTGTGCTGCGCGCAAGATTGGGTTTCGTGACCTCAACATCCCTTTCTTCCTGATTAGGGGTTACTTCCAGCCAATAAACATAAACATCTTTTGGCGGCCCTTGGATATGTTTATAAGCTTAGCTTAAAAAAAATAAAGAGGAGCAGATTATGCAGTTAATAACCTGGACTCCACGAAGGGGTGACCCGAACCAACCTCCTTCCTAGAGGATTATGGAGCAAAGTGCTGTCGACTCTTTGACAGCCAACCCAGAAGACACTGCATGCAGCAGGACTGATCCAAAGAGTAGCTTGGGGATTTGGGTGGCCTGTTAGGCTGGGAGAAAGCACAGGCGTCAGGGTGCCCAAGGACAAGTGGGTTGGGCAGGAAAGAGAGGGGCCTGCCGAGAGGTATGGCAGAGGGAAGAAAGCCTGGGGTAAAAGAGAGAACAGGGCACAGGGGCGTTGGCCCAGGACTTCTTTCATGCAGCTACTTTGCCGCCCGGATGCAATAGCTTGAAATAATCTCCAGGGACTTCCACCCACTGATTCCCATCACCCTACTAGTGAAGAGATGTGGTGCTTGCCTTGCAGTAGGGACAGAGCTAAGCATTTAAAGCATCGATGCACTTAATATTTATAAAAACCCTCCAAAGTGGGCACAACTGTTAGCCTTACTTGGCAGACAAGGTAACTAAGTATGGAGAAGGAAAGGGGCTTGCCTAAGGTCACACAGCTATTAAGTGGCAGAGCTGAGACCCAGCTGTGTGGCCCGAGTGTCACAGAGAGCTGGGCCTAGTCACATTGCATGCAGCCCTCTCGGGCTTGTATTGCAGTGATTTTCTTTTTCAAAGCACTGTTGTGTGATGGGCGGTACCCAGGAGAACCTTATGCCAGAATGATTTCACAGAATTATCTACAAACCTGTGCAATTTTATCTGCCTATCAGGTAACCATTTTGAACACCTGCTGCAATCTAGTCATGGCACTAAGCCCTTTAAGTATATTATCTCATTTGATCTTAACAACAGTGGGAAGTAGCTCTATATTATCTTTGTTTTACAGGTGAGGAGACTAATGTTTGGAAAAATTAAGTAACTTGCCTATGGCCACACAGCCTGGAAGAGGCAAAGTTGAGATTTGAACCCAAATTCCTAAGATGCCAGAAATCATGTTGTTAAGCACCGGGTGTCATTTCTCTATTTCTTACCTAGTATGATTTTATTGAGAAATTGTTCAACCTGGAAGATTTTATTAATGTAAAAAAATATGCTACTGGATAGATTAGTTTCCTTGCCTTCAAAGAATTTAAATAAGCACAGAATAACCATTTATCTGGGATGTTATACAAGTGATTTCATGGATCAGGTTGGGAAACCAGAAGATACAATTTATGATGCAGCAGAAAAAAAGATGTAATTTAATGTAACACCAACTTAAAATAATATGCCCCATGCGTATGGGAGACTAGATCGTGCTAACTCAGTTCTGCTTTAGTTAAATACGTAGCTTTGATCGTAAAGTGATTTTCCTGTGAATTCCAGCTATACGTCAACATATGAAAAGAGAAGTTTGAGGGGAAGGAGAAGTTAGAGGGGGTGCCCTCACTCCGTAGGAAGTGACTTGCTCATACGCGGTTCGTGCGTCCTTCGCGGTGAACTGGAGTCATCAGTCAAGGCCACCCTCTCCCCCGGTTAGACAGTGACCTGTTTAAGAGCAGAGACTGTGTCTTACTCATTTTTACACGCAACACCCAGGCCAGTGTCTGAAGCATAGGAGCTGCTCTATCATTATTTGTCGAATGAACACGTCTCAAATAAAGAAACTTGTCTAAATCATAGAAACCAAGGACTCAGGCACCTATATTACAGTAACTTCTAATGTATTAAAAATTTTCAGTAGGGTATTCAATTTTAGATGATGATATTAAATATGTTTTTAAAATTTATTTATTTTTGGCTTGTAAGTGAGACCCAAAGGTTGGCAGGGATATCTTGAAATTGAGGATATCCATAGAGATGGTAGGGACAACAGACTTTGGGATAGATGTGTAGAATCTGAGGGTTGAAAGGAATATTAAGTGTGGAAATGACTTTTAATTGAACTTCCCACCTGAGGCCTGCATTTCTGTTGCTGTTCTGTTAACAAGCATGCTTGAATGCCTCTTGTGTCAGGGAGCTCACTAATTTATCTCTCTAAAGTTATGCAGCAAACTGTTTTTTCCCAAAACCTCCACAATCTATGACAATGTTTGACACCTTAGAAGAGAGTCCTCATCTGCTCTGTCTGTTCCTTTTTTGGGCTAAAACCTAGCCATTTTCTTCAACAATTTCCAAAAGGGATCCCAACTCTTTTAAAAAAAGTTTTTTTAATGTATTTTTATTGATTTCAAGGAGAGGAAGGGAGAGGGAGAGAGAGGTAGAAATATCAATGCTGAGAGAGTCATTGATCGGCTGCCTCCTGCACACCCCCCTCTTGGGATCGAGCCCACAACCCGGGCATGTGCCCCGACCAGGAATCGAACCATGATCTCCTGGATCCTAGGTCAGCACTAACCGCTGACCTATGCCAGCTGGCCAAGATGCCATCTCTTTTGAACAGGCTCTGGTTTATCTTCAGTTTTAAGGTTTCCTGAACGCAAGGTCATTCTTCAGGTGCACCTGATAAGCACAGAATTATAGGAAATAGGTAACATTTATTGGGTTCTATGTTCTAGATGCGGCCATAAACAATTTACATGGATTATTTTATTTAATCTCCCAATAACCCTGAAAAATAGATAGCAACATTGTCCCCATTTACCAGATGTAGAAAACGAGGTATAAGAACTTGCTCGAGGTCTCATTGCTAGCATGTGACAGAGCTGAGATTTGAGCCTGGGCCACCCAGCTCTGGAGCCCGTGGTCACCTACTGGCTACACTCCATTTAAAGTCAGAGTATTACTTTCCTCACTCTAGATCTTATGCTCCTATATGGCCTACAATTAAGCTCCTTTTTTTACGCACAGTTCCCTAAATCTTCACCAATATACTTTATAAACCTTTAAAAAAAATCTTATCAGTAAAAAGAATTATATTATATTTAAGTTTTGTTTCTTTGAATGCTATTGAAGCAAGTACATTTTTATGTCTTTCAAGACTGAGTATTTCTTCTTTTGAGAATGGCTGGTTTATATTGTTTGCCCATTTAGGGAGTGTTTGTATATAAATTTTTACTGATTCTAAAGAGGTTTTAAAAACATATTAAGGATATTAACCTTTGATTATATAATAATACATTACAAATATCCATATTTTATTTTTCAATTAAAAAAAAAGTGTACCGAAGTTCAATTTTTTAATATACAGTCAAATAGCTTGTCTTTTGAAATTTCTTCTTTTGGTGTTATGCACTGTCAGACTCTTGTGCACTAAACTATACCAATCCCATGATGATCGATAGTTATTCACTGGGAAACTTTAATAAATCTGACTCAGCATCTAAAACCCACCCATTGTGGCTAGTAATTGTACAGGTTTTTGTCTATAATGGGGGAAAACCAGACATGCGCTATATATATTATAAAAACATACTATATTTTATGATTATATAAAATTATAATCATATGATTTTATGAGGTTATATATATAGCTAGCTAAGTGGCTTGAAAAAAAATTGATTTAGATTCCAGAATCATTCAAAGGTACATAAGAACCAAAATAAAAGTGGCATCTGAGGGGAAGTAGAAAGAGCATAAAATTGGGCATCAAGAGACCTGGAATCTAGTTCCAGTTCCACATTTACTGGTCAGATGTACCGTGCCCTGGACATGCCAGGATCACACTTCCAGGTTTGCTCTTGGGTGAGTGCCAAAGGGGTTGGGGACAGGAAGGGGTAAATATACCGGTAGTGGAGAGGAGGTGCTGTTAGGCCACAGCAGTGAGAATTTGGCGGCTGTAGCAATGGCTGGGAGGAGAGAGATCACCCATAATTTCATAATCTTAACTTAACTACTCCCTACCAAGCCTGGAAGAAAGTTTTCACATTATGAGGTGGGTCTCACTTCTCTTACAGAGGGTCAGCCTTCTCAATGTGCATGATGACCCGAGTCCCAAATGGCACATAATCCCTTTGAGAGAGCTGACAGGCCCCTAAGGCTACGTTACTTTAATTGTCTACAGAAGAAATGCAGTGCTGGCTGACCTCTCCCAATTTATCCCAGCCCCAAGGTCAAAAGCCCTGAGTGACTGTGGCAGTTATTAATCTTTAATAGGCCTTAGGTAGAATATAAAATTTTAGACTTGAACAGCATTTAGCAGTCATTTAGTCCAACTTCTTACTCCTAGCTCTGTGAATATAGCTTTTATTATTTTTAGTAATTTTAATGATTTTATTAAAACTACTTGTCTCTATGTTTCCCTAAAAGTATATCCCAAATTTTAATATATAATAGTGTCATACGTTGTTCATTTATTTTTTAACTTTTCCCAATTATTTTGAAAAAATTTCAAACCCACAGACGAATGAGAAAACTAGTACGACTCCTTGTATACTCTTTACCTGGGTTTATCAATTGTTAACACAAGGCCACACTTGCTTTGTCTCTCTCAATATCTCTCTATAAATATACACACATATTTCATGAGAATAAATTGTAGACATCATGCTACCTCATCCCTAATACTTCAACATAGATCTCCTAAGAAGTAGGACGTGCTCCACGGTTCTGCAGTTTGATGTGCCCGTTTGCACTCCTCCCTGCCACATATAAGAGCTCCAGTTTCCATCCTTGCCAATCTTGCTCTTCTCAATCTTTTAAAATGTTGGATATATTATGGCCGTGCAGAAGTACCTCACTGTGGTTTTCATCTGCATCGTCCTGATGAATGATGATGTTGAACACCTTTTCAGAGGCGTTTGGGATAACCTCTTTAGGGAAATGCCTCTTCCAGTCTTTTGCCCTTTTAAACAATAGATTGTTTGCATTTTTCTTATTGATTCATGGGAACTCTTTATATTCTGGATGTGAGTTTTTCTCAGGTAGATGTAAAACAGAAAGGCACTTAACTGAAATTATTTCCTGTGCTGGCATAGTGTCTGACCTCGCTTATTTTTTAAGAAAGGAAAACAGTCTAGTGTTAGTATGGATAGTCATTCTGCCTGTGCAGAAAAGAGATAATGTGCTTTCATTTAAAAAAAAATTTTAGTAACTAATATAAAGGAAACATTTGGACAAGCAAAACGATAGTCCCACAAGTATTTACTCTTTTTGCATAAATAGACTTCCTTTTGGGCAACTGGACCTTTATATAGAGGCTCTTTGTGTTAAGATAAGCAGCAGAGTCTGCTGGGAACTGGATGATAATTCTATTTTTTGGTCATTATGACAGGGTGATCTCATGGGTCCAATGATGAGAAGCAAAGAATCGTATTTTTCCCCTTTTCCAAAGCTCTCCCAAAATACAGACAAGAAAGAGAGACTTCCTTGATCCAGTCAGAATGGTTAATTTATTGCTACAAGAGGCTGTTGACATTAATTGAAACTGAAGACTTTTTCAGCAAGGATTTTCTTAAAAGCATGGACAGCAACACTCTGGCGTTACAGACCCTTTGGCAAGGGGTTTTCACGCAGCGTAGCCACCCCGCACGCAAGGCCGCTGCTGTCCGAGTTTCTTCTTGACATTCACATTCAGATAAAATCTGATTAGACCACAGGATGGAAGTAGCTGCAGCTAGCACGCCACCATTCACGGCCTCCACACCTGCGGTAAACACAGCTGTTGGATATTGCCACTGTCCCAGCGAGTCCAGCCCCAAGCACCGGCTCCTATTCAGTTTGATTTGGCGCTGGAGATAGAATTTATTTGCCAGCCCCAAGCCGAACTGAACCCAATGGGCAGGACTGGGAGCAGAAAGCCAGCCTGAAATGCCCAAGAAGGAGAGCAGAGATCCATACCAGATTCCCTTGGTAATAACCCATGAGAGGCTTAAGGGCCGAACATAGAGATACGTACAGTTTATCTTAAACATGTTTTTTTAAGTTCCAGAAGCATGGCAGTTCCCTTTTCCCTTGAAGGCTGCTTTCCTAGCACCCTGGTGACACAAATGTGAGTCACCTGCATCCACACTGGCCAAAACTAGGCTATTTATTATGTCCAGCACCATTGATAGAACTGTTTTAGAAAACATTGTAACATGGCTCTTTTGGTTGTCATCACAGGGGAGTGTGTTCAATACCTGGAAACCCATGTGGGTTGTATTGTTAGAAGATGGAATTGAATTTTATAAGAAGAAAAGTGACAACAGCCCCAAAGGAATGATTCCCCTGAAAGGAAGCACTCTGACTAGCCCTTGTCAGGACTTCGGCAAAAGGATGGTGAGTTGACATTAAGAGCCACAATGAATGGTTTGTCAGACACTGACCTCTGAGCCTGTGCGTAGCCCACAGTGTGAATGGTTCCCCCTGGGCTAGTCTTCCTCACCGCCACCCACACTCCACCCTGGGCCCTGGGGCATTGGCCAAATACTTCCAGAACAGGGGTGGGTCAACTGCTATGCTTCATAAGGGGCCTCGGCCCTTCGGAAAGAATTATTCCTAATGACATATGTTTTGATTTTCAGTTCGTGTTTAAGATCACTACGACCAAACAGCAGGACCACTTCTTCCAGGCAGCCTTCCTGGAAGAGAGAGATGGCTGGGTTCGGGACATCAAGAAGGCCATTAAGTGCATTGAAGGAGGCCAGAAGTTTGCGAGGAAGTCCACCAGGAGATCTATTCGCCTGCCAGAAACCATTGACTTAGGGTGAATTTCTGTGTTTGTCTCCTTCCACCCCTTCCTTTTTCCCCTTTCGAGGAAATCTCAGACAGGTTCTGTTTCAGGGCTTGCTTTTGTCACCTCTGAAGGCAGTATTCACCCTTCCAGGTCAACACTAGTTCTTGGTATACTAAGATGTTTACCTGGATCTGAAGGTGTGGTCATGGATTCTCCAAGGAATAGCAGCTGACGAGGGGAAGCTAATGGATCATACACTCCTCATTTTAGATAACCTTGGCAGAGAGAGAGAGAGAAAGAGAGAGAGAGACAGAACTTACTGCATTTGTGAAGTATCCATAATAATCTAGCCTTGAAAGAAAGCTTCAGGATTTCTAGGTAGGGAGGAAAAGGCAGGGCTAGGCATCCAAGTATGTGAGGTTTCAAGTTCAAGTACACACGTTCACACTGTCAGCAAGGACCAGCCAAGGTGAACACTCATCCTGGGAAGAGGCCATTTGTGCCCTGACCTGGTTTAATGTCATCTGTCGTTGGCTGGCTTGGAATTGCAGGTGATGGTTGTTGTCTAAAGGTTGTTACAGGTCCACAGGTAAATTCAGCCCCAACAGGTTTCCTTCCTTCCTGCATGTTTCACATCCTTTCCTATCACATGAGCCCCCTTTTCTGGGAATCTCATTGCTTCCTGATAGTTTTGCATTTATATTGAGTATAACCTGAGATAGGAATGCAGTCAGAAAGAATTCCATGTTGGCTGATAAAAATGTCCAAGAAGGGTTCGGTTTACACAATGAGGGGAGTCCCTGAGAGGGACAGATAAGAAGCCCTTTCTGCAGCCTAATGCAGGGCTTGGCATGTCACAGGAGCTTAATAAAGTTTGCACGTTGAGCTTGGGGAGCTTGAGCACTTTCTCTCGCCAGCAAGCTTTTTGGTAAAGACCTAAGAGGAAGCACCTGGTGTAGCTGCAGCTGCTGGCTGGGTTGTCAAGTGGCCACATTTCTGTCAAAACTATGGTCATATGGTTGTCAGAACTAAGTGGGAATGCCACGTGATACAGGAAAGGGGCCTTCTGGTTAGTTGCTTACACTTTTTCTGATCAGGCTATTTTTAGTTTATTACTTCAAGGACAAAACTGAGACCTTCTCACTGTTTTCCCTTGTCTTATAACTTTAAAAATAAGAGATAAGCTCAGTTAAAACATTCGCTTTCTTGGAGGCAAATGTCTACTCCAGATGGTGTTTTGAAGGACACTTAAAGAACTGGGATGTGAGAATTGAGGGACCTTGAAGATCTACAGTGTGTATGGGAAATTGGCCTTGAAAACCTTAATCTTGGCCACCTAACTGAGGACAACTTTCTAACTCAGGAAGTAGTAGTTAAATCAACAAAGAGCTTAATGAATTTAAGAAATAATAATTACCTTCCTAGTATATTTTGTCAAATGCCAAGCAGGCCACAGAGTTATACAAATACTAGCTCTGCCCTTCAACTACCTATGACCCAGCGGGGAGATTAGGCACAGGGGCCACCCGGGAGGGGAGAAGCTTGTGCCCTGGCCCGCTCTCCAAGGTGGACTCCCCGTGAGGACTTGCCGTTCTCAAATGCTCTGCACTCACCTGCCTGTTTTCATCTCTTTGCAGTGCTCTGTATTTGTCCATGAAAGACGCAGACAAAGGAATAAAAGAACTGAATCTAGAGAAGGACAAGAAGATTTTTAATCACTGCTTCACTGGTAAGAGGCTGTGCAAGTCTGAAGCGGGGCAGCTGGGGAAGCAACACGAAGTCCCCTCTGAGCCCTATGTGTGGGGTGGGGCGTGTGGAGCACGCTGGGTAGGTGAGGTCATAGGACGAAGACCGGCGAACATGAGAACTGAACTTCCCCAGAGTGGAAATAGAATGAAGGGTAGAAAAGAACTTTGTTGTCCAAGGAATAGTTTTGGAAATTCCAACTATATCAGTCAAAGGTCATTTTTTCACCCAGTAATTGGCGTTATGTTAAAATAGACACAAGTTGAATAAAATGATAGACAGGAATCAAGATTTATAAGACCTAAGCAACAATGTTAGGGATGTCTGAGGCTGCTCAGGGTCAGGCAGTAAGTGTTATGTGTTTAGGTAGATGGCGTAGTGGTTAAAAACGTGTTCTGTGGAGCCAGACTGCCTTGGGTCAAATCCTGGCTCTGCAACTTACTTGCTGTAAAACATCAGGTCAATAACTTAGCCTTTCTGTGCTTCACTTTCCTTGTTTATAAAATGGGGATAAACATCTACTTTATCTAGTTGCTGTAATGTGCTTAAAACAATGGCAGGCACACACTAAGTACTATATTGTGCAAGCTCTCAATGTGGTTTACACTCAAGAGGTCACAAGTCTGCAAAGAAAATCCTGTGAGATCAAGAAAAGGAAAGAGCTCAGAGGATCGTTGGGATGAGTAGAAGATCGTGCCTAAGTTTGACTTTGAAAGATGGATAGAATTTCATTAAGTATTTGTGGGAAGAAATTCTGATGAGGTGGCTGAGCAGAGAGGATGGTAAGTTCAAAGTTATGGGGCAGAAATATGAAGACCATGCATCCAGGAAAAGTAAATGAGCACCTTGGTAGGGCTGATGGTTCATCAGGGAGCAAAATGGGATGTCCAGTTTGAGTCTAGGTTTGTCTGATGGCAGGAATGGCTTTCTGCAGTGCAGAGGTCAAGGGAGGTAAACGGAGGAGAGAGAACAGATGCAGGATCCAGTCAACAGAAAATGGTCCAGGTCAAGGTCAAGAAGGTGGAGAGTTAGAGGGTATGATCTGGAGTAACAGGGTAGTATCCCATAAAAATTCAGCCTTACAGAGTGAAGACAGTAGCCCATTAACATCAGAAAACACTAGGCTAAGATTTGGGATCAAGATACCAAGCCTGGGCAGTGGTCAGGAAAACTGACAAGAACAGGGCCCTAACTCTAGCAGGACTGAAGTCACCAAGCAGAGCCTAGGACAAAGGGAATAAGGCAGGGGGTAAGGGTGGGGTTCCCATTCTAGATCTAGGCACAAGGTCCAGGCTAGACTTATTTCCTGTGGAACGTGTTACTGAGTCTCAGAGTATTGAGCTAGAACTTCTCAAGTCCTCCACACTGAAGATCAGGGTGGGTTCTAGAAATTCAGGTGGGGTCGAGCCTTCATGTAGGAGTCAGGGGGTCTCAGCAGAGACACAAGTCTATAGCAGAGACTGGGACCCAGGCACTGCTGACACGTAATGGTGGACCTGAATGTCAGGTGACAGGAAGAGTAGACTGAACTTGTCTTTCAAGCATCTGCCTGCCTAGCTGAACAAGCATAGAATCTGGGGTTAGAACACTTAAGTGAAGGCCCATTGCAGGTGTAACTCAGGCCCAAGGTCACTTACACTCTCCGAGCCTTGATTTTCTCATCCTTAAAATTCAGTCTGCAGTTATTGCCTTACCTCTTTTACAGGGTCTCTGTGAGGATTAAAGCAGAACTGCAGTATTAATTAGTCATTCTAGAGAAAGAAAAATAGGCAAAAGCCTTTCATATATAAAAGTCATGGAAAGCTCACTAACCAACTGCTCTCACTCCTGTTTCAAGGATGGCATAGCCTACTACTCTCTCTTGGATGACCAGGGACTTGCTGCCAGTTATGTTGGCTATGTTTGTAAAGAATATATCATTTTTAATACAAAGCTTTGTTGCAGACTGCTAATAATCCAATTTATGGGTCAGTTTTATTTTGTTCTCTTTGCAATCTTCTCTTGAAGCAAGGGGTTGATTAAATGACTTCTCAAGGTCTCTGCTAGACCCCACCAAAAAAAAAAGTGTGACATTCATTTCAAGTGTTATGTCAAATTTTAATTTAGGACAAACACATCTGACCATGTTATTTCCTGTTTAAAAACTTGCAATGGCTCCTCATTGCCAAATTACTTGATGTACCGTCAAATCTCTCCCCTCGCTCTGTGCCTTCCTCTCTCCGTTGTCTCCTTTTGCCTTTCCTCTGTCACCTCCTTCCTTTATCCCCACGGCGGGGCTGCTTCATGCCCGGGTGAGTCTGTACACCCTCCGCCTGTGTGGGTGCCTCTCCTCCCCTGTTTCATGTGCTTGGTGAATACCTACTCATTTCAAAGCCTCGGCCACTGTTGCTTCTCTATGACATTTTTCTCAACGGTGCAGGCACAGTCCCCTTCCCCCACCCCATCTTCCAAACCTTCCTGCAAATTGTATTGCCCCATGGCACAGAAGTTGTTACAGTTACTTATGGCCCATCTCTGCCTTCTAGATTCCCTGAGTGGATCTCCCCCAAACCCACCACAGTACTTAGCACCTAGTAGGTGCTCAATAATGGTTTGTTTGTTAATGGAATAAATGAGTGGGTTAGTACAAGTGATTTCTTTGATAATGCATTGCTTCTTAAAAAACATGTAGATTTAAGGGGAAAAAATCCAAAACCCAAACCCTTTTGTTTCCTGTATCTATCCCACTGAGTTGGTTTTTCCTTCCTGGAGTAACAAAGAAGATGAGACAAGTCAGACACGTGAGTGTTCTGGGGCTTTCCAGAGGTGACCGTCAGTGGCTTGTTGTTTGATTAGGAGAGTTAACCTTCCCTCTGATGGTCCTTTCCAGGCAGCTGTGTCATCGACTGGCTGGTTTCCAACAAGTCTGTTCGGAATCGCCAGGAAGGCCTCATGATCGCCTCCTCACTGCTCAACGAGGGGTACCTGCAGCCCGCTGGAGACCTGTCCAAGAACGCGGTGGATGGGACGGCTGAAAACCCTTTCCTGGACAACCCCGATGCCTTCTACTACTTTGTAAGTGAGAAAAGCTACTCAGCTGCTCTTCCTGTATGGAGAGTCCCGGGGCAGATCCGAGGCTGATTGCAGGTGATATCCACATATGTGAAAGAAAGGTCCAGCCCTCTACCGAGAGTTGTTAGATGTTCTTGACTTGACAGCTGCCCCCAGCTCAGTGTCTCCCACATCCACGTGAATCAGTCTAAAGGAAAACATTCTTTACTTCAACAGTTTTCTTTAAAAGGACTTTTAAAACTTTACTACATCTATTATTATTCTAAGCAATAATTCATTTATAAAAATTAATTAGACCCTACTACATGCTGGGCAAAGGAGATACAGCAGTTAAAAAAAATGCAGCCTTCATGGAGCTTCCTTTCCAGAGGGAGATCCATACAATCACAATATGCTAATTGTTTTTACCCCAAATATACACTAAAATACGCGACGTAATACAAAATGTGTGCATCCACATTCCCTCCTCCAACCTTCTCTTGTACCCAGCATGATATGTTGACCGCAGATCAGGAAACACTATATTACACAATATGGACCCAATCCTGGGGCACGTGAGAAATGCTGCAACAGTGGGTTTGTAGGGGGATTTTGGCAGTTTTATTTCTATTTGGGGTCAGAGCACAGAAGTTAGGAAGTTACTTAAAGGCCTTTTACAAAAAATGATGTGAATGTCCCAGAGAGAGTTTCATTTCACTTTGGGGGAAGTTCCACCATCAGTATATATATTTTCAAGACCTCTACTTTGGTTGTTTATAGCCATTTAAATATGGGATTCTAAAAATATCCCCCGCAGTAGCCCCTCTTCCTCTGTATGGTTCATTGCTTGCTGTAGCTGAGCAAGTCCAGGTACCCTGCTGACCTCAGAGGATGCGGCTGGGCTCTGGGTCTTCTCAAAGTGGAAGGGCCTGTGTGGCGGAGATCGTAGTGGAGATCTTGTTGTGCAGTTTTATAAATTAGCCAACTTACGTACAAGGATGTGGCCATGAGGTCCAAAGAGAAGGAAGGCTTTGAATGAAGAAACAAGCTGAGCTAGACTTAAAATGTGTAGAGCTTGGGGAACCCAAGAAAATGAAAAGATATCAAGGAGATCACATGAGTGGAAAGAGAGGAAGAGCATTTGGAAACCAGATAAAGGGGTGGGGGAAATGAGTTCACCAAGGACAGCCTTTCGAGTTTAGGTTGGGGTATGAGCCACAGGAGGAGGAGCCTGCCCCAGAGGCTGGCAGGGCAGGAGGGATGAACACGGTCCAAGGAGCGGGACACCTAAGACTGGTAACAATAAACTTGCTATTTCATTTCCCAATAGCCAGACAGTGGGTTCTTCTGTGAAGAGAATTCCAGTGATGATGATGTAATTCTGAAAGAAGAATTCAGAGGGGTCATTATCAAGCAGGGATGTTTACTGAAGCAGGTGAGTGGCCACCAGTATTCTCTTCTAGCCTTTCCCTCTCACCGGGTCCTTTTTATTTCTAAACCACCAAATGGTATTTCATTTGGCTGATAGTCAACTAGTCAATGAAACCCATGGAGTGAAAGGTAGACAAATAGCTAGGTAGGTGATGAAAATGGCATTAGTTCAGGAGGACCGAGGTAGGCAGGGCAGAAGGTGCACCTTGGAAAAAGGAAACTCCTCTTTTATCAATATCATGGGGAAAAGAGATGTTTCAAGAAAAATATTGACCTTTTAATTAGCTGGAGGAAATCAATTGGCTAAGAGATGCCATAAAAAAGACAGATGTTTTATAATAAAAATACTTCCATTTGTTTACCTCTCCCCCCTGCAAAGTAACCAGGAAACAGGAATAAGCCACACCCAGAAAAAGAACATCGCATATGGTTGAGAGCAAGAAAGTGCCATTCCAGCCTGTGGATAGGACATAGTAGACCAAATCCAGGGCACGCCTGAGGCCAACTCTGCAGGAGCAGCAGGCAAAGGTCAAATCCAGTCGGAGGGCATGGAGTCAGTCCTGGGGGAAGCCACGTGCAGTTCCCAAGTGCCCACAGGTATAGGCTACTGTTAGTCTGGGAGGCAAGGACTGGGGTGAGCTGAGGAGCTGTAGTTAGTTACCAGGTGCCAAGACATGAGAGGCCAAGAGGTAAGAGAATCCGAGGGCTGGGGCTGAGTGAGAAGGCCGGGGCCAGCACCGGTAGAGGCAGAAGCAACAGGGAGACATGGGAATATTCAGGATGAGATAAGCTGATACCAACACATGGTGTCACAGGAGTGAAAGCTGCTTTATGAAGCCAGGGTTTTGACCTTCTGGCTGTGCTGTGAGCTGTCTTAAAGGCACTGTTCAGTATGTGACAGAGAAAATCTGGTTACTCTAAGGAGATTTTTGTGTGCTGTCTATAGGCTGCATGGGACTGAGATTTGACTTACCTCATAATGGGCCCCTAAACTTTCAGGGCAAAGAGGGGAGAACCAATGTTGAGCATATATTATATTTAAAAAGAAGGAATTTGGGATAGTTGACATTAGATATAGATATGGATTTTGAGTTTCACTAGTGAAAGTGGGGCATTAGTGTGGTAAACTCCCTTACCCTCAGGGTCCTAAGAAATAGAGCAGCAAAGATTTAGAAAGATTTCATAGACTATTCTAATAACTTTTATGACAGGGTGACCAGTGAGTACATTAAAGGAAAATTGCAGGGACCAGGCCACCTTATGTAGGGAAGATGGACAGTTTGCTCATAGCTGGTTCTTTGTCAGTTCTGCCAAATAGTCCTACGTTCCCTGCTCTTTGATTGTAGGTGCTGGGAGGAGGCCATCAAGACAAGAGTAACTTGGAGGGAATTTCATTATTTTCTTATGTTGTTGACTCCTTGTATAATTCTACACTGTTACAGGGCATTAATGATGTTTCTTGAATTAGTTGATCTGACAAGCCCTAGTCTAGAGAGGAAGCCTGAGAAAACTGAACATGAAGATTGAAAAGAGGTGAACAAAGCCTGAGCTGGACTAGAGTCATGTCTGGGCAAAGGACCCCAACGGAGACCCTAGATGGTCAAAAATTGGGGGCTGGGGGTAATGGGTGTCTGAATGCGTGTTGACGACACTGGGGACTAGAAGTAGGTTTGCTTCCATGTTTTCCTTTGCCTTCCTCTACTTGGCCTTTGATAGCTACAATTTAGCTTCAGCTGGTCTGGCTGGTGCACATTTTAATCCTCCAGGGACCTGTTAAAATCACACCCCAAGCCAATTAAATCAGAGTCTCTGGATTTTATGGCTCTCCATGGGTGTGTGGCCAAGGCTGACAGCCACAGAGCTAGCCTTTTTCTTAAAAGCTAATCTATTATCAGAACACTACTATTTAAATAGCCATCCTTATAAACCTATAAACATGACAAAAACAGCAGTTTATGTGCATTCAGGAATTTCACTCTTATTCTTTCCTCTTCTATTTGTATCGACAGGCTCCTTTAATGCTTCCAACCTCTTAGTTCAGTGGTTTATAACCCTGGTTCATAACAGAGTCATCTGAGGGAATTTTAAAAATTCCCTCTTTAATTGCCACAAAACCCAAGCCACCCTGTGTCTACTGCTGGGCGTTAGCCAAGGTTAGCCTGCATGGAATGCTTATCGTGAGCAAGGACACCTGTGCTCCACGCCTTAAATGGTGAAGTAGCTGTGCCCAACTGGAGGTCAAGGCCCTCCCCTCCCCACATTTCCCTCTCCACTTCTCCTATCTCAGGGGAAATAATTCTACTTGGGGGAATGAAACAAATTTGAGGACAAATGAGATTAGAGTATATTCAGTATAATCCTTTTTAATAGAATTAATTCTGTTATGACAATGCATAAAACATCTGGTTTCTCAACCAATGGAGATTCTTTGATGAGGAAGGACAATGTGTTTTTCTCATATGTGCTGCAGAATTCAGCATCCTTCTTGGCCTATAAAAGGCAATAAGCATTTGTAGAATAAATTAAATCAAGTATAAGTAGATGATTTTGACAGGTCAGCAACAATTCTTGGAAGCCCCAGGCGTGCATGCATTCCTTAGCGTCCCTCAGGGAATACTCATTAGCTGAAAGATGGCCAGCCAGACGCCCATTTCCTATTGTCAAACTCTTCAACGTGTCACATTTTAATGCCAGTGAGGGCTCAATGGTGGCTGGCTGGCCACCGATCAGGGCTGTCTGATTTCACATCTTCCTGTTCCTTCCCCTTCCATTGACTCATGAGAACTTGGTATTTACCCAGTAATTTCAGAGGCGCACATGCCATGTGTGTGCAGGTCAGGATGAGACAATGTGGGCAAAAACTTTAGTGTCCACATTTTATAGGCAACATTGACTAAGGCAAAGAGCAGAAATTCATAAAAAGAATTTTAGAAGTTGATGCTTTGCTTCTGGACGTGAAATAGCAGATAGAAATATTCTGTATTCTCTCATATGACTCCACGGGGTTCCTGGCTTCAACCTTCAGGCAAGTAAAAGACTCTTTTGAGATGAGCACCTTGACCAAATGATTGGCCAAATAACTTAGACACATTAGTGAAAGCTCCCTTTAAACTCCTCTGGCCTGGAATTATAAAGGAGGCACTGTTTGCTAAAGTTATAAATGTCTCATTGCTTTCTATACAAGCAAATGAAAAATGCTGGAAAACTCATTTATGTGCCTATCAATGTGTGGCGTGTTAGAGAACAATATTTTTCATACTGGCAAGATAGAAGCTACGTATCTTTTAATCTAATAATTTTTTGGCTTCTGAGTTATTTAAGTCATTTGAATTTCTGTGGGAAATCATAAAATCAAGTTTTCCATGACATTTAAAAAAAAACTGCTATAAGCTAATTGAAATAACTGGGTAATTCAAGGCAATTACAAATAAGCAGCAGCTTCTGTGTGCCAAGCACAGTGCTGGACACTGGAGGACCAAAGACAAACAAGGCACAAATTCTGCCCTCAAAACTCAGTCTAAACAGTGTCAGTGTTTAATTCTATCGGAAGAGGCCAAGTCCTATTCTTCTTTCTCATCATGTCTGGCACAGCAACTGTTCTTTCCCATTTCCTTTGCTGCTACCTAACTCTAGTCCCTGATAATTTTATGCCTAAATTGTTGTAATAATTTCTTCTTTTTTCTTTTAAAGTCTTCATTGATTTCAGAGAGAGGAAGGGAGAGGGAGAGAAAAACATCAATGATGAGAGAGTCATCATTGACCGGCTGCCTCCTGCACGCCCCCTACTGGAGATGGAGCCCACAACCCTGTCTGTGCCCTGACCTGGAACCGAACCTACATCCCCTAAATCCTAGGCCGATGCTCAGCCGCTGAGTCCCCCGGGCAGACACAATAATTTCTTAATGACTTCCTTTTTACCTTATTAGTATGCACCTGGCTTATCTTTAATCTAACCAGCTGGACCACTCTGTAAATTGCCACCACATTAATCTTGCTAAAATGTGACTGTAGCCTTTTGACTTCTGACTCAGAGACAACCCCAGCTTTCATTTTTTCTAAGCCGCTCTCCACTTTTCCAGCCTTGCCTCGACTGTTCCTCATGACCCCGGCCTTCTAGTCAGACTGCTCTTGCTCACCAATGTCTGAATATGCCTTGTGCATTCCCTCTGCTTTTTTGTTGTCAGTGGTCTTCTCATCTACCTCTTTCTTGCCCACATGGATAAGCATAAGACTTTCTTTGACATCCAAACTCTGAATTACATACTTCTCATTTAATTTTTTTGAAATCCATTATCTATACCAATTATTTGATTTGGGCATTAGCTATTGTGTTTTTCCACCTAGGCTATAAACTCTATGAAGAGTAAGGCCATGTCTTAAATCTCTTTATAGCCCCCACATTACCTAACATAGTACTTTTTACACATATAGTACTGCCTTATATAATACCATGTTGGAAGGCCATCGTAGGAATAATTTAACCCATAGCTTAGTAGTATCCAAATTGTTCACGGGCCACAGTGCTCTCTCTCTGACAAAGATCTGGGTGAGGGCCTAGTTATCCTGGAATTAGTGTTTCTTTTTTTTTCTTTTTTTTCAATTCAACAAAGATTTATTTTGTAGGTGCTACGTGTACAGAGTGATGCCAAGAACTCATAATTTCTTTTCTTTTGTTGATGCTGGATACAGGGGCACAGGAGGAAAAACTGGAAAGTGAGGAAGTTCATTCTCAGAGAGGACCCTGCATATCTGCACTACTATGACCCTGCTGGGGTGAGATTTTGTGGTCAATAAGTCCATCCTACTGGCAGCCTCCATTGCATCTGTTCATGGGGCTTTCCATTCCCCTTTTCCTCTTCACCCTCCCACTTTTTTTCCTGCCACCCTTCTCTACCTTTTCCTACCCCCTCTTATTTGCAAAGATTAGAGACCTTAGGCTTTGAGTCATAAGCTTAAGGATGGAAGAAAATATCACTAAATTGTCATTTATTAGTCAACTCAACATAATTTTTTTTGTTTGCTCCAATCTAATATGTTCAAAGGGACTCAACCAGTTCAACATTTTGCTCTCAGTTGACTATGCAAAAAAGCGATCATTTCTGTTCCAGGCTAACTTAAATGAAAGCATTGTTTTCCAAGTGCCCCAATCTAAGCACTTAGATGGTTGAATATTCAGAAGGGGGTTTTTCCTCAGTAAAATGAGCCAGTTCTAAAGTGTAAGGACAACTCCATCTGGGTTGGGCCCCCAGCCTCTGCTGGTGGTGCAGACTCTTTGATTCCCTCCTGTGAGGGTTAGTCTCATGGGGCAAAAGAGCTCCGGAAAACCGCAGTTCTTCTCTTGTGGGACATGATGACTCAGCCTTTCCACCTCCCCTCCCACTTTCTCCAGATATGAAGCTCAGATTGACTTATGTCTCCTCATCATGCCTCCCTGGGTGAGGTGGGGGGTGGAGGACCTGGAAGGGGTTTCTTTTAATCTCCTTCTGCTCTTATCTGTTTTGGGGGTCACGGATGTATACCACAATGAGTCTGTGTAGCTTTTGCACCAACAGGATAAGGCATATCCATACCCTGTACTTTGGAAACCTAACGAAGGACTCCTCTCTCCTCTAGGGGGAAGATCCCCTGGGAGCAATTCATTTGCGAGGCTGTGTGGTGACTTCAGTGGAGAGCAACCCAGATGGTAAGAATGAATTTTTGTTTGAGGGCAATGTGTCTACTTAGGCTCCCTTCCCATACATGGGCATCCTGAGCCAACAGCTATCAAATATTCAATTAATCAGGCATAAGCATGAATCAATTTCTGTCTGAAAACCTGAGAGAAACCAAGAGCTATTCTTTCTCAACTGGCCTTCTGGTCCTTGGGGTGTTGGAGAGATTTTGTGGGTGCCTTGGGTAAATCTTTGAGCAATGCTAAGAAAAATCCTTCACATCAGAACTGGCTTAAATGGAGAAACTTGTTACCTCCTGATGCCTGTAACAGAGCCATGCCATTCCCCAGTGGGAGCCTTTTACAGACCAGGAAATCTCCCACAACCGAAGGAACATTTGTGCAGTGAGTGGAAGGTGTACCTGGGTTATAGTTAAATCTGTGCTAGTCAGTTAGTGGCGCAGCCTTGGGTGAACCACCTAACTAACCTGGGCCTTAGTTCTTCTGAGAACGATGGGTTTGCATCAGATAACCTCCAGGTCCCAGATCACAAGGCTATGATTTGGTGCATGGCATGAGCATGTTGCTGTAGATTGACTTCTCCTATGTGGGGATGGGTGATATCACCATGGTTTAGACATCCAAACCCTGGTTTTTGCCTTGTCACTTTGGGTTTATGATGTCATAGAGACTGACAGGAAAACACTACAGCTGCAAGAGCCTAGATTATTTTTTACTACCCCTGCTCACTCTCCTCTCCCCATAGACTTCTGCTTTCATTTGGGGTAGGGGGCATCTTGCTTTATGATTTGAGGCGAATGTCTTAAGCCTTATCACGGTATTGGCCAGTTTACTGCCTCCAATCTTTCAGCAGAGACTCTAACTTAGCCCTTGATAAAAACAAGTTCAGGCTAGAGTGGGGTACTGGTGGTGGGCCTGGATATTTATGAATTAATTTATTTACAAATTAAAAAATGTATTGGTTTATATAATGAGTAGAGGAAATACTCATTAGATGCTATTAGAGGTTACTCACTGAACACTACTGGTATGCAAAAGTGAGAAATTTAGTTTGTTTGTAAACCATAAAAGAAAATGTCTCCCTTTGAGAGTTTCACTTATTCTTAAACACACGTACACACGATCATACTATGTACCTGTCCATATAAATACTATATATAGTTATCTAATAAATATATGTGATCCTATAATGATGGTAAATTTGAAAACCACATGTATTTGATTTTCTTAGAATACTCAAAAAATAGCTCCTTCCTTGCAGACGGAAGGCGCACTGGCGGCCTTCCCGGTGCCCATGTGCACTGTCACTCATGTTTTCTTCCAGCAGCCAGGAAGACTGAAGAAGAGAACCTCTTTGAGATCATCACGGCCGATGAAGTTCATTATTTCCTGCAAGCGGCCACCCCCAAAGAGCGCACCGAGTGGATCAAAGCCATCCAGGTGGCCTCCCGGACTGGGAAGTGAGGACACACCTGCAGCTCTTCATCACCCTCCTGAGGGAACCCCACCAATAAGCTCGGTCCAGGATCTTGTCACTTCTGGCGACACATCAACAAGAAAGGGCCCGGGGGTGGGGACCTTTCATCCGCGGGGGATCTAAATGTAACTAACCACACGCCACGCTGCACCCATCACACGGCTCACTGAAGTCTCTGCCACGCTCCGTGTCCCCCCAGCAGATAGAGCAGATGGTGCCATGTGGGGCGGCACACCGCTTCGTCTCCCAGGCCTCAGGTTCCTCTTCTGGAAAGGGAAGCGAGACCCTCGAGGTCCTCCCGAGCTTAAAACCCACAGCCTGTGATTCTAATATCCACAGTTGTCCAGCTGGTGCCCTTCCTGGCTGCCCTCGTCGCTCAGGCCCCGAGACCACTCTGCCCTTGAGCGTTGCTTCAGCCTGTGCTGAAAGGACGGGCATAAACCTCTCTTGCTCTTTTTTGCCTCCTGGTCTTGCCCTTCGCCACAAGATTATATATCAAAATGAAGACCTCGTTTCTTCCTTCCTCCTTCCGCCCAGAAACTTCCTGAGAGCCAGCAGTGCAGGGCGAAGCCTTCTTTCACTTACAATAGCCTGGAAAGTTCTTGTGTCTTCTGAGAAAAGGGCCCGAGAGAGCCAGGAGCAGGCCAGGCCTTTTCTACGCCTTGAGGCCGCTCAGAGCAGGCTGAGAGGGGGCATCCTTTGTCCCTTTCAGGAGCGTCTCTCTGTCATTTATTATGATTAGGGTGGGGAACTCCAGATCTTTGAGAGTGCTTCATTTGAGTGTTTGCAGAAAAAACAAAGTGGCTCTCTCCCTAGGCGAGGGGCCTGAACAGCCGCCTGGCTAAGGTGCGGCGCCAGCCCCAGCTCCAGGGCCTGCCGGAGCCGGCCGCAGGCAGGCAGGTTTGATGATGGGCTCGTAGGAAGACAGCACTGAAGGGGCCTCAGGCAGACAGAGCTAGCGGAGGTGGCCGCCAAGGTCGTTTGGTGCTTTCAGTTCCCCAGTGAATGACACTGTGATGGTGCCTGAGCTTTAAGCATAAACTGTAGCAGCTCCTGCTTGGCCTCCGAGGCCCCTGTGAACCCATTTTCAACCAGACTAATCTGACCTAGATTCAAACTGGGCACCTGTTTCCAGTTTTTGGTCATGTCCACTAACCAGTGATTCTAATCCAAAACTGAGACTTGTGGGAAGGTGTATTTCCCAATTTCAGATTTTTAATTTTAAAGCCCCAGGGAGGAATGGAGAGTAGAAAATTCTTCCTGATTTTAACAACGCTCTTCCCTCCTCTCCCCCATTTTCACATAATATCCGTGAGGCTATTCCGACTCCCAGGATGTTTTATCAGTGGCCTACGGGTGAAAGACTCCCTTTTCTCTGATTCTGTGGTAAACTGTTTTCTTAGAACATGCACAGCAGTTTTTCTACATTCACTGTTAAAAGTATTTATTAATATGGGGTCCACTTTATGTTTTCAAATAAATATGACTGTGTTTAGCGTCTTTTTGATGTGATGACTCTGATGTTTTGCCTCCCATTAATGACTCTCCTTTTCTACAACCCACTCTCATCTACCGAGGATAACAACATCTCTAATCTCTCAAGTTATCCCAATGACTCTATGATTTTTTTAAACAAAGGCAGTCTGTTCTAGAGAATAATAAAAATATGGAGAAAATACAGATAAGCCATAAGATAAGCCTGTATCACTGATTTTTAATTTATCAGACCTTGATTATAATGTTCAGACAAGAGAAAGAGTCTGTAAATGGCCATTAACTATTAAGGATACAGAAAACTGTTTGCATCAGGGAAAAAGAAGTTTCCCTCTAAAGGGCCACTGTATATGGTTGAGTGGGATGTGCTCTGCTCAACTCCAGGGGCACTGTTCACATTGGAGTCTAGGTTATTGTCACTCCTTAGGATTTTCATTACACAATCTGTGTCTTTGTACCTAGGATCTGCAGAGAATTCAAAGCGTTATCACAGCTTCCTAACACGAGCAATTAATTCTTCCTGGTGGAACGAAGGGGTGACTTTTCAAAGTTGATGTTTACAGAATAGGCATAGATGTTATATCTGAACCTCTGTGAAGTGTCCCTGGTAGACACACACAGACACAGACACAGACACAGACACAGACACAGACACAGACACAGACACAGACACAGACACAGACACAGACACAGACAGACACACAGACAGCAGCTAAACTTCTTCCAGCAGTCATCTGGGGATGACTTTCAAAAGCAGAATGAAGAACTTGCTTAGATGAAAATAACGACCATTTCCCAGCATTAACCAGAGCACTGGCATCATTTCCTTAGGATTCTGGGTGAGCCCGCTATAAACAAATCCTTTCTGCCGTCACCCCACGTCAGCCTTCCAGTAAAAAGAAAACCACAAAAGGAGTTACTTAAGATTTCAGGTTCCATTTTGTGCTCTCTGAATGAATTTCAAAACTGAGTAGAGTGGATTAGGAGATGTCAGAGGGGAAAGGAGGGAGAGAAAGAAAGGAGAAGCTTGCTTTAAAAAAACAACTTGAGATGATAGCTCTCAGTGACTCTGGCTCAGTTTCAGGGCAGAGGGAAGGTAAAATTTAGACCCTGAGGGAGGAGAGAAAGAGAAGAGAGTGTCTATGATACAATATTTGCTGCTTAGTTAAGTTTCAAGGGAACAGTGTTTTGTTTTTGTTTGGGGTGGTGGTGGTGTTTGATACAGTGGGAAATGCCATGGTTTAGAGCTGGCACATGTGTTTGAATGCCCAGTCTGTGACTTACTGCATTTCCATCATATAGGAGTATCTACTTCTTTACCCCTAAAATGAGAATAATAATGTCCCCCTCGTAGGGCTCTTGTTAGGACTAAATGAAACGCTACCTATAAGTTACCTGGTGTGTATGGACACCCAGCAAATCCTAGCTCCCTTTCTTCTCACTCCTCTGCCATATAAGCCATTCATAGTAATCCAATTTTTTTAAATTTAACAAATAAATATTTATTGAACATTTACTATGTGCCAGCAATGAATTCTATAGTATTATTTTTCACTCATAAAGTATAAATACATTTACATCTTCTTTCATATATATTTCATAGGGTTATTTTTGCCCATAAGGTATTAATTTACTCAATTACAAATTCCCTGTGCTGGCTTTTGAGAACGTAATCTCCATAGGCTCTGTGTCAGTGGGTTTCAACTTTTGGTCTCTGTCAGAATGGCCTGTGGAATTCTTTCACTGAACATGTGCCTGAGCCTCCGCTTCAGGGGTTCTGATTTCGTAAGTGTGCAGTGGGGCCTTTATGTTTGCATTTCTACTTTAAAAAAAAAAAAAAAGTGGGTAATTTTTTTATCAACAGTAAAGGTAAAAATTACTAGTAAACTGCTTACATCCTCACTGCCTACAGTTTAGACATTGAAGCTATAGCCTAGCATTTAAGGCTCTTTACGAGCTGGCCTCCACCTGCCTTTCTTAACTGATTTCCCCTTTGCCCACTGTCCACTCCAGACATACACCCACTTCACTCATCCTTGAGAAGACCATCATGCTTCTGGAAACTCCTCTTGCTCATGCACCCCAAGACCTAGAACACTCTGTTTCTTGTCTCTGGCTTTCTCATTCTTGTTTTTCTTTAAAATATGTTTTTATTGATTTTAAAGAGAAGAAGGAAGAGGGAGACAGAGAGAGAATCATCTGTCTATTGGGTTGCTTCTCATATGCACCCCGACTCGGGACCAAACGCACAACCTGGGCATGTGCCCTGACAGAGAATCCAACCGGTGACCTTTCAGTGCACAAGACAATGCTCAACCGAGGCACACCTGCCAGGGCTGACCCCCTCATTCTATGCCTCCCTCAAGGCCCAGCTTAATGCCTTAGCTCCCCCACACCCTTTGTAATTCCCTCTACTTCCATGGCAGACCTTATGCCTCTGAATTTCTCAATCATCTATTCGTACTAGGAATTTAGCAATAGTCGTATACTCTATTAGTTGAACTTATTAACCATGCTATTTTAGGGTTTGTGTTTTCTGGGATCAGAAAAATGTCTGTGTTTTACAATTTTTTTAATCCCCCTAACACCTACTTCCATGTTTGTATATAATGGGTGCTCTGTAAACAGCTGTTGGTTGAGTAATGTGAGCAAAGGAGGCCCCTTATACATTGATGTGAGCTGAGGGGAGCCCTGCAGCTGCGAGAGCAAACACTGCCTGTCTGCTACCACCATCTGAGTATTTGGCAGATATAAACTCAGTTAATGTTCATAGCAACCCTAGGAGATTTATATCATATCATTCCCATTTTATGGATGAAGAAATCGTGTCACAGAGAGGTGAAGTGTGACAATTCGAGGTGATGATTCCACACAGCTAAGAATTGTCAGAGTTGGGGTTCTAGCCCAGTTTGGCTGGTCCCCAAGTCCCAGAGTTCATGCTCTTAACTGCCACTTTAAACTTTCCTTTCATAATAAGAGATGAACTTAATGTGTTTATTATAGATGCCAAGAACTTTGCTACATACCACACAGATTTTTCACTTATTTTTTACAATAACCATGTGAGGCAGCTTCACCACCATTTTGCAAATGAAGAAAATGAAGGTTAATAAGATTACCCAAGAGCCCTGAGCCAGCAGCCCAAGGAAATTCAAACCGGGGTCTGCCTGGCTTCTGAATCCATGTGCTTAAGTGCTCGGCTCTGTCCTGGATATATCTATATATTTGGATCTTACCACCTTTTGGCTATGTGTCTTGTTGCCATGGGAATGCCCGCCTTACTGCACCCGCTCTTCATGCACAATCAGTGGGAGCAACATTTCCTGTTAGGCCGCAGCCAGCTACAACAGGGGCTCTAGGTTTTTCTTTGTTTAAAGGGAAACCTCTGTGGTCTGATACAGCTATGCAAATAGCTCTGCCCTGAGGATACTGGTTTTGAGGCTTCTGAAGACTATGCTCTAACATTATATGTTCCAAAGCATTTTCCTGACCTCATTAGTGTGTGTGTGTTCATACACATATGTACTTAGAACTTTTTTAACCTAATTCTACCGATATCACTGTGTGCATGCACAGGGAAAAAATTGCTGTGTGATCAAAGGTCATGTTTTGTCAAGAATAAGAAAACAAACAACATGTTAAAAAGGGGGGATGCTTTACTGAAAAAGATATATGGATGGCAAATAAACCCATGAAAAGATGCTCAACATCATGAGTCATTAGGGAAATATTTATTGTTGAAGATACTATTTTGAATGCAGTGGGTCGAATAAATGACATTATTAAAAGTAATTTTGTTTCTTTTTACTATTTAAAATATGGCTATTAGAAAATGTAACATTATGCATGTGGCTTGCCTTTGTGGCTTGCATCATGCTTTTATTGGATAACGTGTTTCCAGACAGTAGTTCCTCTGTCTGGATGGTTTCTAAAGTGAGAACGTCAAAAATATGGAACAGATCCTACACCCAACCCACAATGTGTAATGTAAGCGAGAAAGAAATGTTTGCTGTTTTAAGCCATTGGGGCTTGGGGTTGTTTATTATTGCGGCATTAACACCCTCGCTATCCTGACGGGGTCAACACGGAAGAGGAACTTCCCCACTATCCTACCCTCTGAAATCTCCATCGATGTCAATTTTTCTTTTTTAGATTCCTCATCTCCAAGGGCCACAGTCAAACATGTCAGAATCCTTTATGATTTTCCCTTGTCTTTCTAAATGAACTCTGGTCTAGTAATAATTCAGAAGAAGAACAGCAAATCCAATATTACTGCATGGATTTTTCTTTTTTTTTGGTCAGTTCTTGACAAATAAGGATGATAACTTTCTCATTGCCTTGTCTTTGGGTTAGTAAATGATGTCAACATACGGCCGGAAGACTCACTGCCCCAGTTTGGTCATTTGTCCCAGTGAGTGACCCAGTTGGAATAGCAGCCGACTCTTTCTATTATGCCTGCCTTCCTGTCTCTCTTGCTCTCTGGGCCTCTCTACGAACTGTTCACGTTAGTGTTTTACAAGCAAATTCTGACAATACTGTGGAGAGTGTTTGGAGCGGGAGACAGTGGTAGTCAAGCCTGTTGTCATAATTTGGGATCACAGCAGTGAAGGTGAGTTTATTTCAGTCAACAGCTGAACAAATATTTACAGAAGGTCCATCCCATGTCTGGAATGTATGAGGATGAGGAGCTAAGCCTTACTCTTTGCCCTCAAAGAGCCGGGTGCTGATGTTCCAACACCCTGTGACTGTTGAGTGCTGTGATGGGCAGACAAAGAAGGAGAGCTGGGCTGTTGAGAGAAGGCTTCCTAGAGATGGTGATAACTGAGTGAAGCCTTGAAGAATGGATATTATCAAGAAAAGAGGGTAGGAGACAGACTTGAAAGAGACTTAGGAGGAAAAATCAACGAGAGAGAAAAGAATCTAAGATGATTTCCGGTTGAGCGCTCAGCAACCTGGCAAATGGTCATTTCATTGATGCATGGAAGAAATATAAAAAGGGACAGCCTAGTTAGTGAGAAAGGTGATGCATTTAGATAGAAAAATACGAAATGTAAAGTTCTAGTTAGGACTCTAGAAGGGACTGCCCAGTAGTAGTTACGGGTTTAGGACTGAAGCAAAGAGGAAAGACAAAAGGGAAGTTTTACATTTTGGCATAATGGGCTTGTCTATGGGCATTCGAAGCTGTAATAATGGATTAGAAGGCCCGGGGAGAAAAAAAGTCCATGCATGCATTCACTCGTGCATTCTGTATTTACTGAGTGCTCACTATGTGGTTCCTGAAGAAAAGTGAGATCAACCTGGCTAAGTGTATACTTTAAAGACAAACAGGAATGTAGACTCTTCTTTCAAGACACTTGACTGTGCAGAGATAAATAGCTGATAACTAGGTGGGATAGGAAATCAAGAGGACACTTTATAAGGATGAAAATTGAGTTGAATTTCACCTACACTTAAAAAAATCTTTTTGTCAATGAGAGAAATATAACAACATTTTCAGCTGGTTGTTCCATGCATGGGGGTTAATAGTGTTAAAAATTTCAGAGATTTCAATCATATCGGTGAATATTTCTCCTATCCACGACCTGATTCTTCTACTCCGCAAATAACGAACTTAGAAGACCTATGCTTCAAAAGAAATTGATTGGACAAATGTTAACTTGACATCTCCTGAGCTGGGTGTTATATAGGTGCAGAAAAGGGAAGACACCATCATGCCCTCTGGGGCTTAGGATCTGTTTATAAAGATTAATGCTGGTGAGCTGTATAGACGACCACTGTGATGAGACTTCACATCCATTCTTAGAAAATGCCTCAAGAAGTGAGAAAGGGGAAATATTAAGGAAAGTCTAGAAAACTGGCTTGAGCTCTGTTTGTGTTAAATGACTAACGAAAGAATTTGAGCTTTCCCTTTTTCCTTGACGGCAATGAGAAGTCATTTGTTAAAGGCCATTTGGGCAGCTTGAAAGAAGGTGACTCAAAGGACAGGGACATCAGTTAGTGGACTATTGTAGTTTATCTGCACGAGAGGTAATGGAGCGTAGGTAGTAGAAATAAAGATGAAACAGCTGTTTCGGAGGAAAGATCTACAGATAGCACTGACTAAGATGGTGAAAGTTAGGAAGCACTCAGGACTTTGGTGTCTTGCTCCCCTGAGAAGAGTAGATCTTGAACGGAGAGAGGAACGTCACAGAATGAGGGTGGGTTTGGAGTATGAGTTTGAAGTTAAGGTGAGAGAGTGGGGACCAGGGGTCCGCTTAGACTCATGAGCAAAGACGTAAAAGCTGAAATCCTCGGAGATGTGTTTGTCAAAGAAGACTGTAGAAATAAGAAATTGACACAGCTTTATGTCAGGCATCTGGGAAGACCCACGGATGGAGATCAGGAGCAGCGCGTGGGGGCAGCCAAGAGGGGTTGGTGAAGAAGCGGTTTACAGAAGGCCCTCAGAAGGCTGGGGAGAAGGAATATTTTGCAAGAAAAGGGAAGTGGTCAACAGTGTCAAATGCACAGAGATTAAGGAGGCTGAGGCCTCAAAAAAGCAGTTGGTTTTGGTCATGAAAGCACCATGGTGACTGTCAAGGGAGCAGTTCCAGAAGAATGATGAGGAGAAAGGTCACAGTACAGAAAAAGTGGTGGGTGCAGTGAAAAGGGGAAGCAGTAGTTGTAGACTATTTATTCCAGAAGGTGTTACAGTGAATTTTAGAGAAGTGGTTTGTAACTTTCAGGAGTAATGGGGTATCTCACTCCTTTATTTGTTCAATAGGCCCTCATTTACCAGGGCCCACCTGGTGCTTGCTCACTGCTAGGGGAATGGGGCAGGCCAGATCCCCACTGTTACCCTGTGTGGAGGGACAGTCTGTAAACAACTTCAGGCGACTTCAGACAGAAGGTGCTACTGATGAGAATAAAACAAGGCACAAAACAAACACATTTTAGTCTATGGCTGGAGAGAGAAAGGGCACAGATACTGAGGTAGGACCAAGTGTCACGTGTTCAAGGAACAAAAAGAAGTCCATTGTGCTTGGAGCTTGATAAACCAAGGGGAAAGTGCTGGAAGACATCAGAGAGACAGGGAAGGAGTTTGGGTTTTCTTCTAAGCCTAAAGGGGCACCATTGGTATATACGTTAGAGAAGTGACATGATCTGATTTACAACTTTTGAATTCTCTTTGGCTACTTGGTAAAGAATGGCCTATGGAGAGCAAGAGGCGAAGCTTGGACACATGGTGGGAAGCTGCTGAGTAACTCAGGCAAGAGAGAAGGGTGGCTTAGGGCAGGCTGGCAGCACTGAAGATGGAGAGAAGGAGCCAGATTTGGAATATGTTTTGGGGATGGAATCAACATTTAGGACCTGCTAAGTGTTGGGATAGAAGGGAAAAGACAAGTGAAGGATGGCTCTTAGGTTTTTGAGCTGAGTTGACTGGATAAACAGTGGAACCACTTGCTGCTCTGGGGAGAATGTGGGAGGTGCAGATGAGGGCTGTGAAAGGGTGGTAGGGTGGAGAGGGTTTGTTTTGCTCAAGTGTGACATGTTTTGAGTCATCCAAGTAGAGGTGGGGTTCAGAGGAGTGGTCAGAACCAAGTGGAAGATTTTTCTCTTAGTGGAGAACTGAGTATTTGTAAATTGTAGAGTGAAGGTAGGACTATGCTGGACAGGGGAAGAAGGGAGGGAGATGAGGAGGGAGGGTTTTGAAGGAGGCGAAGAAGGATTGGATTGGAGATTTGCCACGGAAAGCAGAAGGGACACCACTGATGTGAAAACAGAAATAAAGACAGATGTAGAAATAGAATTCTTTAGAAGTTGAGGGGAAGAAAAAGGGTAGAGCTTATGCTGAATGACCTCTGCCATCCTCTAAATAAGAGATGAAGTCACCCGCTGAGGGGGATTCAGGGGAGAGGGATTGTTAGGAGCTTAAGGAGAGAGGTGAGGAATAGACGTTTTAGGGACTCAGTTGAAAAGAGAGCATAATTCTCTCTGTAGTGCAAGGAGTGAGAAAAGTCCTTGACCTCAGAAGTCCTTAGTGATCCTAAGGAAAGAACAGGGTGCCCAGTGGGGATGAGTTGGACACACGGGTTGTGTGGAGACTCCAGCTGGTTATTTCAACCCCCAAGTCTAGAAGGCTGTATAGGAAACGAAACCAATATAAATATCACCAACATTTTACTAAATAGCAGACTGTTTATCAAATCACTCCTGTCTGAAATATCCCTCCCACAATACCCATGTCTGGCCTCATATCACATGAGCGGATTTTTGTTCAGCCAGAATGCTCCCTGGTAAACATGTCTGGTAAGAGAGTGAAGAAAATTTACAAGAATTCCAAAGGAATCAACTCTGGATTCTCTTTTCATTTGTTCTGAGTATTTAAGGTTCAAATTTAGGGCTGTCCTTCCTCCCCTCTAAGGTGATAGAGCTGATCGTGTGAGGAAAGTGTGGAGTTTTTTTTAACATCACAGCAATTGGGGAAAGGAATTGGTCCGTATGGATTTTAAAAAGAGCCTTGCCTATGTTTCGGAAAACATTGTTATAGATCCTACCCTTATATTCCCTAGTGTCTAGTTAGCTTCCAAATGAACTCTGTCTAGTCCTGCAGCGTTGGCTCAACTGAACGTCACAATCCTTTATTCTCCCAATAAAACTGAGCACTCGCTAAGGAAAACATTGGCTTGCACAACTATTATCTCTAAAATGGGCATTGAAAGCCTAGCTTGGAACTGAAAGCTGAACATTGTTTCCCTTTTTTGTAGCTGAGCTTTGCTCACCCCTCTGAAGCAGCTAAGGGAGTAATAAAATTTGCCCCAAGAATAAAAAGTGCTTGTGGTAAGATTTCAAGTTATTACCCTGCATTGATTAATCTTGTAGCTGTCATGTTGCATAAAAGAAATTGACCTCCAAAGAATATAATGTATGATTTTTTTTACAGGAGGTTTAAGATCAGGCAAAACTAATGTTTGTAAAAGTCAGAACATTGATTACTTTTGGGGGCATGTTATGTAATCTGGGAATCCTCAGGAGGAAGTCTCATAAGATGCTGGAATATTCTATAACTTGATCCAGAAATTGTGTATTAATACGAGGAAGACAAATTTTTGATCTGTACATTTAGTGTTAGTGTGCTTTTGAATATAATTGTATATTGTCTTTCAATAAAAAATTGTGTTAGTTTCCTATTGCCATTGTAATAAATTACCACAAATTTAACGGCTTAAGACAGCACACATTTATTATTCTGGAGGTCAGAAGTCCAAAATGGGTCTCAGTGGGCTAAAATCCAGGTGTTGGCAGGGCCGCATCCCCTTCTGGAGGCTGGAGGGGAGAACACAGGCTGGGTTTTGCTTTGCCTTTTTGAGCTTGTAGAGGTTTCCCACATTCTTTGGCTTGGACTCTCCTTCCTCTCTCAAAGGCAACATTGGCCAAGTGATGACATCTCTCTGGGTCTGACTCTTCTGCCTCACTTATACTCATTTAAGTACTCTGGTGATTGCATTTGTTGCACCTGAATAATTCAGTATAACCTCCTTGTTTTAAGGTTAGTTGATTAGCAACTTTATTCCCTCTTACCATATAAGTTAACATATTCACAGGCTCCAGGAATTAGGATATGAATGTCTTTTATTGGGGGGGGGGCATTATCCTGCTTACCACAATTATTCTGTTATAGTTTCTTAATTTATAATTAAAGTGTTCAAGATAAATTCCCAACAAAAAATTTTTTAAAACTATTAACAATAAAATCTTGATCCCATTTTCAAGTGGCATCTCCCCAAATGGTCTTTTTCTAGTACCGATTATTCCTGGATCTGCTTACTCTTGTGCTCACAAGTTTATAACATGTCCCATGATGATTCAACCTTCTATCCTGGCCATTCTCTAAAATATAATAGAAAATTCAGCTATAAAAAATATGAAACTTGGGTTTCTGGGGGTGGGGTGGCAAAATGCATATCAAGAGAGGAAAAGAAAGATCAGTTGCGACTTCCATCTCAAGAAACACCAGGGTTAACTCACCCCTCACTACAAAAGATAATTTTCCCTTTGATGGAGAAGGACCTTTCCAGAGCAACGAATACATGCTACGTGCACAGCAGCCTGCTTGATCTATCCCGAAGCCTGGCTCTGTTAACTGCTGGAAACTTTTCTCTTTGCCTGTCATTCCATTCTCCTGAGAGAGAGTCCAGCAAATATTATAGACTGTTAATGATCCAGTGTACATGGGCGTATTTCAAACTTTTAGACAATACGTGTAAAATCCATTTTCTGGGTAGGATAAGGCACATGATTAAGGTGGTTCATACTGCTTTTAATGTTAAACAAGGGGGACTGGTAAGTCCTAGTTCTCTTAACTGCTACACAGGCTCTTATGTTCCATTGGTGAAGCACTGCAGCTACGACACTGGAGTTGATGGAGCAGCAAACTACCTGGTAATTTTGTAACCCATCCAACATATAGGTAGAACACCAACGTGAAGTTCTAAGGCAGTGAGTGGGGTGAAGGCTGAAAAAATACCAAGCTTGGCTTTGACTTAAACTTTTCTTTAAAAAGGAAAAGAGCTTATGATACAAAAATGGAAGCTTTTAAGCAAAGAATGTGCTATTGATTTTTCCAGGCATATCATTGTGAAACTTAAGAAGATCGGAGGAAAAAGAAACACAAAAATAGGGCACGCACAAGGACCTGGAAACGCGAATGTTATTGGACCCCTCAACAGCAACACTGAAACTAGAATAGATCAGGGCCTTCAAAACTCTGAGTAAAATTTATTTTTGACCTGGAATTCCATGTTTGTCTTCCTCGGGGCATTGCTCCTTCAATTCCTGGCCATTCTGGGTTTCCACAATGCACTTCACTTAGGTTCTTTTTGGCATCTCTCCCTGCATGCTCTATCATTGACCTTCCTCTGCTAAGTCACTTCTCATTCCCCCATCGACTCTGCTTTCCTACTGTTTCAGTTCCACACCTCCTAGTCACACTGAAGATGCAATTTGTATTGCTGTTTCTGTGCTTCTTGTTGTTTTGGGCTAATCTGCAATTAGGTACAGAGAGGCCTTTTCCCTCCTCCCTAAAAATGGAAAGTTTTTCCCCTTGTTTTACTCATTTCAGTCTTTCAACAGCTACTTATTGATTGACTACTCTCAGCCAGGCTGAGAAAATAAAACAAAAGTAAGCCCCCAATGGCCTCTGTCACAACCTATTGGCAATTCTAATTCTACCCTCTTCTTCCTGTGCCGGTAGATGACAGGGTCAGGTGTTTACTCTTAGGAGGGCGAAGGAAGGGGCACATGCAAACTGCTAACGCTACCCTGCTACCTGACCGTTTGACACACCTTCCCGGGGCCACTGTTACGCATGGCTGCACCTGTCCTCAGCGTTCCCTCCCTCCATGGACGCTTCTTCAGGGCACCAGGGACCGGGGAGCCCTTCACCGTCGGGTCCCCCACAGCCTCTCCATCCCCACTCTCTAACTGCATTTGCCTACGCATTTCTTGTCTTTGTCCAACGAGTCAGCAAAGCTGTAACCGCTCCCCGATTTGACTTGCTCCATGTGCTTCAGTGTCACACCGAAGCAAAGGTGCCAGGGGGCCGTTGCAAGGCCCGTGGAGTGTGTGCATGCGGCGCACGCACGGAAAGGCGCCTGTCTCTGCTGCTCCAGCTGGACACCCGGCTGGTAGCTGCAAAGGCTAACTGGCTGACTGCTTTGTAGACTTTCTCTTTCAAAGCTTGAAGGTTTTTGAAAGCTGGAATTTCTAAAATCAGTGAAGGGGTTAGTTCAAAAGGGAAGCCTCAACATGTGGTAAATATCGTTTATTAAAGAGGTAACTTAGACAGTGTTGGTGGGAATGCAGATTGGCGCAGCCACTGTGGAAAATAGTATGAAACTTCCTCAAAAAATTAAAAATGGGAACTGCCATATGACCCAGCAATTTGATTTCTGGGAATCTATCTGAAGAAACCCGAAACACTGATTTGAAAGAATATATGAACCCGTATGTTCATTACAGCATTATTTATAATAACCAATATTTGGAAGCAGCCAAGTGTATGAATGGATAAAAATGTTGTGGTACACTTACGCAACGGAATACTACTAGGCTGTAAAAAAGAAAGAAATCTTACCTTTTGTGACAGTATGAATGGACCTGAAGGGTATTATGCTAAGTGAAATAAGTCTGTTAAAGAAAGACAAATATAGGACCATATGACTTCACTTACACGTAGAATCTAATGAACAAAATAAATTAACAAACAAAATAGAAACAGAGTCATAGATACAGAGAACAGACTGACAGCTCTCAGAGGAGAGGGTGGCTGGGAGGCTGGGTGAAAAAGGTGAAGGGATTAAGCAAACAGGGAAAAAAAAAAAACCCTCATAAACACAGACAAGAGTATGGTGATTACCTGAGGGAAAAGGGGGAGGGGAGATAAATGGTGATGGAAGGAAACTTGACTTTGAGTGTTGAACGCACAGTACAATATGCAGATGATGTCTTATAGAATTGTACACCTGAAACCTATGTAATTTTATTAACCAATGTCACTCCAATAAATTCAATAAAAATTTAAATAGTTAACTTAGACAAATTATTATTTAAAATGGAAGAAAAATTTTTTAAATTTATCATTATTGTTGAAAGTATTACAGATGTCCCTCTCTTTTCCCCCCCATTGACCCCTCCACCACACACCCACCCCACCCTAGACCTTCCCTGCACTATTGCCTGTGTCCTTGGGTTATGCATGTATGCATGCACATTCTTTGGTTAATCTCTCGCCCCCACTCCTTCCCGCTGAGATCCCTCAGTCTGCTCCATGCTTCTATGTCTTTGGATCTATTTTGTTCATCGGTTTATTTTGTTCATTACATTCCACATGTGAGTGAGATCATGTGGTACTTGTCTTTTTCTGACTGGCTTAAAAAATGGAAGAAAATTTAAAGTAATGCATAGGCATTGTTATTTTGTGAGTCTTCTATTAATTAGTGTGCAAACTAAAGCTTATATAGTATGTATTTTTTAATTTATTCAAATGAAGCTAGAAATTTCAAAAACAGTTGTCACTGGAGGGTATTTAGAAATAAGACAGAATCTACACTAGAGCTTTGAAAGAATGCTATTACGTTTTATTAAAAAGAAGTGTGTGTGTGTGTGTGTGTGTGTGTGTGGTGGGGGATGGGGGGCTGTTTACAAGACATTTGCCTGTGGATTCTAAAACTATGCCTTTTAATCAAAGATGGGGTTTTCACCCTTCTTGGGAGATTGATAATTATGATGTATCTAATTTCCATGAAAATATCCTGCCAGTTGTTTTTCATTCTATTTATTTATTTAAGTTATTCAAAATATGTATTGATTAATCACTATGTGCCAGGCACTGTTTTAGCTGCTGATCTTGTTGAGTTTATATTCTTGTTAAGTAGATAAATTATAATGTGGTGATAATTCTTACATGAAAAGTCAGATAACAGGAATAAAGAGTCAAGGCTGATGATGCTCTTTCAGTGAAGGTGATCAGGGAAGTCCTCTCCAAAAAGATGACATTGAGCAGACACCTAAAGGAGCCACGTTGATATCTGGGGGAAAAGCATCCAGACAGAGAAAACAGGTGCAAAGGGCTGAGGCAGGATGTGCTTGAGGAACATCAAGAATGTCAGTGTGGTAAAAGCAAAGTATGAGTGGGAGGTGGGGGAGAAGAAGGGCCTGAAGGGAAGACCAAAGCAGCGGTGGAATCCAGGTCATGTAGAATCAATTAGGGAAATGCCACAAATAAGTAAAAATTTCCATGCAATGTGTCCTAAAAGTTCTCAGGTATTCTCTTAACTCCTGAGTAACTATACTTCCAATTAGATTTAGAAATGCAATAAATTGTGCCTGTCAATTTATTAGACACATAATTGTTAAAACCAAAGGTCCCAGTAGTCTTATTATTTGATCTATCAATGGTACCTGATGTGACCGATCCCTCCTCCCTCCTTAAAGCATCTCACTTACTTTCTAGATTCCCCTCTACATCATTTCTCAGCCTCTTTGGCTCGCTCCTCTTCATCTCTGAATGCTGGAGTGTCTCAGGTCTCAAACCTGGAACGACTCCCTTATCTACTTATAATCCTGTGTTTTGAAAAGTCTTTAAGTTTTAATATAAAATGGTCAACTGATTATGCTCCTGCGATGTTAATGCTGGACTTGTTACAAAACTTAAATTCAAAGATAAAATATTTTGCAAGGATATAATACATACAAGTGTTCATTACAGAGTCACCAAGAACACTCTGTTCTGAAAATAAAATATGGAAAACGGTATTGATTTATGATGATGAACTAAATATAGTCCCATTGCTTAATACCCGGACAGTTCTTTCTATGCTTTGCTTAATATTGGCTGCACAATGTGGTAGCAGCGACTCAATGATGTATATTTGCAAAATGTTTAAGAGATTGCTTGAAATGTAAAAACAAAACAACCAACTTGTTCTATGTCATTAAAAAAACAAACAAAACCCCCTCCGCCTTAGATAACCAACAAGATTGGTTCAAAGACTTGGTGATTTGGTTGACATTTCAACACTGAATATAACCCTGCGTGGGCATTCACAGGTGACATAAACATATTATGTAACCTGCTCCTTCCTAGTGAAATTGTGTCTCGAGGGAATTCAACTTCAAACACAATCGGACCCACTTTGCTACACTGAGGTCAGTTTTCAAAAATGGAAATCATGGTATGAAGTGTAATTTTGAAGCTAAGGACTAAATTTCAAAAAGTTCCCTGATTTCAAACTTTATATAAATGAGTTAAGACTTCTTTTTTACTCTCTGAATATTGATAGTATGGGAAATTGCTACAAAGGGAAGTTACTAAACTGCAGTTAAACAATATTATAAAAAGAGAAAGTGATTTCAGAAGAGCAGAATTTCACAAATATCTTAAGAGTGGTTAGTTTACATACAAAAACCATGGTGCAATGATTGTGTCCATATTTGGAAGTACCTATATTTGTGATCAGCTGATTTTATTATGAATAAAAATAAATACCTCTCTTACTTAAAGGATTTAAGGCTTCATTCTGCATTGCAAACCGGAACCAGAAATACAAACCTGACATAGGCGAGAACTTACAATTTTAATAAAAGGGTGAGAAATTTCTTTAACCTCAAGACTGTTAAACCATAAATGTCTAATTCTAAACTCTTGGAACCAACAAACCCAGAGCTCACATCCGTTGCTTCAGTAGAATATATTCACACTTACAGCCCAACGTCATAGAACTACAGAGTCAGTGGAGACACTGGGATGAAGATTTAAAGAACAAATCTATAGCCCTCTAGGAAAACATCTGCGCAGAACAATTGGACATTCTTTTTTGGGGGGCAAAAAGTACAAAATTAAATTCACATGTTCTTAATTGTGCCATGGAGATTAAAGTAGAAACCTATTGTGTGGTCAGGTCAGGACTGAAGGGCAGAGAGTGATAGAAATTTTATTCATTGGAGAATTATATCCACTGTCATCTTAAATTTCCAGCTGTAGAAGCTCTCTGCCATTTTGGGGTTCTATGCTCCCTATGTTCATAAAGCCATACTTCACTCTGCCCAACTCTCCCACCTGGAGGTGAAACCGATTAGTTTCAGTTCTGTCATTTGCAACAAAAGGGTTAACATTCTGACTTCTGATTTCTGAGATTAGCAAACCCAGCTGGAATGAGGAACTTGCTCACACCCAAGCTCTTGGTCTGGTTTCAACAGAAATATTCCTCCCTCTGCTGGAAGCTGCTAGCACTGACCAGGTCTCAAGGACGGTGTAGCAGAAACAGCTCCCAAGCACTCTCTTCCAAGCTGTTTCACCTTACTCAGTTTACTTTGCTTCTGTAAGCCTCAATTTTTGCATCTTTAAAATATTAATGTTCAAAAAATACTTTTCAAGACTGTTTGATGAGTTAAAAAAGGTACTTAATCAATGGAAGATATTATGATAAGACAATTTTAGGGAAGAAAGCCAGCCTGTTCCTCAAGTTTTTCAAGGTTGTAAAATATTGTTAGTATTCTGGATCTGAGAAAACATACATATATTATGTCAATCTAAGAAGCTACTGCTGTAAGACTTAATCTTGACTATTAAAAGTACTCCAGTCATTTGTACATTAACTCAGGCTCGGCACATTATTCGGTCTTTCGGGGTTGGGGTTGTCAGGTAAAATGTTAACTATCATAATAAATCAACTTTGTTTATTGTTGACCTACTTTCATCCATTTGATGTTTTTGGTCTTCCAACTGTACTACAAATAAAAAGGCATGATCTTCCATCTTATGTATTATTCTCCCCAATCCATATCCTGTTGTTACTACTCATCTTATTTTTGTTAATATCATTAGGCATTTGAAGTTTTGGAGAGATTATATAAAGCCAAAAAAAAAAAAAGATAAAGTGTTTCCCAGCCGGGGGTGGCTCAGCGGTTGAGCATCGACCTAGGATCCAGAAGACGGATGTCTGATTCCCGGTCAGGGCACACGCCCGGGTTGCGGGCTCGATCCCCAGTAGGGGGCGTGCAGGAGGCAGCCGACCAATGACTCATCATTGATGTTTCTATCTCTCTCTTGCTCCCTCTCCCTTCCTCTCTCTGAAATAAAGACATATTTAAAAAAAGAAAAAGAAAAGATAAAGTGTTTAGGGTTATATTTTTCAAATTAGCCTTGTATATGTGTCACAATCCTAAGGTCTAAAGTTTATATTCATATAGATTTTATTGATTGTCTCCTGGTCTAAGATTGGGTTATAAACTAGAAGCAACTTACAAAACAGGTTTCTAAATTTATTTTTAAAAATAGATCTTGAACTGATTAAATATAAAAAACCCCTGGAAATTCCAATAATCTTGCCTCTTTTACAAACTGTGTATACTTAGCATGTTATTTTATCTATGACTAAGAGGACTCCTTCCACATTACTCCACCCATTCATGTTTCCAGATGCTAATGGCTCAGTCTGATAAATGTACAGTTCATTCTAAGCCCATACCATAAAATTGGTCTTTGAGTTCCAAAATGTTCCTTTCAGTGTAGACTATGAGCATACCTCATAACTTATTATACAAATAATTACTTAAATGCAATAATACTACAAAAACCAAACTAAAAATTATTCATATAACTCACAAAAATAATACTTAAAATTGATTGGGGTGACCCAATAATTAAAAGTAGTAAGTGAAACATTTGGGTTAAGTGTATTTTCAAGTGTTTATTAAAAAACACACAAAATATTTCTACTTTCCAATTTTTCTCTTACAGCTTTTGAGAGGCCAGAACAATTATTCATATATTAGCATTAATATCAAGCATACCATATATCTTATGAGTTTTACATTGCATTTTAATACTTGTCTACTAACAATATAGTAAATTATTTTTTATATATATACTGAATAGGATTAAAATAAATAATACAGAAATAATTTAATAAATGTTTATGGAACACAAAACATTTGTGTTCCAGGCTTTGGGAACACAAAATAAATGGTCCCTGCCATTAAGAAGTGCACATCTAGCCCGGCCGGGCGTGGCTCAGCGGTTGAGCATCGACCTAGGATCCAGGAGATCGGGGTTCAATTCCCGGTCAGGGCACATGCCCGGGTTGCAGGCTAGGCAGCTGATCAATGACTCTCTCATCATTGATGTTTCTATCTCTCTCTCCTCCTCTCCCTTCCTCTCTCTGAAATCAATAAAGATATATTTAAAAAAAAAGAAAAAAAAAAGAAGTGCACGTCTAAAGGGGGAGAAAGACAAATAAAACAGACAATTTAACATAGTATGACCGCTTTGACAATGGTATGTATAGAGAATTACAGGGAACCTTAAGAGGACCACTTACTCCAGAATGGTAGAAGTTAGGGATGGTTTCCAGGTCAAGATGATAAATTTACAAAAGAGATTACCAAGAAAAGAATTAATGATGGGTGATAGGAAGAACATTCCTAACGAGGGGTTGTCAAACAGTCTTAGAGATTGGACTGCCTGATCTTTAAGGCCCCTTCCAGCTCTAAGAAGATAATGGACAGTCAATCATCATCTGCTTGATCCAACAAAGGGAATTTGTAGAGAATGGGGCATTTTTCTGATAGTTGCCTATATGTTAAATACTGGTTTCCTGGATTCTTATTTTTCGTGCTATAGAGCACAGTTTAAGAAGAATACCCCATACTAACCAAAATGTTTTGTAGACACCTACTATGGTACTGGCCACAGATTCAGAATGAACAATCTGGCACAGTGAATACTATATCATCTACTTTTAAGAAAAAGAGAAGAAAAATTAAGTTAAAGGTTCCTGGAAAGCTATAAACTTTAACAAGGTCAGGTATTTAGGGTTCTCTGAAACAGTATTTTTCTTTCTTTTAAACATGGAGAGAAAAAGAAAGCTGTCCTCTGTCTTGGTTTTCAATGAGTAGAACACTAGGTGGTGCTACAAGGCTGCCAGGAAAAGCAGTATGGCTATTCGGATGGTAGCTCAGTGTTCTGAAAACTTACAATAGTTTTTGAGTCCCTGAGAGCAATTCCAGGGCTGTAGGCAAGTAATGGGAACCTTAATCTCACAAGTTTTAGCTCTATGGTCAGGTGAATTGGAAACTAAACCACAAAGTTAGCACATTTTAAAATGGTTTCAATGTTTGACAATTCAATCTGATTTCACTAAAATGGAAATTTTAAAGTTATTGAAATAGAAATTTATTATACACTTAAACATATTGCTATTAGTTCCATTTAGGTAATCTTCCCAGGAGCCTAGTTATGCCTACTATTTAATGATCTCTAGGACAGTTTCTTCAAACGGTTTTCTGAATTTCTGAATTATCATTAAGCAGAAAATACCAAATTCTCTTTTCATTAAAGAGGTAGTAACACAATACACTAACACAAATACATGAAACAATGCATTTTGGAATCACTCTACTGGTACATTATTTCTTATATAAAAAACATTTCATGATTTTTCCATATTACAGTAAAACCAGAAGAATATTTTTTACTAAAGTGCCAAGTAAAAACAAAGCCTTACTTTTACAATATTTTTTACTTTTAAATGTTAAATATTTAAAAAGGTAAACAAAAAAAATGAAGAGATAAATACCTTTTACAAACTAAGAGTCATTTTAGTTTTACACTCTCACAGTTATGAGATCTGTTTGTCAATTGGTCTTTTCAGTTCTGCTTCTAGAATTTCCCCCCATGTTTCTGCATCCATCTGGCACAGGATTGTTTCTGGGAGGTCAGTAGGAGAACGTATGTTGCTGTATCTGCCGCTTAGCCATCCAAGTTTCACTTGGCTCTTCCGGTAATTCCTCAGTAGTGTGTCCTAAAAGAGGTAAACCAGCATCATCACAGAAGGTAGTGGGTTGCTGCCTGGTGAGCTGAGTTTGTTTGAAGCCAGAGAAGCGGATTGACAGGGCTGAAGATGAAGTATTTGCGTTGATATACACATATACTACTAAACGTGCGTGTGTGTAGATATTCATGCATATGTGTATACAGACAGTGTGAGCCACAGAGTTTGCTGGGGGTTTTGGATAATGTGAAGTGAAAAGAAGTAGCTGCTTTCTTTCTGGTTAACAGGAAAATGCCCACATTTAAGATCTAAAAAATGTTGAAGGATGGATGGGAGATAGTGTGGTCTGCAGGAAAAGAATAACAATCCAACTTTAAGTTCCAAAGCCAACACAGTCTGTATGTCATTCGGTCTATGAAATCCTACCTCATCCAAGCAGCAAGTAGAGTTTGGTGCAAACCGACCACCATATTGTTAAGAACAGTGCAGGCCGCAAAAATTACACTTACCCTCCAGGAATAACCACTATTTTGATCATGATCTATTTCTCTTTTGCACACAGCTCTTAAGGCCAAGCAATGAGGTTTCCATAAGGTGTCATTGTGTATTATTTTGTCGTTCCAGCTCTTGCATGTCATTGAAGCCCTGCACAAACTCTGAACATCCAGGTGACTGAAGATCTGTTCAGTAAGCTCCGAAGGCAGCCATTCGCAGAAGTTATTTTCACTCATTGTCTTTCTCGGCAGCCACAGAGTTCAGTTCTACGTCGGAAACTCTTGAATGATGGCTCTTCTTGGACTTATTCTGCATAGCTTGATGCTTTAGTTAATTCCCTTCCCAGGTAACCTACAAGGCAGAGTTTAAACTTAGTCTCTTCAGATCAGACTGTGGATTCTAGTCCAAGCCAGGTAAGTTTCTGGGAATGATTTTAAAAACTTGAACTTTCTTGACTTGAGCTTTTCAGTCTGTAAAATGGGGCCAGTAATGCTCCTCTCGTGCATGTTCTTGCCTGAATTAACAGGGACAATGCATGAGTCCTCTAGCTTCACATCTGAACTGCACACTGGAGACACTCAACACATGTTACTTCTTTTTAATATTGTTAGGACATGCGTTTGTCACTAGACATTTGAGTTTCTGCTTGCTCCCAAAACACATTATCTAAAAAAGAGAAGTGATTCTTCACAGACTACACTTTATTGAATTTAGTAGAAATGCCTAATGTGAGAACATATTCCAAGTATTTATTGAAAACACCTTTAAAAATGTGTAGGATTCAATTCTGTTAAGCTCCGGAATGCTCATTGTCTGTGAGAACTGATGCCTCGTCATTAATTTCTTCATCTACAATTTTCGACTTAATCATAAACCTGATGGACATTTAGTAGTTTATATAAGAATTGTTTATCTACTTGCACCTAATGGGTAGGTGTTCACATTTGACACAAATACTGTCTGAAATGGACAAGAGGTTGAGATCAGGGTTAGAATGACACAAAGTCTCAAATATTCAACTCAGTGATAAGATTAGTGTTTTAAAAATGGCCTCTTGAAGCTATCCCACTTGCACAGTTAATTATGAACCAGGGTAATAGTCACTGAGGCTATCAAGCAACAGTGACTCACCATTATAAACAATGTTTATTATTCAGCTGGTATAGCATGTAACTAAAGATTGGGGTGGTAAAACCACAATACATATACAGATGATGTATTATAGAATTGCACCCCTGAAGCCTATATAACTTTATTGACCAATGTCACCCCAATAAATTCAATAAAATATTAAAAATAAATAAATAAAAACAAAAAACAAATCTTGTACCTTTACTTCTATCACTAATTACTATATTGAAAGTGTTTTGTATAAATTATAAATTATACTAATTATAATTTAAACTAATTATAAATTAAACTAATTTATAATTAAACTATAATTAGATATAATATATATTATATTTATTTATAATATATTTATAATATATATTATTATTTATTAATTATAAACTATAATAAATAGAATACATAACTATAATTAATTTATACTTAAACTGTAATTATAAATTAAACTAATCCACAGATAAAGTTATCTTTTTTCCTTAACTGGAAAAAAAAAAAAAGAGTCCAGTTTCAGTTAATTTACTTAAGGTGCATGGCGCAGGCTTCCAAAATCAGTTGAAAGCATGGAGCTATTTTTGCATATAAAGACAGCTTATACTTACTCAAAATCAGTTTATTCCATTTGGCACTTCTTTTTATAATAAAGAGGGATAGTGTTGGAGGAGGGGTTTGAGATAAGGCTAAATACTTTTAACTGAGCTCATGACAATTCCCCTCCTTGGGTCAGCTACTCGCCCGTCTGTTTCTGGGCCTACCAAGACCATGGTTGTTCCCATTCCGTTGGTTAGGACACAAATTATCTACGGTGGTCAGAATTTTAAGGCCTGGGTTCAGCAGAGGACTCCCTCTTGCGGGTTTGGGGAAGTAGCGCCAAGTGGTGAAAACAAGTTATGAGTCATGCGCACGTTTTTGACACGCTCCCCTCCCCCCCAGCATCACTTCAAACCAAAGCCAAGCCACAGAATTCTTGAAAAGAACCTCGTGTTAGGAGAAGGCCGCTGTCTGTCTGTAACCCCCTGCAGGGGCTCGCTGGGGAAGAAAATGCGCCTTCCCGTTATGACCCCCGAGAGGCAGAAGGCTTTTGAATTTGACAGTCGGGGGAGCCGTGGTGAGGTTCCTAAGACCCCACTAGGCATCTTTCTTCTAAGCCCAGTTTTGCCCGGGGCCTGAAAAACTGTCCCCTTTCAGCGTCTTCTTTACGAACCAAACTTGGCCGCAAGACCTCTCCAGCGGGGGAGGAGGGGATCGCCCCTTTCGGGTGTCACACGGAGGGCGAGGGATCCGGAGGCGGGGTAGCCCTGGCTGCGGGCGCCCCCGGGCGACCCCCACCCTGTCCAGACCCCGAGTCTCAGCCGAGCCACGCTTCTCGATTGCCCCGCGCAGGGTGCAGCTGCCGGAGTTCAAAGAACTCGGGGCGCTGACAAATGAATAACAATAACAACTCTGAGCACCTGCCGTCGCTTCAGCTCTGCGGCGCCGAGCGGAGGCAGTGCCCCGGAGACTGCCCGCCGGACGCCGGCAGGTAGGGAACGGAGGACACTCTTACCCGCTGCAACCTGCCGGCTTCTCCTCCCGCGATTATAAATCCGGGGGCCTCTAAATCCCTGTCCAAAATCCCCCTGGCCCCGCCCACTCTAGCCCCGCCTTGCTCAGATTTCGCGCAGGCGTAGAGAGGGCGCGCATTGCCTTTTGGGATTGGTAGTTTTACTAGGGCATTTCTTCTGCTGGGCAAGGGAGGAGAAGGAAGGCGCTGCGGACTACAAGGACCGGCGTCCTCCAAGCCGCGTGGGCGGGGAGAAGAGGTGGGGAGGGGTGGGCAGGCCCGGGGCGGGAGGACCCGGGGTGTTTAAAGAGTTGCTGGGAGTCCGAGAGGGACGGGAATCCCCGATTGCGTCGGCGGTTCGGGGGGAGGGGCGGGACTCGGCCGGAGTCGCTCGAGCCTCAGCTGCGGGAGAATTTGACACACCCCGGCCGAGCCTCAGCTCCCCTCCCCCCGTGTTTTTCCAGGGGCCCTGTGTAGGTTCAGTGCGGGTCCCTGGAAGGCGGAAACGGCTGCGGGGCCGGTCTCCTCGCGCAGGGCCCTAAACCTAGCCGCCATGTCGCGGGGATTTGAGCTGCAGCCGCGGGACGGCGGCCCCCGGGTGGCCCTGGCGCCCGGAGAGACGGTGATCGGCCGCGGGCCGCTGCTGGGAGTAAGTGTGGGGCGGCTGGGCGGCCCGAGCGCCGAGCGGCGGACGCGCGTGCTTGCTTCCGAGGCCTTCCCCTGTCCGAGCCCGATCCCCACCACGCAGCCATGTCTGGGTTTTCCAAGTTCGGGGGGGAGCACGTTTTTCACGCAGCTTCAATCAACTCACAACCGTTTCCCTTATGTTACCTTTAAAAAGCACCGACTTGGGTTATCATCATTATAATCTTATCCTGGGGTCGGCAAACTGTGGCCCTGGGTCCAAATCCAGCCTGTTTCGGATATTGCCTCTTGGCCTGACAAGCCACAGTGTTTACAGTGGTAGCTGGCCCTTTATAGAAAAAAGTTTGCCAACCCCTGATTTTAAAATTTCTTTTAAGCTTTTGGCCCCTTCTGTGGGACGGAGTGGCCTTACTTTTATTGTAATCGTCTTTTTCAGGAATAGCAGCAGCTCAGCCTTACGTAGTGTGCAGTGTGCCAGGCGTACCAAGTTCTTCAGTCCTTTAAAAACCGTGCGAGTTAGGTGCCCTTATTATCCCCGTTGTTCTGATGAGAAAATGGAGCTGTAGGTCGGCTATTTAAAGGCCACAGGTACAGCTTTTGGACACATAGTGGCACTAAACTAACCTCCACCCTCTTTGGGATGTCTAGGAATTAGAAAACTGGTCTTTTGCATTACGGAATTTTGTATCTCTCTCTAAATATGTACATGTCTATTGTTTTCTTAACATTCAGCATTTCCTTTTTAGTGCCCACTTTGTGCAACACATTTTGTAGACCCTAGCACTGTGGGCATACAAATATGAATGAGACATGGGTGGCTGTCCTCTGGTGACAAGTCTGTGAGCTAATACCGGGGAGTAATGAGTGTGGACTGAGTTGGTTAACCTCCAGCGTCCAAATGGAACCATTGGTATGAGCCCTAGAACCCGTCTCCAAGCAGGAAAAGGAGTGGTAATGCAAGGCTGCGAGAAGGGAGTCAGTCCTAAAGGGATGTGTGCGTGTGTGTACACGTATGTGTATATGTAGTAAGGTTAATTAAGAAAGTTGAAATTCATCTGTTTATTTTTTTTACTGGGCAAGTAATTGCTTAAATGTTTAAATAACATTGTTGCTTTTCTCAGTTTACTAAGAGATACAAACATTTGAAGGAACTTCGTGGAACTGCCTGTCTTCCACCCCCCCCTTTTCTCTTTCTATCTTTCCCTCTACCCCTTTCCCTTGCCCTCTATCTCTTTACCTATATTTAAGTTAGAAACTTAGCAGGGTATGTGTTTCATCTAGAAATCTTCTGACTGGTGACTAATGAGTTTTGATTTGCTTAACAAATTATATCAGCAACACAGAGTACTGTGGATGGATTTTAGGCCTATGTTTTATAGACATGTAACAGGTTGCAAACCCTTTCATTATTTGTAGCTTGATCTTTTGTGTTATAGGTTTGTTATTGTGAGATATTCCTGCTTGGTTCTGTTTGTAAAAATGGCAAGGAGAAGAAAGTTAGTCAGTTATCTGGTCTGGATTTTGCTTTTCCTTTTCAAAGCAAAATCCAGTGATGGGATTGTATTGCCAAGTTTGGCAGGCATGAGATGTGGTTATGAACAATATCCTAAATGCATGAAAGGAAAAATTTAAGGAACTAATCATTTGTGCTTTTTAAGATTTTGGAGCTGACAAACACACGTGTTTCTCCTCTGCAGTAGTTAAAGCTCAATGTGAAGGTTGCTTTTCCAGTAGCAATTCCAGTAAGATTTTTTTTTCTTGTTTGTTTTCTTGGTAGTATGAGAGAGCCAAGACTTAGTTCTACGTGGAAAAGCTCAGAAAGTTCACTGTACATTTGGATGATTTTTTTGAACTCACTTTACTAGCCACGCTTTTTTTTTTTTTTTTTTGAGACAAGTTTCACAAAACTTATTGACCACACGAGCATAAAGGTTTATAATGTGTAAAACAGTCTTGGTGGTAAAATAATTTGGCAGCAAGAATGTCTATGTCTTTACAGTGGTAGGAAAATACATATATAACAGAACAGAGTGAAATTTAATTTCCTGTGCCCATTGCTTTAAGTGTGAGTCATCAGTGAATCCAAGGTCTTTGTTTACTTTACTAGGTTGGAATTATGTGTCATGATCCATATAAATGAAAAGGTTTTACACCAGAATGCATCTCTAGGAAATTATCCTGAAAATCTTACATATTGTAAGCCAAATGCATGGAAGGAAATGCATGTCATTTACTTAACATTATTGTAATGACAAAATTATAAAACTAGGACAGATTAGTGATTGCAGGGGTTCGAGAAGGGGGGAGGGCAGAAGGAGGGAATGGAGTATGGCTATAAAACTGCAACAGGAAAGATTTGTGTGCTGATGGAAGTGTTTGTATCTCAATCTTATCAGTATCAATATCTGATTGTGATAGTTATTATAGTTTTACAAGATGTTACTGCTGAGGGAAACCGGATGAATGGTATGAGAGATCTTTCTGTATTATATTTCAACTACATGGGAATCTACAGCTATCTTAAATAAAAAACTTAATTAGAAAAAGGTTTTACAGTATAGCATCTCAAGCAACAAAGTACCCTTAGGTCAAACTATTTGCTTTATGGTTTTTCTTTAATGAAAGATGATTAGTTATTACACTCTTAAATGAAAACTACTGTTTTTTATTTCAAATTTTTCTTACTTTGTTTTGATAGCAGGGATTATATGACATTCCTTTATGATCTCTTTTCCTGGCATAGGACAGCACCAGATGTCTATCTAGTGAGACTTCCTAAAGTAATAGAAACTACTACTTTAATTAAAAAGAGAAGAAGGCCCCAGTTGGTGTGGGCAGAGTCATGGACTTTAGCATGGACTCTTCAAGTGGCATCAGTTCATCACTTGTAAGAATGCTGTGAGTGTCCCACAAAGTTTACACAAAGTAACTGCTCCCGATTCTGGCAACTCTGTACTGTTCCTGCTTATTGCAGAATCTCACCAGCTGTCTTGGAATTCTAGCCCCACCTTTCTAGTCCTAGGGATGTGCCAAGCACTCCTAGTTGCTGGGTTTTGCTCCTCCCTCAGTTATTGAGCCCAGTACAATGTCTAGCACATAGCAGGTCTTCAACACATGATCTCTTCTTTCCTGTTCTGTGCCTCAACCTCTCACTCTTCCAATCCTCAAAAAGAGTCTATTTGTAACTTAGGGTAAAATGGATATAGAGTTTAGAAGTGAATTTTAACAGAAGCAGTGCTACCAATTGTTAAAGCTTATGGAGCAACATTTATGATATTAATGTTTTTCCTATTTTGTTGACTAATATTTTAGTAAACTCAGAAAATAGTTGATGAATATACACATTTTGAATAATTATTATTAGTTATTAATTCTAATGGGTTAAATTTGAAAAGAAAAAAAATTGGAATTAGTAATTATTCAAAGTGTGTATGTATTTTTTGGGGACACCCTATACTATCAGATGGGAGAAATGAAAGAGAAACAAGTACTTAAAGTTTAATAGGTCTGAGAGACATAGAAGCAAGTAACTAAATGGGTTACAACCTCAAATGAGACTGGAGCCAGGCAGGCAACTTGAGTGAGTGAATTGGGGGGAAGTAAGGTAAACAATATAGAGACAATGATAAACGACAGCAGTGTTATAAATGACAACTCCCTGAATATGTCAGTGACATAATGAGCTGACTATGAAGTGTTAGAATAGTTAGAATTTTGGTAGGTGGAGAGTGGGTGGTAGGGAGGGAAGGTCCTTCAGACTAAATGACTGTTATGATTTCAGCCTCTAAAGTTAGACAGTGTAGGCATATTGGATAATTGGATAAGTGCTGACTAGACTCATGGGGTAATCACATTATAGCCATGATCCTGTTTAACTTTTGCTGACATTACTTTACAGTATAATTAATTTTTAAAAATAGGCTTTATTTTCTTGAGTAGTTTCAGGTTTACAGCAGAGTTGAGTGGAAAGTACAGAGTCCCATCTACCCTCCACACCCACACATGTGCAGCCTCCCCACTGTCAGCGTCCTGTACCACAGTGCTGTGTTCTATGAACTTAGGTTGACACTCTGTTATCTCCCAAAGTCCATAGTTTACACTAGGGTTCACTCTTGGTGTGCATTCTATGGGTTTTGACAAACGTGTAAGGATGTGTGTCCACCATCGTAGTATTACCCAGAATAGCTTTAGTGTCCTGAAAATTCTCTTTGCTCTGTCTGTTCATCGTTCCTTTCCCTCCCAGCCCCTGGCAACTACTGAACTTTTTACCATTTTCATACTTTTACCTTTTCCAGAATATCATACAGTTGGAATCATACGGTGTATGTAGACTTTCAGATTGGCTTTTTTTACTTAGTAATATGTACTTAAGGTTCCAGGTCTTTCCATGGGTTTTTGGTGATGAGTAATATCCCATTGTTTGGATGTTCCACAGTTTATTCATTTACCTACTGAAGGACATCTTGGTTACCTCCAAGTTTGGCAGTTACGACTAAAGCTGTTATAAACATCTATGAGCAGCATCTTGTGTGGACATAAGTTTTCAGTTCATCTGGGTAAATACGGAGTGCAGTTGCTGGACTGTATGGTAAGAAAGTGCTTAGTTTTGTAAGAACCTACCAACTGTCTTCCACAGTGGCTGTGCCGTTTTGCATTTCCACCATTAATGAATGAGAGTTCCTGTTCCAAATCTTACTCAGAATTTGGTACTGTCAGTGTTTTGGATTTGGGCCATTCTAGTAGGTGTAGTGAATTACTCTTCTCATGCATATGTAAATGATCATCTGCCATGTACTACTACTCAACCTAAATATGCCATCCTTTCATGTGCCTCCATTCTTCTCCACTAGCTCCTTTCTCTGATAATCTGATTCTGTAGGTAGTATCTGGGTATCTGTGTCTTTAAAAGCTTTGAAGACGATTTTGTTGCAAAAGCAGAGTTCAAAACCACTTCTAGGTCCCCTATGAAGAATACTTGGCACAGAATAGGTCTTTAAGAAATGCCTGCTGAACTGAACTGAATAAGTAACGATTAAGAAACCTTAATTTACCCAAGTCCCAAATGAGGGTTTAAATGCAGTTTTGTCTTCCTAAGCTCTGCTTATGCTTTTCTCACTATGTTGCCTCTATCATAATATATTAATGACGGAGATGATGTTCTTACCCTTGTATAGCATCCGCTCTGCAGGCAGCATTACAGGCCAAACAGGTTGAGCTAGTTGAAATTTCAGTGGTAACAAGTCAGCACAGTTCCATATTGGCTGACAATTAAACAACCTTGAATTAGGAGGGCATAAAGAATTGGATTTAAATGATCCATATTTCATCAGTATTGTGGATGAAATAGGTGTTTGTGAGAGAGCCTGATAACCTTACTATTTATTCTTATAGGAAAGTATATTCACCTATTTCAAAAACCTAAAGAGAGCTTGTTTGTAAATTGGAGTTTACCTAGAGAGCCTCTGGCCAAAGTCAAGTATGTTTTCTCAAAATTGTCCTTTCTTAATATCAGAAATTGGACTTTGGTAAATTCCAAGTGAAATAATAAACACCTTGTGCCAGTTAGCGTTTGCTCTGTTGAAGAATGAGATCAGCTTATCTCATGTTATGGCAGGTCTCAGGGTTGGTGACTGAGCTGCGGAGCGTGTGCTGGACCTGATCCTGGGAAGCTCTCTAGATGAGAAAATGTTATGGCTTGTCAGCTGCTTTATAGTAACCAGTCTCTGTTCAACTCAGGTCTTAATTTTAGATTTTATTTACTTTACACACACACAGTTTGAGGAAAGAATTTTAGGCAAATTATGCCTAAAATAGATCCCATGCACCTTTAGGTTTGTGTATTTTCTCATACTACCAGCTCAGACCCCATCCCAGATGATTTTCTGTTTTTCTCTGCCATGAAAGTTTGAATTGGCCTGTTTTTTTTATCTGTTGTCACTAGAGCAAACTAGATAATCCTGTGTGAAAGCAATGCAAATTGTAAAGTATTGTACAAAGAAATTTTATTATCTTAGCCCTTGGTGTGTTATGTAGTTTATACTGAAAAAAACAAACAAACAAATCTTACCTCTTTTCTGTCCTTACATTTATAGGAAGCAGGCTAAAAGGGAACATTGAATTCATGATTATATCTGTCAACGATATTCAGAAATTTCTCTTGGAAAACATCTTAAGAAAAATTAACTGGTATTGGGTTTTCAGCAAATATATATAAGCAAAAATGAAATGAAAGGTACCATTCTATTCTGTCTGTTCTAGGATCCAGTAGCTTTTCTGCTTTTACTTTATTCAGGTTTATTTTTAGGATTTTGGAAATAATAAACAAATAGTTTAGAGACCTTGATTCAAAACATCTAAGCATTTCTGCTGGTAGCGTAAGACAGTCTTCATTTTGCTTGACTTCAATAAATGCCAAAAATAAATATGTGGCAAACAAGTCAGAAACAGTTCTTTTATGTTTTTATGTTTCTATCTTTTCTTCTGGCACACACTTTTGTACATACATCATAATGCATGAAAACATTCAATTCAAAACCAGAAAATCAAAGATAAGGGAACTGCATTGTATCAATACAAAAGTGGTATAAAAGCAGAGAGCCCTGTTCCCATTCAAGAAACAATATGCAGAATTCAAGTAAAAAGGTATTTTTATAGTAGCTGAAGAAAAACTATTATTTTAGCTGCTGCTAACAGAGGGTTGGAGTGACTTCAGCATTACCCTTCAGCCTGTGTATTCTTCAGGGTTTCTTTTCTGAGCAGCTGCCATATGATACACAATTCTTTTAATATTAAAGGAAGTTCTTTTTCTTGAGTGCTCAATTTACTTAGCTTTTCTGCCTCAGTATTCCTTCTCTAACTGGCTGAGCATAAATGAATTTGTTATTAGATGTCCAGTATCAATGTAACAGTTGTTAGAGTAATGGGTATTAATCATAATTGTTCTTGGCTGCAAGTAACAGAAATGTGCAGATGGCCTAGTTTGAATAATAGGTTTTTAAAATCAATTAGGTTTTTCTTCTGTAACAGAGGATCTCAGGGGCAGTCAGGGCTGGTGCAGCTACTCAAGGATGGGCTTTCTTTGTTCCTCCTTGTTCAGTCTTTGCATGTGGCTTTTGTGTCTGTAGTCATAGGTGCTGTTGTACCTTGAGGTGCCACATTTAAGCAGGAAGAAAGAAAGGCAGAGGGCAAAATGTATGTGCCAGTTGAGCCAGGTCCTTTCAATCAGGAAGACAATCTTTCTACAAGCTCTACTCTGTTTTAAAATATAGATTTTATGGTTTTGTTCAGGTATGGTGAGGCCAACTGATCAGATGATTGCCGTTAAAAAGATAATCTATTACGGTTCCCAAGACAAAGAAGGGCCCACTGTGCAGGGCTGTGCTAGAAAAGCCTGCCAGTGGAAGGCAAAAGGCAGAGAGCTAGGGGGACTGGTGGGAAAGCTTTTACTGCTGTTTTCTTGGGAATGAATGGGCAAGGCAGGGAAGCAGGTTTAGGATGGACTGGTTTGAATAATTTTATTGATCTCTGGTCTGTAGGAGCTGCCTTTAGTTGTCCGATGCCTAGCCCTGGGATGATTAAGGCAATGTAAGAGCCAGGTAAAAGCCTCAGAATTGGGGCCACGGTTTTGGATTGGTTAGTTTGCATATGAAATGTGCACTTATAGGTGATCCATTCGTTTACTATCTAAGAATCTCATAACCGTGGGAGGAGTAGTTCTTTTCTAGTCATTAATGCCCTGGAGATCAAAGCAGCAGATACAGAAACTAGAAAATGTGGTTGATACACAGCCCCTCTTATATCCTTTGCTAGAACTGTGTTACTTGGCCGTCTGTCGCTACAAAGAATTCTAGGCATTTGGATATTTTTAACTAGGCACATTTTGACCAGAACATATTGGAGTACTACTAGTACTGAAGAAGAAATGAGTAGATATTGATTAAGCAACTAGTAGCATTTGGTACACAGTGACACATGTGAAAAATTAGCATCTGAAAAGTATAGGTGTAGTTTAAATCATGAGTTGCAAAATCAAATGCCACCAGAGGCCAGGGATGCCACAAAGGGTGAAGTGGGCTCAGTGGAAGATTATAGGGGTGCTGGTGAGATGGAGGGTACATATACTCTTCAAAGTAAAAGTGAAAAACAACAGCACTGTGAGTGATTTGTGGCCTGTTGGCTATCAGTTGTGGTGACTAGTCTAAACCAAGGAGATTTTAAGAAAATTACATATTACTAAATAGAAAGATGCTTATTAATTTTACTGAAGACATTATAAATAGAATTATACTACATTTATCATGTTATTTAGCAATTGTGTACACTACATTTTCAAGGTAACTTGATAACTTTTAAGTACCAACATTTTTGAAATTTTAGTTATTTTTTCCTGAATTTTTCATTTTGAAAGATTTCAGACCTGCAGAAAAGTTGAAAGACTATACAGTATAATGAACACATATATATCCTTAACTTAGGTTAACTAGTGGTTAACATGTTGCCTTATTTCCTCTCTCTGTCTTTTTCTTTCTCTTGAACCCATTTGAAAGTAAACTACATGTATTATGGCACTGTATCCCTAAGTATGTCAACACATATCACCTAAGGGCAAGGATGTTTCTACATAAGTAGAAAATAAATACACGCACTCTTATCAACTCGAGAAATTTGTAACTGTAATACATTTTAATATTCTAAATCCAGTTTTACTCAGTTTTTCCAATAATGTGCTTTTTAGCATTAAAAAAGTTTAGGATCCAATGAAAGATTATCTTTAATCTAGACCTGTTCTGTCTTTCATGGCACTAATGCTTTAGGAGTCCAGGCCAGGTGTTTCATAGAATACCCACAGGTTTGATTTGTCTGATCCTTTCCCCGTAATTAGACTCAGGTTAAGCATTCTGGATAAGAGCATTCCATAGGTGCTGTGAACTCAGAGCAGCAGGTCGGGAGGCCCAGCTGTCAGTTTGTTCTGTTGGTAGTGATGCTATTAGTGTGATGACTTGGGGAAGGCGGTGCCAGACTTCTCGCAGTGAAGAGGACATTCCCTGTGTGAGTAACTGGTGGAGCGATGCTTTGAGACCTCATGAATGTTGCTTCCTGTCAAGCTTTTACCTGAAAAATTCACAGCCATTGATCCTTTACTCAGTCAGTGTACTTTGGTGGTTACAAAAGAACGGTTTTTCTGGTTCCATCGTTTCTTCGGCATTAGCTGGCATTGTTTTATAAAGAAAGGCTTTTCCTCCCAGCCCTAGCTCCAGCCCCTCTCTTGAGTTCAGTATGAATTCACAGATTATTTTTGTATGCCTTGTGTTGTAGTCTATTATAATCATTACTCATATTGATACCCAAACTATTCGCAATTTTGCTGGACCTCTGAACTGCTGGATGTGAGATGTGTTTTCAGTATTTCCCACTTGAGGCATGACTTCTTTTCTGGGAGTGATACTATCTGTGAACCACCACCCCTTGGTTTTCACTCCCTGTTTTCTCTTTTCCGACCAGTGGCACCGGTCTGTTCTAGCATAGGTCCTGAAGCTTGATCTTCTGCATTTCATGTTTCTTTCCCCTCTTACATGTAAATTAAAGTTTGCAGTGATCTCTGTCTCCTAGTGCTTTAGATGTGGGACATAGGTGGTTTTATTTGCTTTATTTATTGATCTTTGATTTTGGGGGATATGTGGTATGATTAGAACTTAGGTGGCTACAGTTATTTTATATGAAACTGGAATTCCTTGATTTTAACTATTTTTTATGGCTAAGATGCAAAATGTCTGACTTTCAAATGAAGTTTTCATTTAAACTTGATGACTCCTGGTAATCAATAAGCAAACTTGGGTAAGCCTTTAGTACCTTTTGAAGGATGTTGTGTCATTTGTCCCTACTCTCAATAGCCTGTAGCTGGTGTATCCTTTTTGAGTTCTTGGTTTCTTGGCTTTTCTATAGCTTTTCTCTTTCCATTTGCAGGCCAACATCAGTCATTTTCCCCCGTTGTGAATGCATTGCTTGCTCAAAACCCTGTCCCCTTCATTCTATACTGTGAATAGAGAATTGAGAGCTTAGGTAACATCTTGTTAGACTTGGGTATGACGTTGGAATAATCAGGACCTCATGAAAGCCTGAGGCCCTTTGGAGCTTTATTTAGAGCTTGAATTTTTTTAGAATGTCTGCTTGCTGATTAAATAGCCATACTGCTTTATTTCCAGTTTTATTCATATGTTCTAGTTTAGAGAATGAAGCTGCTGGTAAATAATCTAAAAAATGATGTTTTACCTAATGATAATGAGGGAGGAGGCAGCGCAGTGTTCCGAGCAAAGGTGTCTCTGGAGTCAGATTCTGTGGGCTCTAATCCTGGTTCCCCTGCTTGTTGGCTACATAACTACACAGTTGCTTAATCTCTCTGTACTGCCCTTTCTCTCCCATAAAGGTGAAGATAATAGTATCTTCTTCACAGATTTTGTGAAGATTAAAAAAGATAATATGTGATAGGTGTAGTGTTCTTGGTCTTGATACATGATTGCTGTTATAGTTAATATGATAATAAGAATGTATGGATGTTCACCCTTCACAAGGAACACAGACAACAGCTGTTAAAGTAAGCAGGTTCTGAGATCTTTAGGATAACCTGTTTGTGACCCACCTTCCACCCACCACCCACCCTTCTTACCCTATCCTAAAATTAAAATAAGCTTTAAGAATAATTTGTTAAACCTTTAAGTTTTCCATTGAGAAAGCGTAATTTTTTTTTAATCTTACTCATTTTTTTAGAATGGTTATAGCTAAATGCCTGAGTGATGTTAATTTCAAAGACTTCAAAGCACTTTGTTGGTGCTTTATGGAGATGCACAGCTTGTAATGAAATTACACTGTTGTGGAATCATGTGACCACTAGAGGTCACATTATACTTTTTATTATTTAAAAACCTTACTAATGCTCTCAGTGAAGCCTATTTCAAAGAAAGACAGGAAAAGTCCACTATTGCTTCCTGCAAAAATATATCTTGAAAAAAAAGAAACCCAAGTCGGACTATTACAAGAACCATCATTATATGTCATGGTTTTATGTTTGACAGTTTATTACTCCGTTGGTTACAAAATTGATTTGTATCATTGAACTTAACAGTGAGATCTTAGAACCTGAGTTAGAAATAGAAACTTCTTATTCCCAGCCACAGAATAATTTGCATTTCTTGAAACTATGTCTGAATGATTATATGTAGGTGTAGAGTCATATGAAGATTTTTCACCCATATTTATTTTTATTAATAAGAGTATAGATTTGGAGTACTACCCACTCGAAGAGTGACTACACAAATTACTTAAATTCTCTGGACTTTCAATTTCCAAATATGTAAAATGTGAATAATAGCTATGGAAGTATTATAGTGACTCTCAACATTGAAGTGAAAGTTCTAGGCAAATGGTGAAGTGGGTTATCAGATCACTGCTGTTGTTTTTGGCTCACTAAGGTGCATTATGGGAAAGATTGTAGGAACCTCTGCATTTCTACCCCCTCTTTTCTGGAAGAATAGGTTATTAGTTTATGTTTACTTTTCTGAAATAGCCACTGTGGCTGATAGTGGCTACTTTTAAATGGGCTACCTTTAAGATACTTTATTTTATTTATTTATTTATTTATTTATTTATTTATTTTAAAAAATATATCTTTATTGATTCCAGAGAGAGGAAAGGAGAGGGATAGAGAGACAGAAACATCAATGATGAGAGAGTCACCGATCGGCTGCCCAGCCCACAACCCGGGCATGTGCCCTCACCGGGAATCGAACCCCGATCGCCTGGATCCTAGGTGGATGCTCAACCGCTGAGCCACGCCCGGCCGGGCAAGATACTTTATTTTAGAAAATGTCCTAAATATGAGCTTGCAGCTGTGTGAAAAATTTATGGGTGTGGAATTCATTCTGCTGTGATGCTTGGTGTTACTATTCTGTAGTGACAGTCTTAAGTGTGGAACTACTCTCTGACTTAAAAATAATGAGCACTGATTCCTGGCAGTTTCACATTTGCCAGGTTTTGCAGAACTAATGGGTTTAATTGAATTTAGGCGCTGCTATAGTCTGTTTTTACCTATAATTTTGGTCTTCATGTGGATAATATCAGAGTTGAAGTGATAGATACTGAGGCAACCATGAGATGAATCAAATAATTATGGTAAATTGATGCTTGAAATGTTTTCATGTGAATCAGCCACAAATTACAAAGGAAATCTTAACTGTTGTGTTTATAGCCATGCAGCGCGGGCTTGATTAGCAATTTTAGCATTTAAAGTGCAAACAATTTTTTAACTTTTGTGTACAGAAATGATTGTGTGCTTAAGTAGAACACTGTTGGCTCAAACACAGGAAGCAACTGTATTAGATGGTAATATAGCTGATATAACTATATTATCATATCAGTTTATAATCTCTTCTTCACTGTAAACATTTGATTTTCACTGCTCCCTCTCCTGCCTTCCTGTTTTCTTAAGTAGTGCTGATGGCTCCAGAGCTCAAATGCAGGTCTGCCTGACCTGGGTTGGCCTTGCACTGAAGACTGTAGTTTTACCTTTTACATTTACTAGACTACTGCTTTTTAAAGCCGTTTGTCATTATAACCTACACTGTCTTTCCTGTATTTGAAATGTTTTCTAATAAGTATACATTATTTAGATTTTCTCCTCATTTTATGAATTTTATTGATAAAAATCCCCACGAACTGTGTCATGAATGGATACCATCATGTAGGTTTGGGGATCTGTTAGAGTTGTTGCTCAGCCATTTATTCTTCTCTGATTTTGGGCAGGCCCCTCAATCTTTAAGTTGTTTTGTTTTTTGTTCAATGAGGACAGTCATGGTTTGTTGTTGTTGCTGCTGTTTTTTTTTAGGGAGGTGGCTGTGTTTGAAATTTTTGTTTTTCCCCCCACTGTAGATAACAGACAGGAGAGTGTCCAGAAGACATGCCGTTCTTGAGGTGGTAGGCAGTCAGCTTCGAATCAAACCGGTAAATATGTTATTAGCAATTCATTTTAACTTTTTTCATCTCTCACTTTTTTCCGGCTTCTGATCAGAGGGGGTCTTATTTTCTAAGGTTATGGAAATAGGGGATTAATGTCAAAATATATTCTTCTTATTGCCAGAAGATAACTGGGAGATGAAGATCAAACTGTTTAAACTACCTCCTTTCCCCTAGGACGTGTTACATTTACATAGAACTGGAATGAAAGATGACCACTGGTTCACATGTACGGTATTATTTTGTTTGTGACTGGATATTACAAATAAGATCCTACGAAAAGCCCATAACTAAGGGGGCGGGGCAGGGACCAAAGTCACGTAAGTGTTATAGGGGTATATGTTAATAGGTTTCTATACCTCTGTGTAGAGTTGAATATTTCTAAAATTTAGACCTTATTCAACTTGAGATTTTAAAAATATTTTAAATTTGCAAGTTCCTGTTAAGGGCTAGAATCTTAATTAGTTGTGTTGCATTTAAGCACTGATACATTGTAGGGACAGCAGGTTCTGAGAACATACTATGTGATCATTCCTCTTCATTTCCAGAATCTATTGTGTAGGAGAATGAAATCTGTGTGTGAGGGTCCATTTATTTTAGACTTGATGCTGTGGTGTTAAAATTATTATTATGGAGTGAATTTCAATAATTCACAATATTAAAAAACCTACATGTACTTTCATCTTAATATGTACAACTTCCTGTTTTTTTATTAGTTCTTTCTTTCATACAGACAGTATTTTTATTACCCTATTCCCAAATTTAAGATGTATCCTTTTAATTCTGTATCTCACCCCTACCCCAGCTTGGTTAAACATATTGTTTGGACATTTCAGAATCTAAAATGTAGATTTTTTTTTTTTCTTTGCAAATTGAGCCAAATAGTTCCTAAGTTCCTTTCCCAAATTCCATGGTTCTGTGGTTAGTTTAAAAGTAACATTATGCCCAGCTGGTATGGCTCCATGGTTGAGCATCAACCTAGGAACCAGGAGATCACGGTTTGAATCCCGGTCAGGGCACATGCCTGGGGTTGTGGGCTTGATCCCCAGTGGAGAATGTGCAGGAGGCAGCCGATTGATTTTGTTTCTCTCTCATTGATGTTTTTATCCCTCTCCCTTCCTCGCTTTCTAAAAATCAATGAAAAACATATTTTTTAAAAAAGTACAGTGCTGTGGTATTTGATGAAGTCGTGTATAGTGAGAAAGTTACTTGTGTGATTTTTTAGGGGGTTTTGAAAGCTAGTAAGCTCATGTGCCTAGCTGCTTGCTCTGAGAGGCTCTTTAGAAGGTGAAAGTGATTGCTATTTAAAAATTTATCTTATAGAGAATGGAATTGAAATGATTTTAGTGGTGAATCTATTTAAGTGACTCAACAGGTAGCATTTTTAGTATACATTAGATTTTGAGCCTCACTTCTTATAGTAAACTCTTTGGAACCACTCCTGATATTACTCACGAATGACTAATAGTTGAAATATCGATTCTCCCTGCTATTAGAGACTTCTGTGTTAGGTACAGTTATATGTACCCATGGAACTGGCAATCTAGTAGTGATTTATTAGGTGATTATGGGTAATCTTTGAACTTATAAGGATTGGTCCAAACAATTCATGCAGAGAGGTATGGTGGGATAAGATATATCAGGCTGTAGTAATTCAAAGAGCATTTTGAGTAGACATCCGTGATTGGATCAAAGTTTCTGTATGTGAAAATTTGGGTGAATGAAGTTGGGAGATGAGATTGGAAACCACTGTAGGTTTATGAAGAGCTTACACTGCTGTGTTTATATTGGGGAATCATCAGAGGCTTTATGCAGATAAATGTAAAAGAATACCTTGGGAAGCTGTGAGGTAAATGAAGACAGGAGACTTGATGTGATGTTAGCCCAAGCAAGAAATGTAAGCAGTGGGTGTGAACTTGAACTAGGGAGTGACTGTACACACAGCAAAGAGAAGTGGATTCAAGAGACAGTTCAGAGGTAAATAAGTGACCTGGAACTTAACATTTGGATGGAGTGGGGGAACACTCTAGATGTTCAATAAGTGTTTGTAGATATTTTGGTATGTTTTATTATATAATAGAAATTAAAATCAGAATATATCACAGTTACTCCTGAAATATCCTATTTATATTCTGGAGAAATAGACTTAAAAAAAAAATAAAAACAACTGAAAAATGAGTTATAATTTAATAATATTTGCCTAATAATACTATTAATGTTATTTATTAACATTATTTAATTTATTAATATTATTTTTAATGTTATTTATTAACATTAATAATAGTATTTGCTTCACGTTTTATAAACTTTCTAAACTTGTTTATATTTTACTTAGTTTATATTTTATAAAGGCTTAAGGTTTTAAAAAGAAATGAAAGTGAGTATATTTAATAAAAATTTTAACCAAGTTTCCCAATGAAGAGAAATTTGTTGAGTAAGAAGGAAAGAAAAATAGAATTTCAAAGTACATTAAAAATAGGCCTAATATATACTTTCTTAATTTTCCCGTAATGAATATTTTTTATAGTAGGAACAGAAGTTTTTACCTGCTATATTTATACTGAATTCTAGTCTGTTCAAACTCAGGATGAATAAAACATAGCTTAACACCCATAGATATTTTAAATGGTTGTGATCAGAAAGTTTTAGTGCATGAAAATATAGTTGTATCTCAAGATACTTTAATGAAGTGTATAAATAGAAAAAATGGAAATGTTCAGCATATGTCCATTCCCAGGGTGGTAATTACCTTGCTGTACTAGAGATTGTTGATGTCCCTAGAAAAAGTCTCACTTAAATTGATGGAGTAGATGGATGAATGGATGGTAAGAGGAGTTGCTCTATCTATATAAGATTCTATTAAAAGAACCAAAGATCTGCATTAATGTAGATTGCTTCATTAAACACTAAAGCTTATTTGTTTTAAACACTTAATCATATTAATGATAAAAAGGCAATTTGACCTTTGGAAATGGCCACTTTCAGCTTGATTCTAGTTGGAATTTTTAAGGTGTCTTTCAATAGGTCTTAGTTATGAAGGCAACTTCATTATCTTCAACATGGAAGCAGTCGGTGGCAAACGTAATTCAAAATAGTGGACATTGTAATAGTGGACATTGTAACAATCTCTAGTACAGCAAGGTAATTACCACCCTGGGAATGGATATATGCTGAACATTTCCATTTTTTCTGTTTATACACTTCATTAAAGTATCTTGAGATACAACTATATTTTCATGCACTAAAACTTTTTCTGATCACAACCATTTAAAATATCTATGGGTGTTAAGCTATGTTTTATTCATCCTGAGTTTGAACAGACTAGAATTCAGTATAAATATAGCAGGTAAAAACTTCTGTTCCTACTATAAAAAATATTCATTACGGGAAAATTAAGAAAGTATATATTAGGCCTATTTTTAATGTACTTTGAAATTCTGTTTTTCAATGTAATAGTGGACATTGTAGTGGACATTGAGTTATATTTACTACTTGCAATTTGAATATGGATAATAATCTTCATGGTGGGGTTTCATTCAAACAAAGTAAGATTCCTCTGTGAGAAGCTAAAAACAACAAACTATGTTGTTTGCTGAGAGATAGGATCAAAGTCTCCCTTCTCATAGTTTCTAACTTTTCAATCATAGTAAGAAATTACTAAAGAAAATAAGTGGAAAAGAAGCTAGCCATTTCCAGGGAATTGGTGAATTTTGGATATCAAAGTTAAGGGATTCAGTTTCCATACTGAGAATTCTTTTTTCATATTTTCTCTTTCCAATGTCAAATTATCTCAAGCATAACAGAAATATCTTTTAACCAGTTAATTGATAACTTTGCTGTTTTCTTTGACTCCTAGAGAAGTGGGAGGTATGTTACAGCTTTTTTCCCCTTTGGTATGTATGGATAAAAATTATGGTACTTGAAAGTGCCAGATTGATTAGATTTTTAAGTTTCTTATATACCTAAATTATTATGATGTTAAAATTTTGTATCAGTTCATATTTAGTTGTATTTTTGTCATAATTTTGCGTTACAACATCACTGTATTCTTTCTTTGTTAGATACACACAAGTCCATGTTTTTATCAGTCTTCTGAGAAAAGCCAGCTCTTACCATTGAAGACAAATCTATGGCACTGGTTGAATCCCGGAGATAGTTTTTCTTTGTTAGTCGACAAACACATTTTCCGTGTTTTCTCAACATACTCTGAAACACAATTGGAATGTACTTTAAGGTAAGATTGCCAGATGAAATAAGATTACATAATGGTATTTGTAATCTAATTCCTTAGCCATCCAGAAATGCTTCAGTAGAAACCTTTCCAGTATTAAATTATATTGGCAATATAGGAGTTACATGGTGTGTGTGTGTGGGGGGGGGGGGGGGGGTGTTTCTAGAAAACATTTGACTTTGGAAACTCATGCCTCAATAGTGATTGTTCCCATATGTGGTGTCTTTTACCACTGTATTCAGAATGTATTTTCCATCTAACTAAACCAGGATAGTTCATTTGAAACTGATTACATTTTCTTAATGTTTTCGTTAGCTTTTAAAATTTTACTAAAATTTTAATTTTAAAATTAGTCTGGCTTAAACTAAAGTTGTATAACTTCTCTTTCTTTCATTTAAAAAAAAAAAATGTTTTTATTGATTTTAGATAGAGGAAGGGAGAGGGATAGAGAGAAACATCAACCGGTTGCCTCCTGCCCGCCCCCTACTGGAGATCAAGCGGCAACCTGGGAATATGCCCTGACCAGGATTCTACTGGTGAACTCTTGGTTCATGGGTCGACGCTCAACCATTGAGCACACCATCTGGGCTAACTTCTCTTTCTTATAAAAATAACAGGAAATATAGAATAGGGAAACTGAGGAAATGAGGTGTTATGATAAACATCTGGTGTGAAGTTAATGTACTACTTTTGTTGAGGCATTCATAGGCAGATTATTTGCCTCTGTTTCAGCTTTAAATTATAGAATACATAAACCGGACCTATAGAAGTAGATGGACAAAATTATACAGAGTATGTTCTCTAATTACTTTTGTATTAAATTAAAAATCAGTAATAAATTATTTAGAAAAATCTCCAAATATTTTGAAATTAAACAACACATTCCTAAGTAACCCATGGGTCTAAAGGAAATCATAAGGGCAATTAGAAAACATTTTGAACAGAATAATACTGAAAGCACAACATAAAAATTTGTGAGATGCAACTAAAATTATCCTTAGAGGGAAATTGATATTAATTGACTATATTAGAAAACAAGAAAGCTATAAAATCAGTGATTTATGCTTCTACTTTAAGATGATAGACAGAAGCAAATTAATCTCACAGTAGATAGAAAAAAAGAAATAAGAAGAACAAGACTAGAAATCAATGAAACAGAAAATAGACAAATAAAATTAGCAAAAAACAAAATTTGGTTCTTTGAAAAGGTTAATAAAATTGGAAAAACCTTTATCAAGGCTTATCAATAAAAAAAAGCTAGAAAACACAAATTATAAATACCAGTAATGGAAGAGGGGATATCATTATGTAGACCTTAAAAGAGTAATGAAGAAATATATAAAATTTTATGCCAGTAAATTTGGTAGCCTAAATGAATGTATATATTCTTTGAAAAACATAGTTTACCAAAACTGATAACAGGAAGAAACAGAAAATCTAATTAATCCTAAGCCCATTAAAGAAATTGAGTTCACAATTTAAGAATTTTCTATAAGGAACTTCACTAGTAGATTAATTCTCTTAAACTTTCAAGGAAGAATACCAATATCACACCCTTTTGCCCAAAATAGAAGAGGGTATACTTCCTCACTTTTATGAAGCTTCCATAATTCTGATACCGAAATCAGACAAGAACATTACAAGAAAAGAAAATATAGACCCATATTTCTTATAATAAAATATTTACAAATCAAATCCAGTAATATGTAAAAAGCATAATATACTTTGACCCAGTGGAATTTTTCCAAAAACAGATCTCCATGGCTGCGTTTCAGCAGCACTTTATTTACAAAAACAAGTAGCAGGTTGAATTTGGATTAAGCGTTGCAGTTTGCTGATATCTGTATTAGAGTAAAAGCTAAGTTCCTTAAACCAACAACCCCCAAATGCAGTGCTTAAACAAGATAGAATATTTTTCTGTCACATAATAGACCAGAGTTATAGCTGTGTTCTCCTTCATAATGTGATTCATGTATTCTAGCTAATGGAATAACTGTCATCCTCAATATATAGCTTCCAAATTAGCTTCATCATTGGTGTTTCTAGTTGACAGGAAGAAAATAAAGAAGAGAATCCACGACAAGTGTCTTGCACATATGTCTCGCACATATCCATTTATACTACCCCCCCTCCCCAAATTAGGTACATGGCTACATAGAGTGGCAAGGAAAGCTGAAAAATGTGGTCTCCAGCTAGGTGGACAGACATTGTTACAGATGCTTACTGATCAGTGCCATTACAACTTTGCTCTCTGTCACGCCAGTAACATCCACTTAGCCGCCGATGGTTAATGCTAACCACCAGGCCTGTACAATTCTAGAACCCTGCCATCTCCACTGACAATAAGGAGCCCTGTTTTTTGGCAGCCTCCCCTGACTTATAGAGGCAGCTACCATTGAGCTCCTCAACACTGCCTCACTAGTGTGTACCTTATTGCTTATTGTTCTGGGCCCTTCTGGGGAACAGAGCCAGTTAGTGGATTCTCTAGTCTTACGTAATAAATCCATTTTAGTATGCCTACCGCTTTGAGATAGCAGTCACCTGTCTGTGTAGTCCTCTAACTCCACCCCCAGCCCCTGGCAACCACTGATCTGATTTCTGTCTCTAGCTTTACCTCTTCAGAATGTCACATAAATGGCTTGTTTGACTTACCAAAATGCCTTTGAGATGCATCCATGTTTTGTACATACCAGCAGTTGATTCCTTTTTATTTCTGAGTAGTATTTCTATTTCCATTTTCAAATTTTCAAAAAGATAGATTTGTTGGATCATCTCTATGCATACATAAGTAATAACAATGCGACAACTTAGGATGATCTTATCGCATTTGCAGGAAGTAGGAAGTAATTGGTTCTGCTCGTATGTTCCACATGTGACTGTGGATGCTCTTGTGTCAGAACATTTAGCTTCCAGTTAGGCTACACATTTGGGGAGATTTCACAAGTGACTATATTGGCCAGAACCCCTGTAGCAGCTACAGGATTTTATTTATTTTTTCTTCAAGAGCCTAACTTAGCTGATATACTTGCAGTTTGTATTTTCTCTTTGGATACTGGGTGGTGATCTTTTATGGATTATCTGGACAAATATTGAATAAGTAAATAGCTCTTAAACCTTGAAAGAGATGGCTGTTCCCCATCCGATAAATAGCTGTGGTTTTTAGGCCCTGGATTTGGAAAGATTAATGTATTTTATGGTGATCTTGTGGTCAGAAGACCAAGAACCTGTTCTAGTCTAAATATTTTATCCTATGATACTATAATCTGCTTTTTTGTTCTGATAAGTCAGAAAAGTAGCATGACTCATTATTTAGATGTACCTGGGAGACTCACATTTATAATAACAAATAGCAACAGAAGTGTTTTACATTTAAATTATGAATAAATGACTTTGATTTTATTTTATAGAAATAGTCAAATGCTTGATGAAGATAATACATTGAATGAAACATCAGAATCATCTGTGGTTAATTTGCCTGATGAGACAACTGGGGCTCCACAGTTGGAAAAAGGCACAGAAACAGTGATGACCCAGACTTCTGCCACAGATAGTGTGGTGAGAAATTCAAGATCTCATCCATTATAACCTGTTCCTTAAGTTATTTTGAGGAGAGAAAAGACAACTGAAATCAGACACATCATGCCAATATTGCTAGCATAAATTTGCTTTTGCTCTTTTTAAGTTAAACTCTAGAGAATTTCACACTAGACCAACACTTCAACTAATAGAGACCATGAATTTTTTTTAAAATTTATCTTTATTGTTGAAAGTATTACAGATGTTCCCCCCCTTTTTTTCCTTTGAGAAATTTGACTAACTCAGTCCATAGTTGCAGATAGGTTTTTTTCATGGTAGTTTTCTGCAAAGTAAATAATTTTAAAATTATGCTTATTTTTCGTAATTAATAAAATAGGTGCATTTTTAGTCTTTCCTAGGTGAATGTTCAGCCTTCAGTAAGCAGCAGTTAAACCCTGCACAGAGGAAAAGAATTCTTCCAGCATGGATGTTAACAGATCTAGGCGATCAAAACCTTTCAGCATCTGTTATCAGTGGAAGTAGGTTTTGTTTCAAGAAAACATTAAGCAGAATTTGAAAGTTTTTCTGAGCAAGTGGAGATAGAGTAGTAGTTGTGTAAGTGTATAACTTAGCCTACCATTTTTTTCAGATGTGTATATGAAGCCTAATTTAAAACAGAAGCAATAATTTATGCCATTTCTCAAACATCCTGCTAATTTCTTTTTTAATATGTGCTATACTTACCATATTAATACATATTTTTAAACAAACCTGTGGTGTCATGTCTAATAAGGGCTTTATAAATTACTATAATTAAATATGTCAGCACACAATGTTATGTACTGGAGGATTTAAAGAAGAGGTGATCTCTGTCCTAGCATAGCTCGCTGTTGTGGCAGCTAGTACAATGATTTATGTCATCTGCTGGGTATTCCTGTTGATTCAAGATTATTATATTGTCTTAAATTTAGTCAGCATTTTATTTGCAACTCTTCAGTCATCTCAGATTCAGTTTCTTTTGACTGTTTGTTTTCTTTTATATGGGTTACATTTTCCTATTTATTCTCATCTAGTGACTTTCTATTGGAAATTGGATGTTATAAATGATATATTGTAGAGCCTTTTGATTTTATGTTCCTCTGAATAAATATTTGTGTCCTAATAGATAATTAATTTGGCCTGATAGACAATTTTCTTCTTATAGGCAGTTAATTCAAGCCCTGAACTCTGTTTCCCCTGTGTGGACAACAGTTATAGTCTCTGCTTAGTTCTTTCAGCTTCCAGCTGCTGCTTTTTCTCTGGGTCCCAGGACTTTCCCCCAGGCACATGTAGTCATCTAAGGATTTGGGTTGATTTTATTCGTTGATTTTGGTTCTTGGCTCTCTGCGGCTTTCTTCCTTTCAGGATTTTATCCCTATCTTTCTACCCGTTCCACGAGCCTCAGACGTGTCCTCTGACCAGTTAAGCCAGTAAGGCTGCTGCTTTCTGCTACCTGTGAATTGGAAGATGCTCTCAGGGAAAGAGCCACAAATTCACAAACCTCACAGGTTGTAGTGAGTTTTTCAAGCATAGATTCTCCTCTGCCTTTGCCTTTTGGGTCATTCTCCAGTGTATTTGAATAGTTGCTTTTTTATATTTTGTCTAAAATTTATAATGGTTTTGTTTGGGATGGTTAGTTCATTCAAGCTACTCTTTCATTTTTACCCTGAACATTACCTTTTATAAATTAACAGCACAATTGAGCATATATTTTAGTCGATATTACTACTCTTACTGTTTCTAATATTCAGTGTAGTGGTCACGGAAGTCTTCTAAAGTTTTTGATCAAGTATGCTATGGACTAGCATTTAATGCTAGTTTGGATTATAGTAGGATCAGAGTTATCTCGTGGGAAAAATAGGTTGTATATTTTGTATTGAGGGAGATATGATTTTATCTGGAGAATTTTCATATCTAAACCTAACATTTTCTAGTAAGAGTTTCATTCCATTGCAGTGGTTTTCAATACCCTCCCCCATTTTATATGTATAATATATTTTCACCTGTAACATTTCTCATTAAATGTGCTAATTCTCAATTTGCAGGATGGTAATGGCAAATGGAGGTTGGTAGTGGAGAGAGGCAGGCACTTTCCCTCAGTAGAACAAGTTCTCTAATACAGAAAGAATAGCTTTTACTTGACCAAAATTGGAATACCTCCCTGCAAACAAGTTGTTTTCTTTCATAATTGTTTTGTACTGTAATTGCTTCTGGGCCACCACTATTACATTACTTAAAATAGTCCAAAATATACTTTGCTCCAAATTATAAATAGCTATTACCTTTCACTTGATAGATGTACCACATAAAATATGAAGCACATTTTTGGACACTCCTTGAAAATACAAATGAGAGTGATTTGACTTTGATTTGGACATGAATAGTATATAGTACACAATGTACTTAAAATGTGAAAGCTTCAAAATAAGGTAGAAAAGTCTTAGAATTTTTAAGAGAGTGAAATTAGGTTGCTGAATTTCCTTAAAGACAGGAAGAGTTAGAAGTAAATTAGTACTTGAATCCAGCTAATTAAAGGGCAGAGTAATTTGACTGGATTATTGACATCTGAAAATACAGAAAATAATTTTCTTCTCCTTTTTCTTTGTGTATGTGTACTTACATATGTTTAAGATAATGTAATCCAGGAAAGTCGAAGAGAAGGAATCTGCAAAGATAAAACCCAAGTAACACTAACACAGCAAGGAAGAAAGCGATTGGTTTCACCTGGAAGCTCAGAAAGTACATCAGCAGAGCAAGACACAGGAAAAAAATGCAAAAATGCTGATCAGGAAGAGTCTATCATTTCATCCAAGGTGATTAAAAAAATTCATTATCTGATTGTTTTCTTCATCAAGTGTTCTGCGTAGGAATTAATTATATGTTGTATATAGCAAGGAAAAAACAAAATTGCTCTTTATTAATAAGCTTATGAAGATTATAACAAGAAAAACTACCCTTTAATATAGCATTTGCGTTGTAGAAAACAAAGCTGTTTAATTTAGAGATTTTCAGGCTGGGAGAATGGGAAAGACCACGTGACTGGGGTTATAACTGATACTGTCATTCTGAAAAGCTGGCCTTTTCTATTTTATTGGCTATTCTCAAATGGCATGTAAACACCTTCTTCTTGAAGAGCGTTATAGCTAATGGGTTGCTTCTTCATAGCCTATTTCAGGATTACTTCTGGGCTAACTTCCAGTGTTTATAAACCTTCTCTTTCAGTTTTTGCTAAGTAACTAGTATGGTTTGGATGACTTATGCATTCTTTAATACTGGGCACTTAAAGAAAATGAGGCCTATATTGGATGCAAATATAGAAAAAAGGGAAAGATTTCCCTGGAGCAGAAGGTCAGGTATTCTTCCTCTTGGTGGCTATAGATGATAGTTTTCATGGTCCTGTAGACCTGCGGCTGAGCTGAGTCCTCATCATTTGTCTCAACGAGAGCCAAAAAGTAGGATTAGTTTTAGGATAGTGTGCCCTGGAGTGACTGAAAGGCCAGTAGCCATCCCAAGGGTCAGGCCTTTTAGAGTACTCCCTCACTCCTGCCTCCTCTCCCCCCAGAGCAGGTTCAGCTTTTCACTGGATTCTTTCTTCCAGCTAGAGATGTGGGGTCTAATAACTGTAGGCCCAACCACTTGCTTGCTTTTGGAGTCAAGTTTAATAAATGAAAACAAAATGTTTTCTGACTCAGTGTATTGACCATAAAAGATTAAGGTAAAACTTATTTACTTTGAGCCCTAACATGCTCTACTATCTGAACATATTAATATGACTGCCTTTATTTTCCAAGAGAAGTGTGTTTTTTCAGAATAAAATCTGTAGTAGACATGTGTTACTATGTTTAGTTCAAGCCATCAGTTTCATGGTCACAAGTACAACTTTCAGAAGCACTTTCTTTCATAGATTGTAGAGAGGAGCAATAAACAGATGCAAAATATTTGAGGTATTTGTGAGATTTTGATGACATCAAGGGAGTTATTTAGCCAGGTTCCAGGAATGCCTGAGCTCTATCTTAGGGTTTCTGAGGGAGATTCACCTCTCATAGCGCAGGAGAAAAAGGGCTCAAGGTTTCATAGCCTTTTCATAACCTTTTATGCAGGGCTCTCTGGTAAAGCTGGCCCAGAGATGATGACTTAGACTGAGACCCAAGAAGACCTTTCCAAGCCCCACCCTCCATCCCCACCCAGTTTCAGTCTTAACACTGGCTTGCAGCTGGTCCTGAAGGGATGTCTGCAATACGGGAGCAGGTGAGAAGGAAAGTTAAAAAAGAGTGAAACAGGAGGCTGTGGCCACCTATTTATAGTTTAATGGCATGAGATTGCCAATTACTAGGGACTAAGAACAGTTTGGCCAGCTCTGCAGAGTAGACTTGGGTCATTTCAGTTGGAAAGAATCAATCACATTCTCCTGGGGAAGAGTGAGAAGGGAGGTGGAGAGAACGGGCAGAAATTACCTTCCCCCACCGGGCCCTACTCCTGAGATTCTCATTCATTTGGTCTGTGGGGCCTCCATGTCAGTATTATTTTAAATAAAGTTTTTCAATTTTAATGTGCATTGAAAGGTTGAGAGCTACTGATGTACCGTCATTCAACACCTTGGAGGTAACTGGGGCCCAAGAGTACATTGCTGGAGAACCTTGGGCCTCAAATATAGGTCTTTTCATTTTGGGTACAAGGGCTTTTTCTACCATACTTATCATACTGTCTACAAGAGTTGTGTGACTCTATAACTTCTGATAATGCAGAAAATTGCTCTGAAATAGTCTGTTTTTCATCAATTTCCTTATGGCACCCCTTGCCATTTATGTAATTGTCTAATTTGGGAGGGATAATAAGGGTGCTTGAATTTATGAACTTGAATGGAAAGAATGGTATGTCCTGTACACAATCTAATTAGGACTGGGTTGTAAATGACAGAAGGAAGCCTAACTGGATCAACTTAAGCAAAATAAAATGCACCAGCTGTCTGTTGCTGGGAAGTCAGCTACCCCAGCACTTAGTTGCTTAACCTGACAATGATTTATTAATTCTTATAATTCTGTGGGTTGGCTGGACTCAGCTAGGCAGTTCTTTTCAGACGCTGTTTTGGTGTCAGCTTGGCTGCATTCAGCTGGGAGCTCAGCTGAGGCTGGACCATTCATGTGGTAGTTTAAACTGAGAATCTTTGCCTGACACCTGGATCTCAAGAGAGTGAAAGTAGAAGCTTTCAGATCCCTTAAGGCCTCGGACTGGAACCAGTACATTATCATTTCTGCTGTATTCTTTCAGTCAGAGCAAGTTACCACTGTCAGCTTAGATTCAGGAGGGGATTAGACTCCACTTGTCCGATGGAATGATTTGTGTATAAAGGAATGGACAGGATTATTGGCAGCCCTCTTTGATGACTATCTACCACACAAAGATATAGGACTAATTCAGTTTCCAGAATGGAAAGAGAAACAGCAGAAACTATAGATCATAGGGACCAGCCAGAGACTTGATCAAAATCAGATTGGTCTATGGTTTTCTTATTTTTGCCTCTTGAATTCCTCACTATTTTCAGACTTTTTCACAGGGTGTACAACATGGTTGCAGGTAGCTTTAGGCTCATGTCATCCACTTTTTTAAGTTAAGAGAAAAAACAAGAGTCTCTCTGTGGTTGCTTCAGTGTTAAATTCTAGGAATTTGGATTATAGAGTCTCCGCTCTGACCCTTCATAGTGGTCTGAAAGGTGAGGTAGTATTATTACCCTTTCTGGGTCATGTGTCCATTCATTATCAAATGAATGAAGGAAAGAGGTCTAGAAATAAATAAATGGTATACATTACACTATTTTTTTGATATTATAGTTAGGTTTGGATAAATTCTGAGAGGAGGAAAAAAATTGGTAGTTTTCTTAGGTTGGTTGAAATCAACCTAACAAATGAGGAGGCTTGAAATGGTTGGGAACATTGGGGTACACCGTAAGCAGGGGAGAGGAAAGATGCTTAGCTAACCTCTTTTGAAGGAGGTATTTGAGTTAGGTGTTGAAAGACGGCTGGCCTGTTAGCAAGGTGGTTTGGTGAGGAGGACTTTCAGTGAAGGGCATAGTTTTTGAGCAGAGGTGCAGAGGCAGGGAGGTATGCACAGTCCATGGGCGTCTGTGTACACCGCAGTGTCGTGCTTGTGTGCGTGGATGTGTGTGAGAGCAGGGGAGGAAGCTACAGAGCAAATCAGGGTGGTGCTTGCAAGTCAGATTAAATACGAAATCAGGACTGTATTTTATGGCTTCAGGGACTTTTTGAAGGGTTTAGAGTGGGAGTTCTGTGGTTAGGGGTGTGTAGCAGTGATATGTAAGATGGAGCCAGGACCTGCCTGAGAACTGTTACAGGAGGCCACAGGGAGTGAAAACCTGAACTGGAATGGTGGCATTGGGACCAGAGAGAAGCAGAGAAATGTGAGAGACATTTTGGAGATAGAATTAACAAACCTGATGACTAACAGGATATTGAGAAAGGGGTATTGAGAATGTTCGTAACAGAGCAGAGGGAAGCGTAGATGTGGAAGCTGGGGAACGGACAGGGAGGACTTTCTTGGCTTGAGGCAGTGGTGGCATATCTGTGAAAGCGGTCTAGTAGAAATGAAAGTCTGCCTCGCGGGAGAAGAATATCGGGGCTAGAGTTCTGTTATACCGTATTGTTTGGGAGCAACTTGAAATATTTCATTCAGAGTATATGGAGTATACGTGGAGGTAGGTGCTTTGGTGATGAGAACCATTTCCAGATATACTGGCTGCTCTGATCTCTCTATGCAGCCTCCCACTGTGACAATAATTGCTGAAGCAAATAAGCTGGCTATTAAGTATCTCATTTCTCTATGTACAGATGTCTGCTGTAGAGTCCTAACTCGTTTTTCTTTGGGGAACTAGCAGGGGAGATGGACTATAATGCTTATTCACACAGCTATTTCTTAGGAAAGGCTGTATTTCCCAGAGCTTCTCTGTGTTGGTTTACTACATCAAGGAATCCTATACCCTTTGCTCCTGATTGGTCATTTGGGTTAGTACCATTTATAGCATAGCTCTGATCAGTCCCATAGAAACATCTTTTCATTTATCACTCATTCATTCATGCACTCAGTAGCATTCATTAATAGTAGTAATATAGTGGCATTAATTATGCTATTAACAATAACAAATAAAAACAAAAAACCACAACCATTTAGTGAGCCCTTATTCTGGGCTAGACCCAGCACTAAGATATTATTTCACTTAATTTTTAGAGAATCCTGGAAAGTAGGTTGATTATATCTCTCGTTTATAGATTAAGAGACCTGAGATTCTGAGAGTTTAAACCAACTTGTTCAAGGTCAGAAGTTAAGAAATGTCAAAGCTGATATTTAAATCCAATTTTTTTTACTGCAGAGGTTATTCTAATAATCATTACACTAAGTAGTCTTTGTGTTATATGCAAGGCAGTGTGCTAGAGTCTGGGATTAAAAGATGAAAAAGGCAGTTAATAAGGAGCTCATAGTTTTGTGAGACATGATTCGAATCATAAAATAATGTGACCACACATTGATTTTTATGGGGGCTTTGAGGACTACCTAACCCAGGTGGAGGATTCCCAGGGAAGGCTTCCTAAAAGAAATGATTGAGCTGAATCTTAACAGAAGAGCAGTAGGCAGGACCCAGATGCAGAAAAGGTGGAGGTAGGAGTCCAGCTAGGTAGATGGGGCAGCAGGCGTAAGAGCAGGGGAAATACAAATGGTATGCTGGGAACTATTGTTTTTAGAGTTCTTAGTGCAAAGTCAAGTTGCAGAGATGAGAGTGCAGCCAGCAGTGGGGACTAGTTTGTGGAGGGAGGACCTTGAGATGTTTTTAGCCACAGAAATAATCCTGGCAGCTCTGCAGAGGAGAGGTAGGAAGAAAACAATATAAAGGACGGGGAAGAGGGAGGAGACTAGGGTATCAACATAGCCAAGAACTAAAGAGAATGGACTCAGGGCAGTAAGGCAGTAACATTAAGGATAATACACAGGCATTGGAGTAGAGAAACATTTAGGAAGCAGAACTGCAGGACCTGTTGCTTGGATCTGGGGAAAGTGCAGGAAAGGAGGAGGGAAAGATAGACTTCCAAGGTTCTGGCTAGAATGGATGGATAAATTATGTTGGCCACAACTATGGTTCAGAATACAGAGGGAGAATTTCAGTTTTGACATTTTGAGTTTGAGGAGCATTGGATATTGGAGAAGAAATGTCTAGCTAGTGGTTAAGTAAATATGAGTTTGAAGCTCAAGAGTGAACTTGGAGCTGGAGTTTAGGATTCTTTAGTCTTTAGCTGTGGGTGCTAATGGGATTGATGTAGGACTTTTGAAACAATTTATGAGCCCAGACTTTCTTTCCAAGGGCAGCTTGGAGACAACAAGAATGAATTACCTCATTGAACTTGTATTAGGAGGAAGTTTTTTATTCTGTCCCTTGTAGTACATGAAAACTTCAGTTGATTGAGAAATGGGAAGGGCAAGTTAATGGACTGTTTTAATTACCTTAATAATACATTCCAGCCACCTCCAAGCACCAAGGTCCCCTTCCACGAGCTCCATGCTTCTCCATCCCTGAGGTCTCTAGCATGTATTTTTATGGTGTAGGGGATCTAGCCTCTCTATGATGAGTCTCTAGCCTCCCTACTTCATTCTTCACATTCTCATCTAATCTAAGAAATAAGCAATGTGGGTACTTATAAAATATGGAGCTCTCAGCCTTTTCCCTACTTTTTCCAAGGACAGAGCACCTTCCATTTTTCCTGCTTCCTTAGTCACCAGTTCACTTGCTCTGCCTCATGAGCTTTGTAATTGGCACAGTACAAATTTATGTCTTAGCAAACTTACAAATTACTGCATGTAATGGATTTTGGGGATGATTTATAAATAATTTAAAGCATGACTTAAATTCTTGAATGCCAAGGGTCTACTGAATATCAATATTTCATGGGGTTCCATAAAGAACATTATGAATTCCAGCTTCTGTGACTCTTAGAATAGTATATTTGAGAACCCCCTGACCCACAGAATTGATATCTGTGGCTTTATCATTTCTTTCTCTTTTAGAATAAATTAACATGTTAAACATATTTCTTGTGAAGATATTTAAAAAAACAAATCCTTCTTTATATTTCATGGAAGTAGAGAGAATTGAAATATGTTGCCAAACATTTCATGTCTTTTATTTCATTTCATTTTTTTTGGTTTATTTTTCATTTTTAAACAGCAAAATAATATATGCTTGTTGTGAAAACAACAACAAAAAACCCCCACAACAAACAAGCACAAAAAAACACACCAGAATCGCCTCATCCTTCAATCCCACTGTCTTAGTAACATTTTGATTTGTATCCTAAACCTTTTCATTTGGATTTATACAAATAAGTACAGACATAGCTATATAGGAATTTTTTTTAAAGTTAAATGGAATCATGGTACTATGTGTATTGTTCTTGTTTAATTAAAAAAAAATATATAGCCCTGGCCAGGTGGCTCAGTTGGTTAGAACATCACCCTGGTACAGCAAGGTGGCAGGTTCAGTCCCTGGGCAGGGCACATACCACTGTCAACCAATGATGCATCACTAAGTGGAACAACAAATTGGCTTTTCTCTCACTCTCTCCTTCCCTCCCTCTCTTTTTTCCTCTTTCTCTTTCAAATCAATTGATAAAAATTTAATCTTTCCCTTCCCTCCCTCCCTCCTTCCCTCCTTCTTTCTTTTTCAACCTCTGCATGGTGTTTCATTTAAGAATGCATTCTAATTTATTAACTTTTTCCCTAGCTGTGTCCTTTTTTCTTTTTTCCTATAATAAGTGTGAAGGATGTTGAGTGGGATTCCCACCCCACTCCCCATTGTCCCAAAACTGTTGCTGAGGCCCAAAGCTGGGGACAAAGCACTAAGTATTTCATGTTTGAAAGGGGTCAGCAGCAGTGAGAACCAGACCTTTCCCTTGGGGCTTATTGAAAGGCACTGTCCTGTTTACTGACCCACCTTCAGGCTGTGTACAAAGAGAACTGAGAGGCAAGAAGGTTTTAAGATTTGGGGGAGTGCTATGTTTGTGGGGAGAAGTTTTTCTCCCTTTCTAAAATCAAGAGAAGGGGGTGGTCTAGGAGAATTACTTGTGGAGTTTAGAATTGCCAACAGGAACAAGAGAGTAGTATTTAATTGAGACGCCTGCTTAGCCAGTAGATATGCTGACCTACCTACCCCATCAGTACCTAAGCAAAGAAACAACTTAAGAGAGTTGACCTGGTGGGAGACTGCACAGTGGGGAGGGGGCCAGGATTGCCCCAGTCGCCCCCCAGAGTTCCAGTCTCTGGCATGTGTCTGTTGGTCCTGTAGCAGAGGGAGATGAGATTGGGGTGTGGTTGAGCAGCTTGGGAGAAAAGAGTGTGTGTTTTAAAGTAATATGGTTTAAATGCCACCAGCTGAGGATCAGCCCCAAGAGGTAATCAAAAGATTACTTTTCCTATAGGTTCTTTATGACAAGAAACATTATAAGACTTAGGTTCCATTAATAAAGTATTTAGTCAGTTTGGATAATATTTTAAAGTTACATAATGTGTTTCTTAAAAAAAGAAAAAATATTAAAACACAAGTAATTAGTCCAAAAGAAGTCATGTTAATATCTTCTCAAGAAATTGGAGCTATTAGATATTAATATCCAAACCAGCTTTTTCCAGATGGCAGCCAGTATACATAAGTCCTTAGTTATAAACAGGGTGAACATTTATGTGTATCTGGTATGTTGTCATCACTTCCTAGGAATGATTCCCAGGACGACTGGGGGAATCTGAGCAGTGTTTTCACTCCAAAGGAAGTATTAGTGAGTAAGAGGTCATCTTTAATAGCGTAGGACTAGGTTTACTCTTCCTGCTGGCAGTAAGTACAAATGAAAAAGGTTCTCTAGTGCTAGTGAGAATACTTACTTGGTTCAAAACATCTTTAATTGATTAAATGACCCTTTTTTTCAGACTATGTCAAAGGAGTCATGTTTATTGTCTGAGTTGGTCATAACAGCGTCATGTAAATTTTTTGTGAGGGAGGAGCAGTTTTATCATTCAGCCATAGGAAAAAATCATGATCATATTTAGATGGTAGAAATGAAGTACTGTAATAACTTACAAGAAATTATAAGGACCATGCATGTTAAGAGAGTGGCACATTGTTGAACAGAAAATTTAAGAGATTAGTAGGCTTTTTGAGAAACATTATATTCAAATGAAAGCAAATGTTGTATTTGCTTATGTTTCATTTGTATTTTTCTGGTTATTTTTCACTGAATGTTTGACATGATTGTAAAGGTTTGATCCAACTACACATTCCTTTCTAATAACTGTATATTGTTTTAAAGTTATGAACTAGAGACATAGAAAATGTTATTTTTAATAACTTTGAAGTAAATCTTAAAGTTTTAAAAATATACGTATTGCATGAATCTTGTAGTTCTTTGCTTTTATGTTTAAATTTACATATTCCTTTTAAAACAACATTTCTTTTTTTTCTGATTTGTTTTATAGGAAATGCCACAATCAGTTTCTGCAATCACATTACGAAGCACAGATGTGAATAATATGAAGCCTAATGCACTGAGAAACGAAATCTCAACAGAGGAACTTGGTAAGGTTTCCCAATATAAAACCATCACTAAAGGAACACTAAATAAAGAAGAGGCAGTGAGCTGCTCTGAGAGTTGTTCTAGTGCCCAAGGCGAGTCCTCCCACAGTGAGTCTCAAGGATCTCATCCTGGGTCCAGCTCTGATCCTTCCAACTCTGAAACTTTGCATACAAGGGCAGCTGATTCAGTTCTACAAGGTTCTGAAGAAAACAAAGTCAAGAGGACATCCTGCATGTATGGGGCAAACTGCTACAGGTAAAATGAAATTATAGGTAGCATATAATTCCATTATTTCAATAGCATGTAGCTATGTAGATATATGTTAATATGTATTTAAAACCTAATAAAACACATGGGCCTAAAGGTTAGGAGCTTTTTCATCTATCTGCTTGGTTTGTACTTTCCAAGTGTGCTTTCCTGCAAATCCTGCAACTCCTACTAGAGGATTTTAAAAATAAAATTTTTCATATGTGGACATGCTGGTTATTGCAAGGATCTGAACTGGAGAATCCAGACTTGAAAAATGAGTCACTCAAACCCAAATACCTGCTTATTTAGTGTCTTATTTAGAGATTAGAAAGATGGCTTCATAAATAGTTGTTGTATACATTGTAACTATCAAGAGAATTTTAGGTTGTGTTTAGGCATCTTTTTATACTTGTGCATTTTCCTCTGTATTTTTCTAATGGTGCTTTGAATCACCAGGATGCCCTCTAAAACAACTGAATGTATATTTCCTGGGTTGATTGGTTACTTATATACTTACCTCATTTGATTATATTATACTATATTTTCTAATTTCATATTTTGTAAATTCAAATGATTACCCCTTAGTTTTAGGCTATAGCTTCATCTACACTGTTTATACTAGAGTGTTTGTAATTACGCGGTCCTATTTCAGAAGTGGTTCTTTGCCATTCTAACTTGTGAAACCAGATATCTTACCCATACATTCCAGTAGAGTTTGCTGTCTTCTATGCAATAGTGTATTTATATCACATATTCTCTTAATTTCACATTCATATCATCTCTCTTTAAAATGCTTTGCCATTTTAGCACTTGAATAACAATACTTTTCAATTTCAACAGTTAGAATTTATGCATTTATTTACAATTCTGTCAATTTTAAAATGGCCTTGGTTCCACATGTGGAACTCAATTTATAAACTTGTAGAATAGAAGTATGTAAATTTTCTATGACTTTGGAGTTTTGAAAAATCCTGTTTGGTATTTGTATTAGTTCACTAGGGCTGCCATAATACCACAGACTGGGTGGCTTGAACAACAGAAAGTTATTATTTCATGATTCTGGAGTCTGGAAGTCCAAGATCAAGGTGTTGGCGGTTTAGTTTCTTCTGAGCCTCTCTCCTTGGTTTGCAGAAAGCCTCCTTTTCATAGTGACCTTACATGGCCTTTTCTCTGTACATGCACATTTCTGACATCTCTTGCTCATAAGGATACCAGTCATATTGGATTAAGGCCCTGCCCTTATGCCCTTATTTAATTTGAAATATTTCTTTAAAGGTCCTGTCTCCAAATATATTCACATTAGGGGTTACGGCTTCAACATATGAATTTGGGGCTGGGGTGGGGGAGACATAATTCAGCACATAACAGTGTTCAACACTGGCATTTGTTTTTGTTAAAGGTGATTGAATCCTTTATCAAGATACCAATAAATTTATTCATATTTGATGACGAACTTGTTAGTTTGAACCAGTCATAGCTTATGAGTAATTATTTTAATTTCTCCATAATTTTGATATGCATAATTAATACCTAATAGAAATCTTGAAAACAATATCTATTTGTAACAAAGGGAATAAAGCAGCATATATTGAGTTCTTGTTATATATGTGTACATCGTAGTTATTTAAATATACCTCTTCTCCAGCCTCAATGCCACACTTTATTTCATGCCACAGTCTCTCTGGGATGAGTGAATAATCTGAGTCTCCGCTTTCCCTCAGGTTCATATTCCTCCTTGTTGCCTTAGTGATTTGGCTAAGGAAATAAAGATGAAGATGAAGGGAGAAAAGGTCTGACAGGGTTTACTTTCCTATACAGAATCTTTTAGCTGCTGCAGCCTGGGTTTCTTAGGATAGCCCAGAAGACCTCCCACTAGCTCTCTGGATGCTCCATGCTGTTCTGTGTCCTCTGGAAATGCTGTTCCCGTCTGCTTGCTCCTGTCCTGCTTACAGATCTTGCTTGCCGTCAAGTCCTTTCTGAGCCCTTTTCTGACATGCCCCTTTTCCCCAAGTGCTCATCCCTATTTTATGCAAAATTTTTCCTCATACAATTTGTAATATTTGACTTTAGATTTAATACTTAATATTTAACCATTGATTTCTAATTATTTATTTACATGTTTTGTCACTCTTAACCTAGGAATTATTTTTTCTCATGGTATATTTGTAACCCTCACAGGAAGAATCCTGTCCATTTTCAACATTTCAGTCACCCTGGTGATAGTGATTATGGAGATGTACAGGTCATGTGTCAGGATGAGGCTGATGACCGGCCTGAATGTCCTTATGGAGAATCTTGTTACAGGTGTGTAAATCTGAAACATTTAGTTATGCTTCCTGTTCTCCTTAATCTCTGTTATTTATTCACTTATACCTGCAGTTTCTCATCTGAAGCCTCTAACTTTTAGTTTTTAAACTTCCATAGAAAATAGGTTTTTCATTTTACTAATAGGTAGGATTATTACTATTTCTTTTAGATAATTCTAAATTGGAGTTATTAACCTTATAAATGCCTGAAATTTTTATCATTTCTAACTTTCTAAAATGCAAATGATATAATTTAAAAGCTGTCGATGCTATCCCATGGTACACTCTATCCAGACACCTTAGTGTGACACATATCAATTCAGGATGTTACCTTTGCCTCCCTTAACTCCACCATACTTGCCAACACATGAAACTGGATCCTATAAGAAAGGTAAAGGTACCTCCTCTCTCTCCTTCTGTAGCATCCTGTACCCCTGTGTATCAAGCAGAGTAGAATTTATCTCAGGAGATTGTGTTTGTTTCTTTATTGGAATGTCTCCTCTTCCAGACTGGAAGTTTCTTGACAGCAAGGACTCTTTTATCCTTGTATCTGCAACTTTATTTAATTAATGAATGAATTTGAAATAGATCATCCTATCAAATAAAGAAGTAGTGATTCCAGTCTTAGAGAGCTTTAATTCCAGACAGCCATATTTCTGATAATGTTGGAATACAGGTTACTGAGCCTAGTGGACTTTTTGAAGTTATTGCTATTTCTATAATTGTGATTTTTAATAAGAAGGCAGAATAAGCTTTTGAGGCTAGAAAGGAAAATAAAAAAGCTTATGCCTTATCATTTGAAAAATATTCTATTCCAGCTGAGAATGTCATGCAGAAAAAAATAAGATATTTTCATTAGCTGTGTCAATAAACTTGAACATTTAGGGGAAATGAATAAATTCCTAGAAAATACAACTTTTAGAAACAGATACAAGAAAAAAAAAGGAATAATCCTATAACAGTAGAAAAATTGAATACATAATTAAAAGCCTTCCACTAAAGAAATTCTGTTTGGTGTTAATTGTACCAAACATTTAAAGAAAAAACACTCAATTTTTATACAAACTATTAAAAAAAAAAAGTAAAAAAGGTTATATTCTTCAACTTATTTTAAAAAATGACAAACTTCATTCATTTATGATAACATTTCAAAGTAGGAATAGAAGGAAACTTCTTTAATATTATGAAGAATATCTGCAAAAAGCTTATTGCAAATGTCATATATACTTTAGAAGTGAGATATTAAAATTTTTCTTTCTGATACCAGAAATGAGACAGTAAAATCTGTCTTATAGTTGCTATTTTTACCATTTCCCAAACAGTGCAATAATCTTACATCAGTTTAAGTCCATTTCCTCTTCCACCTTTTTTATTTTATTTTAACAATCATCATATATTTGTACCTCTATACATGCTAACTTATAAGGCATTGTTATTAATTTCTTGAATGTTAAGCATCATCACTCTTTTACATTTACTGGCATATTTATCACTTTGGGTGCCCTTCATTTTTTCCTGAAGTTTCATCCGTTCATTTGGTATCACTTTCTTTTAGTCTTAACTTCTTTTAGTATTTCATGTAGTGAAAATCTGCTGGAAAGGAATTCTTTCAGCTTTTGTGTGTCTGAAAATGGCCTTATTTGGTTTGTTTTTTTGGAGGATGTTTTTACTCGGTATAGAATTTTAGCTTGGCAAGTTTTGTTTCCTTTCATCTCTTAAAAGATGTCTTTCTGTCCGGCTGGCATCGCTCAGCAATTGAACACTGACCTATGATTCAGGAGATCCTGGTTCAATTCCCGGTCAGGGCACATGCCTGGGTTGCGGGCTGGATCCCCAGCAGGGGCTTGCAGGAGGCAGCCACTCAATGACTGTCTCATCACTGATGTTTCTATTTCCCTCTCTCCCTCTCCCTTCCTCTCTCTGAAATCAATAAACATATTTTTTAAAAAAGATGTCTTTCTAGTGACTCTTGCATTCATAGTTTATGTCAAAAGTACATATTGTGGCTCTTTTGTAATTAATGTGCCTTTTCTCTGGCCACTTTTAAGATTATTATTATTGCTTTTACGTTCAGCAGTTTATATGTGCTGGGTATATTTTTCTTTGTATTCATCCTGGAACAACCTAGTGTGAAGTAGGCACTAATATCCCTGCTTTACAGGTGAGGGAGTGGAGACTCGGTTTATAGGACGAGTGCTGAATCGCATAACCAGTACACGGTGTAGCTTGAATTTGGATTTAGGTCTTCTGGTCCCGAAACCAGAGCCCCTTCTATGACATAATGCTGAAGTCGAACCAGCCAGATGAGAACAGGTCCAAGATACAGTGGCATCTATTTCTTAAGCATTTGTGAAGGACTCTCTGTTCCCTGTTGACCCGAGTGATTGATGGACCAGAGCTAAGTGTCTTAGGATGCTGAGCAGTCAGTATCTCAGGAACTTGATTGCAGTGGAGTCTGCTTATTATGACTGTCAGGTTTTCATTGTTTCCTGGAGAAGTACTATGAATTGTTGATGGCAGAAATGCTAACTTATTGTAGTCATAGGTTTGTGCAAAAATATTCGGTAAGTACTTTGATTATTAACTTTATAGGTGTGAGTGTAACAGTTTCACCACATTGACATTCTTTTCAACCTAATGAGAATAGGCTTTTTCTGGCATAGTTCCAATAGAAAAACTGTCTTTTAAAGAATAGATTTCTCAAAACATCTGGATCTATGGATGACCATTTACTAAAAAATTAAGTACTAACATTAACTCAAGAAAACTCATGATCCGTCTAGAAATTATTAAAAACTGTTTTCTGTACTCCAACCAGTGAGAATTTTAAACTTCAGTTTTTATTGCAAATTACTCTTGCCATTGCTTTTCAACAGTCATTTCCCTAAGAAATAATAGGTAGCAAAAACAATTGTCTTTATTTCCTATTAAATAGAAAAATGTAAAATATTTTATCATTTTAGAAACTCATGTAAAAGCTTAATTTAAAAAACTTTTTTGAAGGAAAAAGGTCATTATATTATAGTAGAAAAACTTAGGAAAAATATAGTTGAATGTAACCTGTGAAAGTCACTCTTGTACTTACTATAGAAGATACCGTGTAAGAAAACCCCCATTCCCTCCAGCAGCTCATTTGACAGATGATAGAGATAATGCGCACGCACACACACATTTGTATTGAAAATTTAGATGACAGTATAAGAAATTATGTGGTAGGTACCAAGTGGTAGATGAAGATAGACAATATGTTCTAGAAATCGGACTTGCCTTCCTGAGGGAGCTGTGTAGAATAAGAATAATATTCTTGGCAAAAAGACTATGAGCAAGTGCCTATCAATGGGAAAGAGCCCAAAACTGCTCCTTGACAGTAGAAATGAAGGATTGAGCTGCAAATAAGAGTTGGGACTGAGATTATGGGGTCCTTGAAGGAGAAGATAATGTAGGAATTTAACGTTCAGAATATTTTTTCACATTTAAGTAGATATGTAAACAAAACATGTCTAAAATTTTTTTTATTTTAAGGGTATGCTTTTGCATGTGATATCTTTTCTGTTTTGGCTCATTGTCTTATTAAAATTCATTTATCCCATGAGTTATATTTATCGTTAACAAAGAATAAATTATATTTGAAAATACCCACCCAGCAAGCTCTGACTCTGTCACAGAGGATATTTTTCCTTCATTTTCAGTGCAAGAGCTAGCATAGACTTATCAGTATTAATCCATACTTTTGTTTTAAATGGGAGGTTTGCTCTTTAAGTTCAATGTGGAAAAATATCAATTCAACTAGTTTCCCTCAGGTCTCCATTGCAGCCTTATATTTGTCTTTTTATGAAAATAGCAAGTTCTCCTGGGAAAGGATGGAAACTATTGGCAGAGATTCAAAGAAACAACTGCTGCTGGCCCCAAGGCAGATGAAAATCTGCACATGGAGCTAAATTCTTTTCTTTTTTCAGTGTAAAACTTTATAGAACAATTTTCTGTTTTTCCTTTATGAAATATACAAAGTTAGAACTTCCTTCCCATGCATTCATTCTGAAACAGCTTGGCTTTTCCTGGGTAGTGTGTGAGGTCAGATTGCGTCGGTGGGTGTGTGAGTGCAGCTTGGCTGTGCTCCAGGGTGACAGAGCATGGGAACCACCCTCTGCAGCTGTAAGGTGGAACCTTCACCTCCACCACCACCTCACTTTCTGATGCCGCCTTCACTTTGCCTACTTATTTATTTATTTATTTGTTTATTTAAAATGTATCTTTATTGTTGAAAGTATTACAAATGTCCCTTTCTTCCCCATTGACGCCTTGCACCCCGCATCCCCGCTAAAAGTTACTCTCCCTTTCAGTCTCTCAGCTGATGTCAGCTGCCTTGTAACTGCTGTTTGGTACATAAACTGTGATTGTCTCTGTTAGCGCCCCTGATTCTGTTTCTGTTCTTGTTTTTAAAACCTATCATTTAGTTACTTCAGAGTTTCTAAATCGGCTTTTGAAGGAGCTCCCGTAGCAAACAATTAAGGCCGTATTTAACTTTTCAGTAATCCTGCTATGTTAAGGGCAAGGCAGGAAAAGATAGGACTGCCTGGTACCTGAAGCAGACATACGTTAGAAAGGAGGAAAGGCCTTGACCTGTCAGTGACTGAGGAGATAACGCAGCGCCTGTGGGGCACGTTAACACTCCAAGACTCGGCGAAGCGCATGGAGCGTCATTGTGCCGTCACCACCTTCCAGGAGGTCTGAATTCTTCTCAACATAAAAGGTTACAGTGTAACTACCACAATAAGAATAAAAGAGTTTTTAAAGGTACCAAAAATAATCTCATATGACCAGCAACCTTTTCCAAGTTGCTGATGAAGAGCAGCTTTGGACGGTTGTCTCCGTCTGTGCCTGCCCCCTGGCGTCCGGCACAGCACGGCCCGAACCGAACCGCGGGCCTGCGCCAGCGGGTGCAGTGAGGGCAGGTCGTCCCGCAGGCCGCCACAGCCCTGTTCACTGCCGCTCTCCTCGTCACGCTGAAGTTGTCCGGTTTCTTTCTCTCAGCTTTGAAGTTTCTTTTCCATCAAAAGGTGACATTTGGGTTAACTACCCCAAACACAGTCTTTGTAGAATCTTTTTCCCACTCTTCAAAACTGTTGAGTTATGACCCTAATTAACTGGGTGGTTGCACTCTTGTGCTGTGTTTAATGCTCCTGTTGTAGAAAAAGTTACCAACAAAGAAGAGATATTAGCAGTAAAAATGGCCACTGACCCCTGACACAGGGCCTGGCATGTCGTGTCCTGTGACTGTTCCTCGAACCAGTGTTGAATGAATCAGTGGCTAGCATTACTTACCACCCACCATGAACAGGGCCTTCCAGTGCGTCCCTCATGCGTCCTCACGGCAGCTGCATGTGAGTGTGCACCTCAGCACCTGCCTCTTGTCAGTGTGCCCCGCTCCCCTGTACCAGCTCCCTCTGAGAGGTCAGTACTCGTCAAGGGGATCCTGATCAACCAGTGACTGCTTCGCATTTTTGTGCTTGGGCAGTTTTGCATTACCTGGAGAATGTCTTCTGTGTATAGTTTACCCAAACATTTGTTTAACTAATAAAATAATAGAAGTAGAAGTAATCATTAGTGTATATATAACCATAAGTAGATGTCCAGACAGTAGTTTCTGTTTGACTTTGGAATATGCTATATGAATTTCTCAGTGCAAACTGACTTTCCGTTTTTTTCACGACGATTGATGGGTGTTCTTTGAAGAGGCATGACTTAAATGCTTTGGATTCAGAAGGGCCTTAGAAGTATCCTTTAGACATTATACAACAAACACACACATACTGATATTTTGTGTTACATATTTTATGTACTATTTTACATTGTATTTTTAACATATATAACATACATACGACATTGACATTTTAAAATAAAATGTTTTACTTTAGGAATATATTTTGTTTGTCTCATACTGTCTTTCTCTAGAGTATAAGTCATGAGGAAAGAACTTTGCTTGGTTCACCACTCTTTTTATCTAGAAATATGCCTGGCATCAGGTGATATTGAAATTAGAAAGCAAGTGCTGTGTACAGCATGGCAACTGCAGTTAACAAGAGCAAAAGCAAATGCTTTTCAATAAGAGGCTTATTGGGGTCTAATTTTCTGTGTAAGTTAGTGAATGTTCTAGGTTTATTGAAATAGTAATTTATTTTTAGTGACTAGAAAACTAGATCTTATTTTTTATTTCTTTTCTCTTCTTTCTGTTTTTTTCCCAGGAAGAATCCTCAGCACAAAGTAGAATATAAACATACTACACGCCCAGGTAAGTAATTTTACTTCAGGATATTCAAAATGAAATCTTCAAATGAATCTCCTTATTAAGCCTAGATGCAATTTCTAGTAGTTATGATTTTTTTTCCAAAATCTTTTCTTCTGTGAATTTGTTGAATTGCTAATTTTAATGATTTTTCTTAGATTAAAAAATATATAAATTTTTTATATAGCGAATGTTTTCTGTAATCATTGTATAACTATATATATATGTGTCCTTGTATCTGTTAGGATTCTTTTCTTTGTAAGTATCTGAAAACAAAATTTCACATTGGTCTAAATGGTAGAGAACTTACTCCATAACTGAAAAGTCCAAAAATAGGACTGGATTTAGACATAATTTATGCTTTGGCTCATTGATATTGTTAATAAAGTCACTAGTCACCCAATTTCCCTCTGTCATTCCGTTTTTAGAGCAGTCAGTATGCTCGCCACACTGGCTTCTCTCCCCACCCTTGTTCAGCTGGATGATAAGCACCCATTTCCACATCTAAGGAGAGAGAAAATGTAAAACTTCAACTCTCACTATTTCTAGGAAAAAGTCATAACATTCACTTTTTTTAACTGGCTTAGATCACATTCTTTCTCTTGAACCAGTCACTGTGCCACTGCTGAGTTTGTACCAGCCCTGGAACCAGGGTAGAGTCACCTCCTGCAGAGCCCAATAGAAACTAAAATTTTTGGGGGAAGGAGAAGGAGAGGGAAGAGACACTAGGCAAGCAGCTATCAAATGTCCATCAGCCCTATTTGCATCAGTCTGTTTACCTTCTGTTTCCCCTGCTTCTGAACTCCAATATTTTTTCCCTTTAACAAATTCTGGCTTCTCTGTGTCATTCGCAGAGGCCAGTTCAGTGCACAGTATTCCTGCCCACAGAGTGAGAGAATAAAATGCACTCCACCCAGGCTATGCCTACATGCATTTGTATGTGTATAAACACAACCAACTTGTAATCAAGTGATAAGAATAATTAACTCCACCTTTGGGAATTCCATTTGATGTTTCTGACGGAAACACACTTGAGTGCTTTAGTACTCCAGACCCTAGTAGACTCATTTTATCTGAGCTGATATGTGTGGAGGTTATATGTTATATGTCGTACATTTTTTTACTGAGGCTGTATGTAATGATGTAGCATTTGTGATTAACCTCCTTTCTGGCATTAATGTAATGATATTGATTAAAATTCTGCTTTATTGATGAAGTTTAGCATTGTTCCATGAAGAGTATCTGACACATCTGTGTATCTCCACAGAAATAGGAACCTGAACACTAGTGATGTGTATCCTATGTCATCATCAAAAATATATGAATTTCCTTTAGAAAATCTCTTTGAAGTATGTTCTGTATGAAGGACATATTTTTAGAACAATTAATTTTTAAATAAAATCTTTTTATTTCATTGGAAAGGCAGAGTTTTTTTTTTTTTTTAAGTATAGTTATTATTAAGCAACAATTTAACCTTATGTTTTTAGTGTACTTTCAAGGGTTATGTGGCAGCATATTCAGAACATTCTAGATGAAGGAAGAAGCCATGTGAGTTTCTGAGGAAGAGTATGCCAGGCAGGGGGAATAGGGACTTCAAAAGTGCTGGAGATGATCATGCTTGGACTCTTCAAGAAGCAGCAAAGAGAGGATAGAACTGGAAGAAAGAGAATAAGTGAAGAGTGGCAGATGGGATCAGAAAAGCTATCAGCGGGCCAGTTTCCTAGGGTCTTCGAGGCTGAGTTCTACAAGTAAGGACTTTAGATTTTATTCAGAGTGAGATGGAAAGCTATTCTTTGTCAAGAACAGACAAGAGTGGAAGTAAAGAGACCAGTTAGGAGGATATTGGAATAGGCCACAAAGATGATGATAGCGCTGGGACTAAGGTATTGGAATAGATGTGGTAAGTGGTGCGTGTATTTTGATGGTAGAGCCAACAGGATCTCTTGACATACTGAATATCGGACTTTCAGTGGGAGATATTCAAGGATGGCTTTAAGGTTTCTTGCCTAAACAAGTGGAAGGTTGGAAGGCTGTAGAAGTCAGATACTCAAGACGAGTGAGAGAATGACTAGATTTCAGGGAAGCCACTCAAAAGTTGTGTTCTGGAAATGTCATGTTCAGATGCCTGTTACGCATCCAAGTACGTTACACATAGGTAGTCAGATGAGTGAGAGTCTGGAATTAAGGCAATGGTCAGGGCTTAAGATTAAATTTGTGAATTTAGAATATAAGGCTGGATGGAATCATGTAAGGAGTGGTTAGAGAGGAGGCCCCGGCCTGACACTTGGGCACTCCACACCTTAGAGGTTGGAAGGTAAGGGAGACTCAGCAAAGGGTACTGAGAAGGGACAGCCAGTCATGTGGGAGGAGAACCTGAAGTTGTTGCAGCTTTATATATATATATATATATGAAAGGAAACTCTATTTAGCTGTCATTAGTTACGTACATACTTCCAAGAGCAAAATGGGCAAAGACAGAGATACTGATTATTTTTCCCCTCCATACTCTGCTCCCCATCTGCAGACTCCCCTCTGATGTATTCCATCATAGAAGTTATATGGGAATTGAGATTAGTCAGACATCAAACATGCCCTCAAGATGTTGAAGGATATAGAAGTGTATACAGATAAGAACAGTACAAGGTTTCCCGTAAGGAACTGGGGTGATTCTTACACTGATGAGAATTGTGTGGGTTATTACGTAGCCCTTTTCAGCCTTGGCTGCTAAGACACTTGGGGGGGAATTTGATACTCAATTTATAATAATTGTGTTAAAAATTGAGATTGACGTATTTATATTTTACTTTTCATGTTTCTATTTGTATTTTTTAATTACCTCATTATTATTATTAGCTATCTCACATCCTCTCTGGAATGAATGGTAATATTAAGAAAAACATAAATTTCTGGGCTGTGGGAAATTAAGATCACAAATAAATTACTTTCTTGGTCATCATCTTTCTTTTTCCCCCATTAAATTCCATGACTTTCATTTAAGTTATATCTGTCTATTAGAGGTGAACATTTTAGGAGGAAGCTAACGAAAGCCTATGTAAAAGCATGGACATTGATATTTTTTACCCCAGCATTTACTCTTCTTCACAGGGATTGTCCTCTGCCCTTCAGATTTCCAGATAGAATCACCCTGCTTGTTTCTTAAATGCTCCACATCTTCCCGGAGTCTTTCACTGCCTTATTTTAAACCAACTCTGTCACTCACTGTGGAAAGAATATAAAGCAGAGTGGGATGAGGGAAGAAGTTAATTTGGAGACAGAAGAATTCCGGTATTATATTAATTAGAAATCTGTAAATTCTAGTGGCTGTTATCATAGTAATCTTACTTGTAGGATGAACTGTAGAATATCATAGATTTATAAACTAAACTTTCCAAAGTATGTAAACTCGTATTTTCCCATTTGCTCACAACCGTCATATGTCAGTCCGGTTGGGCTAGGTTTGCCATTACAATGCCCAAATTTCAGTGCCTTAAATAAAAATGAGGTGTGTTTCTTCTTCATGTTCCTGCTGTGTGTTGGCTGTGGCCTGTCCCAGCTTGGAATTCAGGTTGAAGGATCAGCCTCTGCCAGGGACCTGCTGTTCTCACCGCAGACAGGAAATAACAATAGTAGGACCAGAGAGGCTCTGAAGCCTCTCCTTGCAAGGGCCACCACTTCTCCTCACTTTTTTGGCCAAGTCCTATGTCATTGGGGCTGGAGAAATACAATCCTATCACAGGGAGGGGCAGTGAGTAACTGGGACAAAAATACACTCTCCCACCCCAGAAGGTAGGGCCTGGATGTAACTACAGTATCATGAAGGAACCGTTATTATGGCTCTCACTCTACATTTTAGTCTCAGGAGCATCATGGGAGGAAAAGCTAGAAATGATAAATAACAGATGGGCACTTTAGCTCCCTTTCTAGGAATGTGTAGTGATTAACGTATTAAGTAAAATTAATTTTTCTTGACAAAGAAGGACATTTGACAGCCATCCCTAATCCAGGCTGAGTGACGGCTCATGTGTTGTGTGCCTAACTCCTGTCTTCCAGTGGGAAGCACTGCAGGTGACGATGGCGGGCCACCTGATGAGCGCGACCCGGATGACAGCTCTGTAGCTGATGAGGAAGAGTATGAGCCCACAGATGAGGACTCTGACTGGGACCCCGGCAAGGAGGGCCAAGAGAAGGAAGACGTGGAAGAGCTTTTGAAAGAAGCGAAAACGTTTATGAAAAGAAAAAAGTAACTTTTTCTGCAGTAATACAAGGCTCACACTCTTTCTTTATGAAAAAATATTCAGGAACTAAGGAGGCACTTAAGCAATAATTGTTTTCCTTTCCATAGTTATGACTTTACTATTGACTCTTTGCAAAGGAAACATGGAAATGTCAGCCTTCAGTGGAGTGGATGGAATTTGATTTGTTGCTTTGCTTTTTCTACCCTGTTTAAAGCATCTAGAAATGGAAAGTGGAGAGACTTAAAGAGAAGCAATTGATATTTTTCATGTACTTTGTTGGCTATTAAAAGTAAAAAGCTATAGGTCGCACAAAACTTGGTCTTCTTTTCTTTTTTCCAAAGATAGTGTCTTTATAGAAAACTATGTGAGTATAACCAGGCAAATTCCATCATGGGTGGGAAAGCACGCCTCTTTTCATCGCTATTGAAGCAATTCTTCGAGCAGAACCAGGCTTTAAAAATGACAGCCATCGTAAAATAGGTGGTATTTTTCTAGTATCCTAGATGCAAGCTTTGCATGTCACTGACTACTTTTATTCTTTGAAACTTGGGGAAATTAGTACCAAATGGATACTGAAAATAGATTCCATTAGGCTATGGAAGAGAAGAATGTTATTTTGTGCCCCACATCTGTAATTTACTGTGTGCCTGAGCTTCAAGGTGAAAAAACTCAAAGAATTTGACAATTTCTGTTTCAAATGAAAGTCCTGCCTGATTATTTTAGCTTTCACTGTGCTGCCTTTACATTAAGAATATAGAAATGATTTTTGACCATAATTTTCTCAAACAACAGTTCTTTCATCCTCAGATGAAGGTGGCGAGCTATCTGCCAGTGTTCAAGAGTCTGGCCTTTTATTTGTTCTCCAGTATCATGAACTATGTCTCTGGATCTCTGTTCTTAAACTACTTTAGGCCCCATAATAGTCTCATCTTGGGGGGCTTAGACTTTTTGAAATACAGTCTAGAATCTTTAATACTATTTGGGTATATGTACACAGTGCAGTAGGTATGGTATTGAAATAATAAATCACTAAACCAAATGTCCTTGTTAAAACTAATGTTTTCTATTCTAAGAGAACCTAAAAATTTATATCTTAAAAGAGCAACACAGATTTGTAATGGTTTTCTTAGTGTTTTTAAAAAGCTTTCCAAGATAGCCTTGTAAGGCCTGTTGGGTGGGGAGTTTGGGTAGCGGGAGGTGGAGGAACATTATAAGGAAAGACAGGGTGAACCGGAAGGAACCTTCTCGCCTTCTCCTGGGGTCCCTTGGCATTGCCTGGTGGCCAGCTTCAGCCATAAACACTGAGTGCTCTGGGCTCAGGACAAGGTGGAAAGCCAGGAGGTTTTCATCTCATGGTCCTGTCCCCTGGTTAAGGAAATGCAGGTTGAAGAACATGAGCTAATTATGACTCTGAACAAGCCCCACCCCAGTGCTCAAGTGGGAAGTCCAGAATATTCCCCAGTTGTGTCAAGGTTAGCTTAATGGAAGTATAGCACCGGGTTTCATCCCTTTAGTTTTTAAAGCAAATTTATTGTTCCAAAATTGAGATGAATCCAACTGTGTGCCCAGCACTGTTGCCCAGCTGGAGAAGTTGCCTTCCTGATGGTGGCGGTCACTAAGAGCTAACCGGGGGGAGGGGAGATGGTGTTGCAGGTGTGTCTAACTAACAGCCACAGAGCAATCTGCCTGCTGCTTGCTTCTTAGCTGTAGCGCTTGCTCTTTCTGATTCATGGTTGACACCTCAAGGTGGCACCAGTCATCCACGCCTGCACAGCCCCCACGGCGCCAGAGCCTCTGGCCGGGTAAAGAGAGGACCCTTTAGTGCTGAGCAGAATTACTGCGTGTGAGATAAACCAGCGCCTGGGTGTTTATGTAAGAATTCCCTAGGCAAGGGTACCTGTTTGTTCTCCCCGAACTTTGTTTTTCAAACTGACTCCCTAGCTGTCGTCTCCCTAAACCAGTAAAAATCATAGCACTTCCCCTAAGACATTTCGTTTGAACAAAACAGAAAGATCGCTCCTATCAGAATGATAGTGTGAAGTAAATGAAATTCCCGCAGCTCCACGCAACACACAACATGCCACGGACAGCCACCCCCAGTTCATTTTAAAGAACGGCTGGAGTTTCCTCGGTGGAGGCTGCCATTCGCGATGACACCTTGCCCGGCGGTGGACCTCTGGGGCCATGTCCCTGCTCCTGACCCTGCCTCTCTGACCTCATCCAGGGCGAGCCCAGCCCCAGCCAGGCCGGTCAGGTGCTCCTTCGGGGAACCTGTTCAGCCTAAGGACAGACAGGAGGAGTTGCAGCTGAGGAACCTGACCCTGCAGCCTCTGGAAACCAGGTCCCCACACATCCACTGCAGAGGCTTCAGGGATGTCTCGTGACGGGCCAACTTTTCCTTTCACTGAACTACCCCAGGATCTATATTTCCTTGAGCTAGTCAGGATTGATTGTCTGTTACATCCAGCAAAAAGAAAAAAAATATTTTAAATTAGTACACTACAGTGTAAAATATGGTTGAGCTGTGCAATCAGCACTCCTGTTTTCATTTTAATTGAGGAAATGTTAGTTGTTAGCTGTTATGGTCTTTCTTTTTCTGTTTGCCCCAAAAGTCAGTAACTAAGGAGGCAGACTGAGATAGAAATGTTGAACAGTGTTTGTCTTTTTAAGACATCTGATATCATGTTGTAGCATGAATTTCTGGCATTTTGCCGAGTGATGCGTCTCCAGGTTCATCCTGTTTGACAGGTGCGATTTCAGGGCTCCCTGAGCTCAAATGTGTCCAGGGCTCCTTGAAGGAAAGCAGTTCCCACAGGTCTGCCCACCCCAGTGTGGGGGCTGCACCAGCATTTACTTAGCTTATTTTTAGAGATTTAAGTTATAGCTTTAAGCTACCGCAGTTGGGATTGAAAAAAAATAGCAACTCTAATTTATTATAAAACATTAAATAAATAAAAATCTATGAGTAGATAGAAATACTACTACTAATAAAAAATTTTTAAAGCAAAAGGAAAAACTGATTTTTTACTAACGCCTTACTCTAGAAATTTTAAGTCTATACCCTGCCTTTGGGAGGAACTGTATTTCATTCTCAGTAGATGAGGGAATTTTTTTATGGTGGAATGCCAGCTAATAAATGGAGAAGGAATCAGAGTGAGGAAATCACTGTTTTCTAACCCCACAATGTAATAATTTATTCAGGCAAAGGTCATCAATAGACTCTGAGAAAGATCATCCTGCAGATAACTTACAAGTGAGGAAATGTGGCTTTGGGTTGGCGACATCAGGGCCACCTGTCGACAGTGGGGTGGCCCTGCGTCATGTACTCCCTAAAGCGACGTTCTTGCCAAAGTGTTTTGCTGAGTTCAACCAAGCCTTTGAACCCACCTCTCAGGAACTAGGGGTGCAGTAGGGAGAGGAGCACGTAAGCAGCACCACAGTGAATCATCAGGTAAACACAGACTGTGAGCAGTTCCACCTGGACTCTTCCAAAAAGACAACGTTCTAAAAAGATAAATGGGGACCCCTCTAGACTTAAAGAGAATAAAAAAATAACTACCAAATGCAATGCATGAATCTTCATTTGATCCTTGTTTGGAAAAAAGCAGCTACAAAAGAATTTTTTAGGACTATTGGAGAAATTTGAATATGAACTGCATAGGAGATGATGTTAGGAAATTATTGCTGATTTCCTGGGCTATGATAAAAGTATTTTGATTCTGAGGGAGAGTGTTTGTAATTGTAGGAGATATAAGCTGAGGTGTTTATAGTTGAAGTGGTGTGATCTTTTTATCTTATTTTCAATGGGTTCCATTTATACACACAAATGCAGATAATGCAAATATGGCAAAATGTTAACTGATGTTTAATTTAGGCCATGAGTATCCAAATATTCATTATACTATTATTTTAACTTTTCTGTGTGTTTGAGAAAACATTTTTGTAAATCTTTGAACAAAATAAAGGAAATCATAGGGGTGATTTCTTAAATTATTAAAGAGGGTGATGCATAGCTCTATGCTAGTTAATCTGAAAACAAAAGAATCTTATGTTAAAAATATTGATTATTTCAAGTTGATCTCATCCTTTTAAAATTTTAATTTTGTTTGTGTTTTAAAGTGCATATAATATATTAATATAGTGGTGCGTGTAAATTCTTTATGTCAACTATTTACATAAATACTTGATATAAAGAAATATGCATGCTCAAAATTTCTTACTCCCGCAGTGATCACTGAGAAGTATTTGGAGACCACTTCCATGCCTGTAATGCTTCATGTTTCCAGGTCAACTTTTGAAGTGCTACCAAGGCAGGCAGAGTGACCGGGCTGCAGGTTTGTCGAGCAGAGAGAACCTAAGCAGAGTGACCCACCAGGAAGGATTTGTTAGGTGGTGCTTCAGTCAGGATGGGGAGTGGTTTTTTTGGGTCTCACTTAAGCATCAGAGGCTGGGAATGTGGTTGTACCATGATTAAGCAAAGTTGGAGAAAGCCATCTAGACTGCATTTCTCCGTCTTCAAAGACGTTCCTTTACCCAGGTGGAACTTTGGAGTCTATGTAAAGTGCTCAAGATATTTCCTACAGCCGGGCTGGCATGGCTCAGTGGTTGAGCATGGACGTAAGATCCAGGAGATCAGGGTTCGATTCCCTATCAGGGCACATGCCCGGGTTGTGGGCTCGATCCCTAGCAAGGGGCGTGCAGGAGGCATCCGATCAATGACTCTCTCATCATTGATCTTTCTATCTCTCCCTCTCCCTTCGTCTCTGAAATCAATAAAAATATATTAAAAAAAAAAAGATATTTCCTACAACCAGGCTCCCTTGGGCTCTGGCTGCAGTGTTCTGGGAAGACAACACTGTGATCTCCTGGGGAAAGTAGTAAGTTGTGTTAGCAAGCAGATTTATGCTCACTCTCCTGACAGTGTCCCCTGGCCCACACACCCTACAGTGAGGATGAATTGGTCTTGGGAGGAGGCTGGCACTGGGGAGATTGGATGATGCTGTACTGGAGGACCCTGTGACCTGGGTGAGATGAGCCTGGGTGTCACATTGCTGGTCTCCATGTGGTTCTTTGGATAACAAACTCTTCCAACTACTGTCCCCTAACATACAGACTCTTCTCTCACATCAGTCTCAGATGCCAAGTGCCCGGACTACTGAGAATGGAGTTCTGTCTCTGGTCTGGGAAAGACATTAGGAAATTGGAGTAGGCAGGGGGCAAGAAGAGAGTGGGGCATTGCCCGGAAGTCATAAGGTGTCACTCCTTTCCTAAAATATCCTCAATGGACTTCCACAGCCAACATTGGCCTTTCCCAAATGTAGTACTGTTCTATGGATGTTGGTAGGTGAGACTCGAAAAGGAGCACAGTGAGGAAGTTTGTGACATGCTGGGTTCAATGGGTTTCTTCCTCTGAGACGTGTCATAGCCATGCCTAAGCAAACCTGCACTGTGAATCTTCCAAATGGAGTTTATAGCATTTGCTGTTTCTGAAACATATATAAACATGATTTTTTTTTTTTTTCCTGGAGCTTTCTAGAAATTCTAGAATATTCACTCCATTCAACAAATATAGTTTAGTAGCTATAACTGTGGCAGGCATTGTTCTTGGCACTGAAGGTGCAGAAATGAGCAAGAATGTTTTTTCCCCAAAGGGAGCTTATGTTCCCATAACAGCAAATGAGCCAACCAAACGGTGGCTGATAGTGGTGTAAGTGCCGTAACAATAAAGCAGGGGAAAGAGAGTGGGGGAGGGGTCTTGTGCTGGGTGTGAGTGGTGGTGGCTGTTTTACAAAGTGTCCCTGAGGAGTGATACTTGAGCAGAGACCAGAATGAAGCAAGGCGGTGGCCATGTGACGATGCAGGGCGCGTGTATTCTCACCAGAGGGAGCAAGTGCAGAGGCCACGGGGGGAAGGAGCTTGGGGAGTTCCAGAAACATCAAGCAGGAGCTGCCTGAGGTAGAATGAAGCAACGTGGAGAGGACGGCGGGAGCCAGGGCGGGGTGAGGGAGCTCTCCCTTGGGTGGAGGTAGGCAGGAGCCAGATCCCTGGGCCCTTCAGAGAAGAGGGAGCATTTGGGGGCATTTTGCAGATAACAGACTGCGGGGTACAGAGGGCGGGCACTTGGGGTTGGGAAGGAGTGAGAAACTGAGTCACGTGTATACATGCTGAACGCATAGGGGTGGGATCCTAGTGAGAAATGGGTGGCCTGGCCTAGTGACCTTGACGGGGGACACGGGCGTGAGAGGCGCTGTGGGGTAAGTCCTGTGGGAGCCGGTGGCTCACCTGCAGCCCCGGCCTGCGTGCTCTGCGGGTGTCCTGAGCGGGGATGAGCGGGGCTTTCGGGGCGCTCGGCCTCCTTTATTGTCCTGGGCCCGTCCCAGCAGGGGAAGGCGTCTTCCTGGGTGTGCCCTGGGTCCAGCTTCCATGAGGGTGGGGACTGGGTTCCCTTTTTCTCACCTGGTACTTAGCCCCATGCTGTATAAATAGCTGATTCTCCTCAGTAAGTGTTTGTTCCCATGAATTGAATTTAGATCTTGTGACTCTGAGAAAATGAAAACTCGAGGAGAAAAAGTGGTGGACTCTGTAGCCAACAAACCCAAGTTCGTGTCGACTGAGAGAGATAAATCTAGAATGCTAGAATTCCTGTCAACATTTCTACCGTGATCATGAGTAACACCCAAACTATTAAAAGTTAAAAACACTTCAGATGGAAATACCAAAGGCCTTGTGTTCGTATTAATTAATTATGTGTTATTACACGTGTGCCAATATGTATATAAGGGAAATTAAACTTAAAAATAAGACCTTTGATATTAGGTGTATATTCGAACCTTTGTAGTCATTTAAAAAATTATGACATTTCTATCTAATTTACTCTAACTCGAAAAAACACATTTCTTTCCCGTGGCCTTCATTATGCTAAAAAAATGTAAACTTCTGAAAATGTGATTAATCATGCCCTTTAAGTAGTTTCTGGAATTGATCACAGGTTAGCGAATAGTCCTGAACTTTTCTATACAGCTCATTAACTCCCTGAGTTTTGAGGTCAGGCATTAACCTCAAAAAGTATTTCACTATGATGACCAGAGAATATGTATCGGCTGAAAGCAATGAAAGCATCATTGTCATTTAATTTTATTGCTGGAAGAAGCTTTCGAACTTATTGAGAAGTAGGCTGTGGAAGAAACTTGGACTGTAATCTGCGCCGGTAACGGGTTGCCGCCTCCGTTGTGACCCCAGGTGGGAAGGCCCGTCCAAAAGGCAGGAGAACATTCGTTCATCAGCAGCTAGGCAACAACTTCATCTGGAAGAAATGTTGGTGTATAAAGATCAAAGAATATTGAAATCTTATAATCTGCTTAAAATTTCATTTTTTGAAAAATCAGAAGACAAGCAAAAAAGCACAACATAAAATCACCCACAGCCACCCCCACCTTCAGGTCAGCACATCAACTTCATCCTGAGTGTCCTATTTCCCTTTCGCGATCGGTAAACGAGAGATTAGAGTTTAAGTGACTTCTTCAAAGTTACAGAGAAAAAATTAGTAGCATCGGTAGTTCTAAGGGGGCGGCCGGTGATTTAGGCCCTTTTGTCATTCATTCTGTGTCAATAGCTCGAGGTCTGCCTTCCTGCCTACCAAGGCCCTCCTACCTTCCGAAGCTGCCCCTAGTGAGCAGTGGTGGGTTCGCAGGTCATCGGGTGCTGGCCAACTTTCTCACACCTACCTACACTTACCAAACCAGACCAGACCAGACCAGACCAAACCAGACCAGACCAGACCAAACCAAGCCAAACCAAACCAAACCAAACCCAGAAGTCAGATTTTTATCTCACGCTTTGAATTTGCCTCAGGAGCTGCTTTAGAATGTGGACAAGCGATAACAGGTGAGTAAATGATCAGCCCTAACGGAAACCCATTGCCTTGGTGAACTAAGGTCATGTTTGCTGGATTTGCTATTTAAAAGAGTGAGATAAATCAGTAAGGGAATAAAAAGAATGCCAACTTGGCACCATTCTTTTAGTGAGAGAGTATTTCTCAAAGAGGAGCTCCCGACTAACGACGCAAGGACCCTACCATGCTAATTTCAGCTGATATCCTGACTCCAAATGTCACCCTGCATTCTGTCACTGTCCCGTCTGACAGCTGGCTTAATAATTCAATTTAGGCAGTCTTTGCTTTTGTTGACCTTTACTGAGAAGTGAATTTTCGAGCTCTGGACATGAATAGAGCGCTTTAATTTGGGGGAAATAATGGGTTTGCATCATCCCCAGCAACCTGATTACCTATGTCATTTCCACATTCAACTTCACAGCCGGCTTCTAGAGGGTGGCTGGTAGTTGAAGCCACTCTGTAATTATTTCCCAGCTTTGGCTCTGCGCACGCATCACCTAAAAGGGGGAATATTTATTTCTGATTGAAGAAGGAAGGCTCTCATTGGCCACGTCTATCCAGAGTCTCCAAAATCTATTTATTTTGAACCCCTAGATTTTTCATGTCCTGTTAAGGTCTTTGTTTATACAGATGGTTTTTTCAAGTTGCAGCCTTGATTTTCCTGCTGTTCCCCTGCCCTTTTCCTCTGTTCCCTTATGTGATGTCCACCGCCCTCTACTGGGGCCACAGGGTGGTGCGGCAGCAAAGAGCCCTCAGAAGGGGTGAGGTTCAGGTTTTCTCATCTGCAAAATGGGGATAGCAATACCCATCTTGCAGACGTGTTGAAAGGATGAGAGGAGACCATGTATGTAATGTGCTCAGCAAGTGCTTGGCACATGCTGTGGTTGGCACTGGGTATGTGTGTGTGTGTATATCTATATTTTTCTTATATATCCAATGGCTTCTTTATGACCCTGTTTCTCCTGCTGTGTGACTTTGCACCACAGCATCTTTTCCAGAGCAAAAACTTTGAAGACCTGTAAAGAGACCACAAAGTTGCTGCCGAGGAGTAAAATGTTAAGTAGTTCTTTGCTGAGATAATAACATTTAGAATATGTAACTTGAAGTTTTATTGATTACTGTGTCTGCTTTCTTCTGTACAAGAAAGAGGTTTTGAGTTAAGTTTACTTTTATTTATGGCTTAAAAAGAATTTTTTTAAAAAAAGAATGGTTTTCAATTTATCAAAATTGTTAGCATACAGAAAGTGTAAGTCTTTACTACTTACCTATTAATGTAATAAATTACATAATAGATGTTTCTCATGTTGAACCACACTTGTATTTCTGGAATAAATCCTGGTCATGATTCTCCTGCTGTATCCAATTTTGCAGATATTTATTAGAGGTTTTTAAAAAATCTTTATTCATAAGGGTAATGGGCAAATATTTGGGGATATTTCCACCTGTCCTGCAGTTCAATAAACTTTTAGAGTAAATTTGGGTTTGGTATCTTTCTGGTGCTACATTTTCATTTATCTATGTTTACTGTGATTTCTACCTCTTCTTGAGTCAATTTTTGTAATTTTTATAAAATGATCCATTTCATTACATTTATAAAATTTTACTTTCATATTAAAAAAATTTCCTGTATAACCATATTTATATCTCTTTTTCATTGCTAAAGCTATCCTTTACCATATTTTGTTTATTTCCTTCAGAGGTTTCATGCCTTTGAAACTTTTTCTTGGTAATAGGTGAAATTTATGGGTGATTTGAATTGTATGATTGTTAAGTTGTTTTTTCCCCCCATCACTAACTGGTTAATTACTTTATTCCATTTGCTTTGGATGCCCCCTGAATCACTGACCACTAAAAAGAGAGAATGAAATAGGAAAAAAGTTCTAATATCAAGGCACTTGGATTCCCATCCTAGTTCCAGAACTTACCAGCTTTGTAGACAAACACATACCATGCCTTAACTATCTAGTCCTCTCAAAGTGAGAGCATTACAGTAGGGCCAGTGGCCCCCCGTGGGGAAGGTAAGCCATAAGGATGTTTAGTCTCTAGTTCCTTCTCTGGTTCCAGGAGCACAAGTATAAAAAGCACTGTGATGAATTGAACTGTGTACCCCCCCAAATTCATATGTTGAAGTCCTAATTCCCATTACCTCAGAATGTGACCTCTTGGGAGAAAAGGTCATTACAGATATAATTAGATACGATGAAATCATACTGGAGTAGAGCGGGCCCCTAATCCAGTATGACTGGTGTCCTTATAAAAAGATTTCATGCCCTATTAAATTTGGGCACAGACAAGAACAGGAGAATGCAATGTGAGGATGAAGGAAGAAATCTGGGTGATGCTTCTACAAGCCCAGAAATGTCAAAGATTGTCAGCAAACCACCAGAAGTGGAAAGACACATGGCGCAGATTCTTCTCCACATCTCTCAGCAAGAACCAACTCTAACTACACCCGATCTTGGGCTTCTAGCCTCTAAAACTGTGGGACAATACATTTCTGTTTTGTAAGCCACTTACTTTGGTACTTTGTTATAAGCAGCCCTTGCAAACTAATACAGGCACTAAGTTAGGTGGTATCTCTAGAAGTATCTCTAAATACTCCAGCATCTCTCATGAGTCTAGTCTTTGTCACCCATTTCAGGCTCTGTTAGTCAGCCTTTGCTGCAATAATGGTGCATTACCAACAACCCCAACACTCAGTAGCTTAAATCACAAACATTTTTGTTTCACTCATGGGTCAATGGCTGTGGCTCTGCTTACTGCTGCTGGGCTGGGCTGGACTTGGCTCCAACATGCAGGGAGACAAGCCTCCTCTTTCTTCTCATTTTGGGGGAAGACTAAAGGAGCAGCCACTTCTGAGACATGTTGTTCTCAGGTGGAAGGCAGGAGCTCAGAAGGTCGAGCCAAACCACGCAGGTGGTTATACAGAGTATATTCATTCACGTTCCATTAGCCAAGGTAAGTCATCTGACCGAGCCCAAAGCCATCGAGGAGGAGTGGGGCTAGTGGAGTTAGGAAAGTATGCTCTACCCATAGCTGAGTATAAACAAAAAATTACTAACAATGCACAGACCCCACAGCTTACAAGGAGCTTTTTGGGGGGCGAGTTGTGTATACACATTGAATAGGCAAATAATCACATTTACAATAATCAAAATCTAGCAGAAGTTTTCTGAACAGTCATTAATTTTGTGCAGTGTTATGTAAGCTATTTCCTGCTTCTGCAATGCCCTCCTTAGCTTGGTCTCCCATTTTCTCCTTTCAAGATCTGCATTGCCTGGCGTGGGGCTCTGCATACATCAAGCAGTCGATAAACGTTTGTTAAATTTATTTTTCTATTTAATCTTTTCTTCTTGATGTGACTTCTAAAAAATGCAACCTTTCAAAGAGCAGGCATTAAAAAAATGACTGAATTGAATTGAGGACAGGAAAAAGAACAGCTCTTTGAATATAGCTGTTGATGGAGACCCAGACTACCTGGTCTGATTCAAAGGTTACAAACAAGGAAACAAAATACCACCCTACTGAGATTTTCTGATGTCTTTAGGAGCCAGTAACTTAGCCCCAAATGAATTAAGGTCTACCTTTTTTATTCAGTACATCTCTTCTGAGCTTAATTAATTCTCTCACTATTTTTATTTGGCTTCTTTTCTAGAAAAGACAAGAAAATCTTAGCATATTTTATTCTCTTGTTAGCTACAACTTCCAGGCATGAATCCCTGGCATGTGTATAATGATAATTTTTGTTGTTGTTGTTTTGTCTTTAAATCTGAAAAGTCTGTGTGAAACTGAATAAATAAAAGATAACTGGGAAATTTTTAAAAATCCACTAATTACTTCCCCTGAAGCTTTTCCTACTGATTACTCAAATTGCTGAACTTTGAACTGTTAGTTTTGAGTTTTTCTTAGATGTCCTTTATAAAGCTAAGGAAATTCCCTCTATTTTAGTTCGTTGAGTGTTTTTGAACATGAAAAAGTATTAGATTTTGTCGATTTTTTCTGCATCAGTTGAGATGATCATGTGGTTTTTGCCCTTTTTTCCATTAATATGATATGTTTTATTTATTGATTTTTATCTATATTGAGTCAACACTCCCAAGATAAATTCTACTGGGTCCTGCCATATAATCCTTTTAACATGTTGCTGGATTTGGCTTGAGAGTATTTTATTGAGGATTTTGCATCTTTATTCATAAGGGACGCTGGCCTGGAGTTTTCTTGTGATATCTTTGTCTGGCTTTTGTATCAGAGTAATGTTGGCCTCATAAAATGAGTTAGGAAGTTTTTACTCCTTTTTTTTGAAAGAGTTTAAGAGGGATTGGTGTTCACTCATTTTAAACATTTGATGGAAGTGAAGCCATCTGCTTCTAGGCTTTTCTTTGTTGGACTTTTTTTTATTTTTATTACTACATCAATCTCTATACTTGGGTTAGGTCTCTTCAGATTTTCTATTTCTTTTTGAGTCAATTTTGGTAATTTTTATTTTTCTAGGGATTTGTTCATTTCATGTAGGTTACCCCATTTTTGGCATAAAATATTTGTAGCATTCTCTTATAATCCATCTTGTTTCAGTAAAGTTGGTAGTAATGTACCAACTTTCATCCCTGATTTCAGTAATTTTTATTCCTGATTTTACTAATTTTAATAATTTCCTTCCTGATTTTAGTAATTTTCTTTTTTCTTGATGAGTCGAGCTAAAGGTTCGTCAATTTTGTTGATCTTTGTCAATAACCAACTTTTATTTTATTGATTCTCTGTATTATATTTCCAGTCTATAGTTTATCTTCATTATAATCTTTACTATTTTCTTCCTGATTTGTTCGCTTCATTAGACTGGAGTCCAAAACAAGATCACGTTTCTTTTTACTATTGAGAGACAACTTCGCTGAGCCTAGGTGTCAATGCCTTATGAGAATTTCCTTCTTGTCATTACAGTGCCCTCCCAGAATAAACCCGGGAACTCCCGAGATATTTTTGTATACAAAGCCCAGTTCTTGTCCTCCTTTCTGGCGAGTGGACTCAGAACTCAGATGTGGCCCCTCAGGCTGGAGGCCTTCCCACGGCTCCCTGACCTTGCTCCATCAGGATGTGCAGCTGAGCTCTGTGGCTGTGGCTGCTTAGACCGTTTAACCCAGAGACTCTGGATAGAATCCTCTTTTCTCTGCTATTGCCCCTAATACCAGAATGTACTTCTCCTCTACCAGGGTCCAAAGGGCAGTTCTGGTTGCTTCCCTGGTCAGAGGGGTCACTGAGGCTGCTGCCTAGAACCAGGGGCTCCAACACATTGTCAAAGCTTTTTTCACAGGCTCCTCATTAGTCAGAAGCGGGGAGGAGGGGTCTGGCCACACAACCACCTTGCTTCTCTAAGGCCAAGGCAGTTCACTCCTCTGCTGGGTCTTCCCTACGGCCTCTTCATTCCTCCCTGCCACATGTCCCAAATGTTCCTGCCTCCCCAAGCCCAGGGCCCATTCGTTTCCTGCCTCAGGATGACTACGATGCAGAATAACTGTACCATTGCCTTGTCCTCATGGGTTCCAAGAAGCAACCTCCCCAGGGAAATAATCTGAGCTTGGAATTCTGCCGAAGCATGGATGAGTCAGCCTTCCACCCGGTTTCGTTAGTACATAGCCACATAGAAAGTATTCTTACAGACCATGTGCATCATTATAATGTTAAACTAGTGCTCTGGCACTGGGTGGGTAGTTTGAACATTTGTGACTTTATAGTCTATTCTTTTTATTTTTTAAAATACACATTAACATATGCTAATGTTACATTCATAAATTATTTAAAGGTTATTTTAAAATACTCTGTATTTAGGAAAACATTTATACCTAACTGCTAATAAAGGTATTAGGGGTAAAGCTGTAAGAATTTTTGTTTTCTATACCTAATATGGTTTTAAAAAAAATAAAACAACACGTTACTTTTGTGATCACAGACAAAGACACTGAAAAAATATACTTTGTGTAGTATGGCTAATTAAACATTATACATCTCTCCCTACACATACATACCTATATATCTATGTATCTATATCTGTTTTACTGCAAGTCCTAGAATTTTGCCTGTCTCAGCGTTCCCACTTCTCTCATTCTTCCTCCAGCTCTTCAGGTTGATTAACATTGGAAGCATTTTCATTAGGTCGGCTGTGTCACCACGGCCTGGCTTTTGGCCAGTGATAAAAGTGCTTCTGGGGCTTTGCCGCGTGTATCACTTGTTTCCCACCCCCTACCACACACACACACACACACACACACACACACGCACACACACACACAAATGGTTTGTGTATAAGACAGTTCTGCAACTTATTCAGTAAAAGATGTAAAAGATTAATTATACATTTTTAGGTATAATTTGAGTTCAACTGTCTCCTGTGCATTTCTCTGCAAGTACCAGGAGCGCGGAACTGTGGGACTTTAACTGGAATGACATCACCTCCTGGGCCCTGTGCTCACGGCTGTTCTCCTGGCTGCAGCTCAAGCAAGTGCCAGGCAGACCTACAATCAGAAGAGGGGAGAAGGGTTGTGTGGAATTAACTGAATCAACCGGTATTTATTATAAAGCTGCTCTGGGATGAAGGCAGTAAAGGTCGGAGAATCAAAAAAAGCTCAAGATACTTCCAAAGTTAGAGGCTTTATTTGAAGTCTTAAATTAAGCCACTGATCTAATTTCGACTTTTACAGTTTCTGTGATCTCCGCTAATTCGATAGGCAAAACGGTATCTCATTTGTTATTAGATGACATTCCTTTGATTACTGGGGAGGGTGAGCACTTTAAAAATACATCTTTACTGTTATTTGAATTTCTTTTTGTGAGTTGCCTGTTTGTGTATTTCGCCACTATTCTTTGGAGGTCCTACTTTTTTGTCATTACAACGGGACAGCACTTCATATATTCTTGACCTTTTTTTGCAATATTTGTCATAAATACTGTTCCTGGTTTGACATTTGTTTTTCAGCTTTGTTTATGATTTTTCAACTTTCAAATGTTTAAAACTTTAATGTAGAAAAATCTATCCATCTTCTCCTTTGGGATATCTTGTATTCCTTTTTTTTTTTTTTTTTTGCTGCTTAGTAAAGCCTTCAATACTCTGAAATTAGATAAATTTTTATCGGTTTTTTCTTTCAGTTCTTACTTTTTGAATTTAACTTCTTAATCCTTCCTTATTGCATTTTAGAATACAGTGTGAGATAAAGATCTAAATTAATGATTTTTCCCAAATAGTTGAATCTCCTATTTATTGTTATGGATTAATGCACCCTTTTCTCATTTATAAAATTTAAAGCATTGGACAAGTAATATAGATTCATTTTTTAAAAATCAGAAAAATACAAATAATTAAAATGAAGGGAAAAGCACTTATATTTCCTCCCCACTCTGACTTGAGTGGTAGCCATCTGCTTTGTTTCTCCATTTTCTCCTATGGATCTGTGCATATGTTTCCCCTCCAAGTGGAATTGCACTGTAACACGGTTTTGCAACCTGCTCTTTTTCCACTCAGTAATATATCCTGGCTGTCTTTCTATGTCAATCAATATAATTTTACAGCACTGAATCCTACTTAAATACACTGTACCTTTGGAAAAATGCACATTTTGCAAGTGTACAGCTGGACGAATTCTTACCAACGGAATGGGCCCAGGCAGCTAGTGACTAGGAGAAGTCAGAGTATTACTGGGGCCCCAGAAGCCCTCCACGTGGCTCTTTCCAGTGCCCCCTTCCCACTGTCCTCTTACTCCGATGCGTTTCACAGCCCGGTTCTGATGGTGACATAATCTCTGCCATCCCACTGAAGGGCGTCATAATATGCTTGTTAGGGGTTCAATTGTGTTCTCCCAAAAGTTGTGTTGAATTCCAATCCCCCAGCACCTTCTGATGTAACCCTATTTAGAAACAAGGTCTTTGCAGCTGTAATCAAGCTGAGATAGAGTCATTAGGATGGGTCTTAACCCACTATGACTAGCGTCCTTATGACACAGGGGTGGGGCACCTTTTTTCTGCCACGGGCCATTTGGGTATTTATAACATCATTCGAGGGCCACACAAAATTATCAACTTAAAAATTAGCTATGAGAAAAGCTCCTGGACTTATTGAATTTTGCGTCCCGCCTGCAGTCGCCTTGGCAGGGCCAGACCAGATGATTTGACACGGTCCGCGGGGCGGACGTTCCCACCCGTTATAAGAGGAAAATGCCCAACAAAGACAGAGACACACGAGGACAACGCCATGTGACGAGAGGCGGAGGCGGCAGTGGTACCCCCGCAAGGTAAAGAACAAAGACTGATGCCCCCCGCAAGAGGCCGAGAGGGGGCGAGGAAGGGTGCTGCTCCGAGACGCGCAGGGACGCGGTCCTGCTCACGCCGATTCCACTTCAGCCAGGATGATGGAAGAACGAGCTGCTGTTGCTCTATGACACCTAGATTGGGTACTTTGTCATGGCAGCCCTGGGAAACTGATAGATACCTAGCCCAATTTTGATGGATTTAGGTTTTTTCTAATGTTTTATTAATTTTTATAGTGTTATGAATACTCCTTTAATTTTTTTCTTAGAAGAAACTATAAAAGTGAACTATCTGTATCAAAATATTAATAGGGAATATTATTAAGATAATGGCTGTGAACCACCAAATCACTATCTGTAAGTGTTGCTCTGGGTGATACAGGTGATGTGGGTTGCTTTCTTTTTGATCCACTTTCCTGTCCCTGCCAGTTTCACCAGGATTCCCTAGCCTCTGGGGACAATGGGTCCACGTAAAGATATAACTGAGTCCTGTCATCATCTGCATAAAGGAAAAAGTTCAACCCTTCACCTCTGGGAGTCTCTGGGCGGTTCAAGTTCAAGTTATCATTCGAGTTCTTGAATTACCCTCTCACATGCTTCCTCTCCTGCCAACTCCTCTTATAAAGACTTTGGGGGCCTGGCTGTGTCACTGCTCCTGAGCGTGCCCTGTGTCAGTGGAAAGGACCCATCTCAGGGCTTCAGGAGCTCAGCCTGCAAGGTGCCAGGGCACTGTGGCATTCCATGTGGCCCTTGCTGCACTAGAACCAAACAAGGAGAGAAGACCTTTCTTCCCCACTCTTTACTTGGAACCCCCAAACAGCACTATTGGTGTCCTCCTGTCTCCCAGAGTCCCATTGTCTATAACCCCGTCTCTTGGGGCTTAGTCGGGAAGACCAGAATCTGAGACAGATACCGTGTGTCAGCTCCATTCCTGTCCTCGTTTCTCCTGTCCCTGACCACCCATGTAAAACATTCCAGACTGGGGAGTCCTCTGAGTTAGACTTCATGCCCAGACAGTGGGCCCACTTTATGCTCAAACTCATTACCTGCTGTCTTCTTGAATTTTCATATTTGTATATTAATAGGTAAAATTTTCTCTTACTACTCTTCTTAAAAAAAATTCTTGTATGGTACTACTTGTTTATTCTTCCAGATAAACATAGGGATATTTTTGCCAACTACTAAGAATTTGTTAGGGATGGCATTACACCAGTGAAATTAACGACCGATTGCCATCTTCGAAGTGTTTGGGCTGCCACCAGGAGCGAACATGTCCCTGTAGCTATCGGAATCTCCCTTCCCATCTCCTCCAGAGGGACTGGGGAAGGTGGAGGGGAAGGCAGAGAACGGTCCGAGGACCTGCTGAGTGGGCTTTGGGAAGCGGGTAAAGGCCTGCTGGCCCGGATCCTGGGGAGGTAATTGGAAAAGGAGGCGGGGTGAGTTCTGAGCCAGCTCTGGGCATCTTCCAGGAATTCTTGATTTTTTTTTTCATGGTACTGGATGAGAGTGTGTGCCCAGAGAACAAATCTGATGAAAGCAGAAAATAAGCTGATTTAATACATTTGCCAGACAGGAGGAATTGTGACTGGGCCTGGGCACACGGAATATGCGAATTGAGAACAGGTAGTGTTTGGTATTGTGGGTGCGCTGGCCAGAGATGGAGGGCTGGGCTAAAAGCCAGGAGGCCTGGATTCCAGTCTGGGCTCTGAAATCAGCTCTCCCTGTTCCCCTGGACAAGGGGGTCTCCCCTGTTGGGCATCTGCTGCTCCTTTCTCAACATAAGAATGCTCACTGAATGAACCTGGAGACCTCCCTGAGCTGAGTGTCTATGTGGTGCATACTAGAGCGTCACAGGAGTTGCATGGCTGAAAAAAGCCCCAAAGATGTTAAAAACTGCCACGTCTGAATCAAAGAACATAATTTAAAAATAAAATGATAAAAATATGAGAACTCATAGGGCCTTTGGGAGGGTTCCTGCCAGTGGAATAGGAAAGAAACAAATCCACAGTAGTCCAAGGGCGTTATTTAGCAGTAAGGGGCATCTCCAAAGAAAGCGCTTTGCAGATGAGTTCTTTGCTCTTGCTTGGTGAGGGATCCCTGGGATGGCAAATTTTCCTAGATATTGTGGCTTCCTCCTGGCAGCAGACTCTAGTCACAAGAAACATTTCCAGGCTGTTAGTGTCCTTGGGACTGTGAGTTTGAAAAAAAAAAATTACATCACTGGAGTCAACGATTTTTTTTTTTTTTTTAATTCCCTTAGTTTTTTTTGTTTTTTAAAAATTCTTTTACTTCCAGATTTTGCTGCAATCCAACGTAGACCTAGTTTAATTCTGTCACAGAGATGAATCATTCCAACAGGACCCCGATGGGTGTTTGCCACTCAGAGGAAGGGCATCTCTCGAAGCCTTTGACAGAAACTGACCTGTAGGGACCCTGTCCTTCGAAGCATTCAATAGGACCTGCAGTGTATAGAACCTGCCAGGCTATATCTACGTCCATTATTCCATTTCCCCCACTCTGATCCTTGGCCAATACATGATCCCAATTATGGCCTCCTGACTTTAACTCCAGGTATCCAGGGCCTCCCTACTCTGAAGGTTAAAAACTTCTTCATTGTGGCTAACCTCATTGTTACCCACACGTCCCTTTCTTTACCAGGTCTTTGAAGGGGAAAAAGGAAAATTCTGCGGACTGCATGGTAGCCAGCCTCTAAGGTGGCCTCCAAGTCAGTCCCCAATGATACCCACCTCTTCATATTCACACACCTGTGGTGGTGTCTTTTTGTGGTGAACAGTGTATAATGGAAGCAAAGGGGGGAAGTCAGTTACCATGTGGTGAGGTCACTCAGGCAGCCTGTGGCTACACCCACATGACTAAAGTATCCAGTGCCAGTGAAAAACTGGGACCTAACAACCACCTTGTGAGTGACCTTGGAGGTGGACCCTCCTCCTGCTTTAGCCTTCGGATGTGACTGCAGCCTTGACTCCAATGTCATGACCAACCCTGATCCTGGAACCACCTGATGCTCAGAAACTCTGCAAGATAGTTCATGGTGGTTGTTGTAGGCACTAAGTTTTGGGGTCATTTGTTACACAGCAACAGATAACTAATATAGTCTGTGCTTTGTTTTTGATTTTTGAGTGGAGATATATAGAGTCAGGAAGACACTTGCCATGTGGAAAGACAAGTCAACATTTGTCTATCTTGTGCCAGGCTCTGCTCTAGGTCCCTAGGTCCCTAAACTAACTTGATAATAAGAATTGCCTGGCTGCTGGTTAAACACACAGATTTCTAGGTCCCTTCCCTGAGTTTGGGACCAAGGAATCAGTACACTTAATTAGCAGCCCAGAAATTCTTATCATCAGGCGAGCTTGAGAAATATTGCAGAAGAAGATTCAAAAATGAACGAGACGTAGCCCTTCCTCAGGCAACAGGGCAAGGTGGAAAGCCAATCGGTACACATAAAGGTGCATTTAAAGAGGGGCACCAAGTGGTAAGGAAAGACATGAAAAGCATCGGGGGGATCAAGGAATACTTCCTGGAAGAAATGACACACGAGCAAGGTCTCAAAGGTTGGTTAAGATCTCATGGGGCAAGATGTGGAAAGAATCAGAGTGATACCAACAGCTGGTATTTGTCAGGTGCCTGCTAAGCACCAGGCATTGTGCCAAGCACTTTACCTGCCTTACCTTATTTAATCCTCAGAACAACCTTATGCAGTAGGGACTACTGTCATGTGAAGTTTACAAATGGGAAAGCTAGGCTTTGGTTATCACACCACCCAAGGTGACACAACTCCTGTGTGCAGAGCTAGGTGGAAAGAGGCAGCTGACTCCATATGCCATGCTCTTAACCACTCTAGTGTTCCCTGTCCCAGAGGACCTGAGGCTCAGAGATGGATAAGGGCTGTGATATTTTTGCAAATGACAGGAGTACTGTGCAAATGACAGGACAAAATGTCCAGGGAAGGCCATGGTCTGGGGAAAGACACTACAAGAAGTGTTAGAATCTGGCAGTAACTTAGTACTAGTCAAGTCATCCATTTTGTAAGGTAGGAAAGGGTGCCCTAGTCACACAGCTGATAGCAGCCAAGCAGACTAAAGGTCCAGATCCCAGGCAGCCCCCTTTCCATTATGGACAACTGGAGGCCAAACTGGGCTTGGCCTAGGATGCCTTGTTAAGGAGATCTCAGCTGTTCTAGCTCATTTAAACCATTTTAAGTGTACAGTTCAATGACATTAGTGCATTCACAGTATTGCACAACCATTACCGCTATCCATTTCCAGAACGTTTTCATCATCCCAAACAGAAACTCTGTGTCCATTAAACAACAGCTCTCCTCTCCTCCTCTCCTGGTTCACACCATTCTACTTTCTGACTACGAATCTGCCTATTCTAGGTACCTCATATATGTGGAATCACAATATCTGTCCTTTTGTGTCTGGCTTATTTTACTTAACATGATGTTTTCAAGATTCACCCATATTATAGCATATATCAATATTTTACCACAATTTCTTATTGTGGTAAAATCCACATAATATTTACAATGTTAACTATTTTTTAAGTGTACAGTTCAGTGAGTTAAGTGCATTCATATTGTGCAACCATCACCACCATCCACCTCCAGGACTCTTTTCATCTTGCAAAACTGAAACTGTGTACTTATTAAACAGTGACCCCCCCCTTCCCTATCCCTCCAGCCCCTGCCTGCCAACTGACATTCTACTTCCCGGCTCTATGATTTTGACCGCTCTAGGTACCTCATGTAAGTGAAAGTACAAGCTGTTGTTTTATGTGACTGGCTGGCTTATTTCACTCAGCATCATGGCCTCAAGGTTCATCCATATTATAGCATATGTCAGAATTTTCTTTTTCGGAGCTGAGTAATATTCCATTCACGTGTGCACTACATTCTCTTTATCCACGTATCTGAGGATGGACATGTGAGTTGCTTCCACCTTTGGACTACTGTAGATAACGCCGTCATGAACAAGAGTGTGCGAACATCTCTTCGCGACACGGCTTCCAATTATTTTGGGTGTATATCCAGAAGTGAAACTTCTGGATCATACGGTAACTCTATTTGTAACTTTTTGAGGAAGTGCCACGCTGCTTTTCCCAGCGGCGGTATCATTTTACATCCCACCAGGGAGCACGGGGGTTTCAGTTTCCTGCATTCTCGCCAACACTTGTTATTCTTCCTTTTTTTTTTTTTTTTTTTAGAGGATGAGATTTATTCTAATGTACGTACCTAGCGCATTAAAAATTCCATTCATCAGTTGGGGGTTGACGGGCCTTTGGGTCCTTCCCGTTCTCGGGCTATTTTGAGTAACGTTGCTGCGAACGTTGGGGTTCACGCATCTTCATCCCCGCGCTCGCATTCCGGAGGCGGAGCTGCTGGGTCCCGGGGCTGCCGGGCTCCCCCCGCTGAGGAAGCCTCGCCTTCCGAAGGCGCCCGGCGCTCGGGAGTGAGCTCCGGCCGGTTGGTCGCAGCCTCCTTCGGAGCAGACACGGGGTGGGGGCGCCTCCCCGCCTCCGCGCCGCACTGCCCCCCCCGCCCGCACCGCATTGCCCCCCCCCGCACCGCACTGCCCCCCCCCCCCGCACCGCGCGGGGGCGCACGTCCCGGAGCCTCTCCCGCAGGGGCGCGCGGCCGCCCCGTGTCCAGCGGGCTCGCCCCGGAGCGAAGTCGGGCGGGTCCCAGGCGTCCTGCGCGGGCGGAGCCGGGGGCGGCGGCCGAGGCTCCTCCCGGCGCTCTGAACGCTCCCGGGCGAAGCGGCCCGTGTCCACCCACTCCGGCGGCGCCTGCGGCTGCCGGGCGAGCCGGCCGCGCCGGGGCCCGGGGCGGGCACAGTGCGGCCAGATGGGCACCTCTAGCCCAGAACCCGCGCCCAGTCCCGCTCCGAGCGCCGGCGCCCTCGTTCCCGCCCGAGGCGGTCGTTCGGGAGACTGAGTCCCGGGAACGCGCCCCGCCCGCCGGCCCCCCGGCGAGTCCTGGCCCGGGGCTGCGCGGGGACCACGCCGGCGCCCCCAGCCGCGTGCGTGCCCGGGCCGCCCCTAGGCACCGCCGCTTCGAGCCGGACCCGACACGCCTTCCGGGGCGGGCGCCGGGGCGTCCCTTGGCCGCCGGGGGCGAGGACGTCGGGGGCGAGGCGGGCGCGGGACGGGGCCTCGCGGCGGAGCCCCCTTCCTCGGGTCCGCCGCCGCGGCGCGCGCGCAACCCCCGCCGGGCCGGGAAAGGGCCCCGAGAGGCGGAGGAAGAGAAGAGGGACCTGCCCTTCCCCGCGGGCTCCGGGAGCAGCGGCTGCTGCCCCCGCCCGCAGCACAGACACCTGCCGGGGTCCGCGGGCCCGGGCGCCGCAGGTACGCAGCGCGCCCTCGGGGAGGCTCCGGGCGCGGCGCGGCGGGGCTTTGCGTGGGGAGGGGCCTCCGGGGCTCGCACCCCGGCTCCTCTCCTCGGGGTGCCGGCTCCCCACTCCTGCCCTTGGGTGTAGACTCGGAGGCTCCGAGGACACAGCCGGGAGCAGAGCGGGCTTCTCAGCGGGGCCTGCGGGGAGGCCGCCAGGTGCTGACGGGGAAGGGGGCGGAGGGGCCTGGCCGGGGGCAGCGCTGAATGGCAGGGTCCCCAGAGGACGCCGGGTGAAAATGGGGTTCATCTGCTAAAGATCAATGGGCAGCGTCTCCCCAAATCCTAAAATCTCCTAACACCCCCCACAAGTTTTTGTTACTTTGTTTTTAAAACCTGACTCTGAGCCTTCTGGGTGACAGCCTCGTAGGGTTCCCCTCCAGAGGCGACATGCCTCTAAGACACAGGGGCTGCCAGGAGTGTGGACGGCCCCCCCCCGGGCTGCGGCTGTACCTCCCTGGGCTGCAGGCCTGAGCCCCCCTGACCTTTCAGCTCTTGGTTCTGCAGCTCACACCTGACGGGGCAAAGAGCAAGGCCTGAGGGACAGAACTGAAGGCTCAGAGGAAGGAAATTTGAGAAAAGCAGGGGTGAGGAGCTGGGGAGAGAGGCAAGAATGGGGCTAAACTTTATTGGGGTACAGAGGGACTTTAACCCTGGCCCCCCAAAGACAAGCTCCAGATGTCTTGCCTTTGAGGAACAGGGCAGCAGGCTTTCCCGGGCGTCCTAGGTATCTTCCTTGTATCTCCCTTTTCCAGGAACCTCGGGTTTTCCATACTTATCTTCTCTCTCTGGCTTTCCTGACATTTCCAGCACTATCCCAGCAACCTGGTTGATGTCTTCAGGCCCTATGAGGGGCAGGGGACAGGGGGACTTCCTCTTGTCCTTTGTCCCCAGCAGTGTAGTGGACAGCCCCCCCCTCCACTCTCCACTTCCCACCCAGCCCCATTATATGATGTGATGGAGTCATCCCGGTTAGGATTTTCCTTCCCTTCTTTGCAGCTGACTGCGGAGGCCTGATCACTGGATAGTAATTCCTTGCAGTTCTAGGGTGTAACGTCTTCCCTCTCCAGGAAACTCCTCCTGCCTGGAGGATGTTGAAACTGAGAGTTTAAGCTATTTATCTCAGGACACACAACCAGTCAAGGAAAGCTTTTTGCCCCCGAGCCCCTTTTCTAAGCCATTCAGAGATTAGGCTGTGACTTCAACCCTGTAGCCTCTGCCTGGCGTCAAGCCTTGGCGTGCCTGGCTTTTAGGGTCACTGTAGACTTGGATGTGGGAACAGCAAGCCCAGGGAGGAGAGGGGAAGGTGGCTGCTAGGGAGGCTCTGTGATTTCAGAGCAAGTGTTTTGCCAGAAGGAAGGAGACCAGACAGAGTTGCAGACAGGGTTGTCTCAAATCCCTCCCTCCTCGATAGGTTTCAGAATCACTTCTTTTAAGCGACGGAATGGGACAATTCACGAAGGACAAAGTTCAGGCTGTCAAGGTAGGGAATGGAGTTTGGAGCAGGTCACTTTCCTTCCCTTCAGCCTTCCCACACATCCAACTTTGGTCCCTGAGAAAAAGTGCAACATTTCGGGGTCTTTAGTGTAAGGGAAGTACATTGAGTCAGCGCCCGATTGTCTCTACAGCAATCCACCCATCTCTGAATGAGTGGTATGTGGTTGTTAATCATTTCTTTTCTCTCACTGATTCATTTATTTCCACTCCATCACCCAGTGTTCGCTCTGAGCATGTGGCTAATGGATCTGTTTAGGTTATAGGATGGCTTTAAATTTGGCCAGGTTCACCCAGATATGCAGCCAACTGTTTGTGTGTCTTTTAAAGGCTTAGGATGGACCTCCAGTACTGTACCCCAAGGATGCTGGCAGGGACACTCTGACTCATTAAGGCAGAACTGAGTGTCAGCAGAGAAAGGAGACATCAGCTGCCCAGACACTGTCCCAGAGGGATTCTGAGCAGTGCTGCTCAAGGCATTACCTGGCCAGCGGAGCTCACCGTGGGAGTCATGGATGGGAATGCCACCATCTCCACCAGCTTCCTTTCTGTGCTTGACCCCCACGAAACCCAAGCTGCTTCCTTTCCATTCAACTTCAGCTATGGCGACTACGACATGCCCTTGGATGAAGATGAAGACGTGACCAATTCTTGGACTTTCTTTGCTGCCAAGATTGTCATTGGCATGGCCCTGGTGGGCATCATGCTGGTTTGTGGCATTGGCAACTTCATCTTCATTGCTGCCCTGGCCCGCTACAAGAAACTTCGCAACCTTACTAACCTGCTCATCGCCAATCTGGCCGTCTCCGATTTCCTGGTGGCCATTGTCTGCTGCCCCTTTGAGATGGACTACTACGTGGTGCGCCAGCTCTCCTGGGAGCATGGCCACATCCTGTGTGCGTCTGTCAACTACTTGCGCACTGTCTCCCTCTACGTCTCCACCAATGCCCTGCTGGCTATTGCTGTGGACAGGTGAGTGAGGGGGCAGTGGGGACAGCAAAGGAACGGGGACTGGAATTGTTAATTGCAGTTGTGATTGATGAAAGAGATCTGTGTTCCCCATAGATGTGGATGCACAAGGGCTTAAAAGTTGTCCCCATCGCTTCTTGGCCTTTTGGTGAAGATGAAGTGTAGTATCAAACATTAACCCGTTTACTGAACAGCGAGAAGGGTTCTAGATTTCTAGCTGTGGGCAGGCAGGAGGTAGCCGAGCCCCCTTAAGTTGGGCAGTGGGAAGGCTTTAGATCCCTCTGCTATGGACATGTGCCTAAATGTTGTATCTGTTCAAGGTCTACAGATAGGAGAGAGGAGGTGTGGAGGGACGAGATTAAATGTTAGGCAGGTACCTCTTGAGTCAACTTGGATTTCTTGACGGGGGTTTCTATCCTATCAAGACCTCCTCTACTGAAACCTGACCCTCCCCCCCCAGCAAAAGTGGATTTAAAAATAAGATTGAGGAATTTGTTTTTTTGGGGGAAAAAAGAAACAAAAGGGAACATATGCTTATTTACTCTTTTTAGTTGTTGCGTAAGTCAGTTTGCCTTTCTTCATGCATTTGCATGCAGCAGTATACAAGACCTGTTTCTAGTGATGGTAAATAAGATCAGTAAGAGCAGCCTATGCAAATCTTCCTGATATTATGCTTAGTCTTTTCATTTAGTATAATCACCTGTGCTAATCGCCAGGGTGGTTTCTGGTTCCCTGGGGACAGTCTTTGCAAGCTCCTCTGCCGAAAGTTAGACTCTCATTACAAAACACCTTGCTACAGCGTAGAGACAGTTACCTTGAAGGTCAAATCAGGTCTCTGTGTACTTGGATCTGAACAGCCCGTCTCTCTCCCTTAACCCAGAAAGCCTGAAGCGCAGATGTTCTCCCTGTTCCATGGCCTCAGGGCTCTGGTGAGTTCAGCCTGCCTCTCTTAGTCAGGACACCCCATGACAATGTTCCGGGCAGCAGCACAGCAAATAGAGCCTGTCTTCTGGAGCTATAGGTAGGATAGTCATGGATACAATAACCTGGAAAGGGAGTTGAAAAGGAACCAGGCTTTAAAACCACTGAGGGCTGGAGCCTTGGCCTCCTTTCTCCAGGGAAGGATCATGAAAGGAAGTTAGCAGCTTAAACAGCCCTTGGTCTGTCACCCATAGGAGATGCTTAGAGTGTCATCCCTGCAGAAGGCTACTTCTCCTTGGCCAAGATCTTCCACATGAGTCACAGAGCCCCACAGAATTCTGTCCATCCAGGCATGGGCCATGAGTGGACCTACAGGAGGAGCAGGAGGGGGGCAGTCAAGCTGGGTATCTGCTCCCTAAGTCCCCTTCATAACTGTCATAGAAGAGCTCCAGGGACTTTATCTTTGACTTTTTCTGCAAGTAGAAGCTGCCACCATCTCTCTTAGCACACCAACAGGACAAAGCATACAGGGTCATTTCCTGAAATTTTGTTCTAGCAAGACATCTTTTCATAAGGGGTGTTCTCAGCCACTGACTGAGGCAGGTAGGTGTCTGCTGTGGGGTGGGACCCTTTCTCTGGGTAAGATCCATTTTACCATGTGGGGACCCACCTGTTGAAAGATATAATACTGTAGTGGGGAGTGGCTTCAAGGGGGAGGGAAACAAGGGTAAGTTAATGGGCATTGGGTTACTTTGAACATGTAAGAGTTGAGATCTGTGTCGATCTACTGAACACGTGCAAGCCCTTTCCCTACTTTCATACCAAACTCTGCTTGTCTGAAATACTGCAGGCATCTCTCTTGCAGCGTGAGTTTAATGCAATCTAAATACAATAAAAAAGATTAATTGGGGAACCTGCATGGCAGCGTGGAGACTTCTGTTGTTCAGAGTAGGGTTGTGAATGAAAACTTGCACCCAGACATTGGAGGAAAGTGCTGTTGCCTGCACAGGGCCATCCAACAGCCTTGGCCAGCTAACTAGCTGCGCCAGTGCATTAAGTTCCTTTATTGATGTTTGTGATCTTTGCTCCAAATTGTTTTTATTTTTGTGTGTTTTTACCATCTAATTTCAATTTTGTGGTCCAAGACCTCACTGATTATTGTCTGGCTTCGTGTGTTGTTCAGGATTTGATTAGTGATTTTCAGGTTTGATTTGTTTAGTTTTGGGCAACTAATTTTTGTCTTGATACAACAGTATACCTGTGGTTGTACAAATACCTTTTTAAAACATGAAGTTTCTGTAGGAAAATAAAGCTAGAAATTATTCTGCCTGAGTTTAGATTCCTGCTGTACCACCTGTTAGCTGTAGGGCCTTATCTTAGTTATTGACCTACTCTCTTTCAGTTTTCTCATGTATAAAATGGGAATAAGAAAAACTTATGTATAGGGTTGCCTTGAGGATTAAATTAAATAATATATGTAGTTGTTAGAACAATGTTTAAAACAGAATAAACATTAAGTGAACAGTGGGTATTATCATTTTTGAATTTAAAGGAACAACAACTAAAAATGATGCACAGATAGATGAATGAATATTTATGATCGGTTAACCTCTCTGTTTTCATTGAAGTTATTGTTTTGATGTGATTTAAAAAATAACAACACAAGGTTTCTAAGAAACACAGCTATCAAGATATAGCAGAACAGAACTATTACTCTTCTACCTGCCTGCACTTCTCCATTTCTGTTATTGGTTCCGTGGTTCTCCTAGGCATCTAAACTAGCAAGTCTCCTCTGTCCTGGCTGCTCTCCCCCTTTTTCAGCATTCATCTCATTTCCAGGTCCTGCCAGTCCTCACTCTTCCCGCCCACTTGTTCACTCAAAGCTGGGTTATCACGGTCTCCTCTTGGCTTTCCATGTTTCTTGGCTCTCTGCTCTCTGCCAACCCTACTCCCCTCATAATCCACCTTAAACATTCATTCCTTCAAACAGTGCATTTTTGTAGAGCGACTACATGTGACAGATACTATTCTACGGTGACAGATACTATTCTACGCGTTGGGGATGTGATGGGAAGAAAAACAGCTCCTTGCCCTCATGGAGTTTATGTCCATAGGGTGGGGAGAGGGAACGGCCAGGCAAACAAACAAGAAAGGTAATTTTAGAGCATGAGAAATGTTTTGAACAAAAGCAAACGAACAAGAACAAACACAAAAACACTGAGAGGGACTGAGGGTGGCAGCTACCAGGTGTGGGGTGAGGAAAAGTGTCTCTGAGAAGAAGACATTTGAACCCACCTCTGAATGATGGAAAAGAAAGGAAAAAAGCCAGCCTTGTGAAGACTGGGAAGAGGCATTCCAGATAAAGGGAATTATAAGTGCAAAGGCCCTGAAACAGGAATAAACCTGATGGGTTCCAGGAACAGAGAGAAGGCCCCTGTGGTCTGAGGGAAGGAAGCAAGACAGCAGCCAAATTAATCTTCTGTCTTGCACATCTCCCCTCTCTGGCTCTAAAGACCTCTAATAACTCCATTGTCTTCAACATATGTCTCAAACCCCCTCTCCTGCTCTTGCAACCTTTCATTATTGAGCCCTGGGCTGTCTCCCAGTCCATGCTGGCTGGGTAAACACATTTATGTCTTGTTTTCCAAAAAAGGTTATAATCTTTGAAAGCTGTCACCATGGCTGGCTACATTTTTATTTGCTAAGTGCCAGGAACTACTGAGAGTGAAGTTTCACTAAAATCCTAGGTGTCCAAAATTCACAGACAGCAAAAGCTTATAAAGGAAATAAGACAAGATCCCTGCTCTCTGGAGCTTACCACCTAGAGTGCACTAGGTGGATGGGGAGTAAGGGAACATTTATGAACCAATTAAAGGAAAAAGTAAAGAATAAATTTTAAATGAAATTTAGAGAAGGGTGAGATTATCATGTACCTGAGTAGTTAAAGGAGGCTTCATGGAGGAGGGGGAATTTTAAGTGGCTTTCAACCAATGGTGAACAGCAAAGTAGAGGGAAGGTTTTCCCAGAGGAAAGGTGTTTGCAACAGCCTAGAAGTGGGAGTGCTTGAGGTATGAGGTCCCTTGTGGAGGTATGTGGGGCAGAAGCAAGGAACATATGGAAAGTAGAGATCAGAAAGGAGATAGGGTCATATTCCAGAAGATCTCAAAATCTAGGCACAGAGAGCCAGACCTAATGGCAGCAGGAAACTGAAAAAGATCATCAGAGGACCCTGGCCCTCTCAATCTTCGTTCCCTTTTTGATGTGGAGACATCGACATCGACCTTGAGGTGTATCCCTCAAATCCCAGAGCACGTGGGGCACTGCAAGACCCTCTCTTCTTTTACCCCAAATCCAGGGGAAACTGGTCAGTCTGCCTGCCCATTAGCGGCTCTCTTCTGTCTGAATGAGGTGAGCCAAGGCATGAGTAAGTACACTCCATCCTAGGTCGCACAAATGCTACCCAGGGAGCTTATTGGTCAGAGCTGGCTCGCCCAAGGAGTAAGTCATGCAATCCCTGCCCATTCCATGACCGGCCTAGTAGCTGTTGGAACCTCCACTTCCATGGTTTGATCTGGGGCTGTGTCCTGGGGACAGAGAGGGAGTCCAAATGCTCTTTGTTTAATCACCCAGCTCACTATCATCACATGGTTACTGCCTGGACATTTTTTTGTCTAGCAGCCTTCATTCTTTGTTGGCTCTAAGTGGATCTGGACCTGAGCCAATGTAGTGGTAGACACACAGGGCAAGCCAAGGGCATACTCATAAGCAGAGAAAAGTAGCTGTCAATTGCCTGACTCCTTCTTGGAACATCAATAGGTAGAAACCAACTGTGATGGAGAGAAAAGAGAAGGACTGTTCAATGCCAGCAGGAGGGTAGGAGGAAGGGATATTGCTTGCTCTGGTTGAAAAGGGAGGGGGAAAATGGGATATTTGAGAGCCCACTGGATTTGGAGCAAGATATGGGTGGGTCTGCATCATGGTTCTGTCAATTTTTAGCTATGTGGCTTTTGGCAGGTTATTTAGCCTCTCCAAACCTCAGTCTGCACATCTGTAAAATGGGTATCTTCACTCTCTTACCCAGTCTCATGGGAAAGTGGATTTGAAAATGTTCTGTAAACTGTAAGATGCTTTATAAACATAAGCAAGTATTACTAATACTAGAGTTCTGAGTTCTGATCCTAGCATAGCCAAGGCAGGTGGCAATCCTTAAAACAATTTCTATAATTTGCTTATTGGTAAATGTATTTGGAAGGCCTCTTGCTCAATTCCTGGTGCTAACCCTAGGGCTGGAGTTAGGGTGATGTCAGAGAAAGTCAGTTTTGATGGAAAGTAAGTAGAATCAATAAAGTAGATCCAATAAAACAGAAAGTAGTAGAGAACTTGCAAATGCAGTGTTTGCCAAAAACAGGTAGAAGAAAATAGCTATATATACAGACTAACACTGAAAAAATACATTTTAGCATGGGAATAGTTTCTTGTGTATTGATAGCCTATTGCTGTTTATATGCATGTCTGCTTGGAGCCTCACAGTATCTCTGTGAAGCTGGTGAGGCAGGTGGTATTCCATGTTGCGCATGAGGAACTTGAGCCCACAGGGCTAAGGAAAGTAGCTCAAGTTCACATAACAAGTTTGGGGCAAAGCTGAGTTAGATTCTTGGTCTTCTGGCTCCTAGATCGTCCTTGTCTCCTACTTGTTCACTGAAAAAACACTTTGACTTTGAAACATTATAAAGATGTAGGAAGTTACTATTGGGAAAAGAAGGAATAGAATTACATAGTGAAAATTCATATACTAAACATGTATGAATATAGAAATATTATTTGACAAGTAATCAACAGAAAATGATGGGGCAGATAGAGAGAGAGCTAGTGAGAGCAAAAACACTAACTTCTGAGTTTTTGTGATGAGGCCGAGCAAGTTTGGTGCATTCATTGTAGCAGGAGCACCGTGGTTTTTGTGAAGGACCCACACATGTGCACTGACAAAAGCACGGCCAACACCCTGCAGACAGTGCCGTTCCACCCGTCAGCACTTGGAGACTGGCCAGAGTGCCAAGGATTGTTGCTGGTGGTGGAGCCTGTCAAGCAGACAGCTGGGTGTTGAGAGGGTGGACCCAACCTGTTCAACTTCATCTAATATCTGGGAGCTATAAGATAGCAGAAGTCTCACTCCAGTTAACTCTGCAAATGACACTCAATGGAGCTGGCTGCTTGGGATGGGAGGGGGAGGGTGGGACAAAAACACAGGAATATTATCAGTAGAAAAAAAATAAGAATGAACCTCCTCTCCCAATCAAAATCCCAGGAAAGATGACCTCAAAGGGATTGGTTTCAAAGGAAACAGAATTGGTTTGGCCTTCTTTCCTACCCCTGTCACATTTGCTCTTGGAATAGGCTGTGGGCACATGAGAATGTGTTTATTTCCAATGTTGATTAGTCATTGCCCCCCGCTTCACTTCCTATCTTCCTCCTTCTCCAACCTCCATCCCCTGACAGACGGGAAAGTCTTCCAGGAAATCAAAGCTAAGTATGTGCACTCTCTCTGGGAAGGAGGCTTTCATACCACACAGATGACTCACATCCCTCAGAAAGTGTTCTGTCTTTGCTCCTGGACCGCTGTGGTAACAGCAGTGGGTTATTTATTTATTTTTTTGAGAGAACAAAAGTAGTATCTTTTACTATCTGGGGCTTTGTGGTTTAAAAAGACACATCCATGTATAATCTCAATTGATTTTCCCATCCATCATGAGAGATGGGGTTAAATGTTTTCTACCCAAGGGTCTTATGGTATTTGACCTTGAGAAAGTCACTCATCTCTCACTGGCCTCTGTCTTTCCACCTGGAAAGTAAAATAAATGATCCCATGTTTTCCTCTCCCTTTGCATGCAGAACAGTGTTTTGAAAATTGTGGAATGCAGGCAAACCTTTGCCCACGGCTTCCCCTGGAAAGCACAAGTTCTCCCAATACGTCTTGGGAACTGTCAGGCCCCTTTTAGCTCTAGGCTGTGGCGTAATCGAGATGAATGGTCCTGAAAGGAGGAAGGACCTGGGAATAATGCCAGGCCAGAAGCTGATGGGAGGCATTATGACCACATTTAATAACAGCAGTTACCATGTATTGAGTGTATGTCAGGAAGCGTGTATACATTAACATATCGGATCCTTAAAAGCAGTCACAAACTTTTGCAAATAAGAAAACATTCAGAGAGGTTGAACAGAACCCGCTTAAGGCTGCAGGTTGCCGCAGTCAGGGGCGGAGCTGGGGCCCAGGGCAGGCCTTCTTTTCTCGAAAGCCCTTACACATAACCTTGTTGTTTTCCTCCGCGCACGCCACCCGGCCGCCCTGTGTCACGGCGGCTGACCGTCTGCGCTCCCGTCCTAGGTACCTGGTCATCGTCCACCCGCTGCGCCCCCGCATGAAGTGTCAAACGGCCACCGGCCTGATCGCCGTGGTCTGGGCGGTGTCCATCCTCATCGCCATCCCCTCCGCCTACTTCACCACCGAGACGGTTCTCATCATTGTCAAGGACCAGGAGAAGATCTTCTGCGGCCAGATCTGGCCGGTGGACCAGCAGCTCTACTACAAGTCCTACTTCCTCTTCATCTTCGCCGTGGAGTTCGTGGGCCCGGTGGTCGCCATGACGCTGTGCTACGCGCGCATCTCGCGGGAACTCTGGTTCAAGGGCGTGCCGGGTTTCCAGACGGAGCAGATCCGGAAGCGGCTGCGCTGCCGCCGGAAGACGGTGCTGGTGCTCATGGGCATCCTCACCGCCTACGTGCTGTGCTGGGCGCCCTTCTACGGCTTCGCGGTCGTGCGCGACTTCTTCCCCGCCGTGTTCGTGAAGGAGAAGCACTACCTCACGGCCTTCTATGTGGTCGAGTGCATCGCCATGAGCAACAGCATGATCAACACCCTGTGCTTCGTGACGGTCAAGAACAACACCGTCAAGTACTTCAAGAGGATCCTGCTGCTGCACTGGAAGTCGTCGTCCAGCGGGAGCAAGTCCAGCGCCGACCTGGATCTCAGGACCACGGCGGTGCCGGCCACGGAGGAGGTGGACTGCATCAGGATAAAGTAACGCACGCGCCCTTCCACCTTCTAGAGCGGCCTGTGGGGCGTTGGCCGGCGCCCTGAGATACACCCCGTCACCCGGAGCGCTGGGCCCGCTGCAGGGGGCAAGTAAATGGACAGCGCTGTGCACGTGTGTTCAGGGAGCTCAGGTTTTCCAAACCTGGTCTGTCTGGACACCATCGCCAGTGACCGACACTCATTGAACGTCCAATTTGTGCAAAGAGGAGGCACTGGTGAAACCTATACAGGTTCATCACATTTAATGGCCAAAAAAAAGAGTAGGGATTAAACCATGAAAAAATGTTGGCCGTAGACAGCCTGGAATTGGGAGGTTCCAGAAGGGAGCCTGAGCAGGCAGGTGTCTGGACTGCGGCACATGTGTTTGTAGGGCGAGGGTCTCTCCGGGCAGTCTCGGCTACCCATCAGACACTGATGTAGCCCATCTCTAGGATTGTTCTTAGGCCCGACTTCACTCCTAACATTTGTGAGGTTGGAGCGAGAATGCAAAACTGGCTCCCAGTTCTTTCTTTATCTCTTCTCTTCTCCTTCTTGGTCCCGACTCTCCCTGCGAGGAGCCTTGCATGCATGCACATTGGCACCTCAGTATGCAGGGCCAAATTCTGTCCAAACCCTCTTTCCCCGTATTGCCCCACGGCCATCCCTCAGGCCCAGGGTTGTACCCATATGTGGCGAAGTTTGCGATGATAAGGATGGACCTGGGGAAGAAGCCACAGAGACCCTGGAAGCCACTGGAGAGGGAATTATGGGGTTCTGGGTGCCTGGAGCAAGTCAAAAGGGGAAAGCCTGGGCTCAGGATGGGTATGTTCCTTTGGCTCAATGGACTTCTCACCCTCAGTGGGAGGGGTACAAGTAGAGGACCTCTGAAAGTGTGTGGGGCTCAGGGAAGGGGCTCTGTGAGTCTAAGGGTGATACTACTTCCACCTCTCAGTTATTCTGATTTGGACCAGTTAGGCTTCCCCTTAAGTCCTTCTCATGTCTCCATGCTGCTGAAGCATAGAACCTTTGAAAGGAGACACAACACCTCATGAATGTGGCTATCAGCCATTTTTTCATTCCCACCAGCTTTTACCCTTATTGGTATGATTTCAGGGCATGATGTCTTTGTCACTGAATCCCATCACAGTCATTATTCCTTTGGATTAAAGCTTGATTCTCTTTAAAAATGGAGGTACTTTGGGGAGGCATAACCCATTACATTTCCCCTCCTTAATGTGAATGGAGTCATGCAACCCAGTGGCAGGTGATGAAGGTCAGTGGTAGAGCCCTGGGCACCTAGGCAAGAAAGGGACATACAAATGGGGGAGGGGGGCTAACAGTGAGATTCAGTAACTCTATGGGATTATCGAGAGCATGTCCCACTTTCTAATCACCTCCTTTGTTTGGTGTTTTCAATTTTGGAATTTGGAATTTTTGAACCAGAAGATCTTATCCAGCTCTGTCACCTCTGTGACCCTGGGTAAAGCCCCTTGGAGGGGATGTCACCTCTGTGACCCTGGGTAAAGCCTCTTGGAGAGGATGAAGATAGTACCTGTGATAGCTACCGAGGAGATGGGTGTGAAGAGCCAATGGAATAATATGTGGAAAAACTCTTTCCACCGCACAAGTAATCAGAAGAGTAGACCAATGTTCCTGGACAAGGAAAATCTTGTTAGCTTGGCTAACAAGAAACCTCAACATCTAGCCCTTTCATTATCCTTTGTATAAATTATTCCCTTACACTTCTCAGCAGTGCTATATGCATTATGTTCTCAGTGACAAGTTGGTATAACGAGGCAGTCAAATTTGGTGGCAGAAGTGCCAAAGGAAATGGCAGATCAGTTTGCAGTCAGAAGATGAGCTCAGGGTTTTAGAAACTTCCAAATCAAAGCATTTTTGTCATCATGGAAGTATTGACCATCTTCCTGTGCCTGCTCCCCAGCCAGCATGAATCTGAGCAATGTGATACTTGTTTCTCAATCTGTTTTTGTTCTCATGAGTGTGTATAGCTGTAGAATTGACTTGTCCCTTTCTTCTTAAATAATTGTAAAGCAACACATTTATAACTATTTAAGTGAAACCTGTATGGCATTCCTCTCCCCCCCCCCCCCCCCCAAAAAATAGTCAACTCTTTATTTCTGGTAGCAAAGTTTATTTTATGTAGTTATTTTCTTTCCCTGGAAAATACATTTCAAAAATCTATTATTTTTCCATTCATCATCCAATAGATTTACCCTACCATTTAATCAGAATACTTTCAGAGAAAAAAAATTATTAAAATATTAGCCTAAATGCAACATGCCTTGTAAGGCAGTTCTTACTTTTTATAAAATCGTATATTGCATTAAATCAGGAAAGTTAGTTTTTAGACTAAAAAATAATAAAATGATATAATTTGTTGTCACCGTGTTCACCTTTTCCATTAGGAATGCTGAAAAACAGTTGGCTATATTAAATAGGAACTTTTTAGATGTGACAACCAAATCTCTTTTGGCTTTTCAGCTTAAAATGTATCAAATTTTTACTCATTTATCTGTAATATTTCTAGATGTTGTGTCTGCTTGTGATTTTACAGTGAATGAAATTGTTGTGTAGTTGTCAAGTGAAATAAAAAATTGTAAGTACATAATCATTCAACATAGTGTTTTTGTAATTTCCACTCCCCCATGCTTTTCCTATTTATAGTGTGATGGTTCTTTGAGTGAACACTGACTAAATGAGGATTCCATGATCAGATGAATTGTGAGAACAGTGTTAACTCATGCTCCTATTGCCTACAAACTTCTACTCTCCATCCTAAAGAAATTTAATTGATTTATATCTCTTCCTATAAGTCTTCAGTTGGTAAAACCATTAATACTTTTTAGCATCTAAGTGCCAAGACTGGAAATCTGAGGACCTGTCTGTGCCTGTTACATAAGCTAAGGTTAAACCTTTGAACAGTCTTAATATCTGCACGTGCAAAGTGAACCAGGAGGTGAACCTGCGACACCATGTTTTGTTTGGGTTAGTGGCTGATTCATTGAACTGAGTAGCTGCCTGCCCAGTTGATGGCTTCTCCAAAAACTGGTGGCAAGCCCAACAAGGTGACACTTGTGCTCTTGTGTTTCTTTTATGTTCTTTACATTCAATATGCAGAGAGAGATGCACATTGTCATATGCAGAAATATAAGACATGACTTGGTGAAGTCAAACCATTTTCTTTTTTTTTTTTAAATATATCTTTATTGATTTCAGAGAGAGGAAAGGAGAGGGAGAGAGAGAGAGATAGAAACATCAATGATGAGAGACTCCTTGATCAAGCCCGCAACCAAGCATGCGCCCTGACCGGGAATCGAACCCCTCTCGACTGGATCCTAGGTCGATACTCAACCACTGAGCCACACCCGGCCGGGCTGAAACCATTTTCTTAATTGAAGTAAAATAGAAAAGCAGATTTACAACAAAGCTTTTAGAAATTTTGCCTAATGAGTACACAATTTAAAATTATTCCCTAAATCAAAAACACTAAAACATGGCAAAGTGATGGTCATCACAGCAAGGCCTCAAGCGTGAAACAAGTTTCATGCTCATTTTCGAAAAGAATACTAAAGAATTTGTGAGATGGCCAGAAAATTATAAGTATGAGCCCTGTTCCTTGAAAACTATGATAAATTTTACAGTGTATCCACAAAGAATGATCCAACTCTCTTTCTTCAAGTGTAAGTGAGAATATCAAATTTATGTTATTTATTTTATGGTTGGTGAAACTGAAGCCCAGAATGGGGAAGAGATGTTCAAGATCACACATCTGGTTACTATGAGAGCCAGGATTAGATCCCCGCAGACTCCTGAAGCTCAGTCCAAGGTTCTTCTACCACAGCATTTGTGGGTGCAGGGAGCGTCGGTTTTGAGAAAGGAAGAATCCTTTCCAAGAATCCTTGAGATGACTATTCAACTGCAGTCTGACCCTCTCTGGAGACCCTTAAGGAGTTTAGCAGAAACATTCCTGGTTCCTTTGCAAGCCAAGTTTAGCTCATCTTACTCCCGGGAACTCACCACATAGACATGTAGACCAGGAGGTTTTAGGGAAGAACTGCTAAAAATGTTTACCACTGCTCTTTCTTAACCTTGTCTAGCTGGGGGTTTTTAAGACTATAGGAGGAAAGATACCACACCCTGTTCATGAGAACAGTTTCCCTGCCCTAGGAAAGCAGAAGAGAGAGAAGCCATTCTTGGCTGAATGTCCAGAATGAATGGCAGTCCTATGTGTTCAGAGTTCAGTGGCATCAAAATGCCACCTCCTACTGCTGCCAGTGAATACATGAGAGGTGGGGGAGGCTTTTTGGATGAGATGGGATTTGAATTGGACAAGTGAGGTGTAGAGAAGCAAGAGGGCAAACACTCCACATGGGAAGAGAAACATTTTTAAAAAAGATTTTTTATTGATTTTTAGAAAGAGAGGAAGGGAGAAGGAGAGGGGGAGAAAAACAATGATGTGAGAGTGAAACATTGATCAGCTGCCCCCTGCACACCCCCTACTGGTGATCAAGCCAGCAACTGGGGCACGTGCCCTGACCGGGAATTGAACTGGCAACCTTGATGTCCAACCAACTGAGCCACACTGGCCAGGGGCAGAGAAACATTTCTTTTATCTGCTCCTGGACACTGAAATTGATTTTTTCCTGGGGGAAAAGACTTCTCACACAATGAAGGGATTTTCATCTCTGAAAGAGGTAACCAAAAAACTGAAAAAAAGTTTTTTCTACACAGATCATCCCAGGGATTTTGTGAAATCTTTTTACAGGTTATGAGTCATAAATCTACAGAGTCTAGTTTTATTTAATGTAAGTAACCCTGAAACAGGGATATCCTGTAAGAGAATTTCACAGATAAGAGCTCTCATATAAAATCATTAGTCTATTTCAGAAGACCAGTGATCAATAGGTTCACACAGAGATTAGACCGGGCCACCTGCCGCCTTCTCCTCATATAAATTCAATAATTGAAGTCTTTGGATGGATGAAAAATTGAAAGGGAAGAATCTATAGAAAAAAGCAGAATGGCCATTGAGGAACAGGAGGAAGAGGAAGGAGGAAAGGAAAGGGAAAGAGAGAGATTAAAGAATATTTAGAGACGAAGAATGAATTTAGTGTGCCTGGGAAATTTAGCTTCCTTCCTCTCTCCAGTACCCTCTTTTTCCTTAGTAAGAAAACTAAATTATTATTTCAGAGTAAAAACTATATTTCACAGGCTCCCTTGCTGCTAAGGAGGGTCCTATGATCAAGTACTTACCAGTAAAACCTAGGAGGAAAGTTATGAAAGTCTGAAACTTCCCTCGAAAGGAAGGAAGTGCCTTTCTCTTTTCCTTTTAAAATCCTGTTGCTTAGAATGCAGCCACCTTGGGGAGGGTGGACCAGAGAGCTGGAAGGGTGACGGGCCTGTGACAACTCTGGGGTGTCCGTACCAACAGGGGCAAACTATCTCTACACTTCTCCTAAGAGAGAGAAAAGCAAACTCCCACCTGACGTAAGTCGCTGGTGAAGGAATTCCATTCCTACCTACCCGGGCACCGTGGCTCAGTATCAGCTCACTTTGATCACATTTTGTCTTCCAAATGTTACATTGTCGAACGACATGGACCGGATATCAATAGTCCGCAGCACATTAGTACTTTAATAAAAATTTAATTTGAACAACTCCAGTTTAATCTCTATCACATCTATGAGGATTTTCTTTTTAAAACCTGAACTTAAGGTGAATCCTCTTTATCATAGGCAAGTAGGGCAGATGGAGTCAATGGAGCTGTCAGTTTCCATACACCACTAATTAGAAAAGACCCCAAATTGGTCACTAACATGGGAGTTCTGAGGCTGCGTGGAGAGTAGAAAAGTGAGTACCTCTGTTCTAAAATTGGGCTCTCTGAAATGTTAATACTAGAGAGCTAAAATGAATAGATGATTTGTTGAGAGTAGCCTTGCAAAAAACTCAGGGTTACAGCAGTTTTTAGTATGAAGCATTAAAATATATTCCTATAGCTCTTTGACTTTCTGTTTAGGAAATGGGTTGACCAGAGTTTTCCATGAATTTCAAGGAAGAACAGTTTGAGCATCAGTAGATAGTAAACAACCTAATGAGTACATTTTGTTTTTTAATAGAATTGAAAAAATATGGGACAAAGAAGGACATCTTTATCTGGACATTCATAGAAACAATTCTTGAATTAGAGTAGGCATTTGAATTTCAGTGTTTTTATTTTTGGACTCTACCAAGAAAAAAAAAAAGTCTAAAGACTCTTAAATGGCATTTTGTAGAACAAGCCATACCTCATTCTAGGTGAAGCCCCAGATATTTTAAAGAACTTTAGGATGCCTAGGAGGGTCTTCAGATAAAATGTCCTCAGGAGTTAATCAGTGTACACCCCCATCCACCCATAGTTAGAGTGCAGCGACATTACATTCGCTTAATCCAATTGTCATTACATTTCACCCTCCCATAACATGGCAGTCAATCCTGATGCGCAACCCTCTTTCCAAGTATTGCTGAGATCCCCTGAGGAAAGTCTTGGTCTCACAAATTTCTTCTTCGTTTTTGCTCTTCTCTTCAGCCGGGCATTTCACTTCTGCAGACTAGAGCAGGGCTGTTCTCTCTCACTTCTAAGGGCTAGAGCAGGGCTGTTCTCTCTCACTTCTAAGGGCTAGAGCAGGGCTGTTCTATCTCATTTCTAAGGGCTAGAGCAGGGCTGTTCTATCTCATTTCTAAGGGCTAGAGCAGGGCTGTTCTCTCTCACTTCTAAGGGCTAGAGCAGGGCTGTTCTATCTCATTTCTAAGGGCTAGAGCAGGGCTGTTCTATCTCATTTCTAAGGGCTAGAGCAGGGCTGTTCTATCTCATTTCTAAGGGCTAGAGCAGGGCTGTTCTATCTCATTTCTAAGGGCTAGAGCAGGGCTGTTCTATCTCATTTCTAAGGGCTAGAGCAGGGCTGTTCTATCTCATTTCTAAGGGCTAGAGCAGGGCTGTTCTATCTCCTTTCTAAGGGCTAGAGTTCAGCTGCTGCTAGAGCCTGTGGGCTCTGCCCTTCCCCAAGGGGTTTCCAGCTAGTCTGCATGTTGTAGAGGCTTGTCTGCCTCTTTCAAAGTCTCTCAACATAGGAGAGAAAAATCCCCCCTCCTCCAGTCCAGGAACAGGCTCTATGCTTTCCTTCAACAGAATTCCCTCATCTCTCACCCACACAGAGAAGTTTGCTAATATTTCTAAAAGCTGAGTTATTTCAGTCTGTAATGGATGGGGCACAAGTACCCAGCAGATAGACTTGTGCTCAGGAAGCCTAATTCCTTCTTTCATCCACTGTGAGGTAAAGAGCAGTTGGCTCTAATGTGTGGTCTTGAAAATGTGACCTTCAGTCGGTAAATACGTGGGCAGAAATACACACACACATCTACTAAAAATAAATACCTGTCGTTAGGGATTCTTCACAGTCCCCATTTGGAGTATGTCTGTTGTAGGGGAGAGGATCACAGAGTCTCACTAAAGATATATCAGATTACATCCTGAAAACAAAATTCACCTGTCAACAGCAGTCAGGTAATGGTGCCTTCTTCATGAACAATGAACGATGAGTGGACAATATATATTATATATGTATAATTTGTACGCTGTGGTAAGTTGAATAATGGCTCCCATCCAAACCTCTCAAACCAATGAATACTACCTTATATAACAAAAGGGACATTGCGGATGTGGTTAAGTCGAGAATCTTGAGATGGGGAGAAGATTCAGGTGGAACCTGAATGTAATCAGAAGCATCCTCGTAAGTGGGAGGCAGAGGGAGAGAAGGTGGTGTGGCCACGGAAGCAGAGACTGAGGCGATGCACTATGAAGGCGGAGAAGGGTTCACAAGTCAAGGCCACCAGAAACTGAAAAAGGCAGGGAAATGGAGTCTCCCCTCAGAGCCTCCGGAGTGAACCAGCCCCGTTGACACCTTGATCTTAACCCAGTGAAACTGATTTTTGGACTTCTGACCTCCAGAACTACAAGATGACACCAGGCTCGCCTTGGAACTGCCGCCTTTGGGCCACTCTGAAGAATGGGACGGGCTTTGGGGAGCTCTTGTAGGTCTTGCTGCCTTCTCAGTTCCACGCCCCTGACTCTGGATTCCCTCTGCTGCTGGATTCCAGGCTCCAGTCGCCAGCCCTGCACTGTCATGCTGAAGGCAAATGCCAAGGTCTTCCTTGGGGAACATGGCATTTTTGGGGAATGAGATTATTATTTGTGGTAAGATGAGATATTTGGATTACCACTGGATTTCTTTTCATCATTCTCTCCACACCCCATATTACGATGGAGATATTCATGGGAGCTGACAGTTTACATGCTCTTCCCAGAAAAGACTCATGGTTAAAAGAGATGCATCCCTCTCCTCCTTGGGGCTTGGAGCTGAGACAAATCTGCCCATTTGTGAGAAGGGAGCTCAACATTGTTGGTCTCTTCCTTCTCCAAAGAATTCCCTGTGAGCCACTGGTCAAGAATTGGAGAGTTCAGCCCATTTGGAACTGAGAATGCGTCTCCCTGGGTGTGTCTCTGTGGAAGCATTTCATTCCTGCAGATAACCAGCAGAGGCAGTGCTGGCTGATTTACACACTTAGCTAACAGAAGTGCTGTGGCTGCTCCCCTTCCATGCTTGAGGCTCTGCCAGAAGTAAGACACCACTGGGGCTCACAGAAAAAAACGTCAGAGAACACGGCTCAGCCCAGATACTATTATGTTTGCAGCTAGCTACCCCCATCCAGCGCTATGGGAGTAAAAAAAATGAAACCAAATTTCCTTTGCTTTGTACAAACTTTTACTGTATTATCTTGCAGACTGAAAACCCAGGCATTCTATAAAAGCAGTCGCTGTAGCTGGTATGATTGTCTTTACCATCTAATATTATTCCTGCTTTATTTATTTAACAAATATCTATTTAATACTTACTCTGTACCAGTACCAGGGAGATGCTGGGGAGTCCAACAGTGAACAAGACAAAGTTCCAGTGTCTGTGGAGTTTATAGCCTGGATCAACCAACCAACCGACCAACCAACTAACCAAACAAGAGCATAGGCATAAACATATAAATTCTGATAGTGATACATATTATGAGAAAAAATAAAGCAGGGTAAAGGTCAGCAAGTCACAATTTATGGCATGAGGCAGAAAGAAATTGTAGGTGATTTCAGTTGGGAGGTCAGGGACCACTTGACTTCTTGGAGACTTGAAGAGAAGAAGAGAGCTCTGCAAGGCCTGAGAGAAGAGCTTTGCAAGCAGAGGAACCAGCCAATGCGAAGGCCCTGAGGCAGAAGCAAGCCTGGTGAGATGAAGAACAGCAAGTGTGGCTGGAGTGAGCGAGGAGGAAATGGCTAGAGCTGACATTGGTGAAGAGGCCACGCACCAGGTCATGCAGGACCTCACAGGCCATGGTAAGGTACGTAAATTTTATTCTAAATGTGAAGGGAGTTTGCTGGAGAATTTTAAGCAAGGAATTAATGTGGCTCTAAATTAGGGTTTAAAAGGAAGCTCTCTGTCCATTTGCACTGAGAATAGTCGGGGCTGGGGGAGGGGGTATAGAAACCAAATTGCCAGCTACAAAGCCATGGCTTGCTCCACTTTCTAGAAGACTTCCTTCCCCTCCACTCAGTGTTTCACTTCTGCTTTCATATTTTTATTGCTAAGAAGACATTTTTGTTAGAGTAGATTTTAAAATTTCATTTTTTATAGCATATTTTTCTTGCTTCTTAAATGAAATTCCTTCTCTTATTTCAGAGGATATTATTGTTAATTTTTGAAGTTTTACTTTCTCTGAGTTGTTTCTATTACTAACAAGTGTGTTTAATTTAATTTATTTATTATTAATTTTTTGGTGTCGTGCTTAAGAGCATAGATACAAGCCAGACTGCCTGGTTAAAATGATAGCTTCCCCGGTGTGTGCCACGGTGACTATAGTTAATGTGCACATCTGAAAGTTGTTAAGAGAGTGGATTTTAAAAGTCCTCATCACAAGAAAAAAAACTGTAACTATGTATGTGATGGATTTTAAATAGACTTATTGTGATGATCATTTAATAACATATACAAATACTGTTCATTATGTTGTACAGTGGAAACCAATATATATGTCAATTACACCTCAATTTTTAAAAAGTATAAGACAAAACAACAATAAAAAAAACACCCAGCTTTCCTCAAATTACTTAATATATTTATGCCTCAGTTTCTGCATTTTTTTTCAATGGAGATAATAATAGTATTAAATTAAATAGTGGCTGTGAGGATTAAAGGAGTAAATACCTATAAAGTACTTAGAACAGCGCCCAGCTCACATACATGTTCGATAGGGGTCAGCTATTATTTTCTTAGTTACTTTGTTCTATCTGTTATAGTAGATGCTTCCCTCAAATGTCTGGGACATGTACTGCTTGATTTCAAAACTTACTATAAAGTTTTGTAATCAAGATGGTGTGATTTGGCATAAGAATAGACAACTTGATCAAGGGAACAGAAGAGCAGGTATAGAAAGACTTACACATAATAAAACCTCAGGCTATTGGAGGAAAGAGCATAGATTCATTCTCTTAGCTCCAGGACAGAGCAGAACTCAGCAGTGAGAAGAAATGTGTTTTTTGTGTGTGTGTGAAATTTTATACTCAAATTGTAACTGTAGCCGAAATTGGTATCATTCTAAATAAGGGACTAGGTAATTCTTGCATGAAATGTAAATCTAGCATGAAAATCAGTAACACTTCTAGGAAGCCATTGCCACCCAAGGGCCCATTAGTTTGCATTCTGGGTCACTTTTGAGTTAAAGCTTGAGAACTGCTTTATTGCATGTGACTTATATTACTTCAAGTTTCAGCGTTGGAAGCGACCTTGAGACCACCGGCTCCAATTTCCTCATTTTTCACTCGAGGAAACACTCCAGTGAGGTTAACTGCTTAGGTGAAGATCACACAGCTGGTTGAGACTTGAGACTTAAAACTCTCGATTCATCGTTCTTTCCTCTCCTGCAACCAGGTAAGCAGAGAAATTCTGCACATGGTTTCTTTTCAGGGCTCCGGGGGGCCAGTGTCAGCCTTGGGGAGAGCAGGTGAACTGCAGAGCTTTCCGAAAGCCCTGTTCCTCCGAAGCCCAACCACGCGCCTCCTTTGCGCCTGCCACTCGCCGCAGTCTCCTGCGCGGGCTCTGGGAGGCAGGTGGGAAGGGGCTGGATCCTCAGGGGTCCAGAGAGCATGAAGTCCAGCAACTCACTTCAGAGAGGAGCTGAAACCAGAGAGGTTAAGCCACTTTCTCCCCACTCCTGCCAGTGAGAGCCTGGTTCTGCTGAAGCTGAGTTTGAGCATTGCGTTCAGTCACCATGGCTGGGCCCCGGGCCTTACCGTCACGGACTCTCAGTCACCATGGCTGGGCCCCGGGCCTTACCGTCACGGACTCTCGGTTAAGCCACTTTCTCCCCACTCCTGCCAGTGAGAGCCTGGTTCTGCTGAAGCTGAGTTTGAGCATTGCGTTCAGTCACCATGGCTGGGCCCCGGGCCTTACCGTCACGGACTCTCAGTCACCATGGCTGGGCCCCGGGCCTTACCGTCACGGACTCTCAGTCACCATGGCTGGGCCCCGGGCCTTACCGTCACGGACTCTCAGTCACCATGGCTGGGCCCCGGGCCTTACCGTCACGGACTCTCAGTCACCATGGCTGGGCCCCGGGCCTTACTGTCACGGACTCTCGTTTTGCCGATTGACAAAGCAGGAAAACAGAGGCCTGGTGTGCTGTGCGGGGAAATTCGGGCAGGAAGAGCTGGGCATCACCACCCACGGCTCTGCACTTTCGCTCTGGCCTCCTTTTGAAATCTTGTATTTCCTCCTGCAGGGCTTCATCTAAATCGTGTTCACTTGCATGAACTCTCATTATGAAGTGTTTTCCCAGCTAGACTGGAACAGGGCCTGTGGCCACTTTGTGCCTTCTCTGCTGTGTCCATTCCCTGGTGGCCGAAAGCACCTTCAGTACTGAGTCAGAGCCCGAGCGCAAGAAAGAAGTGACTGGCAGGAGCAGGCCACAGATTAAATGAGATAACATCGAATGTGCCGGACACACCACCTGCATTCAATGTTTGTTAGCTCCCGGTATTGTTGCAATATTATTATAAACACAATACAGCATGTCTTCTGGCTCAAAGTTGTCATAAGGCCTTATCACTATTAACCAATCTAACAAGTTACATCTAAACGTTTGTACTTTTGTTTTAAAATCTAAATATTGCATGTCAGTTCCAAACAGATACGTGATCATTCATAGGCGTGTAATAGGAAACTGTCTGGAACTGACATTAGTGAGTCGAAAATGAAAAGGCCCGTTGGACGCGCATCCCAACACATGGTGATTACAGGTCGAAGGTCAGGAAGACGTGCTTCCCACCCTCAGATGGAGGACACTTAGGTGTTCAGCAGGGGTCTATGTGGTTCCTGACACACCTGGCCTGGGTTCTCCTGTGTACAAAAAGGTTTGTTCACTGCCCTGAAACCTCCAAGGGTAGGGCATGTGGGGAGAGGAGCCACTTCTGCAGATACCCCTGGGTTTGGGGAAGCCTCTCATATTCAGTGCTCAGCTGAGAACAAGCCTTTCTAGAAAGTGCGCTGCTGAGGGCATGTTCTCTCCACAACCAGCCTGTGAGTCCTCAGTGAGGCTTTATCAGATGGAGTAAATGAATGAGCCTGACTCCCTGCCCATAGCCGGGGCAGGAGGGTTTCACCCTTGGTTCTCACAGGAGCCTCACCTGGCAAATTCTTGTCCATGTGGGGATGATAGTTCTGGACAGTTGCATAAAAATGCTACTAAAATTTGAGGAGCAAAGGAGTAAATGACAGAGGAGGCCAGACCTTCCCCAGGTCACCAGTATGGATGACTCAAGCCACACCCAAGATCTCTGGGACCTCTTGCTCAGTGAGTTCTAACTCAAATCTTTAGCAAATCCTACTAAACTCAAAAACTGGTGTTGACTACTGACTCCAGGTCAATGCCTGACAGAGACGGTACACACAGACTCGGTATCCATTGGCAGAGAGTGTCAAGAGAATAAACAACTCTTGGGACTTCACAAACATCATAAAGAAGGCTGTGGAACTGGGTGTTAAAGTCAAGTTTGCCTGGATCTCTTGGACGCCTGATATTGGGCTTTCATTTAAAAGAAGCTTTTCAGTATAGAGTTGGAGATAAAGCTTTAGGATGCAGGTATTCCTGACACAGACAATTCATTGGAATAAACGCACACTAAGGTGTAAAGAACTGATGTCTGATTGAAAGGACTTATTCAAAAGCACATATGGGAGGGTAGTAGGAATCTGAAGTAGAAGACGAGTGAAAGAGAAGAGATACAGTAGGGAAAGGGGGTGAAGAGAAGGCAGGTATGTCTACAACTAGGCTAATAAAACTTTGCAACACATATCAGGGAAAGGGTGTACACATCAGATGACTATCGAGTATTAATTTTTCTGTATTGTTTTATAAATTTCAAATTTAGTAAAAAAACTAAAAGTTTCTCAGATTTGGTTCTTAAATCTCAGTCACATAAAATAATATCCATTTTCCTACATCTTTTTAATGACCTAAAAAAAATCAGAGGTAGAATTTGAGATTTTGTGATAGATTACAGTACATACATTCTGAAGTGAATATTCTGTGTCTTATTTTTCATTGTTAACATTACACACAAAAATGAACATATTCTTGTTGTAAAAATGTTTTTATGTTCGCTTTAGTTTCACTAAATCACTCTCAAGAAATGACTTCTTGGTTAAGTTTTTATGACCTTTTCTGTTCTTGACATTGGACACATATGTGTTCCTCCACCATCTCCCCCCTCCCTAGGATAAAAACCTACAAATGCTGATTAGTATGATTAAATTGAGACAATTCCAGTTGCATTAGGGAAATTTGAAGCTGCTTTGCATTTTTCTAAATTCCTTTGAGGAAAAGGGCTTTTGTTAACAAAAATATATTTTTAATATGGAAATTGCACTGGAGGTGCAGCCTATTACATGAGTTCAGACATAACTGGTTAACTGGAGGACAGACCTGACAGATGGCTACTTGCACTTGGGGCTCACGAGTCTTCTAACTAGGGCTGTGTCCACCTGTGGGATTCAAGCTGCATATACTGCTGAGGTTCAGAAATAAGTGGGTATTTCTGGTGAACTGGTGGAGCGGTCTGAAAGGAGCCTGCTGTGGGAGGTTGTATCCTGATGGAGGAAGGAGCCAAGCATGAAGAGCTTGAACCAGTAAAAGGATGTACTCCCCCGAGGGGTGGGAGATAAGAGTACATAACTGTGATGACCTGAATCTGCCCTTAGCCTAGATACCCACATTGAAGGAAAAACGGGAAATTCTGGAATACATCAGCCTCACGCAACCCTGCTTTGGGATCTCTCCTACAGTACCTAACACAATGGGAGGGGATCATGCTCTCCCATTCCCCTCTAGGACATGGCACAGCTCTGGGGCCCCGGGGCCCACTGTTTAAGCAGGGTAGTCCAGGGCAATGGCAGTGACGCTCATCCCTGTCAGAGCTGCACTGGAGCAGCGGCAGGATCTGCTGGGTGGAGTACTGGTGACTACAAGGCAGGAAGGTGCTATGCCCAGGTGGAGATTTGAAGAGAGACCATGGTGCAGAGACTATGGTATAGACTACTGAGCCACACAGATATCATGGGAATGAGATTTTCCCATGTACACAGCCCATGGGGACTACCAGAAATACTTGAGCTGGAGAAATTGTGTGGGCAACTGATCTTCCAGGGACTTGGAGAATACCCTTCTCTCTACCAGGAACATTCTCTTGGCCACCATGACTGCTTCCTTGCTAATGTTCTTGTTCATGTAAGTTCAGCTCTTCCAAGAAGCACCTCCTGACCATTTGAAGTATGTCAGTTTCACTCCCACCGTCGCCACCATCCTTTCATATCACCGTTTGGACACCTCCCCAAATAGTTTTAAGTGCCATGGTAGTGGAAGTTCACACCCATTTTGTCCACTATTCTATATGTGGCGCCTAGTGCAGTGGGGGTTCAGTGAAGACCGTACAGCCTCCGAGCCCGCTGTTTCCTGTTCTGAACTCTCACCCCACCTCACCGTCCTGCTCCTTCATGCCAGACCCCTGGGCCCTGCTCACCAGCTGCCTCTTCAGAGGGGTCTTCCTTGACAGCCCTCCAAGTCAGCATTCCCACCGTGGCCCCCTTTTCCCTTCGTTAAGCCTCATTATCTTTCTTCTCAGCCCCCGATGTTACGTGCATTATACTGCATATTTAGGAATGTGAGCTCCACGGAGGCAGTGAAGGTTTATTCCTGCATCCCCAGCACTGAAAATAATGCCTATAATACAGTAGACATGCAATAGATATTTGTTGAGTGAATGAATATAGAAAGCCAAGCAAGGTCATGCTAAATTCCATAATGAAATGGTTATGAAGAAGATTAAAAATTGAGTTAGCATGGAGGGCCAATTTAATCCTAAATATTTGGGGGATTTAAGACCCTTCCCTTGCCTCCAGGTTCCACCCCTGTGCTGTAATATGGACAAAGGAAATGGTCCAGATACCAGTCTCCTAATTCTTCCTAGTATCCAGTATATTTTCACTTGAATTTGGCAGCTGTGTGAGCTTTGCATTCATCTTTCAGCTGTGGTGAGCAAAAGATGGAGTGAATGGAAGAAGGAGCACTCACATGGGTAAATAAGGAACATTCTTGGCGGATGCTTGAAGGTGTGTATCAGTCTTCCCCTTGGAGAGTCACAAATGATTTGCAAAACATGGATGACAGTTCTGGTGCCTGATGAAGCTATATTATATCTGTAACTTAAAATTTTTTTTTAAAGATAAGTCTCTGTAAAATTCAGAGGGCTGCACCTATATTTATCTCAGGACTCCTCCCACTCATAGGACCTAGATCATTTCAATGTATTGTTATTGATATTTTTCAGAAGACAACTCACAGGGGATTAAATTTTAGTGTTTGTGTGTTGTGCCATTAATTGAATTCTTACAGATATTTTGGGTTCATATTTGCCAAAACGGGAACACTATTTTTAATAATAATTGAGGAGCTTATCTTGAAAGTGCTCATCTATTTTTTCAAAAAATTTCCTGATTTAAAAATTGTGAGTATACATGTAAATACATAAAAATTATACAGGGTGTGCCAAAGAAGGTTTATAATTGTTCATCTGAAAAATAATACAATAATTAATAAATAATAATACAAGAATAAACTCTGTGTTTCACATACTCACAACTGTAAATCTACTTTTGCCCCATCAAACACACACACACACACACACACACACACACACACACACACACACACAAATCAATTACAATAAATCATTGTGACAACTCAATATGTATTTGTTGTTGTGAAATTTGATTGTAAAACACATACTAACATGCTTTGTAGAGAATAAAGGGTTATAGGAAGGTATGTTGTGTGTGTATAATATTTTCCCGGATAGAACAAACTATGCAAGTGTTTTGTTCTCTGGTCTGTGTGTACTTAGATCAACCCATGATTATTTGGGCAAATTTGAGTCATTTCTCTGGGTAGGAAATAACCAAGACCACATTTGTAGGGCACCTGGCCAAGGTCATGGATACAGCTTGGGGACTTGAAATCACTTTTCTCAGTGTGGCTCTGACTGAGTTAAATAGAATTTGAAGTATAACTCGTGCCTTGGACCAGTAAGAAGCAATCTCTTAGTCACTGAACTAACATGTCAAGAACTCTGCTCTCGCCAGGGATAAATCTGATGAATGGACCTCAGGACTGTGGGCTCAGCACGCTGTGCGTGTCCTTTAGCACTGTGCCCCATCTTCCCTGCCCTCATGCACAATAAATGACATCGAGCAGGTTGGGAGGTATGACCGCTTTGTCACTGAGTGGTGCTCACCAGGGAATTCACTGACATTAGCAAAACCCTTAAGGGAGGACATGAGAAAACCAAAGATGGGAAAGCAGTGAGCTGCAGAAACAGACGCACTGCTGAATTGCTATTGCTGGGTCCTGAGAATCTTTCAGGAGGCTGGGACTGTGGAGAAAGGATAATGGAATTGGGGTTTTCAGCCTGAAGAAGCAAGGCCATAGGTGCCATTTTAAAAACCAAGCACATTGGGTCAGGTTAATGATTAGCCATGCCCCCCCCCCACCAACACCGCACACACACACACACACACACACACACACACACACACACACAGCCTGCAAAATAGATCTAAATTTGAACTGTGGTAATTGGAATATGCATTAAACACAAAACAGAACTTTTTTAGGGTCTGCAGTCCCTGACCAGGAGGTACAAGAGAATCACCTTGAATTCCTTTTCAGAATAAATGTGCCTGGGCCCCATCTCAGGCTTACATCTTTGTCAGGCAGGCTGGAGAATCTGCATTTTGGGTTGGACTTGCCATTGGGAAGGGCCTGCTTCAATTTTAAATTTTATAAAAATTTTTCATGTATTGATTTTACGGGGTGGGGGGCAAGAGGGGTGGAGAGAGATTGATGTGTTGTTCCACTTATTTATGCATTCATTAGTTGATTCTTGTATGTGACTTGACCAGGGATCAAACAGTCAACGGTGGCATAGTGGGACGAAGCTTCAACCAGCTGAGTTACCCAGCCAGGGCCCATTTTCATTTTTGGAGCATTGGGTTTTTTGAGAAGTATTTCCCAGTTAACTTGAACCTAACTTCCCTATCAGCTTAGTTCCACAGGAAGATGGCCCTCTGTGTGCAAAGCACAGGATCTGGTAGTAAAGGGACAAATTGTTTTCTAACAGGCCAGCAGAGGGTGCTGCAAAACAACAGTTTTTCTCTTGCCAAATATTCCCGTGGCCTCAAAAGTAGAGAAACAGTCAACTTTTCTCCACTAGACTGTAATTTGGAACAGATTAAACCAAGATCCCAATATCTCAGAATTTGGCAACTGAGTGTTCCTGGTATTTCAGTCCCACTTTGCCCCCCTGAGCCAGACATGTGGTCCTTGTTACTGAGCGATAAGAGGACAAATGTAGCACAAGCCAGTCAACGTGAATGTCTGTGCTGCCTTATGGTCCTTTTCAGGTGGAGCCAAAGAGAGCAGAATAAAATTGAACTTTAGATTACAAGAAAAAATTGCCAATACATTTCTCTTCCAACTTTTTCTCCTAATAAGTTAAGGAACAATTTCCTTTAAGGTAATAGTGTTATTCTTTTTGAGAGAGAGAGAGGGAGATGCCTTAGTGAAGAGCCTGATGACAAGTCCTTCCATTTGATCCAAAAAGGAAACAGCGAATTACTTAGAACATATAGCATGAGATTGATTTTTGCTAGTTCTGCAAATGGGTCAAAAGGGTAATTTATAAATGAAAAGGAGTCTTGACCATAGAAAGGGAGGAAAAAATAAAAATTCAACCTACCCTTGCAGTTGCAAAGAGAAATGGAAATGGTTAAGAAAAAAGGGGCAAACTTGAATTATGAAAGAAATGTATTGATGAACAGAATCCATTAAGTTCCTGAGCAAATGGAATAACATTAATTTTGTACTAATGGCAGAACTTCAGATTACTTCCTGGGTATTAGTGAAAAATGATGACCAGAACCAAATGGAACATAAGTATGATTTTAATCAGAGTCCTTATTCTTCAGATGGAGAATGAAATAATGTGAATTGGACTAAAAATAGTTATAGGCCTATTATTTATTTACAAGGGGAGAGCAAAAGTAGGTTTACTATTGTGAGTACATGAAATGCAGTTTATCCTTATATTATTATTGATTAATTATTGTATTATTTTCTATATGAACAACTGTAAACCTACTTTTGCCCACCCTGTATTTACTTACTTAGAGAGGCCTCTGCAGTGGGTCAGACTTGGCTTTCCTGATTTCTGCGTAGATGAAAGCCAGCCCAGGAGGTCTCAAGGTGTTCCATCTGAAGGACTCACTCAGCTTTTGGTCTATAGCTCCCAGCCCAGGTGGCTCTGAACACTGATAAACCACTCCCTCTTTCAGGGAGATGTCTCCGCATTGGGTAAGTGACAGCTCCTTCTCCGGAGGTCAGATCTCTCAGTCATCCGGTGATTTCACAGGGTTGAAATCTTTGCTCCCTGACATGAACTTGGTGGCCTTTTCTAGTTCTTATATAACTAGGTGTCAACTGAGGGGGCCTTGCCCTTTAAGATGCCATCAACTCTCTAATAACTGGGCCCAAGGAAGGTGAAAAACCAAGATCTAGGATGAACCAATCTTAAGTTTTTTCCAAATCTCTTCTGCCTCCTTGGCCTCCCACTTCCTCCTGGGTACGTCAAAAGTGAAACAGAGCTGCCTTAGTTTCCACCACAAAAACCCAGTCACACAAGGTATAAGACTCTTTACTGAAGAGGGTCCCGGGGAAGTGATGATATCCAGGTGATAGTTACAGCTCAAGATGCACCCATCAATGGCACCCATTTCTCTTTCCTTTTCTTCTCTCCAGTCAATATCCCAAGGAGGTCCAGAGGCTTCTCCCTCTATTTTCAGCCCTTTCCTCCTGAGTCTTGGTGCTGGCTCAGGAAGTCCATGGAGGTGGTGGTGGCGGTGTGGGGATGAGTGGAAGTAAACTTTTCCCCTAGGTCCTTCTCAAATTATCTTTCCAAAAGGGAAGAGTGCCCTTCAGAAGAAACTTTTGGTGCAAGCAATAGGTTAATATTTTGTCAATCTTATTGTGATGATTTTAACTCAATTTCTGGTATCCTTGAAGGAACAGCTACTCCCATCTACATTAAGCTCCATTAACAACCTTCCTCTTGATACATAGAAACTGCTGGTTGGAGAAGGGAAGAATGTTGCAAATATTTTTTAGTAGGAAAAGCATACACTTCAAAAGTATTCTTATTAAAGCAATAATGCAGATAAAAATTCAATCAGTTTGGATGAACACATAATCATAAGAAAATATCTCATTAGCGTCTTCCCCTTCCTTTTCTCACCTATTCCTCAGAGATAACCATTTTGGGCCATTTCTGCTTTTAGTTCCTCTGATGGTTACAATCATAACTTCCCTGAATGAGACGGATGACTAAGCTCTGAACTTGAGGGTGGGGCATGGACGCTGGAAGGCTTAACTTGAAACGTGGGCAGGAAGTCAGGTTAGAACCTCTGCGGAAAGTGGAGGGGCCTTTCACTGTTGGTTGCCTCCTTAAGTCCGTGATTCTTAATCCAAGATGATCAGTATCACGTGGGAACTTGGCAGAAATGCAAATTCTCCAGCCCCACCCCAGGACTTACTGAATCAGAACCAATGGGGGTGGTACCCAGCAACTGGTGTTATAATAAGTTCTCCAGGCCATTCTGATATGCACCTAAGTTTCAGACTCACTGTTCTAAGTCAACAGAAATCCCTTTCCTCTTGCCAGTGATTGGTTTAGGGGTAGACACGTGACTTTGTTCTGGCTAATGAGATATGCTGGGAAGTTTGTTTTGGAGGCTTCTGGGAAGGGTCCTTGCTCTTAAAAGAGATGCATGGAAGAGTGGGAGCCATCCTCAGATGTGGGATATGGGCCCTTTCATCTTCATGATTTTACAAAAATGAAGAGTCAGTTGTCCAGCACAAATGGATTGAGAATGTATATATTATTTTAACCCTCAACCACGTGATATAATCTTACATTGGTGTAGCACTTACATTGGTGAGAAACCACTACGGGGTCTCTAGGGCAATTTTAGATAGGCATCTGTATTCTATTTATAGGGTTTTCTGACCTAAACTTTCTTCAACCTGATGTGGTTTTGCCACAGCTGATATTTCTCTTTACTCTTTAATCCAATCTTGAAATGTGTTTGTTTAGAAGGATTTGTTTTATGTGTATTTCCTAATATTTCTCTTTTGGTTAACTAGATGTTAAACTATCAGTCTTGTGCTGTGTCTCATCAGGAACCCCCTTTTAAAGGGCAACCCTTGGCAGAGGCATCACGACCTTGATTAGGATACTGAGGCTTTTACTGGCTCTAGAACTGAGTCAATTCACCCCTCTCTTTGTGAATTTCACCCCTCCTCTGCCAAAGATGGAGATTAGTGACAGCCTCTGACAGGTTTGTGGTGCTGAGGCTTGACAGGCTTGACGTATGTAACAACATCAGTGTATAAAAAAGCCAGAGGTCTGAAGTGGAAGCCAGTGCACCATCACCACTATTGAGAGTGGCAACAACCACGTGACCTCTTACATTTTCACTTAAAAGTAGATGCCTATCATTATAACTTTTCAGGGCTAAATCTTATCTGTAATGCACTGCAGAAAAGTTTTTGTTTCTTTAAAGTGGGAGTAAAAACCTGAAGGCATGTCTTAACGCATTCTAAGTGTTGAGATTTTTATGACACCCCCTCCACTTACCCACATGTGACTTGACATATTTTATAGAGCTATACATTTATTCTTTCTTCCCTAAGCCATTGACTTAATTTTCATAAAACAGCTCTGTGTTTTTCTCTGCACTTATATTTCATTGGTTTAAGTAATTGACTTCATCATATAATTAGAGTAGTAAGTACAGCTTGCATTCCCTTGGGATGCATTCTCTTGGGAACAGCTCCAACGGAGCCAATTCACTTGGTGAGAGTAGAAGTGAATGATGTACTGCCAGTGGTGTGTACTCAGCAGACCCCAGGCACCGGTCAAGAAGTTTTACAAAGGACTGTACAGAGTAAGGAAGTTGGTTAATGGTGGGTCCATTAAAGGAGCCTCTTGTGTGCCAACCAAATACATTTCCTTCAAAGTGCCTCTTGTGTGGCAATTGAATACATTTCCTTCAAAGTGTCTCTTGTGTGCCAGTTGAATATATTCCCTTCAAAGTGGTCCTCTAGAGCTTGGCTATGCAAAGTGTGGTCTGGGGACCAGCAACATCTCATAATCTGGAACATGTTAGAAATGCGGCATCTCAGGTCTCACCTCAGACCTCCTGAATGGGGATCTTCAATTTAACAAGAACGCAGATGATTCAAAATCACAGCAAAGTCTGCAAATCACTGCCCTAGGTGTACTTCAGGGCTTCTGTTCTTCCAATGCACACACTCTTCCTTTGCAGGCTCATCTACTTTTGAACTTGGTAGAAAATAAGCGTGTCATACTTATGTGATTATCTTGTTCTGAAAAAATGAGAACTATTGTGTTGAAAATTGCATCCAGAGCCAGCTCATGGGCCACCCAAGAAAATCAGTTTTAAAATCTTTGAGTTTCCTCTTGCTGCTGTAATTAACTACCACAAGTCAGTGGCTTAAGAAAACACAGATTAATTCTCTAATAATTCTAGAGGTCACAACTCCAAATTGGTCTCACTGGGTTAAAGTCAAGGTGTCAGCAGGGCTGGTTACCTCTGAGTCTCGGAGGGAAGCTCCTGTCTCTTCCAGCTTCTAGACTAGAGGACATGGACACTCCTTGGCTCGTGTCACTCTAACCTGTGCTTCGGTGCTCACAGCCATCTCCCCTGCCTCCCTCTTACATATGATTACACTGGGCCCAGGAGGGTGTCTCCGTCTCAAGATCCCTGACTTAATCACACTTCAAAGTCCCTTCCCCATGGAAAGTTACACATTTTCAGGTTCCAGGGATTAGCATGTGGACATCTTCAGGAGGCCATATTCTCACAACAACCTTGTCAGATACTGTTTTAAGGAAACTTAACATTATTATCATTACTATTTAACAATGTCTGCTGTGTCCCAGGCACTTTACATACATGAAATCTAATCCTCACAGGAGAAGCCCACAGTAGATACTATCATTCTGTCCTTGTGGAAGAGAAGCCTGGGGTTCAGAAACCACCGGGACTGGCACCCCGACCCTCATGAATCCAGGCTTACTGAGTACCTCTTGGTACCTGGCTCATGTCATCAACATAATCGCCTGATTTATTCCCAGACTCAGCATGAATGACATCAGACCGTCCAGGGTTGTCCAGTTACCTGTTACGTCCACCAATCTAAAACCTGTGCTTATTTTGAGAATGAACTTTTAAATATCATGCAAATACCAAAGTGATGGTTTTGCTAGACCAGAGCCTTAGCAGCTTTCTGTGTACTATCAGATGACTGATCAGGACTCATTTCTAGAAATCACACACCCAACAGGGAAGGTTCCCATCTCTAAAAATCAGAGGAGTCAGGTTTTTACAAAAATAGCTCCTATACTTGCTCTGGAAGGTTTGCTATGGACAGAGATCAGCTTCCCCTCAAGCCTGTGGCTATAATCCCTTTGTTACTGGAATCATTCAGAAGGGCGAGGTCTTTGTGCACAGGACCACGGTCTGCTCTCAGCATTTTCACACCCCTCAGATTCAAATGTCCCTTAGCAAGGCAGGCAAAATCTGTGTGGTTTAAAAACATGCAGGCTATTTTCTGATACACTCCCCACCCCTAGATGTTTTGGAATATTTGAAGGTGACCCTAATACCTCCTCTGCTTGATCAATATTTTCTTTCAAAACTGAAATAAGTTTTTATAGAAATCCACGGATGTGAGTGGATGTAGAAACACTTAAGACATCCCCCTCCCAAACTCCAAAGCCCTATTACATCCTCACTTTTTTTTCAGCCTCATGTGTCTGGAACCACACATGAAATTTCTTGGGGCCAACTTTAACTGATACCAACTCTACATTAACATTGGAAATAGTTACATTTCCAATGGAAATGTATACACTTTTGAATTGCCCTGGCTACTTAAAATTTTATAAACACAGCTTTTTTGGAATAACAGATAAAACAGACTTTGTTTATGAAACTGGCCCAAACTCACCTCTCCTTTTGTCACCAGCAGTAACAATCAGAAATTAATTCCTTGCTTTATTTTACATTTTATACTTTATTTTAAGGATGATGTTGTATATTTTCTGACTAAGGTTTGCAACAACTCATGGGCAAAATATAGATTTCTGATCTGACCTTTAAGCATATTTCCTCTCCAGTGCTTGCCTCAGTTTGCTTACCTGTAAAATGAGATAAATAGTATCTCTCTTATTTACAGACAGGATTATGAAGAAAATCATGGGGGAAAAATAAATTTGCAATGGGCGTGAAAGTCAAGTTTCTCTCTGCTCATGTGTGTGGAATGAGTTTAAAGTGAAGTTAGGCACGCACCGTCGCCACCTTCCCCCAGCAGGCCTCGGCTTTCTGTAATTACTCAATTTGAAGCGTGGGTTTCATATCGCTGGTAAGATCAGCTGCCTTTGTCACTTCCTGCGCTGGCAGTGCCCTGCTGAGCGCCTCGTGATCTCCGGAGAGCAGATGCTGGCTGGTGGCGCAGTCGAGGTTTGGCTTAAAAACACAGCGCTTGGACTATTGGGTTAGATTCCCTCTCCCCGAAACCCCAGGTAGACAGAAGATTGCAAGTTTGCCTTTCTGCCACTTGGACCCCTTTCCCTTCTCTGGGCGTCTCTGTCACCGCCCATAACACCACTTCCTAGCCCCCAGTATGTCCAAGCCCATGAAATTGGGTGTGTTATTGTTAACACAGGTGCTGGGCAGGCCAGGGCGGACTCTTGAAACCACACCACTGGTTTGTGGTCCAGAACTAGCCACCCCCCAGCACCTCAGCACAGCAGTGCTTTGTGGATAGACAGCTCCCTTCCTCTTTCCTCTCCCTGCCCCTCCCTGACTGGCCCCAGTTGGCTTTGCAGCTTGATAGTCCTTTTAAGCAAGAATGGAAGGGCCCTCCTGTTCCTCAAGGTGGAGCCAATATAGCATATTTTAACTCGTTGGCTATTTACTTTCTTATTAAGTCCCATGAAATGGAGCTTGGAGGGCCTTTCAGGACACATTATTTCACCCCGAAGAAATTATTTTCTTCTCTAACATTTTTTAAGACCTTGTTACATGCCAGACACTGGCTTGCATGTTTTTGGTGTACTCTCTCATCAGATATTCTCATCAGCTCCATGAGATAGGTATAGTTACCCCCATTTTGCATATGAGAGAAGTAGAGCTTAGAGATGTCAATCAACATGCCCAAGGTCAGCTGAGGAAGCAGGATTCAAACCCAGGGAGTCTGGCTCCAAGGCCTCTGATCCCTATAAGTATTTTTCACCCCAGCTCAGGCTCCTGACCCTTCCACACCACTATGGGCACATGAATACTTAAGACACTACTGTGTGCAACACTGTGCAAAGAACTTGGGGTGAACACTAGTAAGTGTCACTTGGTTCAGACACCCCCAGGCAGGTGGTCAACAGTGCCCTGCTTCCTTCCCCACTCTCCAACCTGGGGAGAGGTGAGCTTGACCCAGTGCTCAGCTGCAGGTACAAGGGACTGCTCCAGCAGAGGGGCTCCACCACCTCTTTGCTCTCTCTTTTTATGGTGCACATGTGACTGGCTGTGGTCTGCACGTGAGCTGGCCATCCCAGTGCTCACTTAGACTTAGTGGCTATGGTTGGTAAGGAGCATAGAATAGCCAGCAGGTTCCATGATGCTGAGCCCACTGGGAGGCAGTGGTCATAAAAGGACTTTCTGTTGTCAGACCTCTGGCACATGACAAAGGAGGTCATTTATAGTTTAACAGTCTGTGGCTGTCCACTTGGGAGAGGCTGACTTCATGCCCTGAGAACGTGTTCAAGAAAGTGAAGCCCTTGCCCAGCCGGGCGTGGCTCAGCAGTTGAGCGTCGACCCAGGATCCAGGCGATCGGGGTTCGATTCCCGGTCAGGGCACGTGCCTGGGTTGTGGGCTCGATCCCCAGTTGGGGGCGTGCAAGAGGCAGCCGATCAATGACTTTCTCATTATTGATGTTTCTGTCTCTCTCCCTCTCCCTTCCTCTCTCTGAAATCTATAAAGATATATTTTTTAAAAAGAAAGTGAAGCCCCTCATTCAGGTACAGGGAGCCTGTAGAGTTAGTCTGCTAGTTGTGGGCCGGGCTAGACCCTCGATGGGTTGACTCCTGCTCTCTTAACTGTCACACAGTGCAGCTTTAGGTCCAAGACTCCTTGTTGGCCTTCTTAGTCTTTGGGGACAGTTGCATCGCTGTGCTGGGTCTGAGCAGGGATCCTGCAGGCCTCGGGGGTCTGCTGTGGTTGCTACATCCAAAGGCTCCTTGAGGTTTTTCATTCCAAATGCTTTTCTCAGACGTACTTTCTGTGGAGCACACTGCATACATGTGGCCAAGACGAGGCAGACCACAGGTATCTGCTGACCCTTCTACCCATGGCCACAGCCTGCTCAAGTGATGGCGCCAGTGTTTTCTCTGGCAGACTGTGCCGATGTGGGATGAATGTCAACCAACCAGGCATGCAGGAGGGGTGGAGGGGGTCCTCCAGGGTGGAAGATATTTCCTCTACCCCAAGGGTCATTGCAGGTCAGGGAAGAGCCGTAACCAGGGTGACCACAATATCTGTGGGCAGCAAAACCCATGAGAGATTGGGCCTCTGGCCCTAAGAAAGGTTGGTGGTTTGGTGGCCACGTTGTCAGCCCTCAGAAAACCTGCATATGGATTACCATATGCGGGAATTGGGGCCATGAGGCTGCTGCCTTCAATCCTTCAACACCTACTCATGATCATGAAAGGCTAGTGGAAGAATAGGACTAAAGACGCTTCCCCAGGAGAAGTTGCTATATAGATGTACCGTGGGGCCTTCTGAGGTAAAAGAACTAGGCTCTCAAGGCCCATACCATAAGAATCTCTAGCTAGAAACTCTATGCAGGTGAGTAAGGCCAATGACAGGCCACAGAGGGTTAATGTAGAATCTTTTGTCATAAGAATGAGTTATCTAGACTGGCCAATGCAGGGGACAGACACACCCACCTGCATCTTGCACTGGGCTCACAGTGAATAAGTTTACATACCTGTATGGGGTAGGTAACTTCCCAGGGACTCTGGATGCCAAGTTGAACACCCCTGCCAGGGCCCCAGGCACCACCTGGCTCAGCTTGCCCTGTCAGCATGGACTATAAGATCCCAGGCAGGTCGGAGACAGTTCCCAGGCTCCACCCAGGAAAGAGTTAGGAGAGAAAGGGCAGAGGAAGCCCAGGAAGGGAAAAGGGAGTGAGCCAAATCTGCCACGAAAGACCTTCATCCAAGGCAAGACAGCTATCAGCATTTTTGTAAAGAAGAAATGATGGAGTTTCTAATGCTTAACCCTGGGACAATACTGAAAGCCTAAAAAGGAAAGCCAGGCTCAGAAGAATCTAGGGAGAACCCAGGCTTGTGTTCAAGGGCAGGAGAGCAAATCTGGGCTGAAGGGAACCTATGGGCAGCTACCTCGGTGCCTGCACTGTGGCTGCTGGCCAACTGAGGGAACAGAGTGGTCAGCCAGAGGGAGGGGCGTTCTGGTGAACTTGCCCACCCTAGGCAGCCTGCCCAGGCCTGTAGACCTACTGTGGGACCAACTGTGAAACATAAGACCCATGGGCTACCCCAAAACTTGGAGGGACCTTTGGAAAACTATAGGAATAGGCTACTTATTGGGAACCTCCTAGAGGTGGTTTGTAATAGTTGGGACAGAGTAAGAACAGGCAGATGAAAATCTAGAGCAGTTATGAGGAGGGGGAACATCAGGACATGATCAAGGAGGGAGAAGGGCAACAAGGGTTCCCTTCTTGCTCTAGGGCTCCCCCTAGGATCAGTGAGCAAGCCCCCACTCTCCATTGGGTTCTGAGGACTTGGAGGAGAAAGAAAGGACACTGAATAATCTTGGCATGAAGGATGGGGGATGGGAGAAGTTACCCCGCCACCCCCTTGCTTACCTGGCCTGCTGGCCTGGTTGTCCTGCACATTGCTCTGACCTGTCCTGGGGGTTAGTGCTCACAGCTGTAGGACACTTTAAAAAGTAGCTTTAAGAGGGATCAATGGAGGGGAAGAGGGTGGTGACAGGCCCTCTCACTGCCTACAGGCAAGCGGTCTGGGGTGGACACAAATTGGACATACAGACCTGTCTTGGTGATTTTACTAACACGCTTTCTGGTCTTGAAGGTCCCCTGTGATGGCAAAATGGAGACTCCCAGAGCTTATTGCTCTAGAGAAATGAATAGCCCGGCCAGTGTGGCTCAGCTGTTGAGCATTGACCTAGGATCCAGGAGACTGGGGTTCGATTCCCAGTCAGGGCACATGCCCGGGTTGAGGGTTTGATCCCCAGTAGGGGGCGTGCAGGAGGCGTGCAGGATTCTCTCATGATTGATATTTCTATCTGTCTTTCTCCCTCTCCCTTCCTCTCTCTGAAATCAATACAGACATAAAGAGAGAGAGGGAATGAGAGAGAGAGAGAGAGAGAGATGAATAAATAATTTGGCTTGCTTTGGAAGGAGGGCAAAAGCCCCATTTGGTTGGGCATGGGCACATCTGACACTGGGAAGTGGAAGGATGGGGTACATAGTCTCCCTCTTCTTACGCCAGATACAGCAGAGCTGTGCTCCCTATGATGAGCCTCTGGGGTCAGCGGACAGAACTTGAGCTGACAAAGACCATCTGATGAGTGACCGGAGGAGTTCTTTGTGTGGCCAAGGAGGCTGTCTTCCCTTCCTCCACTGAGAAAGGTTGAAAGTCTCCTGGCTCCAACGTCCCACTGGACAGCTCTCCCGGTGTTAGAGAGCTGATATATCCCCCAACTCCCATAAACATCTGGCCTGTAATTCAGACTGCTTGACATCTGAGCCTATAATATTCTTTTCTCCTGGGGAAAACCTCTCTCCCACTAGCCCCATAAAAAAAGGAAAACAACTGTGGGCAGCCACCCCAGCGAGGGCAAGCCCCGCAGTGTGTAATCTCTGATGCTGAGAGAATAGGGGACCTCGGGTACTGGGGGCTCTTCAGGTTATTAATGATTGCACTGGCTGGTGTTCTTCCTGAGCCACTTTGGGGCATCAAAGAAGTGTAAGGTCAAAAAAAATGTCTTTTAAAATGTCTATCCAATAGATGTCAGCCCTGAACACCAGACTCATATCTAAGTGGATCATCTCCACTTAGATGTTTACTGGGATGTGGCTCCACAGTAGGCTCTGGGTTCCAGCCTTCCCCCAGCCTCCTCGGGGCCCATGCCCGCGTATCAGCTGCACACCACGGGCGGTGGTGGTGTGCTGGCTAGTCCACACTGGTGCAGGCCCACTGTCCTCTCTCACCTGCCCTGAAGCTTCTGAAGTCTCTGCTCTTGCCCTTGCACTCCCACCTTTCAGACAATTCACTCCTTTTTGTTTCCTCCCTGCCAACTTTAGCTGGGACCTCGCATCTCATCTCCGGTCCTTGACATGGATGCCTTCGTGATCTTTTAAAAGTACAAGTCAAGTCACTTCTCTGCTCACAACCTCTCTGCAAGTAAAAGCCAAAGTCCTGGGCAGGCCTTTTTGTCCCCTGTAACATCACCAGCTCCGTCCCCAATGACCCTTTTCTCCTTCCCTTTGCTCCAGGCACAGGGCCTCCCTGCTGTCTTTGGTTGCACTTGGCGTGCTCCCACCTCTCTTGGGGCCCTTGGACTCACTGTCCTTGGAAGGCTCTTCCACAGATATTTACCTGGGTCATTCCCCACTTTCTCAAGGTCTTCACTCAAATGCTGCACTGTCCAACTCTTTGGAACTGCAGCCACCCCCCCCTGAATCCCAAAACTTCATTCCCCTTCCCACAGCCCTTTCACGTCTCTCCACGCCACCCACCCCCATCGAACATACACTTATTTTACTTATGGAGGAAGGAGGCTCTGATCCAAGACGCTGACCACGTCCCCTGACCTCAGAGTGTTCACAAGACAGATGTCTCTTCCTCTGCCAGCTTATTTTGTTTGTTTTTGTTCCTGTTTTCTCCATATAGCCCAGGGAAAGGCACAAAACCTTGAACTTGTGCTTTCTAAATTCAACTTTTTTAAAGATATAGACTATTAAAATCCATATGAAAAAGATCTTGCTTTAGGAATCTCCAAATGCCGCACCCCAGGACTCGCATACAGGAGCATCCTGGAGCCTGCGGTTTCTTTTAGGGATGATAATGTTCTAAAATTGGTCGTGGTGATAGCCGTACAACTCTGTGAACAAACTAAACATCATCCGGTGTACACTTTAGAGGGTGCATTGTATGGCATGTCAACTGTATCTCAATAAAGCTGTTAAAAGCAAAACCAGTGAGATGAAGTACTCACATGAAAAATTGTGTGAAAATGCAGAGGTCAGCAACACAGGGGGTGAAATGAAGACAAGGCAACAGGATGGAGGGCTAGCACGCGGGGAACTGCAGCTTCGGAAGGAGGCCCTGGAGCGAGTGGAATGAAAGCTCCAAAGAAAGATGGAAGAAAACCCGCTTTGCAGATTCCCTACAAAGTCACTGACACACGGATACCTGGTCATATCTGACCCCTACAAATGACCGGTAAGCATATTATAAAATAATTTTAGTTCACTATTTGATAAAGAATTGCTTGTTTGAACAATTGGCAATGATTTAAAAAACACACACACCAACTGTTAATGATGTCATGAGGGAATCGGGCTTCTTAGATATTGCTGATGGGACATAAGCTGGTAGAACCTTCCAGAGGATAGTTTGGAAATACATACCAAGTCTTAACATTTTATTAATCTACTTTCCCACATTTCCACCTCTAAAAATTCACCTGGGGGCAGGGAGGGGAAGAATGAATTGACTTAGATACGTACAAGGATATTGTGAAAATTTCTACACATCTAAAATGTTCAATGACACAGGGATTTGTTGAATAAATTTGCTCTTACCATATAAATTAAAACTATGAGGATATTAATAATGATGCTTTAGAAAATGTTTCATGACAGGTCTGTCTTTTGTCAAGGGAACATAACAGCTTATAACACAACATTCACACTATTTTTTAAATTTTAAAACACATATATACAGGATCTAATGTACAGCATGGTGACTATAGTTAATAATACTGTACTGTGCACTTAAAAATTTGCCAAGAGTAGAGTTGAATTTGTGTGTGTGTATCTTTGCATGTACACTTATATTTATTTATTTATTTATTTTTAACTCTATCTTTATTGTTGAAAGTATTATGGATGTCCCCCTTTTACCCCATTGACCTCCTCCACCTGTTCCTGCCCCCTCCCCAGGCCTTCACCACACTATTGTCTAGTATTCTCACTACACACACAAGAAACGGTAACTATTAACTATGTGAAGTGATGAATGTGTTAATTATCTTGGTCTTGGTAATGCTTCTATAATGTATATGTATATCAAATAGTCACATTGTACACTTTAAACATATACAACTATACTTGTCAATTATTTCTTAATAAAGTTTAAAAATACATATATACATATACTCTATTACACATAAACAGAAAGAGTGAGAGAAATGGAGACTGGGAATGGGAAACATTTTCATTGCACATTAAATGGTAACAATGATTTTTATTTTCTTTATGCTCATTTAAAAGTTGCATAGAGTTTTAAAATGGTAAAAATAACAATAAAAAGGATGTTTAAAAAGTTTCCAATGACTGTCACTTCAGAGAGTCCAACCCCTCAGGCGGCGTGTGAGGCCCTGGCCCAGGGCCCTGCCTCTGCCGTCCAGTCCAGCCTTACCTTGCAGCCACACGCCGCCTGGCGCTTCCTGAATGGGTTTATTATTTCAGCAGCCCTCTGCTCTTCCCTCTCCTCCCAGGCCCGCACCTTGCTCCCGGCCCGACGGCTCGCTCCTGGTCGCCTATCCTGGGAAGCTCCTCCGGTCTCCCAAGCAGAGCTCACGGTTTCGGGCTCTCCCCTACCCCGAGCGCGCACTGTTTTTGTGCCTCCAGCAGCACCGCCGCTATGTTTACACGTCTCTCTCATGAGTCACTCGAGGATTAGGTTCTGAATCATCCTTGTTTACTCAGCACCCAACCCAGTAATGGATAAATGTTTATGGAGAGAATGAGTGAATGAATAAATGACTCTGTCTACTCAGCCATGGGCTCACCTCCCCGCAGGACATCTGTACTCAAGTGCGGCTTAGATCTCTAAACACATTCCCCAAACTGAGCCCCCGCCTCTCCCTGGGGCACCCCGACAACCTTCCTGCTCCTCGTTGGCAGCTCTCAATCCCGTGCACTCCCCATTTCTGTGGTTGGAGCCTCCAATCCTCCAGGGACTGGAGCCAGACTGTGGGCATCTCCCTTCCTCCAGCAAAAATTCGCCGGGGCTCTCAATCCACCACCTGCATGGCTCTTGTGTTTTTTCCGTTCTCTCCCTTCACACTGCCACCATCTCACCATCCTGACCCCGATATAAACTCCTCGGTAAAAAGTGAGAACTCTTGCCCAAGGCTTTCCAGGGATGCTGCTCGAGTCTAGGCCTGTCCGTCTCTCCAGCTTCATCTCTCCCCCCCCCCCCTTCATCTCTTTAGGAGCAACCTCAGGAGCTCTTCTGCCTTCGTGTCTCTTGCACGCTGTTTGCTTTTTCTGGAAGCCCTTTTCCAAACCTCTTGTCCCCATAACTCATTCATTAAGCTTTAATTTAAAAGACACTTCCTCCAAGAAGCTTTCCCTCATTCCCCAAGTCCTAATTAGGCCCCTCTGGTATATAAGCTTCTATAGCTCCCTATACTTCCCCCAACACAACCTTTCTCATGCTGTATTTAACTATTTACTTAATTGTTCCTCTCTCTCAACAGACTGTAAGTTGAATGGGAGCAGAAAGCAAGACTGTTCATGAACATTCCTCCTGTGTCCAGCAAATTCAAGTCCTTTTTCAGTAAATGGTTAGCATTCAGTAAGCAAATGGATGAATGAATTTTTGCTTTTGCTTTTGCTATTGCAGTTGCTGATTCAAACTTTGGGACCAGGTAACACATCTAATTCTTCATTTTCTGAAGGTCAGGAAGAGGGGAGCGACATAGCCATGGGGAGCTGCCCTCTCCTCCCAACCAGGCAGCTGGCTGACCCACAGGGTGCTCTTTGGAGGGCAGGCTGCTGTGTTAGGCCTTTCCTCTGGTCGCCTTTCCAAGTATTCACAACCAACTTCCCCATCGGTCATGAGTTTTTCCAAGCCTTATAGGAACCTACCCTGGAGAGTAAAGGAAGTTCTCTGTTTCTAAATGCTACCTTCAAAATGTTTTCAGAGTTCCTGAGTTAAAGGTCCCAGGACTAAAACTTTGTTTGGTGAAGATGCTGCTCGGCTGGGGCTCAGGAGAGCTATCTACTGCCCCCACCCCAAGTCAGGAAAGAAAAAAAGAGCATTGGTGTTTGTGTCCAGCAGGTACTAATGCAGAGCGGGGGCTTCGAAATCTCCAGCTGGCTGAGGGAAGTTCAGAGGAATCCAGCATCCTGGAGAGATGGAAGAGCAGCTGGGTAAACTGGGTTGGTGTGATGGAGTCTTGATCGGCAAATAAATACTCACTGCCTTCTCCTTTCTCCCACTCCCTCAAGGCCGGGTGTACTTCTTGCCTCCCTGACATTGGACTTGACCATATGCTGTGTGTTAGCCACTGGAATGTTGGCAGACACGTTGTGATCAGGGGCTTTAGATATACTTGTGTGGGTCTTCCCTCGTACACTCCTTTCCTTCACAATGAGAAGACTATGCCCTGGGCCACCACTGTTTCTTCAGCCCGGTCCCTGAATACAAGTTGTGGAAGTGTTTAGTTTGAGATGGCTCTTGGATATCCTAGCAAAGATGTGCATGATTTGGGGTCCAGCGGAGGGTCTGGGTTGGAAATCTATACTGGATTCATCAGCAGATAGGTGACATTTAGAGCTTTGAGACAGATGGACTCACACGGTGTGGTGTGGATGGAAAAGAAGTCCACTAACTCTTGGTTTCCTTCAATATTTAGAGGTCAAAGAGATGAGAAGGAAGCAGAAAAGAAACAGATGGAGCAGCCAGAAAGGCAGACAGACAACCAGGCCAGGGACAGGGTTCTGGGAGCCAAGAGGAGGGAGAGCTCAGAGTTGGAGACAATGACCAACTGTGTCCAAAGCCGATAAGTCAGTGAGACGACATGGAAAATAGACCAGTGGGTTTAGTGACAGGGATGTCGTGGATGTCGTTGATAGAAACGTAGTATGTGGAGTCATGGGGGCAAAAACATCAACAGAGGGACTTCAGGAGAGAATGATAGCAGAGACATTTGTAGGTGCAGACAATTCTTACCAAAGCTTTGCTCAGAAATGCAGGAGAGAAATGGTGCTGTCACCCAAACGGCATCAAGAGAGGTTGTTTTTAAATAGTGGGGTAAAAATAATAAGCTTGAATGCTAAGTGCAATGGTCCAAGAGAAAGAAGAAATTGATGATGCAGTAGAGACGGAGGAGTGATGACAGTCGGTTCACCCACTGTAACAGGGAGAAGGCTGGGTGTGCAGGCTGACATGCAGGGCGGTGGCAGATGGAGGGGGGAGGCTGCAGACAGTCTCTTCCCGTTGCAACAACTTTCTCAGTGAAATCGGAAGCCAAGTCATCAACGAAGGCTGAGCACATGGGAGGTGAAGAAGAAAGTGTGACAGAGTCGTCCAGGGGAGTCCAAGAATGAATGGAGGAAGGATGTGTGTGTAGCTTGCCTACTAGCTAGCAGTGACCCTCTTACCTCCTATCTGATAAAGCCTTGTGCCAGTCTTACGAAGGAGGCCCTATTATTTACCTCATTTACAGATGAGGAAATTAAAGCACAGAGTGGTCAAGAAACTTGTCCAAAACCACACAGTAAGAAAGTGGGAGAGCTAAGATTTGAACACAGGCAGCCTGGCTCTGGGCCCAAGTACTTCATCACTAAGTTAAACGTATGAAAGCCTGACGCGGAATTGAACTAAATAGAATAAGGGTTGACTTAACATTTGTGGTGCAACCACTGCGTGTCAAGCTCTGTACCACATGCCTCACAGCTCTGTGCAGTCATGGTTATTATCAACCCCATTTTGCCTCTGAGGACACTGAGGCCCAGAGGGATTTAGTCGCTTGGTAACAGCTGCAGAGCTAGGAAATGGAAGAACTGAGTTTTGATCCCATGTCCGTCTGATTCCCAAACCCACACCCTGCACACGATGCCAAAGAACCATTATAACACATGAGAGGGCCTCCCCACTGAAAGCAAACTTACTAGCTAAGCACACCTGAACCCTCCCTACATCAGGCCAAGGTCACCTGGAACCTTTACCCTGAGCAGGTGGAGAACTCACCATGTGGTCCTCAGAGCAGGAAAAATGTAAAGTAAGGTAACTTTGGAGGAATGCTGCTTGTCTGCCTGAACATTTTTGGATGCCTGATCCGTTCAGTGAGGAGGAGCGCTCAGAGGTCTATGGCGAGAGTCTTGGCATTTTCTTTTTTTTAAAATCAAATCTATAGCCTTATATCACAAGAGCACTCGTTCTACTTATGCAAGCATTTCCGAAAACCATTTTCTTAAGAAAAGAGTGCTCAGAGTGTACCACCTACCCTGAGCAGCCACCACTTCCTCAAATGCAAGGAAGCAGACAGTTAAAAAAAAAAAGCCAAGAGGCAGCGGTTGTTTATGACGCCCTCTCCTCAGGGAGGCCTGAGATTCTCTCAACCAGGAGCCTTGCTTCCCATGACGCAGAGCGGAGTGTCAACTCCCAGACTTCTGGCAAAAGTGAAAGCAAGAGAAGCAGGGTGCACACTGCACGAGGTCCCGGCCCCGGGGGGCTGTGGGTGAGGTCTGGTGGGGGCCTGGGTGCCATCCCCAAGACACAGATGATTGGATCTTGCATCTGAGAAAAAGGGCGACACATGCTGGCAAATCACCCCCAAGCCCCAGTCTGCCCGTGAAGCAACCTTAAAGGGGAACGCACGCTCCAGCCCGAGGGAAAGCTCAGCAGGGCCAGGAGGGTGCCAACTGAGGCACACCCGCCGATTCAGCAGCTGCTCACCAGGACCAGAAGCAAAATGTCCCTGAAGCTGCCAAGAAACTGGGATTTCAGCCTGAAGGGAGAGGCTGCGAAAATAGGTACGGTCCCCCCTGTCTTTCTGCTCCCTTTGTAGCTCTTCTACTTGAGCACCCACCATTTGCATGTTGGTCTGCAGGGAGCAGAGTTTACCTAAAAATGGATCTTGGCGAAGCTGGGTTTGGGGGGAGATTTGCATTCAAGCTGATAGGTTGGCTCAAAGTTCCCAAAGGCCTGGAAGGGGGTTCTCTTTTGTTTGGAGGTGGCGCAGGAATGGAGCTCCCTGGTGTGTGGAATCTGGGTTACTTTGGATGGGTTAAGGCTACAGATCACACACAAAACTGTGAGTTTTTCTCTGTTTATCACGGGAGGCTCATTTCCCTCCTATTTGGACACTCATCTATATTTTGAGTGGATTTTGAGCGGAGCACAGAGAGTGGTCTTTTGAAGGGCTTGATCTGTGACTGAAGTCAAGGTAGCCTGCTCTGTGAGCCCGTGGGGTCTCTAGGCCCTCTCTGTGGACTTGGGGCTGAGATGGGTTGATACTTGCAGCAAAAAGGAAACAATGCAGACAAGACAGGAACATGGAGACGTTTGAAGGTATAATAAAGACAATTTCAGTTAAAGAGGCAGATGGAAGGGAATTCTTAGAGGAGTTGAACAAGAGCAATGTATTTTGGACTAGTTATCTTAAGGGACGCTGGCGTATTTTCTGAGTTCTCTGACCTTTAAACCACACCTCTTCTCATTAATGATAGTGACAGATTGACTTCAATCTGTTGTATAGTTGTTATAGTGAGTTTCTTTATGTGGATTTCTTCTACTATTAAATCGATCACAGTAATTTAGGGCAGAGCCTTTAGGCCAAAAGTGATTCCCTGTGTTTTATATTTCTATCCATATGGCAAGATAACTTCCTTGATATTAGACAAGTGTTAAGGTGTTTCTAATGGCTTGGAAATGTTTGCTTGGAACAAAGTTTAAACTTGAGCTTCTCATGGTGGTTACCTGCTGCTAAAATAAATGACCCATTGCAAAGTCACATAATAGAATGTTAACATGTAGGCCTGAGAAAGGATTTGAAAGAAAATTGAGAGTGATCAGAGAAACCATTTATCTTGGTAACCAGAGAGGGTCAGTCCCAATCAAGTTAGGAGCTATGACATGATGAGGTAGGTTCAGAGGTAGCTAGTGTGCAAATCTCTTACACAGGCAAGAGATTCTTCCCCTAACTACTGTCGACACCAATGTATTTGGCAAATTTACATTCTGTTACATGTCATAAAAATTTTGTTTAGAAATAAAACTTCGATGGCTCTGTTTCTTTGAAAGTTTCTGTTTACATGGGGCCATGCTACCCTCTCACCATCTGTGTTTGACAGGTCATACTAGCCTTCTGTTTAAAAGTGGGAAATGTGAGACAATGAATGATTAAATGATTAATTGATAAAGGGTTAAATGATTTTTTTCAGGGATATAGGAAATTGCCACATTGGTGCTCAGGTCTGCATATTCTCAAACCTGGGATTAGGTTGAGTAGAGTTCATGCTTTCTACCAATGTTTTTTAATTCATGGTCCCATGGGTAGCCTGTATCATAGTTACCTAAAGTGCTTGCTTAAAATGCAGATTCCTGGGCGCCAACCTGACTTGTGGAATCAGAATCTCTGAAGGGAGGCCCAAGCATCCACAGTTTAACAAGCACTCACCCTTTCACCCCACCAGATGAAATCCCGCTGTAGGGACTATGGTCTAAGATTGTAGACTTGGATAGTTACCATTCATCTAGAATAGAGCACTGTGCCTGGTCCTAGTGGGCCCACAATAAATATTTGTTGGCTGAATCAATGACTGATTACCAGCAGATGATATCATTTAGTTCTATTTAATAAAAAATAATTACATAATGAGATAAAAGGAGTCCTTGTCATTCTCAATGCAATTTATAAGTTTGTCACCCAGAGAGACTGGACTGCAGTCAGAATATCTTTTATGAGTGTCACATCAATGAGAATGCAGGTTATAAGCTGAGTATTCCAAGGGAAGAGAGTCACTGACTCATAGGACCTCCGGTCCCCTCTCCAGAATCCTATGTCCAGATGTGAATATAGGGACTGGCTTAACAATAAAGTAGGGCAAAAGTAGGTTTACAGTTGTTCATATGGTAAATGATACAATAATAATAATAAATAATAATACAAGATTAAACTCTGCTGTAAACTTACGTTTGCCCCACCCTCTGTTAAGAAGATGTGTTGAACTGGGAGTTATGTCAGGGAAGCCAATGACCTATGGTTTTTCCAGTCTGGGTTAGCGAGGAGTAGATCAGGGTTTCTCAATCTGGACACTATGTATATTTTGGGTTGGATAGTTCTTAGTGGTGGGGGCCGGCCTGTTCATTATAGCACATTAGTGGCATCATTGGCCTTTACCCACTAGATGGTAATAGCACGTCCCTACCACCACCAGCGGTGATAACCAAAAATGTCTCTAGACATTACCAGATTTCTGGGGAGAGACCTCTTCTCTAGTTGAGAAGCACTGGAGGAGATGGTCACCAAAAAGATGCGACTTTAAGGTCACTTGGGACTGGAACCCGCATGTTACCTCATGATTCAGTGTCTACGTTAATTTTCAAGAGGCTCTTAGTAAGATAGAACTTCAGAGCCTAGGGAAGATGCCAGGCTCAGCACTTACTTAGGAAAAGAGCAAGAAACTGACCCATTATGTGGCCCAGAAAAGGACCCCAGCATTTTTTTGGGGGGACAGTCTGTGCTTCTAGTTTCCCCTAAATCTTGTGAACACTGAGCCAGGGCTGCTGTGAAAGTGAAAGTGTCTGAGAGTGGGGGAGGGACCCTCCACTGGACTTCCACCTCGGAGAGCTGGGGGGCCCGCTGGATGCAGGGCGTCCGGGAGGCCACACCGTGGGCCTGCAGTGGTGGGAGAAACTGGGCCTGGCCGCCCTGCCTGTGGCCCGTTGATCCTGGGGTGGGGTTGGAAGAAGGGGAAATGCAGAGCCAACAGGCTTGACTGGAGGTGGCTCCAAGAGTGCACATTTCTTTCTTCTGATCCTTTCTCATCCATTTGAGCTCAACAATGAAAATCGTGACAGCCTTCCACTGCTTTCTCACGCTGTCACTCACATCTCTTACTTTTTCATGCATTTGTCTTCCTAACTCCATTGTAAGCCCCGGAGGGGGGGTTGCAGGGCACAGCATCCTTTCCTGCACTGTCCTTGGGTTTGACATCCCGTGCCTGCATGTAGGCGCTCTGTGGAAAGGGTCCTGACCACCCAGGGAAAGTCCCCTTCTGCCCTGTGGTTTGGGAGTGTTTAGTTGGAAGATTGTTGGGTGAATTTCAGGACCACCCACATTGTATCCAGTCACAGGCACATCTTCTTTTTTTCTTCTCAGTTCCCCCAAGCCAAAGTAGGGCAGAACAGGCCCTAGACAGCATGTGACTCTGAGATACTTAGTGACAGTGACTGTGGAGGGGTGGTTGTTTCAACTTATTTCCCTCCTGAAATTTAATGTTGAAAAAAATTATTCAGAAACAAAAAGATCCTTATTCTAGTCTCCCAAATAGTAAAGTGAATGAGGACAACAACAGAGGGTTTTTTCCACTTTATTTTGTCCATCTGATAAATCATGATTTGCGTGATATAGGATCTAGTTCTGTCCCTTAGAAAATCAGAGTAAAGGGAATGAAAACATTCGTACGTAAGACCTTTGTAACTAGACTAATTTATGCAATGTAGGTTATTATTCTTAATAAAAGAAGTCACATTTGAAAGTGTACTTTTAGGTAGGTAGGTGCATCAATAGATACGTAGATACACAGAGAAAGAATTAAATATATAAAGCAGTCCTATGAATCAATAACAATTATAAAAAAAATTAACAAGCAACATGAATGGACATTTTGCAGAATAGGAGTAATACTGCCAATAAACATCGAACCATCCCCCACAGCCCGCAGCGAGCTGGTCTACGTTCAGCATTCAGCTTCGCGAAACTCACAACGTGCTGACCTGGACCGGCCTGGGTCCTGGACCAAATGTAGTCTGTTTGCTGTGGTTGAAGCCTCTGCGCTCCCTGAGCAGCTCCCGGTCCCTGATGGATAAAGGTCCCCGACACATGCAAGCAGAGTCAAGGGCAAGAACATGCCTCTCAGACAGTGAACACTGACATGAGGAAGCTCCTCTCAAGGTCCATACCTGTCTTCATTCCTTTTTCAAGTAAAAATGTCCTATCTTTAGGCATAAATTAAGTCCTTTCCAAAAGGCATATACCTCTTACTGCCCAGGTCAAGAGCCTTCTGGCCACTTGGGGAACAGGAACTGAGGTCATTTTAAACATCAGGAGACAGAGGGCCAACTTGAGAGATGACAGGAAGTCAACATTCTGTTTTCTGATCACTGTTTTCAGACTCTGCAGTTTGTGTTAGATCGGCAGCCAAAGTGCGCTTGGATTGGCAGAGGGGAGCTCAGTGGCTCTCGGTGCATGTGTCTCTGATAATGGGTCTCGAGTGAGATGCCACATAGTCCTGGCCTGGTGCACAGAGCTCTAAGTACCTTCCAGACACGGCAGTCTGCCGTCTCTGCTCCACAGTTATAAAGCATGTGCACAGAGCCTCTCATGGGAGAACTATGGGGACACCACCACCGGTCCCCTGCAGAGCTGGAGCATGGTCCTTTGCGTAACGAATGCCGCTATGAGGGTGCTGAAAGATCCTAGGACTAACTGAGAAGAGTAAGTTGGTGATGATGGCTCCTTGACACACGAGACTGCTTGAAAGAAAAGAAATATAACCTCTCCTGGGGCAGCACTGTAGTTGGCTAATTGGATACAAGAGAAGGGAGTATGTGAAGAGCTGAAGTGAAGCCCCAGCTGTGGCCACAACAAGTGAGACCAAAGGGCACTGTGGCGAGCCAGGAAAATACCACGGGAGATCCATGGGGAGCCCAGGTCAATCAGAGTGATTCCATCCAGGGGATGGTACATGTACATTTTGTAGACTCCCCAGACGAGAACTGAGATATGGAAGTTACAAGGAGAGAAAATAATTACATTTCCTGTCTTATGGTTTACTCATGACTATTTTTCTCCTTGTAAGATCTCCCCCCACTTTGAACACTTTAAAAAAAAAAATCACCTTACAAACAAAAAGTTATGCCCATAAGTCAAGCAGCCAAATACAAAGGCATTCCTGCTCTGTGTCTGCAGGGCTTATGGGCTAGTAGGGGCACAGGCAAGGAAAAACTTACAAGACATCTAGACAAGTGATGGGCTGAGACAGCCGCAGGAGGGAGCCTATGGACAGGAGCCGGTCCTGCGACCATTCTGCCCATCGCTGCCTTTTTCTTCTTCAGGATATAGACTTGTATGTGCTTCAGTGAGTCCTGGACTTGCCATTTTTCTCACACCCGTTTTCCTGTGCACAGTCTCTGTTTCTCCGAGAAGAAAAAACTTTATAATTTTATATAGTGCCTCCTTGTGCGAAGAGATTAAACTGAAAGTCTCTATGACCTGGCCTTGCTTACCTGCCCACTTGTCTCTTCCTACACCCGCTTCCCCAGGCACACACACACTGTCACTCCAGAACCTCAGCCCCATCTTATCTCTTTCAGTTTTCTGTAGTTTCTCATGTGCCTGGAGTCCTCTCTCTTCAGGGCTCCCTTACTACCACCCAATTCTTACCCATGCTTTAGCCACAAGTGTAGTATAATTGTCCTCTGGGAGTCCTTAGGTCTGCAAATCATTGGAAGGGGAGTATAATAATCCTTCCTCAAGCCATTTAAACAGAGAGGCTCATAGCTCTAGAGACCGTGGTCTTCCTTTGAGGTGAGCTCAATGAACTTTCATGATACCAATCAACCCTATGAACAGATGGCTTGGTTTTGAACAAAGAAATTTGGCCTTAATCAGTAATATCTAACACTAGTACTCTAGGCCTTCCCTGGAGAGAATAAGCTTGAATTGCTTGTAAAGAGCAGCATTGACAAAAGATTGCCTAAGGGACGGATTGCCCATTGACTCGTCTTGATAGGAGTGTGGGAGGGGAGGAGGGTATGTGATACAGAAAAGAGTGCTTGGACTTGGGATCCTTCGGCTAATACTAATTTACAGTGAATCCCAGGGAAAGTTGCTTAATTACTTATTCAATAAGATTCATAATACGTATGTTGAGAGGAAGGAAATATCTCATGCCCATAACACACATTAGGTGTTCAGCAAACACTTGTTTCCTTTCTTATAGATAATCTCATTTCCAACCTCAGATCAAACTACTTTACCTTGACACCCCCACAGTATGGGTTCATTGAGTTATCCTTTAATGTTACACTCTCATTTTTTATCATTACTGCAAGTAATGAGTTTATGAAATTTGTTTCTGAGTGTGTTGTAAAAATGAGAACAAGGAATGGACAATGCCAGCGACTCTCTTCTGTGTGACTCTATGTGAGAAAATTTGCTGAGAATTCACTGCTCAGAAATACTATGTCTCCTTTGAGGGACTGCCATGGTTCCTCCTTTTTGGTAAGTTAGTTGTGCAATTTACTGTGTTTCTCATTTTGTCTTAGCTCCCAGGAAGCTCTGAGTTAAATTGACGCTCAATTACAACATATTTTCCTTTGTCTTTGATATAAATTTATGTCTCGATTGCAAATAAGTTTACTGTTTAAATATGAAAACCCCATTAAATTTTTTCTATTAAGAAGAACATGTAAGTATAGGCATTATATCAGTACCCACAACTCCTTAGATATCTTGTGGCTAGATTTCATACTTATTAGCAGCAACTAGACATTACAATTTTTAGTTCATAGATGAAAACACATCTATAAGTACTCATATTCTTTCCCTGGAGTTGCATAAAACGATGGTGTATTTAGTACATTGAGGTTGATCATTTCATTCATTCATTCCATTCATTCATTCATAAAACATCTCTTTGCTCGCCTCTACATGATAGGTCTGTTTCAAGGAGCATTCTAGATATTGTACTTCTCACGCCGACAGCACTCCCCTACCCATACCTCCATCTTTCTTAAAAAAAGTGATTTTCAACTTTGGTGCTGTCACATATTTTTTCTTCATAAGCTGTGAGGTGTCCATTACCAGGACTGTGACTGACTCAGGTGACAGCTGCTTCACTTCCTTGCTTCCTCCCTGTGCAAACCCCCCCTTCCCAAATGTGCACACACAGATCTTAGCTCTGGATGGGGCTCGCACTACCCTGCTGCTGGACCCCTGGCCTCTGGCGTCTGAACCCCTCGTATGCTTTCTTGTTGGTTTCGGAGTTTCAAAGTGAAAGAAGAAGTGGTGTGGTATAAAGATTTTGAGACCGATGTAGAATATTTTTTCAACATTTTAAAATAATTTTATAAATTTAACAAAAAGAATTTTTTTTTTTTATAAAGTCTGAACTAGCTACAAAGAATGAGCCAGTTACACATAGTATGGTATTTAGAAAGCTAGCTTCAGAGTCAAACTGCCTAAATTTGAATTCCACCATCACTAATTACCAGCTATGTGACCTTCCTCTTCAGTTCCTTCATCTGTAAAATGGGCATAGAGTGCTGACCTATATGGTTATTGTGAGGACTGAAGGAGATGACCTTTGTCACACCCTTCACATAATAGCACTAATGATATGTGCTTCGCAAGCATCACTTGTCATCATATCACCACTATGGGCATCGCTACAATGTAGGTCTCCTATCAGCTCCTTCTAACGGGGTCATTGGTGAAAGTCACAGCCAGCGGTGCTAGGGTTTGGCTTGTCTTAGTCCAGTTTAGTTCTGTCTTTTCTTTAGAGAAACGGGGCCTACAACATCTTCTGCTCCACTCTCCTGGCCCGCAGCCACCCTGTTGGTTTGTGGCTGACGGGCCACGTCTTGCTCCCACTCCTCTTACCGCCAATGTTTGAATGTGCCGCCCTTAACACAGACGAATTTTATCAATTATGTTTATGTAGTTGTATCCGTTTTTCCCCTTTTTCTTTCTTCTTGCTGCCCTTCCGCTCCCCTTCCCCTTCTTCGGCCGCTTCATTCCTAAATCAGTGAAGCGCCTGGGCTGTGACTTTCCAGTAAGTGTGAGGAGGAGCTCCTGGGAAATTTTCTGCAGAAGGCCGGCTGTAGAGGTGTCGCTGTCTCTCTGCTATTGAGTGGGAGCAGGTCCTCAAACTTCCCTTACTTTGGGTAGGAAGAGAGTGACTCTGGGGGGGGGTGCCGCCTGGAAGACCCTCCCTCATTACTGAGTAGCCACTTCCCCCAGAGCTGCTAACTCCCACTGTCCCATGTACCTCTGGCCGCTGGAGTGAAGTTGAATGTTGTTTGGGCCTCACTGGGGCCAGTGTTTCATGTCTGTGGTCACTGACATGGAGGTTACAGCAGCAGCTGACTAGTTTTTCTGATTTACTGTAAGAATCCTGCACGTGGCCTGTTACTATTTTCAGATCCTTATTTTTAGATATAATTATGAGAAAACAGCAGGACCTTCGAAATGAGACATTTGTCTTCCTTGGCCTCATTTTCTGCTGTTGCTACTCAGGAGTTCTTAAGCGTCTTCCTCCCCTCTCACTGCTCCTGCATTTTATTCTGTGCACTTGGTCGTTTGGAACCCAGAAACCCATAGCTGGTGGGCAAGAACCCTCACCACACACACAAACCGAGGTTATGATAACAATAGGTAGAGCACAGCTGTCTCCCCAGGTCCGTTCTCAGCCAAGGTCCTTTGGGCTCTGTTCTGAGGCCATCCTGTTGTCTCTTTGTTTGACACTGATCCCTTCTGAGCCATCCCCTGTTCTCTGGCCCAGCCAGTGTGGCCAGCTGCTCCAATCTGTCTCAGATTCAGAGAGATCCTGAGAATGAGACAGTCAGTAAGAAAACCAGGAAAGTGACCCTAGCCCCAATGTTCTGTAGCTGAGAAAACCAGATATTTTGAGAAAATAATGCCATCATTGTGATAGGTGCTCTGTATATTTACTAAATTCAATTCCCAATGAGGTCACATAGTTTAAGGCAAAAAAGTGAAATTATGGGAAAACTTTTTAAAACCTTAAGTTGGTGTATGGGGGTGTGTGTGTGTGTTTCCTATTAGCAAGTCAGAAGTCCTTTCGAATTCTTTCTTTAGCCGCCCTGAATTTGCCATGTTAGTTTCCTCCATCTGTGTTCATGACATTTTTTTACTCTTGCTCATACGTTTTTTGGAAGGACTGGGAGCCACACCTGTCAGTCACATGGCAAGTACTTCTTTTCAGAATCACACAAAGCCCTCTGCCCTGCAGAATCTATATCTGGCCCCTAGGTTTGCCAGTCTACTTCCTGGATTTCTTTTTTCAACTCTGCCGGTCCTTCCTCATCACCATGGCCACCACCACTCATCTCCTCCTGGAAGCCTTCCTGAATTGCCCAAGTAGAATTAATCTCTCTTTCTTCTGTGGAATGATAGCCCTTGGCTCACTTTCCTTCTCTTCTGTTTGACACATATTTATTGAACACCTGCTCAACGCTGGGCACTTCACTAGGCTCAGGATGTAAGGAGATAAAAAAGATTAAGCTCTTGACTTCAAGTAGGTCACGGTCTCATTGGAGAGACGCTCAGGGGGAAACAGGGCTGTCCCACTGAAGAGAATCAATTCATAAGTGACGTCATTGTAATTGTGACATTTAAAAAGCTGATTCAAGGTTTGTTCTATAATTAAAGTTTTCTTGCTCCACTGGAGCAACAGCCCCTAAATATATACAAGGGACAAGTTTTAACTTTTTAATTCAAGTCTATACTCTCCACAAACACACATTGCCGACCCCAGATTGCTATGCTGATCAACGGCCAATAGAGGGGGCCCGCAGACAATGTACAGTTACTGTTGCATTTCTACTGGACAACTTGGTCTGTTTCTGTCTTCCTCTCCAGAAAGTCTGAGATTTAAGCAGTCTCTGGCCAGCACAAAGTTATCCCCCATCTCATCCTTCTTTGGCCTGAAATGCCCAGCACTCTAATGAAAGTGAGTGATGATTTAGTCATCTCTGTGTCTTTAGAGATAAAAAGTGAGGTTCCAGATAAAAAGTGTTTCTTGAATGAAGACACACACAGACACACACAAACCAGCTCAACTAAGCAGCCAGGCCTGAGGGTAGGGGGGTGTCATTAAGAACACCACCCTTGAAGTCAGATAGCCTGCTCAGCCTTTAATGACCTTTTTGAATTTGGGCAAATCACTTTAATCTCTCTGGGCCTCAGTTTTCTCATCTGAAAAATGGGGGCAGTAGTCACGCCCCCTTTATAGTGTTGTTATAAGAATGAAATAATGTGTGTACAAGTCACTTAGCATAGTGCCTGACCACAAATTGTTGTTTTATTATTGGTAGTATTTCTCCTTTGATGGCCTCATCTCTAATAATAGTTCCTCCAACCAGCTCAGCCACTCATACTCATAAGTAAACCATGTCATTCCTATAATTGTACCATCTCTGAAATCTTGTTTTCAGGCTTCCCATGTTGTGACTGCCACACCCTATGAGCCCAGCTCACCCACTCGGCAACTGTCTGATCTCAATTCTCTAGATTCTTAATTCTGGCTTTGTAGAACTGCTGAACAACCCCCCTTAAATTCCCTGCCCCTCTCTCCCGCTGTCATACCCACCAGGAAAAATCCCTAACCCTGTTTAAACCAATGGTTCACCTTCTTGGTGCTTGTGCCTGGGCAGCTGAACGTGGCTGGGGAAAATCAGATCACTGAGCTGCCTGGACTTACTTAAAATTGTGACCAATCGTATTAGGTAAACATTCAACAGAGCCAGACAAGCCTACTATGCCTACCTAGTAAATTTACTTTCCTTTTCCCCAAAACTTGTTTTATCTCTCCTCAAGGCCTTATCACCTCTTCCCACCATCACTCTCACTTTTATATTTCATAAAGAAAAATATGTTCACCTGAATGAGAACCCCCTCATTTTTCTGCCACCAAACGCTTTCATTTACCTACATACTTACCTCCAGTATTACCCTTAGCCCTGGGCAATGAAGGGCCCCATCCAGAGGCTGGGATCTTAGAGGGTCCTGCTCCTGCTGTATTACTCCTCACAGGGTGAGGCATCTGACCAGGGGGACCTGCCCACCTGTAGCCTGTGCCCTGCTTGCCTTCTAGACCACTTGGGACTGTGAAATTCCCTGAAGGCCAGAGCTGTTTCCAAGGCCCACACAAATGTTTTCCTGAGTCCCTCCAATGATTTCCCCTCAGATGGTTGATCGCAGGGAGGCCCAGAACAGAGCTTGGATGTCTGTGCTGATGTGTCCATGGATTTGTGTGTGAGGCCCCTCACTCTGAGAAATGGAGCTGGAGGTGGGAAGAGAAAGGGGTGTGGGCTGCAGGATGGGGTCTCCATTTCTATTCTTGCCATGGGCCTTCAAAGGTCGGTAGTGGACCTGGTCAATTCTCATTCTGCAGTCAACCTAACTAAGCACTGGTGCACGTCAGCCCACCAAGAAGGTTCTCACCAAAGCCACTAATAACCTGTACCTTGGCAAGCCCAGGGTGAATCCTGTCCTCTTGTCATTCCACTGCTCTGCCGTGTTGGACACACTCAACCATTTCCTCCTGGAAGTAATTTCAAGGCTCCCTGACACCATGCCCCCTTGCTTCCCCTTGCCTCCCTGGGTGGTCTTCCTGAGTCCTCTTTGAAGGGGCCTCCTTTCCACCAGACCTCTTAACTTTGAAGTTTCCAGGGCACTAACATTTGGCAAGTTGCTCAGGCTAAAAATCTACAGTCATCTTCCATTTGTCTTTTTCTCTCCCACCCTGCACTGAATCCACCAAAAAAACCTTTTAGACCCATTACTTGCTAATGTCTCCAATCTGGTGATTTTCATTACCTCTGATACTGTAAAAACACCATCACTTCTTGCCTAGTCTACTGTAATTATTTGCTAACTAGTTCTCCTGCTGCGACTCTTGTCTTGTACCATATATAATGTGGACCATAGCCAGACTTGTTATCTTCTAAAAGTAGAAATCAAGTCATGTCATGTCTTCTTTAAAACCTTCATAATACATGGAATGAAATTCAAACCAATGGTCTGCTTGTGGGATCTGCCCCCTGCTCCCCTGTCCCAACCTATCTGTTGCTCTTCTGTTCCCCTTACTTTGCCCTTCAGCTACACTCACCTTCTAGTTCTTTAAACACTTGTTGTTCAAGGCTACAAGACCTGTCGGCTGCTCTTTCCTAAATGCCCTTCCACAACTCTTACCATGGACTTTTCTCCACTCCATTAATTTTCATTATGTCTTCAAAGAGGTCTTTCCTGACCAAAGTATCTAATATAGCCCTTACTACTCCAATCTCTTTTTGTCCCATTATTTTATTTTCTTTATAACACTTTTTGTACCAGAATTAATATTCATTTGTTTGCATATCTATGGTCTCTACCCCTCCCCCCCCCACCACCACTGGACTGTAAGCCTCTTGAAGGCAGAGCATTGTCTATTTTCTTCACTTCTAGGTCATTGTACCAAGAACAGTGTCTGGCATATAATAGGTGATCGTAAAAGTCTGCTTACTTTCCTTTACCCCACAGATTGAAGTAAGTTAAAATAAGACCAATGCATGTTTTTTTACTGCTCTTATTAGTGTTGAGCAGTGGTTTGATCCAGAGAGGCAATTCTGACTTTCTTATGCAGAATAAAGTAGGATTTTTGATTTCTGAGCTGATTTGGAACAGCATGTGGGTGACTGAGCATTCAGCTATTCTGGAGAGAGGTCAGAACCTGAGTCACAGGTCTTAGATTTCTGAATAGGGTCACAAGAGACTCTTCTTGCTACTATAATCAAAATCTTTTTGACCACTGAGACTCAATGTGGCCAAAGAATTTCTCCCCTTCAGACTGAGGGGCCTGGGGCAGCCATGCTCACCAGTCCTGCTCCCCTCCAAATTCTTCTCTTTAACATCTTTAGCAGCCAGGCAGCTCCTAACTCAGGCATGAGGCACCTTTACTCAGGAAATAAAAATACTAAAGTTCTACAACAGTGTTGTCAAATGGTCAGTTAGTATAAGTGGGTAGCTGAGATAAGGGGTGAGGAGAGGCAAGTAAGAGGAAGAAAAGAGCAAAGACAAAGGGAGTAAGACAGAGGCACCCGGGTAGAGGGGTCTGGAAAAAGGAGGAGGGAAAAGTGGAGAATGTGAGGTGAGCATAAGAGAGAAGCCTCTGTATGGTTGTTCAGTACGGGAGGACACTTTCCAAAGCCCCACAAGTTGACTCATCAGCCACCCAACTGAGCTAATCAATCACATGTTCAGAAAGTAATTATGCTCTTATGCAATTACCGATGACAGAATAGGCTATGATTGTTACTCTGGACTATGTCACTCAATTGTTATTCTTTCTTCTCCTTCTTTGGAGAGATTGGAAAGCTAAAACCAAGGCTTCTCAGACTTTCTTGCAGCTAGGATTCTAGAAATAGATTACATTCTGCCCATTAGATTCACTCATATAAGATGTGGAAGGTGGAAGAAAGTGCAGGCATCTTCTTGTGGCTCTTTCCTGGGTGTTGCCGCTGGCATGCAAGGCCGGAGCATGCGAGGCTTCTGGGCAGCAGAGCTCCCGTGTCCACACTCCAGCATCCTGGGCACAAGGGGCTGTGGCAGAAGCCACTGTGCTGGGTGGGGCCTTACCTGTGGAATTTCCACGGTGGTGGCCTCCAAGGTGGTAACTCCCTGAGGGAATCAGGGCTGTATTTCTCTGGGAAGTGTTCCAGGGGGTTAGCTCCTACTCTTTCAGCTCCTCCAAATGTTTCATAAGCTTATCAACCACATATAGTAATAATAATCTGTGTAATAATAATAATCCTAATAATCCGAATAAGATCATAATCCTTCTAAGGTAGTTCCTATTTCCTAGACTAAGCTCCTATTGACATATTGTCTTATGACCCCACTGCAAAGTTCGCACATGATTTTATCATCTTCTCCACCTGGAATGGCCCATTCTATAAACTCCTTCACCAAACACATCTTCAGAGTCTCTGGTACCACTGACACCCCAGCAACCAGTTATTGCCTGGGCAAACTGTAGCCCTCCGGGACACACTTCTGTGGTTCAAATATTCTACAAGAAATTCACCAACCAGGAGGGAAATCTCTACAATAATTCTATCCAGCACTTTTGTGTTTCCTTCAAATAGACAGAGTCATTAGTTCAGCGGCTTCCATTTCAGGTTGTCTCTCTCCAGGCATTCTCTCTACTGTCCACTCTTCTCTGCTCGATCAAGTGGCCAAGATTACCTTCTCAGGGCTGGCTGCATGGATATGTGACCCGTGGAGTCACAAAGGGTCCAGAGCTCAGAAGGGGCCCGCATTTGGTTTAATGCCTTACTGTCGCCATCTTGAAAGTCAATAATTTTTGAACAAGGGGACTCACATTTTCATTTTTCAGTGGACCCTACAAATTATGTAGTTGACCCTGACATTCTTCCACCTTGTATCTCAGGAACGGGGTCATTGTTGAAGAGTCCTCAATCCCAGCACCTCTTCCTGCCCCAAATAGTGCACCCCAGTCCTATTAATTCTGTCTCCTACCTGTATCTCAAATCTGCCCCCTTGTCTTATCTCTGTTTCAGGCCCAGGTTACCCTGCAGGCCTCCTAACCATTGTCCTGCCTCCGGTTTTCATGGTTGTTAAATTATTCTCTGCAAACTCCCTAATGCCTCCATATGCTGATAGTTTCACTGATCAGAACAATTACTCCAGGGCTCAAGGGAATCATGGGAAGATGGCATCAGTCTCTTGAGTTGAACCTCCCCTGCCCCTCCTCTAAGTCACTGGTTCTCAAACTTAGCTGCCCATGGGAATTGCCTAAGGAGATTTTTTAAAAATCTGCTGTCCCGGGGTGTGGCCAGGGGTGTAGTCTAAGTATTCCGATTTTGATAAGTCCCCAAGTGACCCGCTATGCAGCAGCATTGGAGATCTGCCACTCCGAGTGCTGCCTGAAAACACAGCCACAGCACAATGGCCACACCCAAGTCAAGTGGGAAAGGGGGAAGGGACTCCTGAAACATTTGGTGTTGTATTATTTTATTTTTGTGGTTTTGAGCTTTGAAATGTTCCTCTTCTCTAATAATATACATTAAATCATTATTTATATCCTAGAGTATAGCTTTGAGTGATGTACAACAGTCCATGAGGAAAAAATGATGTTTTAGGGTGTTACTGAAACCAAAGGTGAACATTTTTTACTTATGATGTGTGTGTGCAGAGGGAGGGGATGCTAGTAATAGTAATTGATGCTGTTTGTCAACAGATTCATGGAGAAAAGGAAGTTACATACTTTCTCTCCCAGAAAGTCCAGCTGGCACTTGTGTCACCTGTATCCCAAAAGGGGCTAGAGATGCTCATTCTCATTTAGAGCCCAGGGAAGGTTCAGGACTTGCCACATTCACTTGATGAGCCAAGAGTGCTGGCCTAATCCCAGCCAGTCTTCTGACTCTCAACTCCAGCTTTGCCGAGGGTCTGCCAGGGACTCTGGATGGGAACCAGAGGGGAATGGGAAGGAGCAGGGAAAACTCAGGCATGCAAAACAGGGACTCAGTGTGAAAGGTTAAGAGAGAAGGTGGAGCATACACAGCATGAATAAATATGGCTAAAGAGTCATTGGGCATTTGGAACATTCTAGAGGACAGTAAGGACCTTATCTTCAATTGGAATAGCCTTCCTCTATTTTCTTTTATATCAACAGCTGCTATTTTTCCTTTCTGTTTCAAATAACTTCATGATTATACACATAATACCCAACTACCACCTACATCAGGCCAATATTCAGTGTCCTTTTCTTTGAGTCCTGGATTGGCTTCAGTAAGCCCACAGTCCTCTTAAAATTGTATGAAAAATTATACGTATACATGCAGATTCTCAAAGGGGTTTGTAATCTTACAAAGGTTAAAGCCACTGCTTTATGTGTCCAAGTAGAGAAAACCCCTCAGTAAGGAACCTTGTGATAATAGCCCAGATAAAAGGGGCCAATGGCTCCCATTCTCTGTCCCACTGCTCCTGCCCAAAGGATTTCTCTGGGTGCTGTGTGTAGAGAGATGAGGAGGGAAAGATAGGTCTGAAAACATCCCACGGGTTCCCTAATCCAGGGGCTTTTTCTGGCCCTTTCTTCCTGGCTGGGGCTAATATGATGCTGACAAGCAACAGAAATTCCTAGAATTGCTTCTTGTTGCTAAACTGCAGGTCCTGCCAGTCACAGGACCACATCCTGTTCCTTGAGGTGTAAACTGAAGCTGCCCGCGGCCACCAGATGGCAGGCAGCACGTCGGCCGGGGCTGGGAGGGTTTGGTTGGCGCCCTGGACCCCTGGAGCTGCAGCTGGCAGCTGAGAGCAGGTTCCTGTCGCCATTTCATTAGCTTCAGAATAACGTGACTGTGTGTACAGCAGGTGATTGAATTGTGGACTCTGCTTGCTGTGCTGGGGCAGGGATTTACTCACTTTCTATTCTCTCTCTTGGTTCTTATATCATAATGGGCAGGCAGAAAAACCACCTTCGGCATCCTGACAGCTCTAAGGGGGAAAACGGGGCTGCCAGAAAAAAGCAAAACTTATCAACATTCATGAAATCAGCCATGCAAATTGTGGAGCATAAGTTATGATTTCATTTGCTCTGTAGCAGTGTAAAGATTGTAAATGGTTCTTCAAGACAGAAAGGGGGTGAAAAATACAGATTAAGAATTCCATTTCAAGGAGACACCTGGTGTTTCTCCCTCCAGGTGACCTGAGACCCACAGTCATTTGTTTAGTGGTAGGCTTCTAGAAGATAGGTGGCATTATTGTCACTTTACAGGTGAATGTAATAGGCCTCCTTGGGGCTGTTTCGCCAGCTCCTGCTCTCAAAGGGCTCCCAGTCTCCATGGGTGGCCACAGGCTTGGCTTTTGTAACCTTGCCACTTTGAACAGCAATGACTGGAGCAGGGTGAACAGCTGACTCAAATTGCGTCTGTCTTGTTTTCTCTCAGTCTGAGGTCCACAGAGAATGGGCATCTGGAACTGAGCCCTGTAAATCGTAGGGCATGAACAGGATGGCCCTTGAACTCTGTTAAAGCTCAACACTGGCAAAATCGACCTTGATCTTTACTCATCCAAAGCCATGATTTCCTCCCCAATATTTTCTTAGATTTTTTTGAAATAATGTTATCCTTAAAAAATTATACACACATACACATGCATTACCTACCTATATATGTATGTGTGTGTGTCTATATTTATATCAGGGTTTCTTAATCTCAGTACTATTGTCATTTGGGACCAGACAATTCTTTGTTGTCGAGGGCTTCCCTGTGCATAGTAAGGTGTTTAGCAGCATCCCTGGACTCTACCCACTTAGTGTCAGTAGCAGGCCTCCCAGTTGGGACAACCAAATATATCTCTCCAGACATAGCCAAACGTCTCCTGAGGATAAAACCATTCCCAGTTGAGAACCACTTACCTATGTATGTGTGTATGTATGTATGTGTCTTATCTATTTATTTATATTAAACCAGCTTGATTCAGAATCTATTTCTTGAAGCCAAAATATTGTTGACTAAGACAATAAGAAAACATGAAGAAATTATGTGAACCTCCCAAATATGAACACAGCAAGTTAGCAGCAGAACCAAGACTGGAGAGTATGTCTCCTGAACACTACTCAGTGGGCTTCCACCTACTTTCCACAAGAGAATTCCTTTGCAGAGTCTTTAAACCCACTCACTTGCCAACATTGTACTATCCCTTCTGCTAAAACCCAGTACCACTGGAACTGAGGGATTGTATTTATGGAATGAAACACCCCTGGCTCTATTCTCTATTTTGTCTGGGACACCAAAGTGGATAATCTGGGTGAGGAGCATGGCTGAGCTATTTCCACACGAGTGTGAGCTTGTTGCTGGGGAGGGCAGGCCCTCGCCTTGCCTGATATCTGCGAGGGAGACAAGCTAAATGAGGGGCACAGACATCAACTCGGGATCCTGTTCTCTTTCAGCCTGGGGACAGTTAGCTGGATATGCTGGTCTTCCCCATATTTCCATGTTTTTTAAGGCCACACACCTCACCTAAGTCCCTGTGAGATGGTAGATGTTGTCTTTTTTCTATTCAGAACTTGCATTAGCTATGGAAACTTTTGAAGGTCAGGACGAAGTGAGAATGTCATATGATTCTGTGTAAGAAGTGTAAGCAGATGAAAAAATTTATTTTGAAATTGACATCTAGAAAAATTTATTCATTTTGGCCTGAAGTTATGTAAGTTTGGCAAATGCACAGAGTCGTTTCATAATCACCACAATCAAGATACAGAACAGTTTCATCTCTTTTTTTCTTAGCCTCTCTTCACCAACCCTAACCCTGGGTAACCACTCATCTGTTCTCCATTCCTATGGTTTTGCTTTTTCCAAAATGTCATATAAATGGAATGTAGCCTTTGGAGTCTGATTATTTTATTCAGCAGAATGTATTTGAACTTCATCCACGTTATTGCTTGTATACATATTTCTCTCCTTTTTATTGCTAAGTAGTATTCCATTGCATGGATGTAACCATTCATCAATTGAAAGACTTTGGGGTTGATTCTAGTTTTTGAAAATTATGGATAAGCTGCTATAAATATGTGCTCACAGGTGTGAACAGAATGTCTCATTTCTCATGGGTAAATTCTGAGTAGTGGGACTGCTGGGTCATATGTTTAACTTTGTAGGAAACTGCCAAGTTGTTTTCCAAAGTAACTGTCCTATTTTGTGCTCCCACCAGCCATGGATGACAGTTACAGCTGTTTCTCATTCTTACAGTTCTTGAAATTGTTAGTTTGCCTTTAAACTTCATTTTAATTATTCTAAAATGTTTGCAGTAGTATCTCACTGTTGTTTTACTTATTGTTTTCCTAATGACTAATGACATTTTCACTTGGTGAAGTATCTGTTCAAATATTTTGCCCGTATTTGAAATTGGTTTGTTTTCTTATTGTTGAGTTTTGAGAATTCTTTATATATTCTGGATGTGATTCCCTTGTCACACTTGTGATTTGAAAATGTTTTCTCCCAATCTGTGGCTTGCTTTTCATTCTCTTCGTGACTTTCATAGAGCAAAGCCCTTTCTATTTTGATGAAGTCCAACGTCACATTTTCCTTTTATAGGTTGCACTTTTGATGTCAAGAGTTGTTTTTGATGATCCCGGCCCAGGGTAGACCGTAGATATCAAATATGTTTCCTAAATGTTAAAGGCTCTTTGATCCTGTCATTCAGCTTCTGCCTGCAATGGTTTGTAAACGTTTTCTTTCATTTTTCTGCTGCAGCACTGCCCATATGAACACACCCACACACTTCAGCGTTACAAACACAGATTTCCTGTGTCACTGTGAACCCTCAGCCCTCCCTTCCCAGGCCTCCTCCCAAAGATCACAAAAGTCACATTTTCCAAAGTGTGTGTTTTCTTTTTTTTATCATGCAGGAGAAAGTGCAGGAGGATTGGATAGTCAATGCTACTTTTATAGCTGAACACTCTCAGTCCTCTTTAGCAAAATTATGCAAGCAGGAAAGGCATTCTGGAAGCCTGTCTCCTCAACAATACACTCGTGTAGCAAAACTGATGCTGTGTACCAGCAGAACTTAATGTTCGAGTCAATGAATTGGCTGCGTTTCTATGTGTATTTTGAAACAAAGTCCCATATATTAAAAGGAAGAGATGATTTTAGGGGCTGCTCTTAAGTCTGGGTACAGCCTCCTCCCACTTCTCTTAGGTCTGATTTGAAGTCAGCTGTATCATAGTAGATGCATTAAAAAAATGCCAGGAAAGAAGAGAGAGGGGAAGGGTGGAGTCGAAGGAAGAAAAATAAGATTCATTCTTGAGCACACGAAGTAAATTCCTTCTTCCATTTATTTAATTTCACGTTAAAATATTACTAATTCTTTCCTAAATGTGCCTCGTGACAGTTTATTTTAAGGCATGTAAATTATTCTGTTGGATGAATCTCTATTCAGTGCACATATGGAATTTAGTGAAATTATCCCCTTAGAACAAAACCCAACACAAACATTGCAGTTACTTTTCACCTGGAAAAGTCTCTTGTGCTATAAGATGTGCCAGGTCAGAGGTACTCGAAAATGGGAGTGAATCCTGGGTGTCACGGTGTCAGTCACAAAGCCACCCATTCGTGGTTCCCCTTCTTCCACTTCCTGTCCGTCCAGCTGTGCTTCATGCTTCTGCAGCTTCTGCGCCAGAACTTCAGTGTTTAGCGGCCTTCAGTGCCCACTGGCTGAAAGCAAACACATGGATAGAGGAAAAAGAAAGGCCCTTAGAGTGTCGGCCCGGGGACCGAAGGTCTCGGGTTTGATTCTGGTTAAGGGGCATGTACCTCGTGTTGGTTGCAGGCACGATCCCCGCGCGGGAGGCAACCGGTCGATGTGTCTCTCACATCGCTGTTTCTCTCTCTCTGTCTCTGTTTCCCTTCCCCTCTCTCTGAAAAGCAATGGAAAAAATATCCTCGGGTAAGGATTGAAAACAAAAAAGAAGAATGACTTTCTTCTAGTTCTTCTAGGGGCAACAAGAGAGTGGTGTGAAGGCTGTGACAACTGTCAGGGAGTGGTCGCCACAGAAAGGCACCTTCGGGCAGGCCTGCGTCTCACCAGGAAAGCCCGGATCAGACAGAGGCGCTTGGGATGCTCACAGATGCCTGCAGACGAAATCCTAATGTTTTTGTGAGAACCTTGGGTGATAAAAGGGAAACCCCCTAAACCAATTTCCCCCCCAGACAGCTGATAAAGTTTGACAGCGCAGAAGAGGAGGCAGGATGTCCGTGGCAGGCTCACAGGGGAAGGTCTGCGTTCTGCAGGCCTCACCCGAGTGCTGTGAAACGGCCTGAGATGAACAGAAACGCCGGTGGAGGACATGATTTTATGACAGAGTAAATTCTCAATAATTTCCCACAAGTCAGCAGTTCTAAACAAGACATTGACATTGATTTTTTTTTTTCCATTTATGTGTCATAAATTTTAGAATCATTTCTTTTGTCAAACCATACACATTTTAACAGCGTTGCAAAATGTCACAGCAATGGAAATTTTCATATATTCCACTACTCTCAATTATATGACATAGGAGAAATGTCATAAATGTTTTGCTGTGTCATTTTTTGTTTCTTTGCAGTGTTTCACCTGCACATAATTTCCCCTTGCGCTGCTAAGATACCAAACACTTGGCCGATTCCTAAGAACTTACGATTCTTCTTATTTTCGGTAGTTGAATTTTCAGGTCATAGTCTCTCAATTCCCTCCTACTGGTTAGAGCTAGAGATTCTTTACCACCTAAGAAAGTATTCTTCTATTCTGATAATTAATTTTCTAATATAAAACAATGTTGAACTTTATCAAATATAAGTTCACAATCTTTTGAAAATGTATGGCCTTTAGTACTTTTACCTATTGATGCCACATCATTTACTATTTTTCCTAATATTAAAGTATCCTTGCAGCCCTGCAGTATCCTAGACACTTGGGGCGTACACGAGTAACAAAACGGGCAAGTCTCAAATTTCATGTAGTATGTAACAAAACGGGCAAGACTCAAATTTCATTTTAAATATGGTCTATTTAAAATGATCTTTATAAAATGACTTAGGAATTATTCCTCATTTTCCTACGCAGACTGTTCAGCACCTCACTGCTTCCATTATGGGTTTCTTTTGTGTGCATGGCAGCTAAATATATATAGTTCCTGTCTTTCTTATTATTACTTTATTGAGGTATAATTTATATGCCATAAATTATTTTATGGTATGTGTACAATTCAATAATTTTTAGTAAATTCATAACACTATACAGCAATGCCGGCCGGGCGTGGCTCAGAGGTTGAGCATTGACCTGGGATCCAGGCGATCAGGGTTCGATTCCCGGTCAGGGCACATTCCCCGGTTGCGGGCTGCAGCCGATCAATGACTCTCTCATCATTGATGTTTCTATCTCTCTCTCCCTCTCCTTCCCTCTTTCTGAAATCAATAAAGATATATATTTTAAAAAAAATAACATTATACAACAATCAGTACAATGCAGTTTTCAAACACACGCTGCCCATTTCCAGTCAATCCCTGCTCTCACCCTCAGCCCCAGGCAACCTCTGCTTTCTGTCTCGAGGGGATTGCCATTTGTGGGTATTTTTTATACGTGGGCTCATAACACGCTGTCTTTTGCCTTCATCTTCTTTCACGTAGCATGTTTTTGAGGTTCATCATGCTGTGGCCGTGTCCGCCCTTCATTCCTTTTTATTTTTAGGCAGTGTTGCGCGGCCTAGCTATCTGTCGTCGTGCTTGCCCACCCACCAGTTGCTGGAGTCTGGACTGCTCCGTCACGTTTGACCTCTGTGAGTCCCGCTGCGGGGGACATCAGCATAGACGTCACGCGGACCCGTGTCTCACTTCTCACGGATAGGTTCCTGGATGCGGGATTGCTGGGCGGAGCGGTCAGCTTTTACATGGAACGTTTAAGAAGCGTCCAGTTTAGGGAGAGTAGCTCCCTCTCTGCTCAGGGAGCTTCTTTTTTCTTTTTGGGATAGCCCCAGGTTAATTGGAAATGTCCCCCCACCTCATAGGTACAGCCAGTCACTCGGTGTGGGAGCCAGGAGGACAGGGCCACCTCTGTCTCTGGCTGGACTCTCAGCACCTGGGGTAAGCTGGCAGTCACCTGACCCCGCCAAGCCCCTGTTCTGTGAGCTCTTCCAGAAGTGGCTCTTGGGATCTCCATCTGTCCCCCGACTTCAGCACCGATGCTCCTTTCTAGATGTTGGTGCAGATTCTTTCTGGAACATTCCACCCCCCGCCTCTGGGGCAGCTGTTCCCAGTATACACTGAATTGTAAGTTGGTCAGCTCCTCTCTCAGGTCAGCCTGCCACCTGAGATCTTCCCAGCAAATAGCACACAGACAGCATCCTTCTGTACTTTTACTTTTATTTCCCCTTTTCTTTCATTATCCTGATGTAATTCTTTGGTTATTTCCATGGAAATTTGGAAGTGGAGCTGTTACACATTGAGGTGAAACCGTGTGGAGCTCCAGGTGGCTCTGCCTCCCTAGGCATCCTCAGAGCAACCCCCGCGTGCTCCCTCTGGCATCCCCACCATCCCTCCCTCTTAGCCCCCAAGACAAGGCCAACATTTCCATGGTCCTGTTTCCTTGGCCCCGAAGAATGTGGTCAGGCTCTATGGTTTCTGTGATGTCTTGGTTGACAGCTCCAAGCTATACTAGTCTTTTCCTTCCCTGAGCACTTTCTCTTATATTTTCTTTCCCAAATAATGAACCCTACATTTCTGTTGCCCCTTCTCTACTCGTATACTCTGCATACATTATGGAACAAGTAGAAACTGTTAGTATGCAGAGAGAGAAGAATCGGGGGACTGAGAGGGCCTTAGCAAGCATCTTCTTCAACAACCTCATTTTATATCTGTAGAAACTAAGCTCTGCAGAAGTTACTCTTGTTAATGACAATAATAATAGTAATAAGCAAATCTGTACCCACTTTACATTTCATAAAATATGTTGTATCCAATATATTGTATACACTATATTGACGCTTATATATTGTATCCTGCTGGCGCCCTGTCCCATCAGGCACAGAAGGGTGATTTGCCCAAGGTGACAGAGCCAGCTCTCGAAATGCTCTATTTCAAAACTTTTGGAATTTGCTTTGGTTTAGATTCTGCAAAATCTTCCTAACATTGGGATAGATTCCTCTCAGTGATGTCCTCTTTCCTGACTCACTTTAAGTCAAAATGTTTAGATTGGGAGACTCAGACTTCAGGTTGTTGAAGAGAAAACTGACATAGAGCTTTTACAAGTAACTATTTTTAAAAAATGACAGCAAATAGAAGATGGAAAAATTAGCCATAATCCCACATCTCTGGAAAATAACCAGTCGGGTGTGAATCTTGCCATTGTGTTGTTCTGTGCCACACCGCATATGTATCTACACTTTTCCGACGCTGTAATATTTGTGTATATGTGTATATTTTTAATAAAATGAAGTCACCCTGTATATACTATTTTGGAAGAAGCATTTCTATATCTTACTCATAAATTCAATGTGTTCTTATGTCACTGTAAGCCAATGAAGAGTCATTTTTAAGGGTACACGGTATTTTACTTTATGGGTATAGCATACTTCATTTGACTGACTCCGTGTTATTGGACATTTAGTTGTTTACATTTTTTTACACAATGGTACTGCAGTGAATACCCTTGTAAATAAATTTAATATGCATGTATTATTGCCTTAACTAAATTGCTAGGAGACTTTCTTGTTAAAAGGGCATGGATGTGTTTGTAATTTTGATATATAAAGTCTGGTTTAGAGTTGGAGAGATATACCCAGAAGATGATGGATCTGTAATATTTGAGACCTAAGATCTTATGCCAGAATAAATCAGCCATACAGCCTGTTGAGCTGTCGGTTATAGTGGCTTTTGTCTTTCTACCTCTCACCCTGTGTTATTACTGAGACTGCTCAGGGGATCTTCTTTAGCCTAATATGAAAATTCATAAACACTCTAACCAAGAACTTATCAAATCATCTTGTTTAATTAAAGTCACCTAGAGTATGTCTTTTGCCAAATCTGTTTTTTAAAATCAATTAAATGAATGCATCTCTAGAGGTGTATGCTCTTGGTATAGAACTGGAGTCCTGCGTGAGCTGGCAAATTAAACTTGACATGTGGCACCTAAAGAAGGGTTAGTATACAAAGCAGTTAGCTGAAAGATATTTTATAGGTCAATCAAAAAATTTAGAGTTGAAAATGCATTCAAGATGATTTATTTCCATCCCTTCATTTTACAAATGAGGAAATAAAGGCTCAGAAAGACCAAGGGAATTCCTCATCTGGCTTGTGTCTGAGCAAGAACTTGAACCTGAGTCTCTTGATGCCCGATCAGATACACCTTTCAAGGCACCATACTACCTGCCTCTACCACTGGGCCAGGGCAGCTGTCATCAAGTGCTGCAATGGTGGGTTGTGGGCTATCACCTCCTCCAATTTTGTCATTGCAAACACTGATAATCAGTCACTCCATTCTCCCAGTGAGCCCGTATGGGCCCCAGATGTCCCAGACGTTGTTCCCAGTCAAAAGGAAATGTCATGGGAGACAAATCCTCTTTGCCTTCCTTGTAACTGCTATTTTTCAAGGTGGGGCTGTCCACTCCTCCTTTCCTTACCCCGAGGAATCTCTCTCTCTCACTCTCTCTCTCTCTCTCTCTCTCTCTCTCTCACACACACACACACACACACACACACACACACATCAACACCACTGTTTGAAGAAAAGTTGACTTTACAGGAAATACTATCCATAACTGGAAACATCAGGAGTTCCTCGGTTCTTCCCCTTCATTAACTGATAAAATGACAGTGGAGGGGGAATGGAGGGGCAGGATCTGTCCCGGAGCGAATGTGTACGTGTGTGGAACAGCATCTGCACAGTATCATTTCACTGTGTTCAGAGGAGTCACTAACAGGTCTGGAAATGCAAGCCTGGGAAAACAGGCAAGTTGAAGTTCAGGGCGATAGCTGATGTGTGAAAAAAAAGCCTAGTAGAATCTTGAAAAAGAGTGTTTTTATTATACACATATTTCAAACCACAATACGGAGAATAAGTGTAATGAACCCTCATGTATATCTATTTCTGAAATTCAACATTATCAAGGTTTTGTCACATTTGCTTTATCTATCACTTTCTTTTCCATTTTTTAACTTTTCTTTGCTGAGATATTTTGAAGTAAATCCCAGCCACTATGTAAATTTATTCTATGAAGAAGTATGCATCTTTAAAAATACGAAAATTTTATTTTTTTAATTGTTATTGGTGGAGAGAGTTCCACATATTCACTGGTTGCTAGTGTGAGTGGGCTTCTTTTGATATCCTGAGAAAAGGAATCTTCTGAGATTCCTATGGCAGGATGAGATATTGTGGGAAACGTTATTTCTGTGGAATCAAACCCCTAAGTTTTCAAGTTCCCAGTTCCCTCAGCCCCACCGTAGAAGAAGCCCCATTTTGCTTTCAGAAGAACTAAAATCAAAGCCAGTGTCCAGAGTCTCCGTTCCATGTTAAGGCGTAGTCCAACCCAGCATCAGGCTAGCTTAATTGGAGTTTCCGGCTGCAGTTTCATCAGTCTGTTGCAGGTGGGGTCCACAGGGCCACATGGCTATGGAGGTGACACAGGCAAATGCAAGGAAGCAGGAACAAAACCAAAGTAGCCAGGGAGCCAAGAGTCACAAGAGAGTTCCTTTGGGGGATTATGTAGTCCCAAGTTTTTGTGCATTTGCAGTGGCCATGCCTACTCTAGCCAATCTATGGCTTCCCAGGCTGACTGACAAGCAAGTACCTTCCCTATGTTATCCCAACTCACTACTCATGTGCCCATCTTCCCCTTTGTCCAGTCTCTTCCCCCAGTAACCTGCAGGGAATGGGTTGGCGGTTCCCTGGGGAGTATGAAATTGCAGTTTCCTGGTAAAGCTGCCCAAATCACATGCTTAAATACCTGGCCTTCTCTTTGCTCCTTTCTTATTATTAATAACTAGTTAATTATAATGGTATCATAACCACATTGCCTGATCACACTTAACACAACTAATTAATAATTTATTGGTATCATCTATCCTCTACCCATAATCTAATTACCTCAATATTTAATAGAATCTTTTTTAACAGATTGTAGAATAAGAGAATCATATTATGAAGCATGATAGGCCCATCCCATTGAAAAAATTATTCCTGGTTCACGCTCTTAATAGAATTACAAGGTTAAAGATCACTATTTCTGAAAACCAGTGAAAACCCTAGGAGTAATGTCTGTAGGAAGGGTAATGGCTTGTAGCCTCGTCAAGGCCAAGGGCTTGATCATGGGTGCAGTCCCCTGTGCATTGCCCTACCTAGATTGCCGCTGTGAAATACTGGGGCCACAGAATTCATCTGAGGGTATAAAATACAAATACTTTAAGTATTCTTTAAGTATGAATGTTAGTGCCTAAGATAAACCTCTGACCTAGAACAAATGACTAGCTTTGACAATGGAAAGGTCAATGCTTCAAATGCCCTCTTGCTTTAGCACACCACATTACCACAGAGATAGCACCCTGGAGTCCTCTGTGATGCCACATCCTTCCGTAGTTGGATGCTGGGAAGGCAGCTGGCTCAATCCACAGTTAAACAGCCACATCGTCTACCAGTTGCCAAATCTCCACTTCACCTTGTGCTGAGGAATAGGCAGACCCAGCAGTGTTCAGGAGGAAGCAGTCACAATTCTGTAAGCTTCTTGTTATTATGCTTGGCTTCCTGTTATGCAAAGATAGGCAGAGGGGGCCAGTGAAGTGTTGCAACTGAGAGACACACACCCACAAGAAGCAACCGTGCTGGAAATTCCTGAGGAACACACAAGCTCCGAACTGTGCCCACTAGAGGGGTGGCCCTGGAAGGCACCCTAGGTTGATTGAATTTGCAAGGGTGCAGAAGACCTTGCAAACCTAAGAAGAAACGGAAAGCCAATTCTTTCTCTCTCCCTTCCTTCCTTTCTCTACCCCCACCTTCTCTCTCTCTCTCCTTCATATTGCTACTGAGACCACACTTTTACCTCTTCCTGCAAAAGACATAGCTATGTATACTAAGTCCCTTTCCAAAGCAGAATTTGCTCTTTGAGGTTGAAATATTTGTCAAACAATGAAGGACATTTCTACTAGCTAGAGAACACAGGAACATTAAACCTGCTTAATTCCTGTGAATGGAAGCAAGCAGCCAAGGAACAACTTTCAAATCTTTCTTTCAAATCTTTCCCCTGAGAGTCCCGGGGAAGCCTGTGTGGTTGACTTGCCGGTGCACAGAGCAAGCCCTCTGCTGTCCTCAGTCACACACAGCTTGTTGCCTTTGGCAGGGGGTAAAATTTTTCCTACCAAAATTAAAAATGAAACTTAGAATTAACAAAAAATCCAGGACAGTAATCACAGGATAAACTTATCCTCAAGTCAAAATGCCAGGTTTTGAAAGTGCAAAGACGTTAAAAGTTCCCTGCCCTCCTGAATGATGGGTAAATTAACACGGAGGGTAGTTTGTCCTGGAGAGGGGGAAAATGGCATAAAGAAAGCCAGACTGGAGATTCTGAAGTTAAACGACCTAGTTTTCTCCTGTGCGGCCCATCTTCCCAGTGCGGTAACTGGACGGAGTGAGCTTCTGTATGTGAGTGGTGTGTGGGGGACGCCGAGTGTGGGGATTGTGTGCGTGTGTGTGTGTGCGTGTGTGTGTGTGTGTGTGCACAGGGGTAGGCAAGGGCGTAGGAATCCCTGTTTATCAGGGAGGCAGTGATGACGGACGGGCCTGCCGATTTTCGAGTCCCCTCGCAGCTCCCTCCTCAGCTGGGGCGGGGCGCTGGCTGCGAGTGCTGGGCCCACCTCGGGTTAGTTCCACATCCCACCCTCCCACGCCTCGGCCACATTGGGCTTCAGTCAGAATCCTTAGATTTCTTTAAATGAGCTCAGGCAGAGAGCTGGTGAGACATCGCGGGTCCGCCTAACATGTCCACTTTCCTGTTGGGGTGTCAGCACAGCCTCTGCGATGCACTTGAGGTTTCAGTGCTGTTGTGTCACTGTTTTTTTCAAGGCCTGCTGAGCATAAGTTGGATGAAAAAAATAGCACAAAGTTTTTTACATATAATATTAACGCAAAATGGGTGGAGGCTGAGGCAGGTGCCTCAGGTGATGGATTAAGAAGTGGCTTTGTTCCTTCCCCAGAGGACAAAGGGTGCCGTCTCTCCTTCACCTCACTCCTACTGTCTAACCCCGTGAATGAGCACAAAGGGCACATACCTGGGCTGCAGGTTCACTCCCCGCCCCAGCAGGGCCCCTGTGAGAGGCAACCAGTCCATATGTCTCTCTCACATCAATGTTTCTCTCTCTCCTCCCCTCTTCCTCCCTTCCACACTCTCTGAAAAGCAATGGAAAAAAATATCCTCATGTGAGGATTAACAAAAAAAACAAAAAAGTCCCAAGGGAAATAGTAACTTTTTATGACTTGTATCTAAGCTCGTCTCCAAAGCCTCAGGTTAAAAATGCTTCCCTCTGTGCTTCCCTCTTTGGTTTCAGAACATCTATTGTTACATCTATTGTTACCTTTCAGATCTGAGATTTTCATGGCACTCACATTGCCTGGCTTTCCCTTGCACCTCCCCCCGCAAACCTCTTTCTTAATTCACAGGCTTTACTGTCAAAACCAGAACTCTGGGGAAGTCTAAAGCGCTCCGTGCAACCTCACATTTCATCATGACCAGAACTGGACTCCCTACCTGTTCAGGCCCACCTTGTTCTCTGGCTTCCTTCCCAGCTTCCATGAACAGGTCTCCCGGGTCTCTGAGCTGCTCGGAGGCAGGGCTGTGCCTGGTTGGTCTTATATCCCAGAACCTGGCACGGATCCTGGTCCATGCCAAGTGCTTAGCCAATGTGCGTCCAGTGAGTGGTCAGAGAAAGCTACCTTACCTGAGCCGCTCAACCCCTACATCTCACAAAAGCCTTTGCCTCCCGGTCCTCCTTGTTCAGCCAGTTGCTGAGGTCGGGTGGTCGGCCTCACTGCTGCTGCTCCCGTTCTTTCCTTTCCCACTGCCAACACCCCACTTCAGGCCTCTGGAGTTGCACCTGGACTATTGTACAGTGTCCAGCTAGTCTTCCCTTTTTCCGTTTCTTCCTCTCTCCCTTCTTCATCCTGTCTCTCTTTCATCTCTTCTTTCTTTTCTCTCATTTAACATAAAATCAAGTCCGACCTATAATAATAGTGCTAATAATAATAGCTTAATGTAGAACGGTTATGTTTTTAAAAGCAGACATTGGCTGGAGCCCATCCACTTATCATTACTAATCCTTACAGATTAGCCACACATTGTTATCACAATTTCACAGAGGAGGAAACGAACCCTCAGAGGTAGAACACGACTCCCTGAGGCCGCGTATGTAAAAGCCGGTGCCCTCTTTCGCCTGCCGCCTGTCTGTCAGGAGCTGTGTTAGGTGCTGGGGACACAGGATGAGCAAGGCCAAGCATCAAGGCAGAACCCCTGTCGTCTTAGAGTGTGGTGGGGAAGGAAGACTGTAAGAAAAAAGGCCGGGCAGGAAGATAAGTGTTTTGATGGACATTTGATCCCAGTTAAGAAGGAACAGAGCCCAGGGAGTAACTGAGTCTGGCTGGGCTGAGAAATCTTCCATAGGAGGTGTGGCCTAGAAGGAGATCTTGAAGGATGAAGGAGAGCTTTCCAAGGGGTCAAATTAGGGGTGGATGGGCCTGGATGGGGAGAATATTCCAGAAAGGGAATGGCATACTGTCATGGATGAAGTTCAGGATGGGTATGGAGAAAGCAGGGAATGCAGAAGGAAAACCACAGAGGACTCTGAACCTCATGGCAGGGAACTCAGCCTTTTAAGACAAAGATGTTGGAAGGTCATCAGAGGCTTCTACAGGCTCCTGCAGGCAATTGGATGGATGAGTCTGCAGCTCAGGAGAGGGTTTGTGGGGAGACGCCAATCGATTCTACTCCCTTTTCACATTTACTTAAATGTGGTTCCCAGACTAAGGCACTGCTCATAGTAGACGTTCATCCAGCTTTGGATGAACTATTCCCATCTCACCCACAATTTCAGAGCTATCTAAAATAGAATCTAAACTGAGGCAAAGTTGAGAGCAGAACAAAGAAATATCTCAAAAGTAAGCCTTAGAAGATGTGATTGATTGTTTTTGGGGTTAGAGGTCAGAAGACGGGAAGATAAAGAAAGGAAGTGATAGCGCTTCCCAAGCTGACCTCTCTGTCTATACTTCCTTAATTGTCTCTTGCTCCAACTTGAGGCAAAAACAACTAACTTCTGCAGAAACCACATTCCTGGGAATGTGCTCTTCTTCTATTTCTCTTCCTTCCTTTCTGGTGCTCTTGCTCGCCTGCACGTTAAAATTTAGCCTATGACTTGTCTATATTTTATCATGGGCCTCCCTTGCTGAGGTACATGAAATGGCTCCCTATTATCTCCTGTTAGATCGAGCTTGAACTGCTCACTCTGCCACTTGAAGCTACTTTTTCTCTGGGCCTTCCAGCTTGATTTCTCTATTTGATGAAATGCTGCCCAACCTTTGTGGCCTATTTTGTCCTGTGTTTAGTAACGATAACACTCAGATACTGGGAAGTGCTGACCAACAGAACTTTCTCTGATGATGGATCGCTCTCTGTCTGTGTTGTCTACCACTCTAGCCATGAGCGACGTGGGGCTACTGAGCACTTGAAATGTGACTGGTGTGACCAAGGAACTGAATTTAATTTTTTAAATTCATTTTCATGTACATAGCCACTCACGGCAAGTGGCTACTGTATTGGACAGCACAATGCTAGGGGCTGTTCTTTCTCTCTCTACTAGAGGAAGGGTGAATTTCTGACTTCATGAGGCCTTCATTTACCCCCTGTCCAGAGTGTTCTGTAAACACCGAGCAACTGTCTTTGAACTTCCCACCTTGCCTCCCTGGTCTGCCTGCAGCCCCCTCTCCAGCCCACAGCCTGGTTCAGAAATCCTTCCCCAAAAGCTGGGAGCGTGCAGTCAGTGTGCAATGACTGGATCACAAACGGAGCTTATCACAGTTATTATTTTCATTATGAGAAATAGCTCCATAAATAGTAACAGATTTCTTTGTTTACTTTATTTGGGAACAAGTCACACCCACAAAGAGAGACTGTTTACAGGAACTAATAAGGAAGGTTAGTCAAAATCAAGTCACACTCAAGGCCAAACAGGCTTTCGTCCTTGATGTGTCCATCACCTCATGATAGGCCTAGCTGATGAGCAACACTGATGGCTGAGGTGGCTGATGGCCTTGACATAGGACAGAAAGTTCCCCGGCTTAGTCATTAGTTCCCTGGAGCCCCAGCTGCCATCTCCCCCGTGTCTGGGCCTAATTTTAGCCGTGCAGATGTTTTCACTGAGCCATCCACACTCTAACTTGTAACACAGTGACCACAGTCCTACCACTTATGCTGGGGATTGTCACAGGCACTCAGGAAACACGGGGTGGATATATGGGCAGACCGCATCATAGCTAGAATAGAAAAGATGGTGAGTCAAAGGTCTTGACAATGTGCGGGCAGACAGGTGGTCGCCTACTTGTCACACGGGCATCTAGACCCCTCTTGGCTGGGCCTAAGAACCTCAGATCCCCTCCCACCCCTGCCTTTACCAGGCCATTCTGCAATGTACAGACTCATCTAGAGGGAGGTTTTGGTTTTGAGGTGTTTGTTTTTGTCATTGTTGTGTTTGCCACAACAGAGCATAACACATTTCTCAGGGTTAACTGTAGAATAATATCCCAGCAACTGAGTTCTTTGCTGAGTTAATTCTCTTCAATCTACAGTGTCTTTTTGGCTCCTGCTCCCCCCATCCCACTTCTTCAGTGCTGTTGGAGACCTTTAGTTTCTCCTGTCTCCTGTAGTGGTTCTAACAATTTCTGTGGATCCCTGGGTATAGTCCCTGAAGCCTGAGTCCTCATAGTAACCAGGTGGCACCTGTCTGTTTTCCAATTCCCTTGAGCTGTCTCCATATGGTGATATGATCACCCAGAGCCAAGTGAAGACTCCACATTATGCCCCTGCTGGGAGGGGTCACTCCCTACCAAGTCTAACGTTGCTTCAGCTGCATGGTGACAAAAGTGATACTGGGCTGGGTCACACTGAGGCTACTGAGGTGGGGAGAATCTCCCAGCATCTGCTACAATGCCTCACTCTTCCATTGTGTATGTGTGATCCACTTTTCATCTCTCCCTACTATTTGCCCTCTTTCTAGGACAGATATTAGTCTTTGTAAGTTACAGTCTCAGATATAGAGAGACACAGAACTGTATGCAGTTCTTCAAGTTCCTTCCTCCCCATTGAATTCCTGCTGAAACCCTCCTATGGTTCCTTCAGATCACTTATACAGCCTAAGAGTAAGTAATCAGCCCCATGTCTGTCCTGTGGGTTACAGATGAAAGATCTGGAAGATAGCAGTTCACTAAGGAGCAAGATCTGAGAAGAATTTTAACTGGGGTTCCAGGACACACAGATGTAAAGCAAATCCTTTGTAACCATGCTGCCAAATTGTCATCAAAATGTCAAATTTCTTTTTACTACAGTTGAGTATATGCACTTTTATGTTAATGTCTGTCCCATAGGTGGTTGTTGAATCAAATACATATGGTCCCTTGTGTACAACATAGTAAAACCTCTCCAGTCCCTGGTGGGAGGTAAGGGGGGTCTGCAAGCTGGCACCTGGGAATGAAGGAATGAGATAAGGTGACAGATTCCTTGTGAGGGTTAAGGGAGCCCAGTGAGGGCAGAGTCCTCATCAGACAGAACTATGGGATTGAAAGACGACACATGTAAACAGGGTGATTACTACAGATACAATTAGAGCCAGTGGGAGAAAAATTCTCTAACACCATACACAATTTTGGTATTTGAAAGTATGCCATGAACATAGATAAAGGTTGAAAACCATAGGCCTAGAATGAGATAGAAAGAAAGGAATCAAAAGCAATGGGGAAAGTTGTCAATTCAATGCACTAGAAATAGGAATGAAGGAAGGGAGAAAGCTTGATGATGGAGCGACATTTTGAAATGAAGAGGGAAGTCTGGGGAGCTCTCAAAGCTGATCTCCACCCTCGAGTAGGAAGCAAAGTCACCTGTTGGTAAAAAAGACTAACATTGCTATCTTAGACCAGGGACTGTGCTAAGTGGTTTACATACATAAGCTTGTTTAATCTCCACAACTCCATAGAGTAGGGACTAGAATTATCCTAGTTTAACCAGAAAGGCATGGAGAAGCTGCGTGATGGACTCAGGGCGAAAGGGCTGGGAAAGGAAGAGCTGGTGTCTGACCAGGTGAGAGGCACGCGGGGAGGGTGGAGTGGCTTAGGTCAGTCGTGGATGTTCTGGAAACCGAGGAGAGCTGAATATGGGCATCGTAAGATGGTGACTTTCTCCAGCAAGCGGAGGAATGCAGGCACTAGGGACTGGCGAGTGTGGCGCACAGTTCAAGGTCGGGGAGACGAGGCGCTCCAGCGTGGTTTCAAGGGCACTGTCGAACTGTCTGGGAAAGGAGGAAGCTGAGGCTCAGGGGACAGGTTGAATTGGGGCCACGGACAGGGTGATCCCTCTCTGTGGCGGAAAGAAAGGACAGAGTTGTTCTGGATGGGAGTCACTGTGAAGATAAGCAGTGGACACCTGGCCCTGGTCCAATGACAGGCAGAGCTCTTGTGTAAAAACAAAAGCCAACAATACGATGCAGTGGGTTGGGGGGAGAGGGGGTGTCTGGATTCAAATTCTGCCTCTGTGTTCAGCTGGCAGATCCATTTTCCTTTCAAACGCTTGTGTGCTGTCAGTCACATAGGAGGGACAACCTGACCGAACAGGGAGCAGGAAAGCAGCTACAGGAGCCCTTGGTCCAGTAGAAAAGTAGAAAAGTCTGTAAACACTCTCAGTGGGCAGGGGACAGAACGGCGCTCGGTGGCACTGGTCAGGAAAATGCGGGAGGTGCCAGCTTCCTGCATGCCAGCTGTGTGGACAGGGCCGGGCTTGGGGCGTCCGGGTTTGGGGGTGGGCTGGGGAAGGGCTCTATCTGGCAGTGAGGCCGGAGGGGCGCACGGGCCCCTCCCGGGTGGAGGACGGCCGGCAGCCTCGGGGCCTCTGCAGCTGCGTGGGACTCACCCCGCACCCTCAGAGCAGGCACCGTCCCCTCCTCTCTTGTCAGATACCGACTCCCACGCAGGAAAAAGGAAGCACCTTTTGTCAGATGCTGCGGCCACTTCCTCTTCAGAAGGCTCCAGCCAGCCTTTCGCTTTGCAGAATGAGGGGGCCGACCCCAGCTGCCGGGCGGCGACCTTCCAGGGCTCGCAGCGGCCTGGGCGGCAGGCGGCCCTCTGGGCCCCGGGGGGTTTTCTCTGATCCAGATCTGGCCCCCTGAGCGGGATCCGGCTGGGGCCCGGCCGCCTCTGGCCCCTCCGGGTTCCTGCCTCGCCTCTCCGCCCACTCTTGGCACTTTGCTTCATGTCCCTCAGTCAGTCTGCCTGTCTGCTCCTCTCCATAGCTCGGTCGAGGAGCGTGATGACCGGCGAGCAGATGGCAGCCTTCCACCTGTCGTCCGCCCCCAACCCGCTGGAAAGGCCCATCAAGATGGGCTGGCTGAAGAAGCAGAGGTCCATCGTGAAAAACTGGCAGCAGAGGTACTTCGTGCTGAGGGCGCAGCAGCTCTACTACTACAAAGACGAAGAGGACACCAAGCCGCAGGTACCAGCCAGGCTGTCTGTCCCCGTCCCCAAGGCCCTTTCCCCGGGCTCGCAGAGGGAGGGAGGGCACCCACCTAGATCCCTGCAAGCCCACAGGGGCCTTCTTACTCGGACTAGACACACATTTATCTGAGAGGAGGCCACCCGCTCCTTTTCACCATTTTCTAGACGCATAACCTGAATCACAAAGATGGCAGGGTGATCTTCCCCCGGGAAGCCCCAGGGTGAGCACCGGGGACCTTCCTAAACACAGCTCTCAGTCAAGGCTGGCAACCTGGTCTCGGGAATGCTGCGTATGAGGGCACAGAAAGGGTGGATTTGGGTTAGGAAAATTGATTTGGGGCTTTTGTGTATTTGTTTGTTCGATCGATATTTATTGAGCATCTGTTATGTGCTAGACACTGTTCTGGGTACCTGAAATAAACCAGTGAGTAAACTAGGTAAAATTCTCTGCCATGTAGAGCTTAGAAGATAAGGGGAAAGGTAGAAAATAAACAAAATAAATAACAAAATTTATGAAATTTATGTAGTTGTGTTAGATAGTCACTAGTTCTGTGAGGGAAAAATAGAATGGGTTAAGGGGAGTTAGGCCTCTGGGGGAAGTGTTATCATTTAAAAAAGGGTAGTCAGAAGGGTCTTTTGATCATTTGAGCAAAGACTAAGGAGGAGAAACAAGTAGTCAGGCAGATCTCTGGGGAAAGAGACTTCAGGCAGAGGCAATAACCAGTGCAAAGGCCCTGAGGTGGATGGAGCCTGTCTGACATGTGGGAAACAGCAAGGAGGTCAATGTGGGATCAGCAGAGCGAAGTACTGAGAGAATCCGAGGGGATGAGGTCAGAGAGGTGGGGGTGTGTGTGAAGGATTCGGACACAGATTGCAAAGGACATTGTATGCCATAGTATGGACTTCAATGTTTACACTGGGGATGTTGGGGAGAAAAGGGACATTCTTTGACTTGCGTTGTAAAAAGATGGCCCTGGATACAGTGTTCAAAATAGATTCAAAGCCAGAGGAAGGAGGCGCAAGGTGAGAGGTTATGATGTTGAGAATCTCAGTGGGAGTTGTGGGCTGGAGGAAAATGATCTGACTCCTGATATACTTTGAAAACATAGCAAACAGGATTTCCTGATGTAGTGAATGGGCTAGAGAGGGCTTTGATCCTAAATCTTGGGCCTAAACCTGTTTCCCCTGCATTACTGATTCCTCGTGGCCATCATGGTGCATGAGAATGAAAGGGGATGTTTTAAAAATTACCCTCAGGCCCCAGTTATAAACTCCATGTCTTGGGGCAACCAGGACAACTGGTCACCCTATCTAGAGCTCATGTCTCTGGAGGTGGAAGAGTGGGCTCGGCCAGAAAGAACTTATTAGAGAAGACAGACTCTAGAACCCTCTGGGGAAGAAAATGCCCCAAGAAGGGCGAAGATATTGGGAGTGCATAGCAGGGTATTGTAAAGAAAGGAGATGATCATTTTGGTAGAGGACGGTTATCTTTAAGGGCAGACTTAAGGATCCACAGTGCATCCCCAGCGCCTGGTTAACAAAGTCCTCCGCTGAGGGCTGAGTGTCTGTCACTGCAGAGGCTACAGAAGGGCCAGAGACCACACCACAGACTGAGTTCCTGCTCAGTGTCCTGTGCATGGAGAGCAGACTTCCTTCACTTTACGAACAGCCCAGTTCTATCAGAGCGAAGTAATCACAGGCCAGATGGTGACTGGTGCCCTGATAGCTGATGCTGGAAGCCTTCCCATCAGCAGAGAGCCAGGGAGATGGCAGCGGGAAGGACAGCCCGGTGGGGGTTAGTCTGTGAGGTGCGGAGGGTGAGAGGCACGTTATCGCCAAGCCTGTGTTCTTTTCCTGGCTCTACTACCATCTGACCGTGTCATTATTTAATTTGCCTGGACCCCTCTTTTTGTTTTTTTTCTGATAAATTAGTCAATCACACCAGGCCTGCATTTGTCACAGGATCAAATGATATGAAACTTGTAAGAAAATGCTGTTTCGTAAAAGTATAAACTGAAATCAAAAGGTGAAATAAATTATCCAAGGTCCTAGCTTCTCTCCCTTATTTCTGGAGAAGGAAACCCAAAGTTCTCTCAGAATGACATTAGCCTGAGATAATTAGATAAAGCTGCTTCTAAGGTGACAAGTAGGGTTTATTTTGTAGGAAACTTCTTAATATAACACATCGGGTGAGTAGGTTGAGATCAATAAGTCAAGTGAGAAAAACCACACAACCTCTGAATCGATGGCTGAAAAAAGTATTGGGTAAAATCAAATACTCATTCAGATATAAAAAGTTTTTTTTAAGTCTTTAGGAATAAAATGAATTTCTTAGAAAGAATATTTTACTTTATGTGGATATGTGTATTTTGATTACAAAAGCTATATGTGTACATGGTGGAAAATTTATAAGATGTGGAAAAGCACAGAGTAGGAAATAAAAATTATCCCATCAACAAAAATAGCCACCCAAACCCTCACTTCTTCAAGTTTCTTCTATATATATACACTTAGAAACTTGTCTATTCTAAAAGCAAAATTAGTATAATAATATTCTTTAATTAAAAGATTAACAATATGTTGTGAATATTTTCCAATGTATAAATATTCTTCTACAATGTAATTCTTAATGGTGGTGAAATAATCTATTGTATGGACATTTTATAATTCATTTAACTAATTTTCTACTGGGAATTAGTTGAGAAGTTGAGCTGATGTTTCTATATTATTATTACAAACAAGAATTAAAAGGATATCCTTGTAGACTTTTCATATATCCATGGTCGTTTCATTAAGATAAAGAAAAATCTATTCAAAATAGAGTGTTTTTATTATGCTATCATTTAACATTGTTCTGGGATTCACAGACATTGCAAATATCTAAGATAAAATGAAAGTAACAGACATGAGCTAAATTCTTTGGAAAAAGTAAAGGTATAGCACCATTCATGATTCTGTATGGATTAAAGACTTAAATGTAAAAAATGAGTTAATAAAAACCCTAAAAGAAAATGTAGTTATCCTCATAATCTTTGGGAGGCAAGTGTTTTATAAGCATAACAACAAAGGCAGGGCCAGGAAAACAAATTTAATTGCATAAATTAAAATGTCTGTACCTTAAGAACCAACATAATAAAGTGAAAAGACAAATAATAAACAGGAAAAATTGTTTATAGCAAACATATAGCAAACAAAATAGTCTTAATATTTAAAGTATAAGTCTATAAGAAACAGCTCAATAAAAAAACGAGCAAATGACCCAAATGGGTAATTTCCCCAAAAATGTAATAGCCAAAAAGCATATAAAATAAGTTCAATCTTAGTAATAATTAAAAACATGCAATGTAAGCCAATGAGATACCACTGTTGCTTTATCAAATTGGCAGATTTTCTACTCATTTCAGTATCGTAGGGAACAGAAATTCTCATGCACAGCTGGTGGAAATGAAAATCCATACGACCTTTCTGGAGGGGAATATGCCTTTTAAAAATGCAAACCCATAATATAATTTTTTTTTGGGGGGGGGAGGCCATTTAAAACAAATGGTGATGTGTATATTAATCTCATTCTTGAGGGGAAAAAAAATTCTGAATCTATTTATGGGAAAAGGCTTGGGAAGAAATACACAGAAGTGTCAACTGTGGTTATTCTCTAAATACGAGAGTTACACATAATTTTTATCTTCCTCTTTTAGGTTTACTTTCTAATATTTCTGACAAAAATGTAAATTCACTGTAAATTTAAAAATAACACAGGCACACTGACCCCTGAAAACTCAGAAATGGGAGATACCCCTAAAATCTAAGAGCAGTCAGATGAAAAGACCTTCAAATGTACTGATGATGTGTCTGTAAGTTGGTGCAATCTTTATACAGAGCAATTTGGCCAGATTTCCAAGAGCCAAAACAATCTCACCCCCAATCATTCTGGTTTTAAGAACCTATCCAAGAGAAATAATATATTCAGTGCTATTGATAGTGAGAAACATTGGACCTAATGTCCAACAAAGTAGAACGATTACATTAGTTATGGATCGCTAAGGATGGACTCTTGTGTATCCACTTTTAGGAACCTCTACGCTTGACAAAAGGCAGCCTGTGCATGTTTTTCTTCAAGTTCTCAGAAAAGTCTGTCTAGCTCTCACAGCATAAAGCATGTAACTCTATGACCTAATTTTATATAACTCATTCCAAAAGGTTTCTTGTCAGGGAAGTTGTTTAAAACAGAATCTCAGCAATTTGCCCTCAAGTTTCGGCTACAATGATAGTTTTCCATAATTCTGGCCTAGTTGTCCCATGGCATCGTTTCCTGCTTTCTGTGAAGTTGCCCAGGTGTTTGTCTATCAGTGGTGCGCTGGTAAATGTCCTGGTGGGGGACAGAACATTCGGATGCAGTATTTGCCAGTTTCTGTGGTGTAAATACTCCGACCATGGCTGATTCAAGCTACTAACATGACGTCACTGAACACAGAGTTGAGAAGAGATGCGCAGTAGCACAACATTATACAGAATTTCTACCATACAGATTAAGTCTGACTAACCACAGGAAGAAAAATCACGGTTCAATATAGGAAATAATTAGAAAGCGATGAATTCTTAGTATAATTCCCTTTATTTTTAGTAGAAAATATTTCATTGTAAGTTTCTGTAATTCAGCTTTTAGTAATGGCTGTGTTTCACAGTTGGTTCACAGAGTGCCTGAAAATGCAACACTTTTAAGCCAACGTAAGTGGGTTCTGGCAAACCACTAACATACCTCTCTCCCCAGCATCATTGCTATAGGGTTTGTGGCCTCTGGTATAAACTTCTCCTTCCTTCCATCTCTGTACAGAGTTTACCCCAATCAGCTTGCCAAGTAGGCAAAAGCAGCCGTGAGTAACTTAGGTCCTTCCTTTTCCGGGACAATACTTAACTTCCCCAGCACTGTTCCCACCCCACCCCCACCCCACTAATGTCTTTTTCACTATTTTCTACTCTTCCTCTCTTGTTCAAGGCTGTCCTGCTCAATATGAGGAAACGGCTTGCAATTCTTCCTTTGTGTCTTGGCGTGATTTAGTTTAACTCTGATCATTACTTCTTCCAGCGAGTAAGTGGGACCTGTAAGTACAGCCTTACTTGTAATCCTAGAATCCCACTGACCAAGGTTTAAATGACAGCTCTCCTGTTAACTAGCTTTGTGATCTTGGATCGGCTAACTAACCTCTCGGAGCCGTACTTTCCATCTCGCCAACGAGGAGAATATCAGCCACCCCTCACAGAGCTCTTCTGAAGATGAGATGTGATATATTCAGGGCATTTCGCGCAGAGCCTGTCACCTAGTAATTGCTCAATAAATGGTATTTATATATTTGTTATTTTATTTTTACTGCTTTTGGACAACATGATTTGGGGTATCAGTAGTTTAGAGAGGCACATGGGAGAGGCAGGTACCCCTGTTTTTCCCTTCCTACCAGGCAGTGCTCCCTTCTATCTAAAAACAACGTGGCCTTTATTTTGGTGCCGTACCTCACCCAAAGCGGCCCAGCAGCACAACCTCAAGGGCATTTTCTTCTGTGGCCATTGCTATTTCAAGATGGTGAGGATCATGTAGGTGGAGGTTATTTTTAAGTAATAAACTTAGAGAAATGTAAAAAAAAAATGCAGAATTCCCTTTTACAGACAACTTTCCCCCCTCTTCTCCTCCCTCTTCCTCCGTTTCTTCTTCCTTTTCATCTACTTTCTCATTTAATCTTAGACATTTTAATTTCTAGACACTCAAGACCCATTTATTCTTTCAGGCTCCTGAGCCAACCTGGGAGTTCCTTCAGACTTGCCTTCACAGCTTCCCCATTGCCTGTCCTCGTCGCCCACACGTGGTTCTGGAATAAAGACACGCACGTCTACTCAGCTCAGAGTCAGGCACGCTGCCCCCCACAGCAAGTGAGGTGTAAATTATGAGCCGTGAACTCTAGGACATATTCACTGTGTCCCTTTGTGCAGTCACTTAGGCTTTCAAAGTGTTGGTTTCCTCACTGCAGAGTAGAAGTGGCACATCTTGCTGTGCTCTTGATGGGAGCCATTGTGAGGATCTGATGAGACGGGCATGTGACAGCGCACTGCGAATGGTAAAGCGTCGAGCATACACACGGTGGAAGTGACTTGTCTCCTAATAACATATTTGTGTATAAGTGGCTTTGAACTCGCTTCTAGATGAATTACTGTTCTGCCACTTACTAGCTCTGAGACACTGGGCAAATGACAGAACCTTTCTGATCCTTAGTTTTCTGCCTTATAAATGGACATAATGATACCCTGCCTGGAGGATTGCTGGAAGGACTACATGAATAATATATTCAAGGTGCTTAGCAAGGGGGCAGACTCCATCTCTTTGGATGGCTGCCTGTGGTTCAGTCCTCAGTGCCCCCTCCTGCAGCCCACCAAGGAGTGGGGTCCACCCAGTCTCAGCATTGCCTTCACAAAGTTCTGGTGTCTGGTTTGGCCAGGAATTGGGTCCTTGGAAAAGGGGGAAGAAGCAAGTGTTGGTGATGATGCCTCTTCAGCTCATTTTCCTGTCAGGACCTTGTCCTAGCTTGCCCTCAGATGGTTACCACTTAATTTGACTGAGGCCTGAGCAGCAGAAGGGCCCCATTCAAAGGTAGTTTTCCATGTTCTTCTGCATCCCATCAGTATTCTGTCTTCCAGTTTATTGTCAGCTAACAGGTGATAAAATTGCCGCTCATCTTAAAGACCTGACTTTTTAATCTTTCAGGGTTGTATGTATCTACCAGGAAGTACAGTCAAGGAGATTGCCACAAACCCAGAAGAAGCGGGGAAGTTTGTCTTTGAAGTCATTCCAGGTAAGCGACAAAAGGTGGGATAGAGGTGTATTACAGAATACATATCCAATGCGTCTGTCAACAACTAACCAACCGACCCAATAAGAATGCATAGCAGTTCTGTATATAGTCAGTGAACCTATACTAGTTCAATAACTAGCAAGTGAACTAAGTGGGTGCGCATTCAGTTCAACTCTGAACACATTTCATGAACATGGACTTGGAGCCAGGTGTTCCACTAGGCACTGGGACTCTGCTCACTAAAAGAAGTTCAGTCTAGGAGGTGAGTGGGACATTAAAATTAATGGTTAAACTTGAAACTGAACCATGTGAAATTGCCATTTTGGTAGATGGAAAGTGGTCGACAGGAATCTCCTGTGGTTCAGTGTGACCTAACAAGAAATGAGAGCTCCGACTTACTGAGCACTTAGCATGTGCCAGGCGCAGTAACTCACCTATTGAACACTGGAAGGTGCTTTTCCCAGTCAGGAGTCACTTTACCTTCCTCGAATGCATTTGGGACAGGCAAAAATTTAGGACAAGCTTTCCTCTCCCTACTTACCTCTAGCAGAAAAACTGTCTGTTCTCCCACCCAAAGGGAATCACCAGGGATAAGGAGGTTATTCCTTCTGTTGCATATGTTGCCTTGAATTCTCATACCATCTTATTCTATGTCATTCACTTATTCAAGAAATTTACTGAGCACCTGCTATGAGCCAGGCACAAAATAGCCTGCATACAGCCTACGTGGGAGGAGACTGGCAAAAACAAAACAAAATAAAACACAAATAAGTGAGTAAATTGTATAGTTTTTGTGATGGAAAAAAATTAAGCAAAGAAAGAGGAAGTGCTGGTTGAGGTGGGGATGGCAGTGGTTTATTTGTCATTTTAAATAAAGTAGGCAGAGTAGGCATCATTGAGAAGATGACCTTTGAGGAGCGATCTGAAGGAGCTCAAGGAGTGAATCAAGTGCATGCACATCTGAAGGAAGGGCATTCTAGGAAGGGTAACAGTCAGTGCAAAGTCTCTGAACCTACTTCAGGAAAACATCAAAGAAACCAATGTGGTTACAGTGGAATGATGACAGGAAAGAAGAGCAGGAGATTCAGTCAGAGTTGAGCACAGATTTCACAGGCACTTGCAGGCAATTGTAAAAAGTTTGGTTTTTATGCTATAAGAATTGGGAAATTTTGAACAAAGAAGTGGCATGATCTGACTTATGTTTTAAAACTCTTTTGAGTTGAGAATGAAAAGGGACAAGGGCAGAGCAGGGACACCAGTGAAGAGACCATTGCAATTATCCAAGTCAGAGATGGGAACAGTGAAGGGGTGAGAAATAATCATTTCTGGATACATTTTGAAGGTAGAGAGGACTTCACTTGTTGATGGATGGGATGTGGGGAAGAGGAGTCAAGGTTGCCTGCAAGGTTTTTACCTAAACAATGGGAAGGATGCATTTGCTGAGATTTGTGCATCTAGTAAGCTTTGAGGGGAAGATCGGGGCTTTAGTTTGGGACATATTAAGTAATTACCTAGATATTAACTATAAGGAAGCCAATGTTCACGATAATTTAGCTACTGCTGTGAGAGAGGTAAGGGTAGGATGTTAAGGGATTTAGAATAGGGACTTTAGCTTAATTTGCTGTGGGGAGAGACTATATTAAGAAATGGTCCCTAAAGAAGATGACATTTGAGCTAGGTAAAAATGGATATAGGAGTTCCTTAGGCAGGGGCAGAAAAGAAGGGAGCTCATTTCTAACAAGGGAAACAGCCTAATGAGACACATGTTGAACAATCTGCCTAAGTCAGAGAAAGTATGTTCCTAAAGGCAGAGTTTCTATTCATGGGTCTTGTATTAATGTTAGGCAATTTCCCCCAAAGAGAGCCCATCCTAGCACTTCAATGTGACCAAACATTTTTTTTTATAGGGCAACGAAAGATTTTCCAATTTCCTTTGATTTTGGTTTTTTGAACCTGTATTAATATCACTGTGCCTCACCTTCTTCACCCAGTGGGATGGCCCAGTTTTGAATCTATCTCATCATTGGTTCATCAGATCTTCTGACCAGAAGGGTGACTCCATGGAAGCTTTGGCCACTCAGAAACATCTTGAGAGTTGGATGTTTCTCAATGGGGTTGTCATGACCTAATTAAGGATCTTTCAGGAATCAGGGTAAACTGAAAAGGCATGTTCTTAACAACAGAGCAGATTGAAGTGTAGGCATAGTGGGGAAGGACACCAGATGAATTTTAGCGAAAGTCAAATTGGAGCAATATGGGCAAGTAGAAATTCTTTTTGGAAGAAAGGAGACCAGTAGCCTTGCCCTGAGTTTGGCAACAACTTACTGGGTACCAATGAGCAGGTGCCTTTGCATTTCTGGGCTTAGGTTACATTATCTGTAGAGTGGAAGTGATACTAGAGCAAAGGGAGATTGTGATTTCTATGGAATGTTTCAGTTTCGCCTTGAGAACTTTTTACTTCCCATTCTACTTTTAGAAACACCCACATCTCAGGATGTTCCTGAATAGCCAGGGCTTCTGTGGACTGACACTTCTGGTTAGAACAGCTGATGAACCCAGTGAGAAGAGAGATTCAGGGTGAGGTCATTACAAGAGGTAAAAAAGATGAGGCTTGGTGACATTAAGATAGGGTCAAGAGACAACCAGTGGGAATTTGAAAGTCTTTTGCTTTCCTGCAAAAAAATATAGGTCTGAGCACAAATGTGGTGCTAAAACAGGCTCTCTCTCTGAGGGAAATGCCCTGACATTGAGAGAAGAATGGGCTCATGTCTACAAAGGTGCTTTGAAATTTAATAATAGTATCCTGTAATTGAAAGGGAGTTGCTATTATTTTCTTGCCCTTCCTAAGACCCATGTTTGATGCTCTTCTCCCTCCCTATTTATCTCTGTTGTCACTTTCTCTCATTCTTTCTCTTGGTCTCTTCCCCTACCCCCCAGCCCGACCCCCTATCATTTTCTCCACCCTTTTGTCCATTTGAGAAAACCAATTCAGGAAACACTACATATATCCATTTATAATCATGAGTTTAAAACTAAAATGGTAAAGAAAGTCCTAACAAACTTCATTTGTCCGTTAAATGTGTATTGAGAACCTACCATTTGCAATGTCTTATGCAAGCAGGAGAGCAGTAATTTTGAAAAGGAAGCTTCGATTTCATGAGAAAGGCACACACACGTTTATTTCCCTCCCCCCTGAGTTGCTGTTCCTTTCCCCACCCCCACAACTGTGTTCAAGGGTAGCTTAGGAAAGTATCTATGATTGGCATGATGAATTGCAGTTTTTGCACTGTATGAGCCAGTCCTGTCTCCTCTAATACTGAAACTGCCCCATGAGCTCCCTCTTCCTTTTTGGTAGCAAATGGCTTCTGTCCTCCACAGGAGCAACTCTCAGCCCAAGTCATCCCTATTGCAAACCACTATGGTCAATGGTTTGTCCATAGAATTAGAGCTTCAGCAAAAACAATAAGGGTGCTCAGATATTCGGTGCCACTGAGGATAAGTAGATCATCTTTTGGCGTTGTTTGACTTGCTGTTTAATTGAACCAAGGAAGCCACTCAGGTTCAGCTTCTCTTTGCTTCCGCCTGCTCCAGCCCCTTACCACTCTACGACCTTCATTAGTGTTACTTCTTTCTCTAGCCTCATGGGACCAGTGTCGCACTGGACAGGACTCCTACGTCCTCATGGCCAGCTCCCAGGCGGAGATGGAGGAGTGGGTTAAATTCCTTAGGAGAGTCGCTGGCACACCCTCTGGAGGTAAGGACCACGGCATTCTTTTCTGGACAGGTGTCTGTACCATCTCAGGGATGGGAAGGAAGTAGCTCTAGACATGATCTTTCCTTGAACAGTGTTCAAAGAAGACCAGAGGACAACTCTGAGGCCATGCTCATTGCCAAGCCTCTAGCTTCCCTCCCCAGGTGATCTCAGCTGCTGTCTGGAGTCCACTGGTGAACCCAGGATCTGGGGCAGGGAGGCAGTTCTGTGGCCTGTGACCTGCCCAATGGGGGCTACAAGAAAAGAAGTGACTTGGATGGGACGGCCAAAATCAAGAGTGCCTGTCTTAGTCATCCTGAACAGTGGCAACCTATGACGTTTAAAAAAAAGAGTAGCATAGTTTCATTAACCATTTCCCAAGTCCCAAACACAATAGTTTTTACGGTACTAATCAGTCTGAGATGAGGCTTTTATTTACTAAAGCTCTATTATATGCCTCCAGCCCAAATAAACTTAGCTGTGACCTTCCTCGTTGCCCTGGATTGGGAAATGGTTGATGTCTTCTGTTTTCCCCAGCCCGGCACCTTAGGCCGCCCGCATTGGCAAGGGCAGGGGGTGTTGCCTAATCATGTACCTGCTGTGAGTCAAAATACCGCCCATGTGCTGTAGCAGCGTCTGTGCCCCACGTGCTGCTCGGCGCGGCCTCGCCACCCTAAGCCGCCACCCTCTGACCTTATCCATGTGGGAATGTCTCCCTCCCCCACATGGGACTGCTCCCCCCCCCCCCCCTCCCCAAGGCCACCACCCGGAGAAGCAAGTCAAGCATAAGTCCTGTAGGCAGGGGGAAGTCCAAGGGAGGAGGAAGGAGAATGCAGCTCTATTTATTTATTCAGCGAGCAGGCTTTGGCTCTGATGTGGCATTTCAGATGTTCTTTAAGCCTCTCACTGAACCCAAATAAGAGATTTCAGGATGAGAAGGCATTTGAAGACAGCACAGTTCAGTCTGAGGTCCCAGGGCAAGACAGACATTTGTTCCTCCTGTTTGTAAGTCAGGAAACTTTGGTCGTGGACAAGTAAATAATGTGTCCAAGAGACCCCGCTGTGGAGGAGCGGCGCCGGGGCTCCCGCCTCTGTAGGCCCCTCGCTTCCAGCTGTAAAGCCCCTGGGTCTGCGAGCTGGGCAGGGGAGTAGGCCCTCAGCCACGGGCACGTCTCTGAGAGCGCTGCCGCCTCAGTGCAGGCCTTTGTGAAGCTTTCTATGGCATTTTCCACCCCGAGCCTGCCCACTGCTCATGACCTTCGCTGCTCCCATCCTGGCTGAGGTGCCACACTGTTTTGTCTGAATTAGTTTGTTTTCAACAGAGCAGCCAGAGCAAACCTGTTAGACCTGTCTGTCATATCAGGTTCCTTCAACACTGTCCCATAGCTTCTTTTCTATCTCGAGGAAAAGTCAAAACCTTATAATGACTCATAGGGTCTGCCCCCCTCCACTACCTTTGACCTCGTTTTCCAGAACCTTCTCCAACGCTCATTTCACCCCAAATTTACCAGCCTCCTTGCTCTTCTCCAAACACCTTAGAAATGTTTCTGACTCAAGGTCCTTGCACTTGCTGTTTCTTCTGTCTAGGATTCTCTTTCTCCAGGGAGCTTTAGGGTTTGGTCTCTTGCTTTCTTCAAGTCTTTGCTCAAACATCTCCTCAGTGAGCTTGCGCTTGACTAACTCATTTAACATTGATCCCTTTTCCCACCCTGCTGCCAGCCCTCCCTCTCCCCCTTTCCTGCTTCATTTTTCGGCTTGGCATTTGCCTTCTTCTAACATGCTAAATATTTTACTCACTTGTTTTGTTTACAGTTGGTCTCCCTTCACTAGAATGAAAGCTTCAATCTACTTTGCAGGAGTTTTTTCCTCTGTTTTGGGCAGTGCTGCATCCCAGAATCTAAACACTGTCTGACAGAGTAGGTGCTCAATAAATATTCATTCAAGGAATGGGTGAAGGAATGATCCTCTCTTCCCACAGCAGCACTGTGCTCTACTCCCTTCGGCTCTCCTCTATATTAAATGACTACCAGCTTATCTGCAAAATATTATTCAGTAAATGAGTTGCTCTCTCTAGAATGATCTCTCTTCAAGCACATTAATGATGAGCTTCAGTGAAGTTCTTTAGGGTTCATAGGCCCCTTAAAGAATTCAATAAAAGCTTTGGATACTCTTCCCAGGGATATGTTCAGACAAAACGATTTTGAGTTCAACTGCAGGGTATTTTCGAACCCCTGTCATCCATCTATACACCCCAGGTAATGAATCCCAACTTTAAGTTTTGAAGTCACTCTAGTGACAGTCCTGCAGAGCTAAGACCTCTTTCTGTGTCAATCCCCTTCCTGGCTCCCTTTCTCCCTTGATGGGAAAGATGCCCCACGTGGTTTGCACAGCACGTCCAACTTCTTCCCCGTGGCTCCTCCCGCCGTGTAGCTGGCCCTGAGCATTCCTCTCACCTTATCTGATTCAGGAACCAATTCCAATGTGGGTGTGTGGATGTTTTTTACACGTCATAGACACCAGCTGGGAGTCCTAGGATCTAACTCAGTTCTGACATTACCTACCCAGATAGCATCAGATCCCGCAAGGTAAGGGCTCAGAACTGAGCCCAATCACGCACGCACTTCAGATGCCAATCACAAGTCCAGGTTGTCACCTGTGCTTCTGGACGACTGGCTATAGACGGGAAGTTCCAATGACCTCCTCCCTGGATTTGATTAATTTGCTAGAGTGGCTCATAGAACTCAGGAAACCAGTTTACTTACTAGATGCCAGTTATTATAAAAGGATATAACTCCGAAAGAGCCAGATGGAAGAGATGCATAGGGCTAGGGAAGGGGGAAGGGACATGGAGCTTCCATGCTCTCTCCAGGAGCTCCACTCTTCTCACACCTCCATGTGTTCACCAACCCAGAAGTTCTCTGAATCCTGTCCTTTTGGGTTTTTATGGGGCCTCATAACACAGATACGATTGATTAAATCACTGGCCATTAGCAATTGACTCAACCTCCAGGCCCTCTTTCCTCCTCTGCCTTCTGAGATTAAAAGGTGGAACTGAAAGTTCCAACCCTCTAATCACATGGTTAGTTCTCCTGGCAACTAGCCCCCCACCCTTAGGTGCTTTCCCAAATATAAAAGATACCTTTATAACTCTCATATAGGACATTCCGAGAGTGTTAGGAACGCTGTGCCAGGAAAGGAGTCAAAGACCAAATATGTATTTCTTACTGTCACGCTATCACATCTTGGAGAGCAGCCCCTTCCCCAGAAGTTCTGGATACAATTCCAGGTTTTCCCAATTTAAGTAGGAGAAAGGGAAGAGAGAGGATCACAGCTCCAGTCCCAGCGACTTGTTCCCAGGCTCACAGCTGCCAGTTTTCTCCAAAACTCCTCCCCCTTTTAGTAAGAGGGCTGGCTCTACCTTCCCTGGAGCCCCACATTGAAACCTGGTCTCTGTCCCATCCCCAGGGCACAGGCAGTTCACATTGCAAATTGTTACTCAGTTGGGACCTGTCCTGCCCTCTTCCTCTGGAGCCTGGCCATCTGAGGTTTTTCTCAGGCCATTGCTGGGTGCATAAACACTGCACTAAATTGTATGTAGCTCTGCTCAGCCCAACCAGATTATAGGACCCTGGGGTAGGTCCCATGTGTTAAGGGTCTTGTGTGTTTACCAACACTAGGCATAGAATATATAAATATTGAATTGTTAAGTGCCTAGGTTCCTTTGCTTCCTCTCATTTTTGAAGTTCTCTGTGTCCTTCAGAGCATGATTTCACAATCTGTAGCACAGTGTGGCTTGTGAGAGTGTGCTGTTTCCGTGATTCACTGTTATTCCATGTGCTCTGGTTCTTTCTCTCTAGCTAAACTGGACATTAAGAGGGATGATTTTTACTTATTTTCGTTAATCCCCTCATTCTCCTGCCCCCAGATTCCAACAGCAGACAGATACAAATTTATTCACTTGCTCAACAAATGTTTCTTGAGCATGCGTCCCATGCCAAGCACTTGTGCTAGCACCAGGGGTACAACAGGGAGACAGAGAGAGAGAAAGAGAGAGAAAGGAGGAGGAGAGGAGAGAAAAAGAAAGACTAAATCCTTTCTCTCAAGGAGCTCACAGTATAGTAGAAGACACAGAAATTAATTAAAGACTAAAAACCAAGAAAACCATAAAATTACAACTCTGTTAAGCACCACAAAGGAAAAACACATGATAGCATGTGGGGGGCAAATTATGTTTGCCAAGAAATTCAGGGAAGCCCTGAGCTAGTGATGATTAAGCTTAAATCTGAAGGGCTAATAGAGCCTGCCTAGGCAGAGAAAGGGGAAGAGGAAGTGCCTCAGTCAGAGAAATAGCATGTGCAAAGGTCCTGTGACAGAAAGAACAGGCTCTGCATTGAGGGGAAGGTGGTAACAGTGGAGAAGGCCTTGTTTAAGAGGTTGGTCTTCATTCTAAGGGAGCTCGGAAGAGGGTGGTGGTGGTGGACATGGAGAGAAGCTAATAGGTTTGTGCAACATTTTAGAGGTAACATTTGCCAGGATATGGGAGTGAATTCAACGTGAAGGGGAGTGTGGTGGCCAAGATGAACCCTCTGTTCCTGGCCTAGGAGTGAATGGAGGGGTGAACACTTGGCAGCATCACACTGCCCAGGGCCTTTGTTGGCAAACCTCCCTGCTCCTGCCCATCAGCAGCCCCCACCACAGCCCCCACCCCCACTCCCTATCTCCCACCCCGGGGATGCCAAGAGTCCATTTCAAGTCTCCTGGGCCTGCCTGGTAGGGCTGCTGCACTATTTGCTAAATCATCTCAACGGGAGGGGGAAAATCATCTCAGTTCATCCAGCAAGCCACCTCTAAGACCGCTCTCTCTGAAGGCTGACCGAACCACCTGCAACTGTGAAAGCATTTCCAGAGAAGGGTGGGCTGGCTTCATCAGCGCTAAGTGAAATCCTGTGTTCCTGCCAGATGCTTTGATATATGGGGCAATGCTGGTAAGGGCTTGCGTGAGGGATTTTTTTTTTTTTAACCCACCTCCGTGGCATCCCTTGAATGGCAGTTGACAATTAGCTGCTAAGTAAAAGGAGGCACTTATTTTTATTGTGGGCCCTGACAGCTTTATGTTCACTCTTTAAAAGCCAAGAGTCATGTGTGTAAAGGTGAGTGGGGAGGGGAAGTGGTGTGGGAAGGAGGAAGGGAGGGCCCGGGGCAGGTGCCTGCAGATCCCAGAGTTTCTGTGCTGGAGTCAGAACCGAGCAGTATTTACAAGCATGTGCTGGTCTGAAAGCGAGAGAGGGTGGTACTCCCAGGCTGGGGAGGAGGAAAGGCTTGAGGCTGGCCCAGCAGAGGCTGCGATTCCTCGCCGTTGCCTGCCTCGTTGCCTGCCTCGTACTCCCAGGATGCCGCAGTGGGAGATGGGCTGTGGCTTTCCCTCCCTGGCACTGCTCTTTGGCTGGAATTTCAGGAAGAAAATCCACAGGCTCCGAAAGAAAGGTATTTCTTTTCTATTTTGAGATTCAATTCTTCCACTAAAAGATACTTTGCCCAGCTTCTCTTCTTCCCTGTCTTGTCAGGGATGGGGAAGCTCCTGGAACTGAGCCCATGGAGAGCAGGTACCAGTGCTTGGCCGACAGGGCCAGTGGGGAGGGGGTGCAGCAGGGAGCAGGACAGGGGCTGTGGGGGGGCTCTCCTGGTGACCTGGGGTAGGAAGGGGCGCTTGTCCTGAACCCAGGAGTGTTTGAGTGATGATGAAGGAGGGACCAGGTTAGAATGGAGGTGACAGGGAATCCTTCCATTTTCACTTCCCCAAACCAACCCAGTGTCCTGGTTTGTTTTTTTTAGCAAAACTGGGGAAGGGTCTTGAGAAGTAAAGACTGGAGGATGGGCTGTGAGCAGAGACTGGGCAGCTCTCCACCTCTATTTCCTGCCCCTTGAGACTTGATGGTGTCTGAAATTTCTCCTAGACAATTTTATTGCACTGACTTTAAAGAGAAGGGATTAAATCACTGAATTTAGAATCATGGGGCAAATATTACCTTGGACAAATTTCTAATCTGAGTCTTGGTTTTCTCATCTGTAAAATGGAACAGTAATACCTACTTCCTATGTTTTGTATGAGGACTGAATGAGTACACATGTGAAAACTTCTAGAGCAGTTTGTCATAGAATTAGCCTAATCAAATTTGTTAATAATTATTCTATGACATACTATAATTAGCTAATCATTTAAAATTTGTATCTGTTAAGACAGAAATGTCGCAGTTAATGTTGACTGGTCCAACACCATGAGCTGTCCCAAGTGAATGAGTGGCTGGCAGAGGGCAGAAAGAGTGGCGAGCACTAGTTCACTGAAGGAACAGATGCCATGTGGGAGGGCATGGTACAGAAGAGGTAGCCTGAGTTTTGTCCCTTGGTGTCATTGGGGTGAAGAATGATCTTTGAGCACCTCCCACCCCCATCTTCTGTCTTCCTCATTCACTGGACCCTTCCTTAGTTTCATTGGGATGTCTCAGTTCATCTATTTCCCCATATCTAGGCTATTTCATGTCCACCCAGGATCAGAGGGTGGCAATCAGGACCCAGAAGTCAGAGGTAGGTAGAACTCAGGATTGGGTCTCTGTAGTTCCAGGAATGGTTTATACCAAGCTCGTCAAATAAAAGATCTCTCTAAGATGAAGAGTGATGAAGACTGACCTAGACAAACTAAAGAAAACAAGGGTGCTTTTTCTTTCACATAAGAAGGGACTTTGTTGGTCCTGCAGCGCTTATGTCTTGTTGGAGAGAATAGCTTTGGCTGATTTGTAGGCTAGAGATGTAAAGGTCAGTGTCTTCACCATAAGGGTGATATTTAAAGCTGTGAGACTTACAGAGTATGTGCAGATGAGGATAGGAAAACCTGGGACACTCAGACATTTAAAGGACAGAGAGAATGGAGGAATCATCAGAGAAGGCTGAGAAGGAGTGGCCAGTGAGATCAATGGAGAACTGAGAGAGTGGTGGACCAAAAGCCACGTGAAAACGTGTCTCAGGAAGGAGGGATGATTTGCTCTGTCACATGCTGCTGATAGAGGAATTAATATGAAGACAGAGAATGTGACCCCAGGATTTAAAAAATGTAAAATAAGCCATTGATCATGACAAGCACAAATATGAAGAAATGCTGATCAGAGTGCATTTAGGAGGAATGGGGGGCACAGGTAATAACAGCTCATTGAGAACTGATCTATCACGTGCCAGGCTCTGTGCCAGGAGATAAAAATAGGTGGTGAGCCAGACAGACTGTCGGCCTTTGAGGAACCCACAGACCAGTGAAAGAGATGTTTAAATAAATCATTGTAAAAATCATGACCAGTGATAGAATAGAGGTATATATAGGGAGCCCTATGAGCACAGATGAGAGTGATCATGTCCTTCTGAGGTGAGGGCATCTGAACTCAGGCTGAAGTAAGATCAGGTTTCTAGGTGGGGTGAAGGAGGAAAGGCATTCGCTCCAGATTTTCCAAGAGCAAAGACCATTTTGCATTCTTTCTATCATAATTTCCAGCTACCAAAGAGGCTGGCCCACAGCAGATGCTCAGTCTATATTTGCTGAATGATTTGTGGATTCCAGTGAAAGGAATTTGCATGAGACAGAGTTGCATAAGAAACCAGTACAGTAATTTTGAAAGTAGCAGCAAGGATAGAGAAGAGAGACAGTTTAAAGTGTATTTTAGAATGTACTGATCTAACTGGAGGAAAAGCGTGTGTTGCAGATCACCCAAACATGCACACTTTTGCTAACTGGGTTAGTAGAGTGCAGGTACCTAGTGTTAAAGTGCATGGGGCTTGATTGCTGGATTGACTGAGTGCTGTTGCCTGTGAGGAAGACGACAGAAGAAGGGGTGATTCATGAGTGCTGGAGGCAGGGTGACAGAGAGATTGGAGAAGACACTGGGAGAACTGTCATTTGATGTTGCACTGAATGGGATAGAGAAGAGAGAGAGAGAGGTAGAGAAAGAAATGATGAAGCTAGAGATAATAGAGATAGAGATATGGACCAGATAGGTGGATTTTAAGTTACCAGTTTGTAGGTGATAACCAAATGTCTAGAATGGGAGGACATCTGAGCTGGAATGACACAACAGGTGGAGGAAGGGGCACAGGAAAGAAGTCTGCAAAGGAGCCTACCAGGATGTGGGGATAAAATGAGAGTGGATGGTTTTGTAATCATGTGGGGAGAAAGTCTTGAGGAAGAAAGATATCAACCCCATCAGAGCCTTCAGTGCAGACCAGTAGAGTGTGGCTTAAACATAGGTCAGATTTGCCCATTAGGAGGGCAATAGAAGTTTTACTGAGCTAATTGGGTGGAAAGATGCAGGCTGATTAAACCAAATGGGGATGGGTTGAGGGACTGAGAAGTGAATGATAAGAGCAGAAGTAAAGGTTGTGATATACTGGCAAAGACTTAGACTCGTGTGGGCTAAATTTAAAACAAAAGAGAAAGAGTGAAACCCTGAAAGAGGTGAAAAGGGATGGAACCTACAGTTCAAGAAAACATCATCTTGGAGGAAGCAGAGGGTCCTTTTCTTTCTCTGAGAGAGACAAGCAGACAGACAGGAGGAAGGATGAGAGAGGCAGGGACTGGAAATGAAGGAGTTCACTTGTGATATTCTCAATTTGGGGAGGTAAGGGAAAGAGAAGACAAGGTCACCTACTGAGACAGAGAGAAGAGGGAATGGTGGTGAGCCCAAGGGGAGTGGTAAAGCTTTGGAACCAAGATTGTACAGAGATTGGGAATACAAATTTCCATGATAGATTATGCTATGTTCCTATGTAGTACTCGGTGACCTGATGAGGGCATGGAGAGGGTAGTGGAAATCAGCAGAGTGGAAATGATGGAGAGAAAAGGAGATCTGAAAAATGAGTGTACTGGTAAGAGTCACATTGAAATGACTGACTGTGGAGTATGGGAGGAAAAGAAAATGAACACAGGACAAAGCTGATAGGCTCAGAGGAGGAAAAAAGTTAGAGAACTGACTATACAGAGCAGTATACGAAGGAGCTTGATTCCAGATCACCTGCAAAATAGAGCTTCTGCCTGGGGACCTCGGAAATGCAGCTCACATTTGACAGCTTTAACGTCCACATGCACACCATCCAATTGTGTTTGGGAGCTCTTTCCTCATGGGGTCCAGTGAGCCCCTTGAGTTCAAGTTTCAACTGCTCTGAAACACATCCACCTCTCCTTTTCAAGTACTACTCCCTGGACTCCTCAAAGGGAATTTTACAAATGCCATGTGGTGTATATTTTAAGTCAGATCAGTTCAATTATTTCCCTCCAATTTGGTGAAAATATATCCAATTCCTTTCACAGATAAATAGGAATCTAATTCTATATTGTACTGACATTCTCTGATTGTGTTTCATTATTTTGTGTGGGGTCTTTTCATTTTCATAATTTGATGGCAAACTAATTAAACATAACCTTCCCTTGTCTGTATAGCACCTCCCATGTGGCCTGCTGCTGGCACATGGCAAGATGTTCAATAAATGTTAGCACAAAGCTGAATTTATCCACTGAGGAGATCTTGACTAATGCTTAAATTAAATAAATGCCAAAATTATTATTAATGATAGAAAGCATTTGCTTGAAGATGAAATAATTCATTAAGTAATTTAGCAAAATTTATTGACTTTCTACCTTGTGCCAGGCCCTGTGCTAACCCTGGGGATAAAAAGAGACCATCTCCATATTTCTAGCATCAGGGAGTCTAGTCATACAGAGGGCACAGGGACATACAAATAATTATAGCACAGTGTGGAAAGGGATTGGGATATTCAAGAAGGATATGGCTACACAGAGTAGAGATGGAATCTCTCAAGCTTGGGTCAAGGAAGGCTCAGCAGAGGTGACAATATTTGAATTGGGCCCAGGAAGACAAATAGAATTCCAGGAGACAGGGAAGGGAGAGAGGAACAGATTAAGCTGTGAGGAAAGACCATCCAAGGGCATGAAGACTGGAGAGCACTGTGGGCTTTGGGAACACCAAGGTGAGGTGCCTTTGGGAGTGTGGCAGGAAGTCAGACCAGAAAGGTAGGTGGGGGCCTGGCTGAGTGCCAACCTAAAGAATACCACCCCGGCTTCCAAACGTTAGGCACAAAAACATTTAATCAGTCTCACTGAAGCACAGACAGGAGCCCAGCCTTGTTGGGAGTAGGGAGAACAGAGACCCACCTGCTCAACTGCTCCTAGAACCTATGCCCTCCCCTCTCAAGCACACATGTGTGATGAGGAAAGGGCTTCAGAGGAACCCCCTAGGACTTTGAGGGGCAATTTGAAAAGCACTGCTGTAGCAATTTGGGAAGAAGTAGATGACTATTAAAAACAGGGGGGAATGTGCTCAGGTAGACCAGTGGTTTAGAAAGGTAAGTAGTAGGAAGGCTTTGAACATATTAGAAGAGAAGAAACACAGTCATAGGTGAGAGAGAAGTCCAGCCTGGCCTGGCCTAGGGCAATAGGTGAGAGTAGAAAGGACATGGGAGATTCAAGAACTCTCTACAGCTCTTTACAGGTAGAATCCACATTAATTACAGACTGATCCAGGGGACCAACCAGAAAGAGAATCACAGGGAAAACCCGAGGGCTTTGGGAACCCTTGTCCATGGATTGAAGTGGTTGGTGCCACAGAGCCCTAATTATAACAGAGGGAAACTCAGGCAGGGCAGAGCTGAAGCCATGACCTGTCTTCTGAACCTCTAGGCTTGGTGGGAAAATAATGAGTAGCCACTGATTATCCTGACTTATAAACTGACCTTGTTACACCGCCGGGGTGGAAAAAAGCCAGAGCCAAGTGCTGACAGAGCTAGGTGGAGCTGGTCCACACATGCTTTGCTGGAGGCACTGTAATTTGGAATGGTATTTTTGGAAAGCGATTTGCATGCCATCGAGTGATAAAAATGTTCAAACCATGTGACCTAGTAATTTTACATGTGGGATTTTGCCCTAAGGAAATAGTTCAAAAGAATAAAAAGCCTCTGTTCATCCATCCAAATGTCAAATAATTAATTAAACAATTAATTAGAAAAAATATATTGTAGTACGTACATTCTAGGAGCTCTGCTCAGTGAATGAATATGCCTCTGTATGGCAATGTTAATAATAGTGAAGCACATTCAAAATGCCACAGTGGTTTAATATGCTTGGAGACATCCATGTGACAGATTTATGCTTTAATGCTAAGTGACACAAGGAGAATATTCAAAACGACCTGCTTGCTGCCATGGTTAAGGGCACATTCCCTTGCGTGTATTGCCAGGGCTTGAATTCTGACTGCACCATGCCCTGGCACCTGACCGTGGCAAGTTCATCAGTGCCTCTAAGGCACAGTGTCTTAACAGTAAGGCGGTTATAACAATAATACCACTTCATGGGATTGCTGTCAAGATTAAGTGAGGAAAGATGTGCAGAGTGCTGAGCACAATTCCTAGCACACAAGTACTCAGTAAAAGTGACTTGTTATTTTAAATGTGTAAAAATGTGTGTCAGTAGAAAAAGACTGACAGACTGCCCCAATTTCCAGTCCCAGGGAATATTGTGGGTGATTTGTTTCCTCTATTTTGTTGAGCATCATTTACCTAAAACCTTTGAGGTTATAGGCCACACAGAAATTCAAGAACTAGGCAAAGCACTTTGACATGTCAATTCATCCAGGGGAAGACAGAGTGATGGGCAGGTCCTGTTTTTCTCTTCCCAGCGGTGTTTGGCCAGCGTTTGGATGAGACCGTGGCCTATGAGCAGAAATTTGGCCCCCACCCGGTGCCCATCCTTGTGGAGAAGTGTGCGGAGTTCATCCTTGAGCGCGGCCTGAATGAAGAGGGCATCTTCCGACTGCCTGGGCAGGACAACCTGGTGAAGCAGCTCAGAGATGCTTTTGATGCAGGGGAGAGGCCCTCCTTTGACAGGTACACCATCTTCACCTCACCCTCCCCTCTGCCTCATTAGCGAAAGAGGAACTCTCTCTTCCATGGACACTTCCAGGAGCCCTGGCTTGCAACAGAAAGAGCCTTTTGTTTTGCTCATAATTCAGAATTTGGGAGTCTGGAACACAGGCGAGCATGGTGATCAATGACCTGAGAGAGCTGTGAGCTAAAAGGAGAGCCTGATGGGCAGAGGCAGGAGATGTTTCGGGTATAGGGGGAGGGGAAGTGTGGAGTAGGAGAGAAAGATGGGTCCTGGCTCCAGGCTCAGCCTTCAGGCCAGATGAGGAACATAGGGCTGAGTTTCCTGTACAACAGACTGGGCATGGTGGAGAACACACCATGTCTAGATCCAAGGGCTCCAGTGGTCTTCCCCAGCCTTCCTGAAGTGGCCAGAACCAGGACTTCTCAGTGTGGGAGAGCGCAGCGCTATCCAGCTCTGAGCCTTCCTGGAGGGAGTGCATACAAACAGCTCGATAGCCTGGTGTTCTCCCGAGTCTCCTCCGTGGAGTTTGCCCAGACCTGTTTGGGGCATATCAGGTGTAGGGACATTTCTCCCCCCATCTCCCTCCCGCCTACCTCCTCCAGCCCCCCAGCGGGGGCTTTCTTGTCTGCGATTCTCAGCTAATACAATGGCTACCCTGGCATTGCACGTGCTCTCCTTATTGTGCAATATTTGCCTTGGTTGCCTGCGTGCACTTGTCCTGCTGGCAAGAAAGAGCCTTTATTCTTTCCAAATGAGCAGCCCATAAACCAAGATTTAGCAAGACGGGCCCGAACACTATCCAGTTTCCAAGGGTTGAAATTCTTCACAGGCTTACTTAGGACTGAGGGGCAGGGCTGAATCTGGGGGAAGAGCAAATAGCTGGGTGTCATGTCATGTGGACAGTCTCACTGCTCACCTCTCACTCCAATCTCCAACGTTGTCTGTTCTCCCTCCAAAGCATCTCTAAGATGCATCTGTTTCCATTCTCACAGCCACGGTCTTAGTTTGGAACATTGCAGGTTTGTCTTTGGTGCCCTTGGCATGTAACAGGTTAATTTAGCAAAGGTGCTATATTTTAACAGGAAAGCAAGGGATAGAGTTATTACTGGAACTATAGCAGGTTATGGGCATGAAATTTAAGGACCTTTCAGCAACACCATAAATTACTTTTCGTGTTATCAGGCACCTGTTCAATTAAGCTCAATGCCTTTATATTTAGTTTTCTTCTTATGTTTTTAATTAGCTTTGAGTTGATCAAAAGATACGGGTGGGTTGTTGCAAAAGCAATGTGAAGTCAGCCAGGAGGCACAGAAGTGATTTCAGGGGGTTGCCAAATACCTGCCCTAGTCTGGAGCTTATGCATCTATAAAATCAGCCTGGGTGGTAGAGTCAGTCTTAGATTCCTCTGAAATATTTGGGGCTGAAAGTAGGAAAGTTATCACACTTCTCCACCACCAGAACTGAGGAGTTCACACATCCAGAAATAGAAAGGGCTCTTCAGGGTCCTCTGAGGGCTGACTCTTGGGTCCACATGACCCTTGCAGGGACTCATCTAGGTCCTCTACATTGGTCAGAGGTACAGTTTCATCACGAGTTCCCCAAAATTGCCTCACTAGAATGAAAAAACAAACAAAGGTGCTCTAATTTGGTAGATTCTAGTGCAGGTGTGTCTGGCTCTAATTAAAGATAAAATCTGAATTTAAAAATTTCTTTTTCCAGCCTCTACTAAGGATACTGTCTGGCCACAAAGCTAATACACTCCAGTACCTATTATTTCTGTGAGAAACACATACAGACATTCTGTATTATAGGATCGGTGCTTCAAGAGTCCTCTGGGGAGCCTTGGCTAATCTCTGGTGGACCAGGGGTTGAACTCAAAAGCCACCTGGCTACTGACTTGCTCTTAGTCCTTGATTTTAAAAATTACTTAAAGATGTCTCATTGGGCTGGAGGAACAGCAAACTCAGGAAATATGCTGGAAATCTAGACTATACCAATGACATGAGTCAGCCCTGTTCCAGGGGGCACAGACATTAAACCAAAGATTTACAGAAATAACTGTATAATTTTCATGTGTCAAGTGCTAAAAATGAAAAATAGGTGGTACTATGAGAATTCAAAACAGAGGCTTTTGACATGTTCTGGTGGACTTAGGAAGGTCCCCAAGAAAATGACATTTAGCTGAGACACAGTAAACAATGATGAGGAGTCAGCCAGGAGAAGCAGCCGTATCTCCTCCTGGTAAAACGAATCGGGCAGCTTTCCGAGCACGTCAGTGTTCCAAGATGACTTCTATAGCTACCTGTAGCCTTTGGTTATAACTTTGAGGTATCTATGCTGTATCTGTGGTTATAACCCCTTTCTCTTCTAATGTTGGCTATTTTTTCTGTCTTAGTTTCTTCTGGTTAAACTGTCTAGTTGGTTGTCTCTTTTATTGGTGTTGTTTCTTCTCAAACGATTCCATTTTCTTGACATGTTATCTATGTTGTTTTTCTCATTTCAAATTCTTTGTTTTCTACATTCCTTCTGTGGGTGTGTTTTGAGTGCTGAAGACTGTGCCAGGCAAGGGACAGTGCATCGGAGAACGGAACCCTGGAGGCAGAAGGCTAGATAGGAGGCTGGGCAGAATCCTGGCCAAAAAATATTGTCCTTCTGAAAAGGTGGAGTGGAAGGAGGAGTGGGCCTTAGAGGGATTCCCATGACGTTTGGACAGCAGAATCGAGGGCATCTGGGAGACTAATTGGATGTGGGGTGAGGCTCTGGATTCTGATTGAGACCTGGGTGGACTGTGATGCAGGGACATTAGGACAACGCCACTCCTGCAAGGTGTCCGCTGGTTGTCTTTCTGACACTTTCTTGGGAACTTCTTGTGCATTTTGACAAGAGGCCTTTGCCAGGGGTATTTTTAGGCAGTGACTCAGCAGGGAAGCCTTTCCCGAATCTCCACCCTCTGTTCCCCAGGGCAGCCGTGGCGCACTGGCAGACATCTGTGCCGGCTGAGGCGCAGGACTGACAGGCTACGGAGGGAGAGCCTCTCAGACGACGGCTCCCACCGCTCACTGGCAAAGACAAATGTTAAAGAACTTACACAAAATGCCAAGACAGAGATTTAGAGTCAAGTCCTGGAGTTTTTTATTCTGCTGCTTCCAACACCCCCCTTCCCCTCCTCCTGTTCAGCCCACCCTTCCTGTCTCCAGGAGCTATTTCCTCCAGCGGAGTCTATATTTCCAGTTACTTGAAAAGGAGACACTCAGATTATCTGAACCTTTTACCACATCACAGCTTTTGAAACACTACCAAAACTGTCTCTTAAGAACACCAGTTTTTCTTGATATGAAATAAATCAATATTTCTTCACTAATGATCTTCCTGTATACGGTAGATTCAGACTTATTTTCTCCGTGGAATAAATGCAATAGCTCTATAAACCAGGGGGCAGCAGACGTTTTTAAAGGGCCACATATGAAATATTTATGTTTTGTGGGCTAGATAGTCTCTGCTGCAACTCCTCAACTCTGCTCTTATCTCAACTCAGCCAAAGACTATATACAAAAACACGCGAGCATAGCTGTGTTCCTGTAGCACTTAATTTTCACAGGCTATGAAATATTCTTCTCTTGAGTTATTTCTCCCACCGTTTAAAAATGTAAAATCCATTCTTAGCTAGCTGGTTGTACCAATACAGGCAGTGGGCCAGATTTGGTTCCAGGGTCATGGTGTGTCAATCCCTGCTGTAAACCAGAGAAGCTGAGCTGAAGACCCTTTGTCCCTTTCTGCTGGTCAGGTGATCCAATGAATGTTGTCTCAGTTCCTGCAGCAGGGCCTCCTCCCTCCTCCCTCCAGGCTGATTCATACGCTGCCTGCTTGACGCTGTAACTCCTGTCGTTCTACAGATCTTGTTTGAAGAATCCCCTATAGCTCCCAACTCTGCATTAAGTGTCCCTTTCCACACTTCCATACTATCCCAGGTCCTTGTCATGGCACTTCCCTTGTCATGGCACTAACCACACTGTATTGTAATGACTTGGTAACATTTGAGTTTGCACAGCTCTGTGGTTCAATGAGGCCAGGGGTCCCGTGTGTCCCTTGGGTTCACCGTGTGTCCCTTGGGTTCACTGCTGAAGTCCCAGTGCCTGACATAGTATCTTGCACTGAGTTGTTCCTTCAATGTTTGTGGATTGAATGAACGATTGTATAAATATATGAATCAATCCCGGAACTATTTCAAGGCTCTGAGGAATCAAATAAATCAATGGACCATGGGTGTTAAGCAGTTATCACACACAAAAAATGAGATACTAAGTACAGAATGCTAAATTGTGATGTGCTAAGGGATTGGAGAAAGAAGAAAGCAATGAAGATTAAACTGTTGAAGTTTTAATGAACAAGTAGACTTTGAACTTTCCTTTGAGGCAGTTGGGTAGAATAGATAAAGGAAAAAGTACTGGAGGTTATTATTCCATAAAGGGAATTAGCAAAAATGTTTTGGTCAGATATGCCTTTATCAGACTCTACTCCTCTGCAAAGCTCCCCTTTGGAACCTGGAATTCTATTCAGTGGATCACCAGGGGGGATGTGAGGAGACTTCTGAAGTTTTGCTTTCAAAGACCATTGCTTATTTCCTTCCAGAGATACAGATGTGCACACGGTGGCCTCCCTGTTAAAGCTCTACCTCCGAGACCTCCCAGAGCCGGTGGTTCCCTGGAGCCAGTATGAGGGGTTCCTGCTGTGCGGGCAACTCATGAATGCAGATGAGGGAAAGGTTGGTATCTCATTGAAGTTAGATGTCCTGCTTGGGAAGAAGGTGATGGTTAGTGAACACTATTCTGGTAGGCAAGTGGGTCAGGGAGTCCATGCCTTTTGGTGAGACACTTTGTCCCACAGGAACTTTCTTGGCAACAAAAGGCAAATGATGCCAATCATGGTGAGAGTCTTCATGGGATGTAACAATCCAGTAAAGAATTGGACCATAATCAAATACCCCAAGTCACTTTAAAATTAGTAAGAGAGGAAGGATGAGTCTGAGAAGGATTTCAAACTGTACGGCCTTGTTGAGACCCAGTGGGACACAAGGTCAGGCTGACCAACCTGGAGGGCAGGCGAGAGGTCAGAATGTCCTAGCCCCGTGATGACTGAGTGTCAGGCATGGGCATACAAAAAAGTGCATGTGCCAGAGAGAGAAAGGACAGATCGTTTTTCTTTGTTCCCTTCAGCTTCAGCTGCCTGTTGGGTCCCTGTGATAACTCCTCATAGTTTTGTGTGTGTTTTTCAATAACTTTTTATTTTGAAATAAGTTCACAAAATGTTGCAAAGAAATAGTATGGAGAGGCTCATGTTTTTTGCAGTGTTACTTTTTAATTTGTTATTATGCCTTCTTCTCTATGCTACCCTGAGGCATGGACTATCAACAACTCATACTCACAGTAATTGCTTAATGAATGCTTGAGATGTAACACTCCAGTAACACTGCCAAAGTGTTGCTTCTACACAGACACACCAATTATATTCCAGGGTCTCATTGCTGGCAAGTGAGCAGGCTCATTTACTGGTGTTAAAAACCTCTTTCCAGGCTCAGCAGGAGTTGATGAAGCAGCTTTCCCTCCTTCCTCGAGACAACTACAGCCTCCTGAGCTACCTCTGCAGGTAAGAGTCCCCTGGTATCAGCTACAGTTTTCAATCAAGGGGTTGAGGGAGTAGGGGATGAAGGGGGCCTAATATATGGTGACAGAAGATGATTTGACTTTGGGTGGTGGGCACACAGTGCTATATACAGATCTTGTAACATAGAAATCCTTGCTTGAGACTGATATGATTCTATTAACCAATGTTATCCCAATAAATTTAATAATAATAATAAATAATAATAGAAATAAGTTCCTGGATAGAGAAGGAAAGAGTGTCTCTGTGAACTCAGAGACTCTGGTTCAGATTTTTGGAAGGTCAACTCTATTTACATAGTTCGAGGTAGTTTCCTGTGACCACAAGTTAATTTAAAGAATCTTCTGAAAATCTGATCGGCACACAAACTGTACATGTTTCCTCCTTGGACCTTCCCCAGCTCTGCCCAGAGCCCTGAGACATGCAATAGAACCCAGAATCTTTATAATGTTTCTAGAATTATCTCTCATCTTCCTGACTTTTGGCCATAACGTATTGCCCCAGAGACATACATTCCAGGCCACCCTTTCAGTTCCCCTTCCTGAGGACTGCATGTCATCTCTGTGGCAATATGCAGCATGTGGGTTGACCCAGATCTGGCTGAATTGGGAACCTGGATCTCCGTGTCAGACAGAGCTGAAATTTACCTTAATTAAAAAAAAATTATCTATTGTAATTTTCATATTATAAAAAGTGATATGTGCAACATACTGTAAATAAGAAATAAAAATTACACACAATCTCCTCACCCAACAAAAATCACCAAGACCTGGGTGTTTTTCCTTCTAGATGTTTTTGTCTCTATGATAGATTTTTACATTCATCAATATAAATGTACTGAAACAATTTTTATACTAAATTGGAGTTATATATCTATAATATACATATATATGTATATATATATATATTATATATATATATATATATATAGTTGTATCCTGCTTTCTTTTTTGACTTAGTGTTCCATTGTGAACATTTCCCTATGTCATAAAACAAGATTATAAATAACTTCATAATATTCTGTAAGGTTTTCTCATTTGGACACACCAGCATTTATTTGATAATTTCTCTGTATTTGGAATTTTATGTTGCTTCATCCTATCCATTTAAAAGTGGTTTTCAGAAAAAGTCTTTAGAACTTCCTTTGTTGACCTGTTTAATTGTGAGTCTGAGAACTGCATGCCCCAAATGGGTAAAATTATAGTAAAAATTAATTGTTAATTATTGAGCACCTGCTGAGAATTTGGGAGGCCTGGTGTTGTAACCCGAGGATGAGAGCAAGGAGGTGCTGCGGAGTCCCATCTCTGAGATTTTCCTCTCTGGAGAGCTTGGGTGCAGTGGATGCTGAGAGCCTGGAAGATAAGCGTATAAAGGCAGGACAAGGGGCAAGTCGGTACCCATTTTTGGACCTTCTAGTGTCCTCGTAGCTGCCTGAACTGGATCCTGCCTTCTGCCAATGTGACTCTCCTCCCTGCTCCCAGACTGAGGCCACCACCACAGCTGGGCAGGCCCCTCCTGGCTTCTATTCTTCCCTGATCTTAAAGCTTTCGAGGTGAAGCTAAAGTCTTGTGGGAAGAGCAGGCTGATTCCATTCCTGAGAGCAGGAGGAGAGTTGGGATCCATCTCTGGGATCTTATTGGTACCTGGAAGCACTTCCTTCTGGCAAATTCCTGTTCCTTACCCTGGGATTTCCCGGCTGTCCACAGGTTCCTGCATGAAATCCAGCTGAACTGCGCTGTTAACAAGATGAGCGTGGATAATCTGGCCACTGTGATTGGTGTGAATCTCATCAGGTCAAAGGTAGAAGACCCTGCTGTGATTATGAGAGGTACGGCTTGTCCTGTGGTAAGACAGATACAGGGGAACTAATAACAGGTACAACACTAGACCTTATGTTTGTGCACTGATCTGCAATTTGCCATGAATTTTCAGCTGATTATCTTGTCTGAATTGTAAAATGCCCTGTGAAGTAGGCAGGGCAGGAATTTTGCCCATTTTCCAGATCACAGCAGAAGTTAAAGATTTACCTAATGGTCACACAGTACATACAATCGGCTAGCACAAATACAGTTAGCTAGTGTTTCTTAATCTTTTATTATGTTTAAGTACCCTTAGCCAGAGAGAACAAACAAGTTTCATTTTATAAGCCAACTCACAAAAAGGCTACTTGTAAAGCTGTGTTGAAAAGGCTTCTGAGGCTGTGTTTTGTATCAGTGAGCAAAAGTCCTGCCATAGAGTACTGATGTCTGCCATGGATTTGGGGAGGCAATATGCCTGGCACGCATTCACTGTGTGTGCAATGAGAAATCAAATGTCACATTGAAGACCACTTTAGGAGAGACAGATGTCTTAATTTTCTCTGCTGCTAGGTTGCTAATTTCCTGATTAAAGACTGATCCAGTGGCGTATAAGCTGAAAATAACTCTCTTTCACGCCAATCCACATCATTCTTCTACCCATCCCTTTCACCACGGTCTCCTACCCCAAGCAATGAAGAAGAGTCCTATGAGGAGCAAAATGAGGTCCTTTGGGGCCCTGTGGTTTTACAGCTGCTTTTGGTAACATCCCATAGGTAGAGACCTTTGAGGACTGCCTGCCTCCTGCTCCACGGTCCAGCTCTACAAATCTCTTTCTATTTCTTTCAGGGACTCCTCAAATCCAGCGAGTGATGACCATGATGATCAGAGACCATGAAGTCCTCTTCCCCAAGTCCAAGGATGTACCCCTGTCACCCCCGGCCCCCCAAAATGACCCCAAGAAACCTCCAGTGGCTCGAAGCTCCGTGGGCTGGGATGCCTCTGAAGATGTCCCAATTTCTAGGACGGACAGCTTCAGTAACACGGTAAGGTGCAGAGAGCCTTCCTCCTTCCATCCAACTCTTCCTTAAATCCAGGTCTTCCATGACGTAAGAGCTGCCGTGGGTGGCAATTTGGGGAGTTTTGTGGATGCCGTGGTAGTGGGCGCAGCTGGTAAAGACTCATTTGAACGCATCTTGAAAGCTTGGCTTCTTTCAAACTGGAGTGTCTGCGTCCCGGAGGTGAAATTACTGTCGGGTGTGCCAGTCACCAGATGACTGAGCAATGGGACTGTCCACTGAAGCCCACTCCAAAGGGAAACACTGAAACACGGCCCAGGAAAGGTCAATGGGGAAAAAGATACACTACCTTATAAATGTTTTAGTGACGGTTGTTGAAATTCTGGGTCAAAGTCCAGAGAGAACTGGTTTCCTGCTAACCCATGAAACGTGATTTCTTTCTCAGAGTATGTGATGTGTTCGTGTAATATTTCTCATTCCCTGATAAACTGTCTCAGCAATGTCACCCCCCTCATTTGTACTGAAGGCTTGGGCCTCACGTTCTTAATGTCAGAAAACTCTGCAGGCTCTGAAATTTAGACTGTTTGAGGGCAACAATTTACAAAGGTCACATATTTTTAATATATTTATAAAAACAATTTTTTTTTTAATGAAAGGACATATTAACTTTACATAACAGCCTGATTCTTCATGTGTGACCGAGAAATGAATTTTAAATTTCGGGTTGACCTGGTAATGTAAGTTACCTTTGGTACTTCTGGGGTTTTTTTTGTTTTGTTTTTTAAAATATATCTTTATTGATTTCAGAGAGAGGAAGGGAGAGGGAGAGAGAGAGATAGAAACACCAATGATGAGAAAGTCCTCACTGATCAGCTGCCTCCTGCATGCCCCCTATTGGAATCAAGCCCGCAACCCGGGCATGTGCCCTGACTGGGAATCAAACCAAGATCTCCTGGATCCTAGGTCGATGCTCAACTGCTGAGCCACGCCCGGCTGAGCAGTACTTTTAATCTGGTGGGTGACTGGAAAGGATTAGAAAAAAAAAGTCGGTAGTGGTAGTGATGATGATGTTTCTTAGGTGAAGTCTGGACACAATGCATCTTACTAACACTCAAAAATTAAATTAATATTTAGAAACACTCATACCTCATACAATGGCATCATCCTAGCTGTGCTTGAGACTTGCCACTCTTATGCTCATTGGACAGGTTTCTGCTATTGATTGTAACAGTGTGGGCAGCTATGGGCAGGCATTGTGCTGGGAAATGTAAACAGATCGCCTCTGGAGTCCTCACTGTAACTGTGTAGGGCAGAATTTATCAAGCACATTTTATGTCTGAGGACCTGAGGCTCAGGGAGATTGACCAGATGGCCCAAGGTGGCAACACTGGAATGATATAGAATGCGATTTAGACCTAGTTTTCATTTCAAGGCCCAGGTACTTATGATGCCAGATGAGGTTGCTGAAGCAGCTGATTAACTAGAAGAGCTAGAAGGAGAGCTTCAGCCCTGATTTTCTGATTTTACTTTTAAGGCTCATTTTTTTTTTTTTCTGTCTTTCTCTTTCTTTTTCTTTTTAATTTAACTAAAAAATATATAATATATACACACATCCTCTATCTCCACCCGTTCCATCCTTCCCTGCCTTTATTAGTTTCTTATTTATTTTTTCTATATGCAAATATAAGCAGATATGAATGTAAATTGTTATTTACCTCCCTTTTTACACAAACTGTAACATAATCTCTCATGCACACACTCTCTCTACACACACATACACACTTTCACACAGACACACACACTCCACTCTGTATCTTGAATTTTTTCACTTAACAATATGTCCTGGAGACCTTTTCATGTCAATACATAGAGAGCTACCTCATATGACCTTATATTTTTGCAAGTGTATAGTGTTCCATTCTGCACTTGTACCATAACGTACTTAACCAGCCCCTGTAGATAGAGAGGTGGTTTTCATTCCTTTGTACTACAAATGAGGCTGCAATGAATAACCTTGACCATGCTTCATTTTATATGCAGGCAGGTGTATTTCTGGGCTACATTCCCAGGGCTGGGATTGCTGAGTCAGGAGGTAAATAGAATTAGAATGTGTAATTTTAATTAAAATTATCAAATGAATTTTGTGCCATTTTGTAATTGCAACAGCAACGCATAAAATAACCTGTTTTCATATAGTTTCACTAGCAGTGTATTGTCAAATTTGGGGTTTTTCTTGGAGGGTGTCCTTTTGATAGGTGAGAATGGACAGTTCGGTAATTTTAATTTGAGTTTCTCCTATTATAAGAGAGTCCAAACATCTTTTCTTATGTGTAAAGTCCAGCTACATTGTCCTCTGTGAACTGTCTTATCTTGTCTTTTGCCCTTTGGTTATTGGTCTTTTTCTTTTCACTTGGTTATTTGTCTTTTTCTTCTCATTGATTGGTTATTGGTCTTTCTCTTCTCAATTTTTACAAACTTTATATATTAGGAAGAGTAGCCTGTTGTCAGTGATACGCATTGCAAATATTTTTGCCAGTTTGTAATTTTTTATTGATTGAGCATGGGGTGATTTCTTTGTGTTCATTTTGTTCTTTTTAATTTGGGGGGTCATGCCATAGAGGTTGGATTTATCAAATATTTCTTTTATGGCTTCTGGATTTTGAGTGATAGAGAAGCCTCCCCATTTTAAAGTTATAAAAGAATCCTGGTCTAGAACTCTTTTACCACAAACATACAATGTTTTTAGTCACTATTTCATCTTTAGAACATGAGTTCCTTCAAGTACAATGTCCTTTTAGAAAAAAATGCCAGTCAGACTATCAACTAATGTGACAGATGCATAGATGATCTTCTAATGAAGAATTTCATAGACATACAGCCCAGAGACACTTTCTTTCAAGTCTCTAATTCTTTTATTGGGAACATGACACATGTGGGAAAAACCCATGTAACTTTCGTGGCCGTTTTCTTCTAGGCCAGTGACTCAGAAGCGACCAGCCCCACTGAACGACAGCTGAGCGATGTGTGTCTAGAAGACAGCAGCAGAGCTCCCAGGGACAAGCCGGGAGAATGGAAGCTGCAGTCCCGAAAAAGGACTCAGACGCTCCCTAATCGGAAATGCTTCTTGACGGCAGCTTTTCAGAGTGCCAACAGCAGCAAAGTGGAGATCTTTAATAATGAGTTCTGGTCATCTTCTTCAGAGGGGAAGGCAGGGGAAGGGCACAGGAGAACGATGTCTCATGGTGTGCAGAACTTCTCTGACTCCCAGAGGACTTCCACCTATGATAACATCCCTACCCTGCCAGGGCCCCCTGGAAATGAAGCAGGCGCACCCTCTTCCCATGCCTGTGACTCCAAAGGAAATGCTCCTTCGAGCCCAGACTCTGAAACTGGGCCTGGGAAAAAGAACTCTGCAGAAGAGGGACTTGAATCTTTGCAAAAGATGGTCCAAAAGCTGCAAAAGGAAATAGAAACACAGAAACAAGTGTATGAAGAACAGATTAAAAAGTAAGTCACATACGGTGGGGGGGGGGGCACTCAGCTTCCATCTTTAGAAACAACAGGGATTGTTCTCATCTGCCAACGAAGGAACATTATAAACCTTCAGTTTCGAGAATACAGTAATCTATAGCAGTTAGGCCAGATACTGAAAAAGGTAAAGGAAGTAATGAGACGACTAAATTAGTGAAAACTCTAAGCTTTAAATTAAATTCATGAAAAGTTATGTAGCTTAATCAACTATTTCCAAATAGTGATTCTTTAAGGATCAACATGACTTAATTGAATTAAGAGGAACTTAATTTTTTTCTCTCTTCATATTAGTGTGATTTATCTATTCTAAAAACATTTATTGAGCACCTCTTGTGTGCCAGGTACCATCATCCCAGGTATTGGGGAAAAGCACTGAACAAAATAGACAGAAGTCCCTGTGCTAGTAGAGCTTTCCTTCTAGCAGGAACAGACAGACAATACATTAAGCAGTGAAAATATATGCTATGCCAGATGGTAGAAAATGCCACGGAGAGAAATAAAGCAAGGCAGGAGGTTGGGGGAGTCAATAAGGTGGCTCCAGTGTTAAATAGGGTGGTCAAGAGGGTCTCACTGAGAAGGTGGCATTAAAGCAAAGGACTGAAAGAGAAGAGGGGATAAGTCAGGTCTACATATGGGGGAAGAACAGGCCAGGCAGAAAGACCAAAGGTGCAGAGGCCAGGGGAAGGGAGCAGGTCTGGGGTGTTCATGCACCAGAGCATTGGTGGGCTAGAGCAGAAGAAAGTAACTGAGAGGGGAGGGCAGAAAAGTACAGGAGGCCAAAGTACAAATCAATCATTTGTAGAACTACAAGACTTGTGTGACACCTTGGCAGTGACCAAAGCATCCTGGAGAAGACTCCCACTGTCCTCTAAAGTGGTGTCATTGACAGGGTAGGGAAATAACTGGCTGCCATGGAGGTGGCCACTCCTCCTGAATGGAACAGTCTTCTAAATCCACTGTCAGCCACCTCCCATCCTTGGCGGAGGGAGAAATAACAGTCCACAATATCTAAGCTTCATGCTTCATACACCTTTTCATTTAATCCACACAGCAATCATTTGAAATAGGTAATATCCCCCATTTTACAGAAGAAATGGAGGCTCAGGAAGGAAAAAGACTCCTGAAGATTGCACCACTAATTGGTGGGGCTGGAATTTGAACCTGGGTCAACCAGCTCCCGAGCCCACTTCGATCTTACCTCCCCACTGAAATCACTGGTCAGGATCTAGCATAGTGTATCATTTGCGATGTGTCCCAAAGCAAAATGTATATGGAGAATTCGGAGAAGAAAACTAGATCTGTAATGGGAGAACCGGAAGGGATAAGACTAGTTTTAAGAAGCAATAGGCAGTGATAGACAAAGGCACTGCATGCAGAATGGGGCAAAGCCCTTGAAGACAGAAGGCAGGCATGGGCTCAAATGGGAGCTCCAGTCTCCATGACAAATGGTCAGGTTGTTGGAGGAGCAGGGAGGCAGCACCTCTCAGAATGAAATTCTGAAGTGAATTTCCAATCTTTCCGCAGGTCTGAAATTCCCTATTTTGGCTTTAAAAATGTCATATGTACTCTCATTCCTGAGAGTTAATTCAGCACAACCTGGGAGGAGGCACCTGGGACTAGACTAGGGTTTTGGCCCGTAACAGTGAAAATCCTCTGAATTCAGGAATCCAACAGATTCTTCACCTGGAGCAGGGTTCAGAAGTGAGGGTGGGAGTGCCAGGACTGCTGCTCTCAAAGGGAAGTTCCCTGTACTTCTCCAAATCTTGATCCCTAGGAGGCCTTGATAACAGAAGGCGCTGGTCCATACTCACCATTGAAGCACGTTGAGAAGGCTCTCAGGAGTACAAAGGTGTTGGCAATCTAGAATATGGGTGGGGCTTCAGCAGTCAATCAACATTTCTATTGAGCAGGACTGATGCAAGGGGGTGGTGGGGGGGGGTTGAAATATACATAATTAGACATGGTCCCTTCTTTCAAAGACTAGTACTTGGTGGAAGATACAAAACCTAGAATGACATGAACAACGTCAATACAAGGGATGTCACCAGATGGTGCTAAATGACAAAATAGGGGCTTAGACATCTCCGGGAATTCAGATTTCCTAGGAAGTGCTCATGTGAGGGTTGGGACATAAATAAGCAGTAAGGCTGGGTATGGGTCTTGTGATGTGCAAAAGAAAATGGACAGAAGAGGCTGTGAGAGGGGTGAAGGAGGAGCCTAGAGGTAACACCGAGTCTTTCATTCCTTTCTTCCTGCCTTGCAGCCTTGAGAAGGAAAATTACGAGGTCTGGGCGAAGGTGGTGAGGCTCAGTGAGGAACTGGAGAAGGAGAAGAATAGGTCTGCGGCCTTGGAGATCAGCCTCCGCAACGTGGAGCGCTCCCGGGAGGACGTTGAGAAGAGGAACAAAGCCTTGGAAGAAGAAGTCAAGGAATTTGTCAAATCGATGAAGGAGCCCAAGGCCGATGCATGAGACCCCCAGGAGTACAGCGGAGGCAGCCCGCAGAGGCCCAGCGCTGCCCCTTTCTCCTCGCTGCCTGAGGGCTGGGAAGCAAAATCACTCCCTAGGAGGAGAGGACATCTGGGGAGAAAATATCGCATTTTCCAGTAAATAAATCAGTGGAATTTGCAGGAAGATAAGGCTGAGCAGGGACATATGTGGATGGCCATGACTGCCCGTGGTTGAATTCAGAAGGATTGCATTATTCCAGTGTGGCCCCAGGCTGAGCGAAATGCACCCTTCCATGGCCGGATGGCTCTGTCCAACAGAGGCGTTTGAGCCAGGCCGCCTCCCGGGGCCCAGGGAACAGGCTGGCCCCAATCGAGGCTGGGCTGAGGCTTAGTACTTTGCTTTCTGTGTGGAACAGCTCACCTAGTCAGATGGCCTCGGGGCGTCTATGAGACAGAAAATAATCTTCAGCTTCTGAGTGCTCACCGTGGTTTTGAGGGGCTGTGCCTGCTGAAGCGGGAGCCTCATTCTATCACTCCCATAGTGAGGCCTTCTTTAGGAGCTGGAATCTCAAAATTATTATTAGACTAAGAGAAAATGAGCAATAAACTGTATTTATGAAAGCAAATTCTATGAGAAAATTATATTCAAATAAAGCAAAAAAACAAACAAACAGGGCTGTTGATTCACACACCTTTGTGGGAGTTAGTAAAGGCCCCCCTTCCCTGGGGGAGAGGCACCCCTCTCCGGGCCCATGGCTTGGTGAGTAGGGCACAGACAGGATTCCAGTCCCTACTTGTCTTTTAGTGGCCACAACTGTATAGGGCGGACCCACTCTGATATGACATCCTTAGAGGCTGGTTGGGGGTTTAGATAGTAACTCTCATAGTATGTAATAATAATTTTCCTGTTTCACCAAAATATAAGTGATTTCACCTTTTAAAGGGACATGAGGCACTAGAGCTTTCCAGACAGCTGACTTTTCCTTCTACATTAAGCCAGCCTGGCAGAGGTAGTGGTGAGGCCCCAGGCCTTGTTAGGTGGGATGGTAGAATCCTTAATGGTTTTCTAGTTAAGTGGTCTCCAGGCTGTTTCAACCATGTATCCCATCGGTAGAAAATATTTGAGCATTCACCCCCTAACGTAAGAATATTTATTTATTTATAAATTATATACATATCCAATTACTATATTGCTATGTCATATATATATTATAAAATATATGCAGAACAGAAATCAGATCATCAGATAAAAAATACACAAATAGATGTTCTCAAGTATGCTTTCAGCTCTGGACACCACTGGCCTAATTTCCCAGCAGGTATTACCTGCACTGGTTTTATGTATGTCATCCCATTGCTCCCCTAAATGTACTTGAACTCTTGAAGCCACATGGCTTAATCAGTGGCTTGAAATCAGTGATAGTTCAGCCTTCCCAGCACCTGCGTGTTCTCCATTTTTCCTTTCCTCCCTTCATTCCCTCACATTGTCTCCTCTTCTCTGTGTTCCTCACCCTGGTTAGCTTCCCCTGGCCTATAGCCCTGACCTGTCACAGAGCGAAAGGTACAGCTTGGGGGCAGGGGCAGTGTTTCTCAGTCCTGCTACTCAGGCTCTGCTCCACCCGCCCTCAGCCCCCTGAGGGCCAGACTGATGGGGGCCGAGGACAGCACCTAGGGCATTCTCTCAGAGGCCTGTTTGCAGAAGACAGGGAGGCAGGGGAATGATTTGGAACACTATTGAGTAAGGCAATTAAATACTTAATTTCCTGGGGCTTATTGTTTTTAAATTACAGTGGAACCAACATGGAAAGACTCATTGAACACCTAATTTACATTGATGAGTGTGTGCAGTTCTGCCAGGTGTATGGTTCCCTCCTATGTTCTCCCATGGGGTCCTCACACTGATTCTTTGCGTGCTAAAACCTTGAAAAAGGAAGTAGCTGGCATCACAATTCCAAAGAGAGCAAGCGTTTGAAGATGTGAAGAGGAAGCCCTGGAATCTGTTGCTTAGAGGTCTAGGTTATAGGGCCTTGCTGCGTCTTGGAGTGGGAGCTCAGGCTGAGTGGAGGGGCCACATTTGAAATCCAGTTCCCTCCTGGTCTCACGATGCCTCTGGTGCTATGCCTTCCACCAGTACAATGAGCCGCCCTTCCAGCTTCAGAAGCTGGAGTGTCAGTCCCTCTCTGTGATCAAGAGGGAGCCCTGCTTGCTTAAGCTGCCACTACTTACTCCTGTGCCACCTCCCATAAAAGGGGAACACAAGAAAGAGTTTTTCCAGGACACTAGGACCACATGAGTCCAAAGAAAGGCTAAGAAAGAAGATCTGGGTCAGGTGCTATTGTTCTCAATGCCCCAAAAGGGTATGTATGGCAAGGTGGCTTCACCTGGACCAAGGTGCCAGTTTCTGGAAAGCAGAACCCAGAGACTGACTTATGTCATCAGTTCTCTGTTGGACCCTGGGGCTCCCACCTTCACTTTCAAAGCCCTTCCATGGGCAATATCTACTAAATCTGCCTTTTTCCAGCTGCCCATCGCTTTCACCTTATCCCACTCTTCTACCTGCACAGAGACTGAGAGTCTAAAAAGGCCTGCAATGTGCACTTTAAAACCCCTTGCCCTTGTCCTATCAAAATCCTTCATTTCTCTCACAACCTCAAGCCTGGCACATATTAGGCACTTTTCTTCTGAGCTTGAGGTAGATCTCATAGTTTTCTAGTATGCCTATGCCCTGGAGAGGACACTTTGCATTAAGGGATTGGCTGGGATTATTCCTGCCTTGGTCTGTTCAGGTTACTAAAACAAAAATACCCCTGAGTGGGTGGTATTTATTTGTCACAGTTCTGGAGCCTAGAAGTCTAAAATCAGGGCCAGGTGAGGGCTCTCTTCCAAGTTGTAGGCTTCCCCTTGTATTTTCTTGTGGTGGAGGGGGCTAGGGATCTCTGTGGAGTCTATTTTATAAGTTGCTAATCCCATTCAAGAGGGCTCCACCCTTATGATTTATGTACCACCCAAAAGCCCCACCTCTAAATGGGGGTTGGGAACAAACACTCAGACCATAGCAATTCCCTTTCAAGGCTTTTGGTCAGAGCCTGAGGCCTGGAGACCCCCAGTGTGATGTTCCCAGTAAGCAGCCTGCTCCAGAGGATGTAAGCAATAAACAGTTTTGTTGTTGGTTTAACTGATTCCTTAAGCCCTGCTCAGAGGCCCACCCTCAGAAAAACATGAAGCAGGAGACTCTGAGGCAGCCCAAGGCCGCCAAGCTGGGGACAAACAAGGAGCATCAGGGCACAGCAGCGTTGGCTGCGCTCCCCGGGCTCAGGCAGGAAGATGTGCACCCACTGTCGTCATGTAAACTTCCACATTCCACCACTTCCTCTGCAGATACCGTCAGCGGTCAGGCCATGTGCCGGCTGGGGAGCAGAGAGATCACTCAGAGGCTGCCCTGCAATTCAAGCGGGCGGCCTTCACAACTCTCACGGAAGCCTGCATCCTGCCGGACAAGACTGGGTGGAGGGAGGTTCAGGATGGGAATCCAGCTGCCTCTCACTCGAGGGGCCCAGGCTGGCGTGCGGCCAGCATCAGAGAGAGCTGCAGAGTGACTTCAGGCAAGGAATGAGCGGAGTACCAAAGCGAATGTGCAATGTCAACATCTCTTTCCTCTAATGCTTGAGCACTATCTGAGGATCCGAGAAGAGCAGCCCTGGAAGACACCCTTGAGCTTATCTAATCTAACCTGCTCATTTAATGTCTGGGGAAACTGAGGCTCAGAGACCTAAGCTGAATTGCCAGTGCTCACACAGCAATCAGGAAGAGAATTAAGTTTGGATGATTTTTGAGGGCTCCTTTCACCCACCATTCAGTAATTCTTACGATTCTTGGTTTTTATCCAAGTGTTCTTTCCCCTAGATCATGATTTGAAACCCATTGAACCTCAGTTGCTGAGACCTTGCAGAATATAGAGCTGGGCTCATCTCTTGGTCACAACCAAGACTCACCTTATATGATGCCATTTTCACCTACTTTGTATCACTGATGCTGTTCTAAGACTGGTTTTCAGTCTTGGCTGCACAATGGAATAATCTTCAGGAGCTTTTAAAAAAATTCTGATGCTTAGATCCTACCTCATATCAATTGAATAAGAATCTTGGAGGTGGAGCCTAAGATTTTGTTCTTAAAAAGCTTCCCTGTTAATTTGAATATGCAGGCAGTATTATTAAACATGGTTTTAAAACTGCTAAGTTTGGCTCAAGTCATGACTAATGATAATATTAAGTCTACCTACTCTCCTTTCACATGTCCAGTCAACACAACTAAACCCCTGTCCACCCTAATTGCTTACTTATCATGTATTCACTCATTTAGGATAAGAGAGGCCTAAGAGGTAGAAAGTGGATCTATATTGTATACCCATTTTGCAAATGGGGAAAACTGAGCCTGACAATGTTACCCAGAAATCTCGATATAACAGTGACTTAGTCATGAACAAATCCATGGAATTTGAGGGCTGCTGGAGTGGCTCACAGAACTCAGGCAACCCCTTTACTCACTAAATTACTTTTTATTATAAGAGGATATAACTCAGGAAAGCCAGATGGAAGAGATGTGTAGGGCAAGATATGGGGAAAGGGATGTGGGGTTCCTACGCTCTCCTACATCTCCATGTATTCACTAACCTCACAGCTCTCTGAATCCCATCCTTTTGGGTTTTTATAGAGGCTTCATTATGTAGGTATGATGGCTTATATCACTGGCCATTGGTTATTGAACTCGATCTTCAGCCCCTCTCCACTCCTCAGTAAATGACAAGGCCAAGGGTATGGACCACTGAATTGGTCCTAGTGAATGCTAACTATCTCCTTTTCCTGGCATTCCCATTTAAATTGTTATTTTTTATTTTTCACCTAGTGTATAGTTTAATTCATATAATTTAAATGCATGGGTGAGCCTGGCCGGTGTGGCTCAGTGGTTGAACATCAACCTATGATCAAGGAGATCTCAGGTCAATTCCTGTCAAGGCACATGCTCTGGTTAGGGCTCAATCCCCAGCAGGGGGCATGTAGGAGGCAGCAGATCAATGACTCTCTCTCATCATCGAAGTTTCTATCTCTCTCTCTTTCTCCCTTCCTCTCTCTGAAATCAGTAAAGACATATTTAAAAAAATAAAACCTGAGAGCTGACATTTTTAAAAAAGTAAAAATTAAAAACAAATGCATGCATGAAATGAAAAATCTTAATTGCTTTAGTGGTGATAATCCCTAACATTTATTGGGTGCTGAATATTGCCTGCCAGACTGTTCTAAGTGCTTTATTTGTATTAACTGAGTTAATCCTCACAAACCCCTGAGCTAGATAGCAGTATCCCCGTTTTACAGCCAAGAGACTTGCTTCTGCTTTTGCTCCTGCCTTTTACTGTGGTTCTGCAAACTCTCTCATGTCCAGAGAGAAGCTGTTTTCTGACAGCTTCTGGGGTTGGAGATGGACGTGGGGCACGTGAGGGCAATGCTAACACTTCATATGATCTACAGTAATTGGGCAAGTTGCTCATCTGACAAATTGGTTTTTGTGCAAATTAGTCTGCTCCCGCATATTAATAGCCAAGCCTGGCCACCTGGAAACAGATGTACTGCAAACCAAAGTGAGGCAAGAAGGGAGGCCACAGCATAAGTGAGACTCGCACCTGACAGGAAAAGAGAGTTCCAGAGAGCACAGCCCGCCGAGGCCTCTTCCTGGACCACTGAGCTGAAGATCAGAGCTGGGGTGGGGCGGGGTGGGGCAGCGGTTAGGAACCCTGCAGAGGGGACAGGGCAGAGGGAGCTCGCCTTGTGGAAGTCTGGGGGAGGGAGGTGGTGAGTGCTCCTGCCTCTTGGCTGCCACGTGCAGTTGTACAGCTGGGGGGGGGAGTAAGCCTCCAAGTCAGCCTGCCCTCCACGCCTTGCACCCCGACTGCCCCCCGGGGGAAGGGGCCGTGTCTTCCACACAGAGGAAAGTGCCGCAGCGCTGCACCCGCCACAGCGAGCACAGCTTGCAGCTCACACCAAGGGAGCTGCCAGGGGACTGTCCCACAGGCGGTGCCAGTGGGCAGACATGGCAGTGTTGCGCTTTGAGAATGAGGGAGTCGGGGCGTGCCACCCTTGGGACATGTAACTTGGTAAAAACGCAGAGATGGTGGGGATAAGAAGATTCTCGGGTCACAGGAGATTTCCCAAGAAATCCATCTTAAAATCATTATTTATTAGTAAGTGAAGCTATTACTATTATTATTAATATTGTTACTACTTATGGCAGATGAGAAGCTCGTTTTGTAGATAAGGGAGTCAATATCAAAAAGATTAGTAATGGAGAGAGCCAGGAGGCTGCAAATTTAGAAGTACAGACATCCCATTCTAAAATTACCTCCTTGCTCTGGTCTAGGTGGTGGGTGGTCCTGGTCAAAGTTAAACAGAGGTATTACTTTGGGGCAGTTATTGCAAGTTTGTGATTTTTTAGTCTATTTCAAGGCACACTATATATCTAATAGGTCTGTCAGGAGGCTCTGCACCATGAACCTCTTTGCCTGCCAACAGAACCAGCTCCAATACCTTCACTCAGTGTGGTGGGCACCTAGAGAGTGGCCAGGCCAGTGCCCCTTTTGTAGTGCCTGCCCCTGTCCCACCCTTCGTGCATGCACATGCCCTTGGTCCCCGTCTTACCCCAGGTTCCTCAGCCCAGCTCGGCTGTCTTTCTTTGGGGCCCAGGACAACCGCCAGGACAGCACTGCCTCAGGACCTGTACTCAGCCGTGTTAAGGGTGTCTCCTCAGTATACATCACCGTGTCATTCATCTCACTGGCAGTGTAACTGTCCCTCATAATCAGCTGTGAGACAGCACCTTCCTCACCTGTAAACTGGGGAATGGTGAGAACGATTCCACCCACCGCACAAGGATGATCGATCCCCAGTTCACAGGTGAAATAGCCATATAAATGCAAGCTCTTAGCCTGAGAAATAGGGTGTCCTGCACCTCAAGACTCCTGGAATGAAGAATTCTCCTTAAAATAGGCTTTGTGATCCATTTCCCTATTGGCATGCTGGCCCTGCCACCATGTGAGACCTGCCACCATGCACTACAGAGGGTCCCTCCTTTTCCCTGGGAGACACTCTAAGACCCCCAGTGGATGCCTGAAACCAAGGATAGTGCCAAACCTTATATAAATACTATGTTTTTTCCATGCATACATACCTATGATAAAGTTTAATTTATAAATTAGGCATAGTACAAGATTAACAACAACTAACAATGAAGTAGAACAATTATAATAGTACACTATAATAAAAGTTATGTAAGTGTGGTCTCTCTCTCACACAATATTTTATTGTACTGTATTCGCCCTTCTTGTGATGATGCGAGATGATAAAAAGGCCATGGGATGAGATGAAGCGAGGTGAACCATGTGGGCACTGCGATGCAGTGTTAGGCTCTACTGACCTCTGACATCCATCCGAAGGAGGAACACCTGCTTTGGACGATCCTGGATCACTGAGCCGTGACGATGTCCATGGCTGAATGTCAGGAGCATATGGTGGGGAAATTTAATATTTTAGGACTGCAGTTGACCACAGGTAACTGAAACCATGAACCATGCCACCGTGGATAAGGGGTGACTGCTGTACTCTCCCGGCAGAGATTCTTCCCAGCACCTCTGAGGACATGGGCTGTGGGGTGAGGATTCTTGCCGACAGTGAGGACATTTGGGGGTCCTGATGTAGCCTGAGAAAATGGACTGTTATTGTTCATAAGGTCACTACGGCAAGTTTTAAGTCCTTGACCCAATGTGCAAGAAGGTGCTTACACAGCTGACGCAGGGACCTGGCTCCCGATTTTGTCTTCCAGGAACCATGTCCACACCCGAGCACTTGGGAAATGCCTGGAGGAGATGCAGAAGGTGGACTCGGCCTTCAGCCGGAAGCCTCATGGGCTAGGACAGAGGGACGAAGTGACCCTAATGTACTTACTCTGCCACACCACTTAGAAAGCAATCTTTCTCTAAAAACGAAAACAAAAAACACACATTTCCCTCCCAAATGTTTTTTAATAGTCATTGGAAAGCCATTGTTTCAAAACAGCCCAAGGTAGTGAAGATTTAATACCTTCTTTCATTTACATAAGGACTCCGGAGTGAGAATTACCTGAATTTGAATCTCAGTTCTACCTTATTAAATAATAATATTTGAAATTCTGCATCACCATTAAAATGATCAGGAAAACCCCTAACCTTATTGTATTAGTTTTCTTGGACTGCCAGAAACAAAAGACATTTATTTTCTCAGTTCTGGAGGCTGGAAATGCAAGATAATGTGTCGACAGGATTGGTTTCTTTTGAGGCCTCTCTCCTTGGCTTGTGGATGACCACCTTTGCTGTGTCCTCAGGTAGCCTTTCCTCTGTGTTGATCTGGGTCCTAATCTCCTTATAAGGACACCAGTCATATTGGATTGGAGCCCATCCTAATGACCTAATTTTACCCTAATCACCAACCGAAGGCCTTATCGCCAAATGCAACCACATTCTGAGGCGCTGGGAGTTAGGGCTTCAACATACGGATTTTGGAGGGGAACGCAGTTCAGCCCATTGCACTTGGGAACCTTTGCAGTATGGTCACTTGGATCTCTAATGAAGAGGGATCCCATCTTTCAGAAATTCTTTTGCACATCAGTACAAATTTTAATATCTTCACAACTAGAAACCATGGGTAAAGATTTCATTTTGTTTAAAATTTCCTATCAGAAGAGGTGAATAACATCAGAGGTCTAAAACTTTGCTGACCCATGGATGCGGGAAAAGGGCAATGGATGGGGGTCAGAAAACCTGGCTTTTACTTGGAATATATAGCATTTTAATTAAATTATTGTTAAAATATATCTTTATTAGTTAGGTGTGATAAAATAGTATTTAACTTGACCTAAGAACCATGAATGCCCAAACCTCTACTCACCCAACTATTACAGTGGTGGATTTGTGGGGCTATGCCAGCCAGCTGCACGTTCTTTATTACTATAAGATTTTGCCCCAAACTACATTTCAACTCCTCAGTGACCTGCTGTGGTAGTAAAGGGGCCCTTTGCCCCTGGGCTGGCTGTGAACTTGCGCCCTTCATGCTGGGCGCCCCCAGTCTCACCGTGCTGACGCTGACAAAAAACAGGAGAAGCATCATCGACGAAAGGGGAGGAGGAGAGTGTTTTTCTTAATCCCTGTGTAGAACTCTTCTAAAGCCACTCCTTCCAGACTCCCCAGCAGGCCTTCTGTCTCCCAGCTGGTAGAAGGCAAGGATAACCTGTAACGATAAGCTAATCGTGAGTGTATGTGTGTGCGTAAAATTCGCATCTCTTGATCCTGAGCAGGCCTCCAAAAAAGAAAGAAGTGAGGGTGGGGGAAGGTGGTGGTAGGAATGAGGTGACTTCACACTTCCCTCGTAGTAACTGAGGCTTCGGGGATCCACAATGATAGCGATTCATAAAGGCCTGGAGGCATCTTTGTTCCCTGCCCGTCCATGTTTGGATGCTTCGTGTAGACAGACCATAGGCCTGGCTGTTAAACCCAATGAGAATAAGGGACGAAACACATGGGAAGTCGAGAAATGGTTGTGGCCCACTCTTGCCACCAGTGGGAGCTCCAGGTTCATGCCTCGCCATCAACCCTAGACTGGGCTAGAACGTCGGGAGGGTATTTTTGGTGGATGGGCCTTGGACTAGGGCAGCGATTTTCAATAGGTATGCCCCAAGAATTTTTAAAACATACATTCAATGCCTGACTATTTAGACAGCGGTACTGACCCCTTTTCCCTTAGGTTGTCAAATAAAAAAATGGCAATAGCCAACACAACAATAACCGTCCAGTGTGAATGCCCTGTCTTGAACCACAAATATATAGGTCATATCTTACTGGTCATGTCACTTAATAAGGTTGCATCTGATTAATTAATTCTTGGTACCAGCAATCCTTATATACAAGTATAGGCACCTGATTATTTAAAGCCACTTTGGAGCAAAAAGGGTAGGTAATTACTATTATTATGTGTTTTTTGTAAATCAATCAAAATTATACCTTCTTTTGTCATATGGGCAAAAACTATAATATATTTTTTGGTGTGCCACAGAGTTTTAGTAACTAGTTTATGTGTGCAATGAGATGGAAAAGTTGAAAATTGCCCTACCAGGGATGAGAGGCTGAGGTCAAAACTGTCCACCAGACGTTATCTTCTGAGTCTCGTTACTCCACACAGCTAGTGGCAAGAGAGGCCTGAGGCCTTGCCCCACCTCTTCAACTCTTCACACACTGTGAGTTCTTTAAAAACGGGATCTACAGATGAGGCTGAAGGCCCAGGGCGCAGAGGCCCAGGGGACCAGGCAGCCTGCTTCTAGGTTGTAAGCGTCAGCTTGCCCAGGACCTGGACAAAAGGCATCCATTCTAAAAGCCCCAAGTCACTCACCCTGACCCAACCTCTAGGATTGATAGCACAAGCATTATTGAAGTAAAGTGGTCTTTCTTGGAGAAAGAATATCGTCACCGGGGGTAACAAGATGACAGTGAGGTAGGTATGGGCTTCTTTGACCCCATCTGGATGCATCTCGTGATGACTCACATGGTTATTTTTAATTCTTCAGATTTGGATTTACTGGTTTCCTTCTTTGTCCAAGTCATTGTTTTAGGAAGGATGGCTCTGAATACAATTGAAGGTTTGTGGCTGCCAAAGGAAATACCTGCTGAGAACAGAATGCAGATACGGTGCTGCCTCAGGCCTGAGAACAAGGTCCCTCTGGCATTGTGCTGGTTTCACTTCATTCCACTATCACAGCCTGTAAGAATGCGTGTTTAGGTAAGATGATTTATTTGATTAATGCTGGTCTCATCCACTACCCGTAAGACTCATGGGGCACAGGCCGAGTTCATCCATTAGACCCGTGCGTAGCAGAGTTCCTGGCACACAGTAATTGACTACTCCGGTGGTTCCCAAACTGTGTGCTGAGGCACCCCACCCTGGGAGCTATAGCAAACTCACAAGGGCACCACAATGGTTTGCATTTCCAAGGGAAACACAGCAATTCCCAGCATCGTTGGGATTCAGAGTGGACTACCAGCTTGAGGTAATTTACAGCTTCAGTATTCAATCAACTGCATTCCTTTCAGTGACAGCAAATCTATTGAAGCTGGGCTTTTGTTTGTTGCTACGATAAAAAGCAAGAGTCTCATGAAAATCAGGAAATGAGAGTGGCAATGTCCAATCTGATTCCAAGCTTTCAGAAACCATGCAGTGCCCAACAAAAGAACATATCCCGTTAGTAATTGTAGTTATTAATAATTTTTAATCAAGTGCATACTTCATTGTGTACAAAATTGGAAAAGGCAGCTATTTGGGGAAAACTCTTGCACTAACACTCTCTCCTTCGAGAGCTCCTTTTATGTTGTTTTAAAAAGGAATAAAAAGTAGTAGTGTTTTTATTTTTATGTATATGTACTTTTTCAAATGGCTACTAAATTATTAAGACGTAAATGCTTACTGAAGTGTTTAGACTCAACTACTTAGTAAACGGTGTCATTAGGTATTCCTGTTGGCCAAAGGATGCCACAAACCACTTACTGAGAAACTCAGAGCACTGTGAATTGAGAAGGTTTGGGAACCTCTAGCTTCATTAAAATTTGTTGATTGGCAGACTCAGGGTCGCAATTCTGTGCCTAATAACTTTGCCTACAAAGTAATTCAAACTGAACAAAAAAACACCCTTGGAGGAAAAGCCTCCCTGAACTCCTGCTTTCCTTTGCAGAGAAGACGGTCTGTCACTGAGCTCTCTTTTTGAGCAACTTACTCTTTATTGAATACTTAGCCTTTAGCCAGGCCCTAAGTTTTTATTTATTAATATTTTCACAGATCCTCACTTGCTCCTCGCAGCAATCTTTTGAAAGACATCATTCCACAGAAGGAAAACAGCCCAAAGAGTGTTAAGTGAAATTTGGAGAAGCTGATAAATTAGAATGACATGAAGAGGTAGGGGACAAGGGATCTGGGGTCTTTTTAAGTCCAAGAACAGGTAGAGTCCATGACAGTAAAGGACAGGAAACCAGTAAAGAGCAGGTTTACCTCATTTGGCATATGAGTAAAATTGTTTACAAGTTTCCATTTTCCTATCAAGATATATAAATTCCATATATTTATTTCTATTATATTTTCACCAATGTGTTCCACCTCCCAGCGCATGACCAGCAGCGTGAAGACTGACAGTGCAGAGACCTCTGCCTCCTCTTGGGTCATGCTTATGGGTGAGTCTTTAACTGGGGCTGGGCCAAGTCTGGTGCCTTGACCTGTGTGTCTCCTACTGAGGCCACCACTGCCACTCCCCTAACCCTGTCATGCTGACCCAATGACCACAGGCACAGCAGTCACTTATTGAAAAAGAGGGTGCATCCGGTAGCGGTCTCTACCCTGGGATCCCAAATAGAGACAGGTAGCTGTCTATGAACACGGGCCATCTGGTGGTGATGTGTTGGGCCATCTTCCAGTTTCTCACTAGGGGTCTTCAGTCTTGACCTTTCTCTCATTTACACATCCATACTTCTAACTGCTGGACACATCCCCTGCAGGGGTGGCCATCTCACACTCAATAATTTTTAACTGGAGCTCTTGGGTTTCCCTTTCAGACATGCTCCTCTCTTTCACCGTCCTTAGTTAATAGTGTCACCATTCAACCAGCCATCCAAGCTACAAAACACTGAATCAACTGGAATTCTTGACATCCTGCTCTCTGTTCTCATCACATCCAAGCTCAGGTCATTCTATTTCTGAAAATATCTCTTGAATTCTCCCTCTTCCCTTCTCAAGCACTTACGCTGCCTCAGACCAGGTCTTTTTTTTTTTTTTTTTAATATGTTTTTGTTGATTTCTGAGAGAGGAAGGGAGAGAGAGGGAGAGAGAAACATCAATGATGAGGCAGAATCATCAACAGGCTACCTCCAGCATACCCCCCACCGAAGATCGAGCCCAAAACCCCAGCATGTGCCCTGACTGGGAATCGAACAGTGACCTCTTGGTTCATGGGTCAATGCTCAACCACTGAGCCACAGCTGCTGGGCCAGGTTTTTTGTTTTTTTTTTAATCAACTTCCTTGCTTGACTCCCTACCTCTCATAACCCTCAACTAGGAAAGAGAGGAACCCTGGGAACCCGTAACCCTGCTGGAAAGAGATAGACAAATAGCTTAAGTCACAGTGAGTGGCCACCGGGTCTGAAGAGTCAGTGACCAGCTGTTTCAGCTCCTGGAAGTAGAACAGCAGGAGACCCTGTCTAGACTCTGATAGAGGCTGCTGATATTCTTGCAGGCATTGTTTCTGGATTGGAGCAGAATAAGCCAGGCACCTCCAATCCCTATGACTGGGTCCCTACCACATTCCAGGTCCTGGTCAAGACATTAGAGATATCGGTCAGTGAGTGAGATGAACACGAGTCATGCTTCGTGAGGGAAACTTACAGTCTGTCTGTAACCCAGACATTAAGCAATGTGTTGAATGTTACAGAGAAGAAGGGCAGGGTCCAGTGGAGCACAAAACTAGAAGATTTAGCCTAGTCCAAAGGGTTCAGGAACCCTTTCCCTTTGAAAGTGATAAGAAGATTATACAGGTCGATGGAAAGGGGAGAAGTTGTGTCCCAGAGAGATGAACAAAGGAGGCAATTTCCTTATTCATTGATTTCAAAATACATTGGACTTTGGTAATATATAGAAAGATTTTCAAATGAGGCATATGGCCACAATATAGCTGCTTTTTTGAGACACCTGGTTTTAGCATCTTTATCGTTTTCTCAAATGTTTCCACTGACATATCCCTCAGGCCAGTGCAAGTTAAATTTTTTGATGAAATATATTTTATTTTTAACATTTACTTATTCATTCATCTAAAAAATATTTATTCGTTACTTACTATGTCAGGCACTGTTCTGAGAGCTGGGAAACACATGATACATGTGATATAAACAGTGGTATATGTGATACGAAAATTGTTTTAAGTATTGGCCTTGGGGTAAAAACTGAAACTCAGAAAATGCCCCAGGTTGAATCTTGTCACTTTTGTGTACCTTGTGCACATAACTACACATCTCCAAGGGAGCACATGAACCGCAATTTCATGAACCCTGGAATAAGTAGTAGAAAAGGTATGGTTCTCGACTCATTCCTGCTATGAAAGAAATTTCTGATCTAGGAAATTCATGTAGCCTCTCTGACTTTAGCTTTCATGTCGAAAATAAGATGAATTCAAAGCCATTGCCAGCTCTACAAATATAAGTCATACATTTACAGAGTTGGAAGAGACCTTAAAATCATTTAGCCAATTCCCTATCAAGTACTTAAACTGGTCATAGGTAGAAGCTTCAGGAAAGAGTGGCTAAGTTTCCAGGCCACTTAAGAACAGAAATAAGAAACACAGACCCAGAAGCTCCACTCGAGAGTGTTTATCCAGAGACACACAAACATATGGAAGCTTTACCATGAGGTCACCTCCCCTTATCTCTGCGGCTGATGAAATAGACTCATCTGTGAGAATTCTTCTCAAAAGCCCAGGAGCCAGCCGGGAGGAAGCCAAGTTGCAACTAGTTGCACAATTAACCCTGGAGGCAGGTAGCTTTACTTTCTTCTCGCCCCACCGCCCTCATTTCTCTGGTGATGTGAAAGTGAATATTCCCTGGATCCTAAGGGAGAGGGGGTCCAGCAAAGAGCAAAATGGGAAAGTCTGAATCAGTCTCTTTCTTTCTGGAGGAAGGTAAGAAAGAAGATACGACCTTGGAGTGAAATGCCAAATTTAGAAGAAGAACTTCTCCAAGATTCACCTCCAAACCTTTCAGATGCTTGCTATGGAAAAGTCCTGGCAAAAGTCATCTCTTTTATAAAATCTGGAATTTTCTTCTCAGTATTCACTGCAGTTTTGGCCTGTATCTGTGGGACTTTCACGGCCAGTGGAGATGGTTTCAGATTAGCCTCATTGAAAAATGTGTGTTCCAAACCCCTAAAATTCTGGCATGCCAGCTCTATTGGGCTTTGGGAAATTTCTTTGTCTTCCCTTAGAATGGACATCAGAAGGGCTCCCTGTGCTGAAGCCATCCAACGTTACAAGATGACACTTCCTCCTATGATAACCAACATCCCACATGCACACATAATACTATGATAAATTCAGCTTTATGTTCAGCCTTATGGGAACAGAATGGAAAATTAACAGGGGAAGGTGAGTGAAACATCCAAGGTGGCCCAAGGTTTGCAGTGGAAGGGAGCTGGGCTTCATGCCTTTCCTTAGTAACACTATTAATGGGCATTTATTGCTTCCTTACCCTTTGGCACACGTTATTCCAAGTACTTTGTGTGCATTAACACATTTAATCCTCACAAAGGTAGGCGCTTTTATTCTCATTTGGCAAATGAGGGCACTCAGGGAGGCAGGCTGGCTCAGCAGCCAGGCTTTTAGCCACTTGGCCACATTGCTCCTTCAGGAGCAGAAAGAAGCAGAGCTGGTTGAGGGCTGACTTCATGGTTATCTGTATGTTCCCTGAAGCTCGGTAGCCTAGGGAGAACTTCGTTCTTCCCATCCACACCTCTGATCAGCAGCACAAGTGGATGTGCCAAGCACTAGCCACTATGAAAGATTTCAAGAATCCTAAGTTTGTAAAAATGTGGCCAAAAGAATGCGAATGTTCCCCTTGTTTCTATTTCCCCTTCCTGCCCCTACTTTAGCTCTTCTAATTTTGTTACTTTCCATGTCACTAAAGTATATTTATATCTATAATACCTATAGAGCAAATATATTTATATCTATAATACTTAAAAAGATGCATACACATGCATATCAAAATTTTTAAAATATGTTAAATTATTCTAATAGAATTAGCTTCAAAATTGGAAGAAAACCTAAAATTTATTTAATCCAATAGGTCTAAACTGGAGGGACTATCACCCTCCAAAGCGTTCTCTTGAGGGTCTGAGTATGTCACAGTAATTGAACTGGGTAGGCACTACTCATGTTTAGTGGAAGAGCCAGGGATGTTAAATATCCTATAGCACAAGGGACAGTCCCTCACAACAACAAAGTTTTCTGCCTTGATTGCCAACGATGCCCCACTGATGAACACTGAATTGAGTTCCAACCTTTAATTTTACAGTTGAGGAACTGAGCCACAGGAAGGTGAGGAAGCTTTCTTAAGATCCCTGAGCTAAGTTAGTAGCACAGCCTGAGGTAGAATCCAGATCTATATATTTCTAGGAAAGGGCTCTTTTTGCTACACCAGAGGGCCCATAGAGGTCAAAGCTATTTTCGTAATAATACTAAGACATTATTTGCTTTTATCACTCTCATTTTCTCCCGGAGTGTACAATGGAGTTTTCCAGTAGCTAAATGGTATGTGATGATACTATATAATGAAATGTGTGTCAGCATTTAAAGATCTGTGAATAAATAGTTTTCAAATAACAAACGCATAATGTTATAGAGTCACTCTTGGGTAAAAGATCTTTTAAAAATACAAGAAGACAAATAGATTTTAATGTAACTAAATATTGATTTAATTTAAGATTTCACCTAGCACTTAACATTTAAGAAACCATCACTCCTTGAGTTTCAGTGTGGTATTAGATAATAATATCTACAATTATCTGAAAAAGCTACTAAAATATGTCTCATTTTTTCAGCTACATATTTTAAGGTCACATTTTCTTTATCTACTTCAACCAAAACAACATATGGCATTAGAATGAACGCAGAAGCAGATAGGAGAGTCCAGTTGCCTTCTTTTAAGCTAGACATTGAAGAAATATGCAAAATTTTAAAGTAATGCCAATCTCCTATGACATAAATTTTGTTTTGAGAAATATACTTATTCACAAAAATATGTTATTCATATTAATGCACAATGAGTTTAATTTTTAAATGATTCATAAATATGTTTTATAATTTTTCAGTTTAAATTTCTAATATAGTAAATATAAACAGATATAACCCATAAAAACACTCTGGAGTCCTTAGTAATTTTTAAGGATGCAAAGGGGTCCTGGGAATTAAACATTTGAGAACTGCCACCCAACATCATACCCTTCAACTATATCTGATTCTCTCAGGTAAGACTAGGGGCTCTGTTTTAAAAATTATTCCTCATATGATTCTGATGCCCAAACTAGTTTGAGAACTATTGACATAGAGTTCCTTTTTGTTGAAGAAATTCTCATTCTAATGTTGAACTGTAGGAACAATACCAGGATCCAGGGTAGGCCTTAATAGGGCTGTTGGGGACTTCAAGGATGCTGTTGGCCCTATATCACCAAGGAGCAGAGACAGAGTCCCCTGAACTGGAGGCTAGGAAGTACTGTTCCCAGCTCCTGATCCATCTTGACCAAGAGAAGCAATTGGGAATCAAACAGAGAGAATGACCCTCAAGAAGAACTATTTTCCAAATCTGAACACAATGACCACAACTACTGGCCCGGTGGGAAAAGTCATAGTCCTTGTCAGGAGGGATGTGATTCTCCCAATCTTCCAACAGACCTCAAGGCCTCAGAAGGTGAAGAAGTAGCTTATGGGCCAAATTTGACTCACAGCTATGCATTGTTTGTACTTTACAGAATGAAGACACTTTCTGGAATCAGATGGAAAAAATAAAAAAATTTTAAATTCCAGATTTCTAATTTATCTTAAACATTGGAAGATCTGGCACACATGGGCCTAAACTCTACTATGGCAACTATCATCTGGAACTCCACAGCTGTTGCTGCCAACAGCTGGAGCCTGAGCCCTCTGGTGGTCCACAGTCGCCAGGCCACCTTACTTGTTTATGTTATTTGTCCGGTCTGTGGGAGGTTGCCATCCACTTCTAGACTGCTCAAAGAGAATGATTGAATCCTTTGATGGTCTGAGAAGAAGACAGGGACAAGACGGCCATGCAGACTCAGAATGGCATGCCAGAATCTGCAATCTGGAATTGGGACTTCAGGTTGTTCTAATTTGCCTGAGCACAAGAGCTAGAGACCAACAGTTTGATCTTTCTATTGTTAATTTTAAATGATTGTGCTAGTAATAGCACTAGTTTTAGCTCTAAAGGGCTCAAATTAGCTTTAGGTGATTGATTAAATGCATCTTACTGGTGAATATCAGAGCTCAGAGTAACAAGTATTCTCCATGTAGTGTCTTTTTTGTTGTTGTTGTTGTTGTTAAATAAATACAGAATGCTTCATGAATTTGTGTGTCATTCCTGTGCAGGGGCCATGCTAATCTTCTCTGTATTGTTTCGATTTTAGTATATGTGCTGCCAAAATGTCTTTTGGACATCACTTGTATAATCATAAAAAGAGCAGTTATAATAAAATCCCTAATATTCTCCATATGGAAATCTCTGCTGTGTTGCTGAATTTTCATATTCACTCTTTGTTTGTCAAGCCAGTTAAGAAATACCACATCCTCAAGTGTCAGCTGTGGATCCAAAAGCATCTAACAAAGATAAGCAGTTGTCATAGCAAAAAACAACAAACCTAAAGGTGATGGATCATGGGACTTGGTTACTGTACTTGCTTTGTGAATCCACACTGCCTTCAACTTTGACTTAACTCCACACGTAGCTTTTCAACACCATGTCCTGGGTTGTCTCAAAAGCACTTTGCTTCTCACTTCGCGGCTCCTCAAGCCAATGGCATTCAACCACATTAGGTAGATCCCTAAGTACTAAATAATGTTTCTCAGTAGTATTTGTTTGCTAAAAATTGGCTTCTGTTAAAATACATTCATGAGTGCTTAGGAACGGAAAAGTATAGTCTAGCAGGATCTGCAATTTGTTGTTGTTGTTTTCTGATCATTAAAACAAGTATTGAGGCAAACCTTAGGATATTACTTCACAAAAACATCTTGATGGCATCAAATTGAATCCTGATACAAGAAGTTGTGATATCTAGGTCTTGTGATTAATTCTTCCACTGACTGATTAGATGACTTTAGTTAAGTTGCTTAATTTTTCTCTGATTCTTTTGTCCAAAGAGCAAGAATTCCCAGTAGAACTTTAATATCTAATTTTAAAAAGGACTGAAAGAAGTGTATAGTTCTAGCTTAAACATATTGCTTGGTCATCTTGAGTTTTAAAATCCTATTGTCATTGACTTAATTTAAGAAAAATTATTTTCTTATTAAGGAAATATTTTCCATGCCTACAAGTATTCTTCAGAACTTGATTTTGGTGACTAGCGACCCATGTGGACTGTATTCTCATTCACTGAGACTAGCTCTAATCGCTGGGAGTTAGGGGTGGAGGAAGAATGCCTGCTCTTCACTTCAATGCAGTAAGAGCTGCTTCAAACTGTACCCCTCAGAGAGTTTAGTATGTGTTTCCTATTTCTGTGGGGCAGGACATCAAGGACTCAAGCTGAGACACACCCAGGAAATCCAAGTTTAAGAGATGAGCTGGTGACCCAATCTGGTGGAGGAGTGGCGAAGAGAAGCTACTGTTGAGCAGGGATGAGCTGGCTCTCTCAGGTCAGGCAGGGCGAGGAATACTTGCGTGTTTCTCACGGACCTGGCATGTGCTGTGCACAGAAGAGAGAACTGGCTTAGAGATCTCTTAGATACTATCTATGGGAATTTTAAAAGATGCCTGAAAATTTATCAGTACACCCCTCCTTCAGAGGATAGAGTCTAATTCCCATCCTGTTGATGATGGGCTGGCCTTGGGGACTCACTCCTACCAAACAGAATGTGGCAGAAGTGATGCTGCATGTCTTTGAAGGCTAGATAATAAAAGGTAACCCAGCTTCTGCCTCACTAGTGCTCTGGGACACACACTCTGGCAACCTTCTGCCGCCATAGAAAAAGTTCAGTTAGAGAGGGAGAGAGGGAGAGAGGGAAAGAGAGAGAGAGAGAGAGACTCAAGGAGCCACTGACCAGGTGCCACATGTGTGGGCGAGAAAGGCTTTAAGGTGAGGAAGCCCCAGCCACCATTCTGTCATGATTGTAGCAAGCACCCTTTGGCTATGGTATGTTACACAGTGACAGGTGAGGGGAATGTCACCCAATAAGACTGCTTAAAGACATGAAGGGCCATTAGTGCACAAGAACCCGGGTGGGCCTCCTGGTTCCCTGGGCGTTACAGCAGGAGAAACCATGGGCTCCAGGCCACAGGGACTACAGATTGAGAGGCAATTGCAAAATCAGAGGTCTTTGAAGAACTTACCAAAAAAAGTGAAGCTTTAAACTTTTTCCAGGCCCAGTGTGAATTTGGTTTATGATGGTCCTAGTCAGGAAAGACTTTCCTATTCTTACTATTAAGCCAGCCAAACAATGCCAACAGAACATTTTAATAATTTTGAGATGGAGAAACCATTTCTAAGTGTGGTGTACAAAACCCAGAAGCCACAAAGGAAAAGACTGATAAATTTGACTGAATAAACATGAAAAACTTTTGAAAAGGAAAATGGAATATTTTTGAAAAGTTAAAGAACAAACAGGAAAACAATTGATTGCATATTACAAAGCACTAATTGTACATAATATAGAATTCCAACAAATCATTTAGAAGAATATAAGCAATATAAATGAAAAGTTATAGACAGGAAAAGCCTATCAATGGGATAAAGAGAATTAGTCAAGAAATATATGAAAATATAGTCAAACTCACCAATCATTAAAGAAATAAATTTAAATTTATTTAATTATCATACTTAGCATCTGTATTCATTTCCTAAGGCTGCTGTAACAAACTACCACAAACTGTGTGGCTTGAACAACAGAAATGTATTATCTCACAGTTCTGGAAGCTAGAAGTTTGAGATCAAGGTGTCAACAGGGTTGGGTCCTTCTGGGGGCTGGAGGAAAAAGCTGTTCCATGTCTCTCCCTTGGCTTCTGTGGTTTGCTGACAATCTTTGGAGTTCCTTGGTTTAGAGATGCAGCACCCTGATCTCTGCCTTCATCTTCACATGGTGTTCTCAATGTGCTCATGCCCACCTGTGTCCATATTTGCCCTTTTTATAAGGACATCAGTCATATTGGGTTAGGGCCCACCCCAGAGACTTCATTTTAACCTGATTACCTCTTAGAAGACCTTATTTCCAAATAAGTTCAGGCTCTGAGGTACCTGGGGTTGGGACTTCAACTTATCTTTTTTAGGGGACACAATTCAACCATATCAGCCTTCACTAAGAAAAGCAATAGTATTGAATATCAGAAACTGTATAGAACCAGCACTCTTGTACCAGCATATGGAGAATAATTTGGTAAACATTTTGGAGAGTAACTTGCTAGTATCTCTCAGAAGGATATATTCTAAATATGCATCTTTTTCTGCAGTAATTTCACTTTAATGAATATAACAAAATCTAAAATAAGCAAAGTCAACATGAAGAAGAGAATTTTTGAAGGTAAGCTGTCCAGGGAAACGGGGGAGGACAATGCTTTAAGTATTGCTACTGTTTTAGTATTGGCAGGTATTATGGTCAAGTGGGTTTCAACTTCACATCTCAAAGCTGTTCTTTGACAATGAACCCTGGTAGGTTTGATTTATGATCCTCTGAGTCATTCATTTGGGAATGGAAGGGATAACTATTTCATTTTTCTCTGGCTCTTTCCATTCATGTAACCTGAGCAATGTCTGGCTAAGGCTGCGAGGTTTAACAAATAAAAACACAGGGCACCCAATTAAATTTGAATTTCAGATAAACAAACTTGTTTATAGTATGCAATATTTGAAACATACTTATACCAAAGTATTCATTGTTTATCTTAGATTTAAGTTTAACTGGACATCCTGTATTTTACCTGGCAATGTGATACCTGACCTCAAACTGCACAGCGCAGGTGGGCTTGGCTCTTGGGAGCTACGATGCTACGGTGTCATTTTACTGTGTATATTCCTCATTCAGGCATATTTTCAATTGTGTTTTGCAGGAACTTTTAAAAAAAAAAAGCAAAAACAACAATAAAGAACAAAACATGGGACAGTTGCAGCAAAAGATGTAACAGGAGCTGGTCTCATGTAAATATTATGTTAATTAAAACAGAAGGGTCTGGAGCATAAACAAAACAACTTCAGGGGGCTGGTTTTTGTTCTGGCTGAGCTGCTTAATATAGTAACTCAGTTCCAGTCCTGTTAGCACTCCCCTTATCAAACATTGAACTGGGGTATAAGGAAGTTTAAATTACCAGTGATTGGAGATCTGTTTTCTAAACACTTGAAGCAGATGGTTTGTTGCCTGAAAAGCACATTTCTTTTCAGGGAACACGGTGTTTTCCCTCGGTTATTTCACGAAAATGTTTTGTTGCAGCTCACGTACTGACCTCAGGGTTGCCGCACTGATGCACAGTTTCCCCTCACCTCTGTTTCGTCTGATTCTTCCGTTGAGTTTGCCTGTTGTGCAGGGGTCTTATTTTTAACTCTGCCTGCTTGCTGCTTAGACACTGCCTTAGGCAAAAGCCCAGTTACTCCTCCCACACAACTCACAGCTTTGGAAAAAGAGCAATATCCATGCAGAAGAGTTTTATAAATGAATGTCACTTGAGAGTGTACAGCAGGGTCTGTCTGTCTGTCAGAGTTGAACACTGCCATTGACATTTAACAAGTGCAATCTGGTCGTTTTGCAGATTCTCCAAAAGAGTTTACCTGATATTTCTTAATTGGTCAGGTCATGTTATGTATTTTAGGCAGGAATACTAATAAGGGGTTAGAACCACATTTTCTAACACTGTTCCCAAGTTGTGCAAAAGAGTTGGCCCTGTGTCCTAGGAGCGAAAATTTTCTGCTGGAGCCTGATCTGACGATGGTGCTTCATGCCTTCCACCAAAGAATCTCAGTTTGAACTGAGTGGTCTAAATTTTTGACAAGATTCTTAGAATCACATTGAAGAGTAAAAATGGACTGGGGTGCCCATGTGTTTCTGGACTTTCTTCTCAGGACAAGATGAGCACTTTGGATCTGTGCTAACGGTGTAAGGAAGGTTAAGAGAGGGCAGGAACTGGTTCTTGTAAACTGACAGTTCGGGAGAGTGAGTAGGAGATAATCGCATAATCCATTTATAACCACCCAAGTTAACAAGCTCGCACCTTCTCCAAATAGGCCTCTTCTTTACAAATAGTCACTTGTGCGCAAAAGTGGGCTCTCGTCCATGTGACTCGAGTCACATGCAGCCAGTCTCATGGCACTATAGTTCCCCAACATCACAAAGATCAGTTCACATTCAGAGCACTATTAGAAATGGTAATGTTATTAAATGGATCATCTGAGCTTTGGAAATAATTTTTCTCCCCCCAAAATAACTTGCTGCCGTGTCTGTGCAATGCCATCCCAGGCTGTACCAGTAGACAAGACACTTCTAGAACAAAAGTGACTGGTTCTTGCTGCCAACCTCTGGTCAGACCATATTATGTGAAGAATGGGTCCAGGCACTGCACTGTGAGAGACATCCATAAATGGAATTATTTACAGAAGAGAATGAATAGGTTGCTAAAGAATTCGACATTACTACTAAGAAGGGCTTCTCAGGCTTTTTCAGCCTAGCCCTGGCTTAGGCCCCGGCTTGGGTTAGCTCCCTTCCCTCCGTGACTAGAATGCTTGTCTTGTCCTTATCAGTTGTCCTGATAGTGAGGGGCAAGGACTGCGCTCCCTGCTGACGCACTTGCCAGATACAGCCTGTCAGCCAGGACTTCCGAGGATTCCCCCCAAAAGGTGCAGGATGATTGATGGAAGGAATTTTAGTCCACCTGGGATTCTATGTCCTTCAGTTCCCACATTCTGCCATCAGAATGAACTTCCTCCCAGAACAGGAAGCAGGGTCTGTCTGTCCACCAGGCTCTGACACACTCAGGGGCAGGTCTGCTCCCAGGGCAGGCTTTGCAAGTGTTTCCATCTGGCCAGGGGAGCTCACTGCATCTGGCCATGTGTCACACACCCAGTATTGCAGGAAATGGGGATGGTGCGTCCAGAAGGACAGGAGAGCTATCTGCAAACCGTGGGGCTGGCATGAAAATGGATTAGATAGGCCCGGGCAGTCTCAAGAGTTATGAACTGGGAATTTATGAGGGACACCAGGAGAGACTTCAGTTCCATATAAGGGAGAACCCCCTAACAACTTCCTGCAGTGACTTGTGTGCATAAAGAGCTCAACTATGTGTTAAACTGAGCAGGGTGGAGGAAGAGTCCTCGGAAACTGTAATAGGTGTCCTTAAGAAGGCAGTGCTCTCCCGTCCCTTTGCTTATATTTGCAGAAAAGATGAACAGTGTTTTTGCCCAGCTGCTGGAGGGGATGGGGCATGCCAGATAACTTTTTAAAGTCCCTTCTAAGCCTGAGATTCTATGAGATTCAGTAATTTAGCCTGAATATTTTCCCCAATGGAATTTCTCTTTACTCTGCATCATTCTAAATTCAGAGAAGAATTATTTCTCAGTGACTGACAAAGAGGAGACCCTTTCATTTGCTATATATGTCTCTGGCATTCATGGGCGTTACAGGAAGTTGTGTGAAGTGGGAGACCCATATGACAACAGAATCTCACTCTCTGGTGAGACCACTTAGCAGCTAAAACCAATGTATTGTTTCTTCAGGCCATATTCCACTAATATAGCAAGAAGTGTTATTCCCCTTGGATATACTGTGAAATGGAAACCCCCAAAAAAAGTGGGGAAGGAGAGCAAAATAGATTTCATCTCGAGGAAAAATGTTCCAAATAATTATCAAAATAAGTTTTCCATTTTATTTAACAAGATAACTCTGAATATACACATTTAATTTATGAACACAGTGTAAACTATTTCTCCCCACCTTCCATTTAGTCTAGTAATGTCTACATACATTTGGACATAGATAGCGAACAGGTTTACACAAGAAAATTACTGCGTTTCAGCCGATTCGGTGTGATCACGGCATCAGCTAAATTCCCACATTGTGGAAGTTGGTCAAGTGGGCACGAGCACGTCGCGTCCTCACCGCGACTGGGCCAGACACTCACCGAACGAGGGCTCGCGCGCTACGTAAGTATGCTGACCACAACCAACAGGCGTTCCCTGGTGAACTTTTACACTTATGGATCTATTTCCACTCCCAGAAATACCCTTTTAGGTGGCTATTGCACAGAGTTATCTACTTTCTTTCTAGCTAATGTGTGAAATCAAATGTGCTTGTTAGGGCCAGGAAAATGCATAGTCACAATAGTTTGTGTACCTTTTTACCACAGAGCAAAGGGCCAAGTACAACTCATGGTGACTCTGAAAAGATCCACAATTCTTAAATAGGGCAGCGTCCCTTCTGTGTTACAGAAAGAACTGTACAATGTTCTACCACAACACTCCTGGGCTTTATGGGCTGTTGAGGAGTCCAGTAAGAAGTAATATGTAAAATTTCTTTTTATGAAAATACCTTTTACTTAGAGAATATAGATCCTAAAGAATATCAAAACAATTACTAACAGTTCCAGGAAAAGTATGTATCATTAATTTCCCAGGCCAAAAATTATACACAGGGAAAGAATTAGGCACTTTGAGGCTGGCTCTTGAGAATCACTAAATGAACTTTTTTTTTTACATTTATAGAGTAATTGGTCCTATTACAAAGGGATTTAACGAATCACATCTTTGAATTGGTGGTCCAGTGAAAGCAATGGATACCTTCAGTGGAAAAGTACCAATTTTGGGGAATGAAAAGTGCCAATTAAATGATAAGTAGCAATCATAGTCCCGTACAGCCTGACGACATTTGCCTCTGATGGAAAAATGACAATGTCAACTCATGGAATGACGTGACAGTTTATTGGGTAAATATTTTCTGGAACACCTACACTTCAGTGAAAACTACAGCATTCAGTTAAAACTGTACCATTTGCACATCAGTAAATATGCCAAGGGGCTCACAGCATGCCTACGAGACACAAAACAGCAGATGATAGCGAGCTTACGGCAAGGCCCCCTAAAATAACAGGATGTTGTGATGTAAAAAGAAAGTATAAAAATACAGGCCAAATATTGTAAAGGAGCCATACTCTGGGAAAGGCATTACTTGAACAGCACAGAAGACTATTTTATCCAAGAGGGAATCACAAACATAAAAATAAAATATTTGGTATTCTACACTATATTACAAAAATAAATATATCCATCAATAAATAGCAGGACACCTAGAAACTTTTACATGAATGTTTGCTTGTTGGCTGCCCAAGTCTCCGTGTTATAATTCTCCTGGAGAGTCATTTGGGTTGATCAACTTCAGTGATGCTTTTTTTGCCATAAGCCTGTGAAAAAGACTGGCGTGGGATGTAGCCAAGGTCTATGATCAGAGAAGACATTAGTGAGCTCTACTTGCCTAAGGTTCTGATGACTTCATGGCTTCCTGTTGGTGTTTACGGGTTATTTCCTCTCATTCTCTGATGAGAAGAAAGCAAAGCAAAACAAAACAAAAGCCACTAGCAACATCTGAATAACCAATATGTGGCTTTCTACACCCTTTTTCCATAGGGAAGAAGAAAATCAGAAAAATGCATGTTTATGTCTGGGCTGTGGGACAAGAAGGGGCACCTGGGGCAGGCAGCCTAGCTGCAGACAGCCTGGATTTTCACCTCTCGTTAACAGAAGAGTGATTATAAGTGCTCGCAACGAGATTTCTCCAGGAACCTGGGGAGTCAGCAGAGGGCACGAGCAGGGTGCTAATAGCAGCAGGGTGCCAAAGCCAGCAAGCCTGGCCCCTGAGAGCGAATGCTAATTTCAGGAATTTTAGAAGCCGGTTGGCATCACTTTGGTACCTTGAAATAAGCCGTGGTGGGAGTATTTGTACCATTGAACCACAGAAACTCACAAAGCAGGGCTTATTCACCCCAGGAGTGCTGGCTGTAAAGCATTTATTTACCAGCACACCACCAGCTTACATATTTTAGACATAAAATTTTGCTTGATTTTTATCTAAATAGAGCTATTTTGTTCAACTGAGGTTTTATTGTATGTCTATTACAGTGTCCTTTAGAAAGGATAAGAAGTACCGTAGAGTATATGAGTATAAAGTGTGTACCATGGGTGTAAAGGATGCGCCACATCCCACTGAGGGCTCTAAGGTTGGCTATCCAAGCCAGTTACACACACACACACACACACACACACACGTACCATTGCATATGGAGGCTATTCCATAAATGAACGATTCTGAATTGCATGACCATCTCAAAATAACACTCACTGGTGGTCAGAATACCACTTTTTCAGGGCAATGAATTCTCCAGGATCTGTCCTCTGTTTGCTCTCAGAATCTATGCATCTGGATGTACAAAGCTGAGGTCCAAATTGAGCAAAATATCTTTCAAAATAGTTTCTCTTGCCTCTATTTTCTAATGTGACATGAGTTTATAACCTCAAGAGTTTTGTGAAAGGGAAGCTGATGGTTTCCCAGAGTAGAAAACATGCCAGAGCCTGGTTGGTGTGGCTAAGCAGTTGACCATCAACCTATGACCCAGGAGATCTCAGTTTGATTCCCAGTCAGGGCACATGCCTGGGGTTTCTGGCTCAGTCCCCAGCTGGGGGAGTACAGGAGGCAGTCCATCAATGACTCTCTCTCATCACTGATGTTTCTATCTCTCTCTCCCTCTCTCTCTGAAACCAATAAAAATATATTTTTAAAAAACAAGTGTAAAAAATATGCCAGACTTCTTAGCATTCATCATTCAATGGGGTGAGTGGGGACAATGTACTAGAAGTCACATTCCTGATTCTAGTGTGAATCACCTGTGTTGTCTCCCTGGAGGTATCAGAATAGTTTGAGAACTGCACTGGTCTGGTTCCTCCTGCACAAAGCTCATGATCCCTCATGGGGGTAAGGGCTGGGGAGGGGCTAAGACCACAGCCAGAGTCTCAGTGTCCTTCCAACTGGCCAACTACTGGCAGACCCACCAGACCATTGCTCTCAGGAACACTTCCCCATCCCTTAGTCCTGGCCAGTTCCAAAATGGAAAGGCTGTAGAATGGGAAGGCTACAGGGTTTCTACCATGGGGCAAGCCTGATTTCAAGATTCAGGTTTAGCTTTCAAGTCATTTGCCTTCATGTCTATTTATTCATCCATTTACGTGGGTGGATCCTTTTGGACTCTCAGTTTCTTTCCCTTATTGTTGTGTTCTTCATGAATAACACATTTCATTTAGGATATTGTAAGGAGAAATAAAATTAAATGTCAGGGAGGAAACTAGAAATTAATGCTTTCAGATGTCCCTCCAGGGTCACAGTAGGAGCGATGAAGGCCGGAGAAGGCAAGGGACACAGGAATGGGAGAAGGACATGTGGCTCCAGGGCAAAGAAGAAAGGGGAAGAAAAAAGGCAGATGAAGCAAAAGCAGAGGTGCAGAGGCCAGGGAGAATTATTAAGAGCTGAAGAAAAATATTAAAAAGTGAAGAATCCAACAGACAGATCCCTTCTGATTTTTCTCCTCTTGTTCTTTGAAAATTTTATTTTGTCCAAAATATTTAATTCTCCAATTAGAACTACTAATAATTTTACAGACACATCCTAGGATAACATCTAGATTCCTTCCCCCTCCTCCCCTATGTGCCCTCTCCCACCTCCTCTACCCTCTTCAGCAGTAAAGGCCAACATTGGCCTTGCTTTCCTATTATCTCAGAAATAGATGTCACCCTGAAGACCCACTGCTTTCCTTTCTTTGCCAGGCACTGCCCTCGAGAGCACATTGGTTTGTTCCTTGCTATATTGTACCTTAAGGCCACTACCCCTTGAACCCATTTGGTTTCTGTACCAAATAACCCTTCTCCTCAAACATGCAACATCCTTTACCAGGCGCTGCTGCTCTGAGCAACGGCAGATACTCAACTGATGAAAGCTGCACCTACATTCCCAATAGTGTTTAGGAAATGTAATACTTCCTAGGGCGGTTAAATTCCTGGTGCAAATCTTGACAGAAATCCTACTCAGAGAACAGGTGACTGAGAACATACCATTGGCTTTTAATCTATACACAGCTGAGTTGTGCACGTGTGTGGGTCTAATCTACCTCTATAGAACCAAAAGAGTTTTCTAAGTTTATCTATGTACACATATACATACACAAATATCTACCTTTTGACACTATATATCTGCTTAGGAGTTGTTTTCAAATTGACATAGAAGGCAAGTAATATGGGCTTGCCACTTGCTGTTGGAGGTGGCATTGTCAGAAAATGGCAAGTCCAGAGAAAAACAACAGATCAGAAGAAATGAGACTGTATAACATAATAAGCATTTCCTACAACAGACCAACCTGTCCATTTCCCTAAGGCAGTAAGCCTCTATGATCTGTACACCCTTATTAAATAATCTTATTAAATAGGAACACAAAATATACACATATACAGGTTTTAAATAAGCGACACAACTCCTCTTCTATCTGCAGCCACACTCAGAGACGGCCATGCCTTCATATTTAAACTTGTAGGTGACCACGCCTTTGTCTAAATAGAGGATGGAGATGGGCTCTAGCTTGGTGGGCACACAGCAGGCTTTGGAAGCCTTCTGGGAATTCTTGAGGTGGACCAAGGCCTGTATAATTGCATGTTTTGTGGGTGTGAGATGCTCTGCCAGGGGGTAGTTGCAAACACCACGGCACTCGTAGGCTTCATATCCAGGAGGGGCAATGATCCAAGAGTCCCAGCCAATCTCCTTGAAGTCGATGTAGAGCGGGGTCCTCTTGCAGTAGTTTCCTTTGGCATTCCTTCTGATGCGGGCAGTGGAGTCATAGATGATGTTTGACCTCATCTGCAGCAAAGCTTCTTCCCCAGGTCCACTGGAATAACCATCCAGGTTGTCCAGCTCCAGAAGTTGCTCCTGGGTGATCATTTCATCCAGTTCCTCCTTCCGTTCCTTCTCACTGCTTTGGTCATCAGAAAACACGACAAGCAAAGGGACATGCTTATTCTGCGCACTGGTGTCTATTTCCAGTTGTCCTCTGCCAGTGTCCTCGGTTTCATCGTGTCTGCTCTCAATGTGGACTTCCAGCTGGTGGGTGGATGAGCCTGACTTTTGCCAACGTCTGATGGCACTGGTGACATCAAAAGTCTCCCACTCGCTGCTGGTTCCATAGATCTCCTCTGACACCAAGACCAGCATGTTTCTTTCACCCTCATTGTCCTCTGTGCTCTCGAGTACTTCAAAAATGGTAATTTTCCGGTCCACTCCATCATATATCATGCGATCTCTTTGCACCAATGTGTACAACCTGAGTTCAGCCATGATGACCTCTTCATGGTGAGGGATGGACACATTGAAGAGGAGAGGGTATTTTCTGAGCCCATTAAAACTGGCTGGTTGGGAAAACAAGTCTAAAAGAAAAAAGAAAAAATGAGATTTGTAGTATGTCACAGAGAAAGACACTTATTTATGTCATAAGAGGGCCTGTCTATGAAGGAAGTTTGATACAGAGAGAATGAAGGGATATAAATGGAAGCAAACAAAATATTAGCATTCTTTGACACAGAAAACACAGAAAGGTCAATGATAGAATGCTTAACTGAGTTAAGCTGCCAAGACTTAAATGGAAAGTGGCAGTGTAATGAATGGTCGAAAACTCACCCAACCTTGCTTGCTAGCTTGTCAGCTGCAGAATTGTAGAACTTGGAGGACCTTGGAGGTTACTTGGGCAAGCCCTCAATTTTTCTAACCAGTGAAGAACTAGCAAATGAAACATGTAGTAGTGTTCTTTTTTTTTTTAATTGATTGATTTTGAGAGAAAGAGACTTTGTTTTGTTTTCCACTTATTTATGCATTCATTGGTTGATTCTTGTATGTGCCCTAACCAGGGATTGAACCCAAAACCTTGGTGTATCAGGATTAAGCTCTAACCAACTGAGCTACCAACTGAGAATAGCTGTGGTTATTCTTTTCTTGAAGCTTTTCAAGGTTAAGGGCCTCATAATTTGTCATATTTGCATTTGTAATGGGTGGAGATCCCCACATCCCTGGCTGGGCACTGTTCCTCCCAAAGACCTCCATCTAGACCAGGGGATGGTAAACTACAGCCCAAGGGCCACCAGTTTTGGGAAATAAAGCATTATTGGAACACAGCCTTACCTAATTGTTCTGTGTTGTCTGTGATGACTCTTGCACTACAATGGCACAGTTAAATAGTCCCAAGAGAGAAAAATGACTCATAAAACCTAGAATATGTACTATCATCTGGCCCTTTACAGAAAAAGTTTGCTCACCCCTGCTCTAGATACCAAAGCCTGTCAAGGTCAAGAAGATAACCATAAACCAGGGGTGTCACAGCAGCTAATTTTGGGTACCCAGTCCTTGACAAGGAGAAATGGGGGAAGGGATAGATGAGTTGCCTTAGTCTTATACCCTTACCACCTGGCATGGAGTTTGGCACATACTAACCACTCAAGAATATTTATGAAATAAACTTTTAAAGGTCCTTTTGTCTTAGAAGCACACCTCCAAATATCATCATGTTGACTTTCTAAGATTTTTATAGGAGTCCAAAGCTCCCCTACTACTGCCCCAGGTAATATATGTCCAAAAGGAATCCCTGAGGGCATTTGTCTTCAAGCAAAGGGTTCCATGACACCCAAGACACTAAGGACCATCACCAGATGGACCTTCTGTATCATCTTTGGCAGCATTTTCCCAACTGTATACCTATTCATGAATTTAATATTTTTATTTAACTTGATCGGATTATTTTTATACTTTCAACCTCTTTTAGACTTGTCCTAAGCAACAGCATTTATGAAATGATGGGTTTGAGATGATATGTGGATTAATAAAAGTGTATAATGATTTCACATGATTTACAGCTTCCTCTAGGTATGACCTAAAATCATCTCATACACTGCCAGTGGGAAATATTGGTCAATGGAATAAATGTAAAATTTCTAGCATGGCTCTTAAAACCAGCTATAATCAGGTCTTAAACTCTTGATCTGGCCATTACTCCCATTCACCCTCTCCAGTGCATGAGGCATTGTAACTGTTCCACTGATAGTTTTTGAAAGATGAAATAAATTGTAAACCTTCCTGTTTAAAGTAGACTGACATCTTCATCACTTACCAAAACACCCCTTCACTTTACTGTATATTGCACCTTTGGATAGCTTCTTTCCCTCATCTCCACCTACCTAGCTGTGACTGCTCCCTGTGGGACCTTCCCTTCCTCACCTCTTACCTGGACTTTCACTCCCTCTGAATCACTTGAGTACTTACTCTCTGTCTCTCCTTTGACCTTTGCCATGCGCATCCTTGTATTTCAGCTGTCTTTTTATGGATGGATCTTCCCAACTAGGCTGTCATCATGCTGGCAGGTTCCACATTTTAAACTCCTTTCTATGTCTTCAATCTGCACTATGCCTTAGAGGCAGCACTTTAAACACATTGATTAATTGATGATTCCAGGCAGCAAACCAAATTGATTTATAAGTGTAACATATGTCCTTATTATATCAAGTAGCTTGGGAGCTGTGTCCCCCCCCCTTTTTTTTTTAATATATCTTTATTGATTTCAGAGAGAGGAAGGGAAAGGGAAAGAGAGATAGAAACATCAATGATGAGTCATTGAATGGTTGCCTCTTGCACGCCCCCCGCTGGGGATTGAGCCCCGCAACCCAGGCATGTGCCCTGACCAGGAATTAAACCAAGATCTCCCGGATCATAAGTCAATGCTCAACCACTGAGCCTCGCCTGGCCATAGTCTCCCTTTTATAAGAATGGAGGAGAACAACTCCCCTCAGACAGGGAACATCTGAAGATCAAAAATAGGGCAGTAGACTGGTTACTTGACCTATGAAAAAAATGCAGAGTAAAATCCTCACTCTAGTGAGAGGAAAGGACTACAAAGGAGCACTAGGAAACTTGGTGGTGATGAGCATGTTCACTCCCTTGATTGTAGTGATGGTTTCAATGGCTGTTTGCAGATGTCAAAGCCTATCAAATTATACGCTACAAATATGTGCAGTTTATTGTATGTCAATTATACTTTAATAAAGATGTTTAAAAATAAGTTCACTGTGCATTTGTAAATATAGTAAGTCATAGGTGGAGGAGTTACATTTCTGAGCAAAGTTCATGTGCCAGGTGCTCTGCAAATATTGTTTAACTTAGCTCTTACAATGTTCCTACAATGCAGGTGTTGCTACCTCTGTTCATTTTACACCAGAAGAAATTGAACCTCGGTGCAGAGAACTGACTTCTCCCCGATGATAAGGTTAGGTCAGAACAGTGGCAGGAATAGACATCATGCTTTTTACTTTGGAGGTGGCAATTGTTTTCCCCTGATTAGTTAGGTTTGGAGGGATTGGGGGATTTGTTTTGTTTTGTTGGTCTTTGTCTCCTAAGAAGCTGCACTGAGCAGACCCAAAGAGTACAAAAGAGACAATATCAGCCAACAAGGCGAGCCCAGTGCAGAATTCCTGTCCTGAGGGCTGCCCATTTCCCCCCGCAGACTAGCAGAGTGGGGCTGAGTTGTCCACAGAGATGCTCCTGCTCTGGCTGATCTCCAGTAATGAGAAACTCTATAAACTACACTTTCTAGCCTAGATCATCCAGATCCTCATGGGAGAAGCAAGAACTGAAAACCCCCATTTCCCCAGAGGATGTGAATACTTTTCCACTCACACCCTGAGCCAGACACCTAGGGCTCAGCGCTCAGAAACATTAGGAAGGAAAGGATCCCATGGAAGAATTCAGAATCCCTTCCAAAAGAATCTGCAATTTCAGCTTGCCATTTCCATTATGTCACTAAATGTTACTAAATAACATATCCAATATGTTACTAAATATTAGAAGTTTTGGTCTGTCAACTAAATTTTTAATGCAAATGGTATCTCTAGGACTGAGTAACACCTACTCAGCGTTTTCTATAAGGCCTAAATTTAGGGAATTTATCAGGAATGACTAATGTTTGTTCAGCACTTCATAGCAAATGGAATGTTTCTTACTCAGAACCTCTTTTGTACTGTTCAGTTGTATTATGTACCTACACCATCCCTAATTTACAGATGACGAACTTGAGGTTCAGAGAAACTAAACTCATTATTCACAACTATTAAGTCAACCTGCTCTCAAGATTCCAAAATCCGAGCTATTTCTTTGAGCACACCTTTCTCCTTTTAAGAAGGTCTGGTCAACATCCATCTAAACCCTATTTATACCTGGTAATGACTATAAGAGCATATTTGGTAAATATTAAAGAATTAGTTTCTTTGGACCCACCCACAGTGGGTCCAATACCATAAATATTAGATCCTCCCTCCCCCTTTTTTGGCCTACCAACACCATAATTAACAAAGGATTAGCTTGCTAGGTCATTAGATTTAGTTACTGAATAAAGATCTGGGAGGAGAAAACACACTCTCCCACTGATACTGAAAGCTTGCGCTTCGCTCTTCATAAAGACGCAGATGTAAGCTGGATCATTAACTGGGCCGTGCACACTTCCTTGAAACTATAAACAGTGCTTCAAAGATATATATGTCACATCAAATGCAGCAAAACCTTAGGAAGACTCTCTAAAATATAAGTTTCCATCCTGTCTGAATATCTTTTAAATAAGGTCACAAAAGGGAAGCTCATCCAAAGTTTGAGCAAAACACAAATCACAACTTTCTGGATTTTGCCTATTTTCATTTTAAGTAGAAGTTGACAAATTTTGTAATCAATCAAAAGCCTAGTGGAAAATGAGGCCTCTCTGAAATATGACAGACAAAGGTATAGTAGTAGGCCAACATTAATTTTTTTGTATTACTTGCTGTCAAAATTTAAATATTTTAAAGATCTCATTATAATGTCAAAATGGTAGACACTTTATGACTGAATTAAAAGATATTCTTTAATACCTTTTAATACCATTCAGAAAATAAGTGTTAAAATGGTATAGGCCATAATGTGCATTGTTTTGTGTATCTGTGTGCACACACCCTCATATAGATGTATTCACCCTTATTACCTATATCATTCCCATCGCATTATAAATTTACTTATCACTTCTTGAAAAATATCCAAGCCAAATCGCATCAATAAAATGTAAACTTACCTTCATTTTTGAAGCTCCTGATGATGTTGGCAGATGGCATGGAGGTGCGGTCAGTTGCAAATTTGTTGTAGAGTTCCAACATGTACTCTGGTGGGTCAACCTTGGTGGAATCCTGCGTAGGGATGTCAGACAGGTTCAGTGTCTTGAGGAATTCATTCTTCATGCTCTGCAACAGTGTGTCAAAGTCAATACCATCTTGCTCTGAGAAGACATCATCGAAGAGGGGCATGTCTTCTTCCAGAGGCGACCGCTCCAGGCTCATGATGGGGCTGCCAGAAACATAGTGAGCCGCCAGGCAGAGGAGAGCGCACAGCTGCAGGCCCGGAGAACCCATGACTCTGCTCCAGCCCCTAGGCCAACCCAGGAAGGTTTAGCTCCCCTGGGCTCTAAGTGGCAGTTTTATCTTGCGGAGCGTAAATGTCTCGTGTCACTGGAGACAAGTTTGGAAACTCTTCCTCTCTCTCTCCCTCCCCCTACCATTCTTTCTCTTCCCCCAAAAGTCAGGTTGCAGTAATTGGATAACAAAATACCCTATAGGGGCCTAGCCTTTCTTATCTCTCTAGTGTAAACTTGTGCACCAGATTTTGTTTCTATCTTGCAATCCCTTTTTCTTTTAATGAGCATTTTGTAAACATTTCCACATTCTGACACTGGCTGAGAGATAGGACAATTTTCTCCTTGCAAAGGCTCTGCTTTTCTTCCTTTCAATTCACTTCCTTTTGGCAGGAATGCCTAAATTCTGCTTTTACACGGTTCAGTTTCACACATGCATATAATAAATATTAAGAGCCAATGCGATACACATCAATGGCGATATGTATTAATTTGAGTAAAGGAGCTTCAATCCTCACATAAACATCTTTGAGGAAAGAGCAAATATTCAAAATCTCCAAGTTAAGTTAATAGATATAAATGAATTTATATACATTTTTAGAATCTTGCGTTTTTAGCAATAGGAAAGTACAGTCTTTATGGCCAATAGCCTCTTTTTTTTTTTGGTACAGATTTGATCTGGCTAAAATGGCTTTAGAAAAATAGGAAGAATGCTTCATTATAAAAGCAACTGAAATCTATTAGGTGCTTTCCTACAAACGGGCATTGTGCTAAGTGTTTTGTATACATCACCTAATGTGTTCCTTGTAACAACCTTGTTATTATTCCCATCGCACATGTGGGTCACCACGGTTCAGTAGCTTGCCAGAGGTCACAAAACTACAAAGTGTTAGAACCAGGACTTGAACCCAGGCAGTCTGACTCTTACAAAAAAAAAGAAGACAATCAGACTTTTGAACCAGTGTTCCCCTAGACTGGGCTGTGAGCAGCGATGCTGAAAGGCCAACTGAGCCCCAGCCCAGCTCTTCCCCCAGGAGGCGGGCGACAATTTGCAAGTCCTTCACCCACACGATGAATTATTAAGATCACCCGAATCCCTGACAAATCTATCTCGATGGCTCAAACAGACTGATCATCAAGTGGCTCTACTAAAAGCTTGATGCATAACGTTATTAGGCAAATGAAAAATGACAAATGCCTTGGTCTGAAAAACAATGGTGGCATTGACTGTGTGCCTGGAAAGACAAATCAAGTTCATCTTACTTTCCAAACCCAATTAGTGGTAGGAGCAGCATAGTCTGGTCAGGATGGTCCTATGTATAACTCTGGCGGGGGCCCGGGGGTGGGTGTGCTTTTACCACTGAGGCAATGGGACTGGTGGTGTCTCCCTGACTTGCACTCACTCCCACTGTGATGATTCAGGTGCCCTGGCACTGTGTTCAGAGCGTTGTGTCTAGATATTGGGTACACTCGAATACTCTTAGCTTCTGAATTGAATTTTCCTGTGTTTACCCCAATAGGTTAGCTACACTATCTTCACTTTTACTCTCCCCTCTAGTCTCCCAAGGTTAATGGTCATCTTTTGATTCTTTCCTCTCTTAAAAATGCAAAATTTTACAACATTTTTTAAATTACCATAGAACAGAATTTTGAAGAAAAATCTCTCATCAAAATTGTCCATTTGTTCAGTAGTTGCTGATTGTGCTCAGTGCTCCATTTCAGCTGAAGCTTCTGCTCCTACATTAAAGAGACAGCCATAGACTGAAAATAGATTACACCCCGACCAGGTCCACCGGCGGGTGACCCAGGGGCCGGCCGCGTCCTGCGGGTGGTAGGCTTTAACATGAGTTTTCTGACAGCATGCCAGCAGCGCTCCTGTATCATGTCCTGCATCAAAACAAGCCTCCGTTTATCTTCACACACACAGATGTCAACGCACACTCCAGATCTCTGAATGGCAGGCATGTGCGTGTAACTGCCACAGGATAGCAGAGTAAGTGGCCGTACTTATAACCTGGGGGCACTGGTTTCAAAGGTCAGGAGGAGAGACGGGCATCCCGCCTTGCAGACTGCTAGTTCTTTCCATTCTCAGGGGTGAGACACGCAACCGAGATATCACCAGCCGCCTTGTAGTCGGTGCCTGCGTAACTATGGGGTTAAATATTTGGACCAGTTTCCGAATCATAAATGTTTGTATTTGAGGCTGATTATAGAGTAGGAAGGTGTCTATAACTGTGTATCAATGCTTATGACTTCCTGAACTGCAGTGTCCTTAAGCCCCACGCTCTGCTGGGGTAGACGAGGGAGGAGATTGGGTTTCACGCACGGAGGAAAGAGGCATGAGCTTCTTCCCTCTTCCAGGCCTGGGAGAGCTTATAATTTAGCTGCAGAATCTCATTCTTTCTATGATTTTCTGTAGAAGCTTTCCCTGGTGATTCTGAGAGGTCCAAGTGTCTCTACATTTCTTCCCCTATCTTGATTTTTCTGGACACCATCTAGTGCTTTGCAGTGATCTCATTATTTTGGATCCCACCACTTTCCAATCCCACTACAAAATGCCCCAGACTCTCTGCTTTATGAAGTTTTGGGCCAACTTTTAAGACTACTTTCAGTAACTGTACGAATTTGAAGGATCTAAGACTGAACTTCATTGGCCTCTCAAAGGGATCTGTGGTCCAGACAAGGTGAGACCCATTGGACAACACCCTTATGAATTCTTATGAATTTTGCTGTTCCCTGTGAGTCATGCACAGACCCTGGATAAATGTCACCAATAAAGTCCTCCTGACTGACAAGAGGTCAATGGAGTTAGGAGGTTTTGAACATGACTCCAGGTTCTTGGAACACCTCCACCTTGGACACCACTTCAGAAGTATTACACTACACTTGCTACCTACTCAGAAATTTTCAGGACTTTAGGGTATTCCTTCTCAAACCAAGTGTGATGATAAAAAATTTTTAGCAAGCTATATACCAGGTCCCGGCCAATCAGAGCAGATCCTAGCTGTAGAGTCAGAGTAGGACCCCATAGGCCCCAAGCTTCCCCCTTCAGCTTTGGATCCTGAGGAGATAGGATATTGGGGTGGAGTCAAGCAGCAGCTAGTTACCAACTTGTATGGCAATATTTTGATATTTTAGCACTACACAGTACTGCTGCACTGTGTATTACAGGTGACCATAAGTTTAGCCTAAAGTTCCTAAGCCAGAGCTCTGCAAGCTACATGCATTAGAATTTTCAAATTCAATACTGGGACAGACAGTCTGCACTGCTTATCCCCTTGACTGCTGCCTGAATCTGCTCTCTGGCTGTCATCTCATCCTTCAGTCCAGATTTTGGCCTCTGTATCCAGACCTAGGAAACCATGGGGGGTGGGGGAGCTTTGTCCCTCTTTCTAAGGTTAGACGTTGCCTTGGCAGTGGCATTTTTCATCACGTCCCCATTCCAGAGTCCGCATTTTCAGTAGGGAAAATGTTTTGTTGCCTCTAGTGACCCCTCAGCCTTTAGGTCGCAGCTTCCCCGAGGCTTATCAGTCTGCCATGTGGTTCCCACACACCAACATACAGAGGCCATCTCCTAACTCCACTCAACTCCTCCAATGATGTGATTTAAATAATCCCTGCGCTCCCTCCCTCAATAACATTCCACATGATCCCTTCACTGTTCAGTAAGGCCTATAACGTGAATTGCCATCAGTAATTAGGTTAGCAATGAAAACAATTGAGGTCTCTATAAGAGTATTTCATTCAACAAGATTTCTTGCATGTACCTACTCTGTGTCAGGTACTGTTCGAAAACAAAACATGAAGAAAATAAACCAAACCCCTGACCTTGTGGAGTTTACTTTCCAGGTAGAGGAAGAGAGAGTAAACAAATATAAATAAAATGAGGTGCTTGTCAGATGGTGATAAATACAGTGGAAAGAACAAACCAAAGTAAGAGATAGGAAGCGCCAAGGGGTGGGGCTGCTGTTTCACCATCAAGGCCAGAGAAGGTGCAGACTAGGGGGACCCCCCAGGCCCCCACAGGAGGAGCGCTGCAGGCAGAGGGAACAGCCTGTGAAGGCTGAAGGGACAGCATGCTCGGGAGGCTTAAGCATCAGCCAGGTCAGGATGGTTATAGAAAATTCAAGAAAAGGAGAGAGTTACAAGAAATGAGGTCCAAGAGAAAGTGCAGGCTGGACCAATTAAGGTCAGGGATTTTTTTTTTTTTTTTTAGTCATACTATACAAATACAACTTTGCCCCTGGCTTATTTATTTATTTATTTTATTTTCACTGAACATTTATTGCCCCTGGCTTATTTATTTATTTATTTTATTTTCACTGAACATTCTATCTTAAGGGTGTTCCATGTTGCCACATAATCTTCACAACCATTAATTATAGCAATTGCCTGATTCCATTGAGTGAATGTCCCATAACCTTGTAAGAGGATTTTTAAAGTAGTAAAAGAAAAACTAACAATTCTATTGAAATGTAAAGACATTGGATTTTTAGATTAGAAATACGAGTGCCAACATATTCTAAGATTAAGAACACAGTGCATTTGCTTGCTTGAATGTGGGCGGGAGAAAGGAAAAGAGCAGAGTGGTCAAATAACATTTATTCTTTGTAAAATGCCATTAGTCTCAGAAATAAGTGGAAACCAATGCTCTATGCCACGTCACCTCTTGCCTGGGTTAAGGAAACAGGCTACTACCGGGCCCTCTGCCTCTGTCCCACCTCCTAACAGTCTAATCTCAACATGGCAGCCAGATGCTGATCTGACATTAGATCATCACTCCTTTCCTCACTCAGAGAAAAAGATAAAGTCTTGCAAAAGCCCTCGGATCCCTCCATTACCTCTCTGATGTCATTGACACTCCAGCCCCATGGCCTCCTTACTATTCCTTAAACACCCCATCTTGGGCCTTTGCTTCAACTGTTCTCTCTGCCTGAAACAATCTTCCCCTGATAATTCACGCGGTCACTCCCAACATCTTCAAGCCTTGGCTCAGAATTAACCTCTTTAATGAAACCTGCCCTGACCACTCTAGTCAAAACGGCAGCCCAGCAGGCAACTCTGAACCTATCTACCCTGCTCTAGCATTTACCTATCACCTCTCAACATAAGATACAACTTATTAGTACAGCATGCTCCTTGCTCTCTGTCTGTCTCTCTCTGCCACCCTCCCACACACACTCCCTAACTAGAATATGTGTTCCCCGATGGCAAGGATCTTCGTTTTGTTCACTGATATAGCCTAAGTCCCTAGAACTTTACTTGGCACATAGTAGTTAATAAACAGTCATTGAAGGAATAGATGATTGCAAACAATTAAATATTTTCATCTGTAGATTACTTATAGTAATATCATGAAAGCATCAATGTCATTTAAAATAAAATATCCATTATTGAAGTATGTATGCATTTCTTTGAGACCTACTATATATATAGCTAGATTGGTTTCTATACCTCCACACACTATTCATCTAAAAATTTGCAAAGAATGAATTTATCATTCTTCTAAAATTTTATTATACAATGTGCCATATATACAAAATGTTTATATAAAGTATGTAAAAACTTTTAAAGACAGTAATAAAACAAACACAACCATGTACCTACCACCTGGTTTAAAAAGTAGGCAAGATCAATACCTTTAAAACCACCAATGTAACCCTTCCCGATTCTTCTACTTCTCCCGAAAAGAGGTAGCTACTAGACAATTTTCTGCTAATCAATCTGTTACATTTTTATGGTTTTATTCCATATGAACACAGCCCTAAAAATAGTTTTGCCTACTTTTATATATAAATGAAATCATGCTATATCTTTTTTTGCCTTTTTGCATTCAACAGAATGTATTTTTTTAAAAAAACATGTTTTTATTGATTTTTTTTAGAAAGAGAGTAAGGGAGAGGGATAGAGATGGAAACATGGATGAGAGAGAAACATCGATCGGCTGCCTCCTGCACAATCCCTACCTGGGATCGAGCCTGAAACCTAGGCATGTGCCCTGATCGGGAATCCAACCGGCGACCTCTTGGTGCATGGGATGGTGCTGCATCCACTGAGCTGCACCAGCCGGGCAACAGAATATTTTTTGATGCACACACGTTGATGCATGTAGCTGGAGTTCATTGATTTGCACTGTTGCATAGTTATTGGTTTTATAAATATATAAAAATGTAATTTTTCATTACACCATTGATAGACATTTGGCTTGTTTCTTTCCCCCATTATATAGAGTGTGTTATGAATAATCTCATTGCCAAATTGTTTTCCCGAATGATTTTCCCAATTCACTTCCTCCGAGCAGGAGTTTTAGTGTTTCATATCCTTGCCAACCCCTGCTTGGTTGACTTTAGGGACTCTGATTGAGGCTTGGAGCCTCTTTCTTCTACTGCTCTCCCCATTCATTCCTGGGATCTGCAACACAGATCCCAGGACAAAAGGAAAAATAAGAGTTAAATACATAAAACCAATTTTCAGCCTTTATCTTGGTCATATGAAGGCCCTTGGGGAAGTCCTGGGAACCGAGCTCCTTTCATCTTAAGAACTAGTACCTCACATACTATCGCCAACCCTAGAAGATAACAAGGAGGTAAATTATTATCCTATCCCCCTTTGCTCCAAAAAGAAAAAAATTAAAGGAGGAAAAAGACAACCCACATTTAGAAAAAGTATATAAATTGATATTATCTATCAAGTGGCAAAGTAGCTAAATAGTATTATTAATATTAGCTTTAGAAGAAGCTTCATGAGAGTTCCTTGGAGTTTGTTCCACTTGCCCTCCTTTGAGAAACACATTTTTTCGGAGTGAGGCAAGAAGCTTTCCATGTTGCCGAGGATTACATTATCTGTATCTCGACGTTTTCACAGTTCTTTAAATCTAACAGAAACTTTATTGGCAAGTGCTTCTTACGTAGTAAATGCTACAGATGAAAATGCCCAGTGCCCTCGGGCATCCTCGGGCGGAGCGCGCCCCTGGAATGGCTCGAGGTGTCTGACAGCCCGCCGAGCGCAGGGCCTAAGCTGCGGCCCCCCGGCCCGGGCTCTGTCCCCCGCGATAAGCAGGCCCTTAGCGCCGGAGGCTGCCGCGTTTATTCCACACTCGCGGCCAGATAAGCTGCCGTCGGCGCCTCACAGCACACCCAGGCCGGAGGGCAGCTCAGAGGAGGAACGGAGAGGCTGAACAGGCCATCTTCCAGGGCGGAAAGGAGCAGGTTTGCAGTTGCTGGGACTCCAGCTGCAGGGGGACCCTGAAGGGCATCTCTCCTGGGCTTTCTAACAGGGTCCTGCGGAAAAAGGAATCACCCCGGGCCCTCTGTCGAGTCCCTCGCAGGGTCAGCCATTTCACATGCAGTATCTGAGCCTCGCCATGCAAGGTGGCATTTTGCGTCCTCATTTTACAAATGAAACTGAGGTTCAAAAGGTTAAATGAATCTCCTCAAGGTCACATGCTAGGGAAGCTTGGATGCATAGTCACCTTCTTGCCACTGCTCCCTCCGATGCGTCTGAACAGCCTTTCTTAGGTTACTTATTAGTCCATATACAGTGTGTCTCAAAAAATGTACACACAGTTTAACAGCTGATAGCTCAATTTTGAAAATTAATTTTTTTAAATAAACACTGCCTTTATAATTATTCGAAGTGTGTGTATGCATTTTGGGGGGATACCTTATAGTTGGGCTCTGAGAAGGTGGATAGGGCTCGACAGAAAAGTTTTACTGTGTGATTATACATTTCTCTGTTTGCTTGAAAGCTGAATGAGTCTTCTAATATTTTTAAATTTTGTAGGATAGTTCTAATTTCAAATGTTCTGTCCTGTTTCCCCAGGATAGGCAAAACATGAGTCCCATTTTTTTTTTCTCATTAAGAAAATATGGTCACTTGCCTGTAGAATTCATTGCACATACCCTTTGAAAGAACAACACACGGTCCCTCTTTGAGTAATCACCGCCAGGACCTTCCTTAGAGCTACAAGGTCAAGACAAGCCACCCCCATGATATTATTGAACTTGCAAAGTGACTATGACAAAGATGACGAATATCTAGAAGAAAAATAAACATGGTTTTACTAAAAAAAAAAAAGATTTATTGCAGCCATATCAGTCTGTGAATGTCAGTGTCAGGGTCTGAGAATGTACAACCATAGAGAATGTTACAAAAGTAACCCCTTGCCCCCCAGTTTCATGATCCGCTGAGGCCTATCCTACCACTTAGAACCGTTGACTCTGGAAGTGGGAAGGAACACCGGAGGTCAGACAGTCTGCAGGAAGAGAGGAGGAAGGACAGAGAAAGAGCTGAGACCTGCCTTATCAGTGGGCAGCCACTTTTCTGACTACTTTCACTTGACAAGTTCTGAAGGTTGCATGCCAGAAGGGCTTCTTGGAGAAGGTCTTCCGTATCAGCGCGATAGCCTAAGTGTGTTGTGACAGAACTGTTGCTGAACATCACACATTTCTTGGTGAAATCAGAGTCTACCACGTAACCCATCTTCATTAAATGCCATGAACAGAATAAAGAGAGAAGGGAAGCTGAAGCCATGGATGACCTTTGGTTTTAGGCAACGTGGAAATGGCAGATCTATTTATAGAATCAATCTTCTCGCTTCTAAACAGAAAGGGTTTGCCAATTCTGCCTTAAAAGGCTCACTTACCCCCCAAAAAATCTTTTTTTCTTTCTCCCCTTCAATGGCAAAGGGTCAGGTGACAGAGTCAAGTTTCAATCTAATCATATGATGTCATGAAACAGCAATTCTGCTTAAGCAATTCTTACAAAGTAAAGTGAACATATAACTGGAAAATGACAAAGTGCATTTTAGATAAGTGCCTTCAATTAACTTTGTTCTGATGCAATTTACATTGTGTGGAAGTCCAGGGGACCAAAGCCATGTATATAGTCCTTCACATGCCCACCAAAATTATTATTAGAGAATTATCTACCAAGGTTTTGTGTTTAAGATTCATTGGTTAATTTCCTCTCTGGATTTTGTGCAGCTGGGATTGATAACAGAACTTAAAAGGAATTCTAGTTGAGGATAACATTAGAATTCTTTAAATAGCCAAACAGACAACCAAATGAAGTTTGAATAGCTGAATAACAGAAAAATGTTAAGACTTGTTTTAAGGAGATTCTGTAGTCACCTGACTCTGTCACTCTTGCCACACAGTACTCGTTGGCTTAGCTAAGATAATGTGCCCACATGGACTCTGTAATAAAGCCAACTGACCAAATTTGTGATCAAAAGAATTCCAAAATATGCATCCCCAAGCTGTTATTCCAGGCACAGGAATGGTTGTTCTCTGTTGCATGGTTGACATACTTGTGAGTTGTATCAGCTTCCCTGAGATAAGGTTAGAATGCCTGTCTTCTTGAGTACCGTGGACAACTTGAGAGTGGAAGCTGTATTTCATTCATTTATCCCCGGAACCTAGTGTGAAACTCGGTATGTAGTGCGTGCTCAATGAATCACTAAACAAAGGAGCACATTTGTGATGAATGTTATTACCTAAGTGTCTGGTTTGGGTTTTATATACAACTGTACAGAGAGTCAGGCATAAAAATGTTCAAAGGGATCTACATTTAAATTAAGGATGCTAACCTCCCTAAATGCCCCAATATTCCTCAAAACTAGTGCATTCTAATCCCTAAGTGCACTTACATCTCTGCCTCTTGCCTTCTACCTTTGTCCCACATCATAGCAACCTGCCCTCCTTTCTCAGGGATCTCTTAGAAAATATTGAGATTCCCGCTGACTATTTCTCTATGGATTAAGCGTTTTGGGAATACAGGCCAGGGCTTAACTCATGAGAATCCTGGTCCTCCAAGTGGCTGATGAAAGGCTGAGGCATCATTCGATTAGAAGGGCACATCCTTCCCAATCCACCGCCTCCTTCCCTAGGCTTCCGGATGAAGGTCTCTGGACCTCTTCTTTTTTAACTGTTTTCTATAGGTTTGTTTTTCTTCTTGACTGAGTTGAAGTGTGGTCTTCAGGGAAAGAGACAAGGAGACTGTTGCTGCCTTTAGTCCTAAACTTTGAACCTGCTTATGGCCAGAGAAAAAACAAGTTCCTCTGCCTGGTCCAGTTCAGCTCATTGGGAGACTACATTAGGTTTTGGTGGGGAATCCTCATAGAAATAAAATTATTCTGCCTGGAGCTTCCCCCTGCTACATGAATGTGCTCTCTGGAACTCGTGGTGGTGATATCAGGCAGCTCTTTGAGAAATCAAGAATCTTGAGCCCCAGCCAGAGGCAACTTATCATGGCTAATAATTCATCATTCACCACCACCACTAGAACAAATGTTTATTAAGCACCTACACTGTGTAATGCACAGTGGCACTAGGCTACAAAGAAAGGCGCGGATCTGGCAACGCTAACAGACATAATAACAACAATAAAAAGCTACCACTCATTCAGGTCTTATTCTGTGCCAAGTACCGAGCCCCATGATTTCTGGTTATTATCTCATCTAATTCTCTCCCAAACCCTGTGACCTAGGTTCTGTCATCATCTCCATTCTGCGGGTGATGATGCTGGACAGAGAGCCAGACAGAGAATCCAAGATTGACGATTCCAGAGTCTAGTCTAGCCGTTCGCTTCAGCGCCGCTCCACAGCCCCCGGGGAGTTGGCTTGATGAAGTGAGGGGGTGACGGCTGGGAGGAGGGCGACGAGGCACAGAAAAGGGGACCCCTGCCTTTGTCTATAGCGAAGGGAGGCAGGAAAAGGTGGGTGGAAATACAGCCATACTTGAGGTGGCAGGAGAGCTGAAGAACTTCATACTTAATATTCTCAGTCTCCTCTGGGAAGTAAGAGGCAAAGTCATCCGATGCGTCAAGAGCAGGAATGAGGCAGAAGTAATAATAATTATGACGACGATAACAATGCCAGCAGCAAACACTGAGTTCCCTCTGTCTTTGACCACGCAGTGCTTCGCTTACATGAGTGATCCCTTTCAGTTCTCGCAGTTCCCTGAGGCAGGCACTGTTTTGTACTCCAGGAAACTGAGGCTCAAAGAAAGTGAAATAATATGCCTGTGGCAGATCATGTACTAAGTAGCAGAACTAAAATTTAAATCCAGGAATTTGGACTCCAGAGCCCAAGCAGCTGAGGGGAAAGTGAGACAACTGCTCAAGAAGATATTTAAAAAATGACTTTTCACTTCCTTTTCATTTAAAATATAAAAAATTGGAAAATTGGTCACCTTAGAAGTGGTTTGTGGGGGAAGTTTCTAGCTTAGCACACTTGAGCTGAAATCAGACCAGCAAGGTCAATGTGTCAAGGGGGTAACTGGGTATATTGAAACTGAAGTTCAAGAGAGAAATTATGTGTAGCATTTTTAAAATATATTTTTTAATTGATATTTTTAAAGAAAGAAGAAGGGAGAGAGACAGACAGAGAGAGACAGAGAGAGAGAAGCATCTATGTGAGAGAGAAACATCAAAGGGCTAGCCTCACACATACACCCTGACTGGGGATCAAACAGGCAACCTGGGCATGTGCCCTGACTGGAAATCCAACTGGTGGTCTTTCTTTGTACAGGATGATTTTCAACCAACTGAGCCACACCAGCCAGGGCATGTGTAATGTTTTAATAGCAACACTATATTATATGGGTATGATACATTCTAGGTTCCAAAATTTTGACTTGGCAATATAACTCAACCCCTATATCAATCCCAGCACCAATAACTATCATTAAACCATATCATTTCCCCTTCCATATAGTTCAGTAAAATATAACAAATTTTAAGCAACCCCAGAAGAATCTTAACCAGTCAATACAAGTAGGACGATAGCCATTTCTGTCACTATGACAGTCAACTCTACTTTGAACGTCAGTAAAGTCACCTGGGCCTGCAGATCCCCAGGGATGATGACAAACACCAAGGGTTGCTCTGCGACAGTACATAAACTGACACGCAGGTAAAGAAAATGAATGACTGGTCTGGCACACTAGAGGCAGTCACGTTACAGCAGGACCAGGTCCCCAGTGGAAACAGCCAGGGAGCTAAACAGGGAGAAGCGGAGGAAGACAGCTGTGAAGGAGGCTGCCAAGGACCAGAGGGAGAGGGCCTTGCCGAAGCTCGGGGTTTTCCGGGGAGAGATAAAGAATAGCTTCTGCTTTATTTCCTTTGCTACTTTGCTCTTCTCTTCTTGGTACAAAGCCAATGAGAGGTTAATTTCTCCAGAGAAAGAAGTTCTTCTTTCGTTGCTGAATTTCTGCTATTAAAGGGTCAGGTTCCAGTGTCACTCACTCAAGAGTTTTACTAAATTAATGAACTTCCCAAGCAACTTAGTAAAATTCTATAACACAATCTTTACTCCCCCCCCCCCCCCCTTTAGTATGACCAACGTTTCTCAGACTTTTTCCATCTGTTCCTTTACCAGGAACCCTCAGTCGGCCCTTTGCCATCACCCTCAGCCACGCTCACAAACTCCCCTGCTCTGTGCACGTGTGGCACACTTGTTTCCATGCTTCCCAGAAGGAAACTTCTGCAGGGGCTTCACCCACAGGGCTTTCAACAAGCAGCCAACCCTTGGGGCTTCTCCTTTATAGCACCTTCAATGTTCATTACCCTGCAGCAAAGTGGGATTCCCGCTTCAGCTGTGAGTTAAATCTGTAGATACATTTCTATTCTTTTTATTCCTAGAAAGTTAAAAAAAAGAACTTTGCATATTTTATTTTCATGTTCGTGGCTTGAAAATATAGCTCAAATGTATTGCCCAGAATCAGAGGTAGCCCAGCCTAGGGTTTCCTGTTGTTTAGAGTGTGACCTGTGGTCAGAGAACCTTGGTACTTGCTTTGATTAGGCAGTTTTCTTAACCCCTCAAGGCCTTGCTTTTACCGTCTACAAAGCAGAGTTAATGGTGTTTGATGTAATAAGGCTTTGATCTAATAATCTTTACCTGAATGTAGAGATTTATTTAGCTCCAGACTTTGAAACTATTTATTCTTCTTTTTAGGTAAAGTCTTCACATGGATCTTCAACATCAGTGACATCACTTGAGCCATTTTTCGAGTCCTTTAACACAGCTTCTAGATCTTACCATCTTCACTTCTAAGACACCCTCAACATCAGCCTTGCACTAGAAAAATGGTCCCAAACACAAATATGCATTTGGAAAACATTAGCTGTTCATTTTTCAATTGTCCTGAGGTGTATATTTATGGCCTGTCCAAGGTAACCATTTATTTTATTGCTTTTTGAAGTAAGGCTTTTTTTTTTTTTTCTTGTAACATTTGGTGATTGCTTTTGGGAAGCACACTTCCAAAAATAATTACAAAATATGGGTTACATTTCTTTGTTTCTTATTTTATTTTGTCAGTTCGAGCAGACAGACTTCAGTAAATACTGAACTAAGGTTGTTAGGCTGATGTTTTCCCAAGCTCTATTTCATTAGTCAAAAGAAAGTAATTGAGAGAGAAAATGTAGGATGAGACTTTGTAAAGCCTCAAATATAAGGTGGCCTCTTCTTTGAGGGAGAACTTTGTGGAAAATCCTTGCCTTTCACTTGGGCCTATCCAACAGCTGGTCTCTGAAGGGCTCTGCGCTGAGACTCTGGGAGAAGGTTTTTCATTTGCCTACTGACAGTCCAACATCTGACTGAGGGGTGGGGTTGTTCACAGGCAACCTTGGAAGGCTGGAGAAGTGCACACAGGTCAAGATGGACATCTGTCATTGGCATGAGGCAACGACCTGCAACTATGTGCCTGTATATTTGAGACATCGCTTTACAAGGCCATAAACAAGGCCTTTCATCAATATATGACCATGGATCTCTCCCCGGCTGCTCTTCCGGCAGAGTGATAAGATTCCACACAGTATCTGTTTGAAATGTTATACATTCATTCATCATCAGAATTTCAGTAGCTTTTTCAAGAGCAGTTGACATTTAGACCTCTGAATGGCAAGAATTTCAGAATGGACCATGTATGGGGGAAAATGTGGGCAATGACAGCCATTCCAGAGAAGGCAGAAAGGAGGATCTCAGATTGGAAACTAATTTTAGTCACCCTGCACATGCCCGTCCCCTGTCACACTCCTCTATATCTCTCCTCTCACTGAACGGCTTGCTCATGTGGCAGGCAGTGCCTGATAGCGTTTATGGCCATCTTCGTGATGCTCTTCCCAGAATGCTTTGGAAGAATTTAGCATTGCCCTTTGGTACCAATGACTTATGAGAATGACTTGTGTCATTCCATTGTCCAAAAAGCATCGGTAGATGTCAAGGATTCTGAAATAGCTGCCCAAGCAGTTGCCAGCACACAGTTTGAAAAAAACAACAACCACAAACCACCTTATAGCGTGGTGGATTACAATGACAGAATTTTGGGAAAGTGAATTCATCACAAGATGGAGTCAAGTGGTTCACACATTGGTGTTTATCAGTTGTTGATTGTTGTTAGCAAACTCAAAGGTATCCTACCAGACAAATTACTTCTGCCCAAAGACCGCCTGAATCATAGATGCAATAGAATTCTGCTGGGATGTATTAGGACAGAACCCATTCATAGTTCATATATCTCTTCTATTAATGTTTCCTGTCACTATTAATTTTCATTAGTGTATATAAATCTATCTCTTAAAGAGTTTATGGTTGGATACTGGGAGTGTTTGAGGACCTGTTGAAAAGGGAAGAGCTTAATATGAAAATGAGATTTTTTTTGTCCAACTGGTTGAAGATTCCTGATGGTGATCAGATTACTGACTAAAGGAGAATTGAGTGAAGCTTCTATTTTTCAGAACCTCTGAGACCAAATTCAGATGGAGATGGGACTCTATGGCGTACCTGTTACAGTTTGAGGGGGTTTTTCTGTACTCTTAGGAATATAAAAGGATACGGAAAGAATTTCATACTTTAGCTTCTTTATGAACATTAATCATTCCCTTCTCTACCTTCTGAATTTATTAAGCAAGCACTATATGCTAGACACCTGGATAAAAGCTTCTCCATAGTTATTCCTTTCTGTCCAATTCCTTTAATGTTTTATTTATTACAATATTTAAGATCATAGTCTATTTGTGTCACTCAGACCTTTTTGTGTATCAGACAGTAAGACCACTCTTGACCATATGAACTTGAACTGATTACTGAATCTTTCTAATACTCTGTTTTCTCATCTATAAAATGGAGATCAAAGTATTGCCTTCATCATGGGGTTGTTGTGAGACTAAAATGAGGTAATGCCTATAAAATATTTTAAATCTAATACAAGTAAAACTTTTAGCATTCACTGTGCAAGTTTTTCTTTTTTATTAGGTTGAGCCATTTGAAATAGCCATTTTTGTACCTCAAAAATGGTAGAATATTAGTAACTTCATATGGTTCAACTTAATGTATGCTGTGTTTTCTAGATGGGCTTATGTTGGTCGCCGTTAGAGTTAAGGAGACTGACCTCCTTAATAGTGTGATAAGGAAAGAAACATGGTGTCCAAAGACTGGAGGTGCAGGTATACAAATTATAAGTTTATTTAAGTCAGGATTATACTTTCTTGTAAAGTTGAGCACTTAACTAGGGGCTCTCCACACAGAAGATAATTAATAACTATTATAGTAATGAATTCATATATATGAAATATCTAAGCTTCAGAAAATAAGCTTCAGCTAACTACTTTTTAAAAAATCACCCTATTTCCCTTGATTATAAAATTCCACTCCTGATACCTCAGATCAAGTTGACACAATCATTTCAAAAACACAAATAGCAAATAAATATGACTTGAGTTGGCCTGGTTGAGTTTGGGAACTAGATCTATCCTCCTGAGACCATTTCACTTCAGCCCAGGAGTTCACTTTTTCCTTGCATTAAAATGAAGGCTGCCCAGCCTGGCGTGGCTCAGCGGTTGGATCCAGGCGATCAGGGTTAGATTCCCGGTCAGGGCACATGCCCGGGTTGTGGGCTTGATCAATGACTCTCTCATCATTGATGTTTCTGTCTGTCTCTCTCCCTCTCCTTTCTTCTCTCTGAAATCAATAAAGATATATTTAAAAAAAAAAAATGAAGGCTTGTATTGTATAAACAGGTCTCTGTAATACATAAGCACCTAATGTGTGCCAGGCACTGTGCTTTGTACTGGGGATTCTACAAATGACACTAATGATCTGTCCTTGGTCCATGCCTGAATTATCATGTCATAGGAAATGTTCCTAATATTTTTTAGGTAACAATTTACAGTAACAGTATATCATATACCAGACAATAATTCATTTTCTAAGACATAATGTACTATCACAGCCTAAACCATAGAATCCAAGAGTGTCAATGCCTGCAGATCATTATACAGTAGATCTAAAAACTTAGGCCTAAAGATGTTTAATGACTTTTCCCAGGTGACTTAGTCTCTAAAAGAACTGGGATTTGAACCCAGCTCTCCTTGAGTCCAGAGCATTTCCCGCATTTCTCATTAACATCCCACAGCTAATCCCTTCTCAATCTTCCCTGCAACTGCCCAGCTTTAAATATCTTCACCCCATCCACTGGTGCTGTGGGAGTAGAAGCTTGATCTGAAACAAAATTCTCTTTTTTTTTTCTCACTGCTAATGATAGTTAGGGATTAGGCGACCGCTATCTGCTAACATAATTAACACTAAGAAGTGGATGACGATAGCTTTAATCCTCCAGGGAACACATGCGTTTTAAAAGGAAAAAAATCACCAATAATAATGCCTTTTGCCTCTTTGTAGCCTTTGGCCTTTTACACAGCGCTTCCCTATTGGAGCTGCCCAAGAGTGAGATATTTACTGTGCAGAGGTAGAATGTGAGGCTCAGGGGTACACCTTCCTTTCCCAGGAGGGATGGGGGGTGACACCCAGATCTTCACTCACTTAGTCCAAGGCTCTTTCCACTAACAGATAATCCTAATGAATGTGTGGGGTGCTGGTCAACAGCGCAGGGGGCTCGACAGTGCAGGCTTTCCCTTCTCCTGGCAGGAACGCGTGTCAATCACCGGCTCTTTACTTCTGAAAACCCGCGTCCCCCGCCGCCTCTCTAAAGGGAAAGGCCTGGATCCTTAGGCTGCAGACTGACAGGATAGACTCTTTCCTCATGCCCAGAGGACCGAGTTCTTTCCAGAGTTCATGAATGAGCACCAGAGGCACTGCCAACTTTAATTCATTTAGAACTCGATTTAGCAGAGGTCAGGCTGCAAGATCGAAGGGAGACAGGCATGAAAGGTTAAAAGGATGGATTTTCTATTTCTTTTAAAAAATTAGGCCCAGGGAAGCAAGGCCCCCTAACCCTCTACATCCCCCGCCCCCTCGTTCCTACTTGTTGCCAGCAGGAGGCTCACGCCCTTTTCATCAGCCCCCGTCTGCCCTGACACGTCCGGGGCTGCGGGGCTGCGGGGCTGCGCGGCTGCGGGGCTGCGCGGCTGCGGGGCTGCGGGGCTGCGGGGCTGCGGGGCTGCGCGGCTGCGGGGCTGCGGGGCTGCGGGGCTGCGGGGCTGCCTCCCGCCGCCGGCGGCTGCCCCTTGCAGAGCACAGCGCAGCCCACGGGGGGCGGGCCGGGTTATCTCAGCTCGCATTCCTGCGGCAGCCACTTCCTCTCCTTCTCGGGGAATCGGGGCCCTTCATGAGGGCCGGGCGGGGTGGCCGTCAGGCCCTGCGGGCACCAGCTGTCCCAGCGAGCGCGGCCTCTCGGCAGTGCAGGCTGCAGGGCCCGAGCTGTGCTGGAGAGGGCGCTCCCACAGGGCGCGCGCAGCGGAGGCGACGCATAAAGCCGGTTCCCTGCCCCCAAGGAGCGCAGGAGACACTATTATAAATGTGCAGAGAGCTGTGGGGACCCTCTGCTGCCTGACTATAAAAGGACCCAGGCGGAGTATCAGGCTTAGGAACAAGACTGACAGTCCGCGGGTTAGGACCCTGTCTGGGGTCCGCTTTGAATGGGTTGTGCAGCAAGATTAGAACCCAAAGCTGACTCCAGGCTCAGCGCACTTCCCACCAGCCCCCAACCCATCCCATTCCAGTCTGAAGGACGAACCACAAGGAGATTTTCACCGGGCCTTTATCCACAGGTAGCTTTTGTCATTTCTGGGTTAGGTCATCACAGCTTGTCTTTGAACAAAGGTTATCTACTTGGGAACACCTTTCCGTGTAAAACTTTCAGGGTATTATTTCCAGATTTATTCCCTTCAGATCTAAGCCATGCGGCCTAGAGCAGGAAGTCAGGGTCTGACCGGGTGAGAAGGGTGTTCCCATGGGGGAAGGGGTGCTGGTGGCTATGGCACATTGGTGGCCTGCAGAATGATTGATGACATAAGTAAATGTACTAAGGATAATGGGAGCCAGGTTCCTCGCTGTCAGAGAAGGGAGTTGCAAATTATGGAAATCGAGAAGCTAAAATGAACCCTGTGGTGTTCAATTTAAATTGTAGGTATCCATGTGAACGATTTTTATAGATACAGATAGGGATATGAATGACAAAGTAATGATATGATATAAATTGAAAAATTATCCATATGTAGATATAAAATGTGACATACACAACTACATCTATGTCTCAATCCATTTCTAAATTTGTATGTATGCATATATACCCATATACTCCCTAGCTCCAACCACCAAGAAGGCCTGAAACACAGATACTGCAACAGCAATGAGCACATCTAGAGACCAGATCCTGCTTTATTTTTTTAAATTTAATTTAATTATTTTAATTTATCTTTATTGTTGAAAGTATTACAGATGTCCCCTTTTTTACTCCCATTTATCCCCTCCACCCCCCTCCCACCCCCTCCCCAGGCCTTTACCACACTATTGTCTGTCCATGGGTTATGCATATATGCATGTAAGTTTTTGGGTTAATCATGCTTTCTGAATACCATTCTCCAGGAAAAGGAGCTATTGCTCCTTGAAGAAATGACTCATTCCAGGATTGGAGCAGGGAAATTACAAGATAGCCTGGCACATCTGTTCTGCTCAATAACACACTGAGGAAATGCTCAAGGAACAATGGAGGCGCTCACTAGGAAACAGAAGCCACTGGAAAGCAGTCCCTCTGACCAAATTGGGGACAATTGGTATCAACTAAATAATGATATTAATGGATTACAACCCACTGAATAAAATAGGAAACCAAGAGTCCATATGATATATAAATCAATCAATCAACAATGAAATACTCAATAAGAAATGGAATATTTACATATTTCCAAAGCATCTCTCAACCAAATCCTTGTTTATTATAAAGGAGAAAAGAGTAACTACAATGAAAAGTTTGGAAGAAGCCACCTAATCAAAGTGAGTGTCATCAGGAACAGGACAAAGCAAAGCCCCGCCCCACCTGCTGCGCTGCCATGGGAAGGACATAGCATCGCCTCAGTGATACCTCTGCCAATGAAGTATAACCCAGATCCAACCAGGAACATCAAATCAACATAAATTGAGGAACATTCTACAAAATACTGGTCTGTAACCTTCAAACGTGTCAAGATCATTAAGGTGAAGGAAAGACTGAGGAATGTTCCAAACTGCCGGGAACTAAAGAGGGGTGACAACGAAATGTAACGTATGATCCTGAACTGGTTCCTTTTTCTATAAAGGACTTAAATGGGACAGCTGACAAAACACAGTTTGGGGCTTACGGATTAGATGGCAGCAATGCTTATTTCCTGATTTTGTTGCTTGTATTGTGACTACATAGAAGAATTTTCTGATTTGTAGGAAACACAACGAAGAATTCGAGAGAAATGTGCATCAGGATGGCAATTAACACTCACATGGGTCAGAAAAATAAAGTTCTTTGCCCTCTAATTGAAACTTTTGCATAACTTTGTAATTGTGTCAAAGTAAAGACAAATGATAAATAAACAACATGGAACTGGTGCTCATCTGTTGATAAAATGTAGGAAGCATTCTGCTCGGCCTATTCTTTCTAACGCACACTGACATGTGACACACTGTTCCCGCCAAATGAGCCCATCGGGATGGTCTGCAGTGAGCGCATATCCGCTATGTTATGAACTGCTCCACTTAGCAATTAGTCTGTAGGTCACAGGCAGTAGACAAGTAATTGTGAAGGGCCTTGAACAACGCTTTCCAAAACCAGTGCACTAACTAGGGACACAGCTTGGCTATCAGGTAACTTGAGAATCCTGGGAGGGTGGTGGAGGAAAGGGGCAGAGGAATATCATACTAATGTAGGGGAGGACAAATGTCATTTTCCTTCTGTACTTATAAGTTCTTCAGGCTAGTCTAGTAATCAAATTGGCATGAGACTGATTAACAGGAGAAAATACCCAAATTTATTCCATGTGTACATACAGGGGTGCCATAAGAATACAGGACCCGATGATGAATCAGGCAGTTGAAACTTCTATGCCATCTTCAGCTGAGGAGAAAGAGGGAAAACGCTTTATACTTCAAAGGAGAGGAAGATAACTCGCATGGATGTGGAAAAGCAAACTTTTGGTAAACATATATTTGCTGGGTCATCCTTAACAATGGGACATAGAAAGGACTTTGATCAAAAAGGTCTTGCTGGGCTCCTCGCTGTCTATCACACCTAGTTCATATTAAACTACAGTTATCTATGACGATAGCGCCCTTTTTGGAGCAGATCCTCTATCTAAATCCCTTTAGGTAGTTAGGGGGAAGGTCAAAGGTTTTCCTTCGGTCTTTTGCGTCTTAAAAATAACCAGTTTAAAATAATATCCCAAAAGGCATATTTTGGGGTGGCAAAGTCTGCTCCCCCTCACAAACAAGAAGGTGTTGCGATGGGAAATTTTGGCAAGGAGATAAAGTGGCCCTTTTTGATAAGGAGATTATTGGATGTTGGGTGGGTAGGTTGGATATACGATATGAAGTGAAGACATATCAAGGGCTTGTCTGGGGTGCCTAAGGTGGTCCTTGACCCCTGAGTAGAAATACAAGTGGAGGTGTTCTAGCCACAGCCACCAAAAATATTCATGGGTCACCCTGAGTGGTGTGAATGGGCAGCTGTGGCTGTCCATGGAAGTGACTTGATCAAGGAGAAATATTTTGGTTCAGTCCTCTCCAACCTGTCCTACTAGCTCCACTGGTTGTCCCCCTCCAGGGGCCAGACCGTCCCCCAGCTCACTCAACAAATTATTCAACACCTACTGTTGCCAGGCCACAGGGTTAATTGGAGCCCCAAAGAGAGAAAATAAGAGGCCCTTTCAATTCTCTATTTTATTTTACTTGTTTATGGTTCTACTTGCATTCACTTAGGGTACAGGGCTGGATTAGAGATGAGAGGAATCAAGTGAGGATGTTTTGGTTTTTATGACTGTCTCTTATATAAGGTCTTATTTCTTTAAAGGACATGATCTCACAATGCAGCGTAAGAAGTGTTTACTATGTGATTAAATCTTTTAAAAATCTAAGAGTTTCTGATTCTGTTTACCAGACTGACTAATGTTCCCATGCTTTTCCTTCCCCTGCCCCTTAATGGGTTCTTAGATCGGATGTTTTCCTTTTAGAGGCACAGGTTATGCAGACCTGCTTCCTAGATGGTGGGAATAAACACCCTCTACCCCCATTCTTGCAGCAATGAAGCCAGGTTCTGTGAGCTTAGAGGAAAAGAACTCACAGAGGATGCAGAGGAGCTATAGGCGTGTGTGTGTGTGTGTGTGTGTGTGTGTGTGTGTGTGTGTGTACATCCGATCTATGCTTGTACAGAAACCTCTCATGGCCCCCTGCAGGCCTCCTTGAGTCACAGCCCCGCCTTCCAAAAGAATTACCCCAATTTACCTTATAAGGAAAAACTGAGGCTTCTGATTTCTCTTGCTAAAGCTATAGGAAGTAGAAACAGCAGGTGCTGAGAGGCCTGGCCCAGGGTCACATTTCCACAGTGACTCAGCAAGTCTTCTTGGAAAACAGGCCCCCACGAAGGTGCTCATTTTTCAGCAGCCTCTCTGTGATTGGCGATGCAGGGGTTGCCTGTTGCTCCTGGTGCTTGTTCCAATGTGCTTGCCTGCTCTACCCATTCTCTGGGGTCAATAGACAATATGCCCTCGTGTTTGGACACACTTCAAGAGGCTCCTGCAGGTGACTCAGGAGGAGCAAAGAGAGGTGCTAGGGGCAGGTCCACAGCAGGTACAGGGAGGATGTGAGTGAGGCAGGCAGAGCCCAGGCCAGAGCCGGTGTTCAGCATCAGCAAGGTCCAGTAAGGGGTTCTAGACAGAGCAGAATCAGATGGCAGGAAGCTTGGGGCAGGAAACAATTGGAGATCCAGGGAAGCGGATGTCGAGGGCCAGGGAGACCTGCAAGGCTGAATTAAGGCCGGGCCTGAAAGTTCTGAAAAACCCATGAGGCAGGATCCTGGAGCTGGAAGAACTGAGCTCAGGTATAAGACCATGATTGGGCCTAGATGGAAAATAATGCCCCATTCATGCAGAATGTGACAAGAGCACAGTAACCAGAACCAGGAAACAGAGTCAAAGCAGCACAGTCCCTGAGCTACCAAGTCCCTGGCTCAAGGTTACAGGAATTAGCATGGCCCAGAGCATAAGTGATCCCAAAGCCAGGGCCATGGTTGAGTGTGGCTGTGGTTCTGTGGCTCCACAAGGTGTGAACTGACCTAAAAAACCATAAGGTCCCTGCCTGCCTAACTTTGGATCATCCCTCACCTGACTTCTGTTGCTTCTTCCTTCCCCAGACTCCACCAGGTAATCAGATAGAGATAAGCACCTGAACCATGTGTCAGCTCCCCATACCTCAGCATCTGTGCATCAACACACCCAAATGTTCCTGGAAGGTCCTGCCTGCTTTGCAAGCCCCACAGACTTCCCAGTCACCTCATTCTGGAAAACATAACCTGGTTTGTCCTCAGTTTCCTCATCTCTAACAAAAATTATTAGCTTGGTGAAGGGGATAAACTGGAGGGGAAACCTGGGGTCATGGGTACCAGCCAGAAGTAAGATGAAGATGATGCTGAGAGGAGAGAAAAGAGAAATGTAAGATATGCTAAAAGGAAAAAATGCACAGGCTTGGGGACCACCTAAATTAGTAACTGGAGATGAGAGACCCACTGAAGGGGATGCCAAGATTTTGAATTTGGGGATAATGTTCCTGCACACATTTTCCTGCTATTGCTTTGGATTTTTGTTTCTACTTATTTTTGCATTCCTTTCGGATGGTGTGGAGAAAGGAAATCTGGAATCTGCACTGGGATGTAATGTAAAGGGCATCCAAGGAGACGTGGGGAGAGGACACAGGTTCTGCATCTTCCCACAGTGGCTGCATAGCCTAGAGGAGTCACCTCGCCTCTCTCTGCAGGGCTTTATTTTTTCATCTATAAAATGAGGAAAGATCACTTTCTTTGCCAATTCTGAGGGAAATAATGTAAATGAAAGGTTTGTAAGCTGTGCAAAATAAGTGCAAGGTCTTAAGTATAGATCATTACAACCTCCTTCTGCCTGGCTCATTCATTCTCCCTGAGCCAGTTTCACCTTCTTTGTCCTACACCCACCTGGTGGCTACTTTGTGAATGGCAAGGAAAACATGACAAATTTCCAAATAAAAAATATTTGTTATTTCTCCCTGAATTAGTTAATACATTCAATGCATTGCCAATCCAAAACTTTTATAGGATGATTCTAAGTTCAGATGGAACACTGAATGGGCAAGAATAGCCCAGATATATTTGAAAAATAAGAATAAAGGGGAGGGTGGGGAATGAGAGCTGTTATTATGACATAGTAATTGCCTGTCACAAATCAATATCCAATAAATATTTGTAAATGAAGAACAATAAAAAAGAGGTAAAGATAAATATATTGTAGACTTATAGTTATAAGAACTGGTGTCTTCACAAGAGTAAGGAAATGGATCAATATAACACAATGGAACAATCTAGAGGCATGTCTGTAATACAGGAATTTAGTATACAATAATGATATTATCTCAGGACATACTGAGTGGAAAACACGTTGAAATAAAATACCCACAGTGTGATACTCTGTGTGTGAACATAGACTCACGGTGGATTTCCTATGGACGTGTGCCGGCGTGTGTGTTCCTGTATTTCAACACAGAGGTCCCGTCAGATGTCCAGCAAACAGAATATGGTGGTCACCTTTGGAGAGGAGTGACATGAAAGCCTTACCTTTCATGTTTTAATAGGGTGAATTATTTGTAATTAGAGACTTATTTAAAGAAAAAAATTATTAATGTGATGGACGTATTTTCCAAGTTAGCTACAACAATACCTTCCATCCCTCCTTCTCTTGGCAGTGTGACTTTGCCACCCTCCGCCACTTTCAAATGTCAGAGGCAGCCCCAGAGCCAGACAGAGAGTGCGATGACGTCCCAGCTGAGCCTGCGACCAGTGTCCAACACTGCTCTGAGTCATTAACCCTCACTACAGTCTATAAGGGAATCCTGCTTGTCTCTCCATTTCATAGGAGAGGAAGCCGAGGGTCCTACAGAATTACAAGTAGCAAGCAGTTAGTAAAAAAAAAAAAAAAAAAAAAAACCAAAAAAAAAAAACTTGTGGGAAAATATTCAATCATCTTACCAATAATTAATGAAATAAAATTAAAACAAAGGTAAGATATGATGTCATACTTATTAAACCACAGAACTAAAAAAGGGTAATTTATTGCTGCAAAATGTGTATACTCAGACATTTTGAGTAAAAGTGCAAATTAACACAATACTTGGGAAAAGCAGTTTGGTGTATGGATCATCAATCATAATGTGTTTCAAATGTTTTGATTGTGATCCACTTCTGTTAGTTTACCTTATAGAAATAATACAAAAAAATAAAAATGTTTTCACACAAAGAGGTTCATTGCATTAAGCATATAATTATAAAATAACTCCTTGTGTATCTTGGATTTGTATAATCTCCTCCCCACTCACACACACTTTGTTAACCTTTTTGAATGACTAATTAAAATTAATTCAAGACATACATTTATTTATAGAAACTATATTCATAGATAAAGTCCCATGTGAAAATATCAGGAGAGGTTGTGCGAGAATAATTGTAGCTTTTGTGAGCGGGTTAGGGTCAGCTTTATTTCCCAGATGCTAAGTAATGTCCTCATCCTGTTTGAAAATGTATTTTGAAAAGGGCAAAACTGTTTTGATGGTGCTTGTCTGCCTGCCAATCTCTTTTTCTAGATTTGCAGTTTCTGCTTGAAGGAGTCTGGGCCCGAGATTCCACTCTGTGGTCCGGCACCGAAGAGGTTTCCTCCAGCCCCTGGGGTATGATGATGACAGGCCAGAAAGCCTGCATCCAGGGGCTCCTGGGCACTGCCCCTGTGTCCCCAAGGTGGGAGTCAGGTCTGGAACGCCCCTGGTCCCTGCCACGCCAGTCTGGCATTCTTTGCCACCGAGGCCTGTCTGCCGGCGGCTGAGGTCCTTGACAGCTGGTTAATCTGCAGTGGGGTTTAAAGTCCGAGCCTGTAACTGAATTATTCTGTTATCTAGATTGAGGATTAGCACCTCTATTGATGTGATGTAGAAAATGGCTCAGAAATCCCCCTTGACAAGCTCTCTTTTTATCGAGAAATGACCCTGATGTCACCCACTTAGCAATTCACAGTAAGTGCCTATATTTACTGAAATTAGGTAGGTCCCAAGTCCAACCCCAAGAGACGAGACAGCAGTAACTCAAGCCCGCCCCCCACCCCCACTCCAAGGGCCTGCAATGAATCTGACTTGAAGCTCATGAGACCCAGACCTCCTTTCATAACACTTATTACTGTTACGTGGAGATAACAAGTCCCCACCTTTCAGTATTTCAGTCTTACAGGCGTCCAGCTCTTTCTCCACCCAGAGCTAGAAAGACGCTCTGGCGGCCTCCCCTCCCACAGACAATAGAAAACAGCCCCTGGCCCAGCCTACAAGGCCCCACCCAGCCTGGCCCCCTGGCCCCTCCAGCAGAGCACTTGCATTTGTCCCAATCTCTGCTGGGGACCCCTTCTTCCACCCTCCTCTAGAGTGACCAGCCAGTCCCGGTTTGCCTGGCACTTTCCTTTTAACACCAGGGAAACCTCTCAGTCCCTAGCAAACCAAAGCAGTTGACCTGCCTCCTTCCCTACCCAACCCACACTCCCAACTGGGTCACACTTCTGGAAGGTTTTAGCCCAAAAGTCACAATGCAGAGAGGCCTCACTCCTCCCCTTCTACTCCCCCTGCATCTAAATTGGGTCCTCACTGCAGTGCTTTCTCATGACACTCTTTTTGTGTGCTGAGCGCACTTCATTCAGTCATTTATTGAGCCCCTCTTGGGTGCTCTGCACTGTGCTCCAGCTGGGGATAAAGCAGTAAAGGAAGCAGATGACAGTCCCTAACTTCACGGAGCTTACATCGCAGTGGAAGAAGCAGGTCTGATTACACAGGTAAACTACTCAGAATGTTAGGTGTGACCAGTGTGATAAAGATAAAGCGGAGGAGATGAGTGTCAGGGGCTGGAATGCAGTGAGCAGTTTTAGATCGGGTGCCCGGGGAAAGTTGAGGTTACATCTTGATCCTAAAAGAGGGTGCAGAACACGGGTTTCTGGGGGAGAAGTTCCGGACAGATGGAATAAGACATGCAAAGGCCGAGGCAAAGAAGCCGGAGCGGCCAGAGCTGAGGGGTGAGAGCCGCAATTGCAGGAGGTGAAGGCGCAGAGGTAATGGAGGCCTGACCCTGTAGGTCCCGGTAGGTCCCTGTAACTCACGTGGCTTTTACTCGGAGTGAAATGGGGAGTCACAGTCAGGATTTGATCAAGAAATAACATGATCTGCCTTAGGATTTAACAGGAGAGCTCCAGCAAACACTTGTTGAGAGGCTTTCAAAATATTCCAGTGACAGATGTGGGGAGAGGATTAAACGAAGGCAGTCGTAGGAGAGTTGATGAGAAGTTATTCAATCCTGTATATATTTTGAAGGTAGAGCTGAAAAGATTTCCTGATGATTGCGTATGGATGGGGGAGGGGGGTGGGCGATGACTCCAATGCCATCGACCTTAGTGAGTGGAAGGACGGTGTCTCCGTTGACTGAGATGGACAAGAAAGACTGTGGGCAGCAGGCTTGTGGGGGATGGAACAACTGAAGTTCAGTTTTGAACATGCTGATTTTTTTGATAATTAAATATCAAGTAGAGAATTAGACATGTGTGTCTGGAAGTTAAGAGAGAGCCTTGGGCTGGACACATAAACTTGAGAGTTGTGAGAATATAAAATACATTTAAAGCCATAGCACAGTGAATGAAATCACTAAGTGAGCTAAATGTGGACAGAAAAGAGGACAGTTCCTAGGACTAAGGTCTAGGAGGATGTATCTAAGGTAGTGATTAAAACAATTTACCATAGGACTTAAGCTGGGTAAGGAAGGAAGTGAAGACATTGGAGAGGGATAGATGACAAATATGTTTATGTACTAAGTTTCTATCTCCTCCATAACTGAGAGCTTTTTGTCATTAAAAAAACACACACACAACCCCCCCCCCAAAAAAAACCCCAGCTTTATCTAACTCACTAATGAATTCCTAACACCTAGAATGCTGCGTAACACCCAGTAGGAACTCATTATAAATACTTCTTGGATGAATGACCAATTGAATGAGTGGATGAATATGTCCAATGCCATATACCCTTCTAGGCTGTCAGCTCCGTGAAGTGAGGGACCATGCCTAACTTGTTCATTGATGAAAAGGAAGTAGATACCAATGGAATTGTTTCCAATTGCTTATTAACTGGGTTTCCTGCAGCCATCCAAGACATCAGCCAAATTTCAAACCTTCATCTTTTGAAGGACAGAGGGTAGCCGGCAAGTGTGGAATGCAGCAGACAAAGCTGAAACTAACGCCCTGGGTTCCAGACTTTGGGTTTGGCGCTTTTCCCAACACTCGATATTGTCTTCTGAAAGGTTTAAGATAAAAATGCAAAACAAGGTATACAATAACCAGAGAATTTTCTAGAGAATGAAGAGATAGAGATTGATTTGAATACAGTTGACCTTACATTCCTCTGACAGTTCTTTTTCAAGTAAATGCACATGGCAACAGAGCAAGCTTACAGCTATAATAGGTGTATCATGAGGGCAGAAAAGTCCCTACCTTTCTCCCCCCCTTCTTCTGTTGAGTAGGAAGACTAAAGGCAGTTAGAATCCAAAAAAGGAAAATGTCTCATTTTCAGAGAAGGGATCTTCCCCTCCTCCTCCAAGAGATTATCAGTGAAAGGATAGAGGTCAGTTAATGAAAAGAAGAAAAATATTGTTGAAATCCATTTTCCACCTCCTCCCCTGTTAGAGCTGCATCTTGGGCTATAAGCTGAGTGGCCTGGTGCCGGTGTGGCCTTGTCCCTGGGATGCCCAACACAGGGAAACTAAGAGGGACCACAGTGAGGCCCGGAGAAGTCACAGGTTACTGGCTCCCAGCTGCTGCTCCAGGGAGAGCTGGCCTTCTGCATTCTTTGGTTTGTTTTTCTATGAAGTCCAACTCAAGGCCCCAGGTTAGAGAGTCTTAAAAGAATACCTTTCATGAATGGTGACTTTGGCCCAGGAATCTGCAGGACGATGAGCTGTTATTGATCTGGTAGAGGCCCTGGGTTAAGGAGAAAGGAAATCCCCAAAAGGGGAAATGCAGAGCCTGGAAGGAGAATGTGAGCCTAGTGGAAAGGGCCTGGGGCCAGCAGCCAATGCACACAGGCCCCAAATCTGTCACTAATTTGCCACATGACTGTTGGCTAGACATTCACTTTACTTCTCTGGGTCTCAGTTTCCACATCTATAAGATGGGTAAAACTCTACTATCTCCACCTCCAAAATGATTTTACTACCAAGTGAACTAAACTAGGAGATCAGAACATAAATTTAAAAAGAAATGATAAATATGTATTTCCTGTGGGGAGAAGAGAATCTTTGAGGCAGTGGTTCTTAAGCTCTTTAAGATAAGACTCCTTTGAAAAAATGTGATGAAGGGTATGGTTCTTCTCCCTGGGGGAACAAATTTCTTATGTACCCACAAATAAAGCCTTACATGGAATTTCAGGAGGCTTACTTTAAAATAGTCCACAAATTGTGGGCATAGATAAGACCCCTTGTTTTAAGAAAAGCTCTATTGTAAAAGTTAACTTTGAAAAAGATAATGTCAGCTGCCTACCAAGATAGAGTGCACTGGATCCTGGATGCCATTTCACCTGGAATGAACTTCAGGAAGAAGTGGGAGCCATCAGGCAATTGCAAGTTGGGTAGACATAGCGATAAGTAGCTCAGGGTTGATATAAGATGCAGCAAGACAAGGTTTGTTCGAAGATTGTACCTGCTCAGGAAATGCAGGCTTAGGGGTGCCTACTTTGGAGAAAATATTTGGATCTGGGATCAGAGAGGACAAAAGAAAAGGCAGAGAGAACATCCAGGAAAACAGCCAGAAAGGGAAGAGATAACAGGAGTAGCATGGGGCTGGGCGGTGAGTGTGTTAGAAGGCCAGATCCCGGTTTCAGGATGTATGCAGGAGATGCAGGAGGTAAAGGGGGCTGGGAGAAGAAAATCCGAAGGGCAGAGAAAGAGGGGAGTGGGTGTGGACCTTGAAAGCGGCTTTAGAAAACAAATGGAGAGTCCTAATTGAACAAAGGCATTGGTAAAACAATTGGCACCTGGACAAAGTCCAGCCTCACTGTGTATCAGAATCGGGAAAGGACAGCTAATTAAGAACAACCAAACCAAACTAAACAAGAATATCAGAAGGAGAGTTGCTTTCTAGACAAAATTACATGATGGACTATTGACCTATATTTTTTATTTTCTTAGAGATCAGGGAAGAAATATGAGAATGGAGGGGTATGAGCAAAGCTTTGTGAATTAAAAAAAGATACCTCAGTTGTGATGCCCACTGAGTTCTACAAAGCTGGAAAGATCAGTAAAAGATCAATACTATTACAGGGATGGATATAAAAGTCTGAATTCCAAGACAAAACTAGAAAATGTAAAATAAGGATGAGGAAGTTTCTGGTTTACAGCAGGTGATAAGTACATTACAGAGAAAATCAAAGGGTGTTTAGCAAACAGCAAGCAGGACAGAGATCCGGGCAAAGGAGTCTGGCTCTTGCCAGAGGTTCCAGGATGCAAGATAAAGGACAAACAACTTTGCAGGCTCGTTTTCCTTTCTCTTCACTCCCTACCCTCAAATCCAGGGGCAAAAGTATTAATGCTAACCTTATAATTGCACTCTAACTGGAGTTTATAAGGAGGGCCATTTTCCCTTGCTGTACATGATATTCTATTCAGGTTTTAATTGTCTTCCTCTTCATATTATTATTAAATACTTGATTTCATGACTTGCCATTAAATTCAACAATTATTTCCTGTGCACTTACCTTGTGCCAGACACTGCTAAGTACCCAGGAGAGAGAGAGAGGATAATACACCATCAATGCAATCCATTCATTCATTCATTTAACAGATATATTTTCGAGTACCTACTCTGTGTCAGGGACTGTTCTAAATATTAGATATTAGAGTGACAGCAGAGAGTAAAACAGTCTCTAACCTTATGAAGTTTATAGTCTAGGGACATAAATGTGCAAATTTTAATAGCCTGACCAGACAACTATACAAGTAAATACAACAAAATGGAGAATATAAATAGAAAAAGAAAAGATACAAGTAGGGAGCTATGATATTTTGAAAGAAGAGCTCACAATTGGCTGGGAGGAAGGAAGGCTGGGGAGTGGGACACTGCAAATTGTCCTTGAAGAACGCTTAGGAAAAAGAAGTAGGGTAAGGAACCTGCAGTCATGAACCTAGGACTGGGGTTATGAAAGCTTGGGCTATAAATGGGGAACATTGGAGAGCCAGGTTCCGTTAGCATCTTGACGTAGTGCGGGAAGAACTGAAAGACAGGGCTGCAGAGGTTAATGGGGGCCCAATTGTGGAAGTCCTTAGATGGATGACTTTTGAGAAGTGTAGTAGCAAGACTTTAAGAGCTTGTGGAATAGGTTGAAAAACAGGTGAGATAATGTGGGGCAAAAGGGAGGTGTTTTCCAAACTTTGTTTTGGCCCAAGCTCATTCCTTAATGAGACTCCATAGTTTGAATATATTGATTATTACTTTGTGCACACGGTCATTGGCCTTTGCAGAACTAAACGCAGATTTGAGTATGTGGCTTAATAAGCACTCAAACACCATTCCAATAATAATTTCTTTTAATAATAGACTCATTTACATGAGTAAGGTAATATAAACATTTTGTTATTACTCACCAGAGGCCCCAACAAATTGAAGAGCATGACCCCAGAGCCTAGTCCTACAGGGAGAATATATTGGGGTGGGAGGAAGTTGAATGACTATGCTCCAGACATTCACACACCCCTTTCACACCAGATGCTCATGAGTGGGGAACTAGAGGCGACAGTTTGCTCACTTCATGGCTTTCCGATTTCTTGGGGCCTGATTTTCTGACTCTAGTCTCCACGCTGTTTGCATGGAGACTCTTATGTGAGACTCTTATGTGAGTGCCCCTTCTTTTTTGGATAGGTCCATGATTAGAAACACATTTGGGATCATCTCTGCTTCTGCCTCTAAGACACAGCTGCCTTTATTTTTGCTCCCCAGGCTCCTTATACCTGGATTTAGGGGTAGGAGGGGTGGTGCTAGGCTGTCTGTGCCTTGAATGATTCTGGGCCTTGTTTGCCTAGGGAGAAACTCCAAGAAAAGTAGCTGCTCCACCTGGTTATCTGAAAAGCAAACAACTATGGGGACATGAAAGGAGAACATTGTTCCCCCGGACCCTTGCTCTGCTAATCTAAGCTTAAAGTTAATGAGCCCCAAAGGCAGCCCATTATTGGGGGAAATGTGTGTAGTTGGAGCCTTTGAAGTCCACAGTCCAGGATTCAAATTTTAACTCTGCACTGATAGAAGGGGTTACTGCAGAGTTAGGTTTGGGCCTTGGTCAGTGAGAGTTAGTCTACAGACTGTTTGTCTTCGTCTATTGAATTAGTTAACAATTGCTGCTTCTCCTCACAGTTGGTAATAAGAAGCGAGTGAAGTCATGACAATGACGGTGATAAAGAATCTTACTGATATATACAACCATATTCCCCTTTGATATTCTGCAACTCACAGTCCTTCCTGTGTTCTCTCCTGGTGATTTCTGCAACATTCTCATTAGAGAATCCACACTGGATTTTAAGGTCCCTTCTGGATGCTAATTTAATTGCTCTGTAATGCTTCTCACAAACTCCCTGGACCTCAAAGCTAAAGGTTGTTTAACTGGGTTATTTCCTTTTTTACTATTGAGTTGTATAAGTTCTTTATATATTAGTGAATATTTTCTGTCATTCTTTAGGTCACCTTTTATTTATTGTTAAGTCCTTGACCCAAATAGCCAAAGCAATCCTGAGAACGAAAAACAAAGCTGGAGGCATCACACATCCTGATTTTAAAATATATTACAAAGCTATAGTAACAAAACCAGTATGGTACTGGCATTAAAACGGGCACATAGTCACGTGAAACAGAATAGAGAGCTCAGGCATAACCCACATATATACCCGGTCAACTAATTTTTGACAAGGTCTCCAAGAACACACAATAGGGAAAAGATAGTCTCTTCAATAAGTGGTGTTGAGAAAACTGGATATCCACATGCAAAATAATGAAAGGCATTCTTTTAATACATTTTAGTTATTCAGTCAAAAACTACTGAATATGTGCTCTGTGCATGTTTGTTTGTGTTTTTTTTTTTTCAAGTACTGACAATAATGGAGATGGTGGTATGATATTATTCAAGCCTTGGGTGACCGGAGAGTCCCAGAGCCCATCTACTTCAGTTTCCCTTGACAATTTGCATTAAGCACTGTAAGGACTGAGATGTCTGTCTTTCCTCTTTGACCATTTTAGTGTCTAAGCTCATTCATATACTTCATCTTCTCTCAGGAAAAAAAAAAAATTCTGTTTGGTTCTGCCCTTTTAAACTTTGAACCAGGTAGTTGGGTCACTACCATTCAGGGGTTTAAGAAAAGATATAAAAAGGCCTGAGCTAGTGCTTGGCTTATTACAGAAGAGTGGTCTCATGGTCTCAGGAATTCCAGGGCTGGTCAAATGGTCCTTTATGAGGGGAAAAAAGTGCCCTGAAATGAAAGCTGGCAAGAGAGAGACAAACCATACAGTGAAAGCAAAACATCAAGAAAGTCAACTAGAGGTGAATGTTTGAAGGGGTAAAATGAGGACAGCTTGGTGGGTGGGCAGAGGATATTGAAAGACCAACCGTGTGATTTTGGGTTTGGATAAAGAGCTAACCAGATTGCTTTTCATCTAATCTTGTAATTCCAATCTGTCTCCTTTGGCTTCATAAGGTATTTCTCAATCCTCCACTATTAGTACAGAACTTCTCTGGAATTGAGAAGTTGAAAGGGTGAATGCACTGATTTTGTATCAGGACCGTTGTGTGGGATCTAATTTTTGCAGTTCTTACCTTAGTCGTTAAGGTCATGGGCATGCCATCCCACAAAGACTTGTTCATATGCCATGTTTGCCTTGGAACCAGTAGAGGTAGCACAGTAAAGAGAAAATATTTAGAAGTAGTTAAAGAAAAGTGATAACTGTGATTACATAAACTTGCCTTGTTTCCCCATGAATGGTATCTGGATTGTAGTTAACTACCCAGAGTCCTTTATTATGGCAATAATTGAAAAGTCCAGAACTATATAAACCAGACTTAGAAAATAAATGGGACATAGAAAATTCTATTATGCGTGCAATTGCATGGAGTCTGAGAGAGAAGCAATATGAAACACCTTGTAAGTATATTTTCTGATTTCAAATGCAGGTGATTGTTTTCAGAACCAAAATTGCCAGGGAGCAGTTCTTTTACCCTATGGACTCTTCAAATTAAACCCAAATGGAATTTCTAAATATGAATTCGACACATAACCTCTCAGTTGGCAAGTCTCTCTGTTTTCGAACACCTATCTGAATGATGGGTATTTCCCCAAAGAACTAACAACTAATTTCTTAGAGGTCAAGAATCTTTGGGGTTGAGTAGATATTCATATTTTAAGGCCCTCTCTTCCTAGATTTATCTTATTTAAAAATTTCCAGTAAAGGAAAGTTTCAGATGTATTTGATATATGGCCCCAACTCTCAGAATAGTTTAATAAAATATTATTGCTACGTGCATCTCCTTGATTGATCTCGCCACATTATAATTATTGTTCATAGAGGACAACAATCCTTTGAAGATGAACCTCACTTTTGTGGTGTCATGGCATGTGGAATATTGCATAGGGTGTTGTGGGGATGGGGGAGAGGAAGGTTTCCTGTCGAATTTTGCTTATGCTGTAAGTGCACTTGAGCTGTGACCCTTAAATAGGGAAAGGTTTACTGCCACACTTTCTTATCCTGGCTTGTTCCTGCCCTACTAATTCTCTTTCACTCTTTCACTTGCTCTCTGATGCCTGAAATCCCCTCAATGGGCAAGGCAGGCCACGCCAAGAGAAAATGAGTCACTGCAAAAATCTCAAGAACTAGTAACATTTGAGTAAGACCTATTTCCAAGTGAGGTATAAATAAGTGGCACCTGATCCTTTATTCTCAGGCATGGTGGGAGAGAAAGAAAAGGAAATGAAAGCATAAGGATAGCAGGTGCCAAAAGGAGCAGGAAGGAGTCCCCAGTGGTTGGGAGGAGAGAGGAAGGTTCAGAAAGGGGAGAGTAAGGATCTAAACGATCACTTATTTTACAATTTGGCTTAAGGTGGCCTCCCCTATGTGCAAATAAGTGGTTGGGAAGTTGCCTAATATTCAACCCAGTGACTTGACAGTAGATACAGAGCAAAACAAAAGACATTCTTGAGCGAATGATAAAGCTTTGCCTTCTGAGTAGCCAGCACACCCCATGTGAACCACACCGAACACTCCTCTGATGCATATTGGGGCCCCAGGGGCACAAGAATCTGTGAAAGTCATTTTAAGAAGGCTCCAACTCTGGGGGCCCTTTGAGTTCCAGGATCTGGACTCACCCGAGACTAAGGTAGCCAGGTGCATTGATACGGGTTTCCCTTTCAGATTGCATCTTTCATCCTTGTGGCCTTCCTCCTAACGTCATCTCGGGCCCTGACGGTGAGTGAGGGTGGAGGGATCCAACCTGTGCGGTCTTCCTTAAGTAGAAGCATTTCATAGTGATAATCCAGTGTGACTTTTCTCAGATTTCTTATGAGTATCCTTTTAAACCTGCAAGATATGGACAGAGCGGAAACTCTGGACTTTCAACTCTTCTCCCTGTTGCTTGGTTTTCTCCAGACCATCAGTGACAGCCATCCTCTGGATGGGTCTGTTGGGACCCAGAGTATCCGTGTCAATGCCTTCCGAGGTATGGTCAGCATCCGAGACAACAATGTTTTGAGTGAATGGAATGGAGTCTTGGACTACAAGAATGTAAGATGTGGAACACATTCATTATAATGCCAAAGATAGCCTAGTCTGCTCCAAATTTTAGCCTTATGCTTTCCCAGAGAGAAGAGGACACTGTCCACATTTGCCTTCTCTAGGTTTAGGCTCTCAATGGGGATACCTATCTTTAGGTAAGGGACTTAGCTTTCCTGCAGTTGTGTGCCTTTTTTTTTTTTTTTTTTTGAGCCAGCAACTGTAGGAGGAACTTCTGTAGTCTGTAGGGATCCCACATCCGCTTGAGTTCCTGTGACCTGTTGACTTCACATGGCTCCTGACTGTCTGAAAATAGAGAGCCATTTAAAGAATGCCTATTTCTTATGACTGGTATGTACTATAACACTTCTTTTGTCCTGATCTCAGATTTTAACCAGCTTATTTACCGAGAAGAATGATTTACTTTCACTTTTAAGACTTTGACTTAACCTGCCATCCAGTGTCCTTAGAGAGTTAAGACCTTGCAGAAAGATGCAGGATGGAAGAGTGACTGTATCTTTGGCCTGGCTCTCAGATAGAAAAACTGTATAACCACAGAGACATCATTCGGCCATTCTGTGCCTTGGTTTTCTCATCTGCAAAACAGCATCAATAGCTGCCTTCCCTATCCGAAAGGACTCTGGGAAGATTAAAGGAAGTAACAGCCCACACTCCTCACTCTGGCCCAGAAGTGACATCCAGCCCCTGCTGGTTAGAAGCCCCTCAGTCTACCTCCACACTGAGCATCTCAGGACAGATACGTCAAATGCAGGCTTTCTCTCTGCTCCCACTTGTACCTACTACCATGCTCTCTTCCCTGAACACACTCTCCCTTACTCTTCACCTAACCTGCTCCCGACTTCCTCAAGGAGAGATCTCCTGAAGCCTCCTTAAAGGTATGCAGTTTACTAATTTCCAACTCTGTGTTAAGCCATAGAAACTTTTTCTCAAACAATATATTCCATAGAATTCCATAGGACAGAAGAAGTCAGGATTACTCTGGCTGGAGGAGGGAGATGCAGGTGAAGTGTCTTTGGGCTCAGTCAGACACAGCCAGATAACCCCTTCTCTGATCCAAACCCGAAAGAGGCCAAATGACAGGCCCAGTTGGTGGCAGACACAAGCTTAGAATCTGAGACTAGAAGGTATGATGCAAAAATCCTAATCATCCCGTACATTCCGAGAACATTCTGTAATGTGTAAGATGCTTTCATGAGCAGTAGTATCTCCTCTCATCCTCTCATTGTCATGACAACCCTGTGGGGGAAGGTCTATCATTTTATCTTTACAGATGGGAAGGCTGAGGGTCATGGAGGCAGCTAAGGACCAAGTGCCAGAACAGGACCTGACTCCAGTCCCACCAGCCCATTAGTGGTGTGTAGTGTCCTGGGGGATTTTTTCCCATGCCTGCAGCAGGGGACAGTGCCACAAGGCCCTCTGAAGCAGCAGGGCTCTGTGTGCTTTGCCAGTCCTGCTGCTGGCCCTTCATTCTGGCCTCCAGGGCTGCACTCTCTGGGATGCTCTACATCCCAGTCTAAAGAACAGCTGTGTGCCAGCACTGGGCAAGTAGGTGCCCAGTAATATTGTGGCTGAATGAATGATGTGTTTCTGCTGTGTTGCTTTAAGGACCTCTTGGTGGCTAAGCTGTATAGCAAGATGGCTTGTGTCTTAGCCAAGATGGACCAAGCTGCCTTTCCAACTTTGGATGACATTAACAAGACCCTGAACCACCAGGTAAGTGAGACCGGCTCATTGTGGTCTCCTTCTATTCTGGTGATTTCCAACTCTGCATCCCAGCCTCCTAGGACAATGGTATACACACAGAGGGACCTCAGTTCATGCTTGTGCTTGATGCCCATGAAATCCTACCATCATAAAAAGTAACCCAAGTCCAGTCCATGACCCATTTAAGTCAAATTATAACCTGATCGGTAAAAATTCCATGTGATGGTATAATTTTAATGTATTCCAAAAGGACGTGAGCTACATGTTAGTGAGTATAAATTGTTGACTATAAATATTAGAGTAAATTAATAGAGTGTTCACATCCCTGTTCCTTCTCTCCTCCCCTGCACACACCCCATCACGTACATACATATCATCTTTAGATGAAAATAAGCCCAGGTCTGCTGAAACTCTCTACCCCTCAGCCTCTTAAATGACAAAGGTAGTCAAATAAATTAAAAAATCAACAGAAAGTCCTTGGCAAGTCATTGAGACTTACTGCCATTTGCTTTGGTAACCTGCCCAGATCGTTTGAGCAACATTAACGACCATGGCAGGAGAGTCACTGAACTTGGGAAAAAATGCATTTTGGGTCACATAGAAAGAGAGGTAGAAAGTATTCCACTCATCTGGTTTATAACAAGTAAAAACATAATATAAATAACAAATAATTTTAAAACTATTCTATATTATCATCACAGCTGAGAAAAGCACTGGAGGCTGGAAAGTTGAGACATTAAGAAGGGTTAAAGGAGCATAAACCCATCGCAAAGACACAGACTCACAGATTTTTCTGGAGTAATGTCATCACCTTGTGGCCAGAGAAGACATTGCAGCTAGAGACAAAACACAAGGGCAAGTCTAGGCTGACAAAGCTGTTTCTGTAAATGAATCACCCATGTGTGCTGAAATAAGTTTCTTGTCTCTTCTCCCTTGCTGCACCACCTCCATGTGCTGTCTCATCACTTTAAAACACCACCTCTTCCAGGGTTTAAAGCATTATCCATCCACTCGCGGCCTGACCTACACTGTTTTACCCAGCCGGGTCAAGAACTTAGCACAGTATGGGACGTCCATCAAGGAAATGTGCCGAGAGGTCCCTACCTACTTTGCCCAGCAGCGAAAAGAAGGTGTGTTAGTAATTTAACTAGAAACCAAAGACCTTTGGTGAGACAAAAGGGTGCAATGCAATTTTTAGGTCATTGGCAAATTCTAATGACAATTTTGGGGTCTGTTCCATTTCTTTGCTACCAGGTATAAAGGTAATATGGCCTGGGATATACCACCCCTGGTGGCAGAGATAATCTCCTGACCTCAGGGCTCACTGAGGACAGGAAACAGAGTTAACTTAGCTTTACCAGAAGGTTGAGGGCAGTCATCGCATCAGTGGGATTTGACAGTTGGTAGATGCCCTCACCTGACCCAAAGCTTCATCACCTGCCCAAGCTGCACAGTGCCTGGCATCCCACCATTACAGGTCCATTGCTTTGGGGTCCTCAGTCCCCCTCTTCCTCGGGCTTCCCAGAGGTTGGAAAGCAGAACCCTAATAGTTATACGCTGCACTGGGGAAGGGATATCTCAGTGGCTGGCACCCATGCTGGGGATATGATGGGGATCAGGGGTGGCTGGCTTGAATAGCTACCAGATAAGATTTCAAAACTACCTGCCATTCCAGTTATAGTCAGTAACCTTTTCCCATTGGACCATTGCCTGTCACTTACATCTTGGTATAAATTAACCCAATGAACAAGGCTTCTTCATAACAGGAGGATCCGGCAGGAAAACAAGAATTTTCGAGGCTAGAGGTTAGGAAGATGATTAAAGGTCAGTAGAGAAATAGAAAGAGGGGATGTGGGGCCAATTATTGCAGCACAGGGAGAGCCCCCATTTTGGTCCAACAGCCTCTTGCTAGGAGAGCTCTCCTGAGCACCATATCCGGTTTAGGTGCAAGTCTTAAGATATCCACTCTACTTGGGGGTCTTAAAGCGGTTAAGTAATCATTTTTTAAAATGCTTCTCTTTCTTCTTAAAGGTACGGCCCTGGCAGTTGACCCTGATTCATGTTTTGAAGTCCAACTTCTGTCCTTCATGGGGCTCTCCATCTGTGGGGAGATCCCCGGGCTCTGAACCTCCACGTCGGCCCTGTAGAGAATGGACCCACCTAGACGGGGCTACTGGCCTGACACGAGCACATAGGGGGTCAGCACTCCCCCTCTGCCAACAGAAAGCTTCTTATTTCCACCTTCTACCTTTCAACCCAAGATGCAGCTTTGTAATCTGGAAAATTGGGTACCATTTCTCCTTCTGGGTTAGAACAATAAAGTTTCTTGCCTCACTGATCTAGCAGATGAAGGTCTAGGGCTCCCTGCCTTCACTGTCTTCTCTCGAGTTACTGGCATTCCCATCCACATGCAGCCCACAAAACTGCACACCTGCAAGGTGTAAAGGAGAAGGTGCCTCTCCTAGAACGTCTCATTTCTAAGGGCCTCTCTTTGGGGTGTCTTTTAAAGAATCCCTTGAGAATTTTGGCAGTAGGTAAATAAATAACAAAAAGACACCTTCATTCCAGCTCCAAGAACCAGTCCCTGTGTTATCCCATGTTCCTGAGTCCCTGTTACAGTTGCCAGGACCCCTGTTCCTGCGCTCTCTGTGATGGAGTGAGGACGGCTGCCTACTGACTGCTCTTAGGCCAGTCTCGCCCCCAGTCCCATCTCAGATGTCTGAGCTTAAGCTGCTCCTGAATTTCCCATTACCTTCAGGCTCCACCTGGCTATTGTAACACATCTGTTACTTCTGGAAGATTTCAACACCTGCCATGTACCCATCACATACCATCCCTGCAGATACTCTCCTAGCCAGGCTGGACTTCTCCCAAAAACTCGGGGTTCAAGGCCTGCTGCCCTCCTGCCCTCAAGTGCGCATCATCACACTTGGCTGTCATTAACTGGGCTGTAACAGCTCTGTCCTGAGAAACAGCAAGCCCAGTCCTCTAGGCCTCTTGTCAAAGTAGATTTCGGTGCTTCAGGTTACAAGTTCAATCATTATTTTATAAAGAATCTTCCATGCATGCACAAGGCTCTAGGTCTTTTAGGAGTTAGGATTGGGAGGGCAAAATTCAAAAATTCCATGGACTGGTGGCTTATAAACAACAAACATTTATTTCTCACAGTTCTGAAGGCTGGGAAGCCCGTATCAAGGCACTAACAAGTTCTGTCTGGTGAGAGTTCTCTTTCTGGTTCATAGATGGCCATCTTCTCGCTGTGTCCTCTCTCTGTTCCTTCTCGTGGTGGAAGGTCCAAGGGAACTCTCTGGGGACATTTTTTATGGGGCACTAATCCCATCACATAGGGGATTGGGTTTCAACACATAAATTTGGAAGGGAAATACAAACATTGAGTCTACAGAACCACTCTACTCATAACCATTGTTAAAGTTTATTCTTCGGGTTCATCTAATCCAGCACTCATTAAGGTTGACCATATTTGAATCTCAAGCCAGTGCCCTCATCCTGACCCAAACATATTCCATGTTTCTCAAGGCTACCAGCCTTCTGTTTAAAATATGATCACACTGCCCTGGCCGGTGAGGTTCAGTGGTCGTGGGTTCAATTCCCGGTCAAGGGCAGGTACCTTTGTTGCTCTTTGCTCCCCACTCCTGGTGGGGGCATGTCCTGGGGGCAACCAGTCGATGTGTCTCTCTCACATCAATGTTTTTCTCTTTCTCTTTCTATCCTGCTCCCTCCCTCTCTCTCTGAAAAGCAATGGAAAAAATATCCCCATGTGAGGATTAACAAAAAAAAAATTTTTTTTAATTTAAATTAAAACAAAATATGATCACACTAACATTAATAACAGACTGTGACCTCCACCTGTAACTGAAGAACACAAGCTTCTGGCTAAGTCCATTGCACTAATTTTTAAGTCTCCCTGGGCCTAAGAAGGGGCTAAGAATTTGACCATCGATATTCCAAAAAGGAAAATTTTCTATTCCCTTTTCTTTTTTTCCTCTCCTGGGGCAGCTGCTGTCATTGGCCTCTGCCCAAATCACCAATGCTGCCTCTTAGAACTGGCAGAAGGGGCCTGGGCATCTACAGCTGAGCCGTACCCACCACCCGCTGGCCCTCTGCTGAGGACGGGCCCTGCTCAGACACTGCCATCGCTGCCACTGGTTGGGGGGCCTCAGGGGCTCATAGGAGCACAGCCTTCTGGTCTCAACACAGAAACAAGGAGGGTGCATCTCTCCCCAAGCTTCGGTGTCAAGTCTTCCCATTGCTGCAACGCATACCCTGGTTCCTTAGAGAAACTGTAGGGGGAAAAGGCCTCCTAGTTCAGAGAATGGCCTTTCATTGACAGGCTTCCCTTTGGGGGAACGTCTTGTTCCCTTCCCTAGCCCCTTCCGCGTCGATGGTGGCACTACTGACTCTCCCCATCACTCCTGCTTCTCTGCAGCCTCAGGGAAGAGCCTGCTGGCCCTGGCCCTCAGGTCTGTGCTTATGCCCACTACTGCCCACTGTTTATTCTCTAGCTCCCTGCCCACCCATGCTCTCAGTTCCCCAAGGATCAACAGCAGGGCCCTTTATCCTGCCTGGAACCTGTTGCTTCTCCTGTCCTCCTCCTGCTCTATGCCTGGAGTAGGGAAACCATCCCTACAGTTTAACCTAAAAACCTAAATCTTGGCAATTATTTCTATAAAATCTTTTCATTGGCAGGCCTCATTTTGGGCAGTGCTTTTCACCCAGGCTGTCCCCCAGCCCTCCCCCTCATGCAGGCTGTCCCCCAGTCCTCTCTCCTCACTCTGGGACAAAGTATGTCATGATAGTGTTTTTTAAGGTTGAGTCTATTTTTTTGATGAGCTAAAAGGCATGGGAATGGCCCTCAAAGCTGGGTGCTTTGTCAGAGGGGATAATTTCTTTCATCTGAGCAGTCAAGTTGTTCGCTAAAGGTACCCCAAATCCACGTCCCCTCACTAGGTGGAGGACAGGGACACCTGAGTCCCTGCTCCCCCTGGGCTGTTGGACAGATAAATGGGTATCTGGTCAGTGAGCAGATGCCAAGATGGAGACTAGTACCCACCAGCCAGCCTGTGTGGTGTGACCCAGCCATTTTAGCTGGAAGTGTTCACACTTCATGCACTTTACCTGAAATCCTGGCAATCTTTTACCTTCTATATATTAACATAAACATCGTTGGACACCCCTTTGCTGTTTACAAGAAAAGCAAACACTCAGATATCTATAAATGTTGTATTTATGTTTTACTATTGAATCGCAAAATCAGTTGGGACTTTGGGAAAGAATTTCATTGGGCTGCTGAGTGGAAACCAAAGGGCATATTTCTTTGAGAAGATGCAACCAGTGAGCCAATGCTTAAACATGAATGTCTCCACAGATGGAAATCCCTAAGATGCCCAGGAGCCCAACCTTTGCGCAGCCATTAGCACCAACGTCATCTGAAAAGGGGAACATTTTTGAAGAAAGAGCATTAGAAATACATTATTAGAATGCAGCAAACCAAAGCCCTTAGTAAATACCTTGACTAGAGGTTGTACATGTAATTTCATGCTACCCAAGATTTTAGTTAGGCTTGTACTGCAAAGGATAATACTGTAATATACTAGCTTGAATAGATGGAAAATTCCTGGAAGTGCTGCCTGGCTCCATTCAATTGATGTCTTGCATTAATGCCAAGCCTATGTGTCTTTACTTACAAATACTAATGACTTTCCAACAGAAAAATGTCTTAACTAAAATTCTTTTCCTAGCAGTAGAAAAGTATTGAGCTCTATTTTTTTTTCTTTTTTACTTATATTCCACTACTCTGGGGAATTTTTGTTGTGCTCAACATCTGTGGCCCAGCCTCTTTCACTCTGGCCTCTTCCATATTTAGAAACTTTGTGTAAAAATACCAGTAATGACTGCAGTGATACATGTCACCTGGAGGAATCAGGGCTTTTAGTCCGTCAGTGCACTGTGCCTGCTTTTTCTTGGACCAGTTCGATCCTAGATTCTGAAGATATTACTTTTGAAAAACTTTTTTGAGGAATAATTGACAAATATATCTATATATTTTAAGTGTACAACATGATGATTTGATATTCATACACATTGTAGGATGATTACCAAGATCAGGATGACACATCCATCATCTCCCATAGTTAACACAGGTAACTCTGTTTGGCATGTGCGGTAAGAATGCGTAAGATTACTCCCAGCACCTTGCAAGTGTGCAATACCATGTTATTAACTACAGTCGGCACACGCACCATATATGGTGCCTTAGAGACTCCAATAGTTTTTTCTTGATACCCAGGAATCTTTTTTTATTCCATCCTCTGTGTTAACTGGTCAACTTTTCCACCAGGTTATGTATTCCTTGAGGACAGAGTTTTATTCATTTCTGTATCTCTCTTAACATTTAGCACAATTTCCACACATGGTCCTTATCTAATTCCCAAAGTAAACCAGACTGAGTCATGTTTAACACTTATTTGCATTTCACACAACACCTAGCAGAGTGTTGGCACATTAGAGGTTTCAGAAAATATTTGGTGAAGGAATGATTTATCGATACTCACGTGGCTTTTCAACCACTTCCGCCTTATACAAGGGGATGTGTTTGCAGAGCTTCTCGATGGGTGACCCGAACAAAAACCATTTCACGTCTGTGATCAGAGACTGCAGTGGGTTGTACTTGACCCAGGTGTACTTGTCCGAGAACATGGTGTTCAGAGCCTAGGTCAGTATAATTGAGTGGGACTGAGTAAAAATAAGTTGATGTAATCTGGTGTACCTCATTCTAAATTGTGACTTTTCCCCTTTCAGATTATTAAATAGAAAGTGATCAGGAATCTCAAGACTTCATCTCTTCCTGACCCTTGGTCTTCAGAGAATCCTCATTATTACCAATATTACTTGGCTGGTGGTGGCAATGAAACCCAGAATCGCCTGTGCCCAAGGTGGCACTAAAGGGAAGCTATGGAGGGAGAATTAATCCCCATACTTCTAGCTTCATGCAGTGTTTGCTTATTCTCACTGTACTATATTGTTTCTTTGCACCTCGTGTCATTGAATGTTAAAACTCCACTCCTTTTTTTGCCATTCACTATTTCCTAGAGCTCTGCTCTGAGAAGAGAAGCTGTGCAGTCCTTTCTACAGAAGCAATGGAATTTACTATAAGTTCTTGTATTGGGGGTTCTATGGTGGAAATCAAGCTAAGAGATGTACTCCTGTATCAAAAACAATACACGTGAAAACATTCTAATAAATGAAGAGTGAGAAGGTACGATTATTATGATCCCTTACCCTCATCATTTCTCTGTAGTCACCAGTATTCCCTCGCTCAAGAACAGGAAATATTTAAGGGCACCCCAGAATTACCTGCCTCTCGTAGATGTACCGTTTGAGTTGGTCCAGAGCAGGGATGGCTTTATGATCCATCTTCATGATGAAGCAGGCTCTTCGGGAGAGGACTCTGGATGCGATGTAACCCTGAGGCAGCAAGAGCACAGTTACTGCCCCTCCCAGTTCTCTGGGTTCTGAACTTGGTGAGAAGGGCATGCGGATCTTGAGAAAGCCTTGAGCAAGCACAGTGAGTGGCTGTGACTGATACTTAACAGTCAGTCCTATCCATTCAACTTCTTTGACATAACATTTTTATTTTTTCACTTGTCATCTCTGTCCCTGAAATTGTGAAAGCACATGATTTGTGCTCCACTTTTCATGTTTGGAATGAGGGGTCTGCAGTTTGCAATTTGAAAGGTTGAGAAGAAGCAGCTCTCTGTCTCTTTCTATTGACTTTGTGCAGCCACTTCCTTGATTTGGAGTACATACAATATTCTTTAGAACTGTGCTTCCCAATATGTTAGTTATTAGCCACATGTAGCACTTTAAATTTAAATTCAATACAATTTAAAATGATCTTCCTCTATCACACTTCCCAAGGGCTCAATGGCCACAAGTGGCCAGCAGCTTCCCTCCTGGGAAATGCAGATGCAGAACATTTCCACCATTGCAGAAAGTTCCATTGGACAGTGTTGGCCTAGAAACTCTCCTTAACATACCCCTGCCCACCCTCACCTCCCACATGTTCATGTTTCATCTATTCTTCCCTCCTCTATCATCTCTCCAACTTTTCTCCACGCTAATCCAAGCTGTCTGGGTAGGGATGAGTTGGAGGAAGTTGGAATTGGATGAGCAATGGAGGGTGAGGACATTGGCGCCAAAAGGATCTAATCTTCCTCTAGAGCGGAACTCTTCAGAGTTCCAAATAATTATACAGCCTAGAAGACTGTATATAACATAAACCCTTCTACTTCCTATTTTTCATTCTCACAAATTGCTAGTTCCTAAAATTCAAAAATAGACTGAGACTAAGCATAATGATAGCAGAAGAAGTGTAAACCAAATCCTCGCCACTAAGACACTTTTGAGATTTCCTTGGCATCTGCTTAAAAACAAGTTCAATACAACTTCCTTTTAACCAGAGTTTTTCAAAGACTCTCTGCTTTCAAATGTGTCCTGGAATTCCCAATACCAATGGGGAGGAAGCTTGCCAGGATATTTGTACAAGAAAAGAAGACATCCAGTGAGATGGACAACAACCTACCTATGTCCACAGTGCACATCTCTGTGCCTGGATAAAAGAGGACTCATAGTGTCAGTGGAACAAAAAGAAAACAAGTAAATGAATTCATGAATAAAGGACAGAGTAAGTTTTCTGAGCAGGTTTCTGAGACCTGTTAATAAGAGCAACTAAAATTTGGAAATAGTTTGGTGTTTTAACTAACTTTCTTTCTTGCAGAGGAAACACAATTTATTGCATATCCTTACACTCATAGTTAAATGTATGTAATTGTTCTGGATTTCTGGTCATTTGTGACTGTTTCATGATTGTCCTTTTTCTGCACAATTTTATGTATGAGAAGCCCTAATTCATTCATTTTTTATTCGACAAATATTTTTGAGAGTTTGTGTGCCAGGCATTGCTTTGGGCTTTGGTCATGCTTTTTGAACCTGTAGAGAGACAATATCATCACACTTCCAATCTCCACCTGAAAAGGTCAAGTAAATGTGTGTGTTTCCTGCTATGTTTTTTCCTTAGAAATGACTTTGTTTGTTTGTTAATCAATAGCTTGATTATTTAAAAGGAAAAGCAGAAGTAAGGAAATTCTGATGGGATTACAGGATAGATTTTAGAAGTCAAACATGTACTAAATGCCTGCCTCTCTGCCTTCCAGAAACCCAGTCTTGAAGAATATAAAAATCCCTTTGCTGCTTACGTGTTTATAATCAAAAACCGTGGTAGAAGAGCATGATCCGGAATGGATGTTAACGATGGCTGTATTTTTCTCATTATCAATTGTCACTGTCTGTTGAATATTGCCACCATTGTTGTTTGGGCTGATGATGTTATAAACCTAGATGGACAACAAAGACAGTGGTTTTTCCATAAATCACATACATTTGAAAGAATCTCTCCCAGCAAAATAGAGCCTTACACCTGCTATGAACAAGAAATTGAAGCCTGAAACCTCTCCACTGGGATCCCAGACCAAAAGCACTTCAAAATATGAATGCAAAACTCTTCCTCATAGCTGACCATATATTATATGGAAGAAGCAATGACATCACAGGAGAAATGAGACAGACCACATTTTAAAGCAATGGTTTACATTTTTTAAGTTATTGCCAATGGGAAGAAATAATCAATCTCTCTCGTTGTTTCCATTATTGGTTATTTCTGGGATTCTATCCCAAATAAGTCATATGGACTCTCTACTGTCCATCAAATTGTCTTGTGTCTTCCTTTTCCTCTCCCAACATCTCCAAGCTATAAAGTCCATAGCGAATTAACTCACCTCGAATCCATGAGATTGTGTTCCAAAGATGGCCAGCACCACCAGAAGTAACACCTGAAAAATAGACCAGTCATTTCCATTCCCTACACGGTAATCATTGGAGATAGAAACGTGAGGGGACACTGGACAGGACAAGCATAAATACCTCAGAAAATGTACACCTAAAGACACTGGCTTGGTCATGGGTGGTCAACCGTCCATTTCCAAAGCATAAAACACACACAGTCACTCATTTGACAGGTATTTATTGAGTTCCTGCTATTTGCCAGACACAAGGTTCCACCTTTACTCACCCAGTTCCCAGCCCTTTCCAACATCAAAACCTTCTACATGGCATGTGTTCTTATACCAGGAAGAACTTGGGGCTGGTGAGCAGTGAGAAGTGACTGATTTTACTATGGGAATACCCTGTTGTGGTTTGTTCTGGCTTAGGACTGCAAGAGGCAATTTGTGACCTCTGGTTAAAAAAAAAAAAAAGATGAAACAGATTGAAAATGGGTTCATGGGCAATAGATACAATGGATTTGCAAGAGACACTAGGAAAAATAAGGTGCTTGGGGACATGATTAACTTTTGAGGCTGACATCAAGGAGAGCCTCTTTATCCTACGACCCCTGCCTTGGTGTTACCATCAGACAAATGTTAGGCCACAGGCCATGAAACTGACACTGAAGCAGTTCTGACATTTTGCTGTAGTTGCGTCAAAGTCTAATCTAATATTTTGGTCCCGGGTTTGTGCTGTCTCTTCTGACGTCACAGTGTACTGCACCATTGAAAACTGCTGCTGTAGGGGATCTGCTAGAAAACAGGTATTTTTAAGAACTGTCAGTGGGGCTTTTCCACTGCCCTTTCTATCTTGCCCATAACATTTCTCTCTTGATGACTTGGTGGAGTGTCTAACAAAGACCTGTATGCAGATATGCCACCTGCTTACTTGCCTAGGGACACATCTTCTCTGACTCCAGGCTGGTTCTAGTAAACTTTAACACTCCTATGTATTCTATTAATGTGAACAGGTGGATGGAGGCCTGACCACCTTAGTGGTATGATTAGAAAGAGCTCAGAAAAGGTCCCCTGCCTCCAAATAACCAGCCACTCAACACTGTGATTAATACACCACAGTTACAGGTCTGGACATAAGTTAGGTCTCCTCTTAAGAGACTCCTGGGAGAGGGAATTCTTTAAGTTGACAGTCTTTAACACCTTATAGGGAGACATTTATCATTTTGCTTTCTCCCTCAACTTCTAAGTGAGAATAAAGGATAGAGACTGCGGGAAGGAGTTCCGATATAGATCAGAGCACAGTCCACTGCCCATGGAGCACTGCAGTGAGGAACTGTGGGGGACTGAGGTCCGGGCTGGGTCAGTTGGAGGAGTAGGGGTGGTCATGACAGGGATGTTTTGCCATGATTTCTTCTGTAAATGGGATCTAAGATGGATAAATTTCAAACCTAAATCCCAAATTCGCTGGCTTGAGAAAATCACATTTCTACATGTCTCTTTCTTCTCATCTGTAGAATGGGGTAATACTACTCAGTTCACAGTTGTTGAAGTGAGTAGCTGAAATTAGTCATGTGATATGTTTAGTGTAGGGCCTAGTATACACTTGGGAAATGACTTCTGCTATTATTATTGTTGTTAATATTATTGATGTTATTACTTTTAAGTTACCACTTCTCTTTTAGATAGTAAATACAGTTATCCTAAAATGCCTACATTCCCTCCAAAGCTCATAATAAGAATTATTATTAAAAATCCTCCAAATGAAAAATCGCTAGATATTTCCAAAATATTTTCTTTGTAATTTTCAGTAAACATTTCAAAATATAGACAATACACAAATAAATATTCCACTTATTATTCAACACTATTCCTGACAAAGACATCCTTAATTCAATCACAGGAGCTTAGAAGCATGTGCAGTGCTTGTCTAAGAACCCTGAAATCCAAGACATATTGAATGCAAACATCCTCTGCAGGCAGTCACCACCAGAATATAGAGAAACAAAAACAAATACTCACAAGGATTTTCATTTTGTCTGAAGGGAAGAAGGTGCTGGAGCAAATGAGGTGGCCTGGAGGAGCTCCTACCCTTTTTATGGGCTTCAAGGTGTGGAAATCTCTTTCCAGACCAATCCCTTTGAAAAGGCTGTGTCATATCTGACACCCCAACAAACTCCTTTATCTGGATTGAGACCCAACCACATAACCTGATATAAATGAAGTTTATTAGTCAGTAATGAAAATTCACCACTTGGTCACTCTGTAAATATTCCCTGCTTATCTGTTCCATGTTGCACTTGAGAGTTCAATTTCCACCCTTTAAAAACATTGCAAGGTGCTTGTTCTACACAAACATCTTATAGACATAGAAGGGCATGTTCTTAATAGTGCCTCCTGATGGTCAAGTTTTCCCTTAAGACCCGGGTTGGGATCCCCACTCAGTGTCTTTTCATCCCTGCCCTGCTGGTTGAAGTCCTCCACCCAAGCAATGGATACGAGACTAGAAGCAAGGACAGTGTCTGGGGAGCTTGTCTGGAGAACAAACAACGTTTTTACTTTATTTCTTTCCCCTTTAGAGTTGGTGTCAATTTCCAGAGATTCCTGAAGAACAGGACTCAGAGATTTATCTGTCCAATTACCAGGGTTAACCAAATTTTTGCATTAAGCCTTGCCCAGAACACTATGAAAACTGTGATTTATGTATCCCTAATTATCTTGAGGGGCACTGAGAAATTCTCAGACTAAAACAATATAGAGAATAAAATTTAATTTGTGTAATTTTTATCATGTCACAATTAGAAAAGGCTAGCTAGTGTTAGGGTGGGTTCATGGACACAGAAGGCGCGAAATACAAAAACAAACAAGAAATTTCAAAATTGTTTGATATTGAGAATCACTACAGTAAGCAAATAAATAGCATTCAGTGATGTCCTTGATCTACAACTACAGTGACTTCCTAACTAGCAGCTTTTAAAAAATGGAGCTTTTAAAAAACAGACATTTGGGCAATTTGGGGACCTAGTTCACTGGAATTCTGCTATGCTGGCTGTTCAGCTGAGTTCATGTAAAATGTGCTGCTTTTAATACATATATATTTTATTTTAGAGAAAGAGAGGAAAGGAGAAAGAAAGAAAAACATTAATTTGTTGTTCCACTTATTTATGCCTTCATTGGTTGACTCTTGTATGTGCCCTGACAAGACAATGCTCTACCTGAGCAGGGTGTTGCTTTTGTTTTTTTAGCTTTCTGAGATAACAGCAAGAAGGATTACAGTTTTGTGGTATACCTGCCACTTTGCTCCCATATCTGGGTCCAAAACCCCCCAAAAGCAATCCAGTTCTCACACCTACAGACATGATAGAGATATTACCCCCTACCCTTTATTTTGTCCTGTCCCCAGGAGTTATGAGTCTATTGACTTGATAATGATAATAGCATTTATGAAGCCCTTGACATATTCTAGCACTTTCTAAGCACTTTGTATGTATTGATTCATTTGATTCTCATAACAACCCTCTAAGTTACCTTCTATCCATGTTCCATTTTACAGATAAAAAAAACTTAAGGTGCAGGGAAGTTAAGCAAGTCCTCAACGTTTCACAGCTTCCAGGGTCAGGAGGGAATCTGGGCCCAGTCTGACTCCACAGTCCACACTTGTAACTACCAGTACTACACAGCTTCTCTGTTAGTTGCTGAATAAGTACCTTCTTGCCTCACTGGGATGGAGGCATTGGTAAGGAGGCCTCTGCTTCCAGATGTTTCTTTTTTTTTAATTTAAATTATTTTTTATTTTCAATTACAGTGGACATACAATATTATATGAGTTTCAGATATACATTCCAGTAATTAGACATTATATAACTTACTAAGTGATCATCCCGATAAATCTCATACCCATCTGGCCCCATACATAGTTATTAGAGTATTATTGACTATATTCCCTGTGTTGTACTTTATGGCTATTCTGTAACAACTGATTTGAACTTCTTAAGCTCTTAACCTTTTTCACCCATCCCCCACCCCCACCCCCAGAAAAGAATGTTTCTTGGCCAAAAGATTGATTTGGAAAAATCAGGCCTGCCCACAATTCAATGGTGAAAACTTTTAAGTAGGGGGAATGAGACACTATATTTGTAAAAGCTGTATTAAGTTAAATTTGTGACTAAGCTGCCCAGCTCCCCACCAAGGGGATGAAATTGCCGACACGGAAGGGCCCCACTATGGCTGTATCCACACCTTGGATACTCTTGACATAGCAGGTCTGAGAAGGGACACAGGCATGTGGACTTCTAAGCCTCCAAGGTGGTTCGACCGAAAGAGCTGTTTCAAACCCTGCTCAACCTCTCATGAGGAAGCCAAAACTCAAACAGGTAAACAAACAAACAAACAAAAACAACAAAACATGGCCAAGGTCATATGTATAGTTAGTGGCAAAGATAAGACTTTTTCTTGTATTTCTATTGTTGAAACTAAATAGAAAATTCACTTGGTTTGTTGCCTTTCTTTACACAAGTTTAAACTCATTTTGACTGTTCCCTTTTCTATTATGAGACCTAAATCCTCTGGTTTTGCCCTATGTCTCTCTTTCTCTCTCATCCCTACTCCCTCCCTTTTCTTTTCTCTCTATCTCACAATTTACTTCTGCAACTTTTTTTTTTTTTGCAGGCATTTACATCACATCTGGATTTACCATAATATATCAGACTCAGCATGTCTAAAGGATGTCGCATTTTTTGTCCCAAAGCAGGACTCTCTTTCTCCCTCTTTCTCTCTTTTTGTGTTTTGACATTGCTATTTCTGATGACAATTTCCCCGGGTCTGGGTCTGCACTTTGAAGTTACCCTTGACTCTTTGCCATTTTTCCTCTGTAATGATTCTCCCATTTGTGTCTTTCTCTCCAATCCATCAGCCTCTATTCCATTCCTTGTCATCACCACCACACACTGTCCCTGTCACAATGATTTTAATTAGAAAAATTGGCACTAGCTGTTGTAACAAGCAACATTTACATCTCAGTGATTTGACTAAATAAACTTTTATTTCTCACTCACGTAAAGTCCAATACAGATGACTTCATGGTGGGTGGCTCTCCTCCAAGTGATGACTTATGGATCCCAAGTTCTGCCTTAGGCAGCCTCCCCCTCTTCAATATGTAGCTTCATCGTATTCTGACATCATCGAATTGGCAAGTGGGAGTTTAGATAAACAGCATGAGAAGACACATCTGCTCTTAACTTCTTCAGACTGAAAATGGCCACATCAGTTCATTATCCATTGGTAAAGACCAGTTGCATCGCCATATCTAGATGTGAGGGAAAGAGAGCTTAGTTCTGTGCCAAAAAGACAAAACCTGTCTGTGTCAAAAGACCAAAATTGTGCCTCCTGCTTCAGGGCTGTCCATTGTTTCATCCTCAACATCACTATTAATTCATGGTTTAAAGGCACCACTTCACCTGCACTGCCCTTGTGTTCAAAACTTTGTAAAGTTCTCCATCAACTCTGGGACACAGCTGAAGACTCTTAGCTTGGCTCTTAACTCACTCTGTAGTCTTCTTCCCAACTAATCTCCCCAAGTGGTATGAGTGAGGAAAGAGGATGTGATCATAGAGGTAGCAAGAGGTTCATGTACTCAGTTGCCACAAAAGACACTCAAATAGTCAGGCTGTACTTTTTCCTGTTCTTTCCCTCCGTAGCCTAGATGTTATCATGCTATTTCCCTTTCACGCTGCCTTTATTCATTTTGTCTTTCTCCCTCCTCTCCTTCCTTCCCTCCTTTATTTCCCTTCTTCCTTCTATTCTTAGTGACTTCTTACCCTGTGAAAATCATGGGAAGAATATTCTGAGACAGAAGGGTAAACTAGACCTAATGAACCTCTGCTCTCAGAAAATACAAATAACTATTAAGCTATTAAAATATAGTAAATGTTAAGTATTAGAGGAGAGGCACAAGTAGAATGTTACGGCTAATCCAAGGCACACATTGTATTGGTCATATCTATTGCTGACAAGCAAAAACAGATTTATATTCTTCATTGTTTTTTATATCATATAATCACTCCTTTCCTTTAGTGACCAGAAATTCACATATTTTCAATTTACAGAAATTTTTTACTAATCCACAGGAAAATAATGAACAAATACAATTTTTTCAATGGGCAAAGAACATGGTTAGAGGAAGAAGAAGCACTAACAAGACATCGTGAAGAACGGAAGCTCCAGAAATATCCCACCTGGACTTGAATTCCAGCGTCTCTGATTTCTCATGTGGAAAGAAAAGGTAACAAAGTGCCCCCTCCAAGGGCCCTTGTGAACACTGATGGCTCACATACATTAAATGCTTACAACTGCCACAGAGCAAGCTCCCAATAAAGTTTACTTTAAAATATTATTATCACCCTGGCCAGTTCTCTCAGTGGTTAGAGCGCAGGCCCATGGACTGAAGGGTCCCGGGTTTAATTAGGGCCAAGGACACATGCCTCCGTTGCAGGCTCTGTCCCCTGGCCCTTGGTAGGGACATGTGCAGGAGGCAACCAATCGACACATAGATGTTTCCCTCTCTCTCTGAAAAAATATCCTCTGGTGAGGATAAATAAATAAATAAATAAATAAATAAATAAATAAATAATATTATCATTTTATTATAGATAAAACACTTCAACCTCATAAGTTATTAGAGAATTGCAAATTCAAACAACATTATTAAATTAAATTTAAATGGAACTAAGATACATGGAAAGTCCCTAATTATTTGAACATTTTTAAAAAAACCACTTCTAGCCGTGGCCAGGTTGCTCAGTTGGTTGGAGTGTCGTCCTGCACTTCAAAAGGCTGTGGGTTTGGTTCCTAGTCCAGGCACATACCTAGGTTGTTTGTTCAATCCCTGGTTGGGTCCCATTAGAGGGGCAACCAATTGATGTTTCTCTCTCTCTCTCCCTTCCTCTCTCTCTAAAAATCAGTAAAAACATATCCTTTGGTGAGGGTTAAGAAGGAAAAAAAACCTGAAAACAAATATCAAATCAAACCCAAAGCAGGCACAAAGAAACAAATAATAAAAAAGAGCAGAAATCAATGAAATTTGATAGAGAAAAGTAAGGAAAAAAATCAATGAAAAACACCAATGGTTTACTTTCAATGATCAATAAAATTGATAAGTCTCTAGCCAGACCGTTCAATAAAAAGAAGACGTGAATTAATATCACCAAAAAAGGGGACATTGTTACATCACTACTGATCTTATGCCCTTTAAAGGGTAATAAGGAATTATTACAAACAACTGTATGTCCAAAACTTAAACAACCTAAAATAAATGGACAAAATTTTTTAAAGTTAAATTATCAAAGTTCAGTCAAGAAGAAATAAATACCTTGAATGGCCCTATATCAATGAAAGAAACTGAATTTGTAGTTTAAAACTTTTCCCACAAAGAAAATTCCAGGCCCAGATGGCTCCACTGGCAAATTCTACCCAACATTTAAGGAAGAAATAGTATCAATTCTACACAAATTCTACCAGAAAATAGGAGAGAAGCGAACACTTCTCAGTTCATTCTATGAGGCCAATATTACTGATTGCAAAAAATGACAAAGATATTATGACAAAAGAAACCAGAGACTAATATACCTCATGAATATAGTTGGAAAAATCTTCAAAGATGTCAGCATATTGAATATAGCAATATATAAAAATAATAATACACCAAATGAAGTTTTTCCTTGGAACTCAAGATTCATTTAACATTAGGAAATCAATCAATATCATTCAACATATTTAATATAAAAGTAAAAGGCCATATGAGCATCTTCATAGAAAAGTACTTAGCAAAATTCAATATATACTCATGATAACACCTCTTAGCAAACTATGAGAAAAGGACAGCCGTCTGATGGAGGAAGGTGAACTTCAGAGGTGGAGACATTGGTCTTGGAATCTGTTAAAAGCACATTCCTCCGAGATGAGAGGGAATGAAGAATGGGTGAAGCTAAGGGATTGGGAGATGATAGATGACACTTCTGGAAGCCTGATACCTTCTATTTTCTCCATGCAGTAGACAATCAGGTTAAGGGTAGGGCTGACATAAAGCAAACATTTTGAACAGAGGCCAAAAGGAAGAGGGAAGAACTCCACAGGCAAGGAAAGCTGAATTCCATGGATACTATTGCAGGTCCAGGGAGGATTATTTTTTAGTTTAAATTCTTTTCTTTTTTACTTCCCATTCAATAATAGAGAGCAAGTTGCATAACCTCTTCTAGATTTGGGGAAAGTGGTCAAAATTAGTAGAATCTATTTTGTACCTGAATTTCAGTTGAGATCATCCTTGATTGAACCTAATCATGTGACAGTGACTATGGGATATGATTCTGTCGCAAAAGACTCATAGCCTAATAGATATACAAGATGCCCACCAAACATCATCTGCATATACATTTGTTCTATTTTAAAGTGAGTCACACAATTTTAAACACTAAATAGTGTCTACATTTCTTAAATATACATACTTGTTTAGATACCTCCTTTTATACGTGCCTTATGTTCCTTTAGGAAGGGACCAAATCAAGTTTAAAGGTGTGTCAATTACCAAAAAAAATCAAGTGATTGCTTTTCTAGAGAAACACCCATGGCCACCAACTACAATATTAATTTACTGGGAGGAGCTCAAGGGTGTTGGAACATACCACACAGGTGTGAGAAAGAGAAAGGGGCCTCAGACACGCAGGGATACATCTGAACACAAAGGCCAGGGAGAAAGGGAAGTTTCAAGTGGCAATTGGTGAGTATTAAATTCACATATCTCAAGCTCAGTGTGTAGCAAATTGTAGTTTCTTGATAAGGGAAATAATTCTGACTCAATTTGTTCCTGTCTAATTATGATGAACTGAGGTAAATCTGAGAGCGTTAAGAATCTTATAAGCTGGTCTCCTCACAGCCACTGAGCCCCAAGTTCACAGCACTTGGCCTCACCCTGTGACTCAGCCTGCAGCTCTATGTGTTAAGCCATGACACTTCCTGTACCTGCGCCCAGGGTCTATCTAAGGAGGTGGGGAGAGGCAGGAGGTGGGCTCACACATGAGCCACACCTCCAAGCCCTCGGGTGCATGCTCCATTGTCTCATCAGACTTTACTTACAAAGCACAGGTTCAAAAATAAAATTATGAAGAATTTCAAGATGGTACCCGCAAAGCATTAAACTCAAGCATGGAGCTCTCTTCTGAGCACGAGCCCTGTGCAGCTACACTGGTCGCATGTTCGTGCAGCCAGCCCTGTCTCTCGTGTAGATTTCAGGATCCTGGAGCATGAGCACTGATTGTCTTACAACTTTGAATCTTCTGCAGCACTTGTGCTTACCTGGAACATCACACTTTCAGGATGTGATGGTGACTCACTGTTAATTGAAAAATAAACCTGGAAGCTCAAAATTCCCTGAGGCTCCTCTGAGAATACTCATCAGAGTAGTCCGCCCTTTCCAGGCCTGACTGCCAGGGTGGAAGAAACACACCTTGAGCATGAGTGCTTTCGCACCATTTTCTCTAACCTGCTTCATAATGAACACTGAAGAAGGAATAAGTGCTCTTATATCTGAATGAGCTATGAGATCATTATAAAGCAACATGTTACTATCACTTTGTGATTTCTGTTCCTTGTAGGGGCACATTTTCTGCAAATCCTTGTCAGAATGGAAGTACTTAGCCAGGTTCCATTGTTCAACATCCTCTCTATCTCTACTCTCATATATTTTATATAAATGAAGTCATCACTCAGGGGACCTTCTTTTAGCAAGATTGTTCCAGTTGGGTTGTCTCTGGGAGTGGGGGGATCCAAAAGGTTTGGCAAATGCTATTGGACAGATGTGCAAGCAGCAACAGAAAGGCAGCGATGTCTATATTATTTTGGAAGGCAATGATTCCAGAGGAAACAGCAAAAGGACAGGGCTCTGTGATACCTCAGAAAAGAGCTCCCTCCACTTGGCTGTTATTTAAGAAGAATTTCTCTCCTCTACAAAAACAACTATATTATAAGCATGGATTTTCTAGAATTAGAAACTTTCTAACAATAGTTATTAAAATGTTAACTTACACCTTCAGATTGCTAATTTTTTGGATGTCATTCCTGGCCACAGATGTATATGGCAGATTTGATACAAGTACACCACTGCCACAAGCCCCGGGAGTTGAAGCCACAGGAACCGTAACTGGAGTCTTAGCTGCAGGCTGGTAAACCAAGACCATGGGCAGGGACAAAAGTTTCCCCTGAAGTGACAAAATGTATTCAGACCTCACAATGAGCCACCTGACTTGAGACCATCCCAAGGATCTTCAAACTGGTGCACAGGATGCTCAGGAAAACAACAATAAAGGCAAAGAGACTAAGACAGAATCTCTGCCTAAAGAGGCTTCTACACTCAAGTCTGATTTCCATGGGAAAACGCTAAAGATCCTCCAGATCCACAGTATCAGGATTTTATTCATGAACTGTATCCCATTTGTTCCACACAAAAGGAGTTCCCACCCAGTTCGACATGACAGGGTGTGGGGAAAGTGAGGCCTTGGGTGTGTGTGCTATGAGATAAAATGACCATAGAGCCTTGGTTTTTGGCATAGGCCCACATCAAGCTCTGTGGGCAGGGCAGGTCCTATTTACTTACTCATAAAGCGATTTGCCCCACACTGACCGTAGGGCACTGGGGTCACACCATCTCCTGGGACTTCCTTGATGCATCGCTATAGCCAGTGTAGGTCAGCACCTCTCCCGCTGATTCCAAAACTCAGAAATAAATAAATAGAATCCATATTTTTTATTCTGTAGCTTAAGCATCCCTTTTTATGCAATTACAATTTTTAAAACTGGGCCTATTGAGCATTATATATGTGCCAACATAGTCTAGATTCTATGGAGGTGACACAAAACAAGCATGGATATGTTCTGTCTTTCTCCTATGGGACAAGAATCATACAAAACATAGCTCTTGGAGTGAAAGGGAGCAAGGGACTTGCTCATGCTTCCTTAAGACTTTTGGCCTTGGATGAGAGACAAGGGTGGAGGTAAGGGTTGAGCATCCGCCCTAACCCCACCTACCCACACACACTCACAAACACATTCATACATACAACACACAAAGTACAGAGGAAGAGGGGCTTCTGATTTTTTGGTGCCACTAAAATAACAATATGTATACAGAAGGAATTTTTTCTCTTTGACCCATAAGAAACCTAAATCCTGGAGGGCAAAAAAGACTCACTGAAAGAAGAAAGAAGAACAGAGTCTAAGTCTCTTGGCTTCCAGTTTCAATCAGTAGCTCCCCAAATGGATTTTCCAATCCAGGGTACATCCTCAGAGGTATCACATGTCCCCCAGGGATGTCAACATGTGTTAGAAAAAATAAATTAATAAAAGGAAAAACAACTGGGGTCTATGGCCATTTAAGTTGAGAATCTGGATGAAGCAACATGACATAGATTTCTCCTCTACAGATTTCTTAGTACATTTGATCTGTGAATGTGCATTGTCCATCTCCAAGAGAGGGATTATTGGATCCTGCACTCTATCTCTCTATCTATTTATTTGTCATGGAGCATTTCACGGGCCCATTGTAGAAAATGTCAACCTCAAGTCCTTGGTAAGGTATGATACGCACAAAGTGCTCTAGGCACTGCACCCATGTACAAAAATGACTACCCGTGGCTGAGCAGAGGCACCATGCTCTCCACTCTTTGACTTCGGAGCCATGTGACAGTTCCCAAAGCAGATAAAGATGTCTTCATACATCTGCTTCCCATCCCAGGCTTATTGATCTTTTGCAGCTAAAGAGTGAATTTGAAAGAAATTTATGGACACATTAAAAACATAAATGAAATCTTACCACCCATACCAACATTTTGAAAGAGTGAGTCAAGCTTTATAAACATGTAACCACATGCTGTGATTTCAAACCACTCATGAAAGGATAATCATGGGCTCAAAAAGGTTTCCAAAGGGGAAATTTATAGATGATCAATTAATGAAATAAAGTTTTCCTCTTCAGCAATTTGATTTACTAGTGTAAATTTGTAGGGAAGAACAGAAAAAAATTAAAACTTAAATTCACCTCCTGAGCATTTACTTGTTTGCCTGTGACAGTTTCTACTATCTGTTTCTAATGAAAACATTTTTTAAATTATTTTAACATAATATCTGAAAAATAAATTATCCAGAAGTAAATAAAGGGACAGAGAGTTCTTTTATTTTTATTTATTTATTTTTAAAATATATCTTTATTGATTTCAGAGAGAGGAAAGGAGAGGGAGAGAGAGATAGAAACATCAATGATAAGAGAGTCGTTGATCCAGCCCACAACCCAGGAATGTGCCCTGACCCAGAATCGAACCCTGAGCGCCTGGATCCTAGGTCAGTACTCAACTGCTGAGCCATGCCCGGCCGGGTGAGAAACTTCATTTTTTCCTGGAACTATAAAAGAACTCTCGCCCGGCTGGGCGTGGCTCAGCGGTTGAACGTCGACCTAGGATCCAGGCGATCAGGGTTCGATTCCCGGTCAGGGCACATGCCCGGGTTGTGGGCTCAATCAATGACTCTCTCATCATCGATGTTTCTCTCTCTCTCTCCCCCTCTCCTTTCCTTTCTCGGAAATCAATAAAGATATATTTTTTAAAAAATAAAAATAAAAAATAAAAAAAATAAAGTTTCTCCTAGGAGAAAATATGATAGAAGCAGTGGTATTGAGCTGGGCCTTGAAAAAAATGAACAGCAGCTTAACAATTAAAGAAAGGTAAGGGGTTGGCACTCCAGGGTGAGAGAACAGCATGTGTGCAGGCATAGAGACATAGAACATCCCAAATATTCCAGGAATGATGAGAACTCTGGTGGAGCTAGAATGTAGGTACATGGTGGAGACTGACAGATACAGTTTGGTAGGCTCTGAGAACCTTATTATAAAGAACCCTGGATGCCATTCCATGAGTTTAAAGTTTATCTCATAGGCTTCCAGTGAAAGATTCTAATGATGGTAGAGGCATACATTGAAATATAAAAGATAGTAATGGAGTGATCATTTACTTAACTGTAAAAGCCTAGGTGAGAGGAGCTATGGGCAAGGACAGAGTTGAGAGGCATTGCTTTCATTTCTTTCTTTTTTGATGTCTGATCTTACCTATTTGTTACTTGTAGAAAATCTCATTTTTGTCTGGACTCAGACTTAGAGGTAGAAGCTCTCAGAAAAAAGAGCCTACATCTCTTGGCAATCTGTTCCTGGCATTTTTCTCTCTTTTTTTTAATCCTCACTTAAGGATATTTTTATTGGTTTGAGAGAGAGAGGGAGAGAGAGATCACTTGCCTCTCGTAGGTGCCTGAACCGGGGATCAAACCTGCAATCTTTGTGCATGGAACAACACTCCAACCAACTGAACCACCTGTCCAGAGCTGTTCCTGGCATTTTTCTTTGGCCTCCATTTTCTTGGCAGAAGTTTAGCATATTCTGGAGCCTCTTCCTTATTTTTCTTAGTACATTATTTCTCCAGAACAATACGCCAATATTTGTGTTGCAGAACATGTAGAGCAACAAGCCCCTGAATCCTGGGTGCTTCAGTCCTGGCTTTCTTACCTTCTTTGTTTAAGGGTTTTCTCACAAACATATTGGCAGACGTCATCTTCTTTAGACAGATTGAAATGTTTGCAGATTCTGCTAGCTCTTTTGGGCCCCAGGCAATGAGGCATAGTAGTATCAGTGGGACCAGGAATATCTCCCCACCACCACCTTTTTTTCTTCACAATGACCAAGTTGAGAACACTGAGATTGGCATCCACAATGCAACCCCGAACAGATATGCGCTTTCTATCTCCAGTCCTTCTTGGTCTATAACAGGGATGCCCCCTACTCAACAGCAGGCAGACAGGGCCATGGGTCAAGTCACCTGCTTCATGGGGAAACCTTGTTTGTTGTTCCCACCACTGATTCAAGCATAATCCTTCCATTCCTCATCCAAAGTGTTAGCAGCAACTTCTGTGGTCATATGCTTCTCATAAAAGGTACGAAGTTTGCATTCATCATCAACTTCAATGAGTTTCTGGCAGCCAGTGGCTGGGGAGGAGATGTTCAGCTTCATCCTCAAGTGGCTGACCACCTCTGTTCTTTTTCAGTGCCACAAAAAAGAACAAGAGTCATTTCTAAGATGAAATGACAAGGCTGAGTAACTAACTGGATGTAGTGGTCAGAAGAGCGGGCTGAAAGCAGCCCCCAGGCTGCCCAACCGGATAAATGGTACTATTGTGGAGAGAGCTCAGGGCTGCAGAAAAGGGGATAGGTTTGGTAGGGTTAGCTAATAGAACATGTTCAGCCTAAGCAAAACCATTATAATGGGATTGGATAAAGGTAAGGAGATGAAGTCATTCCCACATTCACACATGCTACCTGGAAGGCCTAGTGTGTCCACAATTTCTCATCTTTGGTCTTGTTTGGTTTTAGGGATTACTCCTTTTCTGAATCTGAGTAATATCAATATATAAAATACCCACACCCACACTTCATTTGGACCAAAAGTTATCATAAGTCATGTTGAGTTTGTTGTGATATCTTCAACTTCAACAAATGATGAATCAGATTAACTCCATGTCAAAGTGCCTTGCCAACTAGGCAGATATTCCAAAGGCTTCTTGATATACTGGATCATGACATGGATATGGGAAATGAAGGGTGATAAGCCTTTGACTCCACCTGGTCACACCTAGCTCGAGTAAAGCCAGTCAAGTACAAATATGAGAAGGCTTCTTGTCTGAGTCCATACCTGCCTATCTTCCCCACTCCATCCCTTTGGTGAAGCCAAGATGAAGTTCACAGTGAGTAGAATTTTCCTTTTGAATTTATTACCTTATAATAGGAAACTGTCAACATTTTGAGCTAAGAACATCTGCTTCTTATGACAATTTCATCATAATGGAAAATTTTGTTTTAAAAATATCTCTCTTTTATTTTCATGGAATTCTGCCCTTTATAAGCATCTCTATAGAGAATGATAGTTATACTTGGATTAAGCAGCTGTCTGAACATCTTATACCATGCTATCTTTAATAAAATTACTATCTAGAGCTCCTGATTTAAGTCTGGGCAGAGAGCAAGCAGTCCCTAATTCCTAGAAAATGTCTGAACTTTCCCCTCGTTCTTACATTCCTCTTTTACCAAAACTCCTAAGTATGCTCAGGCAAGAGAAAAAGCATCTTATCAAAACAAATGAGTTAGAGGCTTACCTTCACATCCTCTGCTGTCAAATGGAGCTCCAAGTAAGAACTGCTTGCCTTGGACCCTGCCCATAGTCATTTATTCATGAAAACACCTGAAGCAGGAGCTAGTGAAGCATCTCACCTGTGGTTCCAGATAAAAGGCTAAGAGTGTAGCAGGTGGACCACAAAATTCTGCCAAAGTAACTTGTGTATCATGTGTCTCTTAATACTGCATGCACGGAGCTAGAATCTGATTAGTATTTTCATGTTTCAACATACTAAATACTAAAATTTATTACAGCAGACTCTGCTTCATAATAGAGTACAAAATCATTATTTAGAAATAAGTTTCAAAAACAACAAAGTTAAAAAAAAAGAAGTCAGATCTGGATGTCTCCTAGTTCTGTCATGAACAGAAGATACAATCTTGGCCAATACAAACTTGGTCAAGTCACTTAAAGTGACTTCTGAAGCTCAGTTTCCTCATCTGTGATTTCATCTCTTGGTACTTTATTTGGAGGCTAATTTTTACATCCTTCCTAAGCTATCAGGAGAAAAATTAAGCAAATAAAAATATTACCTTGAATTATCGGTGTAGTTTCCAAACCATTTTGTCCCAGGTAAAAAAAGTGAGAACAGGTACTCAGAATCAAGCACCCTGCATAAAGCTCTGTGTTTTGACAAGCAGTATCATGTACCCAGTGACAAATGACTAACCCAGGTACCCTGGGACAGTTATTGACTTCTCTTCTGCTAATCACACTCAATAGCCAGGCACTCCTTCCTTCACCTCTCAGCATCAGTATTCAACCTGTTTACAAATCTATTGCTTTTAAAAAAATTAAAATTAAAAAGACTACTTCTGCTATTAGGAAATCCAGGAAGGGAGGAAAGTATTTATATCAAATAGGAAAATTAACTTAAATAATTTTCAGATGTGATTCTCAGAACTCATAACCATTTTCATTAGCAAAATGAATATGCTATTCATTTTCAAATTTATTTTTTATTCTACTAACACCTTGATTTTTTTTCACAAGCCCTACATTAAAAATTCTAAAACTATATATCGCACTAACATAATTACTGTGAATAAGTAACCTACAATTCTACATTATCATTAAAACTTTCTATAGTTAAAAACATACAAGGTCAAAGAAGAACAGAGAGAATGCTCAACAGAGTAGTAAAAGTAGTAAATATTTTCTATGAGCTTGGATAGAGAAAGAAAGATTGTTTTGCCATGTGACCGAAGACCAATGTTATTTGTGATTTCAGATTTTCTTTGCTGGTCTTCTTGGTGTCCTCCTGACTCCTGCCCTTGCTGACTACGTAAGTCTCAGTTTTTAAAGCATGTTACCAAAATGTATTTGCAAAGAAATGTGACATTAAATCATTATCAATTTCTTATACACTTCAGAATATCGACATCACCGATAACAAGAACACGGCTGAAAGTGAGCAGCAGTCAGTGAGTGTCAACAGAGAACATAACGTGGCCAATATTGACAATAATAATGGCTTGGACTCCTGGAATGCAATCTGGGATTTCAATACTGTAAGTAGCCAACATGCAATTTCCATTCTTTACAAATACGAGGCTTCTTTTATAACTAAAAACAACAACAAAAAAAAGCCTGCTAACCATACAAAATTAAAAAGTAAATTCTAAGTGCACAGAAGCATAGTTATAAGTAAAAGTGCCTATTTTGCTCACCCAGTTTCACCCCCTAGATATAACTGCTGTTAATAATTCCTCACAGTCAGTTAAAATTCAAACCAATGAACAGCAGCTAGAATCCACTATGTTCAAGGCTTTGGTGGGGCTCTGAGACAAATACAAACGTCACTTTGCTTTGCCTGCAGATATCCTCAATACTGATCAAAGACCATCACAATATTACTGCTGCCAAAGCATAGCCTGTCTCACTCTATCTTCAATTTCCTTCTAAAAAGACGAAAAATGACATTTCACTTGTAATTCAAAAGGACCAAAGGAAATGAAAATGATAATATTAATTGGTAAGGGAAGAAAAGTAAGAAAACAAACAAATTTGGCTTTAGTTAGAAGACCCAGCTATGTATTTAACAAACTTTGTGCTTTTAAAAAGCCAACTCTTTATTGTTTGAGTTTTATCATCTGATAAATTAGAAAACTAATTCCTATCTTACCTGCCTCCTTGAAATGTTAAAATCAAAGGAGATTAAATGTGATAGTATTTTAAAGTTTATTTCAGCAAAACAGATATATATATAATGAGTCTTAGCATGCTAGAACCTGAAGATAAAGCAACGAGTTAGACACTCAGTCCCTGACACCTCAAAGATTTAGTGGCTTATCCTTAGAAATGTTAGCAATAAATATGACTGCAAAACAGGGCCAGATCCTGTGCTCTTATCCCAGTTCATCATCATCTCAGAGCTCCATTTCCCTCTGCTGGTGAAACTGGTTTCTGATGGGAAAGCCGCTTGCATAGCATACTCCTCACTGCCTGCCGCCTTCCCAACAGGGTTATGCCGCAGTCAGAGTGTTTCACAAGAAGGCGTGCATTGTGCACAGGATGAACAAGGGTGTCATGCCTTCTCTTCAAGCCCTTGATGAAATGGTCAAGAAAAACAAGGTAAAAATAAAAGTCTTTTTATTTTTGTTCAGGGTAGGTCTTATGATCTCCAGAATAAAGAGAAGGTCACAATCATTCCTCCTTGACCTCAGTAGTGTGCAACACGAAAGGGGAAGTGGAACGGGTAAGTGCCGGAGGAGAAGCAGCTGCCACCGTACTCAAATGCTGTGGCTCACACCTGCCCCTACAGAGGCTCTCAGGACATCTAACATTTGGCGTCACAGGAGCAAAACTCTGCTCATGCCAAGGAGAGCCTCAGCACTTCTCCAAGGACATTTTTCTGCAAGAATTGAATCAGGGATTTAGAAAAAAATAGAAGATACACAGTTAAGTTTGAATTTTAGATAAGTAATGGAAAATGTTTTTGGATAAGTATGTCCTATGCAATATTTGGGACATACTTATACTAAAGAAATGATCTGTTGTTTATCTGAAATTCAGATTTAACTGATGTCTTGTATTTTATCTGGCAACCCCAGCTGGGATGGGTAGGGAGAGGGGATGCATCATTCTTTAAAATGTTTGTCTGAGTTTATATTCCTATAACAGATAAATGGGTACCTTTCATTTATAGGGTAGAGAAAATAAATTGACTGCCTTCTCGGAAGCTGGTTATCATGTAGCCCAATCCAAGAATTAGGAGACGACCAAATGAGGCCCAAACTTCAGAATACATTTAGCCTCAGACTTCTGCTCATTTGAGAAGCTGAGGTTTCAAGCCAGCTAAATGCCTTGGGACCCTTAGAAGTTCTGAGATATACATGGTTGCAATTAGTTCTTCATTTTGATTACGGAAAAATTACAGCTAAGCAATACTGCCTGTTGGTCAATTCAACAAACCACTGGACTTAGCATTCATCCTCTCTCTTTCTTTTAACCTGTCTTCTCTATACTCAGCTTCAAGGTGAAGGACCAGGGGGACCACCTCCCAAAAGCCTGATATACTCACTCAACTCTGAGAAAGTCGAGAACCTGGACAAGTTTGGAAAACCCATCGTTGGCATGTGCAAGGGGGTTGCAACATACATGGCTGAAGAAATTCAAGGTGAGTAACCTCCCTATTGTGTGCTCCACATCAGTGCTGGTGGGGCTGTCAGGCTCTTCTCAAGTTTGTCCACAGAGAACACCAACTACTCAGAGGTGTCAAGGCTAATACTTACGTAGTGCTTGCTCCTGGCCATGCGCTATTCTATATGATTTAAGTACCTTAATTAATTTGTTCCTGGATGAGGAAACTGAGGCCCAGAGAGAGGTCACAAAACCCTTGCCTGGGTTATTTCTAAGCACTTTGGCTCTGGATTCTGAGCTCATAAGCATTCCAAAATACTGCCTTTCAAGGTGAATCTAGAGAACACTCAAGACATATTCAAAGAAATACATGAGTTACTAAATGAAAGGATAATGCCAGTAGAATCTATTGACTTTTTATAGCTCAAACAATCACTTAATTTATGGGCTTTCAAAGAATAAGTTACACAAAAGCAAATATCCACCTAAGAACCTAACCTAACAGCAATTTTCCAGATCTTTGAATCAGCTGATTTAATATTGATAGCTAGCTAGCTAGATCTTGAAATTGTCACAGAGCTAGTTTGGAAACTGGATGGCATCCCCTTCTCCCTACCCCTTACCCACATCCCCACACCCCCAGAAAGATCCTTGAAAAGACATTGATATTGTTTTCTTCTTTTTTTTCTTTTTTTTTTTTTTATCAGGGGCAACCTTTGCTTTTGCTTTATCATTGTGCTTCAGTACTAGTATACTCAAGTTGAACATTTCCTTCTGTGGAAGCATATCGGGAAAGTAAAAACAGAACAAAAATGTTGCTGTGGGTGTCGTCACCAAAATAGTCTATGCAGAAAAATATGGATTCTAATGGTTTTTAATCATGGCATTCGGAAATGTTTTCTCCTAATTATATTTGGTTTCTTTAAGTTTCAATAAAACTATTTAGTGCTGAATTTAGTTTAACCTAAAATTCCGTATGATTTCCATTTGATCAAAAGTGCAATGTCCTGGTAGCAAGTTGTCGAAGTGCATTAGACCCAACTATTAGCCTATATTCAGGAACTGTTTCTTATAAAGAGCCCCTTTAGATGTTTCAGATACTACTAACCACGGCTCTGGGAATGATTCCACGACCATCTGACTGCTCTGAAGACTACCCTATGGTTGTTGTGCACAGTAACGTTTCAGATCAGCAAGGGCAGAAATTCACTCAAAGTAGCTTAAGCCAGAAAACGGGGGTTTATTGCAAGGATATCAGGATATCTGAAATAATCTGAGGGTAAGGAAAGCTTCTGGTATCAAAGAAACTGGAGACAGGAACTATATTGACACCAAGACCCAAGTCTCCTTCTCTCTCCCTGAAGCCACGTGCTCGCTCTTCTCTGCTCCTCTCTAAATTCTGCTTTCCTCTTCTTTCCATCTGGCAGATGGCTTTTTCTGTACTCATGGCAGAAGATGGCTGAACCAAAATATTAGCCTCACCTCCCATGTTTACATGTCTTTCCAGCACAAGAAGTAGTACCTAATACTTTTGAATATCAATTCCCATTTTCGCGGACCCTGTTTAGTTCAAGAGTTCACTACCTCCACACAGGATGGCCAGGGAAGTGAAGTCACACAGTCCACATACAACACTGGGGTATCCAGTGAAAGAGAAAGATCTCAAAGAAAATAGAGACTCCAAATATTACGTATTTTCTGTTTGTTTGTTTTTCTTTATTTAGATCATTTTTTATTTTTTAATTACAATTGACATGCAACATTATATTAGTTTCAGGTATACACACCAGTGATTAGCACAATTAGTAAAAAACATTTTTAAAAATCACTTCTATATATTTCCTTTAAATCCTGGATGTCATAAAATATATATAATCCATTCCCATGTCTTCAGATGGGATATCCCTACATACCCCTACCAAACAAAGACTTGAATTTCCACCATTTGAAAAACTGCCAATATTTACCATCCTAATTGGGAGGAAATTATAATAATTGTCTTTATCCTGAGGCAATTTTATTGCTGTTCACATGAAGTGTACTACCAGTGTAGAACTTCCATGACATCCGGAAGGCATGAGATGTGGAGCCCTACCAAAGACCCATCAACGATCAAGGACTGGGCTACTGCCTTACTGTGGGTGAGAAAGAAGTAAAACTGTGACTTACACACTGGATACAATGTCACGTGGCCGATTTTGGGAACTAGTGAATCCCATGTTTTGTGGAAGAATTGTTTAGTCACTATTTCAGGATAAAAAATTAAATTCATTAGGAAGATATAAGAATTCTAGGTTATACACACCTATCAAAATATATGAAGGAAAAACTGAGAATTTCAAGGATAATTTTACAATCTCACTATATACTAAAGATTTTTTAACACATATCTTTCAATAACTGGTAGATGAAGCAGTTAAGGATATAAAAATTTTTAACACAATCAACAAACTTATTTTAATGAAGATATATATAGAACACTGCAAAATACATATTCTTCTTAAGCATCTATGGGATACTTACAAATATTGATCTTATGCTGAGGAATAAATCAGATCTTTAAAAATTTCAAATGATTGGTGTCATAAAGAACGCATTTTCTGACTTCAATTTAAAGTAGAATAAATAGTTCCCTCCCAATAAATCAAGATAGTCCCAATTGTTGTAAAATTGGGCAGCAGCCCTGGCCAGTGTGGCTCAGTGGTTAGAATATCGGCCCTCACACCCAGGGGTCGCAGGTTCCATTCCCAGTCAAGGGCAAGTACCTGGGTTGCAGGTTCAATCCTTGGCGCCTGTTGGGGTGTGTGAGGGAGGCAGCCAATCTATGTGTCTCTCTCACATCAATATTTCTCTCCCTCTCTCCCCCTCCGTCCCTTCCACTCTCTAAAAAGCAATGGGAAAAAAATCCTTGGGTGAAGATTAACAAAAAAAATAATAATTTTTTAAAAAGAAAAATCCATGATGAAAAAAAAGTAGAATATATTTTCAACAGGGCATTAATGAAAGCACTCCGTATCAAAATTTGTGAGTATCAGCTATAGCAAATTATAGCCTTAAAGGTTCATTTTGTAAGAGAAGAAAGTCTAAAAATTGAGTTAAGCATTCAGTTTCAAAAGTGAGGGGAAAGCATAAAATATTCAAAATAAAGAAGAGGAAAGAAATAATATAGACAATATCAGCAGTTAATAATATAGAAAACAAATACTAATAATGCTCAACAAGGTCAAAAATTGGTTCTTTGGAAAAACAGAGAATTCACAAACTTTAGGTAAAATTGACCATAGGTAGAAAGAGATAAATCACAAGCAATGCTATGAATAAGAGAAGGGTAGTAAGCTACAGAACACATAGGTATTAAGATGCTAATATAATGATATTGTAAACAACTTTACTCTTGTCTGTGTCTGTGAGTTGTTTTTTGTTTAATCCCTTCACCTTTTTTACCCAGCCCCCAACCTCCCTCCCCTCTGACCTGTCAGTCTGTTCTCTGTATCTATGAGTCTGTTTCTATTTTATTTGTTAGTTTATTTTCTTCATTAAATTTCACATATAAGTGAAATCATATGGTATTTTTCTTTCTCTGACTGCCTATATAAGATGTGCTCTGAAAATGTAGACACACACTTTGAATAAAGGCAGTGTTTATTGAAATACATTTTGTTCTCAAAATTGAGCTATTGGCTGTTAAAGTGTGTTTACATTTTTTTGGGACACCCTGTATATGGGCTTTGTTTTCTTATCCATTCAGCTACCCTAAGTCTTTTGATTGGAGCATTTAAGCCATTTACTTTTTAAAATATGTTTTTATTGATTTCAGAGAGAGGAAGGGAGAGGGAGAGAGAGAGAGAAACATCAGTGATGAGAGTCATTGATCTGCGGCCTCCTGCACACCCCCTGCTGGGGACTGAGCCTGAAACCTGGGCATGTGTCCTGACTGGAACTCAAACCATGACCTCCTGGATCCTAGGTAGAGCACGAATTGATACAACTGCTTTGAAAAATAATTCAATATTGTCTAATAAGCTAAAGGAGTGACTATCCTATGACCCAGCAATTCCACTCTTAAGTATGTATCCTAGAGAAATTCTTGCACATAGGCATCCAGAAACATGTGCAAGAATGTTCATAGTGGCAGTGATTGGAACACCAAAAAACTCGAAACAATCGAGATGTTTGCCAACAGTGGAATAGACAAATAAATCATCATGTGTTTACTTTGTAGAATACTAAACATTACAAAAAAGAAAACCAAATTAATCACAGCCAAGCACAACAACCATAGATGACTCTGAAAAATAATCTTGAGTCCAAAAAGAAAATTGCAGGAGAAAATATATTATATTTATCTAATAAGTCTCCAAACTGGCAAAACTAAACAACACACACACACACACACACATATGCATATGTGGTAAAACCTGACTAAAAGCAAGAAAATAACACAAAAATTTGTATAACTGTGTACCACTGACAGGGAAAGAAAGGTTCATGGAGGGACAAATGGAAGACTTCCAAGGTAGTGGTAATACTTTTTCTCTCTCTCTCAAACTAGATTGAGAGGCAAGGGGTTCATGAGTGTGTGTTATATCATTAGTCTTTATAGTTTACATACATATTTAAAGTCTTTTGCACATAATACTTAATTGTAATTTTAAAAAGTGAGATAATATGAAGACAATTATAGGGTAAACTTGTGTGGATGGAAAGGAACTGCTCTTTCATTCCAACATCAGGCAGACGCCTGTCCTCTGTTGCTCAATTCTGAGGCTGGTGGTTCCAAACATTCAGCCTTTGACCCATGTCCCTGGAAGAGTGGTGTAAGTGAAAATGAGTTCATTCAACACCAGGATGCCGAGAAGTCTGCAGGGAGAAGCTGCTGCTGTTCCTGGCTGTGCCAGGGCCAAGCCCCGCTGTCCACAGGACTCTAAATCATGGCTTGGAAGCCTGCAGTGCAGCTTCCCATTGACAGTGTGTTTGGCCGTGTGAATAACCTGAGTAGCTCACACCAAACCATGTCTCACCCTAGCACTGAGGCTCACCAAGGTCAGAAGGAGGTGCTGGCTGGCAGGGTCATCAGAAGTTTTAATGACTTCATACCCCCAAGAGGCACCAGATCGGAGCAGATAATATCCTGTTACAAGCCTGATCTAAGAGAGAAACATTAACAGAAAATATTTTAGATAAGTCCTTGCCCATTATTAGAGTCTCTTTCTGGTCTCCTCCCAATTGTACTTCTGACATAACTATGTAGTTTAAACGAAACCTCCAATAGTTGAATCTTTCCAGAACATTCACTAACAAACTTTAACCTAAAGTCGATTTTTCCAAGGTTCTTTCATATCAATAGATACATATATCTACTTGCTAAGTTTTATACTTCCCAAATATTGAAAAGCTAGAAATAACCAATTTAGAATATCAAGAAGTAAAACCAAATACAAACATAAGAGAAAGTATGCCAAACCTTACCTTTCAGTCACTCCTACTCAGATATTGAAATTAGCCTGCATCTATTTTAACCATCTCCTTTCCTAGTATTATCTTGATCTACAAGATTCAAATCAGAGAACATAAGTTACAGCTCAGTCCCTTAACTAAGAGCATCATCAATATCACATCTTATTTGCAACTCTATATTTATCACCTTCCTTCCTTCCTTCCTTCCTTCCTTCCTTCCTTCCTTCCTTCCTTCCTTCCTTCCTTCCTTCCTTTAACAAGTATCATCGAGTGCCTCCTATGTGACAGACTTTCCTAGGAACTGGAGATAAAGCAGGAAAAAAAAATTAAAGTGCCTGTCTTCACGAAGTTTACATTCCAGTAGTGGAGAAAAGCAATAAATAAATAAATACACAATATAAATAATAATGAATTGTTAAGGAGGGAACAGAATAATGGGAGGGGAGAAAGAGAACCATCAATGGAAGATTGAGGTGGGGGAGGGGTTGCATTTACATTATACAGGAAGACGTGTAAAAAAAAATATTGCTGGCCTCTCTTCTAGGTTTCTGGGAGGTAGTCTCTAAACCTTTGTTATCCACAGTGGTCTCCTCAGACCACACTGGATAGCTTATGCTAATAAGATGACTCATGGTGGCCTCTTAGATAGTTTCTATGAAGGAGATGACTCAAAATAGGAGCTAGTTGAGCCAGAAAGACCAACCATGTGATTGGAGGGTTTAGGCTTTGAGCCACATAACATCAGCCTGACCTCAGGGGTGGGAAGAGGCTGGAAATTTAGTCACCTGACCAATGATTCAATCAATCATGCCTATATAATGAAACCCCAATAAAAACTAAGGACATCAAAGCTTGGGTGAGCTTCCCTAGTTGGCAATACTCCACATCAAATGTGCCAGGGAGCTCACAATCCTAACTCTACAGAGAGGGGACAAAGGAAACTTCATCAAAACAAAAAGGCAACCAACCAAATGGGAGATGTCTTTGCAAACAACAGCTTGGACAAAGGGTTAATATCCAAAATATATAAAGAACTCATATAATTGAACACCAAACAACCCAATTAAAAAAAGAGCAGAGGACTTGAACAGACACCTCTCCCAAAAAGACATACAAACGGCCAATAGAAATATGAAAAGACATTCAACATCACTAGCTATTAAGGGAATGCAAATCAAAACTACAATGAGATACCACCTCACACCTGTTAGAATGGCTATTTTCAACAAGTAATAAGTGTTGGGGAGGTTGGGGAGAAAAGGGAACCCTCATTCACTGCTGGTGGGAATATAGACTGGTACAGCCGCTATGGAAAACAATCTGGAGATTCCTCAAAAAATTAAGAATAGAGCTACCATATGACCCAGCAGTCCCTCTCCTGGGTGGCAGGGGATAGGACTTGGACATATCTTTTTTGAAGACCCAATTCAGCTTCCCATGAGGAGACTGAGAAACTCACAGATTGGCAGAGACTAAGGAGATATGATGACTAAATACAATGTGGTCTCCTAGACTGGATCCCAGAACAGAAAGGGGAACATTAAAGAATAAAATGGTAAAATCCAAATGAACCCTGTAGGTTTGTTAATAATATTATGACAATGTTTGTTTCTTAATATTATTTAACACTCTCTTCTTAATATTGTCTTAACATTAATTTCACCCTTGTGATCATTGTGCCAGGGTTATGTAAAATATTCTTTCATTTTATATTAGAGGAAGCTAGGTATATAGGAACTCTCTGTACTATCTTCACAATTTCTCTATAAATCTAAAATTATTTCAAAATAAACATGAGTCCAGTGCTTTTTCTCTCACACATTTATTCACATAATGTCATTCATTGAGAGAGAAAGCATAGAATATAAAAGAGAGAGCTTTAATCTGGGTAAATATCAAAAGTGAAGTCTTAAATGAATGTCTCTGTTCTCCCTGTGAAGAGTATCAAATGTTACAGCTTTAGGATACAGAGTTCCAATCCCTCTCATCATCACACATGCACACACACATGCACGCATACGCAGAGTTAATATCTATGAGACCAACTCCCTCCCAGGACCTTTTGAATCTTTTAGCTAACCACACAAGGCAGTTACATCAACAATTCTGTCTTTCATGCTTGAGCTCTACTGATGGGCCCTGCCTCTTCAGTTATTTTTCTCTTCAGTGGAAATTGCTCAAGAAACAGTAAAACTCAACACAGCAACCCCCCTCTCAATCCACAAACACCCCAAGATCAAAATTGTTAACAATCTCTAAGAATTTCCTAGGGAAGTAATATAAGCAGGAACATTCTCACTTAGGTCCCTAGAAACTAGTCTCCTCCAACTCACCATCCCATTAAGGCAGGGTAGGAGCTTGGTCACACCTGCCTGTAGTACCAGTGTAGCAGACAGTGTGGAGTGCTGGACTAAGGAGAGCTCAAATCAAAAATTGGTCCTACCCTGCCAGGTGTGGCTCAGCAGTTGAGCAGCGACTTAGGATCCAGGCGATCGGGGTTTGATTCCAGGTCAGGGCACATGCCCAGGTTTCGGGCTCTATCCCCAGTAGGGGGTGTGCAGGAGGCAGATGATCAATGGACTCTCTCATCATTGATGTTTCTCTCTGTCTCCCTCTCCTTTCCTCTCTCTAAAATCAGTAAAGATATATTTAAAATAATAAGGATAATAATAATAATAATTAATAATAATAATAATAATAATAATAATAATAGGTCCTTAGGTAAGTTAATTTAACTGCTCAGGCTCCAGGAAAAGAACATAAGGCTAATAATGCCTACTGCATTAGTCAACAACCGTAAAATCTCAGTAACATTCAATAATAAGCTTTTTTTTTTTTTTTAACCATCTGTGATCAGCTAGCTGAGAATTGGCTGATCTAGGCTTGGCTTTGCCTGACTTAACATCTCTGCATTAAGTTATAAATCCAGCTGGCTCTGGTCTGTTCCACATGTCTCATTCTGGGTCCCTGGTGGAAGACCCGGCACCAACCTGGAAGAAACTTTTCTCATGGCTAGGGCAAAAATGCCATAGAGCATAGCCAACCAAACAAGTACACTGCAAACCCAATTTGCATCACATCTACTGCTTGAAGTGCCCAACTTGGACCACTCCTTTTGGAAACTGAGTCTCCAAGCTGTTAGAAGCCCAAGCCACATGGAGAGGATAGATATACATGTTACAATAAAAAACTCTACCTGAGCTCCCAGCCAATAGTCACCATCAACTTCCAGCCATGTGAGTGGGCCATCTTAAATATCCAGCCCAAATGATCCTTTGGATGACTGTAGCCCAGCTGATATCTTCTGCAGCCATGTGAGAGACCGCAAATGAGAAATGCCGATCTGAGCTCCTGTCAACCCATAGAACCATGAACAATAATAATAAACTATTGTTTCAATTCATTACATTTTGGGGTGGTTTATTTTGTAGTAGTAGATGACCAGAATGCTCACCAGTGTAATACAATATCTCCACTGGTAACTGAGGCCATGCAGGACCCTGGTGGACAGAGAATCTGTCACTCTACAATTTTCCTTGTCACCCTCAAACTCATCCCAGCTCACTCTTAGTGCTATGTCCTGCGTTCCCTTTCCATCATTTACAAAGCCCCTTTCACAAAAGTTTTAGCATCTGTTCAGCTTCCTTTCCAGATCATTTGACTTCAAAGATGGTGCAGGTGTCCATAGTGTGAAGATTAAACTGGCAGCAATTTGGTCAGAAGTAGACACCCAGGTTTAAGCTCTCTCAGGGGCTGAAAGGGGGTGGCTGTTCTGAGTTCTGCACACAGGTTTATTTCCCCTCCTTCCCTCTTCAGGAAGACTCAGCCTCAGATGGACTGAAATGACCTTTAAGCTTCTGACTAGTAGATAATCTTTGCCTTTGACCCCAAACATACTTAATGTCATATTCAAGGGGCACTTGAATTTCACAAGCTCCAAGGACCGTAGGCCTGTGGGTAGGCATGTGCGGCTGAACAGAGTGCCTGAAGGTGCTGGCAGAATCTCAGCTCCCCCTTCCTCTTGAGGGTTCACCCTTCAAAGCCAGGGAGTGGGGTGTCCTCAGGAACCTACCAACATTCTTGGAAACAAAATGAAATTACCTCACTTTTATTCAAGTGACTCTTCCTTGTTCACTGGCTTTGTAGCTCTGCTCTGCAGAAGTAATTTTACAGTAAAGAAAACAGCACCCCTGTGTTTGAATTCAAGGATCTTTAGCCCTTACATAAGTCAAAGGAAGAAGTTTTATCATCTGCTTGCCTAACCATAATATGGTAATTATTTAAAACATATAGGTAGTTTGCAAATTGATGATACAAAAACAGGTGTGTTGGCAGTGGAGTAAAGAAATGTCGACTTAAGTACTTTGTTACACCAAGCACTATGTTTTGAATGGAATCCGGGAGATCCAGTTCCCAGGAACTCTTCTGGTGGAAGAAAATTGCACAAAAAGGATTATCATGTTTAAACTTAGACTTTCAAAACTTCTTCAACTCCTCATCTTCCCGCTTACAGACTTGTCAACATCCTTCCCACTATCTCAAAAAGTCACATGGTGGAAAGAGCACAGACAAATACTGTAAGTACAGGCCTACATTCTAGCTCTATTGCTTACAGGCACACAGATTTTTTAAGAAAGTTATTTGACCTCTCTGAGCCTCAGGCTTTCATTCATGAAATGAGGAACATGATATCAAAATCATAGTAGCTGTAAGTATTAAACGAAATCCAACACCAGTGACCCCTGAGGAACATTCCTGTCTTTTAGTAGTTCAGTTCCTTGGTCCATGCAAACCTTTCCCTCTGTGTTCTAAATCCCACCTTCCTGCCTCCTCATGCCAAGACCATCACCTCTCTCCTTCCCTCCTTCTATCTCTCATCTCCCATCTTTAAAAAAAAAAAATCCCAGGAACAAGCACACACAAAAACCTCCTTCAATTTGGCTTTGCCTGTTTCTTTCCCACCTGGGACTCCCATATTCCAGCTAGTGCCCTTTTCACAGCTTCACAGTTAACTTGTTACACTGTGTCCACTGTCTCCTTTAATCTACTCGTTTCTAACACTACTTGATTTGTAAAATTTACTTTAGAGCTCTTATCTACATAAATATTTTTCATAGTTGCCATCATAACTAACATATACTCTAAATTTTTCATGTAATAACATGAAATATTACTCATGTTTTACAGTTTTCATGTGTTTCATTTTAAAGGCCATGTAACATACCATTTTATTAATGATCCAAAATTTTTAATCATTCTCCTAATGTTAAGCATTATTTTATATTTTAATTATAACTGTGCATATATTTATGTGTGTGTATATATATCCACATATATATTAAAATAAACAGAGCACAGAGTAATTTAAAAACATTGAAACACCAAAAATCATATATATATATATATATATATATATATCACATGTATACACTATATATAACTATATATAATTTTCAGTGTTGTCTTCAATGTTTATAAATTACTCTGTGCTCTGTTTGTTTTTCAAACTTCTCTATTTTTTTCAGTTTTATTGTATAAATATCTCCATGTATTGATATATAGTCCATGTGATTGTTACTTTTACAAACAACTTTGCATTCCTTTGTGCTAATAACCCAATATAATGAAACAAATTTTGCAGAATTCCTTAGCAGAATTTATAGCAAAATCTGAAGCCTCTTATTTTTAAAACTATTGCAAATTTATACTCAAAATAATAAAAGCACATAGTTTAAAAGTTAAACTGTCTAAAAGTCTTATAACAAAATGTTCCCATTTCTTGCCCCTTTTAACTATTTCAGCTAATTCTTCTGACTTTTCCACATTGCCATATTTCTAAATGATATGTACATTGATATATATTGATGTATCAGTCTCAGACATTATCCATTGACTTTCTATTTTAAAGATGAGGTTTAGCTCTCCTGTGTCAATCACATCAAGGTAGCTATCAATTTCTCTTTCCCCTGTGGCAGAATCTTTTCAGGAGACCGTCATTCTTCTATCTGGATTGGCTGCACTCTAGGCCATCTGCATGCCTGTTATCCTAAAACATCACTTTGCTGCCATCCTAAGAATTTTCTTTGCCTTTATCCTGAACTGGTGCATTAGTCAGAATTCTCCAGAGAAATAGAACCAATAGGATGCATAGAAAGAGAGAGCAAGAAAGAGGGATTTATTTTAAGGAATTGGCTCCTACAGTTGTAGAGTTTGGTAAGTCCAAAATCTGCAGAGCAGGACAGCAGGCTGGAGACCCAGGGAAGAATTGATATTGCAATCTTGAGTCACAAGGTAGTCTAGAGGCATAATTTTTTTTTCCTGGGCCCCTCAATCTTTTCTCTTAAGACCTTTAACTAATTGGATGAGGCCTACTTACATTAAGGAAGGTAATTTGCTTTACTCAAAGTCTACTGATCTAAATGTTGATCACATTTTTAAAATATCTTCACAGCAACATCTAGACTGGTGTTTGACCAAACAATTAACCACGAAAGCCTAGCGAAATTAATAGTTACAATTGGGTTCCTTTGTACCTTGGTATCATGTCTTCCTTTTTTTGTTTTACTTCCTCATTTTGGTGAAGCTCCTCCAGCACACATTGAGAAAATATTAATGGCAGGTAAATTTCTTGAGATCATGCATATCTGAACACGTCTTAGTCTATCCTGGCATTTTATTGATAGTTTAGCTGTGTATAAAATTCTGGGTTGTAAATTGTTTTCTTGAGAAGTTTGAAGGCTCCATTACCTACTAGATTCAAATGTTGCTGTTGAGGAGACCAAAGCCATTCTGTTCCTCTCTGTCTGACATTTTTCCTATAGAGTCTCATGAAACCTGCTCTGTTCCCCAAATGTTCAAAAATTTACTAGGTGGGGTTGTGGGGAGATCTACTTTTAGCCCTTGTTTTGAACAAGCAGAGCTCTTTTCAAACTAGAAATTCTTGTCCTTCATTCTAGGAAATTTTCTTTGTGATTTCTTCTCCCTATGGTCTCTGTTCTCACATTCTGTAATGATGTTATTCAGATGTTGGACCTCCTGCCCTTGTCCATTATTTAGCATATATTTTCCTCCTCATCCTTTTCTTCTCATCTTTTTATTCCCTGAAATCTTATTTTTTATTCATTCTGTTGAATTTTTTCAATTTTACTATTTATGCTTCAATTTTTTAACCTTATTTATTTCTTTTTAAATGTTTAAAAAATGTTTTTAATTAAAATTTATTTAATTAAATTACAATTTGTTAATTTTAAAATATTTTTAATTACATTACAATATTATATTAGTTTTAAGTGTATAACATAGTGATTACACACTTACATAGTCTATGAAGTGATCACCCCGATAAGTCTAGTACCCATCTGACAGCATATGTAGTTATTACAATATTATTGACTATATTCCCAGTGTTGTGCTTACACACCTATGACTATTTTTATAACTGTAAGTTTGTGCATTGTAATCCCTTCCTCCTTTTTCACCCATCCCCCCAACCCATGTGCTTTAATTTCTAATAGTTCTTTTTTCCCCCATAAATTTTCCTTTTTTTCCCTAGCATCATGTCCATTAAGCTCCTTTCATGAAAAACTTCCAGTTGTTAAATCTAATGAATAGTTTTCAGTTCTTTTCTTCTTACCCTCTCCACCCCAATTGATACTCATGAATATTTCCTCCTCGGAATATCTTATTTCCCTTCTTGGCTCTTCTTTCTCTGTCAAACTGTGTAAAAATGCTGACGTTCCCCTGGACTCCATCCTTGACTCTCATTTCTTATCACTGTCTTCACTTAGCCCTGGTTGATACGCAAGCACACTCATAGCTTCAACTTATATACTCATTGTTCCTGAGCGTAAGATTCACATATATAAATGTCTTCTGGATTCCAATTTCCCAATTAAATATGAAACACCAGTATCAATTAGGAGTGAAGAAGAGTATACTGGAAATTTGAAGAAAAGGTATAGAGACATCTCGGAGAGAAGGAAAGTAATCCAACCAAAGATATATAGTAGGACCACCAGTGTACATCTGAATTGTAACAGCAATGAACACTAGAAAATTGTGCTTCTTGTTTTTAATTTCATGTTAGGAGAACATAATTAATGAGGAACTATTGATATGTGGGGAAAGTATTTGAAAAATGTTACTGTATGCATAGAGTTTGTGGAATTTGTATGTTTTTCTTTTCTTTCCTATTTTTTTTTCTCTTTTCCACAGTTTCTGAACTGGCTGCATGATTAAGAATTGTATTTTAAACTGACCCCATTACTTACTAAATTGGTCATAAACTCCCTCCATACTTCAGTTTTATAGTTCTTGTTTTCAGACACAAAATTCTAAAGCCTTCTTGTCTATCACCTGAGTTTTTTCCTCTGCCTCTCAGTAAATCTTATTTTAAAGGGTAGTGTTCTGGGCATCTGTCTTTATTTCTTCTTTGTTGCCTCTTAAGTTTGTAATAATTCTGCTGGGTTTTTCCTCCATTTCCACTCAAGATGAAAATTCCCCTATGCTGTAGGGGCCTTTAGTGTTCTTTATATGTTTATTGATTGACTCTACTATTTTCTATGTATTAAACCCACACTTTAAGTGCCTAAATTTATGACCACGATGAAGATTTCATAGCAAGTCAGTCCTTAGCCCTTGATAGGAATGTGGTAGAGAGGAAAACAAAGCCTGGGTAGCAGCACCATCAGAGCCTTGAGCTCTGCCTGTTTTGAGATGCATCTGCTCTAGCTTCAAGAATCAGTTCTGCCAATGACACAGACAATAGTGTGGTGAGGGACTGGGGAGGAGGTGGGTGTGGGTGGAAGGGATCAGTGGGGAGAAACGGGGACATCTATAATATTTTGAGCAATAAAAAAAAAGAATTCTGTCCCAGGAGACACAAAGACCCCTTCATAACAAATGACATATGACTTTCTCAATTTACTTTGGCCACTGTATGGGAAAATGTTATTTTTGAGGTTCCAGGGTGAGCCTGTTTCTTAGACATCCACTTTGGACACATGCTCAATGGAGCCTGAAAAATTATTACAAAGAACGAACCCAGCTCTGACTGCTGCCCAAGCAGTTCTCTAAGGAATCAGTGCTCAGAGGCAAACTTATCAGGTAGATCCCTGGTGATCCATGACGGTTTATGAGTAGGAACAAGGATTCTAGGGATTTCTTTCACCCCAACTTGAAACAGTTTAAGTAGCCCAGATCTTGTTCTCTTTGCCATGTGCTCCCTCCTGATCACTTTTGGATCTTCTTAGAGAAGGGGTATCTCATTAATAGTAGGAAGAGGCATTTGTCATGTCTTAACTCATTCACATTCTGGGGCAAGTCATCCCAAAGAGTTGTAGTCCAACAACATAACACTGAAGATTCCCTTATGTCAGATCTACTCCTTGGAATTAGCATGGTGGGGTGGGGGGTACATGTTGTGTTTCCTCTAGAAGATAAGTTAACCACACTGTTGTCCCAATACCTGCTTATGCCTTTGTGTCTCCCAACTAAACTCTGTAAGCTCTGTGTTGTATTCATTTTTGCGTCATTAGCACAGGCCTACTTTATAGCAGATATCCAAAAACTATTTTTGAATTAATGAATTAATTAATAAAGCTAAAAAATAACAAAGATTCTTTTTTATGGATTTTTCTATCTCAAAAATTGTTAGTTCATAACATTAGATTAAAAAAAAAAACCGTATCAGAAAGAATATAATCATTTTCTCAGACATTTTGTTAGCGTTTAGCTATCTAGCATTCTTGGCTCACAGAAGAAATACTGCTGCCAATAGATTATTGATAGTCCCAAAGCATGTTTTCTATTTGTTTTATGCATGCATCCTAGGAAACCATCAACTCCCAGTAGTTTCAGGATGAGCTAGAATCTTCATCTTTGCATTTCTCAAAGATAACAATGTGAATGCCAATGGTGTAGAGACAGCCTTGTTTCATTGGTGTTACAAAAATCAAACAATCTGAAAGTGGTTCTTCTAAATTTATTCTTCTCATCTCTAGGAGAAATTCACATGCAATTTCCCAGAATCCTCCAATAATAATTAAAGCCAACATCCATTGTGTGTTCCCTGAGGGCCACATATGACATACATTATCTCACTGAAACCACAAAACAACACGATGAGGTAGGTAATATTATTATCCCCATTTTGTAGATAGGAAGCTGTGTTGTGGACAGGTCATGTCATTTTCACAGTCACCCAGTTAGTAATGGCGGAGCTGTGCTTTGCCCCAAATGGCCTGATGTGTGATCACTCTATTAATTAGTCTGCTGTCCTGCCTAGTGATCAAAGAGTTTATGGAAGTTACCATTCATTTTGCCCACTTAAATAGGTCATAGAAGAAGAGTAGGTACGAGGCATGAAAGAAGGAAACTGGGCAACTGTAAGGCTGTGTTAAACTACACATATCCCTGAAAACCCCACATCCATTCCTGGTACGCTACAAATATGTGTATCTTGAAAAAGCTCCATTGGGTATTTGAGAGGGGGCAAATCTCTTTGCAATCACCTTCTCAGTCCCCAGCCCACACATTCTCATCATACACTTTGAGAACCACTGGTCTTTCTGGCTTGGGACTTAGACACAGTAACCAGTGTTGAAGGAGTTATGGGTTTGATGGGTCTTAGATAGATTTTCTTCTGTATCTTAAGTTGTAAACTTGTCTGAGGTCTCTGGCTTAAATATACCAGGGTTGAGCAGAACTGGGCAGAAAGGGACTGAATTGATCTTGTATTTAGCTTTGTGCTAGTCTTGAGTTGTCTGATATAGTCTTCCACTGGGTGTTTGTAAACTCTGGGTTTGTCAGTTCTCTGACTATACTGGTCTATTTCATCCCTTGTCTGGGTTCTGGGTAGGATTGGCCTGGTCTCTGTTTTAAGTAAAATGAACATTTTGTTCTGAAGGTTTTTTCTTGCGAGGATCTGGGATGGGTTTTTAGGATATGCTGATATGAATTATATATTATTCTCATCTGAATCTTTGTAGGAATACGTTCTTTATAAGGTTTGCTGTGCTAGGTTTTGAGTTTTGGCTAGACTCTACCTGGATTGGACTAAAAGGAAGTTGGTGATTAAACTTCATGTTGGGTTGGGTTTGGTTTAGGATGGACTGAGGTGGTCTGTGGATTGAGCTGAGCTGAGGTGTGAACCAGATTAAGTAGAATCTGTTTTGGGGCTGACGTTGACTTATATATGAAATTGGCTCATTTTTTTTTCAGGGTTCTGTATTGATCAGAGTTGTGTTGGGGCTGTGTTAAGTGAGTCTTATCTCTGCATTTGGGTAGCTGTTAACAGGGTTTGGGGGTGGAGTTTTAGAATACCCTAAATTAAATCAAAGAATGTATTGGACTAAATTTATTTTACAGCTAGACTGGGTTGAGCTCTAGATGAGGTTATTAATGGCATGTTGGGTTCAACCAGGCTTTGGTTGTTTCTGGGCTAAAGTTGTGAATGATCTGGGCTATCAGATGCCATCAAGGTATCTTGCTCTAGACTATGGTTCTGCCTCTAGGCTTAAAATTATTACCAGTACCTCTGCTTTTCCCATGGCCAAAAGCCGTTATTGACCTGATTTAGATTCTTTAGAAACTCCGTTGTTCCAGATTATAAATTTTTCTGGGAATGCTCTCTTGACTTCTTGCAAATGGTGGTTCTATGAAGGACAAGCATGAAGGAAATCTCATAACAATGAAAAGAGACTATTTTCACTAAATGATGGTTTGCCTTATGAAGCTATGGGATACCAATATGGCCCAAGGATCAGTGGGACCTCCAAGAACCTAGCAAACACTGGACCTATTTGATTGGCACAAAATTAGGTGGAGAATCTCAGACCTGTTTTTATTGTGGACAAATATTTCTATGTAAAAAATTTCCTTAGTTTTCTTGGATAGTCTGTATTACCTGGAACATTTTCTCAAACCTTTGCCAAGAATCCAGACAAATGGTGCTTTAGTGCCCAATGAGATTCTTGGAAGACTAAATGAGAATGTTATCAGGACAGCAAACTTTGATTTAGGCAGCTTTACAAAAGGGGCTCAGTCACATGTGTTGGAGAGTGGGAGCCAGTAAGGGAGACTGAGTCACTGGTGGCTGGTAGACAGGCAGGTCATATTTAACAATTTCTATCTTAAAAAAAGAAGCCTGGCAAATTCAGGTAGAACAGCAGTTAGAGTGTAGGACTAAAGTTTTAAAATGATCAGTCAAGACAAACTCTTCAGTCTTTTGGAAGGCAGGGAACGTGAAATTCCTGGCACATTTAGATATATTGGAATCCTTCCTTGTGGCATATAAAACACCCACAAGTTACCCTCTTATCCCTTTCTCTTATGGAAAGAGAAGTTCCCCTTCCCAGTAACCCAATGCAGTTTAACACCCCCTTGTACCACTCCGCTGTAATGCTCCTTAGTAACAAAACAACACTGTGTCATATCAACGGCATGTTCTCAGGGCTTATCTTCTTCCCATCTACAGCATGTGGCACTGTTAACTGCTTCTTCCTGCAAGAAGCTCTTCCCTGCCTTGACTTCCAGGTTACCATTCAAACACTTCCACATGCATATTCAATTTGCCTTTGTGCTTCTCCAACCTCAGAAATATCGATCCATAGCCCCAACACCACCACTCATATTGTTCTTCCACCCACTTGAGTTTGAGAGGCAGAGGAGTTTCTTCCAAAACTTATATATCTATCTCTATGGACCTTGGGAGAGCCAATTAATCTCCTCCAGAACCCTGGAGTCCTTGGAAGGGATTAGAAGCCCAGGCACCCTCAGTCCAATCAGAGCATTGAGGGGTCCCTTGAGAAGATGGTAACATTTGCATAAGGGGATTTTGATACTTGGATATCTCTGAGTAAAATTAATCTGGGAAATGCAAGGAGGAATCCATTGAAGGTCCTTCCCCAGTCCTCCAACCTCAAGTGACTGATCCACCTCTCCCTTTTCCCTACATGGACTAATTAATTATAAGGCTGCTATATCCCAACAACCAAAAAAAAATGTTTCCAATTCAAAGAACCTGATATCTCCTCTTGCAGACCTGCTGAGCCACCACATTAAGATCACACCAGGGGCTTCACTTACCTGTTATAAATTCTAGATACCTTTGTTCTACTTCAACCTTTCATCAGAACAACCATATCTCCATAGCTCAATGTCAAATTCACTTCACGGGCATGTTTGGAGGATACCTCTCAGTAATAAGTGAGGCTGGCTTTTTAAAACCCTCTAATTAGAAGAAGTGCCTGGAATGGATTTCTCTGAGCTAAAGGGAGAGGAAGGTAGAGCCAATTTAATACCTGCAGAATGATTAGTTTGTATTAATAGACCTCTTTCTAGAATATTGGAGGAAGGTGGAGGCAGCTGGGACATTCAAGTGTCTGAGTCCCTCTACCCCTCTGTCCATTAAAACACCATCTTTGTCCCAGGGAAGCCTCTTCCCCTCTCTCCCCTTCCCCATAACTTTGTTTCATATTGAATTTCCTTCCCCCTCTGGGAGCTGTGCTCTGACCTCTCTTTAATAAGAGTGTCTTTACAGGAATGTAAAGTTCAACTTAGGGAATATAGTCAATAATATTGTAATACTTATGTATGGTACCAGATCAGTCTTACTCAGTTTGAGGGTGGGGTGTATGTGAATACCAGGCAATAAGAAACATTTAGGAGGAAGCCTAATGCAATGCATTACAAAGTTCCAAAACTAATTTGACAACAAAATTATTGTTTAATAGATTATTCCAAGACGGTAGGATTCCACGATACACAAAGTGGGGAAAAACCACCATGGATGGTCATATTGGGGAGTGAGGGTCTTACAGGGTCACAAGTGGAAGGGAAGATGTGTGTCTGGAGAAAAAATCTTGGAAAATGGAGCATGTATATGCACTGAGGACCCCCAGACTGAAAGACATCGGAAGCTGAAACAGAGATCACCCTGGAACTGTGGCTCGGGGGGCCACTCTAAAGAGGATCCCTCACTTTAGAAAGGCCAGTCACAAACTGTTTGAAAAGCCCATACTCTTGTAAGCTGTTTATTTCTTCTGCCCCACGTCAAAGATAGGGTGAAAAAAGTCAAAGTTCATAGGCAGAAAAGAACTCCCACAGAATCCCTAAGCTCTGGAGATGGAGATAACATAGAAAGCTCAGTCTTTCCAGGCGGGCAGGGAGCAGGCTTCTCTGTGGGACTGGTCATGCTGTTCTCAGCCACATGAATGGACCCCGACGGTCCCTTGTATGATCTGCGCTAAGAGTACAATAATGGATGATTCAGATCACAAAGGCCTGGTTCTTCTCTGCTTAATTTGCACAATGGCTTGTTTGGAAAGGTCCCAGTCTGGGGTGGGAGCCACCGTGGTTGGAGGAAAGAAGTTCTCATCAAACTTTTACAGTGACCTTATCAGAAGACGTAGGAGAGGAGAGGACAGGACGGAGATGAAAAGGCTAGAAAATACGCGTGAAGACAGGGGAGGCGCGGGGGAAGGTGCGTGAGAAAAAGAAGAGAGCCCGCCCCGCCCGGCTCCCACCAAAGCCGGAGAGCGCTCTCGTCGTCTCGGGCCACAAGGTGGCACCCTTTGGACTTTCTTCCCCCATCCAAAAAAGAAACGGGGCAGAGAGGAGGGAGGAAAGGCAGAGAGCACTCCCCCAACCAAGAACAATTTGCAAACCCACCCCATAATATTTAAAACCTGGGACAAAGAACCGTCTGGACGGAACTGCTTCCATTGCAAAACCTCTGCGCGGCCCGGGAGCAGCCGGCGCGCCGGAGCCAGAAGCAGCCCCTTTAAAAAGCGGAGTACAGTATTGGGATTCCTGAAACCTGAAACCGAGACGCCGAATCGCGGCGGAAACCAGACGGAAAACCTTGAACTCCTCCAGACAATTGCTTCCGGGGAGTTTCGGGACAGAGTGGAGGAATAAAGGGCCCGAGAGGAGGGGCCCCTCGGATGGCGCGCCCCTGAGGGTCCTGGCGAGTTCGAGGAGCGTGGGAAGGAGAGGACCCTACCCTGTCCCTGGGCTGCGGGCCATGGCCACCGTGGAGCCGAGAGCCCTCGGCATTGGCTTCAAGTGGCTCTCTTTGGCCACTTTTGTGCTCATCTGCGCCGGGCATGGGGCACGCAGGGAGGAAGGGGGTCCAGCCTGCTACGGGGGATTTGACCTGTACTTCATTTTGGACAAGTAAGTGCCCTAAGTTGTTCCACGCTGGGCTGAGCTGATGATGCTTTCTCCCCGGGCTGGGCTTGTTGGCCGGGTGGCTTTGGGACAGGCACGACTGTCCAGGGACCAGAGGGACCCAGCGCTGCGCCTTTGTCAGGGGAGCGCGCGTCTCATCCTCTGCGGCCCGGAGCCCGCAGGGGGAGGGGGCGTCGCTCCTTGTTGGGGGGGGGGACACTTTTTTTCTGCCTTGCTTTCTGCGACCCCGGGACGTGCCAGGGAGTGTGAGGATGCTGTTGACCTACTACGTTTCCGTGATTGCTTCTCATTTGCTGTAGAAACCTCAGCGAGGAAAGCTTGCTTAGGAGAGGCAGAACTTTCGGGCATGTCTCAAGTCAGAGGCGTGGGGGGTTTAAAGTCTGTGGGCTGCTTTTTAAAAACCCTGCCCTACTTGGTGCATTACCTTTGTTCCTAATAGTGTGATGCATGCCGGCTGGGCAGTCGGTGGGCATGCAGGGCATTTCTCATCGGGCTGGGGAATGCTTTGTTGCGGGGCCGTCCTGTGCACGGCGGGGTGGTCAGCAGCATCCCTGGTCTCTACCCGCCGCCGCCGAGCCGGGAGCCAGGACCCCCCCCCCCCAGCCTTCCTCTCCCCCACTCGCCCCCCGCCCCCAGTCCCGGAGTGGAGACAACCAGAAATGTCTCCAGACGTTGCCAAAAGTCCCCTGCGGGTAAAAAAAACACGGCCCCGGGCTTGAGAATCCGTGATGCAGGAGAATTCAGGTTCTCGGCGACTTGACTGGTGGGCTACCAGGGAGGTGCAGGAGCCCTGGGTTCCTTACGAAAGTGGATCGTGGGGTTGTGCTCAAGGGAGAGCTGAACTCTGACCGATTAAACGCTTCCCAAGCCCCCTTGGATTTGCCAAACCGCAGCCATTCAAAGAATCTCCGTGCTGTCTACTAATAAACAGCCCCAACAGTAGAAAGCCCCCCAAGGAGATCCGTGCGCCTTAAAATGCGCGAGCGCCCAGCGCCAGGGTCGGGCTTGCTGCTGCAGCGGTGGGGAGATGAATTTCACAGACTGGAAAGTATTTGGGAATTGGAAAAAAGAGTCCTGCAGAATAAGCTGGCCAGCTAGAAACCAAATGTGCTTTGCAGTTGCCCCTAGAGTTTGATTTTTCCGTAAAGGCTGTTTTGAACTCCAGATTCTTTGGATGAAAAGTGAGATCTCTCTTGCAGATTTATGGGAAGGTGGATACTGAAAATATACTCCAATGCTAAGAAATGGAATTTCTTTTGTTACTTCTAGTGGCTGGAAGCACCCACTCACAGATTCAGAGACTGTGTCTGAAAACAGTCAGAGATATCGATCACTGTGCTTCAAAAAAAATGTTTTTTAAGCTGGTGGAGAAGGACATTCAGGAAACCTTGAAAAAATGGACAGAATCACCATGTCCCTGAATGGAATGACTTCACTCCATACTGTAGAGCTAATCAATTCTCCCCAAATCAATTTATAAATTGAATTCAACTTTTCAATCAAAGTTCTGAAAGCATTTATTTTGGTGCTGAGAGGAATTTAATAAAATGATTCTAGGTTTATCTTAGAGGGGGGGAAAGACAGGCAAAAAGAGCTAAAACATTTTTGGGAAAGAATAGTGAAGAAATACTTATACCTCCAAATATTAAAATGTATTATAAAGCAAATTAATAAAAACAAGATGGTAAAAGCCAAAAGATAGGTGGACAGAGAAGAAAATCTTGAAACAGATCCAACGATATGTAAGCATTTAGTGGAAGTTCAAATCAGTGGGGAATTAATTTGTTCTTTAAAAAAAAAAAAAGATTCTTGGACAAATGGCTGATAGCATGGGAAAAGAAAAGGTTATATTTATACTTTACACCACACACCAAAATGAATTCCAGGACTGAAAATTTTAATGTTTAAAAGGAAACTGTGAGAGCACTAGAAGAAATTTTAGATGACTATTACTATAATCTTAGTTTTAGAGCTTTTGAAACAAGGCAGAAACAATAGAAAAAAACTATAAAAAGATGTAAATAGATTAGAAATTTAAATTTCTATAAGTGGAAAAAAATTCCATAAATAAAAGATAATAACAAGTTGCAGATACTGTTGCAATGGCAATTACTCTTTAAATATATATAAAAATCAGTTTTTAAAAGGTCATCCCAATAGAAAATAAGCTTACTACATAAACAATTTGCCAAAAAAAAGTATCAAAGGCAATAAATAAATAAGTTCAACTTTACTATTAATCAAAGAAATGAAAAATCAAGATACAATTGTTATTAAGTTGGCAAATATTTCTAAAGAATAACTATTTAGTACTGGCCAACTTGTAAGAGGTGGGCACTGTCATATTTTACTAAGGAAAATATAAATTTGTACAGTCTTTCTAGGCTTGTGCTGTGCAATAGAACTTTCTGTGCTGCTGGAAATTTTCTTTATCTGTGCTGCCCAATATGGTAGCTACTAACCATATGTGGCTGTTGAGCACTTGAAATGTGATTAGTGTGTTAGAGGAAGTGAACTTTTTGTTTTATTTAAGTTTAATTAATTTAAATTTAAATAACCACATGCGGTTATTGTATTGGATAACAAAGACAAGAAGGTACTTTAGCAACATGTATCAAATGCTTTTTAAAAATGGGTTTCTACTTTTCCATCTTGCAAGTCTATGTCCTAAAGAAAAAAATCCAAGAGCATCCCATAGAAGCGCCTATATGTACGTTCATGGCAGTGTTATTTATGAATAAAGCTGAAAATTAACTAAATGTCCATCAATGGGATTTATGAAGTAAGGCATGATAAATACTATGCACGTTTGTGAGAGATTTTAGGAAAAACATTTAATGCTCATAATCTACTCTTAGGTGAAAATACAGTTACCAAACATTATATACTTTATGATTCTCCCTTTGAAAAACAAACAAACAAACACATATGTATATAGGGTGTCCCTGAAAAATGAATACATACACTTTGAATAATTATAAAGGCAGTGTTTATTAAAATACATTTAATGTTCAAAATTGAGCTATCAGCCATTAAAGTGTGTATACATTTTGGGGACACCCTGTATTTACCCAATATGTAATAGTATTTCTATCTGGAAGATTTTTTAATTCTGTTTTTATGCTTTTCTTGATTTTCAAAATTTCCTGCAATGAACATGTTACTTTTATATTCAACAAAAATATGTTACTTTGAGTTTTTGAAAATCATTTCAGCCCTAGCCAGTTTTCTCAGTGGTTAGAGCATCAGCCTGTGAGCAGAGGGGTTCGATTCTGGCCAAAGGCACGTAGCTCGGTTGCAAGCTCCATCCTGCCCTGGTTGGAGGAGATCACGTGCAGGAGGCAACCAGTCGATGTCTCACATCGATGTTTCTCTCTCCCTCTCTCCCCCTTCCACTCTCTCTGAAAAGCAATGGGAAAAATATCCTTAGCGAGGATTAAAAAACAAACAAACAAACAAGCATTTCAGGCCTGCTGACTAGCGTGCTGAGCTCTGAGCCTCTCGCCATCGTAGAGGATGCTGCTTCTTTCATGTTTAATCCTAGAGTACATTTCTAAACGCATCATATCATTGTGGAGCCCAAAATGCTTCGGGAAACAAAGGGTGGGGAGACCTTTACAGGCGCCTGCTTTACATTTACTCGGACTCCTCTGACTTCCTTCAGTTGCCCTATTGTCTGAAGAGAGGGATGCTTTTGTGCTGAGCGAACACCATGCTGGAACTTGCTAGGGCAGATGCACAACTCAAGCTTGCCGCCTGGATCCAGGCTCATTTCTGTGACCGTGGAGCCCAGAGCTGGGAGATGGGCCAAAAGGTAGTGATAGCTAACAGGCCCCTGGGGGAGCCCTAAAGACATGATCTACTCTCGCAGATAAGAACATTTCCAGCCAGGGCTGTCCAGCACCCAGCCACAGCAGACTGGAAAGAGAAGGAATGCTGACTTGTTTTTCCCTTGGGCTTCTAAGATCCTTTGGCCAGTGGGTCACAGGGCACCGCACTCCCCATTCTTCTCCCCAGCCCTCAACTCCCCTTTGCCCAGCGGATGTTTCTCCTCTTTTCCATGACATTGAATCTCAGCTCATTTCGGCTTTAAGCAGGATGCATCTCTGGCCTGGAGGGAACCCAGATTATACATTTAATGGAACGTCATGTTTTCTCAACCAGGAGCAAAAGACTTCATAATGACAACGTAGACTACCACAGAAACACAATAAGGCGTTATTAGCGGCTTCGGTGATGGGGCTGGTGGACTGAGCTTCACAAGGCTTTGTACCGATGGAATTTCATGTTCATTTAAACATACTTTTCTGGTTACAGTCGGGAAAAGTCGATTGCTGGAAATTCAATCAGGGATTTGAAAGGCCTCTGTCCAGAGAAAAACAGTCGAGGAGCCTCCTTTTAGTCTTCCAGGGGGTCCTCCAAGATTAACGCACTCAGTTGACCAACCCACAGACATGACTGTACCTCCCCTCTATCTCACAGGACTCTTCTGCTACTGTACTGTGTATTTATGTATTAAATTTTGGTCTATTTTGTAGAGAGCTATTAGGCATTTCAATGGAAAAGGAGGATTCTTTATTGTGAGTGTCAGGGAAGTGTTGGCTATATTCATGTTTACTTTCAAAAATAGAATGGTGGCATAGAAAGAAGAGGGAATAGAGGAGACAGTGAGCTGGAGGGTGACAGTAAGCACTGAATAACTTTATTTATAGGACTTGCTAAAGCCACAACCTGTCACCCAATAAATCCCTGCATTTGTAATGGCCCCCCACAGGCTTACCATATGCTCCTTCCCCATTAGAACCTCTGTACTCCTCCCTCTGCCACTTCCTTTTTGTCCAGTACCAATTTCATCTTCCTATTTACCCCATACAAGGAGACCTTGTCTTGCCACTCAGAGTTCCTACCCCAAGACCCACCATTGGATGATCCCATGGTGGTAATGATCTGTACGATCATTACTATGTCTTATACTTCAGGGACATGGTCATTAGACAGATTTTTATGGCATCAGGCTGGGAACCTCACTACCAGGTATAGTATTGTTTTCCTGGGAAAATACCTTCCGGATTCCCAACTAACTCACAAAAGAAATCTTTAGAGTCAGAACTAAAGTCTCCCAAAACTTATGCCATCTCACAGTTGTGCCAAAGACAGCCTTGCTTGGTAGCTAAGGTAAATACTGCTTACAGGTGAGAAATCTGTTCAACCTTTGTCAATCCGAGGACCTAAGATTACATGGTGACAGAGCAGGGATGATGTCTACTCCTGACTCCCAGCCCAGCACTTCTCACTCATCAATGCCCTGTGCAGTTGCATCAAAATGGGAAGCACATGTCAACACAACTAGAGGAACTGGGTGGATTCTAGGAATTTAAAATCCCTGTATCAGAGTTTCAGTAAATGTTGGTGTAAAAGGCAACTAATATACTTACTTGAAGAGCTACTGCTTAAGTCAGCTATCTTTGATTGAAAGTTTCAGGACTCTAACCCTCCCCCACAGCCCACAAATATGCTTCTCAGATCTGAAGGGATGGAGAGGAAGGACTCTAAGGGGATCTGATTATGATGAACTTAAAGGTCAAATAAATTAGCAATTTGTTCTGATTGAACCTGATCGAGAAGGGAAATTCAACTCTGTAGATGTGTTAAAACACACAGATGTAACTTGTTTTCAGATATGCTTTGGAAGAGAACTTTGAGTAGTGAAAATGTGATATTGGCTCTGAATAAGGGAAACAGAGTTCATTAGAAGATACCTTGAAAATGCTACAATAAAAATTCTAAGGCATCAGAAAAAGAAGTTTTCAGGGGCCTGGAATGTCTGTGTGTGCATGTATGTGGTATTGAGATGGATTCTATTGTTGGTTTTAAATGTTCCTCCAATTAGTTTCTAGGTTTGGAGAGAGCTTACCAGGCCAGGTAATAATTGTTAGAACTACCTACAAATTGGAAGATTTGGCATATGGGTCAAAAATAAATAAGGCAGAAGTGTTTTTGTTTTGTTTCATGTTTCTGTCTGTGTCAGCCAAGTAATTACCTCCAGTTTCCTTAGTTCTGGAGACCTGGTAACACTCAGTGTCAAGCTGAGAATAGAATCCTAGAGTGTTGGAGGAAGGCACCCGTCCTAAGATAACCTGTAATTATCTCCAAATGCAAAAGGACTCCTAGTGGTCCAAGAACAAACTTTGGCATCCCTTAGTGGGACTTGGCTGTCACATAAATGCAAATGGGATTTGTTTTATGCTAATTTAGAATGTTTGTCTTTTTGATGTGTGACTAAGTGACTGGATTTCTCCTCTCCCAGCCATTACTCGGCAACAAAAGACCAAGTGGGTATTTGAAATTTTCTGACATGTTTCTCAGACATGCCAGGTTCGTAATGAAAAAAAGTAATTAGATTTCTTCAGTTTGGTTGAGCTGATTCTTTCATTCATTTGGCATAAGTATCTTGTCAATCCCAATAACAAATATGTAATCCATTAAAGGCATGGATAACAAAACCCCTACTGCAAGCAATGTCCTGTTCTGGGAGCTGCAAGGGATGTAAAAGAAGCAGGAAGCAGTCCCACACATCTTGATTTTTAGGCAGAAGGACATTGGAAGGACTCCAGGCAGCCAAAACTAAAGGCTACAATGAAGATTAGGGCAGAGGGCAAGCAGAGAAAATTTTAGATCAATTCCAAGAAGAAATAGTAAGTAACATTTACTGAGCTCTTGTTAGCTTCCAGGCGCTGTGGTAAGTGCTTTGCCTGTATGATCCCATTTAGTCTTTACAACCACATAAGGTCAGTACAGTCATGATCACCATTGGACACATGAAGACACTGAAGTTTAGAAAAGTTAGCCAAGGTCACTCTAAGTGACGAAATTCAACTTCAAACCCAAGCCTCTCTGACTCATGATCTACGCACAAAGATAAAAAGAACCTTAACATGCAAAAGACCATGGAATCAATCAATTAGATTAAATGAAAAGTAGAAATGGAGATCAGACATGAATTGGAAAGCTGAGAATCTCTTTGCCCATAGTTTGTGCAATATGAGGGAATTTGCAAGGCTGGAACACTGCAACAGCTGAGCCAAGAGGAGGCCCGAGTATTGCAGAGGCTGATTCAGAGTTTGAATTACGAGTATCTGGGCTTCAACTAAATGTGTTTCTCAATGGGGGTGCTTTTGGCATTTTCAGTCGGACACTTTTTCACTGAGAGGGACTGAGGATGCTTAGCCTTTCTGATTCGTACTTTGTAAATGTCTTTAGCCTTCTTGGTCACTGTGATAACCAATAAGTAATGCCTCTACATTTGTATCTAAATGCCATCCTGTGAGATGGTACCACTCGAATTGAGAATCCCTAACTGAAAGACCACAGAGTAGAACAAGGCAAGCCAATGATGCTGACTCCTAGCATCCCAGGACTACATCTGAGCAGAAGGAGCATTCATCTAGACAGGAGGAAGGAGGAAGGTTTTAGTGGTAATTAGGCCACTAGAAATTGTAGACCTTGGAAAGAAATACACTAAACCAGTGAATGACATCACCATAAATCGAGCCACTTAAGCCCAAGATCTGGGAGCAATCCTCTTTCTCACAGGACTATCTGCTCCCACATTTCTCCTGTGTCTACCCCACTCTCTGCTTTAGTTCTGATCTCAGGCCATTTCTCACCCAGTTCACTGAAACATTCTCTAAATTGGTCTCTTTTATGTCCTTTCTTAGCCATTCGCCCCACCCTATAAACTGGTACCAAATTAACCTTTCTAGAATACAAATCTAATCTTGACATCATCTCCCCTAACCCTTTAATCTTTAAAGACCTCCAAAGCTCTTTTATTTTTGCTTATTTTTTTCAACTACAAGAGTTTATTACTATCAATTAGGAAAGCCTTACAAGTTTTTGGAAGAACCTTCACATCTTTAACATTGCGATATATTTAACAATCATTCTTCTGTTGCTTCTAAGGTTATTCCTTAGCAAGGTACTCAAGAGCCTTCTTGCACAAGCCACTGTATTTCCCTAGCTTTACCTCTTTCCACATTCTGACCTTTGTCATTTCCAACAGAACCACACTATGCAGTTGGTTAAACTACCCCGTGCCCTCTCTCGCCTTTAGCTGTAATGCCCTACATTACCAGGCCTGTCTTTACAGAGGTAATGCCCCTCTTACCCTTTGAGATGATTACTAGTACTTGGTACCCTCTCATCACTAGTTGACAAAAATTAAGAATAATCTCCTCTCTACGTCGCATCATTCAAAATCCTCTCTTTTTTTCAGAATGTCTCATCCCTACAACTCAGGGAATATGAGTTGTAAGGATGAGACATTCTGAAAAATGTGCCCATTATCAAGAGATGGGGAGGAATAAGCTTTAGGGTTTTTTTTCCTGGGGTTGTATTTAATGGCCTTAGCATCTTTTCCTTAAACTCTGATGCTCAGCCATATACAGTCTCAATTAATAGGTACTTGTAAGAAGCCCCTGGATCAGGGCTTTCCCAGTATCTTGGTGGCAGAAGGATTATGATCAGAATCATAGTCATCCCGCCATTATTCCCTACATAAAAGATAACATAGATATCAGGCTTACGGAAATTACATAGCAAATAGAAGTGACGGATTCTAGCTGTAACTGTATACCAGTCATAGTAATAAACAATGTGAGGTCAAGGGAGTACAAAAGACCATTGGACAGCCATAATCTAACCATAAATAAACAAATGTATGACCCAGGACATTCCTGGCCTATACTTTTTGTCCCAGTATAAATATTAATTGCTTCCTGTTTTATTCTTGAAAGTATCTCAGTTTAGATTTTAAATTATTTCTTGATTATTAACTGTCATAAAGGACACTATTAAATGAACAAAATGTGAGAGGATTGAAAGCCAAACAGGTGAAGCCCCTTGTAAACCTTAATTCCATTAAAATAAGCAACCAGTCCAGCATTCCTGATTCCATTTGAGTTCCCCAATTTTAAGCTTTTTCTGTACCCCCACTCCCAAGTTCCCATAATAATTTGTGGAAATTCTCAAGTACTTCTCCATATCTTAGCACCTAACCCTCTGAATTGTAACTGTACATTTCCTAGCCCCTCCATGGGGAGGCAGTGTTGCATAGGTGTTAAGAACACAGGTTTAGTGTTCGTACTAAGAACATGGACACTAGGGTCAGACCACCAGAGTTCAAGTCCCACCCCTACCACTTACTAGTTGTGTGTCCTTGAGCAAGTTACTTAATCTCTTGGTGAACTCAGTTTCCTCACTTGTCAAAAAGGAGTTAATAGTATTATCATATAGGGTTGTGCTCAGAAAAGAGTCCTATGTACACACAGGAAGTGGTCATCAAGTGCTAGCAATTATTATTAAATGGAAATGAATGTAAAATGCTCAGCACAATGCCTGATGCTTAGTAAGTACTCAATAAATGTCATGTTGTAATTTTAATCTTTATAGATTCTGAAGGACCTACCCAGCATTCAAAAATCAGTTTGTCGAATCATTAAATATTATCTGTTATATTTGTGCATACTATAAATACATCCAGCAGGAAAGAACGGAGAGAGGCCATATGCATCATAAATGCAGAAACTGAAATCTAATGATTTGAGGGCCTTTCTGGGAGATGAGAAAGAAATTTTTTTTCTGACTTCTGAAAAAGAAGCGGAACATAGATAGCTTCTCCTTTACTGACTCCCTTACTGTCATATAAAACTGCTCCCCCCACCCCCAGAAAAAAAAGAAAGTCTTAAGTAGGCATCTGGGATAGCTTGCATCCCATATGAAGACAAAAGACAGGGACACCTGACATGCAACACACTTGTGAGAAATTCCACTAGAAACAAAGCAGATGGGTTGAATGTGAAGGAGGTCAGCCAGGGCCTACTTTCAACTCTGCTGCCAAGTTGTAAAAAAATGTAGAGGAAGATTCTAGAGGAGCCCCAAGAATAATTCCAAATCTAGAAGTGAGTTTGAAGTTCCAAGTGGGACATAAGAGGGATGAAAAGCAATCCCCTCGCACCCTGCGGCCATGTGTGTCAGCATCACTCAGAGGCAGCTGCACTGGAGAGTTGAAGGGACACCAGGTGTCTTCGTGACAGTCGTCCTGTCCAGCGTTGCTGAGTTCTCCCTATGGATCCTCGGCCTCCTGTCTTTGATTATGTGGATATAGTAGAGATCAGGAATGAGGTCTGTGAACCTGGAGTAGATTCCAAGCCAAAAACCCCTACATATGGCAAGTTGGTATTAACGGAACTGTGTCCAAAACAAACACAAACCTTGCAAGGATGAAGTTTCTCTATGAGAAATGATGAGGAACAATTCCATTCCCTACTCTCCCCCAACTGGTGGAACAATAAAAAGCTTGCTTTAGCCATTCCTTTCCTCAAGATTAAGTTCTTAGAGAAACTTACAAGTATAAAACAATGTCATATATATGTTTATATGTTATATATTATATATAATTTGAATATATATATAATATTTGAGAAGCAAATACCAGATCCAGTTACACCTTCCCATTTTTAAAGATGAAAATAGGGCCTACAAAGTTTTAGCAACTTAAAATAAGTAAGTAAACAAAAATTTCTGAGGTAGAAGAACATATTTATTGAAAGAATTTTCAACAGCAAAAGAGGTCAGTTTTAGCATCATATGCTTTATGACTTCAATGAAATAAAATAAAATAAGAAGTATGTGAAACAGGAGATAAAATATAAAATGAGAAGAAAAGGGACCCAGAACAGTTAAGGAAATATAAACCTATGGAAAAATGTAAAGTAATAAGTAAAAATGTAAAATGTAATAAGCAGTAAAGAGCAGAACTTACAATGCAGAAAATGAAATAAATGTAAAAGGGTGTTTGAGAAAGTCTCATAATTTGAATAGGAATTGACTTAGTTGGAAGAGAATTTGATACATAATGAATGACAGAAATAGATATCCAATATAAGAGATCATTTGGGTTGCTAAAGAATAGTCTAAAAGAAACATTTAAAGATTTAATAGAAGAGAACTTTTCTGATTTAAAAAACCCCAGAAAATGCAGATTGAATAAGCTCATCAAATAACCATCACAATTAATTAATTAATTAATTAATTAATTAATTAAAAGATACTAATAGTTAGACACTTCCTGATGAAAATTTTTAACTTCAAAGACAAGAGAAGAATTTCATGAGTAGGAAAGGACACAGTTTACCTACAAAAGCTCTGCAGCATTAAGTGGTAGAGTACTTTGATGGATAAATGTATGACCTAAAATGTTGTATCTAGCCAAGATGTCACTTACATGTGAAAAAAACAGAAAGCCACTTTTTTTTTTTTTTTTTAATTTTATTTATTGATTTTGGTGGGGGGAGACAATGAGGACAATTTGTTGTTCCACTTATTTATGCATCCATTGGTTGCTGCTTGTATGTGCCCCCACCGGGGATCTAATCCACAACCTTGGCATATCAGGACAATGCTCTAACCAAACTGAGCTACCGAGCCAGGGCAAAAGCTATTTTCAAATAGATATGGATTCTTATAAAAAGCAATAATTTTGTTCAAGAAATTACCCAAGAGGTTTGTCAAGTTTTAAAAACTTTAAAATATACTGACTGGTTTTTATATCAAAGAAGTAGCAATGACCATTGAAGCCATTTAAGCAAATATATGTCTAATTAGTATTTTTAATAAATTTTGAGATAATATTGCATCAACAAACAACAGCACTCTGTCATAAGAAAAGAACAAGCTGAAAATAAGTTTTGCAGAGAAAATCCGCTCTCTGAATATCCGTTGGAAGCAATGACCAGCACTTTGAACACCACAGAAAGTAAATTCAGTTCATCAGAAGACAGTTTAAGAAACTTTTCTCAGAACTGCAAGAGGAAGAATACAGGATATATATATAAGATATAAATTCTAGGAAGGTAGAAGAGGACATTTACAAGAGATGCAACAATAAAAAACAATAATAAAAGATCATTTCCAGAGCTGAAGAAAAATTAAAGTCTTCAGTTCTAGAAGACTAATCAAATATTCAGCCTAATTAATTTTTAAAGGGATCCACAACTTATACAATCTTAGATAAATTATTAAAATAGAAGATTAGAAATGTGTACATACTTCCAAAAGGCAAAACTAAAAATGGGCATCCCCTTTCCCATAACAAAAGCAAAACTCAGATTGGCATTAGGCTTTTACTTTTTAGTCTACAACATTAAGTGTTTGAGTGAAATGTGATAATAAATTCCCTAACTAGGCTTCCTCAGACATACAAAAATTTAAAATGTGTGTCATCCATATTTCCTTATGGAATAAAAGTCGCTTGAAAATATTGACCTAAAAAAATGAAAGATGTATTGGAAATAAAGTATAAGAAAAAGACATGTTGTAAAAGAAACAGGAGTAATGGCCCCAGAAAAGTTAATAAGTCACAGTGATGTTATCAGTGAGTTTATACCGCAAAATAGAAAACTTTAAAAAATGGATTCCTAAAAGAGAAAGTGAAAAATTTAAGTTTTAATACACGATAGAAAAGAAATTTTCATACTATATTCTCATATACAAAAAAAAACTCCAACTAGTTGACTTTTAGTTCCCAAACGCCTCTTCTTCTTCCCAAGTCCACCTACTAGTGAATGGAAAGCCATAAATTTGAACCCAGATAGTAACAGTCTGATGTGATTTTTAATCTCTTTAGGGGAAATGCTCAGTCTTTCTGATTTTTCCCTCCCCCTATAAAATCTGGACATATGAGAAGGACTAATTTGCCCTGTGAATATGTCTTTTAGTTTTAGACCAGTTAGTTTCCAGGAAATTTGTATCACATCTTCAAGGAACAGAAAATTTCAGTATTAGTTATACTCTTCCAGAAAATATAGAATTATGCAGTTTCCCAATTTATTTTAGGAAGCTAGCATATATCCGATATCAATATCTGCATTCACATGCAAAGCTTCTGACCAAACTTGAATAAAAACTTCAAACCTGAAATATAATTAAAACAAAACTAACAGTACGGTAACGGAATAATACACCAAGACATCCTAGGAATCCACGTCTTTAGGAAATGTGTTACGGGAACGCGCATTTATTTTGAACGTCGAAGATGAAAACCAAATTGTTTCCTCAGCAGAATCTGAAAAGACATCTCTCTGAGTACTTACGCGTTCAAAGGACACCGAGGATGCGAATAATAATTAATGAGGTTGAGCTAATAAATATATTTTGAACCCAATACCCCTCAGAGAATAAACTTTCCTTTCAAATGCCCATGAAATATTTATTAGGTCACAAAGAATGCCTCCATATATATCCCACGGCACGATTTTCCCAGGCCACATTCGAAACAATAAATAGCAGGAAATGAGTATTGAAAGTACATTGAACCCCCAGCTACCAGGGGAAAAAGTGATAGGTTATATTATCTTGTGAGGAGGACCGAAAGAAAGTGACTCCCTAAGACAGAGGCTGGCCCGCTCTGGCCTGCTGACTGTTTTTGCAAATAACATTTCATTGTGACACCGCCACACCCCTTTTGTCTCATTACTATCAATGGCTACTTTTGTGCTGCGACGGCAGAGCTGAGAGTTGCCCCAGCAACCATCCGGCTCTCAGGGCCTGAACTATTTACTGCCCGGCCCTCTGCAGAAAAAGCGTGCTGCCTCCTGGGCTGAGCAAGCATTCGCACCCCCAGAAAATGGACCGAGAATACTGAGGCCAAGGCCAGCCGCTGCCCAGGGGCCTGCACTCGGTTAATGCTCCGCTGTTGCCGTTTTGAAATTCTTAATAATCTTGGTACAGGACGCCCTGCGTTTTGCACTGGGGTCTACTAATCATGTAGCTGGTCCTAATTGGTACTCAATGTAAAAAAGAAAAACAACGAAGAAAATCAAGTGAACAATAAATATGAAAAAAAAAAGGTTTCTAATAAAATAAAATGCATCCACATAAAAACTAATGAAAATCTATATTCAATTATAAAACTTACAGATATTTCAGAGAGAGCTAATCCTGAGTGTGGGTGAAGGGTAAGAAAATGAGCCTTTCTCATCTTACTCCTAAAGGTTTCATAGCCCTGAGGGTGGGAAGTGAGTTCCAGCAGCCACCGTGTCCTGCATGGAGGTCGCTGTGTTCCAACAAGATGCTTCGCACTTTACAAACATTAGATTTAATTCTCAGCACAATCTTTAGGAGGTAGGTACTGTTATCTCCATTGCGTAATGGAGGAGCTGAAGTTTAGAAAGGGAAACATCTTGTTCGGATGTCACACTGGTAGTGGAAGGATAGAAGTGGGAGCTCACATGAGCAAGTGAGCCGGTGCTCATCACCGCTGGTCTGGACAGCCTTGAGTAAGTAAATTGTCCTACATTTCTGGGGGAGCTTGGCCATAGCTATCAAGAGTCTTAGAATTTTGTATAAACTTTAACAAAGAAAGTCTACTCTTAGGAATTTTTAAAAATCCAGTATAAAAAAATACAGTAATCCCAAATATGTGTGTGTTAGGGTAAAAAAAACTCAGTCTCACTATACTCAAATACATAGAAAATAATTTAAAGCTGCTTTGCTTATCCTCGAAAGACTCTTGCTGGGTGCAAGTGTGGTGAGAAGGGGAGGCAACTTTCATCCAAACTGGAAATCTTTGTAAAAATTTAAACTCAATAAATTTGTACTTTTAAGTTTTGCTCCCACCTCCTTCTGTCGCTCTTACGACTGTGTGTATCAGGGGAGGCGTATTGTGTCCTTGTGACATGCATGTGAAGGGGACCTCTGACTTCCCCTGTCTGGTCGTGGTTGCCTGGTGGTCATCTACATATCATATTGGTGGCTTTGACTGGTGACCCATGAGTCTCATTTATCACATCTTGGTGTACACTGCAATTATGGCAAATACCTTTGGGCAGCTAACCAATTTTCTGTTGTTTTTTTAGCAACAACAATAACAATTTTGCATTGAACTTGAACCAGGATACCAATAGTTGATATCAGAAAATATTTTTAACTTTCCTGATATGTGTATATATGTTCGCAACCTGTATGTGTGTGTGGGAAAAAGGGAATTAGTGGAAGTGAAAGGAGAATATATTTTGCTATAATATCCTTTGATCTTGACCCACAAGAAAAAATACAGTTTACATCTTAACACAGTATGTATACATTACTTACATATAATTGGCCAAAAGTTTCATATAGCGTTGCTTTCTGGATGCAATATATCCTGATATTTCTAGTCTATTTTTTATTTTTTCAAAATGTTGGCAACATCCCACCAAACTGATTTCCCAAATCACTAACAGTTTGCGTTCTATAGCTTACAAGTCATTGTTTTCATAGCCATGTGTTGGATTGACTAAAAGGGAAATTCCTCCCGAGTCAGCAGGGTGGGGCTGGGCATCCTGGGCTGGGGTCTCCATGGCACAGACAGGAGCAGGGTGAGTAGCCTCAAACTCAAAGAGCAGTGCTTAGTGCCTTGGTTTGGGTCTGGACTGGTATCTGAAGAAGTTGGAGTGGAAGCAAGAGTTGAGGTCAAGCTTTTTGAGCAGGAAGGAGGCTTGGCCGTGACCCCAGACAGTAATAGGAGGGTAAGGGCTGAAGGCCTGGGCTGGGTTTAGGGTTCTAGCCAGTTAGGCTGCAGTGTGAGGTTAGGAGGGAGGAAGGAAGGCCAAGAAAGAAGCTGGGGAATGGGGGGAGGGGGCAAATGAACTCGGGGCCTTTCATGGCAGAAGTAATTGCTGGTCCCCCTTAATGGTTCCCGAGGCTGCCATACCCTTCAGGATTCGCTGGGGACCTGGGTAGGTCACTGAGGACATCAGTGACTTCAACTGGGTGGGGCTAAGGAAAAGCAGAAACTGACAGTTTTATAATTTCCATCCTTAAAGCAACTCTGCTCTTCCAGATTTAAAAAACTCCTGAGTGATGGTTCCAACTATGAGCTCTCTTTTTTCCCTTTCGTTTTATTCTAACCCATGTGCAAAAGAAGGGGAAACAATTTAAACTCAATTTGGCCCACTTGGTTCTGACTCTGGTTGTATGTGTGGCTAATGGAAAGAGCCTGCGTTTCTAAGGAGCTTAACCACAAGGAGGTTTGGAAACTCACATAAACACAAAAGAATGTATTTCTGAAAACAAATCAGAATAAGACTCAGAGTTCTTATTTTTCTCCTACTCTTTGCATATTAGACCCTTGGAAGTAATTGAACGTAATCTGAACGCAATGCAAAATCCCTCGCTGGGAACACACAATGAATGCAATGTCACAAAAATTTGTTGATTTCTTCTTTTTTTTATTTATTGATTTCAGAGAGAGAGAGAAAAGGGAGGGTAAAGAAGGGGAAGAGAGAGACACACATACACATTGATTTGTTGTTGCCCTTATTTATACATTCACTGACTGCTTCTGGTATGTGCCCTGACTGGGGATCCAACCCACAAACTTGGCGTATGGGGACTACGCTCTAACCAACTGAGCTACCCGGCCAGGGCTGTTGACTTCTTGCCATGTTCCAAACACTGGAGAGGGCATAGGAAAACAAAAGGAAGAAACAGTGGAGCTTCCCCCAGCAGTGACCTTGTTGTGGGACTAGTAGTGAGGACTGGTGGCTTTGCCTCCCTATGATCTGGGGAGCCCTTGTCAACGCCAAGTCAGAAGGTGGTGTGGGAAGGTGTTGACTCTGATTTTGAGTGGACCCAGGTATACTGAAAGACTCTTTGAGCACAGAACTCTGTACACTGTGTTCAAGCAGAATTCCTGGGAGGAACCAAAGCACAAAATGCCAAGAAGGGGCCTGAATCCTCCACACCATCCTGATACCTAGCCCATGGATGTCTTCAGGGGGATAGAGTTGTATTTGAGTTAGGATTTAATTGAATCAAATATCAGGGACCTTTCACATCCACTGATTTCTAAACCAAGCATTTCAACTCTCTGTGACTATAGTTCGTTTGCCCAGCAATTGTGTGTTAAATCCAATTAAAAAAAAAAATCCACAACAGAGTCCAATGGAAAATTTCCCAGTACTACTTATATTGGTGCTATGAAAGAGTTTTTATTTTTACCTTGGTGCTTTGGTCATAATGGCTGGGAGAGCCATTACTGCCTGAAGAGAACATTAGGATTCCATAACTAGGATTGGAAGATCATTAACTCTTAAACTGGTTGGTATGATAAATGAGATAGTTTACACGTTGTAGGGTAGAGAGATGCTGGAACTGGATCCACTTTCTGCCACTTCCCCAAACAACACCCTACTTCTGGCTGTGACCAGGAGTCCAACTAGGTCCTCGGGGTTGAGAGGAAGCCAAGGGTCTGAACATGGACACACCACCCTGGGTCGATTATTCTGGGCGTAGCTACTAGGGCAAATTTCAAACCAGAAAATCTGTTTACAAGGCAGACCGCAGGTGACGCATGCGTGTTTTAACAGGAAGTCCAAACTCAATCAAAGACCTGGCATGTATATCCCTATGAAAGAAGGGGAGGAGTCTGATTAAGGTATTTAGAGTTTAGGGTTAGAAAGTCTAACTCTGGCCATTGGGTGGTGGTGAGGCAGTGGTGAGGACTGTGACACCAGGCAGGCAGGCCTCTTGCTCCTGGGGTTTTGGGTTAAAGATATATAAGTAGCACCCCCACCGGGGCTCTTTCCCTTTCCATGGGGTGCCTTGATCTTGGGGTAGGACAGAGCATGCGTGTGTGGGTAAGGAGGCTCAGTAATAAGGATTCCAAGATGCAGATATAGATAACCTATATTCTGCCCCTTTAGTAGCTGAGGCCCCTTGGGATTTCATGGTAACCCAGAGAAGACAAAGTCAATTTGTTCCCAGAATCTTAGAAGATTGTTTACTCTTGATGCTTGAGGGAACAGGCTATGTACATCTCAAGTGTGTCCCAAAGGGGGTATATTTTGATCGAGGCTTACATAATCGTATAAAGAGTGATCATGTATAAATATGAAACAAACCTCAACAGTAACAGGGCAGTTATGAACAGAGTTAGAATGGAAGAAACAAGCCAGCCAATGCCTCCTCACCTCCAGTTTTATCTTGGATGCCTCACTTTATTTTCTCCTTAAGAAGCAGCAGCACCTGCCCATTAACAAGAAAGTTTTCTGGATAAATCTAAACTTTTCTTAAAACCCCAGGATATTTCTTGAATCTTTCCCTATATTTAGCAGCAGCAAATCAGATGAATACCAAAATTGTATAAATTTTACATGTTATTCAGAAGAACAGTGAAAATGAAATGTTTTAAGACCAAAGAAAGTGAATTATTATTGGATGATCCTGTTTGATAAACAAAAGAATGCAGATTGATTTGTGGCTGTGAAATAGAGCTAGTCCTTGAGAACAAAGAAGTAGTAAACCAAGAAGAGGTTTACTCCAAACCCCAACCCCTTAAGCAGAGAGCCAAGAATAGTCCCTCAATTCTAGTCCAAGTTCCTCTTTCACCAACATTTTGTCTTCCCTCCCAGTGTAATCCCCTCACTGCATAACTTCTCTACTGATGAAGAAAACAAACTCAGGATGGAGGAGGTGTGGGGTTCTTCTCAAATCCTTAGGCATCTTACAGTACCCCTCAGTTACCAAACCTTCACGTAGTACTTGTCCTGCTTATATGCACCAGAGCACAGCATTGCATTTCTGAAGTGGGCACAGATGACCAGTGTCCAAGGATCTCTCCTGATTCCTGGAAAGGAGTTACAGAATTCTGGATTGGACCATGGCTTATAGTCAGTCAGTCATGTGGTGCCTCTCCTGAGGCACTTACACAACATAGGGCCATGTCCCCCCAGACCCTCACCAAGACCCCCAGGACCAGAGCATCTACCCCACTGCTAAGGAGAGCAGCCAGGACCAGTCTTGAAGATTTAAAGTACACAACTGAATCCTGTCCCGGATGATATCTGGGATTCTAATGAATGAGGATTTCTAAAGCATTAAAAGTCTAGGAGTAGGATATGCAGTTCTGGTAAACTCTTGGGAGAACTCCAGCTGCCAGTATAAGCTCCAAGATCTATCGTTGATGATGATAGATCATCATTCACCACGGAGCTGTGCTCTAGAATGATTGACCCAGCTGGGAAGGCTCCTCGGGTTCACATAGGGTCACAGGATTTGGCTGGAGCCATCCAAGCCCAAACCCAGAGTATTTAGCCAAACAGAAGAGGAAGAGGTGATATCCAGCTGGCAAAAGATCAGGAGCTTCCATGAGCAATAGAGGCTTCTCCTCTCCATGCTCTCCTTTCCTCCATTCAGCAAACAGGTAGATGCCGGAGAGGAAAATATCCTTAAGGCCCTCACAAGAAGAGCTCAGAAAAAAGTGGTTCCAACCTGAAATCTGAGTATGATGACTGAGAACCACACAAGGTACCCTGAGAGCAAGGTGCAGGGACAATGAGCCCCATCTTTGTTGTCAAAGGCAGAGACTGAGTTGCATCTTGGAGAGTGAGTAGGAGTTTGCTAGCATGGACGTCTAGTGTCACAAGTAGATGGTAGGTGTGTATAAAAGAGGAGAGCCTGGAATGGAAAAGGGTTATTGGAAAGGTTTCTTTTTGACAGGAAGGGGCCCCATCACCCTCCTCACCCTGACCCCTTTCCCCATCTCCCAATTCCTTGCCCCTAACCTGTGGGCTCTACGCTGCTGCCGCATGAAACTGCTTGCTCTTCCCCAAACAAGTATTTAAATACAGGAGTGGGCAAAAGTAAGCTTACAGTTGTACTACAGATAAATAATACAATAATTAATAAATAATAGTGCAAGAATAAACTCTGTGTTTTGCATTCTCACAGCTATAAACCTTCTTTTGCCCATCCCGTATGCATTCTATATTTGCTAGAGAAGTTGAATGATTTTTCAAATACTGATTTACCATCCTTCAGGGGATTGCCGGATCTGTCTATTTTTCTGTTGTTTGCTTTTTTAATGTTTACTTGTACCAGTTATTTACATATCCTGGACACTAATCTTTTGCCTTTTATATTTGTTGCAGATAAATTTTCCCTCACTCTCTTCTTGTCTTTGAACTTGTTTATGGTATATTTTGTAATTCAGAATTTTAGGTACTTCAGGTAGTCAAAATTATCCTTTTCTTTAAAAAAAAAATCCCTACTTTGTGTGTCGGGTTGAATAACCCCTTCACTAACCTGACGACATAATAATCTTCTGTAGCTCGCCCAGTGAATTTGAAGTTTTGTCATCCCATCGGGCTTTAATACACCTGGGGTTACATTTGGCATGAGACCGTGATCTAACTGGCTTTTCCCAGTAAGAAACCCGTTATCACAGCATCAGAAATTGAAGGGTTTATTCTTCCTCCTCAATTTGAATCACCTCTTTCACTCTATAGCAAGACCTCACGTGGGCTGAGGTCTAGGCCCTCAGCTCTACCCTGTTGACTCTGCTGTTGTGTCATGTCTCATGCATACGGGGTTGTTATGTCTGATAGGGCAAGCTTAGCTCTTCTTTTTCATAATTGCCCTGATGACTCTTAAACCTTTCATCTTCATTTCATTTTTAAAGTCAGTTTTAGAGTTTTATAAAACACTCTATCAGAATTCTTCCTAGAATTGAAGTTATAGATTAACTTGGGTAAAGTGAGATGATATCCTTATGATACGGAGTCTTCCACTGTAGGACCATAACATTCTGTCTGACAGACATATCTGTCTAGATATGGGGCAGAGAAAAATAAATTCTCCTCGTAGAGCTGGAATACATTCAATGAGAATTCTTAAGGATATTGTACCATGAAGAGGAAGGCATAAACTCTACTTTGCACAGATTTGTCTTAAGTATCTATAAAATAGTCTGAAACAAAGAAAAATAGCCACAAATAACTCTTGAGAAGCTAAAATTAAGGCAAATGAGTGCATAAAAAACAAAATTAATCTGAAACCAGTGGAAAATGTTTGCAGTAGAAAAATGTCAGACTAAAAGGAACAAACTCTAACCTCAACAATTATTAGAATGACAGGCAGAAATGCAGAGCTCAGCTGAAACAGATCCTTAAGTGAAAGCAAAGAGACATCATAGCTACAGAAAAGAGTGGGTTACAAGTGATATGTTCTCTTCAGGTATACTTTCTTACTTCTATATTTTGTTTTCCTTCTTTTCCCCAAGCTAAAAAAAAAAAAAATTCTTGAATTTCCATGATTTGTTATTCATTACTTGCCTAATTTTTTAATTAAAAAAAAAAATGGGTTAGAATAGAGAAACCTACTAAGAAGTCACTGCAACAGATTGAGTACGAGCACTATGAAAATACTTATAAGCTAAATTGAAGCCATAATAAATAGTATCGGTAAAACAGAAGTCAACCTTGGGAAATAAAGAATCCCCTTCCAGACCTAAAATTCTATAATTTCATGTGCCCTAGAGAATATTTCTCTCTTTTTCCGGTAAGGGCTTCCTTTTCAATAAATAAAAGTCTGTGTGGTTTTAATTTATTTATTAGAATGACTAGTTACATTAGATTTCCTTACATGTTGAACTATCGATACATCCTGAAATAAGCTTCGCCAATTAATTAATTATTATTCTTTTGGATTCTTGTTGGATTTATTTTTCTAATATTTTCTTTAGAAATTTTGCCTCTATACTTATAAATGAAATTGGGCTGTTTTTTTGAGGAGGGGGTTTGTTTATCTGTGTTTGTTTGGGCATCTAGTTTAAGCTAATTTCATTTAAATGAATTGGAGTTGCTGTTTTTCCCGTATCAAAGGGATAATTTAAATAGCACACAAAAAATAGTTTCTTAAAGATTTGAAACTAACCTGTAAGTCTGGTTGAGCCCAGGGTTGGTTGGTTGGTTTGTTCATTTTTCAGTGTATGAGTGTGTGGCATGGGAGTGGGAAGAGGTGGGAAGTGTGGTAAAGGGAGTTCTTTAACAAAAAATTTAAGAACTCTAACATTTCAAATAATTTCCAAATTTATAGAAGTTTCAGATAATGAGCCTAATTAATGGATAGATTGAATATCAATTAATAGAATATGAAGAGAAATGATAAGAGGTAAAGACAAATGAACACCTGATTAAGTAATGTCTGCTTTCATTTTCCTAGATCAGGAAGTGTGCTGCACCACTGGAATGAGATCTATTACTTTGTGGAACAGTTGGCTCATAAGTTCATCAGGTGAGAAACACATGTGTAGTTCGCCATGAGCAACACCAGCCAGTATTTGCTATTCTACAGATTACTAACTGCTTCGGGAGTGCTTTTGGACAAAGATAGACTCTCAGATCTTGGACGAGACTTTGTTTTAATATTTGCCACATATTAGAATGACTATTGGCTTTGTGTTTTCAAGAGGACCCCAATTTGATTTAAGACCAAAATTTTCACTTTGTCCCTCCTTTGTTGAATAATATATTCTTCTAGAAGGATAATTAACATGCTCTTGAACAGTGTATCAAGCTGAAGCAATTGGCTCATTCTAAGAGGGAGTGCAAGGTGTGTGTAAAATGACCAATCCATCCCAGTTTTCCCAGAACTTTTCCAGTTTTAGCACTGAAAGTCTCACATTCTGGGAACTCCCTCATTTCTGGGCTAACTGTGTGCCCTATCAGGCAGAATTCTTAACATCACTCTCCAAGAGGGCAATGCAGTTTTAAACACCGTCACTATAAACATTGCAGGGACCTTAGAGGTCCCACTTTGTAATAAGTATAGACACCAACTAGTAAAGGAAAGGAGGTCATTTCACCCCTTAGGTGCAGCCTCCAAGGGATAAACAAGTGTGATAGCTTTCATGGAGGTGCTTGATGTCAGCTGTCAAGGTCTTTGGTACAATTGTTTCCAATTGTAAATTCTAAGGCAGCTCTTTTCTTGCTGATGGCCTCTGTAGAGTCTTCCAGCCAATATGAGTACCCATATACTTTTTTGAATAAAGTCCTTTTGTCTCAGAAGACAAGTTCTCCTCTGAGACCAGGATAATAGCAAATGTATACCCTGCAAAGCTGGTTGCTGATCTCAACATGTACCTGCCTGCCTGATTGGAGGGAGGTGCCCTCTCCGTGATACCAAAAATTGGAAGCTACAGCAGGAAGAGGCACCTAAACCCAGATGAATGAGAAAAACTGATGCTGAGAGGAGAGAAGGGTGGGGGAAAAGCAGAGAGAAAGGAGAGAAGCAGATACATTGGTGGTATTAAATGCAAAAGAGTTAAGAGAATCATAGAAACTTAGAATCGAAAAGAACAACCTACCAACTTCTGTGTCCTAAGAGGCATTCATTCCCAACTTGAATGGCTCTGGTGAGAAACTGCTGCTTTTTGAGGCAAACAGTCCAACAGTTGAACAATTCCAGTTTCCAGAAAAGTGTTGTTGTTTTTTGGTCATTGAGCCAAAATATCGTTTCCTGCGCTTTTATCCATTGATCCTTTGGAGTGATAGAAAATAAATCTGCCTCCAGACACTCAACAGTATCTCCTATGTCTCTGCCCTTCTAGCCTTCTGTTCTGCCGCAGCAGAGGAGTCTACTGGGAAAAGCTTTGAAGTAGGGCAGATGTGGATTTGAATCTAATCTCCATTGTGCAACCACAGTAATTAACTCACCTCAGCTGAACCCTAGTTTACATGTAAAAATTACCGGAGAAAACATGTGCAAACCAGCTAGCCCATTACCGGATTTAGAGTGGGTACTCGACACCTCTCTTCGCCAGTTCCTTCAGCAATTCCAGACACTTAAGTATCTTAGAATCAAAGAAAGTTAGAGGTAGGGGTTCAGAGAGCTATGCGACCACTTAATCCAAATCCTCTCATTTTATAGATAAGGAAACTGAGGACCACTGTGGTTGGCATGGCTTAACCCAGACCACGAGGCACTTTCTTCTGGTCGTCTCCTCTGGTCCTCCCAGCATGTGGAACTCCTCAAAGTGTGGCAGTCTTTGAGATTCAAGTATCCCCCTTGTTTCAGGCCAATCTCTGAATCTTAGTCCGTTTTATCCCATTGTTTCCAATCTCCTCCATGTCTTTATTTCTTTTTTGTGTTTTCTCTACCTTTCCCTGGCTCCATTTCCACTATTGATAGACATAAACTAATCTCTCCCGCCCCTCATCTAAAAAAGAGAAACACCAGATCTCTTGATCATGTCTTCCTGTAGATACTAACCTATTTCTTTACCAGTTTCTCACTGAGCTACACTTAGACTCGCTGTCTCTCTGTCCTTAACTTCCTATCCATCCCTTAACCCACTGCCATCTGCCTGTTATCCCCACCCGCCAGCTGCTTGCTCTCGCCCACGGCACCAAGTGGCGCCCTGGGGGGCAGGGCCAGTGAGCACCCTGCAGGGCTGCTTCTGCTGGGTAGAGGAGCCTCCTTTGAATCAGATTTCTCTTTCCTTGAAATTCTCTCCTCTGGCTTCTAGTTCTCCTTTCGTCTCACTGACCAGAGCCAAGCCCGTAAATGCTGATGTTGGTTTTAAATTTGGCTCGCATCCCTTCTCACTGATGACACTTTCTTTGAACAGTTTTATTCACATCAGTATGCTGAGAACTCCCAAATTATGTCTCTAGCCCAGACTAATATTCCAACGGCCCCTTGGAGACCTACATTCCCCACATTTAAAATTTATTCTGCCCGGCCGGGCGTGGCTCAGCAGTTGAGCATCGACCTAGGATCCAGGCGATCGGGGTTCGATTCCCTGTCAGGGCACACGCCCGGGTTGTGGGCTCGATCAATGACTCTCATCATTGATGTTTCTATCTCTCTCTCTCTCCCTCTCCTTTCCTCTCTCTAAAATCAATAAAGATATATTAAAAATAAAATAAAATAAAATAAAATTTATTCTTTCCAAAAGCCGAACTCTATATCAGGGAGACAGAATATTATAGTGGTTAAGAGCCCAAGTTCTAGAATCAGAATGTGTGGTTTTAAGCTCCAGATCCACCACTCTCCCAATGGGTCTCAATATTCTTTTGTGTAAAAATAGGAATAATAATAGCACTGACTTCATAAAGTTGTTCTAAGTTTAATGAGATAATACAAGCAAATCACTTACAGCAGTGCCTGGCACATAGTAAGCACTTGATAAGTTTGGCCACAATTAGTATGATCATTATTATTGTTATTCAGGACATGGTATCTTGCTGGGCTAGCACTGGTGAGGTAGTAACAGGCAGCCTCTGTTATGCACAGAGAAACCAAGCCTGTTTCAAGAAACCAATATCCAATACACTAGGTATTGCTTGGGCTCCTACCAAGCATTAAATACCATGTTAAAGGTTTCCAAAAATGCTTCAAACATATAGTAGGTAATGAGTGTAGACTTTATCCTGGAGGCAGTAGGAGCCATTAGAGGTTTGATTGCTAATGATTGACAAAATCTGATTTCTATTTTGGGAAGATAATTCTGGAAACAGTGGAACAAGGAATGATGACACGCAAGTCAGCCCTTGGCAATAACTGCAGTGGTCAAATAATTGAGGGCAAGTTCCTAAGCTAAGAAATGAAAAAAAGAGAGACAGATTTGAGAAATATTTAGGAAGTGAGAACTATAAGAATTGGAGCCAGATCAGGTCTGGGAGGTTATTGCATTGTGAAGAAATAGGCTGGTGCTGTGATGCGTGAACCAGCTGGCCGCCCAGAGAGAGCCCCCCAGGATGGCATTCTATTGGTGAATCTATGGCAGTCCGACAGTCCATCCCGCAGACAGAGAAGCATGTTTGGTCCTTAGGTGAGAGTTGTTCTGACTCCCAGAACATGTAAAATTTGTCAGTTTTACATTGACAAAGCTCCTAAGTACAGCCATACTAAAATCATGCCAGTGTAGTCATTAATAATGAGAGGTATAACTACCAAGTGGATTAGATATTCTTGTGGCCCATCAGACATTCTCTACTTATAGGATAACGTCCTTGGGAAGCCAAGTAGAAATTAAAAGCTGATCGTGATCCTGCTTTCAGAGCAAAAGGAGTTCATGTGTGATCTTAATGGCTGATAGGATCAAGCTACAACACTCAGACACTCTCTTCCTTTATAGGACATACCAGACGACTGCGGAGACACTATCAAATTTTATCTATCGGGATCCCCTTTTTATAGACACCATGCAGGCCAGTCCTCTTCTAGGGACACATTTCTTCAGACAGAGAACAGGCAGTGATGAATTTTAGCTTCCTTCCTTATAATCCGCACTCACTGAGTGGTGGTGTCAAATCAGAACCAGCCTCCAGGCAGACAACGTGGGTCTTCTCTTTGGTCCATAGCTTCAGTTCTGCTGCTGGCTAAATACTTACACCAACTGTGGAAGTCCCTTGGGTTGTAGGTCCTCAGTTTTGGCTGCTGTGATATAAAGGGAAGGGCAAGGACGAAGCCTGGAAGAAAATAGCATTCCAGTCTTTTTATCTGCCCTAATAGAATTTCTTTTCCTTTCCAGCCCACAGCTAAGAATGTCCTTTATTGTCTTCTCTACTCAAGGAACAACCCTAATGAAGCTAACAGAAGACAGGTAAGGATGCCCATCCCTGTCATAAAAATGCTCATCTTTTCTTGAGTAGTTCTCCTATTTCTGCCCTACTGCCAACCTTGACCTATCGGTCATTTTAATCTAATAGTTCTCTATTTTCACTTAAGCCTTGAACTTTGCACATTGACCCATCTGCTAGTTTACTCTGCGATGATTTTGATAGAATTTCCTGATGTTGGTGAAATTTTATAAATGACTAAATTACATTAAGGTAAATCTTGCATTTGATTGGTGACTTGGCCTGCTAACTTGGAGCAAAATATTAGCAAACCCAATTCTTGGGGGACATTTATTTAAATTAGATTTATTCTGTGGGTTAAGGTTTCAGGCGTATAACAAGCACATTGAAAGAAGTAAGAACTTGAACTATTGTAATACATAATTACTAAGGCAGGGAATAGAAAGGGAGGGTTTATGATACCACAAAACAAAAGGAAATTTGAATCAGATGTGGAAAAATGTTGTTGACATAAAAGGATTAGTTAAACATAGCTTAACAAAAATATTATTTGGGGTTTTACCACCTGCAGATGAAAACTATCGATAATAGAGATGTCATTTATTCAGTTGGGATGGCATATTGAGAGTGGAGATGACAGTTTTGAGTTAATGATACTTTGTCTACTCTTTAAAAAGTAAAATGGTCCCCATGAGAGAAGCACCATGGGGGGAACACATGTGGGACTTATATATGGACATGTTGGAAAAAGGGAAGGCGGTTAAGTCTAAGGAGGGCAGGAAGACTTTATTCCATAATATTTTTCTTCTAAAACTAACTAACAGGATGGAGTAAGGTGTCTGGATTTTGCGCCAACACAGCAAATCAGGGCTAGTCCTCATTTTTCTCTATGTCTTTGTTTCCCATTTGTAACAAAAAGAATACTCCGTGCCATCTAGATGCTTTCAAATCCTGTTTTTCTTTCAGCAGTATCTTTTATATGTATGCATGCCATTTGAGATGCACAGAAACCCCATTTTAAAATCAGGAGTTTCTGCCCTGGCTAGGTGGCTTAGTTGATAGGAGCATCAACTCATGCAGCAAAAGGTTGCCGGTTCAATTCCCAATCAGGGCACACACTTAGGTTGCAGGTTCAATCCCCGGTTGAGGCACTTATGGGAGGCAACCGATTGATGTTTCTCTCTCACACTGATGTTTCCCTCTCTCTCTCTTCCCCTTCCTCTCTCTCTTTCCCTTCCTCTCTCTCTCTGAAGTCAATTAAAACATATCCTCCAGTGAGGATTTAAAAAACAAACAAAAAGATAGGAATTTATTCCTTATTAACAGAAGGAGAAGCTGAAGCCACATCTAGTCCTAAGGATACCAAGCAGAACCCACACTGGTCGCAGGCCCCACATTTTCCCACTCTGTTTTGCTGCCTTATGTTAATAAACAGAGAATCACAAAGCCCAATAAACCTGTGTGACATTTTTTAAACATTGGCCAAAGATTTTAAGAAGCTCTGAGAAAGTGTCTCTAGTCCTTGGGTTACATTCAAGACTCCTAATCTTTCTCAGGCTTTGAATGGTGGCGTCCGTTATGCGGAGATGTCTTTTATTCAGAGAAAACTTCCCTCTCACCCATTCCTCACATTTCCTACAACCCGAGGCTGCCTAGCACTACTTCATGGTGACTCCACTTACTCCATGCCTAAGAGTTCCGCCAAGAGACCAAGTTCACACATCACATCCCTTGTGGATATTTTTTGTGCTATTGCTCACAGCCTCTGGGAAGTTGGGGAGGGCAAAGGGAGGGTCACAGATTTATAAACACTAATGGGGCACTTAGGTTTTTCAGACCCATTTTGGTTATGCTAGTTCAAATTACCCATCTGAATCCTACTTTCAATCTAATTGTTTGTGCCTTAACTTCACTATCCTTAGTTTCCTGTGCCAAGGAGAAGACAGAGGTTAGAATCTCCCGTTTGCTTGAGATTTAATATATAAGGGCTGCTAATGTAGCAAACAACTGCCAGAAAAGCTTTCCTAAAGGCTGTAAGGATTTCATGTGGTGGCTGCTTAGCCTAACCTAGGGATCAACTTACAAGGCATAACATGGTTTACTGACACATCCCTAACCTTATCAGCCTATGTGAAAATGTGGGCAAGCCATCTCTCTCTAGGATACTTTCAGCCTAAAAGAATTAGGCTTTCAGAACTTCCAATCTGGTCCAAGCTGGACTTTCATTGTTTTAAGTTGGTCACAGGAATTTGTATATATTTTTTCTATATCCCATTTGACCTTCACAACATCCCTATAAGACAGTAAAAGATGCATTATTATATGTAATAATTGAGGAAACATACAGTTTTAAAAACTTGTTTAAGAACAAAACATGAATTAGCAGAGACTCTCATTTCAACAAGAGCAAATATTTGGGGTAAATCAAAAGAAATAATATCAAAGGTATATTGTATCCAATTCTTGGGGATCAAATCACATAGGGGAAACTATGAGAAGGTTGAAAAAGTAGAATGGAAAATAAATATAATGTGACAAAATGTAGATTTACTGTTTGAATAATAACTATCATTTGTGTCTTTTATCTGCTAAGCACTTTATGTACTATTTCTTATCTACCTCTATACAACCATTATTGCTTCAATTTATAAAGCAGTCTCTGGTAATTTGTTTGATTCATTGTTTAATGTGTAATATGCCATTTTTCACTATCTGTTTTCAAGATTATTTTTTATCCTTAATTCTCAGCAGTTTGACTATGAGTGTCTGAGCATGGTTTTCTTTGAGTTCATCCTATTTTGGCTTTGCTGAACTTCTTGAATCCATAAATTTATGTCTTTCACCAAATTTGGGGAATTTGCTGCATATTTTGTATATGCTAGTCATTTTCTCCTCTCCTTCTGGGACTCCAATGGCACAAGTATTAGACCTTTTGATATGATTCCACATGTCCCTGTTCAGTTCTTCTTCAATCTTTCTTCTTTCTCTTCTTCAGATTACATTATTTCCATCGATCTATCTTCATGTTCACTGACTCTCTCCTCTGTCATCTCCACTCAGCCATTGAGCTCATTTATTTAATTTAATTTTTTACTGCAGATACTGTGTTTTTTAGTCCCAAAATGTCCATTTGGTTGTTTTTAATTTTTTTATTTCTCTGCTGAGAACTTTTATCTTTCTATTTATTTTTTGTGTGTTTATCATTACCTCATGCAACATAGTTATTATAACTGCTTTAAGTTCTTTATTAATTCCAACAGCTCAGGATTCCCATCTTATTTGTCTTCTCCCTTAAGAATTGGTCACATATTCTAGGTGCTTTGTATGTTGAGTAATTTTAGATTATATCCTAGAAATTTGTAATATTATGTTGTTCAGATTCTGAGTCATATTCAAATCCTCTAGAAAATGTTGATTTTTTTTTCTTTGCTTGCTTTAGTAAGAAATCACCCTGGTTAGATTCAGACCACAAGTTCTATCACTTCTTCTGTGGGTGGTGGTTTTTATTTTGGTTCCATTTTTAAAAGCTTTGCTAAGCTGCATTGGGTCTGTCCTCCACATGTGCAGCTCAAGATGAACCTGGGACTTACACAGCTTCATACACAGAATTAGAGGTATTCCCTTCTCCAGCTCTGTCCTCTCCAGAATTCCCCAGCACTGTCTTACCCACTGAGGCCCCTCTTTCCAAGTCCTCTAGCAAGAAAAATGAGGTTTCTCCTGGAGTTTTGGCCACCACATTGCTGTGTATAGTTCTCTACTAAGGCCACCCTTGGGGCAAAACCAGGAGTAACACAAGAGAAATAAAAATGGAGATTCTCTCCAAATTCTTTGAACCACAAGTTCCCCTTTCGCCAGAGGTCAGAAATATGGGGGCTTCTGCGCCTTTTAGGTGACATTCCAGGCCACTGCCATGTACTGAGACCCATACTCAGGTTAAAGACATGAGAGAAAAGGGCAAAACAAAATTTGAATTCATCTATGTGTGAGTGGTTTCTCCAAGTTTTAACAGACTGCCTTAATCCACCTGCTTTGTTTACTTTTCAGAGCCCTTGTGTGTTTGCTTTTTTATTTTGTGCAGAGTTTTGTTATAATCAGCAGGAGAGATGGCTAGTGACAAGTTTGCTCCATTTTACCTGCTGTTTACTTTAATTTTACAGGTAGTGACACTGAGATTTAGAAAATTTAGACAACTTGCTAAAGGCAAATAATAAAAATGGCAGAACTAGTATTCTGATTCTGGATTCTGTCCAACTCATGTGCTTTGCATTACATCATGTTGCTCTTCCAAGATTTCTTAGCTTCATCAGTTTGCAAAGCAATTGACAAATTTTAACAAATTTTTTAGGCTTCTTCATTAGCACAATAAAGGATATAATGTTAATTTAAGTACTCTTCAAATTAATCATTTTAATGTTAATTATTGCATATAATTTCCTTAAAACTCCCTGCATGTCTTTTCCTGATCTTAATTGAAATACTTTGAATGTTTCATCATTGGAAATGAGATCATGTCAAGGAAGTCCAACAATTTAAAAGAAATCAGGAATAGATATTAAATTTAATCAAATGCATTTTTGGCAGTTATTGAGATGATCATATTTTTTCTTTGACCTACTAATACAGTGAAATGCATTAAGAAGGTTTTTGTATATTGGATCATTCTTGCATTTATGATTACACTTGGTTGTAATATATTATTATTTTAATGTAGAGCTGAATTCTATTTCTGTATTTTATTCAGAAATTTAGCACCAGTATTCATTATTGTGAGTAGGCTGTTATTGTCCTTTTTATGACTATCTTTACTTACAGTATATTCTGTAATTTTTTTATGTTTAGCTAATTACTTCTATAATTTTTTCTGATGTATGGGATAAGGCCAAGATGAATAATTTTTTTCTCCAAGTGTTTAGCCAATTTTTCTAGCACCATTTGCTGAATTGTCTTTTGCTACCAATGTGAAAACTTAAACCCTTTCATAAACTTGGGTCCACTGCTAGGTTTTCTATTCTGATGTAATACATTTCCGTCCCTATGCTAGAACCAAATTACATATTTTAATTAATCAGTTTTAACATCTGGAAGACCAGTGATTCCTCACTTCTAATGTTGGGTGAAATTTTCCCTGGTGTTTAGTGTTTTGTTTTGTATGTTGTGTTTTACAGTGTGTATTTTAAATAATTTTTATTATGTTCCAAAATATTCTTGTGATTTTTCACTTGAATTGTATGAACAATACATAATAACCTTAGCAAAATCGCATTGCATTTTTGCTATATCTGCTAACACTTCTTTATGTCCCTCAGTAAGGTTTTGTTCTTTTCTTCAGATCAGTCTCATACAGTGTTTCCTAAGTTTATTTCTAGGCACTTTAAACTTTTGTTTCCACTGTGAATAATTTCTTTTCTGTTGTATTTTTAAAATTACTATTCACTATAGAGCAGTTAACCTATAATTTGGGAGTCCATGGGCTTTTATTGAACTCCACGAAATTTTTTAAATTTGCAAGTCAGAGAAACTGTAGTTTGTATCAGAAGAGGCTTATGATCCCGAAGTTGTTCAGAAAACTGGCTTGGGGGAAAACTATAGGTTTTATAAATTTATTTCTTATCCCATCATTTTAGTGAAACATTTTACTAGTTCCAACACTTTCCAGTTAATTTTGGAGTGGTTTTCTGGTAAAAACAATTGTACTATTTGTAATTAATGATAACTCCTGTTCTCTTTTCTAACATTTATAGCTATTGTATCTTCTTGTGTGTCTTATTACATTGGCTAAAATTTTCAACTTTTAATGGGAATGACTTTAACGGGAATGGTTTGTGTTTCTTAATTATGTACTTTATTGGATATTGACTTCATACAGATATTTTATCTACTATATTAAGGAATTACTCTTCCAAATTTATTTAAAATTTTTTGTATGAAATAAATGTTAAATTTTATTAAATGCCTTTTGGTCATATCAAGATAATTATAGCTTTCTTCTTTCATTATCTTTGTCTTGTCCATTTGAAAATTTTAAATAAAAAAGTTTCCTGATAAAAAATTAACTTTACACTCATGGAATAAATTTTATTTATCATGGTTTGTTCTTTCATTATATTTCTGGATTTGATTTACTATAAGCCTGAAGATATTACTTATCAACATTTAATATTAAGAGTGTTCAGGAATTTTATTTTATACTATCTTTGTCACCCTAGGGATAAGAGGGTTATGCGAGTTTAGAAAAATGAATTGGCAGTCTTTTCACAAGCTGAATATCTTAACTAATATAGAAAGTATGTGTTTGTTCAAGGTTTAATACTACTCAGAGGAAAACAATCTAAGCCCAAATCATTAGTAAAGCAGTTCTTTGACAGTTACCTTAAATTCTTAAGTGACTTATTGTTACCATATTTTTCACCTTGAGAAGTGGTAGAAATTACCAACGTATTGATATTTTAATTTTATAACATACTTTTTTAGTTTTCAAAATTTCTTATGTATCTGTGGTTATATCTCTTTTCCTGCATCATGTAAAAGTTTTTTTTCTTTTTTTTCCCATTCAAATTGCTTAATGGTTTGTCTCTTAAACTTACTCATCAATTCTCTTGTATATTTGTTTTGTTTTATGATTCATTATTTCATTCTTTTACTATTATTAGTTCCTGTCTTCTGCTTCTTATCTTTTATTTCATCTCTTTTTCTGGCTCCTTGAATTGAAAGTTTATTCATTATGTTTATTTATTCCTTGTTTAATAATAAAAGTTATTATGAATATAAACTATACTCTAAACCTCATTCTTGTTAAATATCATACACTCTGACATGTATCTTTCTCATTGTTAAGTTCTAAATAGTTTACATTTATAATTTTATATTGGATTTAATACAAGTATTTCACAGTTTTCACACTAATTTTTTCCCCAATTTCTAGTCATTGCATTTTTTTTTCAGAAAATGTGATTTATATAATTTCTTGTTTTAAAATTTAATAATTTTGTTGATGGACTAGTTTATGATTAAAATTTGTTTATTGTCCATGAATGTTAGAAAATATGCCTACTCTGGATTTCTCATATAAGCGGAGTCATGTAATACTTGTCCTTTTGTGCCTGGTTTGTTTCACTTAGCATGTTTTCAAGGTTCATCCATGTTGTAGCATGTATTAGAATTTCCTTCCTTTTTAAGGCAGAGCAATATTCCACTGTATGTATATACCACATTTTATTTACCCATTCATCTGTCAATGGGCTTTTCAGTTGTTTCCATCTTTTGTCTTTTGGGAATAATTCTGCAATGAACATTGGCATGTAAATATCTGTTCAGGTTTCAGTTTTCAATTCTTTTGGGCTTATACCTAGACATGGAATTGCTGGATTATATAGTAATTCTATGTTTGATTTTTGAGGAATCACCATACTGTCCCATTTTGTATTTCTACCAATAACCCACAAGGATTCCACTATCTTCACATCTTTTCTGGCACTTGTTATATTCTGGGTGTGTGTTTTTTTATAACAACCATCCTATTGAGTGTGAAATGCTACTTCATTGTGGTATTGATTTGTATTTCCTTAGTGATTAGTGATGTTGAATACCTGTTCATGTGTTTATTGGTACATCTGTATAACTTCTTTGGAAATATGTCTGTTCGAGTCTTTTGCCCATTTTTTAATTGGGTTCTTTTTAAATGTTGTTGAGTTCTAAGAGTTATTTATATATTCTGGATATTAATCCCTTAACTAATATATAAAATTTGCCAGTATTTTCTCTCATTCTATGGGTTACCTTTTCACTCTGTTGATAGTGTCCTTTGATGCAAATGTTTTTAATTTTGATGGAGTCCAATTTATCTAATTTTTCTTTTGTTACCTATACTTGATGCCATATCCCAAGAAATATGCCAAACCCAATGTCATAAAACTTTTGCCTTGTGTTTTTTTCTAAGAGTCTTATCTCTCACTTTTAGTCTCTTGATCCATTTTGAGTTAATTTTTGTATGTGATTTAAAATAAGGGTCCAGCTTCATGCTATTGCAAATGGATATCCAGTTTTCCCAGCACCATTTGTTGAAAAAATTGTCTTTTCCCCATTGGATGGTTGATGCCCTTGTCAAAAGTCACTTGACCAGATTTCTGGGTTCTCTATTCTATTCCATTGGTCCTTATGTCTGTCCTTATGCGGTCCCACAGTTTTTATTCCTGTGGCTTTGTAGCAAGTTTTGAAATGAGAAAGTGTGAGTCTTTCAACTTCTTTTCTTAATCAAGATTGTTTTGGCTATTTGGGGTCCCTTGAGATTCCATATGAGTTTTAGGATAAGGTTTTCTATTTCTGCAAAATGCCGTTGGAATTTTAATAAGGATTACATTGAATCATAGATCCCTTTGGATCATGTTGTCATCCTTACTGTATTCAGTCTTCTGATCCATGAACAGGGACTGTCTTTCCACTTATTTATGCCTTTAATTTATTTCATCAATGTTCTATATTTTTAGTGCCATTTCATTTTTTAACTGACAAATAATGTCCTCCACCTCTATGAATATTTTCCTGATTCTGAATTTTTCCTTTGTGTGTGTGTGTGTGTGTGTGTGTGTGTGTGTGTGGCACCTCGCTATTGCGTTAGAGATGGAATATCTTCATTATGAGTATGAATTAGAATTGTATGTTTCTTACATGAGTTAATTTCAAAAGGGAAATTTTCTCAGATTCCTTAAATTGGTCCTTTTCTTCCTAACTTCTGAGGCATTTCCATAGGATAGTAAATCAAAAGAGAAACAATTAAGTTTTTCAGTACTGGGTTTTGGGATAAGTTCTGTCAGACATCATGTAAATCTTTATTGAAAATGTGAAGATTCCAGGCTAAAGAAGACAGGAAAATTTAGACGTACATAATGTAATTTTTTTCCTGGAAAGGCTGAAGACCCAGTAGTATGTCCAAGGTAGGGAAGAAACTGAAGCCAAAGGAAAATGGTCAGGTATAGAGACATTGGATCCCTGTGTTAAGAATTTATCCCACCACCAACCACAGGCTTTTCTTCTCATGCCCTGGAATTCCAGGCTAGTAGGTCTTTCCTTCACCGTGATGTCAACAGCTCTAGTTTTGCAGAAATTCTTCCAAGTGTCTAGCATGTATATGGCATCCTTACCTATTTTCCAGCAGTGAAAAACATTTTCCCCTATTATGCTAGTTTAGCTGTTCCTACATCATTTAGACAGAAAGGAGGGTTAAATGTGTAGACCCAGTTCACTATCTTTAACAGAAAATTTCGCCAAACTTTGCAAGATTATAAAACAAAGCATAACAAAACAACAAGTCAAAGAATTATTTTATCTTATCCAGCACACCTCATTTCACTAAGCAAAATCATTCTCAGTGAGATTGAATTATGTGCCCAAATTCATATAAGTCGCCAGGGGCAGTAGAATTTTTTTAAACTCACAAAATGAAAATCTTTAAATCCAGCGATTGTTTTTCCTACTACATTCAATAGCCTGCATGTTCACTGCATGTGTATGCATGCTGCTCTCTTGTTTCTTATCTGTGGAATAATTAAATGGAAGCAAGCACTATGTATATGTGCAAATGCATAAATACATATGCATTCGTATGAGTCTATTTACAACCTTTTATTAATGGTTTATTATATACCAATATCCTAGAATTTTTCTCTCAATTATAATTAGAGAAAATGATAATATCTACCCTGTAAGGTTGTTATGGGAACTATATTATTTATTATATATATTATATAGATGAGGACACCGAGTCAGAGAAGGCTGAAGGCCACTCTGCTGTAAAAGTGTAGGAATCTGGATTTGAACTCAGGCATCATGGCCCCAATGTCCATACCCTCAACCACTGTACTACAGGGTTTCCCACAATTTTACTATTACATATAGCTTTAAGTTAAAAACAAAATCCAATTCACAATTCACCACCCCAAACCCTCTGGCTTCTTCCAGAAAAACAGTTCCCTGGGAACATATGCCTTCTAGACGTTTTATCTTCGTGGCCTTTTGACAACTTCAGCTTGGAAGTATCCCTCACAAAGAGGCAAAGAGGTAGCATCGGCACTTCGCAGATGGGGTGAAGAGGTTAAGCGTCTTGCTTACTGCTTAAGGAGTTGCAGTGAACGCCAAGAACGCTTGGCTCAAACTGCTGAGTGGAAACCAAGAGACCACACTCCTCTATCCCTCTCAGTCATCTTCTGGTTTGGTTGGGAGTGTGGTTTTGCCATTAGTGTCACAGGGGAAAATGACATATTCTGAACACACCACTTGATTCCTGGAGCAGAATGATTACAGGTTGTCGTTCCCAAGAGACAGTTCTAAAAGCCTTTTCTAAATTTAAAATAAGAGAGAGAAAAAGTCCTCAGATACTGCGTGCTTGAAAGAACTGGGATTTGTTCCATTTTGAGGTACTTTCCATTGAAGTACAAGATTTGCTGACAAATTAAGAGGCATAGAGCGGAGCATTTATTTATCTCCTGTCCTGTTGATTGAGAGACGATAGCATGGGGCCTGAGTTCATGAGCAAGTTCCTTACCTCTCCGTGCCTCTTGTTTTCACCTATAAAATGAATATGATAGTCCCTGCCTCATGGAGCTGCTGGAAGCATTAACAACCCCAGGCGTATAGCAAGTGGCCTTGTTATTATTGTGGTGGTGGTTGGGGTTTTGACAAACAGCTCAGGAATTACCCCAAATCCTCCTGGAAACCCCCCACCCACCCCCCCCACACACACTCAAATCATCAGAGCATATCCAACAGTAATTCAAAGAGTGTGTCCCCAACTCTGCCTGGCCTACCTCCTTCTCTGAAGTGTTTAGCATAGAGGTGTGTAGGTAAAAAATTCTGCTTGAGCATGAGGCCACATAAAAGTTAGCGTTTCCCTTGCCTGATGGCTCCAGGGCAACCTCTTCCACACAGGAGCGCCCAGGCAATGTCTCTAGAAGTAATTCTCTAAGGGCTCCTCCCACTGAGTTTCAGTGATGGTAAGAAGAACCCACCCTGAAGCAATTCAGCGGGGCTGGGAACAGACCAATCTGTGAGAGTCGTGTGGTCCAGCGCTTCTCAGGCTTGTTCTCTGAAGTACCCCTGTTAGTAGAAGAAAGTAAAAGTGTCCTTGGGGGTCCTAGGCTATAGTTTGAAGTCGTTTATTGAAAGCAAGAAAATTCTCTTAACACCCTTTCATTTTAAAAAATGCATGTGCATTTGTATCTTATTCCATAGTTTGAGTTTATATAAAAATCACGTTGAGTTCTTTCTCAAATTTTGGAGTACAATTTATGGTCCAGAAAATAAACGAACAACAAACAAACAATGTCTATGTATATTATGTATGTTCCCTGTGTCTTTGGGTATAGCACACTGTCCCACCCCTGTTTTGGACACCACAGATGTAAGTAGCACAAGTCAGACTTTGTACCAGGACCATTCTGGGTTCCAGTCGGGTCCCCCAGCACCTATGTGTTACTGCACTCCTCTGGATCTGTTTTCTCATACGTACAACAAAGATAATAATGCCCACTGCATGGTGTTGTTGTGACACTTTTGTGAATTAATGCATAAAAAGTGCCCAGCAAAGACCCTGGCACAGCACAGGGACTCAGGAAAGTTACTTCCCTTCCTCACCTACTATCCCTCATGTGGAAAATACATTTAAAGGATAACAATTGACAGAGCAGCACTCAGAAATATTCTTGTCTGATGAAGCCAGCAAGGCAAACTTCAGAAGTAGTCAACAGAACCAAAATATGGTAGGTAGGGTTTCTATATCTGAAGCTGGACAGACAAAACCAAGAGATTTTCTTTGACCCAACAAAATCACCTCCACTATCGGTCAGCGTCAGGCAGGTCCATGACCGAAGCACCTTGCTTGTCCGTCACCTGCCTCAGCCCCAGGCGTGGACTCGAACCTTAGATTTAGCGATGCCTCTTCGTGAACTACAGGTTCAGCTTTTGCTACTCACCCTCAACAATTTTTTTAAATTATTCATTATTTGAGTGCAACGAAAGTGTACAAAGAATAATGAACAGTCATTATCCACCACAATGCTAATGAAATAAGATGTTACAGGTATTAACATGCCCTGTGTACACTCGCCTTTCTCTTTCCTCATCAGAGACAATCACTATCCTGAATTTGGGGTTTATCATTTTAAAGGATGTTGTATATTTTTATACACCCATGACCAATATATTGTATTTTTCTCATATTAAATTTTATAACGAATGGTCATATTGAACGTATTTTTCTTGAACTTGCTTTTTATGCTTAACATTATGTTCCTGAGACTTTTTCTATGTAGATACATGTAGCTGTGTTTGGTTCATTTAAACTGATGTGTACTTTTCTATTGCATCAGGTTCTATTATAATAATGTACCATCATGTACTTATCTCTTCTCTTACTCAGAGGCAGTTAGTTTGCTTTTAACTTTTTGCTATTATAAATAACGTTGCAATGAACATTCTTATACCTGTCTCCTGGGAAGGGGTGGGGGTCAGAAGCAAGAATTTCTTTGTGATACACAACTAGGGATTGAATTACTAGGTCTTACAATCTGTGAATATGTAACTTCACTGGGCGTGATTTAATTGTTTTCCAAGGGGCTGCATCAGTTCATACTCCCACTAGTTATTTGTAAGAGTTCTTTTTGCCCAACATTCTCCCAGTGTCTAGTATGATCCTCCAACTCTTCTTCTCAGATAGACTGTGTCCATGTATGACTTGTGGGTTGGATTATCTGGCATGGACCTCGTGTACTTCTGCCGACTCTCACCTACAGCCCAATATTGCTCCAAAGGGTGATAGGGAAGTTCTTTGGAGAGAACTGCAGCCTCCACCAGCCTGTACTAAAGAGCTGTGATCTCACCAAAATAGATCATCTACCCTAGGGCTTTCCGCTTTCAGCCTTCATCCAAGAGGGTGGGCTCCACAGTCTCTGTTGCACAGGACTTGGCAGAGTGCCACTCTATCCTACGCCTCTCCAAACACTCATTGTGGTCAGTAGTACTGAGCTCAACTATATCAACCTGAACATTTTATATGCCACCAGCACCAAGAGAGAACCAGTCCCTATTGAACTGAAAAGAGCATGAAACTGAAGGTTCTCATGGAAGGAAGCTATATATTTGGGCAGCCCTGGATATAGAGCCCACTTTCTACCACTCCCATCTCTTGCAAAATATGGTTCAACTGGGGAAAAAGGTTAGTGATGGGGAATATCTTACAAGGATTTGTTTCAGAAGCCAAGTGGTGCCATAGGAAATGCATGGTGGAAACCATTGTACAAATGAGTAACCAACCAAAACAGAGCTGTATAAAGAGGAGTTTGAACAAATTCATCACATTGCCCTGTGATTAAACCATCACTCCTGTCCTTTATGCCAGCTTAGGCTGAAACCTTTGGAAATTACTTGACGGGCTTTTCTTCATGAATCTCAGTTACTGGTCTGCACTTAACCCCATGTCGCATCATGAACTACTCCTATCTGCCAAGTGTGGCCTCTCCACTTCCCAGCCAATGCTTGGGTTCTGTTTCTACTCACTCTTTCACCCCCATATAAAGTCGGATGCACCATTCTGAGTTGGAGGGGAGCTGGTGGATCTTAACAGTTCCACGCCTTCATTTTACATTTGGGAAATCTGAAGTTGAAATGCCTAGGAAGTGGCAGAACTAGGATGAAATTTCAAGTCTATCTTCCTCCAAAGTCTTGAGAAGAATGAAATTACCTTAAAAATGTAGGTGTGAGGATGAAGAGATCTAATTGAGCCCTGGGGCCCTCCAGTTTTTAGAGTTCTAGAAGAAAAGGAAAAGCCTACACAAAAATATGAGAAAGAACAACTGAAGAGGGAGTTGGAGAGAATATCCTGTAATGGAAATGAAGAAAAGAAAGGATTTTAAATTGCGGGAAAGGTTAACTGTGTCTGTTGCTGTAGGACGCTGAGTAATAAGAAGCCAGAGAAGTGACCATGGATTGGCAGTGGGGAGATCGCTGGTGACCTTGACAAAAGCAGTTTCAGCAGAGTTGTGGAGACAAAAGGGAGAGCCAAATGGGTTGAAAGGTGATGGATTTCCATTTTAAAATGAGGTGTAGAGACATTTTTGGCCCTTTGTATCACAAAAAGCACCCCAAACCAGGAGACTGTGAAACAAAACCACAAAGACCATCGTTGAAGAAACTAAGAAATAGTTCAATCATTAAAACACTATATATGAGGACAGAAAGAAGACAGAGGAGTGACAAATAATGTAAGAAGTGTGGAGAAAAGTCAGATATAATCTTGCAGAAGAGAAACAAGACTTGAAGCCTTGCAGAACCCTGGAAAGCTCAAAAACTGGAACTGTCAGATACTGTAAAAGCCAAGGGAAGGCTACATGATGAAAATTGGAAATTGTTTACAAGTTTATCTGAGGAAGCTATTCAACCTTCAGAAGCACCCACCTCCACTACATTTTGAAAGTTACCCTTTCTGTAGCTCCACCAGAGAAGAGAAGTATATTCTCTGGCAAAATTAAACAAGACAAGAATGGTTTTATGGTAAGACATCAGACTTGGGAGATTATATAGACATCTGCATAACAAACGTTGCTACTTCTAGCTCTCCTCCTTGTCCAAACACCCAAGGAAAGAGTTTGAAAACTGCTTCACTGTAGAAATAAGTCTCTCTGAAAGGGAAAAAAGTTACATATGCTCAACAAAAAAGCCTGTTGACAAAAGCTGGTCATCCACCAATCGGTATGCCCCACCATGCATATAGAGCTTCTAACAAATCTTGTAGTCTCTCTCATTCACTGTGAAAGATAGCAAAAGATCACTCCATTTGAAGAAAGTCTCCACCAGGAAAGACAGATGAGTGGGAAAATGAGTACTTTTTCAAGAAGCTGTGTAATGAAGAGGAATGCAAATAAATTGGTCAGTAGCCGGAGGGAGATGTAGGGTCAGAGAGGATTAATTTTTCAAAGATGAGAGATACTTAAGTATATTTATATGCCAGTAATCAGTCAGTAGCATTTTTCTGCCTGATTTGAGACAAATGTGTAGTCACAAACATTTAGAAAAAGACTTTACAGTATGCGTGCTTCTAGTTAGGATATGAAAAACCTTCATTTCCATGGTCAACCAGAAAGGTCCATGCATAATAGAAGTCATATGTTTCTATGGGGCCAGCAGACACACAGGAAGCACTGATGAACTGAATTACAGAGAAACAACCTCTTTAGAGCTGAGCAGAGATCTGCAGAAGCTTCCATTCTTGGGGGTGGATGCTTGGTCTGGGTATGGGCAGTTGGAAAAGTAGGTCAGCCATGGACAGAGACTCTGCAGAGAGGAAGAAAAGCCAATTGAACCTTAGACAACAATGTTTGCCAGAGGAATAGATTATCTGAAAGAGCCCCAAATGAGAAGAGAAATCTATCAGCCTTGCAATTCTACCGCCTCACCCACACCTCTTTTCTGCATTGTTCCAAGAAAGTAGCACTGGAGAAGCTGCTGAAGAGTAGAGGGAAATTGCATAATCTCATGGATTTTTGTGTTGCTTGTGTTCCAGAGTCCTACCAGGGTTAAATCTAAAGATCAAGCAAAAATATAAGAAGCTACAGCTCAAATACTGAAAAGACCATAAGGGCAGGACAGGGCAAAATGCTGAGAGTTGGATTACTAACAGGGAACACACTCTAATTAAAGCTGTGGCCCCACCCAAGCTCAACCTAACTCAAGGAGGATCTAAATAATCAGTCCCTCGTGATAAAAAGCTTGCACTCCTCAGTAAATAAACAAAACAAAACAATGTTATACCTAAGTTTCCACTTGCTTTTTTCCTGCGTAATGTCTGAAATACAAATTAAGAGATTATAAAACATGAAAAAGGGTAGGAAAACGTGACCCATAATCAAGAAAATGGAAGCAAACCACAGATGACTCAATTATTGGAAGTAGCAGACAGAGAGTTTAAAGCAACTATTATAGACATTTTAAAGAATTTAACAAAAATGGTGAATATAGTGTAAGAAGACATGAGAAATCAGAAAAAAAAAAAAAAAAAAAAAAAGATCGCAAAGAACCAAGTGAAAACTGTGGAACTGAAAAATACAATACCAACAGAAAATGGATTAATGAACTTAAAAACAAGTTAATATAAATTATCTAAACTGGAAGAGAGAAATGGAAAAGATCAGGAGGTAAGGAGTATGAATCAGGTCTATAATTTGTGGGATAATATCAACTGGTCAAATGTATGCATATTTGGGATATAAAACATAGTATTTCACACACAGATCCAAGAAGCTTAAAGAATCCCAAACAGGGAAAATACAATGAAAGTATCACCTAAGTACTTCATAGTCAAATTTCTGAAAACCAGAATAAAGACATAATCTTAAAAACAGTCAGAGGGGAAGGAGAAGAGACATATTCCAAACAGAGGAACAACACTGAATATCACTTACTTTTCATCAGAAGGGAAAAAAAAACATGCAATCCAGAGGACAAAAGGTTAAAATCTTAAGGAAATAAAGTCAACTTAGAACTTTATATCCAGTGAAAATATCCTTAAAACTGAAGGCAAGATTAAAACATTTTCAGAGGAGGGAAAAAAAAACACCCTAAGAGAATCATCACCAACAAATCTGCACTACAAGAAAATAAATGCTAAAGGAATTCTTCAGGCTGAAGGAAAATACCAGGTGAACTAGATCTACAAAAGAAAAAAGGAAGAGTAACAGAAATAAGTATTTTCTGAATTTCATAAAAGGACAAATAATAACACTGTTTTGGAGTTTATTACATACATAGAAGTAAAATACATGACAGTCATGGCACGAAGAATGAGAAGGGATTATGTGAAAGTATAATATTAAAGCCTTCTTCCATTATATGAGAAGTGTTATAATATTAACTTATGGTAGTATATGATAAAGAGGAATATTACAATCCATAAAGGAACTGCAGAACCAAAGAGAGGATGTTACTATAGATCCTACAAATGTTAAAAGATAATAAAGAACTATCATGAATAACTTTATAGAAATAAATTCAACAATTGCAAAGGAAATGAGTAAATATCTTTGCATGTTACTGTACATAAATTATACCTCATTTAAAAATATATAAAGCCCTGGACGGGTGGCTGAGTTGGTTGGAGTGTCATCCTGTACACCAGAAAGTTGTGGGTTTGATTCCCAGTCAGGGCACACACCTGGGCTGCAGGTTTGATCAACACCAGTCGGGATGCCTACAGGAGGCAACCAATCGGTGTTTCTCTCCTACATGGATGTTTCTGTCTCTCTCTCTTCCTCTCTTTCTAAAGTTAATAAACATATTCTCGGGTGAGGATAAATATATATAATGATCATTGGTTCAATATGTATCTTCATGTCATTAATCATGTTGGCCTATTCTTAGGAAAAGTCCCAAAGAGGCTATGGTTTATATATATTATAAACAAATGATTACAGTTGGTTGTGGAATTTCATGATTCCAAAAGTAGTAGCAACATGTCTTTAATCTATGTTTTACTGTTTTGTTCGCTCCGTGTTTTTGGTAGGCAATGCTAGAGTCCTAAAGTCATCTGGAAATGTGAATGCAGCATTAGTGGTAATAAGCAGTGATGTTTGTTTACTATATAAGTTGAGGCTGCAAAGGCAGCAACTGCAGGGCTTTTGAGAAAAGTCCAGCTCCACAGAGGCTCTTTTATTGGAGGCAAGAAGTCAGCAATGCAAAGCTGATGCTGGCTTATTTGAGGGGGTGGTGGAGGCTGTTTTTATAGACTGAAAATGTGGTAGACATTGCATAACCCAAGAAGGGTTTTGCAGTAGGTGCATCACTGGGATACTTGGGATAAATGCTTATTCAAGTGCTTCTTGACATGCTTATGTTCATCCTTTCATGTTTTCATCAACAAATATCCAAATGTCCCGACACAGCTGGAATCTCAAAAAGTAATCTTCATGAAGTGTAGAAAATTCCCAGGGCCAACAGTAAGTCCAGCAGACACTGTCCCACTTCTCCTCAACCCCACCTCCCGTCCCTATAAACCAGACTAGTGCTGGGTTACCATGCTTAATAAATAGTTGTGGAAATTAATGAATGGATTGATGAATGTGCCCAAACCAGGACCATTCATTCAACAACATATCACCTTCTCTAGGCCCATAATTAAGTGCTGCAGGGGTTGCAAAAGGAACACAAGACATGTGGCCTGAGAACCCTTAACTTCTAAGTAAGAACATTGGCAGGCATGTGCAACCACCAAGGAAAACAGGAGACTCTTTAATAGCAGCCTGCCTTCATAGGATTCCTGACCTCTCATTTCCCAGGAAGATAACATTTCATTTGGTAATAACCAAGTCATCAGAGAGGTTCTTATCACCCCCTTTAACAGATCTCTCTCCCAATTTTCTCCCATTTCTAAGAGAGCTAAAAAAAAAAAAAAAAAAAAAAATAGGCCCTTATCAATAGTTTCATTGTCCCAGAATTGAAATGAACCCACCATTCCCATGAAACCATCTGTTTTGTTTGCTTAGATGTTGTGGGTACATAGAGAAGGGGCAGGGAATGGGGATGTAGGGCCATAAGTCATTTGATCTTTGGAGAAGTCAGGGTGGTATCTGGGAGGCTATGAGCACTGCTTGGGACTAGTGACTTAATATCTTGCCAGACACAAAGCATCAAGAATAAGGACAGCTTCCAAACCAGCCTTTGCTTGTTCTGGTAACAAAAAATAGAAAGCTCAAGAAAATACTTATAAAGAAAAGGAAATAGGCTCAGAGAAAACACCCCAGTTCCCAGACTTTATTTGGCAGGAAAAGAATACAGTGAAGCCAAGGAACCTTTTCCATTCCCCTAATATGCTTTTTTTAACCCTCTTTTTAAAGCTTCTGTCTTAACCCAATATTCCAATTTTAGTGTTACCAATATATCCCAGACCTCACTAGTCCATGACCAAGAGTAAGACCACATTTACTTTTTTCACATTTACCTTTAAATGTCCAATCTCCTCCCCACTAATTGTCAGAATTTAGCTCCTTCCTCCATAGTGTCCCCCAGTTATTCTGAAGGTTCTGTGGTACCACTTTCATGTGTTCAAGAGCAAACTCCAATTTTCCCATCCCAGCCTCACCCTCTTATCCCAGCCTCACCCCATGCCATCTTGTCACTGTGATTACCTTCATTAAATTGTCAGCCTGCAGGACCAAGCTGCCCTCTACCAGATGACTGCCAGTGCCACCCTCTGCCTTCCCAATGGTGGACTTGGTGGAAGACACTACTCTCCCCTTTCTTTCTAATGCACAGATATATGCCCTGTTTCATTACCAAGCAACAGGGTTGAAGTTAAACTATGGCTTTTGATGGGATTTACGAAATATTGGGGTAATGTAAAGAAGTATAACATAGCGAATGGTTTATAACCACCACATGGGCACAGACTTAAGGTCAGTTACCAGGTAGGTTCCTGCCTGGCCTCTCTGCACATGGCCAAGTAAAGCTAATCTCTGCCCCCACGGTTGCCCTCTCTGCAGGATGGTTGAGACGTCTGTTCCCCCCTTTCACCTCTTCAGTAAATATTTGTTGAATGTCTAGAATGTTCCTGGTACTGTAGTAAACACAGAAGATATAGTGGAGACCAAAACAGGACATATAGGAGAACCAGAGGGGCTCGAGTGCAGAGAGTGGAGGTGGAGTGGTGCTGATATGGCTAATAGGGAGGCCAGGGAGCCATTCCAGGTAGGCACTAGCAGGCCAGGGCAAGATTTGGGGATTTTATCCCAAGTGTAATTGACTGTTATTGAAGGGTTATGAGCAGGGAAATAAATGGCATGTTTTGGTTGATATTTTAAAAACATTCTGGCCTCCATGTGGAGAATGAATGGAAGAAGGGCAAGAGGGCAGTCGAAAGATAGCCAGTGACTTTCCCAGTGGTCTAAGAGGTGATGGTGGCTTAGACCATGGCATCAGGAGAAGAGATAGAAAAGTTTCATGATATGTTTAGAGTAGAACTAAGGGCCCGGCCAATGTTGCTCCGTGGTTGAACGTCAGCCTATGAACCAAGAGGTCATGGTTCAATTTCCAGTCAGGGCACATGCCTGGGTTGTGGGCTCGATCCCCAGCGAAGGGCATGCAGGAGACAACCGATCAATGACTCTCATTATTGATGTTTCTATCTCTCCCTCTCCCTTCCTCTCTCTGAAACCAAAAAAAAAAAAAAAACATAAAAAAACCCACATACTCTAGAGTAGAACTAATGGAATTTGATGATAGATTATGTAGGGCAACGTAAGGAGAGAGGAGAGCCGAGGTGGAGGGTCAAGGAAGGCTTTCAGTTTTTGACTTGGGCAGCTGATAAAAGGTAATCAAACAATAGTCAGTGTATTTCCCAAAGTCACTTTCCACCTGCAAAGCATCTGTCGCCCAGGCCAGGGGCAGGCTCAGGTTAACCCCTTTTCAGTTTGTCTTTTAAACCCTTCAACAGCCTGGTGATCCAGCCTCACCCATGGCTACCCCATTACATCAGTTTTAACAAAAGGTTAATTTTGCATTAGACATCCTGCCAGAATGGACCGCAGTAAATTTCCTTCCTTCCTTCCTTCCTTCCTTCCTTCCTTCCTTCCTTCCTTCCTTCCTTCCTTCCTTCCTTCCTTCCTTCCTTCCTTCCTTCCTTCCTTCCTTCCTTCCTTCCAAAGAGAAACAGTTTATCATGGTTATTGAGAACACAGCCTCTAGGTTCAAATCCCACCTCTGTCACTTAATACTTAAGGGGCTTTTGGCAAGTTCCTTAGCCTCTCTGTGACTCAGTTTCCTTCTCTCTGAAATGGAAATAACAGTGTTATCTATTAAATAGAGCTATTATAAGGCATAAGTGAATTAATTGTGTGTGTGGTGTATTTCAAACATTGCTTGTCCCACTTTAAGTACTCAGATGGTATTAGAAATTGCTATTGCTCTTCACTAGTTCAAGTATTATGACAACTTCCCACTTCTCCAGCACCATTGTCTGCTAGGAGGCTGCTTGGCAGAGTAGAAAGCCTTTTTGAGTCATACAGATTTGAATTCAAGTCTCTGATCTTCTAACTCCTCTGAACCCAAGTTGCCTCACCTATAATATGAGGACAACCACTTTGAGTGGTTACTGTGAGGATGAAAACAAATCTTTGAGTAGTGGACATCTAATAAGTGTTAGGTTCTTTCCCTACTCAAAAGAAGTTTCCCTTCCTAATTTAAATAGAGCACCTCCACCCTCTGCCACTAAAGAGACCCCAGTGAGAGGAAGGTAATTTCGAACTTTTCATAGGCTTACAGTTTATGAATAAGGCTAATGTTTGTACAGAAATTATACTGTCTTGCCCTTTCAGCACAGTATGGGGCTATTTAAAAGACAGGAACACATCTTACATCCCAGAGAGAATGGTCCACAAAGATCCCATTTGATCCCCAGACCATTCATGTTTCCCACTTTCAATCAGACCCTTTCCTAATGCCATAACCCACTTCCTCTTCCTGCCCAAGGCCACCGTGAGCAACCAGAGTAAGAAAACACAGGCATCAGCCCACAGAAAACACTTGGTTGTCCTGGAAAGCATACATTGCCTAGACTTTTGTTTTTAAAGCTGACTACACGGTTTCCTTTGGCACAACTGTGAGCATGACAGAGTTCACTCCAGACGCCTGCTCCTCCCACCTGCGGTCCTTGTGGTGGCCTTGCCCTGACTTCTTGGTACTCACCTCTTTCTGGTTCACAAGAGCTGTTTGCATCTTGATATAAAGATGTTTAAGTTGCTGTGTGTCCCCTTAGGAGCAGTTGCATTTTAAGGCCCATTTCCAAAGTAGAATGAAAACTTTGTCTTATTAAAGAAATGGAAGCCCTAGCTCAGTAGCTCAGTTGGTTAGAGCGTAATCATCCTGATGTGTCAAGGTTGGGGGTTCAATCCCAGGTCAGGGTACATACAAGAACCGACCAGTGAATGAATAAATAAGGGGAACAACAAATTGATGTTTCTCTCTTTCTGTCTCTCTGTCTTTATTCTTCTCTCTCCAAAAATAAAAGAAATGGAAGAATTTCCTGAGCAGATGGAGATTCCTAAAGTATCCTTCCCCTCAGTCCTTGAAATCTCACTCATCCTGCGCTATGGCTGACCCTAAATGGGTAATGTGCTACAAAGACTTTCCCTCTGACAGGCTTTTTGGAGGACCACTGGGGCAATGTAGACTATCCACGGAGATGAGAAAAAGACTAATGCATATGACTATCAACAGCACAGTAAAAAAATGCTCTAATATGACTAATAGGGTTTCTTTGGATTTCAGAGAACAGATTCGTCAAGGCCTTGAAGAACTCCAGAAGGTCCTGCCAGGAGGAGACACTTACATGCATGAAGGATTTGAAAGGGTAATTTTAAAACAATTTTCAACTCCAAACGCAAAGTGTAACATGGAAACATCAACATAAGGATGGCTGATGAGATAAGGCTCATGTATTAAGGGAACTGAATAATACCCAATGGCAAGAGAGTAAAATAAGATTTCCCTGTAAACTTGTACGCTGATAACACTATCCAAAAGAACTGAAGAAATGTCCTTGCTCCTTCCCTGACACTGATGAAAGGTTTGTTAGTTAGCACTTGGCTGACACTCAGGAGTCATGCCACATGCAAATCCTCCCATTCCCAAGGTCACCTTTTCTACGTGTTGCTTCAGTGATTGAGACAGAATTTCAGTGACTTCAATATTAAGGAAGACAAGTTCAGTCTATGAGAAGTAGGACATGCATCCATGTTCACAGTATATTAGTTAAATGTCAGGGTAACTTTAGATGAAGTTCATCCATTGACATCCATCCATTGCATGAAGCATGGGTAGATTACATGAAGACTGAGCCCCGGCTGCATATCCAGCATCAGAGCCCACTGGCCAGTATGGGATTTGGAGTAGCAAACAGTGGCTGGCTGGCTGTCTAATGGCCCTTTCATGTGTTTTCCAGGCCAGTGAGCAGATTTATTATGAAAACAGTCAAGGTAAGACTATATTATGAATTACCTTTATGAATTATTTAACTTTCTTTTGTGTTTGTTTCTGAAAAAGTGCCTGGCAATTTCATGTTTCAAAAGACATATTTGATATTGACTAGAGTCCTTGGACACACACTTCATCACAAAGAAGGAATGCATTGAAAGATGACACATACGAGGTCCAATTCTACTATCCTATTGATGTTAAGAAAAGTGATTTAAAATTAATTAGATCATGGGCAATGCCCATGAACAGTTTTGTATGTTGAATTCATTAAATTAGTAAATACTTGAATGGGTTAGTAAAGTCTTGGATTTTTATGTCAAATGTATTTTCTTTTCCTTCTCTGGGCTCCAAGCTTCTTCATCCCTTCACTGCTATGATTGGATATGAAATTAAGATTAAGACACCAGTTTGGTTTGAAATTTCCTTCATTTAAATGAAAAAAATACCAAAAATGTACATAATAGAGTACTTAGCACATAGAACTACTTTTTATTATTATTATTGTTCGTACTATTTTGGCTATTATTAAAATTACTATAGTGTGTTTTATGAATAACATTTCTTTATCTAAGGCAAATCTCATTTACAAGATTCAATACTGCAGTGGGAATTTTTCTCCCAGACCTGTAGAAGTGTCTACTTCTGATTTCACTCTAAACTACAACAAATAAAACAGATCCAATATCAACACCAACACTTGTTAATATATTTCAACCATCAGCAATGTTGCTAGAAGCCTAAAAATCACTGCAAGAAGTAATAGTAGGTTTTTCCAACTCCAACTGCTTTAATTCAGTCAGCATATAAATCTAAATCACGATGGCTGTTATTCTTTGCCCAGCTCTTCAAGGGTGGTGCACGTGGTCAACTACAGCATGTAAGAAGGGCCCCTGGACAGCCCAGGTGGTAGAGTTTGTCCCCAGGCCTTGGTGATAGTCACATGGACTGTTCCTAGAAATAAGAGAAATTTGATTCACTGGAGCTACTCCTAGTTATCGGTCCAGAAACCGTTTCACCAGGTTTGGCTGCTTTTTGAGATAAGACTGAGAAACCCAGAGACAAAGCCCAGTCCCCACTAGAGTCCGTCTCTGCATTCTTCTTCGTGCTGGAATTGCTTCCAGTACCAAAAGAAAAGTTGCTGATTCTCACGATATTGACCTTGGGTGGTTGAGCTTTTAAGAGAGAGACTCTCAGGGCTGAGAGAGGGTTTCCCTTGGTGCGGCAGGATGGACTGAGCGGGTCTGTGTTGTGTTGAGCAGGATACAGGACAGCCAGCGTCATCATTGCTTTGACTGATGGAGAACTCCATGAAGCTCTCTTTTTCTATTCAGAGAGGGAGGTAAGCGACGGTCTGGCCTGTGTCTGTCCAAACAGGCATGGAAAAGGCCTTCTTCCTTCTGAAATGGGCTGCAATCTTTCTACTTGGCCAAAATGATGGTTATTCTTGGTGGGGGGAAAAAAACTGGATAAAATAGTGTCTTATAGGTAAATAATAATAATAATAATAATAATTTATCTCTTAAAGTGAATCTTCATGTCTTATACGTGGCAGATATATCTCCCTTTCAAAATATTTCTATATTACTCTATGTTTGGGGAGGAAATAAAAATACCTACCATGCCTTTCTAGGAAGCAGTATGTCGATCCATCAGTTTTGAAATACTATATATCATTTTTAAGCAAAAACATGTTTTTCTGAATTTTCCTTCATATTGTCTACTGAAAACAGAAGGGGAAAGAATTACTTGAAATATTTAAGAGCCAATCTTGGCAGAATATATTAATCATTGAGATTCTCACTCTAAGAACCAAACATTAATTGGAAAGTAAATTGTAATCTCTCCTTCAATATTTCTTTTTTTCCTTTTCTTTGTGTTCTCATGAAATATTCCTCAAAGCAAGTAAAATAATTCTCTCTAAATGAAACTCTCAGTTTGTATAAAGAGATTCAGAAAAGGGGGTTTATTCAAAAATTAAGCGATAGCATTTATATTTAGGAAATCCTTTCCTTTCAAGTTTCAGATGTGAGAGTTATATATATAAATGGCCCAAGGAAACCAGTTAATCGTGGGAATGTATTAAAGTCTCATTAGTGACAAAGGCTTATTCAGGCCAAATTAGAAAGAAACACAATGAGGAAAAAGACATGCAGTGAGGGAGGGAGGTTCTGGCTTCTGGGGAAGAGTTAATCAGAGCATTACACTTACCTCAAGCTCTTGACTACTATTTCATTTAAACCTAGCTCCCTCAGCGAGCAAGAAGTATATATTCATTCATTCATTCATTCATTCATTCATTCATTCATCCACTCAGTGTTAACTGAGAACTTGGCATGTGCTGGGCACTTTGTTAGACTCTAGGGACGCAGGGGTGCGTAAGACAGTAAGACAGTTGCTGCCCTCTTGGGCCTTACCAGGCAATAATATTCTGCTTGTTGAAGTGTCTGCTGGCAAAGGGCATGAGGAAATTATGTAGGTGAGCACATTACTCCCCCAGCACTCACTAGTACAAAGGATAATTCACAGTGGGAAACACACACTCCCTGAGCATTTGGGAAATGATATAATTTCTATACTCTAAAGCTGAAACTATGTCATGGGAATGCAAAATGGCTTATCTGGATGCCCAACAACAGTCAAATAAAGTAAAAACCCTAATAAGGAAATAACTGAATATGAAATAAATGATAGTTGTCAGATGCTTAAAATAAGGGTTAATAGAAAAGAATTTTAGGTATGGCATGGACAGACTTGGGAAAATATTTGGAGTGCCAACACCAATAGAAAGAAGGTTTCTGAAAAAGAAAGATAAAACTCGAGATATATAAAGAAAGTGAACCTTTCCATTTTTGATAATTCTATATAAAGCCCAACTGGAGGAAAAGTGTCACAGAAGTTGTTGCAGATAAAGCTGGAGCTAGACTGTGTCTAAAAGTTTGTTTTATTCTGAAAGCCTCAAGAAATATTTCTAACATGAAGGGAAAAAGATGTATGTTTCTGTGCCTTCTAAAATTCAATATTTGGCTCGGCCAGGCTCAGAGGTTGAGCATCAACCTAGGATCCGGGAGATTGAGGTGTGCAGTCCCCAGTCGGGGCAAGGCAATCAATGACTCTCTCATCATTGATGTTTCTATTTCTCTCTCTCCTTCTCCCTTCCTCTCTCTGAAATCAATATATAGATATATAGATATATATAGATATATATAATAAAATAAAATAAAATTCAGTATTTGTCACAAGTGAGTTTGAGTACTAACATAAGGGAGGAAGAACACAATTCAAATCAACATGCACATATTGAGCACCTACTGTATGTTTGCTATCAATTATTTATTAAGCACCTACTGTATGCGCCAAGGATTTCCAATTATTGCTTTTGATTCTGAAACACAGAAGAACCTGGAAATTGATTATTAGAGCCTTTCATAAATCAAATATTAAAATCAAGCCAAAACCTGGATGTTGTTTTTTATCTTGCCTTCTCAATACTTAACTGCAGAAAGGGTCATGGGTTCACCTACTCAAATACGGACCATAATCCCCATACCATTAAACCAGTGTGTTCAATGGCAATGAAAATAGCTTTATTCACAAAGGGCACTGACATTTATAAGCATGTGCATCACCCTAGACCTTGTGTGAGGAGCTCTGCATTTATAATCTTATTTAATTCCCATAACACTTTCCAGAGCAAAACCAAGTATCAAGCCCAGGTATATTGGGTTCCAAAGGCCACCTCCTTTCCATTATACCATGCTGCCATCACAGAGGAAGAAAACGTATGCCAAAAAAATCATCAGAGAAACAGAAAAGATAATCATTTCCCCAGAATAGGTAGTATGACTTACCTTAGCCTACAGTTTCCCTTTCTTCCCTTCATCTTTCAAAGACCATTTCTGTGGCTCTCTCAACACTTCCAGTTAGATTAATCACTCCCCTCATGTCCATTATGTTAGAGTGAGACATTCACTAGAGTATAAGCTCTTTGAGGACAGGGATTACCGTCTACATTGCAGTACCTGACACATAGTAGGTGCTCAATAAATACCTGACCATTGCAGTTAGTCTGGCTAATGCAAAAGGAGTATGTTTGCCACTGCTTTTTTCTCTAATGTCTATTCTTTCATTGCCCCAGGCTAACAGATCCCGAGACCTTGGTGCAATTGTTTACTGTGTCGGCGTGAAGGATTTCAATGAAACACAGGTATGATCATGGATTTCCTGCAGTTTGGGAGCATACCAGGTTTGTGAATGATTCGGTACAGAGTGTTCATCAGCAACATAAATACCCCTTAGAGTATTTTTCCAGAAATGCTAAGCAGGAGGGGAATTACTGGATGAGTAAGGAATGTAAAGCCATTTGTTGATGCACTTGACTATCCAGGCCTTGGTTGCCTTTCTTGGTGCATGCTAAATTGCCAAGGTGTCAAAACATCTGAATTAACTGGGAAAACTTGTTGGTTGTTTTTAAACTTAATGTAATAAATCTTTTATTATTTAAATGGCAAACATTCTTTTTCTTCCATAAAACATGCAGTGCATTTTCAATACAGAAACAGGAAATAATTGGCAAGTGGGCAAAAAAGTATGTATAAGTATATATAAGCAAATTGTGAAAATTTGCTAATAACCTAAATAAATGATGCTCAGTGTAGTTTGTAATTTCTTTTTGTTGTGATAAGATGGGATGGTGCTCATGATATGTTGTTAAGTGAATAAAATAGGATTGCAAAACATTGGAACTAGTATGAGTCCACTTTCTAAATAAATATGTGTATGTTGCATAGAAAAACTATGAAAGACTGTATATATATCAAATTAACAATAATAGAAATGTGATGGGTGGAGGATGGATGGATGGATGGATGGATGAATAGATGGATCATGAGTAACTTTTTAAAAAATTATTTTAACAATCCTGGGTTTTCTGAAATTTCCCAATGACTCTATGTTGCTTTTGCAATCAATAAGAATCCCGGCACTGACTGTGTCTGTGGCAATCACAGAAATGTACAGAGACCTGAGGGTAGGAAAGTTCACAGAGCAGTTTCTCCTTTCTCAGTCCTCTGCTCCACAAAGCAGGAGCAGCCATACCATAACCAGGGTCCTCTCCTCAGTGAGCACATTGGGCAAAGATAAGCATCCCCAATCTCTGTCCTCACCCAAACCAAAGCTTGAATTTATTTTTAAAGTTGCTCTGAAAGAAAATGAGTTTGTTTGGTTCGAAAACAGTTGCCAACAGGAATTTGGGTGAATGGGAGAAAAATGAGCCAATGGCCTGCCCCCAAATTCATAAATACACCAATCCAGGCCAAATGTTCATCTAGCTGGGCAATCTTACCTCTGCTCCCAAGGAAAAAAGTATTAAAACAAATGTAAAAGCTGGCACCAACCCTCTGGGCTCACTCCAGGGAGGCCGCTGGAAAGCTCATTATTACTGAGGCTTTTCAGTGAGGCCCCTGAGCCGAGTCAAAGCCTCAAGTTCCTCTGGGTTCTCAAAGTAAATGGAGTCCCCTGAACCCAGTGACTTTCTTCAGTTCTCCATGTCCAAGCCTGACACATCTCGTGTGTGTTTGTTCTCAGCTGGCCCGGATTGCGGACAGTAAGGACCACGTATTTCCTGTAAATGACGGCTTTCAGGCTCTGCAAGGCATCATCCACTCAGTGAGTAGACCACCTCCTCTGAGACTGGATTTTGGGCCCTGTCTGCCCCTGACCTGCTGTAAATACTCCAGTTCCATCCTTCTGAGGCTGGTGTTTTCCTTCTTGAGAGAACATTCCTCTGTATATCTTTGTATCCGTCATATCCCACTTCTGCCTCCTGCCTTTCGCATCTGTTTCCTTTTTCATTCTCCTGTGCCAATTCTACCCTACAATGGAAAATTAAGCGTGGACAGGAACCCTGCTCTGGCAGCCGGCCAGAGCTCAGGCTGCCCCCAGTTCTCACACTGGAAAGACTGTTGCTAATGGTACACACTTGATAGGCCTCAGCTTTCCCAACCGTGACTAAATGCAAGCTGCCTTCAGAGAATTTGTGGGTTCAACTGGTCTCACGTGGCCATGGGAGGTACTTTCAACCAGTAGTTCTCTACCTTGAATGCCCATTGAAATCACCTAGAGCAGGATTTTATAAGATCTTCCCAGGTGATTTTAATGGAACCACTGCTTTAGACCTCTAATCCCCAAATATTAGGGCTTCAGTGTTCTCCAGGGTTTGCACAATCACCAACCCTCCTTTCCATCCCAACCTGGCTTTTCATCACCCCTTTCCTGTGAATGAACAGAACACTGGCTTCCAAGGACTCTCTTTTCCACCTTCCATACAGAGGCCAGGCCCTTGTTCCACCTGGCATATCGCATGACGCTGGTCTTTAAAGCCTCAGCCAGAAGGTGAGTGTGTGCGCTGCGCCTGTAATGAAGTCCAGAGACGCTATAGCCTCTGCCTCTTAAGTTTTGGGACCAGGCAGACAGCCAGTGGTTTCTCCAGGTGGAGCTCACCAGGCTCCATACTCAGGGTTTAGGAGGCCAATGCTGAACTCAGAGGATCACTGTCCTCTTAGATGGAGTCTTGGCACAGAGGTTACCAGCCAGGGGCTCAGGACCTGCCCAGCTCCCCGAGACTGACCTAAGAAACCTCCAGCATGGATGTGCCTTCATGTTCCCTCTCCCTCCCTCCAAGGTTTGATAGGATCTGGTCAGCCCAGAGTTTAAATGCTCGCCCAGCAAATTACCACTTATAGATCCTTAGATGAGTCATTTCACTTATTTTCTTATTTGTATAAGGGATTGATGATAAGACTTATATTATAGATTTGTTTAATAACAAGATTGCAAGATATAACACTGGTGGTTTTTCCAGGCACACAGCTGGTTCTCAAGGCATATGAATTATTTCCTCTTTCATGTCCCTTCACCATCACATGAGAAACATTAATGTCAGATTCCCCTAATTCTCTAAATTTTCGTGAATATATATAAAAATCACCTGGGAATCTTGTTTGTAATACTCATCCCCAGGCCCTATTCCCAGGAATCTGTATCTTTTAAATCTGTACTTTTAAATAAAGGCCCCAGGTGTATTTCCGAATGTTGATACATGTGACCTTAAGTTTTCAGATTTGTGAAAAATAATCCCACCTCAGGCTGGGAACTCCTTTCTTAAGCATGTACATGTGACAGGCATCTTCTTCCAGATGTGTTTGTTTGCAAGGAACAGAAACTCACTTAAACTCCCTTAACCAGAAAGTGGAAGTAATTAAAGGGATAAAGAACTATCAGTCCCAATTGTGGATTCCCAGGTGAGGGGCCCCTGCTGTAAATAATTTCTGGGGTCAGGGTGGCATACTTGACAATATAAGCAACAAGAATGGCAATAATCATATAAAACAACATCCAAATGGTGCAAGACATGATTAATAGCAGGATCTAGGCCTGATTGTGAATCCTTTGGAAGCTCAGGGGTGGATGCTTGTGGACTGGAGCCTTCATGAGAAACTGGGGCAGACTTGAGCCCCTGAACCACTGAGGAGGGGTGATAGGGAGCACCAAAGAAGAGATGACATGACCTCAGCCCAGAGTAAAGCATATTCCACCGACAATAATAATACCTGCCTGTCTGGTGGGAGAGTTTGAGTAAAGGAGTCAGGAGTAATGTGACATTGGGTTGGAACCAATTGGCAAGAGCCTTAAAGAGGCTTTAATTTCAACTTAGTGGGTGCAATCACTGAAACATTTTGAATATCTAACAAGTGATATTTAAGAAGAGAATCTGATGACTGTATATAGAAGGAAGACTAGGAAGAGCCAGAGGCAGGAGCTTAATCATGAGGCGACTGCAGAAGCCCTGCCCTCAGATGGCTGGATTCTAAACAGGGACATGTGTCTACATCATTCAATAGTTGGTTCCTCCTCAAATAATTTGAATTATTTTTATTATATAATAAAAATTATAATTTTTATCTGCATAAATCTCTGTTGTCCCTAAATATTTCAACCTTAGCAACTCACCCAAGCTCAACTTGAGTCAGGGTGTTTATAAAGTTCTCCTCCCCCAAATGGAAACAACTCAAAGATGTTCAAGAAATTTTAGCAAAAACATCTCCCAAAAAGGGAAAAATAATAATAATTTGAGACTCCAAACTTTTAGCTGAATGATAACATTCTTAGGAGCTTTTATCTGGGAGTTATGCTAGTGGTTTCAATCCTTCCAATATGTGAAACCTGTATTTATGGTAGTTGTTAATTTGTTTGCTTGGACAGAGAAACAGGGACAAGCGCAGTAGGGCTCATCTTTCTCAAGTCAGACAAATAATTATGGCCTAAAAGTTGGCTATTTTTAAGAAGTAAGTTCATTTCTCCTTCTGGATACTGAAAAGAAAGCTCTCGTTTTTCCCCCCATGTGAGGCATCTAATACAGCTCGTTCCCATGGATGTTGTTTTGTGGCTGATTATTTTCTCATAATAAAAGAGGACTGGGCTTAATTATCCAAAATAAGAGTACAGGGCAGCTTTCAATAAGGTCAAATGGTTTATAAAGTCCTCTACCCATAATGACCTTAATTTTAAGATGCAGGGGCTAGTATTTATTTACTCATCAAGTGCTCATTGAAAACCTCTTATGGTGGAGTCTGGCCATTCAATTACAAGTAAAGCAGACAGAGAGACTCTGCCCTGGTGGAGTTTATAATCTAGTAGGAGGGATACATTAAAAACAAGCAAATCAATATGTATCATTAAAATTGGGATATATGGTATAAAAGAAATAACATACTACAGTTCTGAGATTAAGAGTGAAGGGGCTGACAAAGAATCCAGGCTCTTTTGAGGAGATGACCTAAGGGATGAAATGGAGCTATTCATTGAAGAGCATGGATAGAGTATTCCTGGCAGAGCAGAGCCCTAGGGTGATGCAGAGAAGAATGTAAGAAGGGCAGTATTTAAGGTGGAGAATGGCTGAAGATGAAGTGGAGATGCAAGCAGAGGCTAAATCACATGGCGCCCGGAAGGCCACGGTAGTTTACTATAGGAACTGTGAGAAGCTGTAGCCAGGCACAAAGTCTGGCAATAGAACAATCATGCTTGGAATCAAGACTCTTGGGGAATCTAGAGATCGTAGCACTTTACCCATATGCCCTCTAGATGACAAATAAATAAACACTGAGGATCAATAATAATTAGGCCTGTAAAGAAGAAGAAAAAGCACTATGATTTATTGAGCATCTTCTCTGCACCAACTCCTCTGCTATGCACTTCAAAAACCCTCCCTGAAGAAGAACTCATTATTCCCAGATTACAGGTGAGGAAACTGAGGTGCAGGAAGGTTGAATAAACCACCCCAAGTCTGCCTGCTCATATTTTTCAAAGTGCTCTCATCTGTTTTCCATTTTAGTCTCCCACCCGTAGGACATAGGGAAAAGGCAGAAAGACATCAACAGCTGCAGATAACTGATTTAGGGGCCAAGCATTGTTCCTTTATTCCATTTAGCATTATCCCATTTAAAAATCATAACAACCCTGTGAAGGAATTACAGTGGTACCTCGGTTTTCGAATGTAATCCGTTCCAGAAGACTGTTCGAGTTCTGAAACAGATAACCGAGGGATCCACAGCCAACAGCGAGGCCTCAGGATCTTGCCCTCAGTGGAAGCCGTGTGGCATGTTTGACTTCCGAGGCGTGTTGAAAAACCGAAGCATTTACTTTGGGGTTTACAGCATTGGTAACCCGAAATGTTCGTCAACAGAGACGTTCGAAAACCAAGGTGCCACTGTCCTCTTATTCCCATTTTTACAGGTGAAGGAACTGAAGCTCAGATAACCTACTCAAGAGCACACAGGTCTAACGGGGAGAGTGAGGCTAGAAGCCAGTTCCTTGACTCAAGAGTCTTCTTCTCCCACCTCATTTCCTTAGGAAGATAAAAATCAGAAATGCCACCATTTAGTGAGTTCTCATGTGCTAGACACCATGCAAATCATTTCACATAATTATCAAATTCTCATGACCATAATTTAATGTAGATGTTACTCCCTCTGCAGAAGCAGACACTCTAAAGGAGAGAGAGGTTAGCTAACTTGTCCAAGGCCACACATCAGTGGGCTGTCATCCAGAATAGACCCGGGTCTGTCTCTAATGGCCATGAGGAGAAAGGCCACAAGGCGCTAGTGAATGATGTGGCCAGGCCAGGAAGCAGCTCCATTTTAGAGAAGGAGACACTGACAACCAAAATTGTGAAGTGGCTTGACGCAGTTCACCAAGTTACAGCAGAGGCCAGACGAACCCATGTGGTCCAACCTGAGTGCACCGTGTGTGGGCGGGAGGGCTCTTTGCCTTTTACTGCTGGGTGGAGAGCATCTCTGAAAATCCCAACTTCTGCTCAGCGGATGGATTTCCGTCATCATGAGAAGCTGGCCGCCTGACACAGGCTGGAAGGAACATCTTTCCCTCCACTTGATCAGGACACTACCTCTGAGGACAGTATTATATCCGGTTGATAAAATTATAAGACAAACTTTGGTTGGGTGGAAGATTGCAGCCCTTTAAACCAGCAACACTGTAAAGGAAGAAGCTATTCCTTTGCCTTCTGTTACTGTGGCTTCTTCGGGGAATTTCCAGTGACCACAACTGGTAAAGGCAACGCCAGCCCTCAAATGAAAATATGCCCAACCAGGCTCCGGATCTTTGTTTGCTTTATCAAAAGTGCTGCCGGCAGTGAAACGGGAACCTGCCTGGAAGCTGGGTTCAGATGACACTGAGATGGGTCTGCAGCTTTGAATCCCAGCACTTGAAATGCCAGCTCCTCCTCCCAGCTGTCCCCACCTTGTGTGCAATTGAGGGCAGTGCCTGGAACCAAGCTCACTGTCTATGAGAAGAAAAGCTCAGTTACTAGCACCCAGCCATCTCCATCTAGGAGCGTTTCCCTGAAATAAATATTTGGGCTTGCGTCGGCCTTCCTATTAATGGGAGGGTGAGTCAGCTCACAGAGCTTTCCGCATGTTTGATCAACATCAAGTATTGAGCAAACAACTATATTTGCAAGGATTTCTTGCAAGTTTTGGCATGAACGTCCTTGTTAACGAGCAAGCTGTAAGATCGGCAAAACTGAGGAGTAAATCTATCCCACGGTGTATATGTATTTATTTTATTTATGAAAACCATATCCTGTTCTGACCTATCCCTTCTGTTCATGGGAAGGTGAAAGGAGTGTAGTCCCTAATGTGGCCCGGATCCTAGCAAAGCTACGACAAAAGGCAACACCAGTCTTCCAGGCCCTGCCTCCCGCCTACTCTTCCAAGACCCCACTAGGAGCTACTCAGGGCTTCCCCCGAATCACAGTCTGCATCACATCCCCACAGTCCTGGAAAGTACCTGTCTTTACAGAGCTAATCCTCTTTCCAGAGCTCATTAGTTCTGCATTTCTGCTGCAGCCGCCCTTCTTTTCAGTCAGGCTTATGTGACCGGGATAATCAAATTGACCCCCCCTTCCCCTCCTTCGCGCCATCTGAATGCTGCCTCAAGGCCCTAATCCAGTCGTCTATTCTCCAGGGAGCCTGCCCTGGTCACTTCTCCACCACGAACCTGCCCTGCCTTGAACTCCAGCAGCACCAAGTGTTGGAACCATTTGCCTGGCTCTTGGATCTTTTTCATGCTCTGTGCCATTCCTCTGGGCCAGCTGCTAAATTGTGTGATCACAGAAATTGACCCATTTGTCGTATTTCCCATGGTGTCGAAGGCCATGCTGTGGCCATTTATTCATTGTAAAGCAGCCCAGGGGGCAGCATGCCCTTCACGACATACACTGCATGACAAGGGGGTATGTTTGTAGCTCTGTGTCTTATAAAACCCCCTCGGTCCTTCCCCCAACCTCTCTTCCAAGATTATATCTGTAAAAGATGGCATTTGGGGCTCCATGCACATTTGCAGGCCTGGGAAACAGAAATAGAATCAATTGTAGTTTCCGTAGTGAGCAGAAAATATTTCTTAAAAAATTAATGGCCTCAGCAGTCATTAATTAGACTCAGACTTTGCAGGCATTCAGGCCAGGCATTTCAACTAAGCTATTATTTCTATTTGGCTTATTAAGAAGTTCATATGTAATAAAAATAATAGCTTGAAAAAGCTACAAAGATTGCAGAAAGCGACGTTCAATTAATCCTCAGCACACACACGCCCCCCACCTCCACTCCCCCAGCTCTGCCTCCTACATCTAGGAATCTGTTAAGGTCCATTGTGAAAGCAACGGCAGAATTTAGAAGGAAATCCAGTGAAATGCTCGCTGCAGGGGTCAGCGCCCAGGGAGGGCCACTGGCTTCGCCAATATTCAGGTCAGCAAGCTCATCTTACGAAATAAACCACGTTTTGAAATTCACAGCTATCTGAGCTTTCCTTCTGAAAACAGGAGAGGAAAGCGGTTTTTGGGGGGGGGGGGGAGGATTTCCTCAGTTTCAGAATCTCCTTTGTCCTATGCTCCTTCACACCACACTCTCCCTGAGTGTGAAACTAACCATTCAATGAATGAATAAAAGAGTCTGGTTTTTTATTAACACACACACACACACACACACACACACGCACAATTATCTAACAGGAAATGGCCAAGTGAATAAAGATTGGTTATTTTTTGGGGAGGGAGGCAGAGCAATTAGAAAAAATATTAGGTGTGCCTGTGGCAAAGAATGTGTTCCTAATACTCTATGCAAACTTTTATAATCCTTTAAGGGTTCTTGCAAAATCTCTGTATAAACTGAGAACTTTATGAAAGAGGACCTGAGGTTTTTAGATTCCAAAAAACTAAACTCTTATATACAACCTGAAATGGTCCACAATGGATTTCACTTTAAATATACTGAGTAGTTCTTATTACTTGGCAAAGTTCTTTCACATCTGCTTCCTCTCTTCCTCTGCCAGCGATCTAAGGAGATGTGCAAAAGTAAGTATACCAGTAGCAACACGTCGCATTTATATAGTTCTTTATGGATTTCAAACATGTTTCCCCATATATCTTCGTTTTGAAATCTTTCCAAGAGGTGGCAGGATACTATTATTAGCCATCTTTTTCTTTTTCCAGCAAATTAAGCATGAAGCCAGTGCTGCTGATGGGTTATAAGCATCTATGAGCTGCAATCTTGGCCCAGTAGAAAGAGCAGCAGTTGGGGTGATAACAAAACTAATAGTAACAGCTCCATGGTTTGAGGACCGAATATACAGGAATGGGCAAAAGAAGCTTTGCAGTTGTTCATACGGAAAATATTACAGTAATTAATAAGTAACAACACAAGAATAAACTGTGTTTCGCATACTTGCCACCGTAAACCTACTTTTGTATGTCAGACATTCTCCTAAGTGCTTTACTACTACGGTTGTTCTGAACACGTTTCTTGGTGACTTTTTTTCATGAAGGGCACTTTCTGGCTGGTGGCCCAAGGATTGTCAATAACTGTCTATTGACCAATCACATCTGTTTGACCTGTCCATAAACGGAAACCTTGTCAGATTTCCGTGAATCTCTCTCTCTTCCTTGCCTTTCAATCTGAGTGCTGCCACCTAAGTCCAATTCACTTTACAAACTAAGTGTCTCTGCATTCACATCCATTACTCATTTTACCATCACATAGCCCTATAACCCTTTCAGGTCAGTGCTTTTCTTACCCCATTTTACAGAAGGGGGAACTGAGGTTCAGAGTTTTGATAACTTGTCCAAGTCCACATGGCCAGTAAGGGGTAGAGTTTAGATTTTGAACATAAATCTATTTAGAGCCCAAATCTATCTGCCCCCAGGGCCCAAGTACTTAACCTTTAATAACAGCTCCCATTAGCTGAGGACTTACTCAGCAGGTTCCATGCACTGCTCTGTGGGCTTTATCACGTTACCTCATTCAGTCTTCCCAACTCAGCAACCTTACTCGGTAGGTACTGTTCCTATCCCACTTCTACAGCTGAGGAAACAGAGACTCAGAGAGGTTACACAACTTGCCCAAGGTCACATGCTCAGGAATGAGCTGCCCCAAGCAATAGGATTCCAGATTCTAAAATGTTACTCAGTATGTTAAATTGGTCCCCAAAATTGGGGTTCAGAAAAATTAAAGGATTTGTCAAGGACCCTAGCTCAAGTAAGTACAGGATCAGGGCCAGGACCTAACCCCTCACATTGGATTATATTTGAGGCAAGTCGTGGTCTAACGAGTCTCTATTACAGGCCAATTGTACTCTCAGCTCTGACATCACCCTGATGTCAGAGTCCCTTCCACTCCATCTAGTGATTTCATTCCAGCGATGATTCCCCAGTGCTATGTCCACACCTCTTCCATGGCTACCACTGCTCTGATGGAGCAACGCACCCTTCGCCTCCCTCCCCCCACCCAACCTAGTCTCCAGACCCTAAGCTGATCTGCGGTGGGGAAGTTCAAACAGACTGATTACCGTACAGTCTGGGCTGCTAATAACCAAGGGAACCCCCCAAATCCACTCAGTGCCACTGTGGCTTCCTACCTTTTGAAACCAGACATTTCAAGCTAATAGAAGCCACAGTGCCAGACGAATCCTGCCCATCCCCCTCACTGATAAATTTTACTCTATTGGCGGCAATGCATTCCTTCCAGATGTTTTAAGTTAAGATTGGGAAAGTTATGTTTTTACTGGATTGAATCACAGCGCTTGGCTGACATTTTTTGGGCCTTCATACACTCCTTAGATTTATCAGCTAATTGCAGACACTGAGAGAATAATGCAGCATGTGTTTATGATGACAGCCCCTGCGAGTGTGTCTTTGCAGTTCCAGATTCACGGGTGTTGCCTTTATTGACCCCTGGTTAAGTATTAGAGTTGGATCAAAAACATTGGTTCAAAGTCAAGAATTTACATGGGTGAAAAATTTCATTTATGTGTTTTGGTGGAGTTAGGGATGGGGACAGGATAGATCCAATAGCTCAATTTTTATCCTTAAACTGTTTTTGAAATCTGTTGTTGTGGATGATAAAGTGATTTATTAAGGGATGTCAAATGCCTCAGGAATTTTATTTAAAACATCAAAAAGTAGCTTTGCGGTTGTTCTAAGGCCACTGTTTAGTAAGTTCCTCCATGTGGGTGAATTCTGTTTCTTCCAGTGTGGCCTGTGTGAAGACTTGCCTGAGGACATGTTGAAGGGGGTGGCTCAGTCATGTCAACCCTTGGCTGAGGTGTTCCCTCAGGCAGGAAGACCAATGACAGCAAATTGGGGGGAGACTGTGAACTATCATCGCAATTCAAGTTAGATAGTTGTTACCTGCATATCAAGATCTTGGTAAGCCCCAATCCTAGGACGCTGCTGCTTACATAAGAGACCTAAAGGACTAGACCATCCCAGGGAAAGAAGAGAATGGAGAAGCCAGCAAGGAAATTCGGAAGCCCAGCATCTATCCTTGGGGTCCCTGATCCCAAGTCACAGTGACAATGAAGGGAACTCAAGAGCTAGTGGTGATGCCAGGTCCCCAGAGACAGCTATGTGAGGACCACTGACTCTAGCAGAGATGGACTCTGGGTGCTGGGATTTGGGGGCACATGAATCGTTCTACAGCTGGAACAGGTTTGGGGACTAGCGGAAACTGTCCTGTGTTTGGGGTGGGGGCAGAGGTGGCTGGGTAAGCAAGCCAGAGGCCAAGGAAAGAAGGCAAGTGCTGACCGAAAGACACAAATTGCTTCCCACTGTGAAATCAGGGGGAAGCTGAAAACAAATAGCAGGATCAAAGTACAAAAATACCTTTAAATTATACAAGAATGGAAAGGAATGTGGCTGGAAATCTGAATTTTAGAACTATCGAAAAAAGAAAAGCTGCTTTTTATGACTTCCAGGTATTAGAGAGTTGCCTAAAATACATGGTTGTGAGGGCACGTGTTTCAGTGGGTACACTTGAATGTTTTGTCATCTGCACATGAGATCAAGATTTTCTGAAGCATGTTGTTCATTTCCTTTCCCAATGCTTCTCTACGAGGACATCCAGATTTCTCTCTGGAATGGGTAAATATTTTCTCTTCTGAGAAACTGGCTTGTTTTCATTCTACAGACTGAGAATCTCATAAATATTATCTATCCTCATTTGCTACTAGAAAGCTGAGAACTAAATCCATGAGCCCCTCCTAGCAAGGAAATAAACTCCTCACAGTATATTTTTTCTGTGATGTTCTCACCCCTTTTTTCATCTTCTCATTATCTTTCCTATAATCCATTTCCTCCTCTTTGTAATTTATTGTGTCTTTTATTTGATTGTAACTCACGGCATGTTTCACTTAAGCTGGAACAGAGGAACATATATAAATAAATACACCAACACAAATAAGAGTGTTTCCCAATGCAAGAAGATACTTTTTCTTTTACTGACTTTAAGTTTTATAATTTCATCATCAATTCCTCTAACAATTAACCCTTTCATAAATTAAAAAATGGTTTCCTTCAGCCCTCTGAACCATCTCAATTTCCAAATTAAGGCCCAAATAAAGATACTGCGTTTGCTTAGTAAATTAACTCAGTGTCCTATACTTGCTTAAAATGCTTGGTTGAAATTTTATAATCAATATTAGATAAGAGACAGGATTTAGAGACTGTGGAGAGAAGCTTAAACCCTACCAGCCAGATACCCTGCTTTGGCCATAGGAAGCCTTCTTTATTGACTCCCTAAGAGTCATGAGATTCCCCCATACACTGCGCCCAATCCTACAAGACTCTCCTTTGGGGGAAAACTACTTTCCCACTTAAGTAAAGAGTAGGGAATCCTCCTGAAGAGTGGGACACAGCAAAGCAGCTTTCAAAACCCTCTTCATCAACTTCTTTCCAGACCTTTTCTAACAAAAAAGGAACTGAGTACAGTAATCTGAAAATGACCCTCTAGAGGGTTGGCCTTCTGCCTCTTGCTCTCCAGCTTTATTGTCACTCTTCTCTTTTCTACCTTTCAAGCTCCTTTTGTTCCAGCTAAAGAGATTTGTGTGTTTCTGCTTTCTCACCTTTGTTCATGCCATTCCCTGCCTGGACCCCAACTGCCCCTAACTCACCCCACTTCACTTGACTGAGTCCTACCCTTAGCGCCCATCTCTTCCATGAAGTCCTTCCCAATGTACCAGACCTCAGTGATCTCTGCTCCATGAGCTCCACAGCTCCTTCTGTCTGCCCCTTCTCCTGGCACCTATCACATATGACCAGCCATTGTTATTTGTCTTTTCATTTGTATATTTCCCCAACAAGATGTCAAACCTCTCCACAGCTAGGTCTGGCATATCATAGACTCAATAAATATCTGCCGAAAGAACAAATGAATGAATGATTCTTACGGCGGCATCTAACAGAATGTTGGCTCACTGAGTGTTTGACATTAAGGACATTAGTAAAGTGCTCCCCACCCACCCACTGCAACAGAATGTGCTCGACTCTTACTGTCTTGGGAACTAAAAGCAAACCCTACTTCTCTGTTTTAACAAATAAGCTGTACTTTGACTTTCTTGTTTCCTCTCCTTCTAGATTTTGAAGAAGTCCTGCATCGAAATTCTAGCCGCTGAACCATCCACCATATGTGCAGGAGGTAAATTGAAATTAAGTGCTAATTGCTTTCATACAAATGAAATTTTAAGCTCAAATCACATGTTGACTTCATTGGTGGGAAAGAAGGGAAGCAAGACCGGAAGAGGGGGTGGTGAGAGAAGTAGAAATTGCTAAATATATTTGCTTTTAGGAAAAAAAGAAAAGGAGGAAGCAACATGTCAGTTGTTTGAAACTTGGGAAAAGTCTGCCCAAACTCCCTCTTTTCACGGGATTAATTATGAAAGTATTGCAGAAATACCACTGGATTCCCACACATCACCAACACCCTGATCTGAATAGAAGTGGAGTCTAACCCTTCATGCTCATGGCAGCCCTTCATGATCATGGTGATCACAGGCCACCCCTGGAATGTTGACCTATTTAATTATTTAATTGGTGCTGGCCTCTCTCCATAATTCAATATTGATCTTAATTGTTCAATCTACCAGTCCTCACAAAATAGTGTAGGCAACTCCAATTGCCCTAGTAAAGGATCATTATAATATTGTCCTTTATACAGGAAGTTTCCACCTAGACAAAAATCAGCCTTCTCTGAATCACAATATTGTCTTTAACTGATGCAAATTGGGGTCTTGTTATTGTCTTGTATTGTAACAGACTGCCTAAAACTTCAACCACGCAGGGCTTTTTTATAAGTCCTGACAGGCTTCCCATTGCCCTTATTTATTTAAAAAGTATTAATAAGCACCTACTGAATGCCAAGCACTGTCCTGGCTGCTGGAGACACAAAGCTCCCTGTGAGTGCCTGTGCTCCAGGAGCTCAAGTCTTTCACCATTGAGAGGTTACTGTCAATATCACCTTCCTAGTCTGTAAAATACCAGTGCCAGTTACTAATTTATCACAGAAAATATATTATACAACCCTATAAGCATTGAAGAACAACTTTCAGTCTTTTTCAAACAATATACATTTTGATTCTTTATGACATGTTCTTGGTATAAATGAAGTAATTTCTTAATGATTTCATTCCAGTTTGTTGGCTACACTGCATTTTAGAATAACTGAAAGACTTTCAAGGAATTAGAGGAACTGAATAATATTTGCCAACAACAAAACATTAAGTATATATGTAAACATACAAAGTTGTTAACAATACTTGATGATGATTCAGAGAGATGTATAAATTTCCCAAAGAAAAGCAATTAACCAAGATTATCTACTGACCTTTAAATATTGCTACCTGGTAAGACAGACGGCAGGGGCAGCTGCAATTGCTACAGAGACAGACCCAGGAATTGAGACCCTCTCCGGGTAGCTCAGTTGGTTAAAGCATCACTCCCGATATGTCAGGGTTGCAGGTTCAATCCCCGGTCAAGGCATATACAAGAATCAATCAGTAAATGCATAAATAAGTGGAACAACAAATCGAAGTATCTCTCTCTCTCCCTCTCTCTAAAAAAAGAAAAAAAAATCAATAAATATAGAAAAGGAATTGAAAAATCTTACCTTTGCAAATCTGACAAAAGCATAGGACCACGTGAACCCAGTGCCAGAGCCTTGAAAGGGGTCTGTGTAGTGAGGAGCCTCAACCAGTGTTCATAAGCTTCAAGGTAAACCTGCCCCCACAATTTTTATAGTTCCTTCATTTAAAAATAACGGGAAAACAAGGGAGTTCCTTAATTGTACAATTACCCCATTGATGAGGAAAACCCAGGCTTGCAGTCCAGCAATCCTGCTGAATGTGTTCCAGCCTTGTAGTGAATCAGACTCTCAACAATGCGTGCACTTCTGTTCATTCTCTAGCACAGTCAAGTCGCCTCCTTCAGGGCTCTTGAGGACAGATGAGGAACTTTATTTCTCTCCACGTCCGAATAGACCACGTGGCACTTAACCATTAGTCAATACCTGTTGACTGAAGGCCCTGATTCCCATATTCCTTCAACAGACAACGCCCTGGTTTTTGCTAATTTCACCCTTATTAACTCCTTTCAATTCCCCTTAGGAAGTTGTCATACCTTTGAACTGTCTAATTAAAACAAAGAAAAATTAGAAAATAATAGCCAAAGACAGAAAGAGCAAGGGAAAAATAAAAACAAAATTTCAACCTGGACAGCAGAAAAGTATCTTCCTAAATAATTCTTGAATCAAAGATTGGTAAAACGAAATCTTTACATACCATTGAGGTATTCAAGACAATGAAAAAGACCGCACATGTAAAATGATGTCACAGAAATATCAGGGTCCACGAGAACTGATCACAGAAAATTCATTGGTTTTAATATGTTTCTTATGAGATGAAAAAGAAAAATAAATAAAGGATTTTTTTAAGCCAAGGAAAATGCAAGAAGAAAATATTAAAATACATTAATAAATTTAAACAAGTTAAAGCAATTCAATTGATAAATTTTTTAAGAGCTGTTTCTTTGGTAGAATCAATAGAACAGACAAATCTCTGGCAAATTCAATCCAAGGCACCTTACTTAAGATATTTTTTTAAATCTCTGGCTTATGTGCAATATGACATTTTGTAGACAAACCATCATTTCCAGTGTTTGAGTAAACTATCCAATTCTATTTCCTTTATTTCTTATAAAGAAAAAATTAATATAAGACACAGTGATGGAAGCTACCCTAGGTTTTGAAGAGCCAAGCTCCCATATCTCTTGAATTAGAATTAAAATGGCTAAACCATACTGATTAGAGAATAACTTTACTAAGAAGAAAATGAAGCTTTCTAAAGAAATCCTTACACCAAAAGACCTTCCATGGGTTTCTTTAAGGTCCATTGCTGATCATTCTCTGGAGTAAACATGGCTTTCATGAAGCACTGGGGCCTATTCTGTTGTCCATGACTATGAACTCCTGTCGAGTAGACCTAGGCAGACCCCCTCTGTGATTTTCTGCAGGCTCCTGCCAGGCTCCTTCCAGTTACATGAAAGTGCTTTGAAAAGCATAGACTGTTATGCAAAACAAGGGGACATTATTATCATCAATATCATTTTAATGAGGATTAAAGGTCAATGTGAGAATCTTAATGTTGATACCATTATACCTATATGAGAAAAACATGCCTGTGCGTTTCTCTACTGAAAAAATATTGGGGAGAACATTGATAGAGTTTAGAGAGAGAATGCACTGGGTGGACAGCAAAACTAAGATCCAACACAGATCTTTATATGTTGGGCTGCAAAGAACAGGGTGTAATTTAATAGGCAAATGTATATAAAATGTTGAACTTGGGTTCAAATAGCCAGTTTCGCATCCAAGCAGGTGTAGGGAAAAGCAATGACAAGAAGAATCATTGCTATCTTGATCTCTAACAAGTTTGCTTCTGACCAAAAAAAAAAAAAAGCTGATGTAGTCATCCAGTGTCCAGGTCAAGAGAGCTAATTCCACGTCCTACTATTCCCGGTTCAGACTATGGTTCCAAGCCCCGTATGTTAAGAATGGCATGACAAAGGCATGTCCATAGGAGAAGAGATGATCTGGAAACCACCACCAGAGGTTATAAACTGGCAGCCTACAAATCCTGTCTGGGCTACACATACATTCTTTTTGGTCCGCACTGTATTTTTTTTAAGATATCTTAAATTTATTGCTAACGTTTAAAAATCTGATTTCACCTAAGAATTCAAATTTTCATCTTGTCTTGAAAAATCAGATCTAGCAACACTGGGCCTGTATTTATTGCAAGATAATAATTATTGGAGACTGAATACTTCCCTTTAAAAGATGTACTCTTTTCAGTTGACCATACTCCTCAACAGTCCCTATTGTCACCTAATTCTCAGGCCAACCCTGTGGTCACCATTTAGCATGGTTCTTCTGTCACTGTATTTACTGTCCCTCTTCTCAAACATGTAGGAAGTCACCTGCTGTATGGAGAGCCTTATAGCACCTTTAACATCAGCTGGGTTTAAATAATTCTGCTTCCCTTCCAATACAGACTCTTTTTTAATGTTCCTAATTAAATATTTTTGCAGCTGAGTCTCTGTATAATTAGAATTGGCCCAGCCTAGTTTAGCTCTTTTGTAGGAAATGCACCCCTTTGCCTAAGCGCCTAAGCACGGTTTTCCTCGGGCCCCACTCAGTTGGCCGTGAATTTGAACGGTTCACAGCGCACTATGTAAGCAAGCAGTCCAAGAAGGAACTAATTGGAATCAAGTGTGCAACCTGCCAACTGCTCCACATTTGAAGTGTTTGTACTCCAGAAATGGAAGGAGGTTATAATTAGCTCCTCACATTGTCATTTCAGGAGCAGTTGTATTATTCCCGCTGTGTTGTTTCCCACTGTTTGTAATAAAACTAAGCGAGGGAGCAGAAAAGGAAGGTAGTTTTAGGCTTCGCGTTTACCATTTGGAAATCAGATGCTTAAAAACGGACACATTTAAACAACATCAAATAGCTTTTTCATTTCTTTCCCTTTTCGTTATTTTTCAAAGCACTCATGCCTCACCCTTAGGCACCTCTCTGGATGGATAGTTTAATTCTCTGCTCCATCTTCCTCTTCATTTAAAGATATTTCTGTTTGGAGGAGGGATTCTCATATACTGTTGGGGGAATGTAAAAATGGCAAAATCACTTTGGAAGACAGTTTTGACAGTTTATTAAAAAATTAAACACATACCTATCATATGACATGGCCATTCTAGTCCTAGGCATTTACCCAAGAGAAAAGGAAATGTATAGCCAGACAAATACTTACATACAAGTGCCTATAACCATCCCGTTTTAACAACTAAACAACACAAATGTTTATCAGCAGGTAAATGGATAAACAAATTACTGTTTATCCACATAATGGATAATACTCAGCAATAGATAGGGATAGACTGCATAAACATCAAAATAATTATGAATAAGTCTTAAAGTAATTATGCTGAGTAAAAAAAGTTATACAAAAAATTACTTACTGTATGAGTTCATTTACATAAAATTCTAGAAAATGCAAACATGTATAATAGAGAGCCAATCGCTGGTTGCTTGGAAGTGGCGGTGGGGAAGAACAGAGGCAGAGATTGCAAAGGGCACCTGGAAACTTTTGAGGGTGATGGTTGTGGTTACTGTTTCAATTGTGGTATTGTCCCATGATTATATACATATGTCAAAATTTATTAAGTTATATACTTTATATGCAAGATTGTATGTCAGTTATACCTCATTAAAGCTGTTATAAAGAAATAAATAGCTATACAATTTTAAAATTCTAGAATAATTTAAGCATCAGAAAGCACTTAACATACATTAGTCACTGTATTATATTGTAGATGTTACATTAAGCATCTAATAGGAGAGCAAATGCAAACTCACAAGATGAAATATCACTAATAGTTTTCCAGGGAAGTCTTAGAAAACCAGAGAAAATGGAGACTATAGAGGTATCTCATTTTCAGTCTTTATTAAAGTCATTTCAAAATTATGTGTTCCACATTTCAAAAAAATAAGATACAAAAGAAAGGAACAGAGTGGAATAAGTCATTAACCTTAATTTTTTCTTTTTTAAATTGTGCTAAAATTCACATGCCATAAAATTCACCCCTGTAAAAAGTAAATTCAGTGGTTTTAATATATTGACAAAGGTATACAGCCATAACCACTGTCTAATTCCAGAATATTTTCATCATCCAAAAAGAAACCCAAAGTAGTCACTCCTTATTTCCCCCTTCCTCCAGCCCTGGCAACAGCCAACCCATTTTCTGTCTCTATTGGTTTGCTAATCTGGACTTTTCATATAAGTGGAAGAATATAATATATGGCCTTTTGTATCTGGCTTCTTTCATTTAGCATAATGTTTTCAAGGTTTGTCCATGTCTTAGCATGTGTTAGAACTTCATGGGTAAATAATATTCCCTTCTAAGAATAACATAGTCGTCAGCTGATGGACATTTTGGGCTATTATGAAGAATGTGAACATACATGTACAAGCTTTTGTGTAGACCTACATTTTCAGTTCTGTCAGATGTATACATAGGGGTGTAATTTCTGGGTCATAAGGTAACTCTGTGTTTAATTTTTTTCAGGAGCTACCGAACTATTTTACAAAGCACATACACCATGTTACATTCCCACCAGCAGTGTAGGAGGGCTCCAATTTCTTCACCAACACTTATTATCTGTCCCTCATATTGTAGCCATTCTAGTGAGGGTAGAGGGATATCTGGTTGTGGTTTTGATTTGCATTTCCCTAAGGACTAATGATGCTAAACATCATTTCATTCATTGACCTTATTAATCCTCAGAAAACAAACAGGATTAAACCCAACTGGTACCTGAATAAATGGCCACCTTGTCCTTCCCCTTTATTCCCTTTCTAAACCAAGATGTCATTTATTTATTCATTCAATAAGCTTATATTGAGACTGACTCAGCCCTGAGTTAGATACAGTCAAAGCTTCTGAAGAAATAGAGATGACGGCCTCTACCATCAGGAAGCTAAAATTATAATTGAGAATACGAGTGACAAGAGAATCATAATGAACATATGTCTTAAAGATACCTTTAAAAATATGTGTCTTAAAAGATTAGATTAAATATGGTTTTCAAGTAGAAATTCCTTCCTAAAGCCCTATAATCCCTAGACACCTCTTAAAAGCTTTAACCCAATGTGCAAATTGCCTAAGAACACTTAGCTGAGCATATTTCGAAGGGTAGGTTTGGGGCTTTGTGGATAAGGGGAGTTAAATCGCTATGTCCTGGTTCTCACTTGCTGGCGCATTCACTTGACAGGGTTTTGTTACATAACTTGTGTGTGTGATGAGCTGACATTCTAGTCGGGCTGCTGAGTCAGATGTTTGGGCTCTTCTGCAAACCACATGTGCGCACTAGCACAGCAACTGCACCCCGCAGGGTGGGAGCTCGCCTCCCCTGTGTTTCCAGAGCATTACCTCCTCCACCTTCCTCTCAGGCCTCGGGGGTTAAATTGTTGGGTTTCCACCATTGCCACGTCATGGGTTCCTGCTGTCTTTCTTCCTAAACACCGGGAGGCCGGGCCAACCAGAGGCGCGGGCAGCCTCTTTTATAGAGGACTCAGCAGCCGAGCCGGTAATGCTAGAACATGTGATGTTGTTAGAGAAGAGACCTCGGCACGCAGCCTGCATTTCCAGGGTCGTCTTCTTCTCCGCTGATCTTGGAGGAAACCAGAAGTAGGCACAGAAATGAGACAGAAAACATCTTGAATCAACAAAAGCGTTCAGTGGCAGATTTTTGGAAGCCTAGCATTCAAACTAAAACCAGAAAGAGGCTTCTATAGGTTTAATTTGAGTAAATAAGATACAAAGTGTTCTTCCACGATGTTGTTGAACCAGTGGTATCATGTCACAGATCCTTCTAAACTTAGCAATTGTGTATATGCATTAATATGATATATAAATACTTAATATTCATAGGACTTATGGTCCTGAAAGACCATATGCCCATGACCTTAATTAATACAGTTTTAAACTAAGGCAGTGAACACTTGGATACAAGTCCCAGTTTTGCTGCTTACTAATTTCTTGACCTTGGGCAAGTTCTTTAAAATGTCAGAATCTCAAGTTCCTTGTTATGGTTCATTATACTTGTAAAAAGCATTCTGTTCTCATTGTTCTCTTTGTGGCACATGCAGTGCCTCTGGGTTCTTTTGCTTCAGTTTCGGTTTCTTGCTGTCCATCCAGGCCAGCTCCACTTTTCTGCAAAATGGGCAAGCCTGCTTAAAATAAAAATAAAATAAGCTTTAAAAAAAATCACAACATCAATCTCTTAGATTAGTCATATGTCACAAGACAATGAGGATCCATTTTAGCATTGTGGTAAAGAACACAGTGGCCGAGCTCTGAGGACATGGCGTTTGATGCCTGACAGACCCCGATTCCAGCTCTGATTCTGACAGCTACTAGCTGTATGATGTTGGACAGATGACTTAACCTCACGAACCTCCGTTTTCTCATTTTCACCTCCTTGGGCTGTGGGGAGGTTTAAATGACATCAGACACATACAGCGCTGAGCACAGGGCCTGGCACCAAATGAGGGAGCAATTAACATCAGTTATTATTCTCTTGGCAAACAAGACCTCTCAGTTAGTTTCCTGGGAATTAAAGTGACATACACTCATGACATTTATTAAAGTTTGGAACAGTCCCATATGCTAGTCTTCTAATTGCATTCTTCCTCCAACAAAAATTTCTACTTGGATAGCAATTTACAGTTTAAGATCCACTTTCACAAAGATTGCATTTTTTCCTATGAATTTTAGTTGATTTCTTTTTTAATATGCCATGCAGCATTATCCCAAGCCCCAATTTTTATACACAGTAGGATGACAAAAGTAAAAGAAAGTGGAACATTGACTATTAGCTACCATCAAACTTAAGCAAAATTCCTAAACATTTTGCTAATTAATTAACAAGGGCTGGAGTTTTTTTGCCCCCTTGGTAGGACTATTTTTAAACTATCATTATTTCTACTTCATAAGGATTTTATTACCATGAATTGACTCAACATGCATTATGCCAACATGAAATTAATATGCAAGGCTAGAGACCTGTGATATGTATTCTCCATTCTATTCAGAGAGAAGTGAGTACTAACTACAGTAAGGGATCACCTGTAATTCAAACAGGTAACCCTTGACAACTGGTCATGGATAAACAAGACTCTGATATTTTGCTAACTTCAATTACCACTACATTACACAAGGTATGAGTACTGTGTGCCCTGCAGAGCAGGGGGGCCAAAGCAGTATCAAATAATTCTCGACTTAAAGGAATGTATTTCTAGTTGTGGAAGAAAAGACAAAAGAATAACACCAGATAGTATGTAATCACTGTTCAGGACAGACTGGGAATGCCAATGCCATGACATGTTAGGCACCTGAGAAATCCTTTCAAGGGCATCCAACATGTAAAAGAGACACAAGAGCAGTTGAGTTGATAGAAGAAACAGAGAGTCCTTCCTTCCCCTGTGGCCCTCAGGCTGCAGAGATCACAGTTTTTAAAATTTCGGTGACTTGAGAGGTGGGTAACATTTAAATGACAGAGACAGGGCGGAAAGCATTCCAGGGAGAAGGAACAGCAAGAGCAAAGGCAAGAAGGGAATTCAAAGTAAGAAGTCTTCCTTGTGGACTCTTAGTAAGTGACAAAAGGCACTCACATGGTCACTGGGTTTCTGACCGGAACTAACTTTCAAATATTTTAAGCCTGGTGAAATAGCTGACAAACACCCTAAATCAGAGAAGATGGGACATCCAAGGTTAATGACCTGCAGTCAAATAACGTGTCGTGTCGTTACTCTTCATTTCAGAATCATTTCAAGTAGTCGTGAGAGGGAATGGCTTTCGGCACGCTCGCAACGTGGACAGGGTCCTTTGCAGCTTCAAGATCAACGAGTCGGTCACCCTCAGTAAGTCCTTGCGGAGTTTGTGGGTTCCTTCAGCCTGCTCAGGGAAGGGAATGCCCAGCCCCATCCTCCAGCAGGGCCACCCCCGGGCAACCGTGCAAGGAAGGGTCTTCCCGCAGCGAGCACAGAGCGAGCCCCTGCCACACGCCGGCTCCCCTCGGGAAAGGCAGCAGGGCCCTCGTTTCCCAGTCCGCCAGCATGTGTACTGAGTTACCCCCTCCCCGGCGGCAGCGCCAGTGCTGACTGGTGAGGGGGTATAAAGCTTGACTTTTCCGTAACGAAGTATTGGGGACTCTCAAGCACAGGAGTGAAAAATAGATGGTCTAAACTTATTCGTTCGGAATGAACCAAAAGCCACACTGTAAGGCTTGCATGTGTAGATGCTGGAATTCTTCTGAGCCTGGATGATTCTTGCTTGGAGTTGCCAAGAAACTCATCATAGTGAATATCTGACATGAAATACAGGAATATGAAAGTAAAACTAAGTGCATTTCATGCAAAAGATGAATTATCATAACCTTGGCACTTTCACAAGACATTTGTAGCAAGAAAGTTCTTAATTTAAAGACATGTGTGATTCGTGCAGCTGTCCAGGAGCCAAGGGGAAGACTGACTGCGGGAGGACAGATGTCCAAGAAGCCTGGTTATTATTTGCATCTGGCATCCATCATACAGAAAGTTATTGATTCATTATCTGCAGTGATGAACAGTAATAATATACTGCATTTTCTACAGTGCTATGTGCTTTTAAATGCTTCACATCTTTTTGCCACAACAGCCCTGGGAGATAGAAAGAGAACAGAGGACCAGGAGGACACACACATTTATTGACCTGCCCCTTACCCCTAGTTTTGCCCCCCTGATAGCCTTATGGAGTAGGTAATACCCTGCTTTTACAGAGGAAGAATTGAAGGGTATGCCTTTTTTCCCCTCCTTGCCATCTTAAAACCCACTTGAGTATTTAAACAGAGATATGCAATGGCTTCCTTACAAACATCTGGAATTCCTGGCCTTGGAGTAATTCCAAACATTTGAAACATTTGGTTAGCTTTCTTAATACTTGGAAAGACTCTCACGTCTCCAAAAAGTATTTGCTATTCGAAAACATTTTGAAATATCCCTGAGTAGTCCCAGTGTGAAAGTTGAGTGTGCGCCCCCTACAGAGTTCTTTCATTTTTATAGTATATATTTCCTCTCTCAAGATTTTTTTCCTAAATGCTGCATTATGTTTTATAACAACAAGAAAATATAAGTGTTGTTATTAATTAGAAAAAGACTAATTAAAAGCCTAATAATGAAGGTAAGGCTGTTGTGGCTCTCTAGCCTGCACAAACATAATACAGGCCTCAGAGTCTTCAACAAATAATACAGTAGCAGATTATATGAAGCAAAACTGTTAAACATAAAAGAACAAATTGAAAATGAATATTTATAGTGAGAGGTATTAACATGATTTTGTGAGTCTTTGAATAAAAAATGAAAGATACATATACCTTTTTAAATGGCTATGAACATCCTTAAACATTTATTATACTAAGACACAAGTAAAATGCCAACATATTAATGCCAAAAATTAAAAATTATTTAAATATATTCTTAGATGATAAGTATAACCAGAAAATAAAAAACATAGGTTAACACCCACTTTCTTTGCCTTTTCTTAAAAATAACATCAATGAATCAACCACTTAGAAATCCAAAACAATTTCTGGACATGTGGTTGATATAATAGGTCCAGAAATTCTAGGTAAAATATGGTTTTAAAAGTTGTAACATGTGACTTTGTTCAAAGGAATGAGGAGGAAACCCTTAGGTACAGGAAGCAAATAGGGAATGCATAATCTAAGCAGAAAGCTAAGCTCTGTGGACTCCAGGCCTGCAGGTCTGCAGGTCATGATCCTTATACTGATGCAAATACAGGACACCAGTTTGTGCAAAGCAGTGGGCAAGAACAGAATGCCCTGCAGAAATTAAGCTACAAAGGACTGCACCACACAGTAAATGAGGACTGGAAAAGCTGTTCATGAATCAAGGCAGAAGAATAAAGGTAAGATATTATACCACCCAAAATGTGTCCATGACCATCCTGATCTGTGGCCCTGGCAGAGGCAGTGGACGTCCAGCCCAACCTACAGCATTCCTGCAGTCAACAACCCCCTCCAAAGATGGGCTCACAGTACCAAATGGCAAACAATATAAAGATGGACGAAAGAAACAAGAGGAGAAGCAAGAAAAGGGGAACAGAGAACAATTTGAAAGAGAATGTATAATAAACACATTTAAAGTGTATAAAGAGATAAAACATACCAAAGGGGCAGAACATTAAACAAAGGCAGATTTTCAGAAGAACATAGTGTAAATTCTAGAACTGAAAAAGTTTATTCTCTGAAATACAACTTAATAGATGAATTAAGCAGTGTGATTAGACACAGATGAAGATGAAATGCATGAACTGGAAGAGAGATACGAAGAAATCCTACCCCTCCCTCCCCACCCAAAGCACCAGACCCAGATTTTTTTCACCCAAGTTTTACCGGACTTTAAGGGACAGACGGCCAGTATCTGATATGGGTCCAGGTATTTTAGCCATAAACATCTTTGTCATAAACATTTTTACCACAAGCATTTCACTGCAAACATATTTGCTGAACACTAATTGGCACTAGGGCAATTTTTCTGTAAAGGATAAAACAACTGGTTGACAGTTTGCTGTACCTTTGGCAAACTTAATGTGTTTAAGCTAGTTGTCAGTTTCATTTGTCCATTGGCGGAGTTCTTGTGCAGTTATACCCATTTTTATGTTATGTCTAAATATTAGCCCTCATAATGGTCTATCCAGTGACAAGTAGACATAATGGTCTTAAAATACTGGACAATAACAACAACTATGAAGCCAGATTGCACACTATTCTAGAAAATGATCACATATCAGTTTTCAAATCCTTAGGTGAACACAATCATCTCTTCCACCCATCAGAATCAAAAGTTTGCCAAGCTATAGCAAATATAAGAGAAGCAGCTACTAACTCACAGTCTTCAAGAGCATTAATAATCAATTATTTATTTGGAAGCTCATATCTCTTTAAAAGAAGTAAGAAATTGGGACAAAAACAGAAAAATGCTATGCCGAGCAAGAAGACAAAACAACAAACAAAAATGTATAATATTGTGAACAATGTAGTTTTGTTTTTCACAGTAAAGTCTTTTTAAGTTTGTTATTAATTTTTTATTTTTCAGTCTATCTTTTTAAATTTCCCTTTTTTATTTTTTATTATTTTATCTTTTCCAGTGAAATTGCCATAGGTCAATTCACGTTTGCAGCAAAAGATATCTACAGTAAAGATGCTTATGGCAAAAATTACCAGACATGAGTACAGGGACTGGAACCAAACCACCCAGGAAAAGAATCCTAGCTCTCTCTTAAAGTTGTGTCACCATGGCATGTTACTGAACATCCTCATGCCTGAATTTCTCTATCCGTAAAATAATATGACAATAATAGCACCCCTATCATGGATTGTTTTGAGGTTTAACGTGGGAAGCGAACAGGATCTGGCACACAACAAACTGTGGATCAATGTTGACTGCTGCTATTAATTTATTATTATCATGATCACTATTATTAAATGGAACAGCAACTAAGTATCATAAAGAAACAGTTGTCTTCAAGTTAATATTTACTTTTAATACAATCTAATGGGACTTTTTAAGTTAACAGTATAATTCTAAAGTTTATATGGAAGAGTAAACATATAAGAATAGCCAAGAAAAAATGTGGAAACTTGCCCTAGCCAATTTTAAGATGTATACAAAGTAATTGAAACAATGGATGGCTGATGCCACAAAAGGCAAACTGAGCATTGGAACAGGAAAAGCAAAGTCCATAAACAAAGCCAAACACTTAAGTTAGTTTAGTATAAAATAAAGTAACCTTTCTAGCTGAGGGGAAAGAGTATATTATTCAAAAAATGGTGTTGAGACAATTGGCTAACCACTTGGAAAAACAATTAAGTTCATTTTTATCTCACACCTTAAATCTAAACAAATTCCAGATGAAGAATTTAAATGTGAACATGAAACTATAAAAATTCTAGATGGAAACAAAAATATTTACATAATTTACCAGTGGAGAAAGACTTTTTAAGCATAACACTGAAGGGAGATGCCATAAAAGAAAAATTTGAAAGTTTGAGTACATATTTTTTTAATTTTCCTCTTACACTCCTTGCAAAATCTAAAGAGAAGCAGAACACTGGCAAAATTATTTATAAAACATGTAACAAACAAAGAGCCAATAACCTTCATACACACAGGCAGCTCTTAAAAATCAGCGGGCGGGGGGCGGGGGGCGGGGGGGGGGGGGGAGTGACCACATTAATGGGTAAAAGATATGAAAAGGAAATTTACAAGAAAAACAATGGTCAATAAGCATATGAAAAATGCTACTATAACCAAGGAAAGTCAAATTGAAATAATCTATCAAACTAACAAAGATTAACAGAAATACAACCCCCCATATAGGCAAAGATAAAGGGAAGTCAGTGTTTTTATTCATCATTAGTGAGAGACCACTAAGTCTTTTGTAAGTCAATTCTTAAAATGAATCAATTGCTTTTATACATTTTGGACCCAGAATTTCAATTTCAACTTCGTCAAAAGGAAATGATTGGGAATGTTTACAAAGACTTGGCTACAAGATGTTCATCGTAATATTGCTAATGATAGCAAAAGAGGAGCAGAGCAAAAGAGGGGAGGGGAGGGGAGGGGAGGGGAGGGGAGGGGAGGGGAGGGGAGGGGAGGGGAGGGGAGGGGAGGGGAGGGGAGGGGAGGGGAGGGGAGGGGAGGGGAGGGGAGGGGAGGGGAGGGGAGGGGAGGGGAGGGGAGGGGAGGGGAGGGGAGGAAGAGCCAAAACATCTAAAGGGTAACAACAAATGTTTAACAATAGATAATTTGTTATATAAATTACACTTTACTCCTAAACAATTAAATAATGTTGTGGGAAAGAAGAATTACTGATGTGGGGAAATGTTAATGATGTAGCTTTGTGTGTTAAAAATAAGTTACAAAGAGTATCGGATGCACGAGACTAAAAGACATCCGTTGAAATGTTAACAGTAGTTACTTCTGAATGAGACCACTCTTAATTTTTACTTTCTTCTTTCTATCTGTATTTTCTAAACTTTCTACAATCACCGGTCCTTGTGTAATAAGAAAAAAAGTACAACCATTATTTAAAATTTAATTTTAAAATTTTTGTTAATTTTTTAAGCCTAGCACACATCTTAAGTTAGCATTTGGTTGGCTCTCCAATGACCAGGCTGAACTCACTCCTGGCCAAAAAAATATCTTGGAAATCTTCACACGAACTTTATTTATTCTGGCTGCACTTTTCCTACTCCAGTATTCAGTGTTTTGTGCCAAGAAAAGATCCACTTTCAATTGGAAATCCATTTACAGAGAGATTAGAATACTAAAAAGGAGACACTGGGGTATGAGCTGAGAAATGATCCATTTTAATGAACAGTAAATTTTTAAAATTTGACTTTTTTACTAATGCAATAATAAAAAACATGCTAGACTACCCTGGTGTTGTGTGGAGATGTATGAGGTATGGCCATAAACAAAAGAAATTTGTTTTTAACAAACTCACTAAAATTCCATTTATAAGCCATGTGAGAAATCAGATTCCCGGATTTATAGACACACTTCTTTTTTTTTTTTTTTTTGATGCAAAAAATGTTATTTCCCAGCTTGATCTCCAACATTATTCACTAGACATGGCTCTGGTTTACTTTCTGTTCACTCTCCAAAGGATAAAACTTTGCCCTCTTTGAACAGAGTTTTTCAAACTGAACATTAATCATGAAGGCAATTCTAGGAGTTCCAAAGAGCGGGTCAGCTTCCCAGGAGAAAGAGAGACAACACTCGCTGGAATGTAGAAGTCCCAGTGTGCTTGTTTTTAAAAATCTGTCCAATTATCCAGAAACTATACTTTATCTTAGAAAACATCTGGTCCCCCCGGGGTGCTGTGGGCACCCTAAGGAGAGTGTTGACCTGCACCTATGGTGGCAGATGGGGAGGGAGGGAGAGGGAAAGAGAGCACAAAACTTCCCAAACAAAAGCCTGTTGTTTCCTGCCTCACTGGTTAGAGTGTTGCATCTGTTGGCCAAGGGTACTTAGTGCAATTTAGATGCATACCTGGGAGTCTGATGTTGTATGAAGATGATGGGATGTCACTTTGTGCAACTCAGAATGAAGAGATGCAACATAGCATCTCGCCTCGTGGTTCTTAATTGGGCGGCACAGCAGAGTCACCAGGGAGCTTCATCCCAGTGAGAGCAGCCACTGAGGAGCACCTGCCCTGTGCCCTCCCCCACCTACCTCGTTCCATCCTTGCAGCAGCCCAGTGAAGGAGTTCGTCGTATCCCCATTTTGCTGACAAGGGAATTGAAAGTCAGAGAGATGAAGTGCCCAAGGTCACCCAGATGGCAGAAGGTAGAAGCCATTTGGACCCCAGGCAGCCTACTCCTGAGGGGTTTGACCTCTTCTCAACATTGCTTCCAAAACACAGATCCCCATAGATCCTTAGGTCCTCTGACTCTGAATATCCATGTAACTCTGAGCACTGGTCCCTCACCAGCCCCCCTTGTTTTGCAGACAGAAACCTCAGCTCACAAAGATTTAGCTATTTGCCCAAGGTCACAGAGCATATTAGAGTCAAGACTTAAACCCAGATTCAAGGAAAAGGCCCTGGACCAGGGAAGGAAGAGCCCCAGCCCACGCTGACTTTGTGTCAGTGTATGCAGCTGACTGTGTGCTCTCAGGCCGGCTCCTCTTCGGTGTGGCCCCTCTTCCTTGAACGTCAGGAGCTTCTCGTGCATCTGGTGGTGTTTCCCCTTGCTCCTGCTTTCAGAGGGAGCTCGGGCTTTGCCCATTCATTTCTGAAGTGGCCCCTGATGAGATTGCGTTAGTGCATGTTCCCATTCTTCAGGCCCAGACAAAAATATAGATAAGTGGAAATGTATTGTAGTTTTGTTTGGTCAGACAAAAGCCCCAGTAATCTGGGAAGGAGTAGGGATTTTAAAAAGGAGTTGCCACCAGAGATAATTAGGTGGGGAAGATTTTCATTTGGGGGCAAAAAACTTCTTCCAGGGGGTGAGTTTACACAGTTCAAAGTTTGCAACAGCAGTCCCTGGCCGACAGTCACCCTTGGTGTCGCCCTTGCTCTATCAAGTGTGCAGTTGCCTCCAAGCGAACACTGTAAGCTGCATGTGGACTCTGGCAAGCAGTGTGCTTGTTTGAGGCATGGTTGGGGGAGAGATTTGCTTATGAACTTCCCTGAAACTTATTTTCGCCCAGCCCTGCTGTCCTGATAGGGAAAGCTGCACCCCCTCTACTTCTGCACCACACAGCTGGACTTGCAGGGACTGTTCCCTTCCTCACGTAATAGTGCTTTATCACTTCAATAGGATGATGAAGGAGAAAGTAATTAACACAGAGATGGGCCAAACTTGTGGAAACGCCAGCGCAGGCAGGTTAATAATCCATGCCCCCTTATAACTGACATTCTTTAAATATTTGCTCAACATTCATTTAGAAGAAAAGTTGAGTACTGCTGAGGGAATGGAAGACAAAGAGTGTTACCTGTGGCTTTCTCGTCTGTGCAATTCAGCTCTGGCCCCTAATGTGCATACAGCAGCAGCTTAGTGACATCCACTGATACTCCAGTGTGTACATGGAGCCTCCATCTCACCCCTCTTCTTAGTTTCTGTGTAGGTTTGTGTTCTTTAAGAGCAGCCAGTATTTGCCTAGTTCATGGCCATGATTGTGTGGAAGGCTTTGGCCATCTTTGTAGACTTGCTCCTCAATCCCAGTTCCAAGGTAAAACTCTTCCAAACCTAATTGTGCACAGCTGCAAGAGCTTGTGTGTCAGGAGACACATACCTTGTGCATGAATCCCGAATTGTCTTCAACCAAGGAAAAACAAAGCTTTAAAAAGTATATTTATCCTTAGTCAATTGCAGCTGTCTTGAGTGCACCACTTATTCGGACTTCAAGCTTAGAAAATTTTTAAAGGTTGATGTTTTGCTTAGAAGATAATTTGTAAGTTTTATAAATGTCAACAGTCAAGAATTTTTGGTGTAGATTTATTGAAAGGATAAAGTGTTTTGCAAGAGCCCTGAGCCCCATTATCTTCATGTCGTTTCCATGCAACACCTAAAACTGCCCCTGTTAACTTCAGATAGAGATGAATGCCAAATGCCATCACATTTTGTGTAATATGATTCCAATTATGTAAAAAAACAATATGCATGGAAAAAATCTGAATAGTGTACCCCAAAACATTAACAACATTTATCACTGGAAATTAGGACTGCCAAGGATTTTGTTTCTTTTTGTATACCTCTCTGTATTTCTCAACTTCTCACACTAAACATGTATTACTTTTATAATTAATAAAAATAACAGTAACTGTAAGAAACCAGATTAGCTGGACTGAAGACCAATTCTAAAAGCTGGTATGCCCGTAACTGTGAGGATCACAACCTTGTGTGGAACTGGGAAATATGTAACCCCAAAAAGACAATCCAGAGACTGGCAGGGCTGCTGCCTCCTGTCCCTTAGCTCCGTTGGGAATAGACTCATGGTCCCTCACCTTATACTTTCTCTCCTGGGTCCACCATGTAATCTTGATCCTCATGTACACAGCGACCCAGATAACCCACTTCATTTTCTTCTAAGACTGCATTCAGCTAAGTCCTATATTGCTATTTATAGGTAAGGTGTTCTGACTCTATAACCTTCCCACCCACAGCAGCTCAGAACCTCAGCAGCAATCTAAGCCCCACTTCTGGAGCACCCCATTTCAGTTATAAAGCCCCACCGTGCAGAGTGGCCCTGGTGCTGTGCCACCTATCTAGGCAAACCTGGACCCATCGAAACCTGCATGGAGGAATTTACCAAGGAACTCTCTCTTCCTTACTCCAACCAGGTGGCTTCCAGTGGCCCTTGAACTGTTATGCTCTCTACCTCCTCTACCCATCATCCTATAACACCTCTGAACTTTCCTGAGCATTCTACCAGTACCGTGGGGGCTGTGAACCACCCATAATATCTGTAGGACTCTCTACAAGGGGCCAAAGAAAGATATAAAGCCGTGGTAGTCATACCAGGATTTCTAACCTTGGCACTCTCAACATTTTTGGCCAGAAAATTCTTTGGTGAGGGTAGAGGGATGCCCTGTGCATTGAAGGGTATTTAACACTATCCCTGGTCTCTACTTACTAAATGCCAATAATACTCCTCCCCCAGTTTGACAACCAAAAATGTCCCAGACATCGTCAACTGTCCCCTGAAGAACAAAATCACCCCTGTTGGAGAACCATTACACTATGTACATGTCCACAGATCCTTTCTGGGTAGAGGATTTTCTTCTTATCACACCTACACCATATAGCCCTAACACAACACAGTTGATAAGCTGCAAGACCTACTCAGTTTGCACACACATTCACATCTTGTGTTTTACAGGTGCCTCAGACAGTGGGCCCAGAAGTGTCCTACTTTACTAATAACAGTTGACATATGTCAAGTGCTTATGAAGTATTGAGCATTTAATCACATCATCTCATTAAAATATATAACCACCTATGAAATTAGTATTGTTCCCATCTTATAGGTGAGAACTCTGGGTTACGGACAGGGCTACGTAGCCAGTGGGTGGCAGAGCTGTGATGGGACACCAGAGCGCAGGCTCCTAATATGCCCATTAATCCTCATCTTTCTCCAACCTGCCCTAGAGAACAGGAAGGGAAACCAAAAGATGTGTCCGTGGTACCTATAACAAATAGGAACTGGTGAAATAGTTAGGTATAAGCCAGGGAACTTACCTGGAACCTGTTGGCCAAGCTCATTGCCTAATCTCATAGTCACTAGACAGTGAGGGCTTCTAATGAAATCTTGCAACAACTCCAGGCCAGGAAAGGGGTAGGTAGGTATGGGTCATATCTGAGGGAAAGGATGGTGGCCAGCTTGGTTCTGCCACGTTATAGGCATCCTTCTGGCTTCGGCTGGGCAGGAGAGGACACTACAATGGATATTTTATGTTCTAAGGACTGTTCCCAACTTGGCCCCACCCACCTGCACTTCACTACCATCTCTCCCTATTCTATTTTGACTCTTGGTTCTCATTGCTCCAAACTCAGAACCACTGTTCAGCCTTTCCAAGTAGAAGCTACTCTCTCCACTTCCATAATTTCTGCTTTGTCCCCTGATGGAGAGTTTAATGTCTTCTAACAAAAAAAATCCATAGGCTTATTATCTCACCACCTATAAAAACCTTCCAGCCCAGGGCCTGAAACATAGTACATGTCCAATAAATGTTAGTTTCTTTCTACTCTAAGCAATGGATCTCTTTTAGCTTTGCAGAACTCCCAAGTTTGTGAACTGTCATTGCAGGAGCCCCAGTGGGGAAATCTACAACCTTTTTTCTGTTTGGGGTTCCAGAAAGCTCAACCTAGATGCTTTGAAATTCACCAACCTGGAGTCCTGAGGAATGTGATTTTATTTCAGGTTTTTGCACAATATTTGAAAAGCCTAACTTATTTTTAAAGCTGGCTACTTTTGAAGGCAGTGAAAGGGTAGAAACATCCAGCCTAACTCTAGCCTTTCTGTTCTCATTCAGAGACACATTCCCAAACTAGCTGATAATTTGGTGCTGAACAGTTATACTTGGCTCAGGGATGCCATAAAAATGCTCCCTCCACCCAGGGGAGATTGGGAGAAAGAGCAGGGTGAGCTCATTTAGTCCCTCGCCTCCACTATTTTGTTCACAGTAGGAATGTAAACTCTACTTTGGAGCTTACATCAGCTTTTGGAGACTTTCAGCAAGCATCCCCAGATAAAACTAAGGGTTATTTTTCTTTTCCTTTTGGTTAGAAATAAATATTTATATCAAGAAAAGATTGCCAAGACCTGAAAAGTATTTGAATTATTTAATCAGCCCTATAAAAGGATTCACTGTGATTGGTGTTTGAATTGGCTAATGAATTTTAATCCTGGTTTTATCCCAAATCCATTAGACAGTCACCAAATGCAGTGAAGAATTTTGGGAAGTTCTTTACCAGTCTGAAAAGAATTGCATTGATCCAAGGTCCAAACCCTGGAATGTACACATTTGGCTGTATGGCTCTGGAACATGGGTTCATTATAGTAGATCAGGGCCTGAACCTCATCACAGAGTTTTTCAACCCTGGTCCCCTCTCATAGGAAACATGCTTCCTACTCTTATCCCACTTTAACCTTGGGGAGTCTTGGCCATTTGCCTCCAAAGTGGTCAGGTGTAAATAGACTCAGCTTTAGGGTGCTTCAGGCTACATCATAAAACAAGCTGTGCGACTGTGACAATATTAAATGCTAACTGGTTTAAATTACATCTGTAGAAAAACTAGTTGGGTTGACCTTGGGCAAGTTGTCTCAACAAAACCTGGGTTTGAATTCCAGCTCTGACATTTACTACTGACTCAATTACCTAACCTCTCAGAGCCTGAGTTTCCCAAATTGTAAATAATAAAAAAACAATAATGTCAAGTGATACCATGGGTATATAGTGTTAGACAAAATCGGTATAGCTATAGATCAGCGATTTTCAACCTTGTTCATCTCAGGGCACACATACACTAATTACTAAAATTCTGTGGCACACCAAAAAATATATTTTTACTGATCTGACAGAAAAATCGGTATAATTTTGATTCATGCACATCAGATGACTATTGTTGTGTTGGCTGTTGTCATTTTTTTATTTGACAGTCTAAGGGAAAAGAGGTCAGTGCCCCTGACTGAATAGTCAAGTATTGTATATTTTAAAAATTCTTGCAACACCCTGGTTGAAAATCACTGATATAGATGATGATATAGATATAAATTAGATATAGAAATATAGACATAATGTGTGGATACAGATGTATGTGTATATGTGTGTATATATATGTGTGTGTAAACATATATATGTACACATAAACATTCACTAAAACTTTTTATTTCCTAGGAATTTATAATGCCTAAAAAGATGTTAGTTTGATAAAACAATTAACTAAGCAATCAGAGATTTGGGAAATTTCAATCTTTAGTTCCTCTGATTTTAAAGCACACATTCACATAGACTATTCTAAAGGTGTGGATGCTCATGTGATAATGTTGAATAATATTAACTGAATATTTATTAAGTGCCAAGTAACGCGGTGTATACTTTCATGCACTCTTATTTACTCCCCACACAACCCTGTGCAATGATGTCATCATCACCGTTTACAGATGAGCAACTTGTCCCCAGTCACCCACTGGTAAAGAAGACCAGGGATTTGAACCTGGATCTGCTTGACCCCGAAGGCTACCCTGCCCCATGCTGTGCTTTCTGCACTCATCTCAGGGATGCCCAGCTCTCAAGCTTGGCGTGTTTTGCAGTTTGGCATAATGACATTCATTGTTCCCCAAATCCGTATTTAAATCAAGTTTGTTTGATTATCAGACTCTTGTAGACAAATGCATCAGATTAACCTGTCATGGGTATGCACTGAATTTTAAATTTTTTTCGTAAAAGACAAACAAATTTATATTTACACATCATCTAAAAATTCCCCTAACTTCTGGTTTCCAACTCCTGCCCCTCCCTAATTTTCTGCGGTTGCAAACAAGCCACGTGCTGGTGCTAGATCCTGGTCCTTGTTGGCCCTGCCCCCACTCAGTGCTACACGCCACGAAATGGCTGCTGCCTGGTGGACAGAGGACCCCGGGCCTCAGTCATCTTCAGAGTGGATCATGGCCCCATACACATCACAGCTCCACAAAGGTGGCAGCGAGGTTGGCCTGGCACCTGAACCAAATGTGGCCGAGCCCAGGAGGAAGGCTTTGTGCCCTGCTTCCCAAGTGGACTTTCCAGGAAGGAGTCAGATGATTTGAGTTATGGAAACCAAATGGTCCTCCTTTGTTTAGAGAGAAGGGGAAAAAAGTCACTCATTTTTGTGGTAAAGTGAAAACAGGCTCCAAACTAAACAATTCCTCTCCGAGCAGAAAATGCCAGCTCCCCAGAGCAGGCCCACAGCCTCGGAAGCTGATAAACTGATGGAAGGCTGTGTCAGGCCCCTCCTGCAGGCTCGGCAAAGTCCTCAGCCCTCCCAGCCAGGCTTTCCTCTGCTTTGCTCCAGAAATATTTGGACTCCCAGGCAGGAAAGGAAAATGAAAGGAGAGAGAAAGAGAAATGTCTACTTGACTAGGCCAATCTCATCCTTTCCCTCCTTTCTGGTTGGGACAGAGGGAAGGGACAGGAGCTGTGCAGAGAAAGCCCAGGAAGTGAGCCTGGGCACTAACACAGCACAGGGGCATGCCAGGTCCTGGAGTGTCCCCGGCATGTCACTGCAGTGCACTGACCTGGAGGCCCTCCTCGGGGTGACCCAGCTCTTCCCACGGAATGCAGCCAGGAGTCATGAGGCCTGCTGTGGCTGCTCTGTGGCTGCTCTGTGGCTGCTCTGTGGCTCTGAGCAGGCTCCGTGGGCAGCAATCCGCACACCCAGGTATTACTAGTACATGTACAGTAGGATAAGCCATGGCCAAAAGAAAATCAGTGTAGGTTCTAGTCAGCCACGCCTGTCCCGATTTCAGTTTATTCTCTAATACAAGCCTTTCCTGGGACGGAGGGGCTTTGAGGAGGAAAAAGTGGTGGAGAACTCAGTTCCGGCCCTGCTTTGCCTCTGACTCGCTGTGCCACCGTGGGTCACTGCTGCCTCGCTGAGCCTCCGTTTTGCACCTGGAAGGTGAGCCTAATGAACCCTGTCTTAGCTCTCAAGGTCACTGTGAAGGAGATAAAGCGTGGTTCTTATCAAGAGATGGCAGGCGGACTGCCTGGATATGAATCCAAGCTTCCCTTTCAGTTATGTGATGCACACGGAGCCCTTAGAGAGTACCCACATGCAGCCTGCCCCTGTCATTATTGTCACCATAGACAAAAAGGCATCCTGAAAATAATAACAGTTCAGGCGCTGGGTGATCGACCACTGTCGTCATAATTTTACTCAACATACCCTCACTATTCTGGCAACATTCCATAACCTGCCAAAGCTAATTCTAAATTGGAGGGGAACCTCCACTAGCTAGCTCCCGGTTGCCTTTAGGAAAAATCCCCAGAACCCCACCATGGCCTACAAGGCCTTGGCCGTCTGGCCCTGCTGCCTTTTCTAGTCTCATGCTGAGCCCTCATCTCACTCCAATCTAACAGCCTGTTGGCTCTCTTTTAGCTCTCCAGTGGTCTGGGCTCCTTCCTGCCCCAGGATCTCTGCAGGGCGGCCTCCCTCCCACTCCATCTCCTTTCCATCAGGCCTTCAGCTTCCACAGCCTTTCCTCAGGGAGGCCGTTCCTGACCTTCCAGATGAGAGCAGGCCCCCTCCTTCCCCTTCTTTATTATCACCACAATTATAATTACATAGTAATTTGTGTAATTACCAGCATGTCAGCTCCTTGAGTGAGGTGCTTCACTTCTTTTGTTCAGTGTGAGGCCTAGCACAGCGTCTGGCACCTGGTAGACATTCAAAAGAATTTTTTTAATAAAAATGAATGTGTTTAATAACTATCTCCCCTGTGACTCCTATAAAATCCAGAGGCCATGTTTCTCTTCTCAGAGCCTGTGTTTCTAGCACATAGTAGTCCTTCAATAAATATTTGTTGGATGGATAGATGAATGAATGAATGAATGAATGAATGAATGAATGAATGAATGACATGGCATGGCATGGCATGGCATGGCATGACATGAAATTACTTCCCTAACTTTTCATACTGATAATTTCCCTAGACATCAGGGGAATACTGTAACTGGGCATTCTCTTCCTCTTCCTTCCATGAGGACATTGTGCTTAGCACTCAGATATGTCCTTTAACTCCCATCCCAGGTGTCTCTGATCCTTAAATCCAGGCATGGAAGGCTTGGGGCTCTCTAATCTCCATGCGGGCAAGTGTTTAGTGCCAGCCACATTCAAATGTCATTAAGAAACATCAATTTCACAGCAAATGCCAACAGCAGAATATCGTCTTGCTATGGAAAGAATATACATATATTCTTTCTATCTTCTAATGTAGGTATTTGTATTAACAGCTTAATTAAAGGGACACATATTATTCATCTTTGTATCACCTACAGGTCCTATCATTGTCTTTTGTACAGAGTATGTACCCAATAAATGCTGAAGTATAGTGTGTTTGTGTGTATACTATGTTGTGTATATATACTATAATTCAACATTCACATACTCCATATAATATATGAAGGAGTGACTTCTATATACTGAGTTTAGTAACTCTTCAGCCCTGCTTCTGGCCCCAAAATCTGGAACACAGCGAAGTTCTTAACGAGTTTTTGATTAAAGCTGCTTAAGCTTTTCTCAGCTTCTTTCTCCCAAGATAAGAGCAAGAATTTCACCGCCTCCTGGGTGCCCCCACTCTAATCCATCTCTCATAGCTGCAACAGCTAAAACTTCTAAAACTCACCCCTTTGAGTTTTTCCCCAAAAACCAGCAACATTTTTTCCCTCAGTCTAACTCAAATAACTCGGACTAAACTTCTTCCTATACTGATCTTTTTAAATCCCATTTATGTCCTACCCTGGAACCTATTTTTCATTGGTTCTGTCTTTGCCCATGCCATTCCTCCCAAAAGAAATGCCTCTTCCCCATCTCTCCCCTGAAGCACAGCTCGAGTTTTGTGTTCCCTGAGATCTTGCCTTGTCATGCACCTAAAGCGAGCTCTCTGACTTCTGAAGCCAAATGCTATTTTGGCTTAGCCACTTCTTGTGTTTGTCAGTGAACTTTTCCCATGAATATGGCTTTTCTCTCAAACTAGACTTAGACCTGAAGCTCCCTGAGGACCAGCCTAATATTTTCTTATTTCTCCTCAATTATGCCTGGTCTATGGTAAGAACTTGGTCTCTGTTTGCTGATGGACTCAACTGGACATACAGGATCAGAGACTAGTATTCAAGCAGGAGACCTTGAGTGGATTTTACAGCTCAAAATGAGTTTTTATTTCAAACAGTTATTACTTTTCTAGTGTCTCCCAGGACTTGGCTGATGGTCTTTAGGAATCACTGAATTTGAAGTCATAAACTTGCCTCACTCCTCTTAATCCAGTGACTTCCTTTTTACAGATGAAAAGCCCTTTGCTGTGGAAGATACGTATTTGCTGTGTCCAGCACCTGTCTTAAAAGAAGTTGGCATGTAAGTTTCCACTAGCAACTGAGCCTCGGGGAGAAGAGAGAAGGGAGCGGGGACAAAGGGAAAAGAAAACAGCGTCCCTTCATTGTCATAATGGGGCCTTTCTCTAGACTCCTCCAAGTAATGATGATGAACGATACTTACAGTGAACCAAGCACAGGGATAAATGTTTTACAAAGGGTGTCCCACTTCACCCTCCCAAGTTTCCGACAAACAAGATACTCACATCTTCCCAGTTTTACAGATGTGGATGGAATCTGTGGCTGAGAATTTAAGGAGCTTGCCCAAGGTCACACAGCAGTAAATGGAAGCATTTGGGCACCAACCAAGGTCTGTCTGGCTTAATCACAACTATGTCCCAGAAAGCTCTCACACTTCCCAAAGCACTCTCACATACATTACTTTGCCCTGTCATCATAATTGCCCTGCCAGATGATTATTACCCCTGTAGAGATAAGAAAGCTTGGAAAGGCTAAGTGGGTCCACAAATGGTTCAAGGCCCAGATTCAGACCATTGGAAGCCAAGCTCAGTGCTCCTTCCTCTGCTCTTCTGCAGAGCATACAGTGTTCACCCAGAGTGCACAAGGCTCCCTGCACTAACTTATGGGGAAAATGTCATGATGGTGCAAGTATAAGTGCTAGTGAAATGTCATCAAAAATAGTCACCAGAAGAAACTAGCTACTCTGTGAATGTGTCTGTAACAGGCTGAAGATAGAATGGTGGCTTTAAGGGAAAAAATGCTAAACTCTTTCCTCTGAATTGTGCCTTTAATCATTTGTTCAAATTGTAAGCCTCCAACTCTGGTTGCCTAACATCAGTCTGTGATTCATTCATTCCACTGATTCTACAAATTAATAGTGTCCTTCCTGCAAAATGCAAGCTAAGCTCCTATTGCAGTGAGTCTCATCTAGATAAAAGGTAGAAGGCAAATTAGTTCATCTGTTACTATGCGTCTGCGTTTTCTGGGTAGTAACAAAGCTACCCCCACCAGAATCAGATCTCTGAGAATCCAGATAAAGACAACAGAACATTAGGTTTATAGCTTGATCCATTTAGCGCCACTGATTTGGACCATTTTTAAAGAATCCTTCACCTTACTACAATGTGACAAGTAAATTAAGTGGAAGCAGGCTTTGCACATTCAGTGCAATTTGCTGCAATGCAAGAAGGGCTGAAGGCACTGCCTTGATATGCCAGCCAAGCGTATCCTGACATCTCCCTGGAATGTTAGAGGTAGGAGGGGTCCTAGAGTCCATGCTCCACATTTTACAAAGAAGACAGCTAAGGCCCTCAGGGGAAGAGACTAGTCCGAAGGGTAGTTCTGAGCAGAGCACACAGGGGACCAATGTGTCCGGTTCTTAGCCCCACGGACCCCATGGTTCCCTTGTTGTCTTTTCAGGAAAGCCGCACTCCAGGTCAGCATGAACGATGGCCTGTCTTTCATCTCCAGTTCTGTCATCATCACCACTACACATTGTGTAAGTCATCACCTTTCTTTTTACCAAAGTTTTCATTGTCATTCTCATCTCCCTGGAAAGCTGTCTGGTTTGCATTCTGTTCACTGAGCTTTCATCCTGACACTGCTGGGCCAACTATGGGCTGGGTGAGGGGCGTGCCGCGCCCTGCGGTGTATCAGGAATACCTGTGTTCGGCTTCTCCAGGTTCCCCATTCCTGTGACTGTGGGTGAGGCCTGAATGCACTGGCATGACCAGTTAGCAAGGCTCTGGGCCCGTGTCTGTGCAGCAGTAAGGGGAGATGTCTGGATGAAGCGGGTTTAGGAGAAAATGCACAGAAAGAAATTGGACAGTATACACAGAAAGCACGTCGGAGGGAGTTTTTCTCTAAAGGGGAGCAGGAAAATGGGCAGTAACTGAAGAAAGGTATATAAAGAGTATAAAGAGAGTCTTTTATTTAGAATGGAAGAAACCGAAGCTTGTTTGTACGGTATGGAAACAATCCAGGAGAAAATGGAAAATTGATGAAGCAGGAAAGGGGAGAGAGGGGCTCTATGCCATAGGGATTGGGAGGCAGCAGTAGGGACTGCGTACTCCTTGCCAGCTCCTCCGATGCCCCTTCTATAGATCCTGCTGTCAAGTAGTTTTGGCTTCTGGTTATACATAAAATCACCTGGAGAGCGTTTAAAAAATAGTGACACCCTGGCCTCGTGCCAGACCAATTGAAATAGTCTGGGCTGGGCCCTAGATTGGTAGTTCCAAAGCTAGGGTTGAGAATACCTTGGCCTGTGTACTTGCTCCTGCCCACTGTCAGCATCTCAGGAGTTTAGCTCATCAGAGGGCAGTCAGGGCTTGATCAGCTTGTATAGAGACCCCAGCCCCTGACACGAGCATTTCCAAAATAACTTTTGTTTGAATATTCAGATTCTGCAGCCAAATGCACTTTTTCCTTTAGATCATTCTAGAGACAAATGTGTTTGACCTGATGGTCAGCTTAGGCAGATGCTATGATCAATTCCTGGCCGGCCTTTGGAGGACATGTTGTTAGAACCCCTCAGGAATTGGGGTTTGTGTCCTTAACACCATCACAGCTGGAGGAGAGAGGGCAAGCAGCACTGAAACCAGGCAAAATAAATGAGCAGGAAGTCAGGCCTCTTGACAGACAACACTCCCTCCCACCTCCGGCCTTTCCACCCCTCCCACACACTTTTCATCCTTTGTTAAGAGCAAACCAGTTTTCTTGAAAGCAGTGTCATCCAGTGCAATGGATACAGACTACAGGGAAGTTTTATTTGACCATAGCAATTAGGTTTATCACAAAGAAGTGTCTGAGAAATGTCTGCATCTCAAGGATCTGTCAGTGGGACATCAAATCTGGAGACCAAATACGAAAACTGTGTGCACAAGCAGTGAAATTTCTTCAAATGTACCCTGTCTGGTTCCTTTAGAAATTGACCCTTTGGAACCTGCCAACCTTCAGGAAATTATTAAAATACCCCAAATCTAACAACTTCATTCCAGATTCCTCCCTGCTCTGAATGATCCAACAATTTGGGCCTGTATTTCTCATTTTGTTTGATCATACCAGAGAAATAGCCATGACCTTGAGGCCTCGAGGGCAGGGAAATGAGAAGGGGAAATACCTCAGAACCAAACCTGTGTTATGGCAGAAACAGGACTAAAAATTTAAGTCCTGAGCCTATAAGCCAAGAAGAAAGTACTGCAAAATGTGCTGCAAAACTGCTAATGTACTACTAATTAACACTAATTACTAATGTACTGCAAAATGAAAAAAACTCTGAGTAAAGTGCCTCTGCCATTTTCCCAACTCACTCCAGCCTACATTTGCACCTTACATCTTCATCTGAGTGCATGTCCTAAGTTTTCTGGAAAACTGACCCTGGATCAACACCACCTCATAACATCTTCTGCATTATTCCCCTTTGCATTTGAGAATGCTGTATGTCTACAACAAAGTTACAACCACCCTAAGATTTGAGATACAGGTCCATTTATTCCTTTATTCAACAAATATTCATTGATCATGCACAATGTGCTGGGCACTGTCCTGGGTGCTTGGGATACATCAGAGAACACAACAGACAGAAATCTCTGTCTAGTAGAGAGGGGGAGGAGAAAGAAGGCAGGTAGTAAACAAGAAACATAACAAATGAATCACCCACTACATTAAAAGATAATATATTCTATTTTAAAAATAGAGCAGAGTAAGGGGATTTGGTACTTCTTGAGTGAGTGTAATGTAGATAGAGATATATTGAGAAGGTGGCATTTCAGTAGAGACTTTGAAGTTGACTGTGAGGCTACTGAGGGAAGAACATGCCAAACAGAGAGCCCCAGTGCTTAGACACACACATCCCCCCAAGACCAGGCAGCTGGTGTGTTCAAGGAAGAGCAGGAAGGCTGATGATCAGTCACTGGAAGAGCACTAGTGAAGAGAGCAATGGCAATGAGATAAAAGGGATGGAGAGTGGAGGGTCTGGTGAGAACTTTGGATTTTGCACAGAAGCACAGCATGATCAGATTTATATTTGAAAGATCACTCTGGCTGCTGGAACAGCCTGTGGGAAGACAAGGATGGAAGGACAGTCACTAGTTAGGAAGGTATGGCAATATTTTAGGCCAGAAATGATGGCAGCTTGACTCAGAAAGGAACAATGGAGATGAGAGAAGTGGTCAGCATCTGATATATTTTGAAGACAAAGCTAATGGTTTCCCTGAACCATTAGATGTAGGCCTTGAAAGGAGAGGAATCAAGAATGGCCCCAAGATGAATTTTACTAAACATTCAAAAAACTAACACTTATTCTTCTCAAACTATTCCAAAAAATTCAAGAGGAAGGAAGACACCCAAGCTCATTTTACAAGGCCAGCATTATCCTAATTCCAAAACCAGATAAAGACACTAGAAAGAAAGAAAATTATAGGCCACTATTCCTGATGAACACAGATGCTAAAATACTCAACAAAATATTAGCAAATTGGATCCAGTAATACATTAAAAAGGTCATACACCATGAACACGTGGGATTTATTTCCTGGATGCAAGACTGGTACAATATTCACAAATCAATAAACGTGATACATCACATAAACAAATTGCAAGACAAAAATCACATGATCTCATTAATAGATGCAGAAAAGGCATTTAATAAAATCCAGCACCCATTTATAATAAAAACTCTCAGCAAAGTGGGAATAGAGGGGTTATACCTCAGCATAATAAAGGCCATATATGATAAACATCATACTCAGTGGGCAAAAACTAAAAGTGTTTTCCTTAAGAACAGGAACAAGACAGGGATGTCTGCCTTCACCACTCTATACAACATAGTACTAGAAGTTCTAGCCACAGCAACCAGACAAGAAGAATTAAGAGGCATCCAAATTGGAAAGGAGGAAATAGAACTGTTACTATTTACAGAAGACATGATATTGTATATAGAAAACCCTAAAGACTTCACCAAAAAAATCTACTAAAACTGATAAATAAATTTGGTAAAATAGCAGGATACATAATTAATATTTAGAAATCTGTGGCATTTCTATACACCAAACTATCAGTAAGAGACATTAAGAAGACAATCTCATTTACTATTGCAACAAAAAAAATAAAGTACGTAGGAATAACTTTAACCAAGGAGGTAAAAGACCTGTACTCAGAAAAGTATATGACATTGAAGAAAGAAATTGAGGAAGATACAAATAAATAGAATAATATACCGTGTTCATGGATAGGAAGAAGTAACATCATTGGAGGTATCACGCTACCTGATATAAAACTATACTATAAGGCCATAGTAATCAAAACAGCATAATACTGGCATAAAAACAGGCATACAAATCAATGGAACAGAATAGAGAGGCCAGAAATAAACCCACACCTTTATGGTCAATTAATATTTGACAAAGGAGGGAAGAACACACAATGGGGTAAAGATAGTCTCTTCAATAAATTGTGTTGGGAAAATTGGGCAGATGTACAAAAAATGAAACTAGACTACCAACTTATACTATATACAAGAATAAACTCAAAATGGATTAAAGACTTAAATATAAGTCTCAAAACCATAAAGATTCTAGAAGAAAACATAGTCAGTAAAAATCTTAGACATTTCTTATAGCAATATTTTCCCTAATATGTCTCCGAGGGCAAGTGAAACAAAAGAAAAAATAAACAAATGAGACTACATCAAACTAAAAAGCTTTGCACAACAAAAGAAACCATCAACAAAATGAAAAAGGAACCCACTGTATGGGAAAACATATTTGCCAATGATACAGCTGATAAGGGGTTAGTATCCAAAATATATAAAGAACATATACGACTCAACACCAAGAAAACAAACAATCCAATTTAAAAATGGGCAAAGGGCCTGAGTAGACATTTCTCCAAGGGGGACATACAGATGGCCAACAGACATATGAAAAAATGCTCAACATCACTAATCATCAGAGAGATGCAAATTAAAACCACAATGAGATGTCATTTTACTCCTGTCAGAATGGCTGTCATCAATAAATCAACAAACAAGTGTTGGTGAGGGTGTGGAGAAAGGGAACCCTTGTGCACTGTTAGTGGGAATGCAGACTGGTGCAGCCACTATGGAAAACAGTATGGAGGTTCCTCAAAAAAATTAAAAATGGAGCTGCCTTTTGACCCAGTGATTCCACTTCTAGCAACATACTGTATTTGAAGAAACCGCAAACACTAATTTGAAAGACTTTATCCACCCCTACGTCCACTGAAGCATTATTTACAACAGCCAAGATCTAGAAACAACCCAGATGCCCATCAGTAGATGAGTGGATAAAAAAAAGACATGGTACATTTACACAATGGAATACTATTCGGCCATAAAAAAGAAGGAAATCCTGCCTTTTGTGACAGCATGGATGGACCTGGAGGATGTTATTCTAAGTGAAATAAGCTAGAGAAAGACAAATACAATGTGATCTTACTTATATGTGGAACCTAATGAACAAAATAATAAACAAAATAGAAACAGAAGCAAAGATACATGGAACAGAGGGGAGGGGGGTTAGACGGGGCTGGGTGAAAAAAGGTGAAGGGATTAAGCAAAAAAAAATACACACACACACACACACACACACACACACACACACACTGGTGCGGTGATAGCCAGAGGGAAAGGGGGAGTAAATGGGGACTGAAAGAGACTTTACTTTGGGCAGTGAGTGCACGATGCAGTGTGCAGATGATGTTTTGTTGAGTTGTACACTTGAAACCTGTATGGTCTTGTTAACCAATGTCACCCCAATAAACTTAATTCATTAATTTTTTTAAAAGCTCTGGCCAGGTGGCTCAGTTGGTTGGCCTGTTGTCCCATTCTTTCTCTCTCCGCTCCCCCCGCTAAATATCAATAAAAGCATATTCTCAAATAAAGATTTTTTTTAAAGTGCTTGGCAGAAGCCCTGGCAGGTAGTAAGTGCTTAATAAATATTAGCTGTTATTATATTAGAAGCTTGGTCAAAATCACTGAACTAGTTGCAGATTCTTCCCAAAAAGTTATTTGCTCGCTTCAGAGTCCTGTTATAACACAGGGACTCTTCTAAGACAAGATGTATCCTTAGAAGTACATGTTTGTCACTCAGCCAAGCCCAGGTGACTAACGGGGACAGACTCAGTGTCCAAATTCATCCAGACAAAGGGACCTATATTCAAACATAAAACTCCAGTCCCCAGCAGGGCCCTACACAGAAGCTCAAATTAAGAAGACTGAAGCCACCGCTGGGCTAAACAGAGAAGCAGGCGGATGTGTGGTCATCCAGAATGTGAACTGAGGCCTTGGACTTCGTTCGTTTCTTGGGCAGCAGCTGGTTCAGATGACAAGGTTTTTAGATCAAAAAAAAATCCCTTGGGTCTGAGTAAAGGGTTAGTCTTGTCAATGCCAGTTGCAGCCTGCCAGCTGCATCAACTGGAACCAAAGATAATTTTAAAATATGTAGTCGAGGCTTTTCTTTCCTCGCTTTATTTGGTGCCCATTTGGACAACTGTGTCACAAGTTTTCAAGATTCACAACGAATAACTGCTGCCCCTGCCAGGAGCAGAAATTCCATGAAGTTTTACAGGAAAATGATTTTTCCATCCAAGAGCTAAAAGATTCCTATACAAATGGTAAACTTTGTTGAGCTCCATGACTATAGAAAATGGTCAAACTGCCGAAATGCTCTCTTACCAGCATATTTAAAGGCATCCCATCTCCATAGTCTTAATCGGCCTTCTGTTCTGCCCAGCCTCTAGCAATAGATGAGAAAACCACTAATACAGTGCCATTTTAAGGGAAATATCAAAAAGAAGTTTGTCATTTTAAGAACTGCCCTATAATCGCATCATAATGGAGAAATTAAGAAATTAGGATATTGAGTCAAAAATCCCAGTTTCAAATCCTAGCCCCTCCACTTTTCAGGGTGTTCTTGGGCACGTTAACCTGAGCCTCTCTCAGGGCCTGTCTTGCATGGTTGCTGTGAAGATTAAAGGTAAAGTGTAGAAGGGGCTGGAGGTACATGGTAGTCTGTCAAAGAATCACAGCTCTTCACTAGCCTGTTGACATTCTCTTTCCTTGCCAAGTAAAAGTCCAATGGCCTGTCTCATGAAAAGATTTGTTATTTATGTTCTGCAGATTATAAAGAGGCAACGTGTCCCTGATTAAGAGGGTATGCTTTCTTTTGAGTCCATGATGAGCCTAGGAACAGACTAGAGAAAACTTTGAAGATGTTGCCTACAGGATAACAAGGGAAAACACCACCACTGGATTAGGCCTGGTGAGAAACCAAGTGGAATTAGGTAGCAGTTTCTTCACTAGTTTTTTTCCATTACAGTTGAAGTTCAATATTATATTAGTTTCAGGTGTATAGCATAGAGATAAAACTTTTATATAACTTACAAAGTGATCCCCCTGATAAGTCTAGTACCCATGTGGCACTATACATAGTTAATACAATATTATTGACTATATTCTCTATGTTGAACTTTACATCCTCATGACTACTTTGTAACTACCAGTCTGTACTTCTTAATCCCTTCACCTTTTTCACCCAGCTCCCCAACCCACCTTCTTCTTCACTATTTTGAAAAAAAGATTTTCTCAGTAAATCAATTAAGAGTAACATAAGGAGAATACTTAGACTATATAGGAGAATGAATTAAAACAAGTATTCACTAAAGTTGATGCATTATTACCACATAGAAAATTTCTATTATTATTTAAAGTATTCTATCATGCCCAGCATGTTTGTGGGTTTTTTTTTCAGAGGAGGGACCATTTCAGATACATGAGAGCTGTAGCTCCGGAGAGAATTTCACCACAGGCTAGACCCTCCAGTGGCCCCTGACAGAGCCGCGACTCCCTGTGGTTTTGGAGTGTGATTTGATTTGATTTCTGTGGGGATGAACATGGTGCCAACTTGTTTCCCAAAGATTTTTAAATCATATTATCCTTCAGGTTTTTAAGAATTTAAACTGTTCTTTTCCTGAACTATTGGTGTTTTTCTATAGGTATTAGAGAGAGAGAAAAAGAGAGAGAAACATGACAACTCACAGGAAAGAACCTGCCCCACTACAAAGAATTATCCAGTCCAAAATGTCAATAGTACCAAGGTTGTGAAACCCAAAAGAATCAGAATTTTTTTAGCAGGGAGCCCAGGATTCTGCACTTTAGTAAGTTTGCCAAGTAAATCATAAATATCCAGGTCTCTTATCATTCTACTTACCTGATACTAATTGTTCTCCAAAGTTTTTTTTTAAATCTATTAAAGAAAAATGATTTTTTTCTCTTGATTTACTCCCAATTCCATTCATTTAAGAATCCCAAGATTTTAAAATGAGAAACCTCTTTTGTGTTCCTTCTTTTGGATCATATTTTCTGCTATAAAAATAGGAATTTGCCTAAAAGAATAATTTTGGCCCATACATCCAATCTAGGGAACTTCCCATTTTGTGTTGCCAGACAAAGACTGCAAAACTTTCTCTCCAAATGCCCCATTTCCATGGTCCAAGTTGTTCTTTGTTTTCCTCCTCTCACACTGAGGCCTGCTGAGCTACATACTTGTTGCTCATTGTTTCAGGAAGAGAGAGCCCAGTTATCATTTGTATTGTTTTTAACACTTCATCACTCCCAACATCTCCCAAGAAAGTGGGCCTCCAGCAGCCCTACAGAGATAGGTTATAAGTTTGGAAACAACTGGACTTGGAGTAAAGAAAGCACAGACACTAAAAAGATCAATTGCCTCTCTTGTACAATGTGGCCCATATGCTTCTTGAGGAAAAACAAAGGCCACGTCGTGTTCACTGTTGCAACCCAGCACCTGGCACAATGCCTGGCCATAGTAGTAGATAGCCGGTGACTGACTGAATGAATGGATTTATTCAAGGGTCATACTGAGACCATGATGGCACCTGCTGGTAGGAAGAGTAGAAAGCGAGCGTGAAGTAGGATTAGAACACACTGAGCCCTGGCTGGAGGATAGACTTCCAAAGAGGGTGGCCAGTAATCCAATATGCGCATCCAAGGAGCATGGGGAGCTTGAGCATGATTTAAGAAGAAAAAAAACCAGCCAGCTGGGAAACAACAACCAGTGATCCCAGGCAGGGCAACAGTCAAAAACCTCTTCAGCATAGCACCAGCTCCACTAGCAGGAGACCCTTGTCAGGAATTCGGACCTGGAGAAGGGGGCCTGGAAATAACCCACTCAGCTGGATCAAGATTCAAGGCAGGCCCCTTGTTTATGAAGATCTACAGCACAAGGCTGGATACCAGGCAGAACCAGAGAAACTAATATAGAATCTAAGTCACTCATTTTGCTTAGTCCAAGGAACACAAAGATATAATACATAGGAAACAAACAAGTACTCCAAGGATTTGTAATTTAATGTGATAAGTGCTTTAATATTAAGAGAAATGGACAATGCTCAAACCAGTGACACCATGAAGTGGAGTGTCTGGGGAATCAAAGAAGGAATCACAGAAGAAATGATAAGTGAACTGGGTCATAAAGAAAGCACTGGGGTTAGCTAAGGGTGCAGCCTAGGTAAAAGTGTGTTTGGGGCCAGTTTGACTGTAACTGGTTGGGTTGGGCAACAGCAGAGAAGGTCAGAGACAACACTATTGGGACCAGTTGGAAAAACCATCTTTATCTGCCATGTTTTGGAGTTTCTTTAATATTTAATTTAAACATAATACATGATGCAGTTTTGATGTTAACTTCCAATTTCTCCTCATTCAGGAAATAAATATATTTTGTCTTTAAAAAAAAGAATAGGTATCACGGTAACTACAGAAAAGCTGTGTGTGACTTGGGGAACATTGGCATAGCCTGAGCTCACCCTGAAATACCAGAAACTTAGGCTATGGAAGTTCTACTAATGTCACCAGCCAAAGCTGAGGGTGCATGAACTGCCTTGATCAGGGCTGGCTCAGAAGGGGGTGATCTGGAGCCCAGAGACGGAGGCTACAGTGTCTGCAGCTAAGAGAAGCTGCAAAGGGAGGGCAGGGACCACATCGCAGAACTGTCTGCAGACTTCTGTCCTAGGCAACTTCCTGGGTCTGTCTTGTAAGTCAGTTTAATTCTCTTACTAATTGTTTTGAAATAACTTAGGAAAATACAAACCCAGCCCAGTTTTGTAGTCATTAGGCTATCTAGGTAAACAGAGAGTTGGCATGCCTGCCCTTGCCAAAATTTCTTGAATTTCACCGGCCTGGTAGGGAATGAATCCAGTAGCCTGTGTTGAGTGGTGGCAATCTTGCCTTCCAACATAATAAAAAATTATTGCTCTTCAGAAAAAGTAGAAAATAGAGAAGACATTTTTCTTCTATTTCTTTTCCAAGGTCAGCAAAACAGTCCATCAATCAAAATAGGTAGCTACTCTGGGATGGATGATTCATACCAACAGCTATAAGCATGTGCGTATCTTCATTAAGAAAAGAAGTACAGTGAATGGGGCCAAAGAGCAGGACCAACATGTATTGAAATAGTACTGTGGGCAAAGTGTTAGACCTCAAAGAAGAATAGCCAGTCTTTGACTTCCAGATTCCTACAGCATAGCTTCCAAGGCAGGATGTATACTCCAAGAGAGAAATATTATACACTTTGGAGTATAAAAGGCAAATATCACGCAGGCACCCAGAAATTCCCCATCTGTTCCAAAGATTGATGAGCTTCCACACAGACCTTTGGATAAGTAAATTGACACAAGCAAGTGCATACTCAGGACTGTCCCCTTAATGGACCCAGTTACTCAAGATGTGCACCTTCCCGCAAAGGAGCTGGACTAATCATTCTAGACATTCAGGAATAACGTGAGCAGCTCATGATTTGCTCAGCCCAAAATGTCTTCTCCAACAAGACCCTCCCTAAACTGTTGTTGCAATTCTAAGAAGCGACCCCTGGAGAAGACAAGTCCTTTACCAACAACCAATCCAGGAGGACAGGACCAGGGGCCACACCGTGGTTTTCCCCTATAGATTTCTTCACCCTAACATCATCCCGCTTCCTGTCCAACTGGCTCCCACACCCACCTGTCCCCCTTTCACACAACCTGGAAGAGTAAGGGAGGCTGGACTGGAGGGGAAATAGAAGGCTGACCTTGCAGAGGATTTGAATGACAGAAGGTGGAGTTTGGGCTATGGGAAGCCATTCAAAGGAAGCACAAAGCAAAATTTTAGGAAGATGATTCCAGCACTTGTATGCTCCAAGTATACTAACAAAATATTATTACTTTTGATACCACTGATTTATAAATTTGGTCATTTGGAAAGGGAATAGGCTCCAGTGTACTTTTACATTATTTGGGCTGGAGGGAGCTTTGTACCAAAAGTGACCAATCCACAGTCCTAGGGCTACAAGTGACTCATTAATGTTTCATAGCCAGCCCTTGAAAAAGGGCGGCCTTCATTTTTGCTGTAATTATAGGGGATATGTCCTTCGAAATACGTAGCTTAGCAAAACACAGGGGAAAGACTTAGTTGGAGAAGAAAAGTGGGAACAAAGATGAGCTTTGGGATCAGATCAATGTGGCTAACATCCTGGTCTTTAACTAGCTGGAACAGGGCCTGTACTCAGTAGGTACTCAGTATGAGTCTCCTTGCACGGATGTTGTGGGCTCTGTAAGAATCAGTACACTGACGTGCTTCCCAAAGAGACTCTGACTTCTGGTTGAATTAACAGAAGTACGGTGTCTCAGACTAAAGAGGTCATGGAACCTCTGACTTGGTGAAGGTAAAGTATCCACTCGAGTATTGTGTTAAATACAAAAAACACATCAGGGAGAGCCTAGAGAAACTGAATATATGAAAAATAACACCAAATGTGGTAGATTATATAGAATAATCTATAGAAGTGGGCCTCTTTAGTCTGGAGGCATGAAGGAAGACCTGATGACTGTTTTCAATATTTGAAAGGCTGTCCTGAAACAGGTATATCTGCTTTTACTGCAGAGATCCAAAGAGTAGAATAGGGTAATGGACACAATTTGTGGCTCCGTTTTTAGTCTTTCTAATTGACTGCTTCAGGAGGGAGGGAGTTCCCTGGTATGGTTGTTTGCATGCACAGGCAACTTGACACTTGGCAGAATTATGTAAGTGCCATTCATGCATCAGATGGGCAATTGGACTAGAAAAGCTTTCAGACTCCTTCCTATGCAGAGAGTCTGTAATTCTAGAACAAAAAGTGTGCTAATGAAGGGGTAAGGCAAACACGATCAGCCCTATAAAGTGTAACAAATGAGTTTGGCTTTGATATTTTGAAAATAAATATGAGAACCTTTTGTTGGTGACACTGGAGACAGCTTCTCTTCGAGAGATTCAGATTGGCCAACCTCCACCTAATACAAATGAGATGATATTTCAGACCAGAGGGTGCTTAAAACTTCTCCTGAGAACCATCTGTTGTTGAGTAACCTCAAAACACACCCTTCTGTTTACAAATAATTGTTATACTAGTTACAAATCATTCTCACCTATTTATTAGCTAGTCTCAGTAGAACCATACAAATTCAAGGTCTTTTTACAATGTCGTAGTATTTTCTTATTATTATTTTAACAAGATGGCCTGTGGTTTCTTGTACTGTCATTAGAAAAAGCAGAAGACCACAGGAATATCAAAATGCAAAACTCAGCTTTCAGATGTTGTTTGCCAATATCTCTATTTTGACAACCCTTGTATGCATAAAAATATCTCTTCAAATATGTTTTGGAGGATTTGTGCTGATTTGTTTTTCTTGGATCTTTGAGCAATTGACTTTCAGCATTTTAATCTCTAAGTATTTTAAAGAATGTTTGCCCTATGTTTGCAATTTCCTTGTTTTGAGAGTAAATAAAATAAAAAAAATATTTTTCTGACTCTATGCCGCAGAAAACTCTGTAATAAGCACATAGTGGGATGGTAATATTTACTTTTAGAAATAAAAGTCAAATTGAAACAATCCATTACCAAGATAAATGTAATGGACCAAACTCAGCAGTTAAAAAACACAGATTCACAGATTGTGTTTAAATAAAAACAAACACTATATGCTATTTACAATAAAACATTCAAAAATAGAAAGACATAGAAAGGTTGAAAATAAAAGTATGAGAAAAGTTGTATCAGGTAAATATCAAAATAAAACTAGTATAGCTATATTAATATCAGGTAAAATGTACTTTATGGCAAAACCAAACCATTATTAGTATAAAAGGGACCATTACATCATGTTCAAAGGAACAGTTAACCTAGACGGTATAATTCTAGTTGGCACTTAATGGCATATCCTCAGCATATATGAAGCAAAAATTGACAAAACTGTAAAGATAAATTGATGAATCCACCTTCACAGGAAGAGATTTAAGTAGTTTTCTCTGTAATTAATAGATCAAGCAGCCAAAAAAATTAATAAAATATAAACTATTTGAATAATGTAGTTACACATGGTCTAGTGGCCACACAATAAGGCTATAGGAAAATGATCTAGGTAGGCCCCAAAAATTTTTGGTTGAATGAAATGAGGGTTATGCAATTATATGGTTAATGAAAAAATACCATTATTTCATAATTCTGAGGTACACTTTTTTTCACATTTAACATCACTGAAATCAAGATGTTTCAGATCATCAATAATGTAGCATAATTTAATTGGCAATGTTTTTCCCTAATGGCTCGTAAAATAATGAGGCATCCTACAAGGGATGCATCTTAAATTCAGTGAAATCTTTCCCATCACTCTGTACTATACAAAGGTAAAGGTAATGAAATGTATGCTGAATTTCATGTATCAATCACTTCTCCTGTACTTCCCACCCCTATCCACAGTAGAAAATAAGAACTCTGACCTTTCTCCTTTGGAGAGTGGGGGATAGGCAGAGGGCAGGAACTGATCACCAACCGCATTACAGCCAACTTTGTGAGATGGCCAGGAGTGCTATTTCAGGACTTACTGTATATAGGAAACCTGCATCTTAGAGAGAATACCTATTCCTTTTCAAGCACACTTTGAACATTTATAAAATGTAGCCATGTATTAGACTTTAAGCAAAGTCTCAACAAATTTCAACAAATCCATGTCATATGGACCATATCCTGTGATCAAAAAACTCCACTAAAAATTGATAGCAAATCATGTTACAAATCAATTTTGAAAATCTCATGTGTTTGGAAATTTCAAATACCCATCTAAATCTTTTATAAGTCAAAGTAACATTATAATGGGAATTGTGAAATACTGAAAACTAGTCAATTATGAAGATGCCACATAAAACTTGTGCAATGCAGCTAAAGTGGTTCTGAGAGGGAAATTCGGAGCCTTAAATGTTTATATTAGAAAAGAAGAAAAGCTAGCAGAGTATAGGCCTCAACAGAGATAGAGAACAACAGAGTAAGCCCCTCCAAAAAATAAGACAAAAATAATAAAATTTAAAAAAAACAGAATAAAAAACAAGATAGATAAAGAAAACTATTAATGGGGACAGGGGTGATGCAAAAGAGAAATAGACATGTATCTTAAGGACCGTTTTCACTAGTCAGTTCTGGATGGGAGAGAGGACAAATTCATCGTTGTCACAGGTTCAAAGCGACTGGAGTGAGATCATTAACCTAGGGAACCAAGAAAAGCATGCAAATGGAGTTCATTCCTCACCTACTCCTAGGTCTTTCTTCCTAGGAAACCTTTTCACACAAAATGCATGTAATGAAATATTATATAATGTTTACATTTTACTCTCCACCATTGCTATCATGAACTAAAATTTGCCAGAATACTATGAAACCCTCAATTTCTGAGGCTGTTTGTTCTAGAGTAGCCTTCTGATCTGATCACTATGTTTTTTAAGTTTATGGTTCTGCTTTTCCTGACCTCTCGTTTCTCAGTATTGTACATGTATCTTACATTCGAGATGCCCTCCCCCTTTCTAATTTGATAGTTTAAGCTTCTGGGAGCCGAGATATCAAGACAAGCAGGCTTATGTAATTTGTATATAAAATAGGAATTCTTATCTCTGAAGAACTTGAGAGAGTATAGTGCATATGCTGAGTAAATAAGCTTTAGTACAATGTGTCCATTTATGCCTGCTCCTGAGTTATTGGGGTTGTTTCAAATAGCCGAATCTTTTGGGTTGAGCATTCTGGATTAGAACATTCAGTTGAAAGAACAATTGTAGGAAGAAGTGCACAATTTAAAGAGGATCCAAAAACTGTGTGTGAGGGAGAAAGAGAGAGAGAGAAGAGAGGAGAAATGAACAGTTTGGGGAACAGGACCATAAAGCAGAGAGCCTGAGAGGATCTCCTTTCTGCCAACACTAGAATAATTGCCAACTCTTTAAATGGTCAAAAATTGGCAAAATCAGAGGTGACAGCAACCTGCCCCAGACCATATTGTCCTGGTTGGCACTTCATAGTCACAGTGCGCCAAATCACAGCCAGCCCCAGGGTCCTTACATGTATTTTGTAATCAGGATATTATTTGGGTCTAACGTAATTTGTATTGTTTGCACTCCCAAAAAGGAGGCAAGCTCTTCCTTATGCTCCCTATAGAATTACAAAGTCACACGAAGGTATATAAACATTTTTTCTTTTGCAAAGCAACCAGCTTCTCACCTGTTCATTAGGGCACCAAGGAAATTCAAAGGTCAGTAATAAAATTTATATCTTTCCAAAAGAAGATTCTGTGCCACAAGCATTGCATAACTAGCACTCTTTTGCCATGACTGTGGTTGCTGAAACAGATATTAATTTAGTCAGTGCCCAAAGCAGTGGGCTTAATGTTTTGTTCTTTTTTAATAAAAAAGCACTTGCATAAGTGACAACTAAAATATTTCTGGGTCTCTTTTACACATAACCAAGCATCAGGAAAACTGCTTCATTTGTAGGCCAAGGAAATATGAAAGACAATTTTATTTTCCTTACATAGCTGAAATTCATGGTCTTAGCAAAGGTATCTATAAAGGTTGAGATTGTACGTAAAAGGTGCAAATGCAGCCAAAATAAATATCTAACAAATGCTGAGTCCAACCTGGCAGCCTTAGTTGACCCTGAATTGCTGGCCTTAAAAGCTATGAATATACTGAGCCCTAATAGATAAAAATCTTCACTGATGATCAAACATTTTTATTTTATATTTCCACACGCTAGATAAAATTATGTTCATTCTTAGCTCCGTGCCTTTGATCACATTTTACTTTCCTTCTGGCATGCCCTCTCATCTTCTCTCCACCTACCTAAATGTCACTGTGGCTGCAAGGCCTGCCAAGTGCTGCCTGGACCTGTCCCAGGATGCCTCACTGACCTTGGCAAGCCTCCTGGCCTCCCTGTGCTCTGAGCTCAAACACTGTGGTTTGTAGCATCATTTAGAGTTTAACTACACAGAACCTGTGCTGCTTCTAAACAAGCCCTGTGAGTCAGCCCTAACTTCCTAACTGGACTGTGATAACATCTTCCAGGATTGGAGGTTGACTTTTTCTTCCTTCTGTGTCTCCTACTGCTAAACATGTGTTAGAAATGCAATAGAAAATGATTTGTTGGTTTCCTAATACCCTATTATACAGTTTAGAGACATTGTTTTCATGTAACTGCTGGTATCATCTATCTCTACGAGGTGCCACCTAAATCATAGGCATGGCTTCCACCTTCCCGAGTTCATAATCTAAAGCAACAACCAACAGCATGCAGCAGGTCTGCTGACTTACTAAAAATAGGCAATAATGATGGTGACTAAGAGTGAGGGTTGATAATAATACCAATTGAGCATACGCATTAAATAAATAGCTACACTAAAGGCAAGTAGGCAAAATCCTGTATCTAATGGAACGAAAAATGAAGATGAAAAATTAGCCTTTCTCTTCTAGGATCCAACAGCCCACTCACAGGAACGAAGGCATTCCGAGCACTAACAAGCTACATCTTGTCTGCACTATTCTCTAAAAATGGGTTTTAATTAACAAGTCTATGCATTTTATGGAGCTGAAAGAAACTACTGAATGAACCCAAGATTTACTTTTTACCACTCTCGCCATTACTAGTGACATGAAATGTCTCTAATAGGTCAGGGTGGCAACAGGACCAAGATGATGCTGTACAACCCTGATATAGAGGACCTCAAAGCTTGCACCTGTAGGAGTATCACATCGATCTTTCCCTTAATCACATCTTAATGCTGGCTTATCTAAGTCCTTCTGGTATTATCCATATAAAGCATAAAGTAATAAGGTTCATAGCAAACTGGAATTTATATTCAATTGATTGCTACTCCTTCAAAATATTTACCTTAGAAGGTCATATCTTTTCTCCAACAGCACTGTCACTATTCCAAGTATCTTCTGAACTCCTGCTCTGAAATTGCTATGACTTTGAAGGCACAGCATTTGAATATCCTCATTAAGGCAATAGGAGCACATCCTCATCATCTGACTTCAAAACAACCCCAAAAGTTGTAGTTGTGATGAATAATGAATAATGAATGGTGGGTTATCAATCTGGGAACCTCCTTGACAAAGCATGACTCAGATGGTGCAAGATTTTCTTTGTGTGGCCTATAAAGTGGTTTCAAAAACAGTTCCAAGGGAGGTGCTTCAGAATGCTTTGAGCAATGGCTACAGCATCCAAAGCCACTAGTTTGGAATTAGGTTAATTTGGATGTGGGAGTTCTGCCATGTGTACTACATGGACAGCCTCATTACGTTAGCCATGCTTTTCAAAGAGTTTCACAAGGGCATAGGTAATTCTCACCTAATAGTTTTTATGTACAGCCTACTTTATGGGTTAAGGAATTCAATATCTGTCCATTTTATTCCCATTTCTCACCCAGATTACCTCTCAGGTAGCAAGAGTGAATCATGTTTGATTATGTTTCACTCTCATTAATGTCTGATCAGATTTAATGAGGGATATTAAATTCAGCATTGGAAAACTCACTTGGTTTTCCCTTTCCTTGACACTAGGATGGCAACCTGAGGGCCTGTGGTTTCCTAAATATGTAACCTGGGGTCACCCATCAACACCATAGCTCCAGCCAAAGTTAGCATTCTGTTCCCAAGAATCAAATTCATTTACCTAGGCCAAGCCTTGGCTCATCATCAGAAACATGGCCTGGGCAGGGGAACAAGGAGGGAATGGAAAGGGAAGTAATATATATTGAAGGATGGCCATGTGCCAGGACCTCTACACATACCTTATCTCATGTAAGTATCAAATCAACCCTGGAAGTAGAAATATCTCAATTTCATATATGTAGAGATAAGGAAGGTTAGGAGAGGTTGGGTAACTTATCCAAAGTCCACACATTAGTAAGTGGAAAAATTCAGATTTAGGTCATCTATTCTTGATTCCAAAGCCCAAGCTCTTTTATAGTGAGAGTGGTGAGCTGTTTCTAGTGATGGAGCCCTGAAGGGGAAGGTGAGCAGCCTTGGACAACATTGGCCCCAGTGCCATTTCTGCCACCTATTGGCTGCATAAGGTGTTAGCCTACTAAATTCTTATTTCCCTCAATTTAATAAATAAGTTGAGTGACTATTATTAAGTCCTTCTACATTGGAAACACTTTACTACATCTCAAAGTTACAAAGATGAGTAAAGTCAGATATATGTCCTCGGGGGGCTTATAGTTCAGTGAGATAGACAAGCACATAATGATATTTCTATAATATACAGTAGAAGCTAAGAGAGAGACATAATATAAAATGGGAGCACGGACTCAGAGTTCAGTGGTAGTATTTACTTGTCTGTGTTCCCCACTCTACTACAAGGTCTATGACTGCAGAGACCATGACCATCTTTAATGTCAGTGCTTGTAGGAGACCTAGCCCATAGTAGGTTTTCAATAAATATGTAAGGCATGAATGAATCAGGCAGTGCTTTATGGAAGACTTGAAAGATGAGAAACAGTTAACCAAGCAGTGAGAGGAAGAAGGGGTGTTTCAGGGAGAAGAAAATGAGAACAGCAAGATATGAACAGGGAACTATATGCACTTTAGTTTTGTCAAAGCACAAAGTGTAAAGAGGGAGGTGGTAGGAGAGCAGGTTGGAGAAATAGAGGCTTGGTTGTGAAGGACCTTGTGTGGTCTAAGGACTCTTGTGCCTAGGGGATGCGAATTCTGAGGATTTGATGGACACCCTTCCTCCCCCCCCCCCTTGAAATTGTTATCAAAGCTTGTGGGCTTGTGTGTAAATGTAAATGTGTACTCTCTGAGGAAGAAGTGTATCACTTTAATCAAATTCCCAAGAACTATAGACAAGGAAGGGCTATTAAAGAGTTCATGGGTGGACAGAGCTGTCAGAATAACAGTTTAGATAGATAAGTCTTGATTTACAGAGGGTGGAAGTCAGGGTTGCAAGAACGGTGCTGGAGAAAACAGTGAAGAGACAGCTGCAACTATTCAGGAAAGAAATTATAGGATTCTAAACCCAATCAAAGGTGTTGGAGATGGTGTGACCTGCCGATTGGAAATGTACTTAGGAATTCGAAGGATCAGATGTACTGATGGGCATCAGGGAGGAGAGAGGGAGCGAAAGAAAATTGAGGTTGACTTCCAGGTTTCCCACTTGGGTTGATAAGTGGGGCCATTGAGTGAGGGAAGGAGGTCCGGCAGGTTTGAAGGTGAAAGTGATGAGCTCAGTTTGAACTCTTGAGTTTGAAGTCTCAGTAGGACTTATCAGGCAGTCGAATGACCCTCACTCTGACCCTGAAGCATGAGGAGAAATCTAGGTTAGAGAGAAAGACTTAAGTCATCAATATCCAGATGAGAGTTTAAACTGTAAGAGGAAATGAGAGCCCCTGGAAAGTCTTAGAAAGGAAAGATAAGATGGACCAAGAGTGTGTCCATGACTTGTACAACACCATCAATGCCCTAAATGCCACTGAATTGCACACTTAAATGCCACTGAACTGCACACTTCGATATATATATATGTATATTTCTCACCACAATGTTTTAAAGTGGGGGAAAATAGATAAGCACTTTAAGCAAAATAAAAAGTATATATTTTTCTTACAAAAAGAATGGATCCATGGGGCATGCTGACATTTGAAGGACTGCATACAAAGAGAAACCCATGGGGAAGGTGGGCAAGGAATAATCAGAGATAGGAGGAAAGAGGCTCAGGAGAGTAGTTACAGATGCTAGGGGAATAGAGTTCCAATAAAATACAGGGCGGAGTGGGCAGAGAAGTTAGAATTGCTAAGGCTACTTCCAGAAATAACAGTCAGAATATATGAGCTCTGGGAGCAAGAGAGAATTCTGGTCTCTGGACTTGCCCATCCAGAATGTCTCAGCAGCAATAAAATGACTTAAATTTCATCTTTCAAAATAAAACTTGCCATGCTTTGCCAGTTTTGTCTGGGCAGGAAACAGAGCTCAGACCAGCTGCTGAGGATGGTTCTAAATTCCACTTCAGAGCACTGGAATGTGACACCTCCCAAGTTCCAGCCTCTGCTCTGGGCAGAAGAAAGCAGCCTGGAGCAGAGGGAGGCACAGTGGAGCCCTCCAGCCTCCCTCCCCTTGGGGCTGACACTCCTCTGACTGCTCACAGGGTCTCCCATCCAAGCATGACAAGTCAATGCATTCCTAGTCCCTTTATCTCTGCAAATTTCCTCTCACCTGATGGCTTCTTTGGTATTTAGACAAAGCAGGTTGCTATGAAATGATAAAGTCATAGATGGGAGCTGCCTCTGACTAAAGGATCTCTTTCCCTTGAGGACTTCCCAACAGTGCTTCAAAGACAACTTTTTGAATACCTGAGAGAGAGGGACTGGCACAGGATGGAGACAGAGGGACCCCTGGGGAACCTCTGGCCATAGCAAACCCTCCTTGTGTCATCCTGGGGTGCCTGTGCCACCACCATTTATGAGCTGAATTTAGGAAAGCATTGCCAGCTTTAAGAAGCTCTAATGGATCATCAGCTAATCTTCTGTCATATTTGTGGCAGAGTTTGACTAATATTCTTTCAATGTGGCAGAATAAACCTGCTAATTCATTCTTTCACATTAAATATTTAAAAGATAGTCTAATCATGTGAAAGACTCTGAGCATCTTCTTCAGTAATTTAGTGTTAATATCAAGATCTGCTAAACAGCATAGAACTATGGCAAACCCACCACCCATCTGTGAGGGCCCTCATAGCACCTTTGTTAATAATTTGTGTATATTCTTGTTGTCAAAGGTAATTGTTACCAAGACCTATCCAGGGGTAAGTTAAAATAAGAGATATTGGGGACCACTATAGTGGGGGCAATAAAGCATGTGACAAACAGAAATGAGCCCCCCAAAATGGTAGATGAAAGCCTCAGTATTGCCTTTATTATTTTGGGCTGGAGACTATGGCTGAGTGTGGCAGCAAGCGGGCTGGAAACTGAAGCCCAGAATTAAATAGATTTACCAGCCTCATGGAGGGCATGGGGCCTGTCTGGGGAAAACTTACAACCCGGGGCAGAGGAAGCTGATGAAGCTTAAGTTTCAGGGATCCCCATTTAAAAGGGTCCCTTTGAGACTCTTCTAAGGCCCTGGGAGGAGCCCTTATTATTTTACATTTGTATTTTTATGGGTTTTTTTTTTTTAAAGGGGCCCCCCAAAATTGTATAAGCGTCAGGTTCCCCCCAGAAAATCTGCCTGCATGGTACAGAAGAGGACCGCCTCTGCTCCCTATGGGCAGCATGCTAGGTTGACTCCAGCCTTATTTACTGAATGAGTAAAGGGGAAGAGAAAGTCTGGGATGTACCCACAGGGTGCCCTCGATATGAAGGACACACAAGAGTGGGGACAGTCACCCAGGCCAAACTCCAAGTACTTCGTTGGTTCTGTGATGGTCTCATGCCGGGCATCATGCAGAATCCCTCTCCAGACTTTGAGATGGAGGATTTCTCAAAGTTTCTTTAAGTTGAGTGAGCTTCCCCCAGCCTCCCATTAATTCCTCCCTGGACCATGGCAACCCACAGACCAAACCGAAAGCAGCAGCAATGCTTGGCGCCCTATCGTCCAGAGGCCTGCCTCTCTCCTGTCCCACCACCGGCAGGCCCAGACAATATCTCTCCCTGCAAGCCATGTGTCAGAAATCCAAAATTACCTAGAAACCTACCAACTAAGGGATGCTTTCATTATTCAAGTTTCCAAATCTGTGCCCTCGAGCACAATGCCTCCTTGTCTTAGAAGACAAGCCCTTGTTTGGTGGGCTGGGAGCAGAGGCACTGAAGAAAGCCAATATGCAGAGATTTGGCCTTTCAAGCCAGGATTGCTGTTAAGACAATCCTAACAACAAACGCCCAGGAGGAGCAGGGCTGGCTGAATATTGAATATCTCACATTTGCGTGCCCCACGGGAGGCCTCTGTGAGAGCACTCTATCCTGCAGCGTTTGACCAGGGGAAAAGGGGTGAAACTCTTCATTGAAGAAAAGAGGCGACTCCCCTCCCCCGCCTGGAAGACGCCCTGCCTTAGGCTGCTTGCTTCACCACACCTCTCCTTTCAGCTCTGGTAACACAGCCCAGAGCCCCCACCTCTTGTCAAAAACTTTTTTAAATTAATGTGCCATGTTGGTTTTTTTAAACTTTGTTTTTACTTTTTAAAATAAAATAAGAATTTAACTTACGTTGATATTTAGGCTGTTCAGGGAATAACAATGGTAGGAATCAGTCTTTGGCTATTTATCTGCAGCTTTTTCCCCCTCAGAAATCTTTTTCCAAGGTTTCTGGTGAATTGCGTGCAGGGACTGCCCAGCCCTGCGGGTGTCAGACTGAGAATTTGCTGGGCAAGTCAGCTTCTGTATCCTAAAATCCGGTCTGTGCAGGTCCCCACTTAAAGCAACTCCAGAGTCTGGAGTAGGGGTCTGTTTCCAGGCCTGTGGGCAGGCTCAGGCTGAGTGAGTTCTCAGAAGCCACCTTGTCCCCTGTCCGCTAGACACCTGAGGAGACAAGGCCTGGGCAGGCACAATTCCATAAGAGGGACCACTGACCTCAATGGCTCCACTCAGCCCTGTGGTGGTGGCCATGTGGGCCTGGGGTTCTCTCCAGCCCTGGCCAGCCTTTGCCCTGAGCCATACATGGGTCCTGAATCAGGCTGAGAGCAGCGGTGAGCCCATGACCCTCCTGGGCTCTGATCCAAGTAGAAGCTTTCTGGACCAGGTGGCAGCTAGCGCAGGGTGTGCCAGCACACAGTGAGCTGGGACACAGGAGGGCAGTCAGAGGCCAGAGCCCAAGGAGCCAGAGCAGTGAACGGGGCCCAGCGTGGACCTAGGTTCTGGGGCGCCAGGCTATGCTGTGTGGGCTCTGGAACATTCCGCATGCCTCCCTGCGACTGGCAGAGCCTATTTCTTAGAACCTGAGGTGGGGGAGAGGGGTGCCTTGGGACTTGGTGAAGATGTGAAGGGACTGGCTTAGAATCACTGCACTATTTTCATGAATGAAGCAAATACCGTGTACGAAGCCGTGCAGAGGTGTTGTGTCTCTACATAGTGCTATGTACTCAACAGGTAACATCCAGCCACCCTTACATGAGTTGTCAGTCCCTCTTCACAAGGTTATTGATTGAAACTTCAAGCCAAGCTTATGTTTAAGGGGAAAGCAGGCTCTTTCCAGCTTCATTCTGAAGTACGTGGTCTCCCATGCGACACGTGATCCACGCTGGGCCATGCGAGTGAACTTCCTTCCATCAGAGGGGAGGCAGGAGTTACAAACTCAGTCTCAATCTCTCATGTGGCTACTTACAGTTTAGTCTTTCAAGTACAGATTATTTCTTAAGTGGATTTTTATAATTCTGACAAAATAGTGTAACGATTAAGTGAAAGAGGGGTAAGGTTCCAAAATCAAACTATAAGGGTTTGATTCCCAGTTTTGCAACATTAAAATTGTGGGCGTATAAATATGTTCATAAGTGGCTTGTGGTTACATACCTTCACTGAGTCTCCATTTTCCTTACCTGCAAAAAAGGGACAACAGACCCTACAACAAGTCTGCTTTAGTGAGGCTTATTTAATTAAATGAGATGATACATGTACAGCACTTTGCATAATCCCAGGAAGGTGGATAATACACAATAACAGTCAGCTAGCGTTAGTAAAATCAGTACTGAACACATCCATGAAAATGCAAGAATTTTGGAAGGAGTGACCATATAAAAAGTCCTCCTAAAAGAACTGGGCAGAATTGCCTCAGCCTTCCACCTGGGCCTTTGACCCTCCAATCTTTCCCCCCTCAGGTCCATACTCTACAGTGTCCACAGCTGCTTCACAAGAAACAAATCTAATCATAGTGCCCTGAGTTAAATCCATCAAGGATCCCCCTGGGCTCTGGATAGAATCCATACTTGGCTTGCTGGTCTCTCACAGTGGGGACCCCACCTCCCTTTCACCCCCAAGCCATGCACTTTGCCTTTGCCTTTCTATGCAGGAATGCCAAGCTCTTCTTGGCCCTGCAGGAGAGCTCCAATGTTAGTTCCCAGGCACTTGGTTCTTAGCACTTGCTAAGAGTGATGGTCGGCTGGTTAAACCTGTGAGCTGTGGAACCAAACTGCGGAGGTTTAAATTCCAGTTTCTCCCTGTGACCTTGAGCAAGTTTCTTCACCTGTCTTTGCATCGATATTTTTTTATCTGTAAATTGAAAAAAAATATTGTCGAATTCATAAGGTTATTAATGAGAATTAAATGAGCTAATATATAGAAAGCATGTTAGTAATAGAATAGTCCCTGACACATAGTAAGTGCTCAATAAATATTAACTGTACCAATAACAGTTATTATTATCATCATTATCATTATTACTATTCCACTGGAACAGAAGCTCTTTAAGCCTAGAGACTGTCTATTTTGTTCACTGCCTGGCACATAGAGGTGCTGGGTATACAGATGTTGAATAACACACAGCCCCTTGCCTGTGGTTATTTGTTTATATATCTCCCTCAGCAGACTGTGGGCACCTCGGTTCTATCTAATCAATCCTGTAGCCCAGAGGTCTGCTCAGTGGGCACAGAATAGATCCTTAATAAATGTTTGCTGAATGAATACATGAGCAAACCTCTGAGACTGTGTGTATATTATCTCCCAGTAAAACATTAGCTTCGGGTTTAAGTTTATTAAAAAGTATGCCCTCTGTATGCTGGTGCTCTTTCACACTGCGTGAGTAATGGCGGCTAGAAGGTCTTGACTGCCAGGCAGTGCATTTGGGGGCTTTTTCAGGGAAGGAGGACTTTCTCTAGAACAGGAGAAAGTTATTCCAGAAGTTCCTGACCCTGGGCACTGCACTCCCCCAGTGCCCCTCACTGCGTCTGCCCCTTCCTGAGTCCCACACGCCCTCCTCACATACAGCCAAAGAGAACTGTGGCTCATAAGGGGCAGGCCAAGCCTGGAAGGAGAAAGGCCAAAGGTATCTTGGTCCGAACCCAGTATGTCTTCCCCCAGCGCAGCAGCCTCCTCTCTGCCCTTGTGGGCCAGGTCCTCCACGCTCCCCACTTCACAAGAAACCCCCTTTTTTCTGAAAGAAAATTAAATATTTCCCCACAACACATCAGCCTTTCTGCTTCTCTTATCTACAGTGAAATATAAAATCAGGGGAGGGAGGGTTGTGAATGAATGTAGTCTGTAGTCTTCACTTAATTATAACTCAATACTAGAAGACCACTGTTTTATACGCCTCTCAGTAACCAAAACCACTTATTATTCCAAGTACAAACAGATTTATGACCCTTAATGCCTACCATGTTTTCTGTCGTGGGGAAACAGCAAGGGCGAGCTCAAAGTTTGGACATGATAGCTTTCATCCCAGTTGCCCGACCATACCTCCTTCCATCTCACAGCTCATTTTATACTCACGCCAGTGCAGTGAGGCAGGTGAGGTTTTGCATTTCCATTGTATGGGCGTGGAATATAGAGACTGAGAGATCAGGAGGGTTGTGCTTAACTAACAATAAGTTTGGAAAACACACATGGCCTCTGTCATCACTGAGAGCATCGCCTTCTGCCGTTGCTCATGCATAAAAGTTGTAGGTCCAGAGGCATCCTCTTGGCCATGGCCATGGCCATGGCCATAGCAGGCCCCTGTGCTCTCTCCCCACCCACTGCCCAGCCCTGCACTTGCACTTGTGAGGTTGCAGTTCCCTCAGGGGCAATCTGGCATTCCCGAGCCTTGGCTTGCTGGGGGCTAGGGTATTTAGTTCCCTGGCCTCTTGGTCAAAGACATTCCAGGGAGTAAGAGCTGCCTTTAAACAGCTTCCAGTTGCTCCCCCCCTGAGCACTCAGTGGGAGTGAGTCATGTCCCGCCTCTGCCATTAACCTACTGTTACCCTGCACAGGCCACCCACCTCCCTCCCCTATAAATAGAGCCAGAGGGGCAGCTTTGAGAATCTGATTGCACTGTGAGTGGTCTCCCCAGAAGACACAGGCACCAAAAATCGTGGGTGTCATTTCAGGAGGGTCACAACCTTCCATCCATTGGAGCTCTTTTGGGTACCACATTGGTCCACTGGCTCTGGGTAAGAACCCCTGGGCCAGGTGAGCCCTGACACCAAAAGGAGGAGACCCAAATGCGGGCTCTTAAAGTACAACATAAGTAGTTTTTTCCCTCATGATGTGTTTAAAAGAAAATATGAATTTTAAAAAAAGAAAAATACAATAAACATACTACCAGCAAAACCACCATTAATATTTTAGTAAATATCCCTCAGTCTTTCTCTCTCATTTTCCACTGATTATATCAGGAATGTTATCCCATGTCATTTAAATGTTATTTGAAAACAGTGTCCGCATAGTAATTGCATGGTAGTTCTAGAATGTATTATTAAGCCATTCTTAATTGTTAAACATTTAGGTTTCCCCTTTATTATTATTATCTGACTATTTTCTTGGGCTAAAAGTGGAATTGCCAGCTTTACTTAGAAGTACCTATAACAATTAATACCTACGACAATAAGCCCCTTGCCACCTCCTCTCCCATAAGTTTGTACCCATTTCTCCACTCCCAGTAGCCAGGGAGGCGGGGTGGAAGAGACTTACACCTGCTGCTTGAACCAGCAACCCCGGAATACCAACACTGAGTAGGATCTCTGTTTACTAAAAGTTAACTATCTCAGGCCACAGCAATCATGTCTATTTTCAGGGCTGGCCTAGGCATGTTTTGAAGTGGGTGGAATTTGCCTTTGGTCCCTGCCTCATTCCCGGGCCCTCCTATAACCCTGACAGCATTGACTCAGCCACCACACCTTCCCCTCCCAGGTTCAGCAGCAGCTTCTCCACCCTCACTCCCTACAATCCCTCTCCCCTTTATTGCTTCTTATCAGCAGATCTAAACTTTCTATTCACAGCCTCAGGAATTGGTTGCATGCACCTATGTGAACGGGTTCTGGGGAACAGGCTGAGTCCTGAGTAGAGGTGCCCTGGGTCCAAGCCAGGTGGTGGCAGATCCAGGATGTGGGAGGTGCCACTGGGCAAAGGGTGATGGTCCAAAGGCAGATGGACCGTGGTAGGCCACCTCAATGCCCGGGTGTGTAGGCAGCCACCTGCTCTCTCTTTCAGAGTTGGTCCTTTAGAGTGTTGCTCAAAGAGAAGAGCAGGGCCTCACTGAATAAACAAATCTAATTCTCATGAGAACTGGCTACATGGAGTGGTTGCCCAGAATGATGGGCAGTTTCAATAATTTGCTTGACAAATTGTGCTCTTCTCTGGGCCTTAAATCTGCATATTGGTGATGGGAGAGGGAGAGCACAGGTATTGCCCTGCCTCACTCTGAGCTCTCAGGTTTGTTGCACACTTGGCCTGCCCATGGCTTACCACCCTTTCTCTTGGCCCCGCAGTCCGATGGCTCCATCCTGGCGATCGCCCTGCTGATCCTGTTCCTGCTCCTGGCCCTGGCTCTCCTCTGGTGGTTCTGGCCCCTCTGCTGCACCGTGGTAAGTGCCCGAAGCTCCTCATCCTTCCTCAGGCCTCGGGCCACTCAAAGCAAAGGGCGATGCAAAGTTAACAGGACCATGAGTAGAATAGGGTGACAAAAAACTGTGCAAAATTCGAGGACAAATAATTATACCATTTATACAAATTGGAGTAAACTAACATTGCTTGATGGAACCAGGCAAGAGTCATGAGGAATCAATATGGGTTAGGGAAGTGGGATTGCCAGTGGACACATCCTTTAGGTGGGGCAGTTGAGGTGGCTGCTGTAGTTCTGGTACTTAGGAAGGAGCCACACAAGATTGTAAATGACAAGTATTACTTGACATGTAATAAGTATATATACATGTGTATGCATGGTGCACACACACACTCACACATACACTTACTGAGTTGCCCTAGCTGATACTCTCCCAAGGTCACCTGGTCTTAGCAACTAGTCAGCCCGCCTGAAAGAACGCAGTAAGCCCAGGGGAGCTGGAAGCGAGCGCTGCCCTGCTCCCATGGCATCTCCTGTTTCCTGCGTCTTAGTGCTCCCAGGGAGGGTCCTACGGCAGGGGGATCTCCAGCCAAGAGCCTGTCACATGTTCTCTCTGAAACTCCACCACTCAGCACACAGTGCAGGGGGACTCACATCTGTATGTAGAACTGAGTGAGCCAAGACCATGAACTCAAGAGTGCTGGATGGGCAAGTGGAGGGAAGGGGCTTCAAGTGACCATTTAAAGAGGCGGTAAATGAAGGAGATGAGAAACTCAGCCAGAAGGTGCATCCATGTGGCAGAACTTCTGGAAAGAGAGAGACTCTTGCATCAGCAGAAGCCTCCGGGTGTTGAGGGAAAGAGATGACTTAGAGCAGACAAGAATGCGTGTGTGCAGGGAGGGATCAGGGAGGTGCAAGTCTTGGGTCAATTAGTGTAGTCCAGACTGGCTGATCTCACCAAGATGTCAAACTGACTCCTGCCACAGCAGCCCCAAGAGTTAGATGTTGTTTTAAATACTTGAGGCTGCACAGCAATTTAGTTTGAGTGGGAAAACAAAACAAAAACAAACAACAACAAAAAACATGAGTCAGCCAGAGTGCTTTCTACAGTGATTTTTTAAAAAGAACTAAAGAGGCACATCTTCAAGTCTGGAATTTAGGGGGGCAGGGGGCCTTGCAATGGGCTCTTAAAGAAGTAGGTGGCCAGGGTTGGTGAGGCTGGTAGCAAGCACTGTTGTAGTAAGCGTCACTTGTGTTCACCTTGTCCCTTTGATTATTAAAAACAGTTACCTCTGGGCAAGGGCAACTAGAAACATTAAACAGCCAAGCAGGGCTTCACTACTTAACTAGCTGTGTGTTCTTGGGCAAGTTACTTAATCTCTCTGTGCCCCAGTTTCCTCATTCATATAGTAAAGACAACAAGAGCACCAACCTCATAGGAATACGGCAAAGGGTTTATAGATATATACACTACTTAAAAACAGCACCTCGCACATAGTAAGTGCTGTGTATTATCATTATTAATATTTAAAAGTATTTACTCTAATAAGAATATATTACTGTATTGTGTGTCATTCAATTTATATTGATGGAAAATTTTTTTCCAGTTTTATTGAGATATAATTGACATACAACATTGTATAAGTTGTACAACATAACGTAATGATATATGTATATATTGCAAAATGATCACCACAGTCAGTTTAGTTAACACCCATCACCTCACAGTTACAAATTTTTTTCCTTGTGATAAAAACTTTTAAGATATACTCTCAGCAACTGTCAAATAAACAATACAGTATATTAACTAAAGTCATCATGTTGCACATTACATCCCCAGAACTTATTTATAACTAGAAGTTTATATCTTTTGATCACCTTCACCCAGTTCCCCCACCTTCCATCCCTCTGCCTCTGACAACCACTAATCTGATCTCTGTTTCTTTTACTTAATTTTTTGTTTAGATTCCACATATAAGTGAGATCATATAGTATTTGTATTTGTCTTCCTCTGTCCAGCTTATTTCACTTAACACAGTGCCCTCAGGATCTATCCATGCTGTCAGAAATGGCAGGATTTCTTTTGTTTTTATGGCTAAGTAGTATCACATTGTTTATATATAATATTATATATAAATCACATTTCCTTTATCCATTCATCTGTCCAACACTTAGGTTGTTTTCATGTCTTGGCTAATGCTGCAGTAAACATGGGGATACAGATATCTCTTTAGGAGAGTGATTTGCTCTCCTTTGGATAAATACCCAGAAGTGGAATTGCTGGGTCATATGGTAGTTCTATTTTTAATTTTATGAGGAACCTCCATACCGTTATCCATAGTGGCTGCGCCAATTTACATTCCCACCAACAGTGCACAAGGGTTCCCTTTCCTCCACATCCTCGCCAGCATTTGTTATCTCTGGTCTTTGCAGTGAGGTGATATTTCACTGTGGTTTTTATTTGCAGGGAAACATCTCTTAATTAATGTCTTTCATTACTGGAAGCAGTGTCACCCAAGGCCATATTATTTTGCAATATTCAAATTATTTTTCAATGAATTTATCTGATTAAGTCCATGTTGCTTTGGAAGGCAGCCAGAATGCCTTAATGTGATCTGATTTTGTAAGTCCTGAAGAATTTCTTTACAAAGAAAGACTCTGGAGATTAATTTTCCTGTTTATGATGTCTACAAAAAACTGTCTTCACCCTTCTTTGTGAAAGTTGGCCAGATTTTTGATTCTTGGTGTCCCCCAAACCAAATTTATCACTCATTTCCTTCATGAATAATGACGCTCTGAAGGGGGCAGGACACGGTCATGTGTTTTCTAGAGGGATATGCAGGAGAGATGTTAGAGCCGGTGCCCCGATGTGAGCCTGCAGCCCAGCGAGGCTGGCAGCTTTTATGTGCACAACAAAGGCCGCCACATCACATCGGCGTAAATTTCAGCAGACAGCAAGACACTGATAGATTCTGACTGGCAATGGGGACTGGCTCCTCCAAATCAAAGATCTGGGGGATAGAATAAATGCCTGCATGGTCCTTAATCTACTGAATCCTCTTATGAACATCTTCACTTCCCTAATTCCCACCTCACTTGCCCTGCCCACTCCTACACCTAGATCCAGCAATTGTATGTAGTCTCCTTTCCTGCTGCCAGGATACTGATCACTTCAGAAGAGAACAGCCCAAGCATGCTGATGGGGCAACTGCACACTTATTTCTGTTCAAATAATGGCAAATATTTTTATTTATTTTGTTGGAATGGGGTAATGTGTGTGCACTCACTTCTCCCCACGTAAACAGAGGTCTGTTCTCCTTTGTTTTGTTTGTAATGGTCTTGTTGATCTCTAATGAACAGCGGTTTTTAAAGCATTTATGTAGAAGATCATGTTTAACTCACTATTGAATTTTAAGGATAGTTCAACAAATAAGGCCTTTAGACCTCTCCGATGACAAATTGCAAAGGACAAAAATTGATCAAGAAGTTAATATGCCTTAAATTGAATAAAAATAAAGTCTTTGATAGTGCTCTCCACACCTTTAAGCATAATATCTAATTTGCAGGGCTGACAACCAAGCCTAACATCCCCAAAGGGATTTACTGACAGTTTGTTTAATAGAAACCTGACTAGTACAAGCAGCTCCTTAGCTTAGACCTGTCATGCTCTCTTTCCAGCCTCCACCCATTCCCATCTGGACACTCCTCACCCTGCAGCGGACAAGATTATTTCTCACTAACACACAGAGCTCGGCCATGGCCTGTCCTCACCCTGGGGTTCTGCAGCACACACCCCACACACGCAGTCTGTGCTCATTTTCACCTTGCCTCATGGCTTCCCTCATTCCTGCCCAGCTGGATGTGGTGGGTGCTTTATAACCCACCTACCACATCCTCAAGCCTGTTCGGTGAACTGGGAAGGGGTGAGCTTCATTAAAGACAAACAGGTTCCCATAGAGGTCTTCCTCTATCAGTTAAAGGTAAATCCTTTGAACCTTAATTTCTTCACATGAAAAATTAGAAAATTGGGATCATATTGTCTGTAAGATTGCTCCCTTATTTTCGTACCTTCTGTAAATGAATCTACTCTTCCCCTTCAAGATTCCCGGCCTGTGGTTCTCAAACCTAGTTACACATCAAATCCAGCGAAGGATTATATGATACAAGTAATCAAGGGCAGCACTGACAAACTCTGTCCACAGAACAGTAGTAGCTACAATGTGAATAGGTACACTTCCAAACAAGGGGTATTTGGACAATAAGTTTGAAAGACACCATTAAACTCAGTCTTCACTGCAAGACTTCTCAGAGCCTTTAGTGAGATAATTTGCATTGTGAATATCTAAACTTATTTTGACCCTGGAACCCTTCCTTGGCCTATCCCTACCCCTACCCATTGACATACTGACATCTAAAAGGGCACTATTGTTCTGCCAAAAACTGTGTAGAAAACATAACCCTAGAGAATGTTGAAGTAGTTGATTCCTGAGTTCTGAAATGCGACCTTTTTCCTGCTTTCATTGAAGGCTGTGTCATTGCCAACAAGCTTGAACATACTGTGAACAGTACCAACACATCCTGTTCCCTGTGTGCCCTGCTGGAATCCCACAAGCACTGCCAGTGGCTGGCATCACCTTGCCTATAACCCAGGCAGTCCAGAGGCTCCTCCAAGCCTCAGGGAATCTAAATTCATGGATTTGTTTCACTGGGCTCACTCATTGTTTTGCAGTGACTCTGACGAAATATGCATAGCTAGTCTTTTAAATTACTGTGTGAAGCATTTAGGCACTATCAACTAATGTGAAAATTCCTGCCATTACGCTCACTCTAGTTGTTGGTGAATTTGGCCTTTTAAATAGTCTCAGTCTTAAGGAAGATGAGATGAGGGGTCAAAAATTATTTAAAGTTTGAGTTTCAAATGCCAAAAAAAGGTAAGCTCATTTCTTTGAAAATTTATTGTACTACATTCTAGATCAACACCCTTGGCATTAGCCTTTGATAAACATTTGTAGTGTACAATCACTGGATTCAGGCAGTACTTGGCCAGCATTAACCCACTCTAATCAGCTATGAGGTTTCTATTGTATTTATACTGTTTGTATAGTAGTAAGATTCATTTATCTGCCATCAGCTAGCATCTCCTACTTCATAGGCATTTTCCACACCCAGTTGCTTATTTTCCCTTAGTTTCTTTATCTTAACTAGAAGTATATTTATTATAAAGACTAGGAATCAGAATGGAAGTCTAGAATGTAAAAGTGTGAGAGCAAGCATCCCCTTCTATCTGAGACATTAAAGCTCTCCTTAGAAGGCCTTTAAGATTTCAATTGGCCTTTCTTTCTTCTGTACACAGTTCTGTCCTGGTAGCTCCTCCTCCCACAGAACCCATGAGGCCAGGGAGGTGGCAGAGGAGTTGGTGTTAAGAGATCAGCTTAAAAGTCCAGGATATGCAGTGTTTTAAATCAAAGGCTCCAAATATCTTTAGCCATCTAAATACATTTATTTGAGCTAACCCCTCTAAGCATGCAAGAGGTAACCATTTGTGAAAATCAAGTACTCTTAACTGGTAATACAGTGGACTGCTTAACAAAATCAAGACAAACAGTAAAAACTCCTGGAAAAAATATAATAAAAGTTGTTTTAAATGTATAGCCAGGCTCACAAGAAAATAGGGGACATTTCTAAGGCCAAAATAAAGATGGATCTGGAACTCTTATGGTTAGCTGACCTCAAAGCAATGGTGGTCCTAGGAGGGATTTTCTGATCTAAATAACCTAGGCATTTGGTCTAAATAGCTTTACATAGGCCCACAAAAGTTTGGGAGTTGGAACTGGGTCTTCTGCCTAAAACTGGGACCTTGAGTGAAAGAATGGGCTATGAGTTTGGTGTGTGTGTATGTGTGTGTGTGTGTGTGTGTGTGTGTGTGTGTGTGTGTGTGTGCATGTACCTAAAAATTCAGAATCATAACCTCTCTTTTTTAAAGTTCAGATATATACTACTTGGGGTTTTGTTAATTACAAGCTGAGAACATCACAGTTTAGAAGTGTTTAGGAATCTGCAGAAGGAAACGTGAATCCTCTCTGGCAGGTTGGTCCCTCAAACCAGTCCTCATAGAATTCCCATAGGCAAATGCAAACTACACATGAGCTCATAATCCAAAATTACCAAAACCCCAAGGGCTATGATTACTCAGGTCCCGTGGGGTTTTACTATACATGGAAAGCACAAAAGACCATAAATCAGATGAGGAAGTCAGAGCGGGCCAACGGTCTCTCCTTCTCTGTCTCCAAAGTTAACCATACACCAAAGTAGCAAGCACACCGAACATTCTCTAAATACCATCACTTCTCCTATAACATGAAGGCTGTTCCTAAAAATACCCCTGCATATGGAATTTCAGCCCCATGAAAATAACCGGACTAATGGGGGAAGAGGTTCAGAGCAGAACATTCAAAACTGCAATCTTATAAAACAATACACTTTTAAAAATTAAACTCAAAAACGCCACCATTTGAAGCATGTTAAATTTTTAATTAAAGTAATGCTACAATAAATATAGCGCTTTTGCTTGATTTAAAAAAAATAAACACATGAATTTTCCTGGTGGACATGAATACAGTGTAGCACTGTGGCTCTGAGTTACGGAGACGGGACGGAAGGAAGGACATTCTTAGGTCCAAGTGTCACGACAACAGAGGTGGATGGCTGTGACTCATCGTCTTGTTATTCCCCTGCACCGGCTTAAAATAGAAATCCAGCTTTTGTTGTTTTGCCAAGTTTCTCTTTTCATAACAAAAAAAGCTATTCGTGTGGTTCCAAATAAGACCGAATGCCACGAAAGTGCTGTTCTGCTGTTGTCAGCATCAGAGCCTTCTCCTTGAGCCCCGTGCCTGCCTCCGATGCAGCGGGTTGCCCTCGCTCACGACCTCAGGGGCAGCGTCTAGACAGCCAGCGTGGCTGTCACCTGGGCGAGGAAGAGGCCCCGTTAAAACCGGGTAGGCCGCCTTCTGCACTCCATGCAAGGCCCGTCGCAGCTGGGTTAGCAAGAACGAAGCAATGCCCGAGCCGCTTTGGCTCAGCGCTTAGAGCTGCTTCGGCCCGTGGACTAAAGGGTCTTGGGTTCGATTCCAGTCATGGGCACGTACCTCGGCTGCAGGCTCAATTCCCACCCACAGTTGGGGTACGCGTGGATGGGAGGCAACCAATTGATGTGTCTCTCTCACATCTCTCTCTCTCTGTCTCTCTGTCTCTCTTCCACTCTCTCTGAAAAGCTATGGAAAAAAATAGCCTCAGGTGAGGATTTTTTTAAAAAAGAACAAACCAGTTCTTTTTGTATCAAAACATACAAACTAGGAGCTGAACTTGAATACTTCTGGAGAAATAGAAACAAACAAAATAAACTCACCAGGTGTTTTATTTCACCTTAACATTTTATAAAATAAATTTTAAGAAACAGCTTTATGGAGACCTAAACCGTTGAATTGACTCTTAAAACCAAAGTTCCCAGGTGTCACAAGGGACCTGGGCATGTATGATCTTTCCATGGTATTCATGCCATGCTAACTGTATTTCCACACCTTCCCTCGTGACCATTTCCATCAGCCACACTAAGAGGTGCACATAAAAACTTGATTTTGTTTTGACTTACTGTTGCCAGTAAGATTTCAGTTGAATAATATTCTACCTGATCTTTTCTGGCTTTCTTTCCTTTACCCTTACAACAGTCTTTGTCAAATCTGGCCCCATCTCATGTCTAGCTCAACAAAGACCGGTAAAATCAGAGCTAAAATCACCGGTAAGTGGGGAGAGGAGGCATATCTCCCAATGCACAGCAGAGACAGTTTCAAGAAATGTTCGGGTAGCAAAGAAACACTAAGAGAATTCAGAAGTCCCTTATTCCACCTCATTTTTCTTACCCTCTTTTACTTCACCAGTCCACCCATTAATCCCCAAAAGACTCCAGAGCAGCTATACCAAGGAGGCAAACGGTCACCTCTCCCCATCCAAATACCCAGCCTAAAGACGGCAGGAAGTGGAGAAGTGGGGCTGGCCTTGAGAGGAGAAATACGAAAAGTGTCCCCAGATCCAACCCCAGCACTGCCATTTAGTTCTACCATGTTGTGCTTGTAAGAAAAGGCAGGCCTGGGGTTGCTTTGACAACTCCACTGTGCTGCGGGCAGTGAGGGAGGCAGCTGGTAGCCCAGTGAAGACAAAAGCTTAGCTGCTTTGCACCGAACGTCCACATCCCAGGGTCCTTCCTGTGTAATGCCCACAGCGCCCTTGTCATCATTTGTCTGTCTTCCCAAATTTCCTGCTCCATCCCACCCCACTCCCTAACCCTGTCCAAAGAGAGGAGGCACATTCTAGATTGCTGTCCCCAGCCCCCACCTCTCCCTCCCGTTCCCAGGCATTTCCTGTTTTTAAGTCATCAGGGCTCCTGGGATGACGAGAACTCAGCACTGGGCAGTAAGGGCCCTCCCCAGAGATCTCCTGAAGGAATTCAGAGCCAGCGTTGAGTGGGTGAGCAAAATCATGGCTTCGTGCTTTCCGGAGACCTTCAGCAGGCTTCCCACAATGGCCAGGAAGTGGAGGCAGATGAAATGAGAGTTCGAAGCCCCTGGAGGCCTCAGCCTCTGCCTCTTAATTAATTGAATACTGTCCTTTTAGATGATTGGACTCCCAGTCCCCTGGCTGCTGTTAATAGAGCCTCAAGGCAGTAGCCTGTCTCAACATACAGAGATGGCATTACAGATAATGGTAGCATGGATGATAACAGTGGAAATCAGAGCCCAAATGAGATCCCAGAATAATCATTAAGTCAGAGGAGATATGAGCTTAGTAGGGAAGAGCTTGGTGCCTAGTATGCGGTCTGCCCTGAGGCCAGGAGAGCTCTCCAACTAGAAGATTAAGGAACTGGTCCTGTGGGCAGTGCCCAAGCATCCATCCACAAGCGGTCCACAACAGCCCTGACCCTAAGACATCAAAAGATACATAATGAGCTTGTATTTACCAGAATTCCCAAGGAAAAGGACTGTATGTTGGTGACCCAAAATTCCAATAATAAGCTTGAGATGAGAGGAGGGAGCCACCAAAGGACATGCTAGAGTCACAGTAGATCAGGGCTAAACTGCCTTGCAAAAGACTCCAATTAATTGCAGGGGCTCTCCTTTTATAAATGAGGTGTGCAAGTTGAACACAAGAGTAAGAAGAGGTTGCTTACTGCCATCCAGCTGTCCTCCTTCCCGGTCCTTCTGCCATGTGTCATTCATCCTCTCATTGATTGGAAAGGGTTCCCAATTGCTGCCTGCCCAGAGTGTCCAAATGTGTCTCTTCAGCCTCGATGACAGGGCAATTGCAGAATACAGTCTTATAATGTTGCTATGTAAATCTTTCTACCCCTTTCAGTTCAGAGCCCAGAAAAAATATCCTGGCTACCGCTTCTTTGCTGCCCACTGCTGGGAATCGGTCTGCCTGACTGTCACACCCTGTACCTTTCTTTGGTGGGCACCACTTGAGACCAGTGACAGTTAACAGGGCTACCGACAGTTTGAGTGTGGTCCATTCCTGACTTATCTATGCAGCACCATCTTAACCTCTGTTGTGTATAATTATTTGTTAAATACATAGCTGTTTGGATGGATGGGTGAATGATTCCAGGCCTGAATGAATGAGTGAATAAATTTGCAAGATAGCTACCTGGAGTAAGAGATGAAACTGTTACCTATGAAACATTTTTTCTTTATACAAAACCACAACAGACTCAGCTGAGAATGGAACCCTCAGCCTGGACCGTGCTTTAACTAACTGAGCTATTCTGTCCAGAAAGAGACATCATGGCATTGATTAAGCCTGCCTTGCTTGGACCTCTTACGATGGTAATTATGGCCACACTACAAAGCCACCTCTTGAGAGCAGGCCTCTTGGAAAGCAGATGGCTGGAGATTTCCACTGACTTGTTCTTTTTTTTTTCTTTCAGATTATCAAGGAGATGCCTCCACCCCCTGCTGAGGAAAGTGAGGTGAGTGACCAGAGCAGGGTGTAACCAAGTGGACAGGGTGGTGCAGTGGGGCGGAGAGCTGGGTGGGCTGGCCTGAGACTCAGGCCCCTTGCAAAGCAGAGCTAAGCCAGCCCAGGCCCCCAGTGCATATGAAGCTGCAGGGAGGGAGGTCTTTGGCTCTTTCTTAACCAAAGATGAATAAGAACTGAACTAAACTGGCAGTCACAGATAGTTTTGGAAGGTTTTCTCCTTGCAAAGATAGAATTTGAGATGCAAACATAGATATTTTTATCAATACAATTATTCAGAGCTCCAGGGCACCGATTTTTCCTCTAAAAGAGACACTTTAGGGGTTCTTTTCTCCCTGCAGAGACTTATGCTTTATGTGTGTAAATCAGGGGAAATCAGTGATTCTAGGAATAGCCTGTTCTTTAATTTAAAACAATGTTACCTAAAGATTTGCCAGGAAGCAATGAAAATATATTGGAAGGGGATACGCTAATATCCTGGCTTTGCTCTCAAATTCTCATCATTTGAAGGAAGAAAAATACCTTAGACTCCACCATAAATTGGCCAGTGAGCAGTTTGCTTGGGGTAGAGTAGAGCGGAGGCATTGAAGGCTGATGAGGAGAAGGAGCATCTGGGGGCAGGAGAGCCTGGCCAGTGGCCCTCCTGGTCCTCCGATCACTCCCAGGAGACCTGGCCTCCCGGGAAGCAACACTCACCAATTTAGAAACCAGGGTCCAGGTCTGAAAACCCAGTGGGACCAACGGCTCTAATGATGAGATTTCTAGTTCATTGTCCTCAATCCTTAAAGTTTGTTGTGTGCAAACCAAGCACCACCCTGTCACCATTCCTCTTCCCAATGCCTTTGTCAAGTTTCCTACATACAGAAAGAATGATTAAATTTAAAATTCCATGTGGCTCTTATATCCTGAACCATACGCATGGGAGCCAAGGGATTTACTAGCTGCCATCAATTAAAGCACATCTTGTTGGAATGCTAACTTCCTGCCCAGAAATCAGGGGAGGAAATTACATTGCTGTGCAAAGAAGAGGCGGGGAGCCCTCTTTACATCCATGAAAGCCTTTTCCTAATCCTTCAGGAGAAAGCACCGCGGTTAGCTCAGCAGGTTCCAGCTTGGCTGTGCTTCTGTTCTATGCAGCTGTCTCTTATACTTCCAAAAGAAAACTAGGTCACGAAACTCTTGATGAGGTTGGTCTGTTTGCCTCAAGGGGAGGGTTCCCTCCCCTCATTATGTGCAGTTAGAGGAGCCGTTGCCCTTTCTTCTGGTGCTGGCTCTGCATTAGTCTTTGGAAGGTGATGTGGCAGCTACTGTGGCCAAAATATGCAGGGGGACTTAGGTACATGACTGTGGGGCAGGGCTTACCCCAGACCCCAGCATCTAGCATAGGACAACACACGCAGACAGCTCTATGGGTATGTGTAGAATGAGCTCTTTACTCAACAACATAATTTTGGTGGAGGGTAAAAGCTCCAACCAGAAAAATACCAGGAAATAGCTGAAAGCAAAAGAAATAGTTGAGTTTTTCCAGTTGCATCTAATATTCTTAGAGAAATTTCACCTGAGAAAGACAGACCTGGTTTCTGAAACAGAATGACAACCTCGGGATACTTGAGGTTTCAAGGGGTGTGTTAGACCTAAACAAGCCTTTGCGCTGGCCAGGCGGGCTGCAGGCGGCGCTGAGTACCTTAGCATGTACCTTGGCCCTGAGAGGCCCTTGGCCCTGGGAGTTTAGAAGCCCTAATCTCCCACCTAATGTGTTTTGGCAGGAAAAAAATAAAGAAATCTTACAGAAACAGATAATATAACTTAGCCCACACAGAGTATTTTACACAATGCCCTGAAAATCATAGTCTGAATCTAGACAGCCTTCTCCACCCCAGCTCCCTGTGTTCAAATCCTATCAGTCCTTCAAGCACAGCTCATGTGCTGCTATTTCTACAAACCACACTGTAATTCCTGTCATCGGAACTAATCTCTTATTTCTCCCTTCTCTGCATTCCCAAGGTGTTTCGTTGACTCTTCCTTCTGCGTTAAAGCTTAAGACCATTAGCTACTTAAAGATCAAGTCCTATATGTAATTCATCTTTTATTTATCCCCAAAGAGCTTAACACGTTGTCTAATACTCAATTATTACCTATATGAAGTCAAACACTCTCTGCCATCCATATATATGAACAAGTTAAGTATCAGTTATCCCAACTTCCATCAACTCTTTTAGCATCATATCCCAAGGGAAGAATATCTACTATTTAAATAACTAAACTTCAAGAATGAACACAACTTTACAATGTGCTCACAGTGATCCTCTTTAATAGGGATTATCAATATGCACAATATAAAAAGTCATGACTTTTTGAGATTCCATGCAACCAACAGTGATACTTCTGTATAAAGAGAGACAAAGAAAAAATACTTGAAATTTCGAGATCTCAACAAAAGCAAGGAAGCTTAAATTTAACAACTCAGAGGGGCACTTCTTCTCTAATTGGCAGCAGGATGAGAATTCCTCACTAAGTCTCTAGTTATTCCAAATAAATGGCAGTTTATGGGAGAATCCAATAATGGGGTACTTCAGCTGATGGCATAGTTCTAAGTAGAGGCGCTTTCCATGGATTTTCTGACTCTGAGAGGGAGAGAGATGTATATTGAAGGCATTCACACTGGATGGCCATCCAATTAACAATAAGCACCTGCCTTTGAATGATGAACTTATTTCTAGGTTTATTATCATGCTCACTGACCCTCACAATTTCTCTGAGACAAGAATTTTTTAGATGAAAATAACTGAGTGATGAAAAAAGTATACAAATTGTCTAGGACCAAGCAGCAGTCTTGGTGCCCCTCACGGCTACGGCTACGCAGACAGCAGGAGTGACCTCCCACTCTGGAGGGGTGAAGGGCCACGCTACAGCCAGTGGGCATCAACTGCACACTGATACACACTCACATGCACACACACGTGTACACATCAAAAAGAAGTCCTAGAACAGGCCCAGAATTCAGTATTCAATATTTCAATAGTTTAAAAAGAAACATTGCTTCTAAAAAATAATAAACACACTATTCTTTATTGAAGAATGCAGGATAGGTGTTGCGACATCCTTAGTCACTGTGGATATGTGAACAGGTATGTTGGTGCCACGACATGTTTTGCAGCTCAGAACAGGGAAATCTTAGGTCATTTGGAATTTTTGTATTTACAAACAGAGGTGTTGCTGGATTTTTCGGATCACTCCTAGGAATTAATCTCCAAGAGTGACAGGGTGACCTCTATGGATTATCCCCAAAGACTTCAGGTGACGCAGACAGCCGGTTCTACTTTAGGTTCAGCCCCTCAGAGCCTCTTGGGCTTGGGAGTTTCTGTGGCCTTTGTCCTTTACTTACTTCATGTCATCACCTTTACAAAACTTACTCCTCTATAAATGTAAATGACCTCATTGACAGCTACATTCTCTTTATTTTTCTCAAAATATAACACTGTGCTAGCTTAGAGGGGCTCAGCTACAGTGGCTTGAGTGAGAGAAGGTAGGAATGGCTTCATTTGGGGCTATCAGGGCTTATTATAAGGATTTAAGATGTGCTACAGTTCAATGAAATGTTAAATGAATTCAAAGGCTGATTTAAAACTATTTCCTTGGGCTCGATTCTGTTTCTGTTACATGCTCCTAAGTTCTCTCTGGTACCTGCAGTGAACTGGGGTTTGAAAGCCTATTTGGGTCAAGCTGGCCATCTGGATATCATAGAAGCAGGAATATTAAGAACTTGTAGATTAAGTCTAAGAGGAGCACCATATGCACAATGCCAGGGGGCGCTGTCCACATCAAGTCTGTGGTGTTGTCCAGAGCACAGTCTATATAGAGGAGTGAGGCAGCCCTGGGATGAGAGATCTCACCCTTCTACTCACTGATTTGCTTAATAACAAATAGTTAAACATTTGTTGAGTGAGGGGAGGTCACTACAAGGAGCTGTGGGGGACAAAAGAAGGGAGCATTAAATTTTCTGGGGACTCCGGGAGATCTTCACAGAACATGTTACATTTGGGCCATATCTTAAAAGATGTGTAGAAGAAGTAGGCAGGGATGTTACAAGCACAAGGAACTGAAAATGTTGAAGCATGGAGCACAGTACAAAAGCCTGGCATGACTGGAAAGACGGAAAAGTTCAGTGTCTGAGGGCAGCACAGGACTAACCCATTTGGGGGCGAACCCAGTGTGTGCATCCGACTTCAGAGTCTACAGCTATTTCTTTCTAGCGCAGGACTGTGACCGAGGACATGCCCAGGTCTGCCTGAGGACAAGCAGGTCAGATGGGCCTCTACCATCTGAGAAATGTGCTGCCGCTTGTGTGACCCAAACATCAGTCAGCTGGATGTCTGGGGCTACCACATCCTTTTAAGAATTAAACATAACTTCCCCTGATGGGAAACCAGCACCCTCCCCAACCTCTGCGGTTTCTCCAGGCACCACTAACTCCTACTTCTTGCTTCTCCTGTGATATCTCCTCTTCTTCATTTGCCAGACACCATCTAAAAAGCCCGATTCCTGCACTCCCCGGAAGGCACCGCTGGCACAAGGCCATCTGCATAGGGACTTTTGCTGAAGGTTTAAAAGATGTGCTTACAATGAATAACTTCTGGCAGAATGTTAAACAGCCTCTTCTTTAGCATCACTGTCGTTCCCACTGTTGGGAGGGTCTCGCGGCCATCTCCTCAAGGTGGGCCCTAGCATTTTAGTGGTAACCCAGTTCCACTATTTTCTGCCCATCTTCTGTCAACTGCCCACCAACCCCTGATTCCTGTGGCTTTGCTCACACAAAGCAATTCAGCTTATCCATCTGTTCTCCAATAATCATAGAGAATTTCTATATTGCAGTTTTCCTCTCCCTGCTACATCCTTGAAGGGCAGCGAGGGCAACTTGCCAAGAGCGCTTGTACTTCATTAGATGTAGAAGGTCACCTCGGGTGCTGCCGATTTTCCTAGTGGAATTGCTGGAGACTGTGAATTTACTCCATCAATTTTTGGCCAAAGACACATCAAAGATTCCCTTCTCATCCGAAGATTGCAAAACCCTCCCGTCGCTAGAATGTGTAAACAGAGCCATGGTAACTGCAGGGAAATTCTGACTCTCTCGTTGGTCAAACCCTGGGCCTCCGTGTTGTCTTTTGCTGTTGTTTGAGTTTGGCAGGCAAGCTTGGGTCAGGGGATTAAACGGCAGGCTTGATGGATCAGGAGCACGTGGAGCTGATTTAAGTGCTGGCATTTCCTGTTGTGGGAAAAGGGGCCCTGCACATGCGCAGGAGGCCGGCCCCGGCTCCTTACTCAGGCTCAGCCCAGAAACGGGGCAGCAGCAAGTCCTGGGCAAGGGAAGGGATGAGAGGAAGGGCAGCTGGGTGTGCAAGTGGAAACCAGAACTTCAACTCCATTGGTCTCTTCATTGCTCTGAATCTGACTGTCCAGTTCTGGGCGATGGAAAGACTCAACTAGATGGGCTCTCATGTTTGTCATTTAAAAAATTAGGAGACTCATCAAACCATTTCAGTCCCCTATTGAATAAAGCAGCTTTATTCTTGGAATCTCTTACATTCTTGGTGCTGCTCTGTTCATCTTTGGGTGATATAATTTTAGCTTCCTCCTTTAAAAAATGGCACTAGGCAAGGGTGCCCAGGATTTTTGAAGCCACATTTTGAAGCCACACAGACACACACATCCGCCTCTAGTGGTGAAGTTTAACTATATAGGTAAGATGCCTAAGGTTCCTGGTTTGATATCACAAGCCTTCTGAAATTATGTCATTAGGCAAAATACTGTGAACTACTTTATTATTAAGGTTTTTTATTTTTATTTTATTATTTTGTCATATTTTACAATGATAAGTCTTTAAAATTAGCAGCTACAAGGGCTAAGAAGTAGAGAACTAACATTTATTTGATACCATCAAATGGTTGGAAAGCAAAGCACAAAGGGACAAAAGCCAGAAATTCCAACACTGAGAAACAGTCAAACAAGAGTAAGGCTGCCTGGGCCCAAATCCAGCTCTGCCACAAACAGGCTAGGTGACCTGAGTCACTTACACTCTCTATTCCTCCTCCTAAAATGGGCATAATCGCACCACCTACTTCACTGCCCATTGTGATATTAAAGGCTTAATACATATAAACCACTTAGAAGAATGACTGGCACATACATGGTAAAGACTACATATTTTCAATTATGGTTATCACAAATTCGATATGTGTTTATTGAGCACCTACTGTGTACCAGACTTAGTACTAGACCTAGAATACCAGGATCAACAGAATCTATTCTGCCTTCAGGACTCACAGTCCCATGTGAAGAAGGACAGCTCTGTTTTAAAAAGAGAGAAAGAGAGACCAGCCCAAGTATCAGCTGCCAGAACCTTGCAAGTCCTCTGATCTGCTGTTATCACTGTCCTTTAAGACATGTTAAAAAAATTTTTTTTAATTCCAAAAGGATCCTGCCCAACCTAAGCACTGTAAGTCACCCAGGGAGTCTCAGTGCCTTAGGATGTTACTGTTTTGTTTGTCATCACCTCTGGTTCTGCTCTCTTTTCTGTGGACCACTTGCCTGTGCTTTGTACCTTACCTCCTGCATGGGACTCCCCTTTGCACGTAGTGGTGGCCCTACATAAGACTCCACCCTGAGTGCTTGACTCCCCAGATACCACCAACACAAGCAGGCTTGCTCTGAGCACTTTCGTCTTCTTTGTCTCATTCCTCTGTTTTGCAGACCCATTTTTTTAGCTTTCTTTCTCTACCCAAAGAAACCATGCCACCGCCCTATAAGCCATTCATGGCTGTAGACTGTGATCTGTTTCTCACAAGAATAACTGCAGTAGCACTATGAGAAGTTTTGCTAATTAGTCTTCTCTTTCCCATTTATACAGTTACAAGTTCCTCTTGTTTTCTTCCTTCATCCTAAAAAAATATAATAAATGCCAATTTTCTGTCACTGAGCTGAGTTGCAGACACTGAGTTAATTGCTTTATTTGAATCATCTTGTTAAATTTATTTGCAAATTCAACAGATAATCTTTGGGCACCTACCACACGTTGGGTGCTGTTCTAAAAGCTAAGGACACCATGGTAAACACGACAAACAAAAGCTTCCAGGGGACTTACATTCCAGCATGGAGAGACAGACAGTAAATAAATACCAAGCCATAATAATGTCCATAACTAAAAATAAAACAATAGAGTGAAAGGACTGGGGCTACTTTAGAAGGATTCCAGGAAGTCCTCCCTGAGGAGTGATAGGAAGGATCCAGCCATGAGCAGACCAAGGAAAAAGCATTCCTAGACAGGGGAACAGCTTGTACCCAGGTCTCGAGACAGGACAGTGCTCAGAGCATTGGAGGGACAGAGAGAGGACAAGCAGGCTGGAGTGGGGGAGAAGTGGAGGGTGGTGAGGAAAAAGGCTGGGGAGGTGAGCAAAGGCCAGAGCTCACAAGGCAAAAGTAGGGTTTGGATTTGGTTCCGCTTTGTGGAAAATGGGTTACAGGAAGCATAGAACGATCAGAGGGTAGCAGGGAGGCCAGTTAGGAGGCTACCACAGTATCCAGGAGAAAGCTTATTGGGAGTTAGGCCCAGTGTGGTGGTTTGGTGATGGAGTTGGAGTTGGAAAAGTCACAGATTTAGGATCTTTTAAAAGTAGAGTCAAGAGAATTTGCTGATAAATTGAGATGGGGTTGGGGAGAGGCAGTGAAAGAAAGAGAAAATTCAAGAATGACTCCCAGGCAGTAAGGAAGACTACAAAGCAGGTTTAAGTGGGGAAATCGGGACTTCTCTCTGGTGTGCTATTGTTGAGATGACTATTAGTGTCCCAGTGTCAAGTCAACAGTTGGAGTTGACAGGAGTCAGGGATGAAGATATAAATTCACAAGACATCAGCACGTAGATGAGATGAGATGAGATGAGTTACCTACAAAGCAGTAGAAACTGCTTTGAGAACAAGTCCCAGAATGGTGCCACACCTTACAGGTAGTACTGCTTTTATTCCCACTTACAGAGAAGGAAAGTAAGCTTAGAAAGGTTAAGTGACTCACCCAAGGCCCCAGTAAGAGGTAGCCCTGGCTGTCACCCAGGTCATCTACTCTTGTCCTTATTGCCGCCGTGGACACATACCTACGGCAATTGTGCTTTGCTTCCTTCATGTCCACGATCTCTCTGCAGGAGGAAGACGATGATGGTCTGCCTAAGAAAAAGTGGCCTACGGTGGATGCCTCTTACTATGGTGGAAGAGGTGTTGGAGGCATTAAAAGGATGGAGGTAAGAGAACAGCTGAATGTACAGTAGTCCCCCCTTATCTGCAGTTGCACTTTCCACAGTTTCAGTTACCTGCGGCCAACCGTGGTCCAAAAATATTAAATGGAAAATTCCAAAAATAAACAATTCATAAGTTTTAAGTTGCACACCGTTCTGAGTAGCATGAGGAAATCTCGAACTGTCCCCATCCATCCCTCCTTGGATGTGAATCACCCCTTTATTCTGTGTATCCACACTGCACACGCTCCCCCAGGTTAGTCACTGTAGCCATCCTGGTTATCAGGCCATCCGGGGAGGCATCGCAGTGCTGGTGTTCAAGTAACGGATTTTACTTCATAATGGCCCCAAAGCCTAGGAGTGGTGATGCTGGCCATTCGGATGTGCCGAAGAGAAGCCATAAAATGTTTCCTTTAAGTGAAAAGGTAAAAATTATTGACTTACTAAGAAAGAAAAAAATCATATGCTAAAGATGCTAAGACCTATCATGAGAATGAATCTTCAATTCATGAAATTGTCAAGAAGGAAAAAGAAGTTCATGCTAGTTTTCTGAGAGAAAGAGAGACCACATTCACATAACTTTTATAATGGTATATTGTTATAACTGTTCTATTTTATTATTAATTATCACTGTTAATCTCTTACTGTGCTTAATTTATAAATTAATCTTCATCATAGGTAAGTGTATATAGGAAAAAACATAGTATATACAGGGCCTGCTACTATTCAGTTTCAAGCATCCACTGGGGGTCTTGGAATGTATCCCTCATGGATAAGGGTGGACTGTTATACTCATATCTATGTGCTGACTACTCAGTGATGGAAGACCCAAGCCAATTGATGAAAACTCATACTTGAGGTCTAGTGGGGATGTGAATTGTGAGGCATCAGATGGAGAAATGGCAGGTACAACCTTTTAACTGTGCACCCCCGTATCTTCCCCACCATGAATCAGAGAAGATCGCTCATCTGCTCAAACCCCCCAGTGGTTTCTTCTCTCATTGGAATAAAATTCAAAGTTTTTTCCTGGCCCTGCAAAAAATTTGCACCTGCTGTCTCCACAGCCTGGACAATTTTACCCCTAAATATCCATCCACATGGTTTACTCTCTTTACTTCTTCAGCCCTCCCCATTTCCCTTTTTCCACACCTTTGTCTTCCTTGGCCCTCAAAGCCCAAAGATGAGGATTGGGGAGCCCCTGCATTGCCTATCACACATGTATTTGTGATCCCCATTCTCTGGGGCATCATATTTTATTTTGTCATTTTGATTTTTTGTATGTTATTTCATATAGGTTCGTTGGGGAGAAAAGGGCTCCACAGAAGAAGGTGCTAAGTTGGAAAAGGCAAAGAATGCAAGAGTCAAGATGCCAGAGCAGGAGTACGAATTCCCTGAGCCTCGGAACCTCAACAACAACATGCGCCGGCCCTCCTCCCCCCGCAAGTGGTACTCTCCCATCAAGGTGTGTTTCTTTCTACTCAAAAATCCACCCTCACTCCTGATAAAACACTTACCTAGTAAGAATCTGACTCTTTGACATGGTAAAATATCAAACCAAATTCCAGATTATCGCAATGGAACAAATTTCTCAAACCATGAACTTAAAAATACAGGTACTTACTTTTTCTCCATTTCCACATTATCAAGATTGAGAACTAGGCTTTTTATTTTTATTTTTATTTTTTTAATTTATCTTTATTGTTGAAAGTATTACAGATGTCCCCCTTTCCCCCCCCCCCACTGACCCCCTCCACCCTGCGTCTGCCCCATCCCCAGGCCTTCCCCATATTATTGTCTGTGTCCATGGGTTATGCATTTATGCATATAAATTCTTTGTGGCAAGTAGTGGAATGAAAGTAGACTTGGGTTGTAACTCCAGAGGATCTTCATAAATTTCTATAGCATCTCACTTCATTGGTAGGCAATTTCATTAACTAACAAAAATGGAATGATTCCCCTTAAAGCCTAATCTCTAGTTCTCTTGCCATAACATAAACCTGTCCGCCTCCCACCAGTGTATCAGCACATACTGGTGGATTGCGCTGAATATCCATCTGGAACTCACTCTCTCTGGCTGTGAGCAAAACCCCTTTTTTCTCCACCGTCTCCCTTCCTGCCACAGCCCCAAACTTTAAAATCTCTTCGGCTTATTAGGAAGTTTAAACCATAGGAGGCAGTTCATGCTTTCTGAAGGCCTCTTTCTCTTGCTCTGGGGTACAAATGGCTTTGAATATATGTGATTCATTCAGTACCCTTGCTCTTCAGGCTTGCCCATTAACATCTGCACTATGCCAGTTGTCAAAGAACATGAGAAAATCGTAGCTGAAAAGACTCTGAGAGAATCTGTCCCCTCTCCTTCATTTCATAAAACTCTTTCAGAAAACTGAGAACAGCAAAGCCCTTGCTCTGCCTAAGTCTAGAACCCAAGATCCCCAACTCAGGTCTACAGCCTCTAGATCTGTGCTCCAAACAGAACTGGACGAACTCCGAAACCTCAAATGAAAGACTTAGTATATGAGTCAGCTCTTATCACACACAAACATACACACACACACACACACACACACACACACACACACATAGCCTGACCCCTCTTCCAATGACAGCCAAAATAATATTCATTATTCTCTGAGTTATTTGTTCATTTTAGGACATCCCATCTCCAATGAAATCAAAAGAAATAACCATTTTAAACAGCAAGTGATACTTTATTGGTAGTTGCCTCTTCCCAGCCAAGCCAGCTCATGCCCACACTAATTGCAATGTATTTTCATTTTGGTTTGCCGTGTTTAAAACAGTGAGATTCTTTTTTAAGATAAAACCCCTGAGGCAATGGGTTGAACTCTGAAAAGATGTGGGCGAAATGTAGCTGCTTGACTAACAGCTGTTTGCTTGTAATTATTTTCTAATGTGAAGCGTGCAGTGGCGTGCGTGGGTGCACAGACAGAAAGGAGCCAACGAGGATCTCAGAGACGAAGAAGAGAGGTTTTTCTATGGTGCCGTTTGTAGCCATCTGTACCTTGTGACTAACACAACATATTTGGTTATAACCAGGTCTTTATTTCTGCATTCTTGGACGTTGAGAGAACATTAATCCTGTCTGAAAAATCTAATTTGTACTTGACGGCACATTATTCCTCTATTAACTGGTGATTTAGGACTGAGTTTTATGAAATAAATAGGGACATGGACAACTAGGTTTCGGAATCTAAAAACATTCCCAACCAGCCACTTGGAATTAGTATCAATTCACTGAGTGTTTATTGTGCATCTACTACGTGCCAGGCATCCCTGGATTCTGAGTCTACAGAGGTTCTGAAATCTAGCCGAGTATGAGCAGCACCTGGGAAAGCTTTAAAAATATGGATTCCCAGGCCTAATGTCTCAAACCTAATGGCTCAGAGTCTCACAAAAGGCTTTCAAAAGTATTCCATCCATCATACCTTGCTCACTTATTTTCATTAAGTGAAATTCCATTTTCCCCCAATGCCTCCCTTTTCAAATTTCACATCTAAATTCCCCAAGTGATACCCTTCTGTTGCCCCAATTACCACTCCCTCCACAGCCCTTGCTCTTGAGCTTCCTTCATTGTGTTAAATTATTGGTTCTCATAGTGTGGTCCCTGGACCAGCAGCATCAGCAACCCCCAGGAATTGTTGGAAATGCACATTCTCAGGCTCCAACCCGGATCTGCTAAATCAACAACATTGGGGATGGTGCCCAGCTATCTGGGTTTTAGCAAGCCCCATTAAGAAACTGTCACAGAAAGTCCCAGCCAGCCTTTCAACAGAGGTTCCCAGAGGGCAGGAACTGTGGTGTCTGGCAAAGGGTCCATGATTATACTTGTTGATTTGTCAGGAGTCTCAGTAGGGAGACCCACATTGGATTTCACAGTCTGTTTTACCACAAACACACACTGGATTAATGCCAAGGGACTGAGAATCTGAGTCTCAAAGAATCACTCAAACAGCCAGGTGGGAAAGACCTGCGATGCTCACTAAGCACCTCAGCAGGACTCCCTTGTTAGGACCTGAGAAAGGGTGAACGCCTCTTGCTTGCAGAGCAGCTCATGCCAGTGCTCGCTCAGTTCACACTGGTAGGTGGGAGATGTACAATTGCCCTGGTGTGACTGCTCATGTTTATGAATATTCTTTCCACCAGATTTGACGCCTGGAAGGCACCAGTTATGCTTAACTGATCTTTGAACCAGCAGTAAACAGCACTGTACCTGCACAGAGTAGGGACTCCACCTTCTGTTGTTAAAGAGCTGAGGCATAGGATGTAATTATGAAACCATTTCCAGAGTTTCGTGCCGGTTAGACTGTCTCCTATGACTCACGTGGATCGCTTAGGTTTCCTGGTCTCAGGAAGGTGACATTCTTCTTGCCATCTCTTTGAGGTCATCTTATGTGTATCTGGGCTGAGTGGGATAAGGAAAGGGCCCAAACAAGGAGGTTTGAAAGTAGAAGCACAGAAAGGAACTCAAAAATCAAATTGTATACTGTTTGTCCAGAAGCAGGGCAGACTTCCTACCAGAAGGTCAGTGTTTATACTATTTAACATGATGCATGCTCCAAGATGAACCCCATTCTAGCCCCAGTGCCTGCAGACATCTCTAGGCCTTGGACAAAACATTAGCCTCATGAAGTACCGTAAACTCTGCTTCCCTTTCCTGAACCATCTCACTGGATTTGTCATGATCCAGGCAAGAAACAGAAGACACATTCAGAAGAGTTAAACTAACATAGGTGTGGTCAGGGAAGGCTAAGGGAACCCACAGCCGTGGTGAGGCACCCAGGGCCAGTGACAGTGGGAGCTGTTACACCCCTAGGCCTAAGGGCAAGGAGGAGAGATGGGGTCTCTGGAGCCAGTGCCCTAGAGCTGAAGTCTCCCAATGGGAGCTGTGGCCATAGAGAGGGATCAGCAATCTAAACCTGGCCTGCCACCTCTTTTTATATGGCCCACAAACTAAGAATGGTTTTTATGTTTTTAAATGGCTGTATAAGTGCCTACATGATTTCCTTTCGTTTGCCTATTGACCTACAAAGCCTAAAATATTTACTTTCTGGCCCATCACCGAAAATGTTTGCAACAAGTACCATATGATTTCACTCATATGTGGAATTTAATAAACAAACTGAACTGCTAAGCAAAATAGAGACAGACAGATAGAAAGAGCAGGCAGACAGCTCTGGTGGGGGGAGGGATTGAGCAAAAAAGGGGAGAAAAAGAGAGAGAACTCAGGGACATGGACAACAATGTGATGAATGCGGCGGGGGGGGAGCAGTGCAGAGTGGAGGTGGGAGAGGGCATAGAAGGGATAAATGGGGAAAAAGGGGGAAAAAGAAAAGGCAATGTGTGCAGGGGCCTTGTAAGAAAGCACCCACTGTTGGAGGCAGGCGGTCAAGGGGGGAGTAGAAGGAATAAATACCCCAGCCTCTCCCTAATCTTGCCCTCTCATCTCCTTCTGGTGCCACTTATTGGCCAAACCAAAGGGAAACCGGACGATGACATCTGAAGAGGTCAGGTTTCCAAGGCACAGAGCCAGGAAGGTAGAGAACCACAGGGAGTGGATGGGGCCAGGTAGCTCGCAGAGACAAACCGATCTACTCTGCCCCTACTGTAAACAGGGAGAACACCCCTACCCTGGGCAAAACTTGGGATACTGGGAAGACTCCTAGTTCTCCAGTAAAAGTGGTCAGAATCATATACATCTTTATATTTTTTAATCCTCACCTGAGGATATTTTTTCCATTGATTTTTAGAGAGTGGAAGGGAAGGAGGGGGGGGAGAGGGAGAGAGACATTGATGTGAGAGAGGCACATCAGTTGGTTGCCCCCCCCCCCACGTGCCCACCAGGGCCGGGAATCGAACCTGCAACCCAGGTACATGCCCTCGACTGGGAATAGAACCCACAACTCTTCTGTGCTTGGTCGACACTCCAACCACTGAGCCACACCGGCCAGGGCTCAAATACATCTTTTAATGTATTGCATTTGATTCACTTTTTGCACGCATTTCGTGAACTAGATTTGAGAAGCAGGTGGGCACATTTGCTAAGCAAACCCAGCGGGAACTCATCAAGCGAAGGAGTCCGCAGTGGGCTTCTCTCCACCGTCCCCCAGTCTAATTTAAGGCACTGACCACGCTGACCACACTTCACCCTTTCCTCATTCCAGGCTCATGACTATTTGGCCTGAATTTGCCTTAGCTTGGTTTCCACCCCCTGGATTTACAGCACCCCATGTTTCTCATTAAATTGGGACTGACCATTTCAGACAAGTTAAGTAATGCCCAGATATATGGCCACCGATAGATTAAAACCAGGACTGTTTGCAGGTTTGCTGGAAGGCTTGCAGCCTTCAGAGAAACCATTTTTCTCATTTTCCAGTAGCCCCTCCACATGACTGGAAATGACAGAAATGACAGCTGAAGGACAAAAGCCAGACCCTGGCTGGCCAGGCAGACTGGCTGTTCTCTGCAAAAGCCAGCCCGGCCCATGCTTCTTGCAGGGCCCGGGAGGGGCGGTGTCCTGCTCATTTTCTGTTAGGCCCACCTGTTGTCCTTGGCCTTTTAGCCCCTTGACCTTATAACCGTGAAACTGTACTGGATGAAGCTGTCGGTAGACCAGTAAGACACTACGGAGCTTTAAATGTTGTCAGATGTGCTGTTGATGCTGAACAGATATTTTTTGTCCCTCATCACTACCTTTTAGAAAAGTTCCCAATGTTTCTTAAACAAAGACCAACAGAAGAAGGAACAAACAGAAATTACCGTGTGTGTATGTATGGGGGGAGGTGTAGGAAAGTTTCCAACTTCATGCATTAATTTATTTCATTTGAAGGGAGACAGGGAGCACAATATTTACCATATATTTTAAGATGGAAAGGTTCCAGTGTTAGTCTATAAGGGCCCTATAAGTCGAACCACGCTCCAGATTCTCAGCCTCTGACTAACTTCCGCCTGGCTAAGGCAGACGAGCCAGCAAAGAAGACACAGCTGCTGCTCGCCAAAAAAAAGAAAGCAAACGGAAAGAAAAACCCAGCCCCACACGCCATGCACCACGTGCTTCGAATGACGGTGGCATCAACCTTCCTGGCACAATCTTATTGTTTAGGAAGAAACAAAAGCTCGAGTTGACATAGGACTTCCAGTTTGTCTGACTTTGTGGATTAGAAATTATTGTCTGAGGCTGAGGTGCGTTGGGAGCCTAGAATTGGTAAATTTCTCACTTAATAGTCAAAATGTCTCAACTTCAAATGAAAGGAGGCTATTTTTAAACGTCAGCTAATACAGTCTGGCAGAGGGTCCCCAGGGGATTGGGGAGATCTTTTAGTTCACAGAAGCAGCTGGGCATTTCTCCTGGAGAGTGAGGACCAGCATCTTGAATATGTCTGGTGGAGAAGCCTGAGAGTGGTGGACACTCGAAGCTGAGATGAGTGGTAGAGTCAACTCGCAGGCTCCTCCCCAGACTTCTGGTGAAGCCCAGGGACGGTTGAAAGAATTCCCTAAGGCTTTTCTGGCCCCAAGGGGATGCTATTAATAAGCACATTAGCCACTGCCTTGAAATGACAGGCTTTTGCCTACATTCAAAAAATCAAGGCTCCTAGAGCCTTTGATATGCATTTCTCTTTGCTTTAGAGAGTTATTTTTTATTCTCTTCTGGAATAAACATACTTATTCTAAAGCTTACTTAGGCTCCCGAATAAAAAGCCCCCTGAGGTATAGAGGTATAGAATGTGTGCATTACCCAGGCTGTTTTCTATGCCATGGAGTGGGGACTGCAGTTTCATTTGCGGGATGGTCAGACCTCAGAATACTGAGGATATAACTAGAACTAGCTAGTCTCTCTTTGGCCAGGAGAGTCCAGCGACAGCAGCTTACCTGGATGGAGTACATTACCACAAGTCAGGCCCGATCCAGGGCTTTCCGTGCACTCACTCCTTTCCTCCTCACAGCAGCCCTCAAAAGTAAAATCGAACACTACTCCCATTATACAAATGGGAAGACTAAGGCACAGAGAGGTTTGGCAACTTGTCCAAATTAACACTGCTTCTAAGATATTTCTTGCTTTATTTTATTAACTGCAAGGCATTCATTTAGACTAGCAATGAAAACTGTTATTAATCAAGTAGGAGAGAGGACAGAGAGCCTAAAGGTAAAGGACCAATCAGGACACTGTTCACCCAGTGAGTGACAAGGTAAGGGCCTGGGCGGAGGCAGCGCCCATGGAGATGGTGGGCCAGGGGTGGGCAGGGAGAGGCAGCTGGACAGCTGTTACGGAGAGAACATCCACGAGGTGTGGTGGGAGTGTGGATGTGAGGAGGTGGGGAGGGGGTCCAGCTTGCCCATGTGGATGGGGGGGTGCCATGAACCAAGGCGGGGTTTAAAAAGGAAGAGCGGGTTTGGAGAAAGAAAGTTCAATTTGTGATGTTTGGTTTTCAATACCTGTGCTACGCCTACATTGCAAGTGAGATTTGGCAGGTCATTGGATTCCCAGATCCAGAGCTGAAGAACAGACTAAGCTGAAGATACAATTTGTGAGGCATCAGCAAAAAGGGGGAAGTTCGAGCCATGAGACTAGATGAGAGCACGCAGGGCGAGCCTCAGCCGGGGGGTGAGACTAGAGGGGGGCCCAGGGGAGCCCCACTGTGTCGAGGGTAGGCAGAGGGGAGGAGCAAAAGGGTCTGAAAAGGACTCATCAGAGAGGGAGGGAGGGAGGAGAAGGCAGAGGGTGATGGCACAAAAGCCCAGGGCCAGTGTGCAGAAGGGAGAAGCTCCGCACATCACATCCCTCAGAAGAATCAAGTAAAACGAGGCACAAAGGTGGCTGCAGTACTTGGCACTCGGGATGCCATAGGTGGTCTTAGCGAGAGCACGTTTGGAGGAGTGTTGGGGCCACTGAACACTGCCAGGGAGGCCAGACATTGTCTTGTTGAAAAAGAAGTATGGCTCGAGGGAAAGGGGGAAATGTGGTTGGAAAAGCACAGAAGAGAGGATAGGGAGAGATATGCTAATAAAGTCCAAATTATTGGATTCTTACACTCTGCATTGCATAGTTTTCCCTCTTTGTACAGAGGCTCCCAAATGATCATCTTAATGACTGTACCATGATCATAGATAATATTTAATGAATACTTCCTATGAGACAAGTACCTATCTAATTGTAAGCCTTATACCACGTCTATAGGATGGACAGTGTTATTATCTTCATTTAAAAATGAGAAAAGTAAGCGTTAGGGAGATGAAACCACTTGTCTGAGGCAGCAGAGCTCGTGAGGGGTAGACCCAGAGTACAAACTCAGGCAGTCTGAATTCAGTCATTTTGTGCTTAAATATCACACTACGATCTGTTGACACAAAGGAAAACATAATTTACGACCCATTTTCCTGGTGTTATACATCCAGGTGGCTTCTGCTCTTTTGCTCTGCATGTAGCTTTAAATTTCTGCTGAGTTAATTAATATGCTTCAACAGCCAAATTTTCTTTCAACCTCACCTCATTGACCCTCATTTGTCAAAAAGTTGAGCGAGTAGCTCCCAGAATGCTGTGGGTGGGTGGGCTGATTTACAAAACCAAATACTGTTAGTCCCCCAAAAAAGGGCAAGAAAAAGAAAAAGAGGCATTCTTCCAGGAAATCCACCTGGTTATATGCTGAAATGTAAATGCTTGTCCCAAAGAACCTTGAAGGAAAACATGTAACGATGATTGAGACGGGTGAGTGCAGAAAACCATGCTGAACACAGCATTCTAGTCATTTCACAATATTTTCAGAGGCTTTTGTAAATACTTTGCAAAGGAGATGAGAAACACTGCGCTTAGCAAGGCAGAGTTTAACCCACAAGAACTTGAGCAACAGTTGACAAAGGTTCAAGAGCATGTATTTGGTATCTGAATATAACCCACTAGAAAATAATTTCAGAACATGAAGTCTTGGAGATGATATTCTTAAATTAGCATTGCCACTGTGAAAGCTTTGTGTCAAGGAACTTGAACTCTCCAGACACCCCCAGCCTTTCCAGAGCTATCTTTCAAAGACTCTTCCAGATCAGTGCTCCCCAGCATGCCTGACCGAGACCCAGGTGGGAAACACATTTTGGCCCAGTATTTGCCTTTGAGTGTACTTGTGTGCGTGTACACACATACACTCATACACACACAAAATAATATTTATCCTCACCACGTGCAATTTACTCTGATCTTTTCTATCTTATTTAATTTCTTAAAAATTCTGTTCTTAACACACAAAATTGTTTCATGAGTGCTTGAAGAGTTGCAACCTACAGTTTAAAATATCTGTTCTAAAGGATCTAAATTCGGGCTCTCCAGCCCTGTGGGACGTGGCTCAGCTGTTGAGTATCGACCTAGGATCCAGGAGATCGCCATTCGATTCCCAGTCAGGGCACATGCCCGGGTTGCAGGCTTGATCCCCAGTCCAGGGTGCAAGAGGCAGCCGATCAATGACTCTCTCATCATTGATGTTTCTATCTCTCTCTCTTCCTCTCTCTGAAATCAATAAAGATACATTTTTTAAAAATAAAATAAATAAATTTGGGCTCTCCAGCCAGAAAAATTGCACAAGGAAGAATCTGCCATCAGTACAGTAGGAAGTATATGAGCTTTAGAATTAAACAGACTTGGGGTCCAATCACACCTCTCAAGTGAACAAGCTGTGTGCCTTTGGGTAGATTAGTTGATCTCTCTGAATCTCCATTTCCTTTCCATAAAACTCTGGAACTGCTGGGAGAATGAAATGAGAAGACACATGTCAAAACACTTAACCCAGCACTTAGTGACACTGAGTACATTCATTCATCCAACAAATATTTATTGAGCATTAGATGCTGTCCTAAAGGCTGGGCACACAGCAGTTCACAAAACCAATGACACCTCTGCTTTCATGGAGCTGGCATCCTAGTTGGCAAAGGCAGATGCTAAGTAAATAAACATAGAATATGTCAGGGAGTGATAAGGGCTGTATTTGTTTCCTGTTGCTGCTGTAACAAATCACCATAAACTTAGTGACTTAACACAACACAGATTTAGTATCTTACAGTTCTGGAAGTCAGAAACCTAAAATGGGTCTCGTTGAGCTAAAATCAAGGTGAGGCCGGGGCTGCATTCTTTTTGGAAGCTTTAGAAGAAAATCTGTCTCCTTGTCTTTTGCAGATTTGAGAGGCAGATTCACTGGCTTATAGCCCCCTCCCATCTCTAAAGCCAGCAGCAGTGGGTTGAGTCCTTGTCACTTGGATCACTCTGCTTCTGTAGGCATGTCTCCTTCTTTGACTCTGACACTCCTGCCTCCTTCTTTTAAGGACCCATGTAGTTAGATGGAATCCACTCGGATAGCCCAGATTTATCTCCCCATCTCAAGATCCTTCGCTTAATCACACCTGTAAAGTTATTTTTGCTGTGGAAGGTAACATGTTCATGGGTGCCGGAGAATAAGGTGTCATCTTTGAAAGCTGGGGAGGGGATTTTTCTGCCTACTGCAAGAGCGATGACAAAAAATGAGGCAAAGTAAAGGGGACTCCTGCCTGTTGATGGAGTCACCAGCCAAGGGTAATATTAAGAACAAAAGTAAATAAATGTCTTTTTGTTTGGTATTTGCAATGGCAGAAGCCAGCCTCCATTCAGCATCCTAGGGCACTAGAATGGCCAGAGGCATGAGACTGCCTTCAGCTTATACTGGGAAGACACTCTTCTCAAATTCAACCAGTTACCTCAACTCCAAAGAGGTTGTGATCTGGGATAATCTGTGATTTTGGGTAATATGTCCCTTGAGCCTTGGGTTCCTGAGCAAGTCATTGTTCCTGAGTGAACCTAGGGGATAGCCAGGTATCTACACACCAGGGGCCCTACATTGGTCTTACCCTCTAGACACTTCTGTTTAGTAATTTTCCAGGATCTGTCATCGTTTTCATTTGTGAACTCTGGGCACCAAGTGGGGAAAAAAGAAACTCTAATGAAAGTTGAAAATATAGATTTGTGTTAGGATATGCCCAGAAATGCAACAAGGGCAAAAGCCAACAGCCTGACTGAGTTTCTCTGTGTTTGTAAACTTGAGCTGCACTGAGGTCCCCAGTATCTACTGCATGAGCAGCGGGTGTCCTCTATAAGGTGTCTCTTCTCCTTTGTTTCTAAACTCAGGGACTAGGCAGGGCTGGGGAGCCTTTTTTCTGCCAAGGGCCACTTGGATAGTTAAAACGTCATTCGAAGGTCATACAAAATTATCAACTTAAAAATTAGCCTGCTATATTTGGTCAAACATTTAACTCACCCCTAATGTGATGGCTGGGATGATTTAATGGGCCATATATGGACCGAGGGTAGGAGGCTCCCCACCCCTGGACTAGAGAGTCACTTACCCCGTCACAGCCACATTGCCGGTGCTGTGTTGTTCACATGAGCAAAGGAGCATAGAAGCTCCACATGTCTGTGCTGGCCACTGGTCTGCTTTCATATGTAACCTTGGTGCGTTTTTTTTTATTTCAGGGAAAGCTCGATGCCTTGTGGGTCCTACTGAGGAAAGGATACGATCGCGTGTCAGTGATGCGTCCACAGCCGGGAGACACGGTAGGGTTCCATAACGGTGTCACACACACAGTCTTTTTCTGTCTCCCTCTGTCTTTGTCGAGCTAGAATGACTCCGGGGAACCAAATCCAGCGATTATCTCATGCACTGACAAATAGATACTAGTTTACAAAATTCTGTGTTTTTATAAGACGCTGAGTTTTGACTTGCCTTTCTGAAAAGGATTTTGACAGAAATAGATTGGGTTTAGCTCCCTAGGACCTGAACTTGATTTATTGGTAAAGAGGGGCTGGTTCTGAATTTGGACCAGGCCAGGAGAAAGGCCCTCTGCTCCCCACCACACTGGGCAGTGGTGACAAACAGGATGCCAGGGCCACAAGATGGGGCAAGGGAATGGGACCACAGAAAACTCCACCATCTTCCAGCAGCTGTTGGGCCCAAATGGTCCAAAATCATAGGAGGACCTTCTATCCTGGTAAGATTTTCCCCAAAACTGTCCAGACCAAACTTGCAGCATCTCCAACGAAGAGGACTTAGAAAGGGAGAAGCCAGCAGGCCTGAGAAGCCATCTGCCCATGTCTTCATTCTGTAAATGAGGAAACAGGTGCTGAATCACTTGTTCTGTTCCGATCGTATCAACACTGGAAATAACCTCAGTTCTGCTCAGATCACGTCATTGCCACAATTTATAAGAGCAAGTCTCTCTTCCATAAGTTTAACAGAGCAAATCTTGGAGCCAAATTCTCTCTCAGCTTTCAGCTGCATCTTCCATCTGCTTCTCAAGGAATCAGGCACATTCACCCAAAAGCAGAATGAAGGTGTCTGATCTCAAGCTCCCTTCAAAGCAGGTAGCTGGGTTTGAACCTCACTTCCTCCCTGGCTGGAAGTTAACTCCAGGCAAGGCACTGAACCTTTCTGAACGCCATCTCTATAAAGTGGGTGATACTAACTACTTCATAGTGTGGCTGGTTGGAGAAGGTAATGCTTATAAAGCATCTGGCCAATATTGAACACATAGTCATGCTCAGTCAATGGCAAATATTATTATAATTATTTACATTGTGCTTTTCTACTTCCTGTGGAGGTTTTATGCAAAAATTCAAACCATATTGCAACCAGCGTGTACCGAATGTGCCCATATCTTTACTGTACTCACTCTTCAACACAACACAACTAATAAGCGTGAGGGCAGACCCTGTTAGGCAGGCCTCTCTCCTTCACACTTGCTGACAATGGACGGTTTGTGGCTGAAGGGATTTGGTCAAAAGTGTCATAGTTTGTGTAAGCTACTGCCCAATGAGCTGTTCCTGCTCCAGGTTGTTGCAGGGAGAGCAGGTAAGTATGACATGAAAGAAACCAGGTCATAGAAATGCTTGGCCACCTTGACCTTCATGACATATGGAATTTGTATTTTTGTCTGTGAAGGTCAACAAAAACACACTGTTAGAGCCAATTTTAAAGTATAAACTCTACAGTTTAGAGAAATGAGCCCAGGCCATAAACTTTACATTCAGGGTGGTATTTGGCCTTATAAACCATACATCTGGTTTCTGTGGAAAATTAATTTTTTTAGCATGCATGAGACTCAGCTAACAGATTAAGAAAGAAATAGTAAGCTACCTACACTCAGGGTCAGAAGTACTATTTTTTGTGACAGAACATGCTGGTACAAGCCCATTTCAGAGCAACTGAAAAACATCTCCACTAGATCAGTTAATATTTCATTCTCCACTGACCAGTCTGGCCCAAACTGATTCATAAACTGGGTCAACCTGAGAAGGGGGAGGGGCTTGGAAACAAGAGGGATGGAAAGAAATATTATCATATATAAGATAGAAGAACCGACTGATGGAATAAATCCAGCAACAACGAATGAAAACATAGAATTTCTTCTAATAAATTACACCTAAATTGCATCTCTTATTCACTTCTTTTGAGTGATAGTCTGTATTAACATCTGAAGATTTTCTGTATGCTTTCAAGAAACACAACACCTCCTTGAGTCTCCATTCTCCAATCACATAAAATAATCTATTTGAAGTCCAGGAGGACTGAGAATTAGGACACAGTTGACCCAGGTTTGTCACAAAATTATTATGGTTGTCCAGCTTCCTTTCCAGCGGGCTTTCTTTGTAGAAACCCTGCTAAAATTTGAGACACATGGGAGAAATAAATGCAGAGAATTGTGCCCATGTAGTTATGACGACGGCTGCAAACATCTTGATGCACATGCAGAGTTACACAAGGAAGGTCACAGATCAGTTAGGAAGAGGAATTCAAAGCTGCCCTGTGGCAGCTCAGAGGAGAATTCCAGGGAAGGGAAAACTGAATTGTAGCTCTGTCCATGAGCCTTTTCTGCTTTGTTTTGCATCACCTTAAGAGACTCTCAGCAAACCTACATTACTTACACGGTGATGACTCTTGAGAATTCCTCAGCAATGATTTATGGGGCTGACCACATTTTCCATAAACTCAAAATGACTGCATCCAGGCATGTGCTCATGAACCAGAGTCACAGGTTCTGGATTTAAAACAAAAACAAAAACAAAAATCACCTAATTACATTCTCAGTTCATTTCCAAATTCTTTCAAATCGCATAGACCTCACAGAAATCTGGCAGCTCTTCCTTCTCTGTTCCTGCCTGCCCCATCCTCCCCACGGTTAACCCACCCCAGCCCTACAGATGCAGAGTCAGTCTGCCCAACAAAGCTTTTGAGGCTGCTTGAAGGGCTGAGCACCTACAGGCCCCACCACAGAGCAGATGGTTGGGGGAGGCCTGAGCCCAGAGCCACACCCTTCCCTGGGATGGGTGCCCACCTCCTCAGAGCTGTCCAAGCCCCAAGTCAGGGAAAACATGAATGGGACCACAGCAGGAGACCTCTTATTCTTTCTGCCTGGGGTGGGCTCACAGTCCTGTTTTTCCTTAGGGCCCACCAGATAGTCCTGGGCCAACATAAAAGAGGAAGTGCCAGAATCAACCACTTAAATAGCAAGCCAGCAACACATCTGATCCTAAAATTCAAAGGGTTCACTAAGCATATGGTATCCTTTGCTTAAACCATCCCCCTTCATGCTTCTAGTACGTAGTCACCGCTGTGCTCTTTCTAAAATACAGTCTCAACTAGCTATTCCAAGGCTTCAGATTTGCAAAGATGAAGAAAAAGCCCAGAATCCTTAGCTTGATCTAGAAAGGCCTCCCTTTCCCTTCCATCTGCTACTCACTCAATCACTCCGTATCGGCCCTAGCCGTCTGGAATTGCTCACTAACCCCTGAACATGCTTTTGAGTCTCTCTGCTTTTGCATATTCTGATTCCTTTGCTGGAAATGCTTTTCCCATCATCTCTACCCAGTAAACTATCACCTTGGCAATATTGTTCATTGTTCCCTGTAAACACAAAGAGTTGCTGCCCAGGGGCATTGCCAACACAGGGTGCATTCAGAGACTAAGCAAAATGTGGAAATTAGAACCTGTGTCCTGTGAGCATTTTCCAGGATGGCCCCCAGGACTTCTTATACACCTGGGCCACTCTTTGAATTTAGAAGGTTTGCTCACATTTCAAGGACAAATGGTGGAAGGGATTGAGAATGTTCATCTGGGAAGGACATAAACGGACCCTCAGAGCTTTTTAACTTGAGGGATAATCTTTCCATGTCACCACATATCCTAGTATAATATCATTTTAATGATCATGTCATAGTCTGTTGTCTATCTGTGACATAATATTTCTGCATGTCATCTCTTTTTGGACATTTATTTCTAAATGGTTATTGTTATAAATAAGCCCTAATCAGTATCCTCGTTGTCAAATTAGTGTGCACATTCATGTATGTTTCCTTAGAATAAATGTCCAAAACAGTATTCAGAACTTTAAAGCTTTGATACATATTGCCAAATTACCCTCCTGAAACACTTAGGGGTTAACCCTTATGTCCACACCTATCAAAAGCCCTTCTCCCCAGATGTTCACCAATATTATTTAATTTAGCTATTTGATAGGTGCTAATTTAATTTGCATTTTTTATCACTGAGGTGAAACAATTTTTTTAATGTGTATTTTTCTTTTGTCAATTGCACTTATGTGCCCTTGGCCCAATTTTAATTAGATATTTTAGAATTAATTTTTATATGTTCATTTGCTCAATCCTTCTTTATACCTTTATTCATCAAATGTTTTGAGAAACTGTTATGCATTAGACCTTGTGCTATGCATTAAGTATACGGTGCTTACCTTATGAAACTTAAAGTCTAACATTATATAAAAAGCTGAAGTTTTACCTAGTTTGTCATTTACCTTTTAACTTTTAAAAAATATATTGAAGCCCTGGCCCATAGCTCAGTGGTTAGTGCATTGGACTACACACCAAAGGGTCTCAGGTTTGATTCCCCATCAAGGTCACATACCTGGTTTGTGGATTCACTCCCAACCCCAGTCGGGACACGTGTGAGAGGCAAACAGTCAATGTGTCTCTCTCACATCATTATTTCTCTCAACACGTCTCTCTCTCTTCCACTCTCTTTGAAAAGCAATGGCGAAAATATCCTCAGGTGAGGATTAATTATATATATATTTATATATATGTTATCTATAATTTCATAGTCAAATCTATTGACACAATAGAGGAATAACTAGCCTAGCTTAAATCTAAATATTAAGCCCCAACCAATTACAGAGACATCTTTCCCAACTGCAGATAATTCTGTTCCTGTATTACTAATTTCAAAGCAGAAATATAAGGAACTTCACAACCCATGGAATTTTGTGGAATCCAGCGATTTGCAGCCTGCTTGCACAGTGTGGTCACCTGGAGAGCTTTAAAGCACTGATGCCAGGGCCCCACCCCAAATGTTCTATTTAATTTGTCTGGGATGAGGTCTGGACATTGGGGTTTTAAAAACTCCCCAGGTGATTCTAATGAGCAGCCAAGGTTAAGAATCAATGATCTAGTCAAATTCCTTATTTTTCATCCAGGGCATCATCTTCTCTTTCCTTCTGGAAACAGTTTGAAGGCAACTCCCCATACACTTTAGAAACCCTATGCCTATGTCTCATAGACATAAGGGAAATGGATGATTGCAATCTCCATGGACTTTCAAGTCCCTCTCCTATCAGGAAGGTGGTTATCCCAGCCGGAATAGTTGGTTGAGTGTCATCCCATGAACCAAAAATCTCCCCTTTGATCCCTGGTCAGGGCACATGCCTGAGTTGTGGGCTCAATCCCCAGTAGGGGGCATGCAGGAGCCAGCCAATTCATCTTTCTCTCTCACATCGATGTCTCTCTCTCTCTCTTTCCCTCTCCCTTCCTCTCTCTCTAAAATCAATAAAAACATTTTTTTTTTTTTTTTTTTTTTAAAAAAAGGTAGTTAACATAGCTTCTGGCTTCTGTATTATTGCTACTCCTTGGGTAAAATGGTGGAAAAGAGAACATATAACTCTGCTTCATATGTCTTTTCTGGATGGAATTCAGTCAATATATCAACCAGTCCAAACCCTCTTTGGTCATTTTTACCCCAACTCAAACCCCACCTCCCATCACAAGCTCTGGGAGAAAGCCACCGGAGTTGGATGTCTTCTCTGTTTTCAGCTCCTTGGTCTCTCCCAGATCTGGCGCTGGGAGGCTGGTACATTCCATCACTATCAGCACTAACAACATACTAAGGCACACTGAGCTTGTTTTGCAAGGCTGGGCCTCCTTGCAATCAGAAAAGACCCAGGAAACACACACATAAATGTACATAAACAACGTTTGAAGCTCATCTGAAGCACAGAGGTTGTGAAATCCTCTCGCAGAGCTCAGCCCCAGGCTGCTGCTGTGTGCACAGCTGCTTCCAATAAGACACCTTCCGGTCACATGGGTACCAGGTCCTCCCACTGTAGCAGAAGCGAGAATGATCTGGGCAAGTTATCTCCGGGGGAGAGAGCGTCCTCAGAGCAGTCCTTCGAAAGCAGATGAGACTTCTGTCACATAAGTGGGCTCCGAGAAAGTGCCCTCTGTTTCTCTCCTTCTCTTTTCTCCCTCCTTCGCATTCCCTGCATTACCCCTTTTTCCTTCCCCCTTCACCTTGGCTGTCTTCCCTAAACAGACCTTCAGCAAACATCTATTGTGCTCCCACTAAGAGCCCATCACTGGAGACACCAATTAGAATAGGACTTAATTTTGGCTTCCTGGAGTTCAATGTATGATTTGGAAGAGGGTCAGGCATCATACTAACTGCAGATGTTTTTAGAAGCACAAACCCATTCACAATAATTTTGAGGATAACTATGATCTCCATTGTACAGAGCAGAAACTGAGGCTCAGGAGAGGTCACTAACATTCCCAAGGACCACAGCTGGTAAGGGGCAGAGCTGACGCTTGAGTTCAGGATTCTCAGACTTGAAAGTCCACACTAGGGATTCCTTAAGTCTTTCATGTATTCAATAAATAACTTGTTGAGCATTTTTCTATGAGCCAGGCACCGTGTTGATACTGGGGGCTTCCGATGAATAAGCTGTGTCCCTGCCCTTGAGAGGCAGGAAGAAGCGGGCAGGTCCCCAAGCACCATCCCATGTGAAAAGCTGCGATGGAGCTGACTACCCGAGATGTGGGGATGCACCCAGGAAGGGCACCTCACCAGCCTTCTAGAAGTGACTTTAACGCAGAGACCAGAAGGAGAGTTGTGGGAGGATATTCTAGAGAGAGGGAAGCTTGAGCAAGGATCCAGAGGTGGGCCTGTGGCTCCTTCAGGGCTACGCAAGCATTGAGGTGTAGTAAGAGGACAGTGAGTGGAGAGATGAGGAGAGGAGACTGCGTGGGGAGCTGGTCGCGGGAGCCCACTCTAGGACAGTGGAGAATTACTGCAAGTGCTTTAAGCAGAGCACGATCAGATTTGTGCCTTAGAAAAGGCACAGTAACTGCAGTGTGGAGATGGTGGCAACGAGACATGGTGGCAGGTCCTCCCACAACTCTCCTCTGGTTTCAGCAGCGATGGGCAAGGAGGAAAGAGTCTGGATTCAAGAGATGTTGAGGAGACAGAATGACTGGGTGTGGAGGTTGAGCGAGATGGGGGTGTCGAGGAGGACCTCCAGGGTTTGGCCTAAGGGACTGACCTGGCTATGACACTGGTCGCCAAGATGAAGGCACAGGAAGAAGACAGCTTTGGGAAGGAAGATGGGGACTTAGCTTTTTAACGTATCAGGTTTGAGGTACCTGTGGGACATCTGAGCAGAGATGGCCAGGAGCAGGACTAGGGTGAGGCAAGTGGGGCATCTAAGGCACAAACTTGAGGAGGCGCTGTCTCTCAGGGTCATGCACGCGCAGATGGGCCTTTTCCTGAGTCACACAAACGTGCCGTGTGGGCTAGCAATGGCCCCATCACTTGAAAACTAAAAGCAATTACCCCCAAGGATTGCTTTAGATACACTTGAAAATACTGCTCAGCCAGTCCAAGGGGTTCCCCTAATTTTATCATCCCCTGTAACCATTTTCTCACCATTTTTTATAGTCACTAAAAAAGCATTTTCTTAGTCACTGGAGTTTTTGCCTATATTATCTTTTTTCTTTACTCAGTTTTGATCATCCTGTACATAACTTAATGTCTAATTCTTTCACTTAATGTAATTCTATAAATATAAGGAGGAAATCACTTTTTAAGTCATTTTGTTTACTAGGCAATTAAAATAATTAAAACCACTGTTTTATGTGTGTTGATAAGACATTGTTTCCTGAATATTGTCAATTTTAAAGCAGATGTGTCTGTGTAAAGAAACATTTTCATTTGAACTGCTTGTTAGTGAAACAACACATCCACCTGGCCTAAGTACCAACATGTCAAATTTCCAACAACACCCGAACAACTTGGTGAGAATTGATCATTTGAGCATCCAGAATACATGAAGTTAGTTGACATTCCATAGGAACTTCCCATAGGTCCCACAGTTCTTATCAGTCATTTCCTTTTCACAGAGAAACCTTCTGCATTTGAAACTCCTAACTTCCATTTTCCTCTGAATTTGCTTCATTGCATCTCTAGTAACTCTGTTTACTGAATGTTGAGCGTAAACAGAGCAAACCCAAGAGCAGGATGTGCTCACTCATTTCACTGAGTAAGATCATAATCAGCCAGTGATTCCAGAGGTGCTGTGCAGAGCTCTCTGGGAAAGACAGACCAGCATGAGACTTGGTCCTGACGTCAAAGAATGAACTACTGGTTGAGGAGACAGAATGGATGGTGGTCAAGGTAGCTTCCCTGAGCAGACCAAAAGAGAGCCATGCACCAAGAGAGAGCTGAAGGAAAGGGGAGCAACAGAGAAAAGATGACCACTGGCAGCTCAAGAAGACAGGAGGCCTCCTCAGGGACTGATTGGACTTGAGTTGGGCTTTGGAGGAAAGTTGGGGCTCAGTCAAGCAGGCAGGATATAGAAGGGCCAAGGTAGCAGGTCTCCAGAACCAGGATGCAGCCCATAAGTGCCTGTGGCCAACCTGCAGAGCAATGAGGAAACCTCTCAGGCTGGAGTGGGGGAAGTCAGAAGTGCCCCATAAGGCTGGAAGGTGAACATGGATGAGAGTTTACCACCCTGATGGTCCGACTAAACATTGGGACTCAGTTCTACAACCGCTGTGAGCTAATCTTCATCTGGAATAAGTATTATACTACCTAATTATATTGTATGTTAAGAAATTTAATCTACTATAAAGTTTCTCAAAAGTTTTGCATAAGCTCTGGTTGACTAGATATTAATAGAGTTTTTAGTTGTTTTTAATTTATATGTATGATTTGGCCACAGATGTCTTGTGTTACAAAACAGCTAGGTTAAAGTCATCCTACCAAAGCTCAGAAACAATGGATCTGATGTGCTGGTAACTAGTTAATAGGCTACTGCAGTGTCCAAGCATGGATCATGAGGCTTGAATTTAAATGGTGATAAATGGGATAAAAAGACATAGATGAAGGTGGCATTATCTCCATGCAGCATGGCATGGAAAAAGAGAGAGATTGTTTTAGCATCAGGGTACCCAAGTTAAATCCCAGTTAAAGTTAAATCTCTGCCTTGTGACCTTAGTTAAGTTAACCAGCCTCACTGAGCTTCAATTTCCTCATGCATAAAAGTGATCTCATAGACCAGCCAGTATGGCTCAGTGGTTGAGCGTCAACTCATGCCCTTAGAGGACGCTGGTTTGATTCCCGGTTGGGGTACATGCCTGGTTTCAGGCCCGATCCCCAGTAGGGAGCATGCAGGAGGTAGCCGATCAATGTTCTCTCTCATCAGTGTTTCTATCTCTCCCTCTTCTTTCCTCTCTCTCTAAAATCAAGAAAGACATTTTTTTTAAAGTGATCTCATAATCCCTACTTCTTTAGGTGTTATCAGGATTAAATAAAATGACAACTTGTAAATAATTCAAATAGATGGGAGTTCATTTTTTCCCCTTCCTTCCCCCTGAACACTGCAATTGATTCCATAGAAGTTTAGTTACATCTCAACATTTATGAAAAACTTCTTGGAATTAGTTTCATGTTTAAGTCAGTGTTGACTAAAAGAATCAAGGTATCTATAATTGAAGTCTTTATGTGAAGATCAGTCTTTTCTTGCACAACAGACAATAAGCTTTATATTGACTTTTTACATTGAGGAAGCAGAGATCTTCAAAATTTCTGTCCGTATCTGACACCAGATTGTAATTCCCCAACAAATCCAGAGAAAAAGTCCAATTTGCTGGCCACTGTCTCCTGACCTTTTTTAAATTTTTGTCAGAGTAGGTCATTTTTTTAAAAAGGAGGAAAAAAGCAAATTATAGGAAATGTTCCTAGAGGGTGTGATGTATTTTGGCACAGCACCTTCCTTGGATGTTTGAATTCCCAGTAGAATTTATTCAGTTCTCACCCTTGGAAACCTTTCCTCCACTATCTCATTGGAGAGGGACATGAGAACTTAGAATTCTTGGCTCACTTTCCTGAATTTAAAAAATAAAATGTTCAAGGCATCCTCTGTCCACAACAAAAACCAAACTATACCCAAAACCTGCCAAATTAACTTTCATCAGAGAAGCAAAATCTAAAGTTGATGATGCAAAATATACCATCTTGAGATTTTTTATTACACTAACTTCTTTCCCCCTCAGTAGGAGGTCTCTCTAAATAAATAAATGTGGAGGCAATTGATGTGGTTGAGGGCTGTCCCTCTCCCTCCTCTCTCCCTCCTCTCCCTCTCCCTCTCTCTTCCAATCCTTCACATGCATACACACTCACACACTCTTCATCATCATCATCATCATCATCATCATTTTAGTTTCTCTTTGAACTTTCACCTTTGAATTACCTCATCTCCCAAACAGCTGCAGCAACAGAAGGTCAAATCCTGGTATCAAGCTGCAAATAGCAAACAGAGGAGAAATACAGAGGCTGAACCAGACAAAGTTGAGTAATAAAGGCATCCCTGTTCAAATCCTCAGACCTCAGTTTTTCCTTCCAAACAGAATCAGGATTAAGGGAGGTAGCACTTGATTCTAGGGTAAAATTTCACCCAAGCGCATAACATTTTAAGAAGTTTGCTACTTTGTTCAAATGTGATGTTTATGTCTAACCACTTGGCTGCAGCGGGCCTGTTCCCCGGCTGAGGGCATTGGCAACGGTCATCTCTAGGGACAGCCTATGACTCTGCAATAGGCCTCAAATGAGAATCATCCCTCCCCAGGCTGGCAGGAAGCTGTGTTCTGGCCTGAAAGTGTTCTGTTGAATCATAGATAGCAGAGTCTGACCTAGAAGATAGCCTTCCAGGATTCACAGTGTGGAGAAGAGCCAGTCTGCTATAGATCATCCATACGTACCCCTATCTTCTCTCAGCATCTCCATGACCATCCCCCCTCAACCTGACTCTCAGTGTCAGGAATGGGTTGGAGATCCACACAATCCCAGTCCCTTAATTTTAGAGGTGAGGAAATTGAGGTCTGGAAAGGTGATGGAGACACGTGTAAACGCTTCCCAGTACATTTTCTCCTTTGCTCCCCATCACCGGCTCACACCCTTTTCGCATGTTGGGAAGACGAGACTCAAATAATGAGGTTCATGCTCTGTCCAAAGTTATGTAGGAAATTAGTGGAAATGGCAAGACCAGAACCTGCCATCCCTGAACTGCTTGGCTCTCGTTGAGTCCTCCCCGCCGGCCAGGAGGAGAGGGCAGGCATTGTGGAGGGCTTGATCTCTAGAGGAGAAGGTAGGACCAGACCCAAGTTTGGAAGGCAGAGCTAGTTTCTACCATCCAACCCCCTCCATTTCCGTCCTCTTACCTTCTTGCACCTCCCAACACCTTTGCATTTTTATACCCAAGGTGACCTCTCCACTGATGCTCTCCCACTCTGGCTGGGCCTCCTGCACAGGGTGCTGTGCTCTCACATTACCTCATGTGTTTTTTGATCTCCCTGATTCTACTTTTCTCTGTCTTTCCCTTAACTGCCAGCACAGTGTCTAGGACAGGGTACACCCTCTCTTTCAGAAAACAGGCCTTGAGCTCCTACTTTACAGCAGGCACCCAGCCAGGCAGGCAGTGGGGGTTTCACATGAATGAGGCAAGGTCCCTGCAGTTGTGGACATACATTGGAGCACTCAGAAAGGCACTAACTTGCAACTTGATGTGATGAGTGGCATGGGGGGGAAGAATTTGGGGTTCCACTGGAACATAGAGGAAGATTTAACCCAGACTAGGGGACCAGGGAAGACTTCTGAAAAGAAGAGACCATTTGGTGGAGACCTGAAGGATGAGCTCTGGTGATGAAGTGAGGGAAAGGCCTTCTGGTTGGAAGGAATGGCAGGTGTGAAGACCCAGATGGGAGAGGAAGTGAAGCAGGAGGCACAGGCTGACAGTGGAGAGAGGGAGAGGAGAGCATCCACACCCCACCTTCCGACTCTGCCTTCTCCAGCCTTTTGTCTACTCACATCCCCCATCCTTCCCCCACTCAGCACTCAGCTGAAGTCCCGCTTCTTCCAAGGCCCTCCCCTAACCCCTGCTCACTGTCCAGCCCCTCCTTCTTTCTCTGCACCCAGCTACTGCCACAAAGTGTAGCACCATGGTAATTTAAAATCAGTACTGACTTACCACTCCCTGAGTAAGCTTCAAGTGAACTTGAGGAAAGGGTCCATAGCTCATACTTTTAGTCGGGGCACTGAAGACATGGCTTCATTTGTTTCCTTGTCCCAGGGATTATTAGTTCTTCTGCAACTCCCCAGGTGGTCACGGCTGCTTGTGCACTTTTATAATGTTCCCTTCATAGGCAACCGCATGTTAATAGTGGCCAAAGATGTCTCAATAAACCTTCTGCCTTTTAATAAAGAGAGGATGCTCACAAAGTCTCTTAGGGGCATCTCTATATAAAATGAGGCTGATTGAGGATTAGTAAAGCCCTAAACTTTATAACAATTGCTCTTTATACCTTTTATCTTTGCCATTTATTATTAATTTTGATTTTTAAAAAATTAGTTTGAAAGTAGAATGTTTAATAGAAAAACAACTGTCTAAAACTTTACTGGCCGCACTTTACAAATTCATCCTTATGATATTTGTTTAATATTTTAGAGTTTTTCCATCTTTTCTTTTTGGCTAATACCATCAAGAGCAAAGTGTTCAGAATCCATGGAGATGACAGAGTTAGCTTTGGGCATGTTCTCTCCTCTAGCCTTCAGCACCTCTTTGCATTCCTGTTTCCCCCCAACATCTGGGTTGGGTTGCCTCATTACATGGTGTGACCCTAGCAACTGGCATCCAGGCATTGGCCTCCACCCATGGCATAGCTACTTTTCAAGGACTCTGTAGCTCTGACTTGAATACAAGCTCTAAATGTGAGTAAATCTTGCATAAGTTTTTCCATATTCTTTACTGCTCACTAAAGGTGATTTGTAATGGGAAACTCTTAAATGTCACAGAGCCTGGAAAATTGTACATCATAACAGACATCCATTCCCCTTAATGGTATAACTAATAAAAGTAGACTGTGGAAGCATCCCTATGGCTGTGCAAGACAGACAGTGTTCCCCCTTCTTTCTCTTTCTAGCAAGGGAAGTAGTTTTGACTTAGCAAGGTTGGGTTTCTTAGGTGAGACAAATGGAAAGGAGAGTGTTTTTCCTTTGGTGGTGGGAGCAAGCTTACTAGAGTTCATGAGGCCATCACCTCAAGGTCCCACCACATCTATAGGACTACAAGATGCCACGTGGTCCTCCAGATATGGCCACGGAAACTTGTGCTTGGAAACAGTAAGCACCTCTCCAAACCAGGAATAAGTGCATGAGAACTACCCATAGCCCGTGGCCCACACTGCAGCCCATCAGCTGCAAAAACTTGTTCTGCACTAGATCCCCTGCCTAAAATTGCAAATATGCTTGTTAATGGGTCAAGATAGAATCTCCTGGCAAAAACTGGACCTTACAAATAATTAGCATCAAGCCAACTCTAGACCACTCATAAACAACATGGAGGGATACTTCCAAAAGATCTTCCCTACCTGCCCAAAAACTCCAGTGCCATCCAGCAGTTTTGCTGTGCCTTCAAATTGCTCTAGACTCTGATTCTGGAATGAATGTTCTGACCTTGCATGTCATCCACAGCCAGGCCCTGATGTCTGCCCTTTATAAAACTCACCCAATCCATGCTTAAAATATCACACACTAGGTAATATATTTATGTGTCAAAGGCGAACAATAATTTGGGGGTAAATTTACTCTGTAGTAATTTTCCTGCTCTCTATGGATAACGTGTTTTCTACTAACCCATTTACAAGTTGATTTTTTTTAGAATATGTCTTTGTTGATTTCAGAGAGAGGAAAGGAGAGGGGGGGAAAGATAGTAACATCAGTGATGAGTCATTGACTGGCTGCCTCCTGCACGCCCCCTACTGGGGATCGAGCCCACAGCCCGGGCATGTGCCCTGACTAGGAATTGAAGCTCCATCTTCCTGGATCATAGGTCGATGCTCATGCCAGCCAGGCTCAAGTTGATTTTTTTTTTTGGGGGGGGGGCAACAATTTGATCATTGGAATTCTCTAGCTTTGTAAACCATGGAACAAACTGTCTCTCCCTAAAGAAATGCAGCTTCTCATAAATCTTCCCCAGAAACAGCAGGGTTAGAGAAAAGGGTCCTACCTCCTGTTCCTACTTTCTCCTCACCTTGCCAATCAAAACATCATTTGATTTTAAATAAGTAATCTTCCTATCACTTCCAGAAAATAGATAGATAGGTGATAGAAATAGATAGATGATAGATAGATAGATAGATAGATAGATAGATAGATAGATAGATAGATAGATAGATAGATAGATAGATGATAGATATAGATAGATGCAATTTCAAATAGTTTTACATGTCCCTGAAAGTCCGTGAGATCAGAAGATAAAGTATTTTCATGACAGGAGTTTAAAGTCTTATAAGAATTTTCTTTTAGGCTCTTTAGTGGCCAAAAGAAGAGTTGGCCAGGTCTTCCCTCCATGTATAGACTAACAAACACTAGGCAACTCAGTGGGATCACAGATGGAGTCACATTTTTTAAAATTATTTGTGGCCTCCCCTTTTTAACCTCCACAAGTAACAAAAGATGTTTTTAGATCTTGAACACCTCAAAAGTAAAGTCTGCACTTTCCAATACAGCAGCCACTCGCTACATGTGAGTCTTGAGCACTTGATACTTGGCTGGTTAGAAATGGCACTTAGTTTAAGTGTAAAATACACCAGGGGGCAAGGGGACACTCCCTTCATAAAAGGTTGCTTGGAATTTAGTACGATTACTTCACCAAAGAGCTGTGCCACCTTTATTCATGGACCTAGTCACTTTCAGAAATCCCAAATCAATCAAAATAGCCCAACATTTAATAGTCAGTGGTACACTTTCTTGTTTCTAAGCCTCTAGGAAGGTCAAATGACTCTTGTTGACTCAGCTTAAGTTGTAAACAATTCAAGAGTGGAGAAGGCAGAGGCCAGAGCCAGCCCACAAATGTTACTTACTTGGTTGACTCAAGCAGGTTTCAAAATTCTATTAAATTTAATCATATTGCTCAACAATTTTTGGGTTGCAATCTAGTAACACAAGTCTATTAATGGCTTTTTGTCTGCTTTGTTGTTGCCATTAATCTTTTCCAAATGTGTAATGATTCTAGTCTACCATTCCCTTCCCCTTCGCCCCGAATTAGGAAGACTATCCTGCTAAATTGGTGTGTGTTTTTAAAAAAAAAAAAAAAAAAAAAAAAAAAGGAGAGAATAGTGATTTGAAAAACAGGATATTTTTATCAGAGTTTCTGATATTATAACATAAGAGGGGTAGTTCAAGAACAGGCAGTTGAAATCAATTGTTAAGTACCTGCTGTGTGCAGTAGTCTTGGACAGGTGTTGAAATGTTAGCTGGCATTTCAAGCTGCATTTTTTTCAATCTTCATCTGAAGATATCTTTTTATTGACTTTTAGAGAGAGGGGAAGGGAGCGAGAGAAAGAAACATATATGTGAGAGAGAAACACTGATCTCTTGCCTTCCATATGCGCCCCAACCAGAGATCAAACCCAAAGCCTAGGTATGTGCCCTGAACAGGAATCAAACCCCCACCCTCCCTTGCTAACCTTTTTTAGTGTGTGGGACAATGCTCCAACCATCTGAGCAACTCGACCAGAGCTCAAGCTAAGTTACTGATTGGGAGCTGCCTCAAGACTGAAACATAATGCTCGCTGCCAGAGTTTTAGAAATCACAATATATAAAACAATGTTCAGGGTCACTACAGTACCAATGGTCTAATGAGAAGAAGAAAGGCAAGCCAAAGGAAAATAAGGAAGGTGGAAATTTGGATTGAGTCCATGACCAATTTAAAATATACAAGCCTGCCTTTGGAGATAGTGAAATCTTTAGCATCATATTGGAAATATATTCAGAATCTTTCAGAATGTAATACAAGATCAATGAAATTCTGATTTCACATGGACTTGAAGAGCAGAAGTGCATTGCAGAGTGGAGGCTGCCAGACTTTAGAATTTATGGATCAGTAAATTAAAGAGAATAAATAATTGGAGAAACTGATTTTTAAAACACAGGCATCTTGGGGCTTTATTTTTTAGCTAATAGGCATTTAAGGAAGTCTCTCTACTTCTTCTTCCCTCCACTATCATCACAAGGAAGGATGGGCTTGTAGGACTTTAAACTTTGTTCTAAGTTTTTGTAAATTTTTGTACATTTATTGCATTATCTACTCTATCTTTGAAAAATTCCTGGAAAACATATATTAATCCCCATTTTACCAAAAAGGAAACTGACCTGACTTGAGCAATAATAACTAGTATTTGCCAAGAATCTTATAATTTGCAATTATTTTTTATTGTATTTCCTCCAATAACCCTTGGATGTAGGTGTTCTCAATCCCATTTTATAGATAAGGAAGTTATCTTCAGGGGACTCAAAATAAGTGGGAAAACTAGCATTTATTCATTCAAGACAGATATTTGTTGTCCTAAGCACTGGTGAACCAGGAGGTCACGGTCCTTTCATGAAATTTGCACCCCAAATGTTAAGTGCTGGGGTAGTGGAATAGAAAGAGAATGGACAGCTAGTCTGTTTGGAGAGGTTGACATTGAAGAGTTGACATTGAAGGTGAGATCTGAATGACTAGAAGGAACTGGCCACATCAAGGTCAGAGGACAAGCAACTAGTGCAAAACTCGCAAGGCTGGAGAAAGCTTGGCGTAGTGGAGGAAGTCAGAGGCCAGTGCCCGGCAAGCGTACGGCCAGAGAGAAAGGCAGGGGCCATGGCAGGCAGGGCTCTAACCCAAGGATTGGACTTCACTCTCAGTGTAACATGAAGGTTTCATGGTGGGGGTGGTTTAGAAGGAGGGATGTAATCTAATTCATGTTATACAAAGACTGCCCTTGATGCTGTGGGAAGAATCATTTGCAGGGAGGCCAGAGTGGAGATCAGTGAGGTGGTTGTTGCAACCACTTTTGCAACCTCTTTTGGCCTGATTGTCCTTCCAGCCGCATCCACCTCCCACAGGGTCCCTCCCAGCACACACTGCCCTGGAAAGTCTAATCCCTCTCAATGATGCCCAGAAAGCAGAATTCAGCTCTGGCAGATGGCCGTCATTTGTCACTCCATTGTTTTGCTGTGTTAATTCATTGCCCTGCCTGGCTGTGCCTCTCGATTGTTCATGCTGACCTTTAGAAAGGCATCCGGGATGAATAACGGGCCTCGAGCCCCACTATGCTCCAAAATCACTGCAGTGGAAATAAAAGTGAAGTGACTATCTTTCTACTTCATTTGGGGGCTGGCGGGAAGATGAGTCCGTTACACATTCATTTGCCCTGAAAAGCAGAAGAATGTAATGTCGTTTATGCCAAAACTCAGCATATGCACCATGCACCCTGGGGCACAGCATGGGGCAGGCACTCCTGAATAGGGGACAGAGGAGAAGGGGAAGGAAATTTGTATTTAAGAACCAGATGGTGTGTCATAAAGTGCTTGTTTGCTGCTGACCGTAAGATGAAGAAGAGAGAGATCATGGGTGAAGGGGGCAAGCAGGAGGCCAGGGTTGGTCCAAAAAGACTGCGGAGGAGGCATGACTTAAGCTTTTCCTTAGAGGATGCTCAGGTTTTGTCTAAACAAAGAGGAGGAGGGAGGGTATAAGTTCCCAAAGGGTTGCCAGTCAGCAAAAGTTTACATGCGCATACATATGGATGCGCAGCTCCTTCTCTGGCCAGTGAAAACATTTTCTTGGCATGTGCACTGAGCCTTCGTTAATACCCAAGGGCAATACATGCTCTCAGTGCTCAGGAATGAGAACGCGCCCCTCTGCACCTACCAGCACAGCCAGTCTCTTCCCAGGAAAATAGAGGGGGCTCAACTGAGGAGCAGGTGTTTGGCACGTCTCAGCGCACACCCCACACCCACCTCGCAGACAGGAGGGAGTTTTTACTTCTCCACACCAATGAACTCCACCCTCTCTGAGTCCATCAGTGACTCCCACTGCCCACACAAGGTGTGTTTTGCAGGACACTTACTCCACAGCTGCTCATAGGCATCGAACATTTGGAAAATACCACTCTTAACAATGTTCAACAGGTTTTTCTCTCTGCGGGGTTTCACAGATGCTTTAATAAGCTGATGGGCCTTTAGAGAAAGGGGGCTATATTATGCTGCATTTCCCAAGACTGTAAATGACTGACTGTGTTTATAGAGCATCACTTGGTACTGATACCCTAGGAAAGGCTCCTTGGGAAACGCTGCGCTAAGCAGGATTGCTCCCACCGCCCCGCACAGTCAGTCAGGCTCCTCCTGGCTCTCTGCGAGTCCCGCACAAAGCACTATTACAGCAGCCGTGCCTTTTGCATTCCCGCCTCTAGACCTCCGCTCACTCCCTGCCCTGGCCCAAACTATCCTGGCCTTTCCTCTCCTCTCGCTGTAATTCAACCCAAGTCCTGTCTTCCCTAGAAGCTTTGTAGATGCCTCTGCCTCTCAACCATCATCATGTGCTTTCTGTCCCACTCGCTGAGCATTTCATAGCTGGTTTCCACCCCTTTCTGTCTAATGCCTCGCACGTGGCAGGTATTAAAGAAGAAGAGAGGCAGGAAGGAGATAAAGGAGGAGAGCACAAGGAAAGAGGCAGGGGAGGAAGATGGTAAGAAGGAGGGAGAGGGAGAGGAGAGAAAGCACTGAGGTGACAAAGGCAAAGAGAACTCCCCAGGATCTGAGACATGGTGCTTTGGTTGAGGGTAGGTGGGTGGCAGATACCAGGGAAAGCACCTTGACTTCCTTGTGGAAACTGGTGCATGAGGTTCTCCTTCAATCACCCGCTGAGGTGAACCTGGTCCAGGCCCACTGTGCTGAAGGCCAGTGCCCATTTGTGGGGCATCAGCTCCAACTGGAGATGCCATATCTGAGAAGAGGCACCCACCGCAACCCCTTAACCTATGCTGGTTTAGTAACAATAATCATTAATATAATAATTACACTATTAGGAAACAACATATGTATCCATGTCTTTGTTGGTTTGTAGTACAAAATAAATAAAAAAGTGCAAATTAAATAACCCTAAGCTATTGCTGTAAGAGGCTTTCCTCTAGCCGGTGCCTTCTACAAGGGAGGGGCCTAAAAACCACAGAGCAGCTTGAGCTGGGCTGAAACCTCAAATTCGCAGTGCAGTTTATTCACTAGCTAGACTGTTTTGAGCTCTGCTTCATGCTGCTAGGCAGCCTGTGATCGCTTTATCAGCCAAATGGCCAACCGCCTAAGATGGAGACACAAGAGACATTCCCACGTCTGCTTCATGCTTCCAACTCACACAAAAATGGGCACCCCGTTAACAAACCTGTTTTCCTAAAGGGACCAGACCTTTTTTCTTTGTCCTATGCATTTAAAAAATGCCAAACAAAGTAGCAGGTGTTGTCAACAAGGTTAAACACACATCTCCCCAAAGAGCTCATCCTTTGTAAATGTCAGTCCATTTCCACGGCCTCGGTCACCTTTAGCAAGGGCCAGTGGCCCTGCCAGAGTTCCACCCTGGAACAGCTCATCCTATGGAAGCCCAGCTTGGCAAGTTCACAGACACCATCTCTGACACTCTATTAAATGCCAAGATGTATTTCTTTCATGCTTGTGCATAAATTCCGTGTCAGAGTGTCAGGGCAACACCTAACTCAGGCTCCCAAATGTGGTTCATGGAAAGAGCCTGAATGCCAAGAGGCCTGGGTTCCCGTCAGCATCTCCTCGGACTTTTACAAGTTAGAACAGATGACGATGCCCCAGGTGCCAGTAGCCGTGGGACGTGGGTGGGGGCACTGAACACCGATCATGATGGACCGATGTGGGTGTGGGAGAGAGGTTGGTCCTGCTTCTCTGGTCTCCCCGCCGGCCCCCAGAGGACCCATGGTCAGGCAGGGCTCAGTCCAAGCAGGACTGAGGCCAGAGGGAGAGCCATCTGCACACTCACAGCCAGCCCTATGGGAAAAAAAGAGTTGGGTGTGGGTTCAGAACTGAGTATCCGTGATAGCCAAGTCCATTTCTGAGGCCTGTGAGAGCAGGAAGAGAAAATGATGCTGGAGTTCCCACGCTCAGGGGAGCCAGCTTCTTCCCTTCTGAGCTCTGGTACCTGGTATGTGGAACAAGATGACTTGTGACATAATCAAAATAAAATGTTGATTTCTATTTCCCTCCAACCCTTGTAAACTCTATTCACTGAGAGAGATTTTCCTCCTGCCACCAGATACAAACTGGTCAGGCCCCATAAATGTTCGGCCCACTCTTGATACAAGGAACTTACAGGAAGACTAGTTGTTGGGGACCTGAGAGTTGTCAGGAGGGAGCACTCAGAAGAAAGGAGATAGATGGTGGGACTACAGGTGGGTACGCGTTCAGAGATTTGCCAGGGAGATCGAGCAGACCAAGAGGTGAAAGGGAAATGGGGAAAAAAAGCCAGTATTCTGTGGAACTTGCCTTAGCACTCCCTCCTCCACACAATTTTTAAGAACCACTTAATTTTTAGAGCTTCAAGGAATCTTAGATATCGTCAGCGTCTGCAGTTTTCAAACAATTTTGAGCTAAAAAGAGAACTCCTTCTGTAAATGAAGTCTTACCAGAAGCCCAATATGAAGAGCAGATGAGTGAAGTTGATCTGCTTCTAGATGGGCAGTGGGCCAGGAGGCCAAACACACACACACAGTTCCCCACAGTAGTCTCTAAACCGCCCCCTCAGAATTCCTAAGTGCTGAGGAACAACAGTGTATCCCAAATGCCAGGAAAGACCCGTAGCTGTCCTCAATCATCACCATGTCTGAGCGCTGGGCTCCAGAGGTCAAAAGGAAATGGACAGAACTAGACCCTTCCTGTCCCTCCCTCCATCGGGGATCAGACCTTGTTCCCCCCACTTCCCAAACTCCTCATCTATTCTGTAAATGTTTGCTAAATCAAAGAAAGAGCCCTTTCATGGGGCCACTAAAGACTTCCCATGAGTGTAAGGCGATCAACAAATATTTACTAAGTGCTTGTTATATCCTTGACCCTGTTGTCATTGTTACATAAATCAGCATCCTTTGGATGCTATTTGTTCAACCTTCTCTGAACCATCTAAATTGCAACTGAACATCCAACCCACACCCACATCTGCCCATCTTTTCCCTAAATGTGCTATGAGACACTGAGTGAAATGGTTTGCTGAAATGCAGATAAACTACATTTGTCAGCCCCCATCTATGAATCTAGTAAGACTTGCAAAAAGAAAAAAATGAGGTTTGGCACAATTCGTTCTCTGCAAACCTTTGCTCACAGGGGTGACCACTGTTTCCTGTCTTTGGAACTTACAAGCCATCTGTTTAATAATCTGTTCGAGCTTCCTGCCAAGGACTGACATCCATCGCACGAGTCAGCAGTTCCCACCAAAAGTGCTTAGGACCTCAGGGCCTCCCGCCCCTGCTGCTGGCCAGTGTTCAGGTCACAGAAATGCTCCTTTGTCCCTAATCTCTCTAGGTTTTTTCAGAGGGGATGGGCCACTGGCATGTTGTGAGAGCACTATGTGAAGTATGGAGAGATCAATATAGTGTAGTTATTACTGTATCAGCAACACCAATTCAGGGCTCAGGATTGCTTTGCTGCGAGTGTAAGAACAGAGACTTTACAATGAAGCAGAGCAGGTTTGAAACTCAACTCACCATGCGCTGTGTAATCTTGGTTAATCTGAACCTGCACCATGAGGTCATGGGAAGGTTGTGAGGCTTCAACGCAACATTGTACATGAAAAGCACTTAGCACAGTGACCGGCACATAGCATCATTATTATTATTACAAGAAAATGACCTTATTGATCAGTTGCTGCAGGTCAGGAGTAGGGACAGGGCAAGGAACTGGCCTAGAGGGAGGACCTGTGTGAGGGGCATACTTATAGGTTCACAATTTACTTAGTTTTCTAGGCATTAGGGGGTATACAGAAAAGACCCTCTTCCCTATAAAGCTTGGTTTCTTATAGAGAAGAAATCATGAGAAAATGTCCATCCCCTTTTAGTCACATGTTTTGTGAATTTGCTGTCTCGGGTCAGACTGAGGTCGAGAGGACTGACCCCAGGCCAGTTCCCAGAGCTACTTTCCAAAGGTGCACACAGGTTATCTCAGGGGCAGGTTCTTCAGGTGACTTCCAAACCCACAGAGAATTCAGTAGGAGGGACTCGGTCTCTTTAAGCTCTCTGAAGGAGACCGAGAGGAGCCGGGTGGGAGGCCCCTCAGAAAAACAGTGTCCACCCAGGAGCAAAGGTTATTACAGTCTATGCTCCCAGCCCTCATGGGAAAATTGCAGAAAAGTCACCCCGTGGCTTTGTTGATTAAAATTAAGCTGACAGGATTTGCCTACATTGCATTTTAGAAGTCCTGGGTCCATTTCTAAAAGCTAATTTATTTTAAAAGTCCTTGAGCTAAAAGCAATAGTAATAGAAGACAACTGGGAATTTTAACTTTTATTTTCAGCTCTGAAAAAAATAAGGGGATTGGGTGTCCTTCTGTATTTTCATACTAAGGGTAAGTCAATAAGAAGATTTAATAGTTTGTCAGTTCAATGTGCCCTAGTCATAGATTCAAACTGCTTAGAAACTTTAGGATAATTTAGCCCTCCCCACTGGGTGAAAGGAAAGTGACATCCTCCAAAATCCTCCAAGAAGGAGATGGTGCGTGCCAGGTTGCTTTTTCATAAAGCACCTACTCCAGGCTGTCTGGGGGAGCCTAAAGCTCTTCTAGGAGGGGTAATAATTCCGGCCTTGACTTTGATCAACTTTTGTCCAGAGTCAGAAATCATAGCGGGAACAAAACCACAACAGCCAGGCACCCAGCACCAGAATGTGAAATCCAGCAGAGAGCCTCTGACCACTGTTACTTGCAGCATTAATAAAAGACTACCAAAAAGCCAAAGGCCTATTAAATATCTCAGCCCCACCTAAACTTGCCACTTAATTGGGGTGGGGGCCCTGAAGGCAGAAGAAATATAAATGGTTCCAAAGGTTGGAGAGAGGTGGTCTGAAAGGCCCAGGTCCAATTAAAACAAGCCAGAAGCCTTAATAGCTACCTTGTTTTGACATTAGGAAACCCATTCTTAGTTCTGCTAATGACTATAATATACAGATTTTTTTTTCTTCATTTCATAGGCTTAATGCTTGAAAAAATTAAAGCAATAAGACACAAGACCAGAACTTCCTCTGCCAGCACAAATGGGCTACTTTCCCCAGAGCCAGCCTCTTACTGGGAATAAGTCCTCAGGTTCCTTATCAGGATTCTGGAGGCCTTATTATTATATTTGGGGCTTAGTCAGAGCATGCTTGAGCACAGTGAGCTATAGGCCCCTGCTGTGGTTAGAACACTTCTCTGTGCATATGTATCTCCCCAACCTACCTACCAGAAGTTCTTCAAAAAGAGAAAGGTTAATCTCTTTGCTTTAAGGACCTTGAACCTAACTAATATACCAGTGTCTACTAGCACACACACACCGTTGATAAAAATTAGGGCGCCAGCCTCACTTAACCAACTGGCTAAAGCAGATCTTGTTTTTTTATTATAATACTATATTTTTTATTTCTAATCATTGGATTCTTCACCATGAGGCAGGCACTATGCTACATGCTTAACAAATTCATTATCTTCATGTATCACAAAACTTTCAGATTATAACAACTTTCAGAGTATTTCAAAAATGACAGACTCCCTTGGTAATCCTGATGCAATACATCTAGGGCAGGGTTTTGGCATCCCAGTTTTTAGCAAGGAGTCCAGCCGATGCTTAGGATAAAGTAGTTCTGGGAGGCTTCCCAGTTTGCCCAATGTCTTCCCTGTAGGTGTGACCTCCTTACCACAGAGCACAACGGAGTAGGCTGGTCACCTGAGGGAGGGGTGCTGATCTCCTCATGTGACCCGAGAATCCATTCGCTTTCCTGGGGCAGTCACACAGCTGCCTCGTGTTGACCAGACAGTCTGAAACCCCCAAATCCTCTTCACCCAGACTGCGACCGGGCCAAGGGCTCCATGTGCCAGAATCTATTTTCTCTGCTTAAGTGCTAGACCTGGCTTTTAATCTTAAATACTGTCTTATTTACTTTAGCCTATTTTTCCAGCTTGTCCAGTTCTCTTGAGAGTCCTGTCTCCATTCTCCCATGCCCGGGCATCCTCCCCAGCCGGGGTCATCAGTACAAAGTGCAAAGTGCCCATGTACCCTGTTCACCTGAGGCAGGATCTGCCCCAGATCAGCAGCTCTGAACTTGGCCACAGCCTCCACCATCAGGAAGTTCCCTGCCTGGTTATGATGAGCCCTTCCAGAGCCTTTCTATGCTTCCTGTGTAGTTTTTAAATAGGCTTTAGCTAATGAAAACCAAAATAGTACACTGTATGGAGATTTTTACTGGAGAGAAGCTGTTTCTCTGTTCTGAGGACAGTACCTTTTTTGCATTTATTAAATTCTCAGAGTTAGAGCCATGGTTTAAAGAAATGGGAGGCCAACTAACTCCAAGTCTGTTTTGCTTAACATTTATATTGTTGATGGTTCCCCCTATTGAACAGGTAGAAATAGCCACATAGGAAGCCAAGATAGTTTCATGGCTGCAGAGCAACCTTGGAGCTGTGTCCTGACCTTCCTCTTTGTGGCTCAGTTTTTCCAGCCATAAAAGGGAGTGATGATTCCTGCTGCCTGCTCCACACAGAGCTACTGAAGGGACCCATAGACAATGCTGAGCTGGACTTTAATTTCCGGAGCAAATCAAACAGTTGCAGTTAAATATCATTCTCTGAAACTCGGTTTCCTCATCCACCACGTATTCCCACTAGTGCCTAGAATGATGAGGAATCTTTAAATGTAGGTAAATAGACAATTAACTGAGAGTTTTCCCATGTGTTGTTGATGAAGCAACAAGTCCTTGCTTTGCAACCTCTGGGTCTGTGACACGAAGAAAATTACAGCTTGTGTATATCACGCAAAAGGCCTCTTTGTACTATGGAATAATTATAAATTCTAATCATTGCTCTTACAGCAGGTGTGTGTATTTTCTTTATTTCTTTAAAAACAACTTCTCAAAACATATATTCCATGTCTTTGCTTCAGCTGAATATACTTCTTAGAATGGACATATGGAGCAAGGGGTTGGCTCTCTGGTGGATTGTAAAGACAGGGTCCATTGTGATCTCACTGAGCAGAGATTGTTGGGGGTTGATCCTAACTAACTAGGAAGCTAAAGGATGGAGCCTTTGACCCCTGGAGTTCCCTACACTCCAAAGATTCTTCTTTCCTGTATCAAATTTGTTTTGAGACTCTTAAAGAGATTATGATTACCTCAAATACAAAGGGGGATTTTATTTGATATGTCCCATATGAACTGGCATAATAAAATGAAGGTCTGTTAAATAAAACATAATTTACAGAATAGAAGAGATGGAAACATTTAAGCAATATTCATTTCTACACTGAGAAGTGGAAACTTACGGGAAGAGATTTTTTTTCTTTTTTTGCAATAGTGTGAGGCTTTTAAATGACACTATACATTTATAGCAGCTGCTTGTTGAGTAGGAGCTGTAAAGAGACCCTCCAATTACAGAGGACCGGAAGCCAATGGGCACCAGTCCCCAAAATAGTCACGTCCATTGAGGCTTACTTAAAGACACCTTTCAAAAAAGATCTATATAACTTTATACACCTAAAATACATTAAAATCACACATGCGATATTAAGAGTTTGGTGGTTTTATTAGCCCTTACATCAATATGAGAGATTATTTATTTTAAATTCTCTGGATAAAGCTCCATCTTATCCCTGTATCATAATTCAACCTTTAAATTGAGTGAGAGTAACAGGGGACCTAAAAGTAAAGTAAAAAGCGTTTTGTGGGGTCTCAGTTCTAATCATGGGGCAGTGCATCAAAGACTATCAGTGAATCCATTAAAATTTGCCTAGACTGTTCTCCCCTCTAAGAAAAGAAAAGAAATCTCTGGTTCCTATTGCTTCACCTGAAAATAGGGGATCCATTAAAATGTAACATGGTGGCCCTGCCCGGTGTGGCTCAGTGGTTGGAGTGTCAACCCGTGCACCAAAGGGTCTTGAGTTTAATTCCCGGTAAAGGGCACATACCTGGGTTGCAGGTTTGATCCCCAGCCCCAGTGGGGGCACATGCGAGAGGCAACCAATTGATGTGTCCCTTCCACATCAATCTTTCTCTCTCTCTCTTCCCCTCCCTCCCTCCCTTTCACTGTCTCTAAAAGTCAATAGAAAAAATACCCTCGGGTAAGGATTAACAACAACAACAAAAAGTAAAATGATGAAATGTGGAAGTAAGCATATAGGTCCTGAATATTAACAGTGGTCGTGTTGGGGTAGTAAGCCTCAGGGGTGTGGTTTTTTCCTCTTTTTTCTGTAGCTTGTAAGGCCCTTAATTGCTTTTATTTAACAAAAGAAGTGGTAGTTTAAGAAAAGAGAGAGAAGGAAGCAGATGTGAGCTTTCTGGGATGATTGTAGAACTAGATCTGTGATGTCTGAGCTAGACTCCCTGGTGGGTAGAAAAATGTCCCAGCCCACTGCCTCAAAGCCCCGGTGAGGAGGTGTGAGTGGCTGATCACACTGGGACACAGCGGCCCTCTGCCGTGGCCACCTCTGCTTACGTTCCATCCGGCACGACCTTCACTTCTGCGGCCCAGGTCTCCCAGACGCTCATTGGCAAGGTCACCATCATTAAAGATCTTTCTCTGGTCTGCTTGTCATTCTGCTTGTCTAATGATCCCCCAAGGTTTTGAATTCAGAGCTTTGGTATGAAATTCAGTCTTCATTTAGTTCAGTTTCCTTGTTACCCAATGACGGATATGATGAGGTAATGTTTTCTGGCAGTCTGGCCCAAGATTTGAACCCTTAAAAGTAAAAAATATTGAGAGCTTAAAAAGCCAGTGTTCAATATTCTTCCAGTGGTCTTAACTGGACAATGATATTTTCCTAGTGTTAATTCCAGAGTGACAATACTGTCATTGTCCCCGCTGCAAAATTATAATGAGTCATATAACTGTCTTTTCCCCCAGAGACTCCTTGGTGGGCTAAATATCAGTTAGAGCAACTTCAGGCCAGAGGGGTTGGGCATTGCCCTGGAGTCACTGGGTAGTGAAGAAGGAGCTGAAGATCGAAAGGTGCTGGAGGAGGAGGCATCCTTATCTAGGGTTCCTTAGACTAAAGCAGGACAGGACCAGGGACCGAACACTGACACATCAAAATAAACTTTTCAAAGGATTCTCCTCATTCACAAGAAAAGCTGTGTTCTGAAGCGGTGAGACTGACATTTATGGTCTATAAACCACTTACACCTGGCCCAGAACCTTCTCTGAGGTTTATCTTGCATAAATCATACTTTTATAATCTCTTTCTAAAACTATTCCTTTTTGAACTCTTTAGGGCATTTTCAGATGTAAACTTAAAGAATACATCCATTTGTGATTTGCCTCCAGAAAGACCCTCTTCACTCTCATTATGTTCCACACTTTGGGGGTCCCTAGAGGTCATAGAGAAACAAGGAAAGAAAAGGCTCTCTCCCAGCCCAGAGCCACTCAGAGCAGACATCAGGTCACCTCAACTCAAAAGGTCCCGGAGGCTACACTGATGGGACAATGGTCCACAGCTGAGATCACTTCAAGGCTGCATGAATAGGGAGAAAAGTTGTACAGACAAGGATTCAGTGGTCAACAACTTGGACACTGGGACCAGAGGCAGTGCCAAGCCTTACTCAGCCAGCTCCTCTTCTTGGGTGATATTAGAAGCAACCTCCTATGTCACTCTCACACAAATAGTGTCTATGACTCTTCAGCTGGTATCTGGCTGATTTCCCTTTCTGAGTCCCCTACACTTTTCCCTCCCATTGTTTTCTGTCTTTGGTTTCTAATTTTCCCTCCTACTAATTTGCCAACCTAGAGAGATGAAAGTTCTGTGATTTCTCCCACAATGGAACAATAAGGAGAGCTATCATTGGAAGGACAGCATTCTGCGTGAGCAAAATGACTCAAGATCGTCCCCTTCAGCTCCAATAAGACTGAGTCAAACTCACAGGTCATCGTTGAAACTCAGTTCAAACAAGGGCCAACACTTGGGAAACATCATCACTGTTATCATGACTGAAATAACCAAAAAAGTTTTAATTTTTTAGGTTTGCCTAGAGTGAAAGTGTTGGATTCATTAGTCAGAGAAATCACATGGAGGTGTTAAAAGAAAGAATATCTGAAAATCAACCAAGACCAAGCCTAGGGAAATATATATGAATTCCCTAAAGTTGGAAATGGCTTAAAATTACAGTATTAGAGATAATTTGTGTAATCTCAAATGTAGATGTAGACCCAATTTTATTTAACCATTGGGCCACTGAATATAAACAAAAAATAAACCTCGACCCTTCCCTTTTGAGTTTTAAACTCTGGTGCATAAACTATGTTCACATCTCCACCTGGTCCTGCCAACAGCCAGGTCGGATGCCATCTACTATAACAATATGACCAGAGCCCCTGCCTCTGGAGGAGCATTTAAGGTAATAAAATAAAAAAAATCTGTGTCATTAGCCTTCGAATGATAACTTATATCAATACAAATTCCAGATTAACTTTGGCATGAGCAAGTTGAAAAAACAAATAAGATCATCTTTTTCAGGGCATATGAACTTTGGGGACTTTCCTTTTGATTCCTGTAAAAGAAACCACCCTTTTGGTCAGGTTGTGTATGATCACTTTGTCAGAAGCTTAAAGAAGAGGTAATGTTTCCATGACTTGACAACTTCCTTGCAAACAGTAGGTTGAAATCACTGTTGGTTTTTATTGACTGAAGATTGTGTCAATACACTTTGAAAATGGGCTGAAGTAATCCAGAGAGTGACTGGCCTCTGATTTAGGCTACAGCTCCTCCTAGAATTGCTCTGTTCACGTGAAGAATGAAGTGCTGGCTCCCTTTGCAGCTCTTCACTTTAGCTCCACCACCTTTTCCCTTCTGTCCCCTCTCTCCTGCCCCCAGATCCCCACCTAGGCCAGTAAATGCCCAACTTCAAAGTTCCAGGAATTTGGCTGGCATTTCATTCCTTCAGGAAGTGCCCAGCAAGCCCCACCATTAGCTCAGGTGCTCTTTCCGCAAGAACGTAAAAGATTGTCCCACGTCCCGGCACAGTCCTGCATAGCAGTCCTCAGACACATACATCTCTTGGTTCAGGTCCTACCCTTCCTTCCCAAAACATGTAAATCAGACAGCTTCCAAAATGTCACTTTCCTCTGAAAATGATGCAAGGAGCAGAGGAGGTCAACCTCACTCCCTTTTGTGAGAATAGTCCTAAAATAGTAAAACCCTGTGACTAGTCCACATGATACCATGTGACTAGCGTATGAAAGAAACCTCCTTGAAGACTAAACCACCTCTCTAGGGCTCCTTGCTCACCTCTGGGAAGGGAAGCCCTAGGTCAGAGACGCACAGACATACTGTGGTGCCACCTTCCCTCCCTTTTCTATGGTTCTCCCAGCCGAGGGGATGAGCTCACGTGCTCACATGCTGGCCAGCCCCTCGCATCCTTTCTCTTTAGTGCTCTGCACACTTTTAACCTTTTGCCTCCCCCAGTCCCACCAAAATTTGACCTTCCTGTGTCCCTTTCTCCAGACCACCAGCATCCCAAACTTAACAATCCTGATTGCCCTTTCCCTGGCCCCAAAGGTAGATAAGCATGCTGATAAACCCACCCATGGCTGTGTGCCCCCCACAGAGGACCCCTAATGCTGAGAGTAGCAGACCTGGTGGCAGGCTAGACGTGCCCCAAGGTGAACAGGGTAGGAAGAGGGGACCTCAAGCCAGGGTAGTTTTGGAGTTCCACCCCGCTCACCCCAAGGCATTAACACCACAACAGGGAAGAAGCGAAGGAGGCTGGACAGAGGGGCGAGCTGGGCTCAGAAGAATGGGCCCAGGAGGCTGACGGCGCCCGCTCTGCAGCTCCCTCTCCAGGCTGCCAGTGTGGCCCTTCAGCCCTTCCGGCAGCTTATTGATTGAATGAGCAAGTGTCTGATGCTCTTCCAGAAGCTTGTTTCAGACCAAATATGACTAAGTCCCTGCCCTCAAAGAAAGAAGGCTGGAAAACATGGAAGGGCCCAGTGGAAACTGCGATGACCAGAAGGAGGACTTCTATTGGGCTACTTCTATTGGGCTTCTTCTTTATTCATGATGATGCCGCTTCACAGCAGAAGCTCCCAGAAAACCTGAGTGAGGCTTTCAGACTGTGGTGTGTCCTCACACTGCCTGGCCACAGCATTCCTCGGCCTCCGTCCGGCCACATCTCCCGGCCTCAAGAATTCTCTTCTTTGGTGAGCCGGGAGCGGGTTGGTGGATGCGGCACCAGATGGGGAGTGGGCCAAACCACTAGCAACCCCCACACACACCCACTGCAGGGTCTTCAGACAAAGAGCAAAGATTGCTCTTACTAAGCATGAGGTCGCCTTTCGGTACCCTGGGCTGTCTGGACTCAAGGGGTTTATTTGAGTTCTCTGGGTGAGTTCATTCCAGAGTTCCTCTCTGTGACCAGAACCCAGGACCCAGCTGGGAGAGACCCCCTCCAGGCATCCTCAACCCTCATAGCCTCTAATGCACATCAGCTTCAAAGTCAGACCAAACTAGGTTTGAATCCTGACCCTGCCACTTACTATTTGTGTGGCCCTGGAGAAGGGCCTTGGCCTTTAAGAGCCTCCAGTTCTTTATCTTTTTGATGGAGATAGTAATACCTGCTTTACAAGGCTGGGGTGAGGTTTTAGAATGGCGTATGCACGGCTTGGATAAATCATGGCTATTATAGCTACAGTGATGACCACCCATGCCCATTAGATGGGCTTTTAAGCTTATTCACAAGATACAAATAGGATCATAATGTTCGCAGGGCTTAATGTAGTATTTGACAAATGTTTCATTTCACCTTCTTCCTAGAAAGCAGGGTCTGCTTCTTCATTCCTTTATTTTACAAATAGTTGGCAGCCCTTCTGTGTGCCAACTCTGGGTGGTGAAGGTGATACAGTGGCCAACAAAGAGCTTGCTGTACAGTGACAGGCAGTTACAGCAAGAATTAAGGGCAAAGTTTGATAAGGAAAAGGGCAGGAACCCATGAAGGGCTTAGCAGGTGGACCTCACTGAGATCCAGTATGGGCGGGGAAAACCTCTAACATCTGAAGTCCTTATAATACCCAACACCGTGTAAATGCTATATAAATAGTTGTCATACCGCATTGTGTAGGGAATCAGGACAAAATAAGTGTGTACTTATTTAGTACAGACACGACCATCACAGGCTTACCTACACAGAACACACCGGCAACCACGTAACTTTTTTCCTAATATTTTCCACCTGTAGTTGGTTGACTCTGCAGGTGTGGGACCCAAGGATGTGGAGGCCTGCTACAGCCTTACTGAGTTAGATTTAAATTGTAGTAGGGGGGGAGGGAGCCCAAGGCAAATCAGTAAAAGGCCTGACTTGTTTCAGTATCGCTCTCTAACAGTATGGTGACTTACAGCAACAGTGGGCTCCTTTCGCTCTCAGTTCCGTGGGTTGACCTGGCTTGGCCGTGTAGTTGTCACTTGGGGTCCCTCGTGAAGGCACAATCAGACAGTGGCTAGAGCTGGAGTCACTGCAAAGTTGATTGGGCCAAAGGTCCAAGAGGGCTGCTTCATCCAAGATGCTGCGTGTGCTCAGCCTCCCCTCGCGGCCTCTCCCTACAGTGAAGGGGCCTAGGAATGGGAACTCAGGGCACCAGGAATGGGAAGCAGGAATGTCCAGGACCCTTACTATCAGACTCAAAGCTGACACAACATCACTTCCACCATATTCCATTATTCAGAACTATCGCAAGCCCACCCGGATTCAAGGGAGTGGAGGCACAGGCTCCGCCTCGCCGTTGGGACAGGCCTATGGTGACGAGGGACGGAAGGATGGCTGCCATCATTCAAACCAACTACCGCCAAACAGGGAGAGAGAACTGTTTGGAACAGGAGAGATTCTCTCCGCCCAGACTGCTGGGAAAGGCCCCCCCTCCTTACTGCTCTTGGGTGGCCCAATTACTAAAGCAACAAAGTCAAATTTGAGGAAATATAATTATTTAAAATATTGGGGGGAGAGTTAATAAACCATCCTTAGAATTCAATAGATCAAGCAGTTGAAAGAAAATAAACCAAAGATATAGAGGCTTTAATCTAACAAGAACAATGAATGGATATTTATTTAACAATGCACCCATAAAGTAGAAAGCTTCACATTATTTTTTAAAGTTGTAAAAGTTGACTATAACTTGGGCAACAAAGAAAATCTGAAAGAAAAAAAAAAAGTATTTTTATAGGCTACATTTTCCCACCACAAAAAACAAAAACAAAAAAAAAACCTGGAAGTTAGCCATAAGGCACTTAGGAGTTTTAAAACATGCTACAAAACTACAGTTACTGGGATCCTAGAAAGGTGATAATTGGAATGCCACAATAAAAACTTATGGGGTTTAAGAAAATCATAACTTTAAATTTTTATTATTAAACAAGAAAACAATGAAAACAAATGAGCTAAGCATTTAGTTAAAACTTAGAAAAGAATAGAAAACAAATCTACAAAAAAAAAAAAAAACCAACAGAAACAAAGACTCTATGAATATGAGAACAAATTAATGAAAACAAAACAACACCAGCAGGACTGAAAAATAAATCATTAAAAAATGTCTTTGGCCCAGCTGGGCGTGGCTCAGCGGTTGAGCGTCGGCCTAGGATCCAGGAGATCGCGGTTGATTCTCAGTCAGGGCACATGCAGGAGGCAGCTGATCAACGACCCTCATCATTGATGTTTCTGTCTCTTTTTCTCTCTCCCTCTCTCTGAAATCAATAAAAAAATGTCTTTGGAAATACCAATTCATTGACAAAATTTTGAAAGTCACAAAACAAGTCAGAACATGTAAATATGTATAATATTAATAATATTAATATGACATTAATATCAAAAAAGGTATCTCCACAAATAGATTTATTTAACTAAGAATTTTCTGTGTACTAAGCACACGTCTGTGCAAATGCTTTAAAAAAATCTTGATGAAACGAGTAATTTTCTAAGGAAGGATAAATTATGGAAATGGACTCAAGAAAAGAATGGACTCGAGAACAGGTCAATACCTCTGGAAAACTTTTAAAATCATCAAAAAATCTGCACTCTAGAAAAACAGTATGTTCAGAAATATTTTGAGAAAATTTTCTATGCTTTTGATGACCAACTTATTTTACTCTATTTCAGAAATACAGAACATATAAAAAGATGAAAATCTTCCCATTTCTTTTGTGAAGTCAACATAACCTTGATGACAGAAACAGTAAACAACAAAAGAAAAATGGCCAATCTCACATATGAAATTGGATGTAAAAATCCTAAATCAAAGACTAACAATTGACTCTAGAACTTTTCAGAAGTTTATTTAGAAACGTTGTGATAATTAAAAATTAGATAGACTCTTAATGTCCAATAAAGAATTTAATAACTGCATTTGGTGTTCCCATGTCATAGAAGATTATGCAACCATTGAAAATAATATTGAAAATGTCAGGGAGGAAATGGCCACAGCATATTATTGAAAACAATTTGTATAGAACAATTCCATTTTTGTAAACATATGTACCACTGCATGTGCGCGTGAGAGGGAGAAAGAGAGTAAAAGAGAGATCTGAAAGGATAAGTCAGACTATTAACTTTCTGAGTGTTACAATTTCAAATTCTAATCTTCTTTTCTTCTTCTGTGCATTTTACAAATTTTCCACAAAGAAAATGTGAAACTTTGTAATCAGATGAAAAAAGTGAATTTTATTGTTAAATAAGTCTTTTCTCAGTAGTAATTCTTAACAAAGCCTAGTTTGCACGTGTCCCACTAAAGATGTACCATTTTTATTTCTACCCGTCCATTTTTCTAGTTTCCTCTTGTTACCAAATATTTCCTTCACGCTTTCAGCTAACCCTCAGTTTGGCATCCGAAGAAGTTATTAAGCAGAGCATGCCAGCATGTGTGTCAGCAAAATGAATCAAATCACTGAAAGAACCCGCCTTGGCTCCTGTTCCATGAACAGCACATAAAAGGCAGTGTAGTATATGAGATTTATAGACAGGGTAAGTTCAAGGTGGAGAAAAGCTCAGGCTTTGGAAAAGAGGAAAAAGCAAGACAGGTGTCTCTGCGCCACTTTGTCCCTGTCATAGAATTAGGCCTGTGAATGAAAGCTGTTAAACGAAAAGCCAGAGTATGGTGACTTCATTTCAAGCGATGGACCAAAGCTAAAGTATAGGAAAGAAAAGGGGTAGGATGGCAGAAAGAAATGCAAAGGGGACAGGGGACAGTTCCTGCTCAGGAACTTGGATATTTTCCCCTAGAAGGTGGGGAGGCACTGAAGAATTTAAGCAGGAAGACAATGCTGAATGCGTGGCTATGTGTATGTATACGTATATATTTATATGTGCAAGTATATAAAATTTTATGTATACAGGCATATATACATCTTGCATATATGTATAAAGGCATATATACCTCTATATATACACGTGCATACATACGCTTTTTTTTTTTTTTATGTGTGTATATATAAATTTTATATGGAACCAAAATATCACTGGAAAAGGGAAAGGCTGAAGTCAGGGAGCCCGGTTTATTTAGTGACCCAAGTTACAGAGGATGAGCAATAGTGAGGGCAGGGAGGAATGAATGGGTGTGAAGGATCTCTAAGAGATAGAATCAGAGCTCTGCTTCCCCCTGTGCCAGAAGAGGGCCAGCCCCAGTTCCCACTTACACCCCCTCTATGCAAGGGATCAGCCCTGACTGACTGACTGCCTGTAAACTCAGTCGTAATTCCAAACTCCCAGAAGAGAGAATCAAGGTAGGTGTCCACCCCCGGTCCAATCAACTGTGGCCAAGGCCAGTGTTACAGGGCACAAACATGATTGCCTGTGGGATCACTCGACGGCTGTCTCTCTCCACCTGTGGCCAATATTCCTCATGAGGGCAGAGACTGCTTTTGGTTGCTCAACACTGTCGGCAACACCTCGGGTGTCCAGGACATAGTGGGCACTCAAAAACCACTTGTCAAAAGGGTGAATACACAAAGGACTTAACAAATGAAGAGAATCATGGGATAGAAAGTGCTGTGAAGTCATCCAATCCAGCCCTCCATCCATTCATTGCTCATGTGTCTCATTTATCGTTAGAGCACCAACTTCAGGAGGATTACATCAATTGCCTTCAATATGTCAATGAGCTTTTGTGGTCTAGCCTGAGAACCAACCCCCATTTATAAGAGTGACTTAAGTTAGAAATTATGCTCCTAATTCTAAACAAATGACTTAAAACAAACTTCAGAAACCCAGTCCATTTGTAACTTGAGAAATACCTACAGCCCTCCAAACAAGACAATTAACGAGAGAACTAGGCCAGAGAAAAAAGGTATTTGTCAGAAGAAACTTGGCGTACATGTTAAATGTTTTCCATCTGATTATTTTTGTATTCTTCCTGTGAAATCCAATTTCCTTAAGTGACCTCTGTTCATAGAGAACTATTTTGTTTAATCTGTGGGAGCGTGGCATATTTTTAACCATCTCTGAAGGCCAGCTCCCTCTCCACTGATCGTGCCTGATACCTAAACAGATGTTTTATAACACTCAGCACACATGAGCTCACCACTGGCAAGTCATTTGCACACGATCAGCCCACAGTTCTTTTCACATCCCCCCTGTCATCCCACAAACTCAAATTCAGAACTCACAGGCAAGCTTGAGTTTTTACCATGGTAACAAAAGAGCAGAAGATGGAGAGTCCAATTTTGAAATTCAATTTATTAGTATTTTGTAAATCTGATAAGCAACTGGAAAACATGCAATACAAAGAGTTAGCCAAACTAAGTAGTATAAAAAGACATGCAAATTGACTGTCCCAAAAGAATTCAGATTAAAGTATTCGAGGAAAGGGTTCCAAAACAACTTGAATTTTTATTGAATCATAAAATATTAGGGCTGAAAGACCCTTGGATTTCATCTAGCTAGCACAACTTGGTTTTACAGATGAGGGAGTTGAGGCCCATAGAGAGAAAGTGACTTACTGTGTCAGTGCATTAGAGGCAGAACTAGAGGTAGAACTCTGCCTCCCAGGCCTGCCCCACAGGGCAGACCGCAGCCCACACCTCCAGTTTCCTGTCTCTGTTCTCCATGAACCATCGGTGTCCGCCCTCCAAAACTGGGAAAAAGCCAGAACCTGGTCAATACAATCTGTTTACACCATGATTGTTTCAGAGTGTGTCACCTCCAATTTAGGTAAAGGGTTTTGTTGAGGGACAATTTTCTTTGGTAAATCAATCAAAAGTAACCAAAAAACTATTTTTGATGGTAACGTGTTAACATGTCTAGTGTGGAAATCAAGAAGAGCACATAAGATGCTTGCCACCCTTCCCCCAAGACCTTAGATGTCCAAAGAGACCATGAGAAGGTAACCAAGGAGACCTGAACTCACAGCCTTGAGTTCATGGAACTTTGATCGTCTTAGAACCTAAACTTGCAGAGAAAACCTGAGCTTTCAACAAAGGTTCAGTCCACCTCGGAAACCCTGGGGGATATGAGCAGTATGTGTTGAGTGCCAACTTGAACTTGAACCTAGTGCTGCTTTAAAGATCTCAGGAAGAGAAGACCAGATGCTGCCTCAGAGATGCTCACCCTTCAGCGAGGAAGCGATGTCTATACTAAGAGCACCAAGTGGCATAGTATATTCTTTCATTGAACAAATATTTGTAGAGGGCTTAGGATGGGCCAGCCTGGACATCCCACAATGTAAGAGCAAGGAATTAATTAAAAGATGTAAGTCAGGACCAGATCACAAAAGGGCTGATACGCCATCGGAGGGTTTGGATTTTATTCTAAAGATGATGGGGAGCCTTGAAGAATTTTGAGCTGGTCAGTGAATTGACTCATATTCTGGAAAGATCTCTAGACAGCTAGGTCAAGATCTGACGGATGGTGGCCAAGTGCTACACTGTGCGATAACATCTACAAGTGCCTCAAGAAATTATTTGTACTTTTAGTCTCTTCAGGATAATACAATGAAAAGAGGATTAGTGCCTACAGCAAGCAGAACTGGTTTTAATCCAACTTCTATCATTCCCCGGCTGTATAATCTTAGTCACATTGTTTAAATAAAGCTCAGCCCTCGGTCTTTTTTTCTGTACAGTGAAGATAATAATACTTAGTACATAGAGTTTTGATAATAGAGAAGCTGATGTGCCTGGACATTTCTAATAATCCTCCCAACACCATCAGATTCAGTCGGATAAAAATGGGATTTTCTAGCCTAGGAGGAACACCGCCGAACATCCTGCTGAGCTACCCCTTAGCAGGAGATATTGTTTGCATATTCTTCTTAGAATTTATCCAGAGCATTTTGTTGCTAATGTGTGAAAATAATTGGCATTCATTCTTCATAAACGAGCAACCCCCGAGGTAAACTGAGATCAAAGCTAAATCTTAGAGCTGAGTCAAACCACTCAAAAACAATACTGCGGAGAATTAAACTGGGTTACAGACCAGTGTAGGAAATGAGCGCTCCAATCGTCCTAGCAACGTTTAAAGCAAACACTGGTGCAGATTTGCTGGCATACATGACACTGAGAACATCTGGCCTTTCTATTATCCTCTCGCAAGCAAGAAATGATGTCGTGTAAACTGATCTTCAGGCCAATTATATGGTCTAAGTGATACAGTGTTTGTGTTGGCTCCTCAGGCTCCAGGTTTTAAGAACTTAATTTTAGCCACACCCCTCCCTGAAGCCCTAATTGCGTCTTACTGTAACTGACCCTGGGGATTTGTTTCTGCGTAATCTGCACCTTTTTACAGGATGATAAGTATGTGCAAATGCATCAGCAGTGAACTGGGGTGCAAAGCACTATGGGAGGTCTGATACGAATAAGTTACAGGAGTTACGTGGCCGTGAGAGGAATCGTGAGAGGGCGGGCCTCTGGGGCTGCATTTTTTCTCCTGTATGCCAGTTTTATTAAAGAAGCCAGGTGTGGCGTGTAGAGGCTCTAGCCGGCAGCTCACTTAGAAGGCACGAAACTAGGAGTTAGAAAACCTGATACGACCTCCAGCTGGCCTTTCTGCAGTAGATAAGGTCATTATTGTGTCTGAGCATGTTTCCCCATCTAGACTCAACTTCATTTTCCAAACACCATGTTTTGGGCACTTTTCCAAGGCCTTCACCAGCATTGATCAGGTTAAGCCTCATAATGACTGTCAGTGGCAGGTGGCATTATCTCCCTCGAGTCACACAGTGGGGTGTCATGCAGCAGGGCGTGGCAGAGGCAGTGAGCTTACCCCTCCACTCGGCTGCTCTGGGCTGTGGTGTCAGCTCTAAGGCACTGGGGTCTACAATGAACCACAGCCCAGAGCTCTGGAGCCTGAGACAGTGAGTACAGTCCTGGGGTGTTACTGACCACAGGAAGGGGGCTGCTTGCCTCTCCCCACCTCAGCCCACCCTAGCCCCCTGCAGCTATAGCCAAGAGGCAATGATGGCAGCTGGAGGGGCTGACTAGGGAGGTCTTTTCCCCCACTTTACCCCCACTCCCCAGCTTCTGGATTAATAGGCCTCCGCTCTTGCCCCAGCCCACCATCACTGATCCCTAGAGGGAGGGAGAGAGCAGTGGATGGCCAGCCCTAAAGGAAATCTGAAGCCACACAGGGACTCGGCCCCAGGCACCAGCAGCTCCTTCCCCAGGACTGGAATTTCCCTTCACCTTTAAAGGAAATGGATCTCCGGTCTCTGGATCTGACTGAGCATGTCTAGGAATGAAGGGCAGAATACATAGTACAATAAATCCCAACTCTGAGTTGCCCATTGCAGGCATTTATCACAGATGGTAACCATTAGGACTTTAGCATGTTGAAGGAAAGAGCTTTATCCAGAATCATAAATAAACTGTAACCAAGGCTTAGATTTATAAATCTGTAAAAGACGGCTGCTTGGACAACTGGGAATGTACAGTACTGGGTTACAACATCATTTAAGTCATGGAAAGCTCGACCTTGAGCTGAGAGTTCTGGGCAATGCAGTGAGAAGATGATGACTTATTTCTGCAGGTAGTAGACCCCCGATCAGAACCTAACAAAGTTAGGCCCTGGTTTAACCTCATGAAATGCAAGCTCAGAGAAGATGGCCGGCATCGAAATACGGCATTGCAGTTCCTAAACCAGTGGGGTAGCAGCAAAGTATAAAACAAGGCTGCTCCCTTCCGGAAGTTTCTCATCTGGTCAGGGAGGCAGTGCATTTACAGATCAAATGATTTTAGTATGCAGGCTTCAGTGTGTGGCCCAGATTGTAACTAGAGAAGAATTTAGGGAGGGAAGCAAAGCCTCAGTGGAGGCTGGAGGCATCAGGGAAAGATGTGTGGAGGAGACGGGACTGACTTACTAGCTGTGTGGCCTTGGGAAAGTGACTTAACTGTTCTGAGCCTTAGTTTCCTCATGCATGAAATGTAACAATTGACAATAACGCCTGGCTGGCAAGACTGTTGAGATTAAAATCGATGGCCTCTGTACTCGGCTTGACCCTGGGCCTCCGGTTAAGATCAGGCCCCTGCTTTTCCTCCTTCCTGAGAGAGAGACTACAGGAAAAATGCGTTTTAACCAATCATTTTGCAATACAGTAAGCTTAGAAAAAGGAAGCAGGGAGCTTATTTGTTGTCAGGTTCTCCTGTGCGCCAGGAGTGTGTTGTCACAGACGTCGTATCTATTGTCTGCATGTTTCTTTCAGGCTTCCCACGCCCTGCTAGGAGGTCATAGCAAGCTTCAGCTCACGCTCCCTTTCTCCGCTTCTCTTCCAGGGCCGCTGCATCAACTTCACCAGAGTCAAGAACCATCAGCCCGCCAAGTACCCCCTCAACAACGCCTACCACACCAGCTCGCCGCCGCCCGCGCCCATCTACACCCCGCCACCCCCTGCTCCCCACTGCCCTCCCCCGCCCCCCAGTGCTCCCACTCCTCCCATCCCATGCCCGCCTTCCACCCTGCCCCCTCCCCCTCAGGCCCCCCCTCCCAACAGGGCGCCACCCCCCTCCCGGCCTCCTCCTAGGCCTTCTGTCTAGAACCCAAAGTTCCTGCTCTGGGCTCTCTCAAAAAACGTTAGGGAGGAGGCTCCTCTGTGGTGGTAGAACAGGTCTTTCCAGTTAAAGGAGGCTTCTGCTTTGGAAACGAGTGGTGACAAAGCCCACTAGTGTTCGCACACTTTAAAAATTGGTTTGTCATGCATGCCAGTATGCCAACAATTGCGATCAGCAGAAAGAAATCGAAATTTTGTCCTGTCTGAAAACATGATGAGGCAACTATAGTCACAGTTATAGCCAGCCAGCCATCACCTCTAGAAGGTTCCAGAGACAGTGAAACTGCTGAGATGCTCCAAGCGGGATTGTGTCTCATGGAGACCAATAAGAAATCATTTCTCTGAGGGTGAAATGCAGAGTCGGATAAGAAATAACATTGCTGAGTTTCTAAATGCTGCTTTCCTCCTCCACTCCAACTCCATCATTTAACCTTGGACCCTTGGCCTAGGAACCAAGGAATCCTCACCCCTGTGCACCACCCAGGAAGGTGGAAACCCTTTGCCTACAATTTGGGGGAAAGCTCGGAGTAGCCGTTGTGGCAAGAAACTCAACATCTGACAGATATCCAAAAGCATGTCTTACTGGGATTTTCAGAGGAGTTAAAACACGCCATAGTTTCCTTCCAAATTCTCCCAGTTTCCAAGTGAGGAAAAGAGCAGGTGTTTACTGATGGAAAAAGGTACGTTGCCATGTTGCTGTGTAAGTGAAATCAGGTGTGGGCATTGACAAGGGGCATGCTGATGGGAGCATCAGACAGTTTCTAAAACCCACAGGCCATCAGCAGCTTGGGGTGGCTGGCTTTGGCCCGATGTGGTCCCCTAAATCAACAGACAACACATTGTCGACGAGCAACCTGTTAATGAAACTCAGGATTGGCTTTGGTTTAAATCACTTGAATATGAAGAAGTAATTGATCCCGTTTTCTATAGACAAATGTGAGTTGATCTTCCCAAAATGGCACCACTAGCACCTACCACACAATTTCACTGGTTTTATTTTTCTTTCTTGGTAAAGCTATGCACCAGAGACTTCTAGATAGAGCTGAGAGACAATGGTCCTGACATAATAAGGAAACTATCCCCAGGTTCTTTGATTAACCCCCAAAAAGGCACTTATGTGGATGCAAATAGGTTCCTCCTTGGCTTTTCAACATATGACTTATTTTCAGCTGTTGATCCAAATGAAATATACCAGAAATGCTCTGCCTGAAATTCCCACCGTGCCTGGGCTCATTCCATTGCTCCAAGTCTTTCCGAATCTGTTTTGAGCAGTAAGCCCCATACGCACTTTCTAAACATTGGGCCTCATCACCCAGGGGTGAAAACGGAGCCCATTGTCCAGGACCTCCTGCACCAGCCTGTTCAAAATTATCTCCCCCTCCAGCTTTCTACAGATCTTAAAATTCCTCTCCCAAACTCCTTAAATATTTTCAGGAACAAAGCAGAATATAAATATAAACTTAGTGCTTTGGTCTCTGGTCTCCAAAGATCCTCCAAGAACACATCAAGCCAAACTCATTCTTTCACTTTACTCAGAACAGGGACTTAAGGCCTGGCATGCATTCCATAAACACCAATTCTTATAGCCACGACAGACATTGCTAATCAATCACAGCACTATTTCCCGTAGAGCCTACTGATTTCTTCACAATCCTCAAATCACAATTCCAAAGAGCCACCACTCATCAGTCAGAATTGAGAGAGAGATGAGCCCTCTTTGCCATCCCTACATAGAAAACAAAAACAAACAGGGATTGCATGGGGTAATGAGGAAACCCTTAGGCATAAAAGGTACAGTCAGGGGAAAATAGATCTAGGCCCAGTGCCTAGACTACAGGCACTAAATGTGCAGTGTCAATGCCAAACTGACACTTCTCCAAGCGTACCTCAGACTCAGCCCTTCTCCCAGCCTGCCACTCCCAGAGGATCCCCTAGCTTCTCATAGAGCTAAAATCGGAGATGGTTTCCAAGACTTATGAAAGCATCCTCCCTCCCCTAACCCCCAAGCTGGCCTGTATTGTCTATTTTTAGAATACTAGGCTTCTTCTTTAGTATAGTCCTTCATGAAGTGGGGGCCAGGATGTCTCGGCCACCTGCAGTGACGTTGCTGGACTCCAGAAAACCATTCCATAGAAGAATGGGTCCCCCAGGCTCACCGTGTAGAGATGCTGAGCCCATGACAACTGTTTTGACTGCTGGCAGTACAAAACAGTCCACCCCACACCACTGCCACATAACTCACTGCAGCCATGAGAAAGTTCAAGCCAAGATGCTGACATTGTTGTGAAAAAAGACGGTGGGCATCAGGTGCGAATGCAACACTCGGGATCCCAACAGCACATCCATCAGAAGCCCTGTGCAGTTTCTGAGATGTTGTTTCGGTGAACTTTTTGATGAAATAGGGAACTGCAAATATATGATGATTTTGAAGATTAGCAAGGTTTGTCCTTAAAACTGACTCATCATGTCATCCGTAATCACTTAGAATTACAGTTGAGAAGGAAAAACACCTATGCTGTATGAACAAGGCAATGTTTTTAACAGTAGGCTATTACAGGCAGGAAAGTTCTTTAACTGGTTTATAAAATCTATCAATACTTGTGTCATTCCCTGTAAAAGGCAGCAGACATATGATTGTGATCAGGAAACTGCACAGAATTATTTTTTAAATCCCCAGGTTATTGCCTTCGTGAAGTCTTTTTTATAATAAAACCCAACTTTTTGTTGTATATATTCGTATTCCATGTGTTAGATGGAAGCACTTCCCATCCAGTGTGAATAAAAACAGTTGTAGTAAATTATTATGAAGCCAATGATATTTCATGGCAGGTTATTCTACCAAGCTGTGCTTGTTGGTTTTTCCCATGACCGTATTGCTTCTATAAATGTACAAATAGTTACTGAAATGACGAGACCCTTGTTTGCACAGCATTAATAAGAACCTCGAGGGTCCTCTCTGTTAATGACCAGCCCACAAACAGTTCTGGCCTGGAGTTTGGCACATATTCCAGGGAGGCACAAGGTCTCTCTTTTACCAAGGTCAAGAACAGAGCTGGAGGAAAAATTAACAACTAGCCTAGGATACTTGGCCATGGGTAACCTCACTGTAACTATCAGGAGAATGGGCAGAGATGACCTCAAAATCTCATATACGTTAAAGTCCAAACACTGTCAGATGAGGGAAAACCATCAAAAAAATCAGAAAAAGTAATAATTATGAGATAAGGAGCAACAGTTTCAGCCCAATGCTAGCTCAATAAAAAGAATTAATGCTGTGTAAAATGGGTTGAATTAGCTTGCAACTATATAAAGATATATGCAGTAAAATGCCTGTTAATGCACACCAGATGGGGACGGGGCGTTATCGTCAATTGCCTTTTCTAGTTATCTGAGCTCTGCTATATTATCATACTTGGATAACCAATTTAAAAGAACTAGAATATGATTTTTTTTAAATACACTTAACATTAAACTCTTCTTCTAATTCTCTCTTCTTTCTGTGATAATTCAGAAGACAGTTACGGATTCTAGTACCTCTGAGTCATTGTTATAAAGAAAATCAGTTATCGCTGTACCATGCCATAGGAGGCCGGGCTAAACCTGTACAATGACAAACCCTGGAAGTTGCTTTTTTTAAAAAAATATATAATAAATTCCTAAAATCAACTCTTTTGATTTGATTGACTGGTTGTCTCTTTGTTATAAAAATAAAACATAGATTGTTCCAGTGTTTAACATCCTGGTCATAATAAAATGGCCATCGTTCTGCAAATGAAATGACATTTCTCAAATTAATTTCATTTGTGCCCTCCGCTAAACTCCTTACTGTCTTGATTACTCCCGTTTCTTCTTTAGCTGTCTGACACTCAAAATATTCTTTGTTTCCAGTAACAGTTTTAAATTTTAAAAAGTAGTCCATGCTAAATGAAAAATGAAAATGAAAAATGGAGACAGAGAAGCCCACAGAAGAAAGAGATCGTCTCATTTAGGATTGTGTCTAGCTGCCTGCAACAAGAAATGTGGCTATTACTGATTTGACTTACAGAGCGAGGATTCCGGAGGTTTGCAGCTGCTCAGGAAACCAGGCAGCATCATAGATAGTGCTGCAGTAAATACCATCCTGTCTACACACACTTCAAAATATGTCTATTATTTCTGATACAAACCACTGTTCTTCATAGCAGCTTCAATTCAGCTCCTCCACTTACATTTTTTGGTAAGTAAAAGAGTCTCTTACCCGTTCCTGAATTTGTTTCTTTACAAGTCCTCATTAAGCCTTGAGTTTATCTTAATTGGAATAAAACCATCTGCAAACAGAAAATCATGCCACAATTTCTTTCCAAGATTTCATTAGTATTCCATTTTCATAGCATTTGGGGCACAAAGACATTTTTAAAAAAATAAAAAATAAACATTCTTAATCATTGAATTGAATGAGATAACAGGCTAGCAATTTGGAAGGGGGGGAAATAAGTTGGAGTCCTACATCACTCCTTACACCAAAATAAATTCCATCTGCATTTAAGTGTAATAAATAAACCAGAAACATACTAGCAGTGGAAAAAATGCTTACTGGATGGTGTGAAGAACTTTTAAACCCTGCATATTGTTTGCATTACCGACCAACTTTCTGATGAAATCCCTTCAACTACCCTGTGTCGTGCTCCGATGTATCCAGTTGGCTAAGCAAAGGAAGCCTTAGGGATGGGACTAAGATCATTGATCAGGAGCTGCCCGTGAACTTGAGCGGAAGATCCACAATTATTCATCACTAAATCTAATCTTCTGTCTTCGGAAAAATATGTTTCTCTCTGGAGTCTCACAGGCATATAGCAATCAGTATAATACTTTGTCCATCTAAATATATGGTAAACAAGTTCAACATTGCTTATAATTATCAAACATTTTGTAGAAGGCTATAAAGTTGGCATAGGCAAAACACATGGATTTTATTATGATTACAGTTGTATTGTGTTGGCTTGAAGTTATCATCCAATAACAATTTAGAAGCCTCATAATTCCACTAGGTATAATCTTAGATTCTTCTCCTTTTTACCCAACATTCAGATGTTCACTTAGTTATATAAATTCTTCCTGCTCTACTTAAGTTGGGAAAATTTTAAATTTTGGAGTTCAAATTGTGCAACATCTCCTTTACTGAGTTTTAAATATCGTTTCACAGTGTACTTATGAAGCAACAGCAGCAGTTAACAAAATGCCTGAGATGCCTGAGTCCCTGAACAGGTCAAAGCCAAGCTCTGTTCAAACATGTTCGATTAACTGCACACTCAGTACTTCAGTTGACACCCTCAGCTGGGAGTTTCTGGTAAATATTAACACAGACACCACTCCTAAAAGACATTTTCCTTTGTGTAATGATTTGCATTCTTGAAAAACATTTTAAAAGGACAAGAATTGTTGGGGATGAGTGCTAAGAGTACAGAAAACTTTTTATTTTCTCCTGAAAGAGAAGTCCTAAAGCAGGACTTTCTAAGTTGTGCTTCCCCCCTCCCCCCAGGAGCTGCCGTGGTAGACTTACAGCCCTCTATCTTCTCATTGTTTTAAACACAATCACTTTTGACATTCCCCTTCCTGTGAGCCCCACCCCGACTTTGTAGGAAACAGAGCACATGTCTTTTGGTTTAGTTTACTCTTAGAATTATTTAGAGGACACCTATAGATTCTGTAAGAAACTGGCTTAAAATCAATGATAAGCGACATTTCCAACAAAACTCTTGTGGAAATAGATAAATATCCCACTTGAATGCAAAGAGTGGCTCCTAGGTAAGGAGATGCAGAAGCATTTACGTGCATCTGAAATCGCAGAAACAGGCTTCTCCCAGCTGGAGTGGGTTCCAAGGGAGCGGGAAGCAGCCTCTGTCTGCAGAGGTGGCCCAAGGGTTCAAACCACAGGCTCCATAGGGTGGAAGGGAAGACAACGGGAGATCCTCAGGCAGGAAGGTGAGAGGAGCGATTCTAGGCCAGAGGGGCAGGAAAGCAAGAGGTGGCAAACCAGGCCGCACAGGCTCAGGCAGCCCAGCGCCTGGAGTGAAGCGCGACGCCCGGAAACTAGGGCCTGGGAGGTTAGCTCAGCTTCCTGCTGGCTAAAGACATCAGACGTGGTAATACAATTGCCAGGGTGTAGCAAAGAACCAAGGGCCTAGTAATTTCCGCTGGCAATAGCTGTACTGTTGGGCACGCCTTCACTCAGGGCCGACTGACAGCAGATGGGGCTGGGCTGAGGGAAGGTCCAGACAGGCCATGCTCAGTTCCTCTTGTTCTGGATGGTGGCAAAGTTGGCAGACCCCAAAACCTCGTGTGGATAAAGCCATCCACATGAGAGTGTTAAACAAAAACCTTTACGAGCGAAAGCTTTTCAAAAGGAAAGGGCTTATGGAGCCACATGCTGGCCAGAGAAAAGACCAGGCCCTGGGACTGCAGTTGGAACCACAGCGGCAGGGCTGGATGGAGAAAACAAACACCATCCTCGAGCTGACGGGCTCTTTCATACATTAAGTTCGGGGAAGAAAGATGTAAGTTGTTTTGAAAGAATTTACAGCGGCTATAAGCAAAAGGGGCTATTTCTGGGACAGGTGCACGGTCCGTAAGGAAGAAGTGTTGGCTCTTTTGGATCGGCTGTGGGCAAGAGTCCACAAAGTTCACGCCTAAGCAAGATGTGGCGTCTGGTGGTCAGCCGCTCAGTTCTTCTCTCTAAATAATTGTGGAAAACCCACCTGAAGTTAATTCCAAGTTTCAACATACATTCAGGAATGTAGGCAGTCTTGTTGGTTTTGGCCCCCAGTTGTTAACTGATTAACCTCTCTTGTTTTCTTCTGTCCACCCTCTGGCCTGCTGTAATTTAATTTAGGATGTCTCCAAATTTTTTTCTTGTCAGGAGTAATGTGGGTCCCAGTCATTTCTCCAAAAAGAAACATTCTTGCCTGCATTACACAGGCATGAAAGTTTTTACTACAAATAAGTCCTTTCTAACATCACATTCGACTGCCTTCTCCACTCTGTGCAGAATTGGGTATAATGAGCTCCCATAGTCAGTGTCTGTGTGACACATGTTCCGTTTCCCTGGCTTTGCTTCCTGTGTTTCAATAAGGCTGACGCGACTTTCAGACTCACTCACGTCTGCACCTGCTCCAATGGCATGATCGCTGCTATGAGGAATAAGACCTGCAGAGCTCCAGGAGAACAGGGTGCCATGGCCAGCCCTTGTCAGACGTTTCCATTTGCCCCATCAAAATTCCAAAACTAAATGCTCACTCTCCCCACGCCCTGGCCTCTACCCATGTTACTTGTTAGGTTGTTGGTTCTCACAGGATTTTGATGTTTAGATCAACATTTTTATAAGTTTTTCAATATTTCCTTTTAGGAGGTCTTTAAAGATTATTATTATTATTTAATCTTGAGCCATTAGTAAACGCAAGAAGAGATCCAGTCCAGCACTATGTCCTAGACATAATTTTCTTGCTTGTAATTAATAATAACTGTTAATTTTTTTTAATTTTAATTTCCTTTGCAAGTTAGGAACAGACAAAAAAAGCTTTTAAACAGATAAAAGGTATCCACCAAAAAATGACACAAACATTATACTTAAAGTTGAAATGTTAAGAATATTTCCTCTATAATAAAAAAGAGAGAATTAGAACCATCACCAGTATTGTCCGCCTCTGCTCCTAGCCAGTACAATAACACAAACAAAAGTTAAAAGTAATTATAAATATCAGGAAGAAAAAAAAATCAGCATTTGCAGACAATATAATTGACTACCTAAAGATCTCATAAGAATCAACTTAAAAATTATTAGAATTAATAAAAGAGGCCAGTGAGCTGGCCAGGTACATGATCAGCACCATCAGGGACCATGGCCAGTTAGAAAACTGTCCATTCATAATAGAAAAAATTAATTGTGTATATTTAAATTTTAAAATTATATATAAATTTTATATACAGGCATACTTCAGAAATCTTGTGTGTTCAGTTCCAGACCACTGCAATAAAGCTACTATCAAAATAAAGAGAGTCATAATTTTTTTATTGGTGGAGGGCCTTGCCTTCAATTTGTAAAAATCACAACATCTGTGAAGCACAATAAAGTGAGGCATGCCTGTAAATATAGGGAGACAACTATAAGAATTTTTATAAACTATCCTTAATAAATGGAAAGCTGTGTGTACTACATCTCTCAGTGGGATTTAATACTGAAAAGATGTCAGTTCTCTCACAAATACATAATCTACAAACTCAAATTAATGCCATTAAAAAAAACCTCACGAGATTTTTACGTAACTTCAAATGCTGATTCCAAATTTAACTTAAAAAGAAAATGGACAAGGATAGCCAGTAGACGGTAATACAACAGAACAATTTTCAGAAACTGACATATAAGTTTAGTTTATGATAATGGTGGCATTTCCAAGAGCTACTTCTTTAATAAAGGGCTATCTAGCCCTGGCCAGGTTGTTCAGTTGGTTAAAGCTCAGTCCAGACGCCAAGACTGCAGATTTGTTCCCTGCTCAGGGCACATACAAGAATCAACCAATAAATCCATAAATAAGTGGAACAACAAATTGATGTCTCTCCTTTCCTCTCTCTCCCTAAAAGTAAATAAATTTTAAAAATAAATAAATAAAATAAAAGGCTACCTAATTGGGGGGAAAATAAAATGAAATTTCTATCTCTGCAATATAAAAATAGATTTCACATGGATTAAAGAAAAAAAAAGAATGCAAAGAAGTTTTCTTGCTTGTAATTAATAGTAACTGTGTCCACTGATAGCACTGTCCTATAAATGGATGAGTCTTATAATCTCGCCAATCAGATAGGTCGCAACTCCCAGGCAAAAGCAAGAAAAGGGCGAAGAGAAGAATGGAAGTGCAGGAAAGAGTTGTCTTCTCTATAGTCAAGGCAAGAATAAGCATAGAAAAAGATTCCTCTCATCCCCACGCTCTGACAATGTAATAGAACATGTATTAGCGCAGCCTCTCTACTAACAAACCTATGTATACAGTGCCTGTCACATAATAGTTGTTCATCAGTGTTAGTTGAATGAATAAACATACATGAAGATTTTCAACGTGTTTGAATGTTTAAGCAAATCAACAATAGAAATGGAACCTCTATCTGAGACTATGTTTTCTTTCAAGAACCAGAGGTAATAAACAAGTTCTCATTTTCCCACTGCCTTTGAGCAAATATTCAAAGTGTGGGCTCTCACTGGGTGGTACTGAATGAATTCTTATGAAAATTGATTAACTTTGTCAGCTGACTGGATTACTTTTCAATGCATACACATTCTTCCACATTCTGTGTCAACTGAGGTCAAGTCCTTTCTGCAGTTGGCCCGGGAGGAAAAATAAGAGTAGGTGCCAGGAACTTAGGGTAGGTGCCAGAAGGAAAAAACTGCGCCAGCACTGGCAGTCCTCAGAAGAATCAGCTCCAATTTGCCTCGTTTGTTTATCAAATATCCTGTCACAGAACCAGATTCCCTGCCATTCCATGAATTCATAAGCAAGATTCAACAGTTGTGTCATGGTTCATTGAAGAAACAGCAAGAATCCAGAATCAGGAGTCAAGCTGTTGTGATACCTATTAATGCATCCATAAACAAAGCAGCTGTTTATTTGCAGATTTGTGTTCTAATATTTCACAGCTGCCTGAAAGGGCTTTGTTCAGTCCACAGTAAAGAGGTCTTCTCACCTCAGTTTGCTGAGCCTATTGCCTGTTAAATTCTGTATCAACTAATGAAACAAATGCTCATTTTTTTCTTTTTTTTTAATAGACTTTATTTTTTAGGAAAGTTTTAGATTTACACAAAAATTGAGGAGGTAGTGTAAAGAATTCCCAAATATCCCCTCTCCTGTGCACAGTTTTCCTTATTATTAACATCTTGCATTGGTGTGGTACATTTGTTACAATTGATAAATCAATAGTAAAGTCCAATTTACATTAGCATGCACTCTTTGTATTATACAGTCCTACAGAATTTGCCAAATGCACATGTATCCACCTTGTGTCATACAGTGTCATGAAGAATAGTTCCACCATCCTTCATCCCTCCTCTTCTTTCCCCCTGAACCCCTGAAAACCTCTGCTATTTTTCCTATCCCCATAGTCTTGTCTTTTCCAGAATATTACAAAACTGGAATCATATGGTATATACCCTTTTCAGATCGTCTTCTTTCACTTAGCACTATGTATTTAAGGATCCTCCCTGTCTTTTTGTTGCTTGATTGCTCTTTTTTTTTTGCTGAGTAATATTCCATTGTATGAATGTACTACAGCTTGTTAATCCATTCACCTGTTGAGGGACACTGATGTTAACTTTCTGAGTAATTTGAACAGTTCGTAGAGAGGAATCAGTGGGATGGTTTTATGTTTTCCATAAACTATTCTGAGGTTTTAGTGTGTGTTTACAAGATACAAATTAGAGAGAAAATAAAAGTTATCCATTATTCCAATACCAAGACAAAACCTCTTAAATATTTTAGTTTATTTTCTTTAGGTCATTTTTGTTTGTATATGCCCCTTAAAATATTGAAATCATACTACAAATACAATTTTTTATCTTGTGTGTCTTTATTTAATATTATGAAAACTTGTAGTGGAAAGTATAATACTCTGCCCTGATTCACTCTTCAAGGCTGACAAATGGCATTCCCACCCCAGCTACTGGGAATAGCCTCTGCTCCCCATAGTCTTTGATATTCCTCAGTTTCACTGCTATTGATCTAAGCAAAAATTTGTTTATATTGCTATAAATTCATTTGGCCTCCTGAATCTGAAGTATGCATGTATGTTTCTTAGATTCTAAAAATTTTTCAGTCATTATCTCTTCAAATATTTCCTCTCCTCCATTCTCTCTCCTTGTCTTCTTGGACTCCAATTACACATATGTTAGACCTTCTCACTGTGTCTTCCATGCCTCTTAACTTGTTTTTCATATTTTCTACTTCTTTGTCTCTCTATTATACAATTTGGATAATTCCTTCAGATCTGTTTTCCTGCTCATGGACTTATCACCTATATCTACTTTTCTCTTTAAATCATCATTTGAATTTTTATATTTGTCTTTTATAAAAATCTTATTTGGTTGTTTTTCAAATGTGCTTGTTCACCTTTTATAATCACTTGTACTTTAAGTTATTAATCACCACTTTTCTTTCTTTAAATATATAAAACATGCTTAATTTATATTCAATAATTCCCACATTTAAAATCTTTGCTTCTGATTCTGTGGTTTATTGTTCCTGCTGGTTTCTGCTCATAGTGCCTTGTCTCCTTAAATGCTTTTTGATTTTGACTCTGAGCTCACATTCCTCAGAACTTTATTCATGGAAAACTTTGAGGTTTGTGTTGTGATTGCATTTCTCCGAAGAGAACTTATGTTTGCTTCTTACAAATATCTGGAATCATTACCAACCCAGAGCTATTTTAAAATAAATTCTAACCTAAAGTAATTTAGAATCATGCAGGTAGTGTAAATTTGGGTTACAAATTTGAATGAATGCCAGCCTATGTTTAAGAATTCTCAAGAGAAAATGTTCTCCTTTAACTTAACATTGACAAGCCAGCTTCCTTGCTATTTCTATCTGTGAGGTGCAGTATTTTTCTAGTTCATTCATACCCTGACTATGTTGACTTTTAGGGTCCCAGGTCCTCTCCTTGGTTTTTGCCTCCTGTTCACTCTCTCAACATGTGCTCATCACAATGAAAGCTAGTCTTTCAATAAGTGACTGATTCCAGGATTGGTACACAAAAAGTGCAAGATGAGACTGAAACATATAGTCACATCAGGAAGTAAGAAATTACTCAGAAAAATATAGAAATATGTCAAAGAGCAAACGAGGGATTTCCACTACCCACATCTGGTAAAGTTTAGCATCATGAATAATGATAATGATAGAATATAACCCATGAAAACAAATAAGAACCCATGAGTCCATATTGAGATAGATGTATGATAGATGATATAGATATAGATAGATATGTAGATGTATGATAGATGATGATTGATTGATTGATAGATGATAGATAAATAGATAGATATTAAAAAGGAAAAACGTTTTCTTACAGTAGAATGTTCACAAATAAATGCTGACTACAGAAAGAGTGATATAATTAAATCATCTCCATTTGGCAACCACAATGGTAACAATTGTTTCAAGCAAGAATGATAAGTAGATATTGAAACCAATGGGCAAAAGTATGATGAGAAATAGGATATTTACATATTCTCAAAATATCTTACTATAGATACTTACTGATTCCAAAAGGAAAAACAGTGACTTTATAATAGAGAAACTTAGCAGATACCACCTTCAACAAGTAATTAATCACAAATGAAAAAGTGATATCATGTACTTCTATATATATGCTCTGAGGATACAACATCACTTGCATGATGTTCTTGATAAAATGTAGAAGCTAAATCCATGAGGAAACATCAGAAAAACACAAGTTGAGGGATTTTTTTAAAATAGCTGACCTTTGTCTGCTCTTCAGAAATGTCCAGCCCATGGAAAGACTATAGAACTGTTCTAGATTAAAGGTGACTGAGACAAGAAAACAAATGCAGCCTGTGATCCTGGGCTGGATACTGGATCAGAAGATTTTTGTTATAAAAGACATTAGGGGGAAACTGGAAATTTTTGAATGAGGTCTATTATACTAATAAATAATAGTATTGTATTTATGTTAATTTTATGATTTTTATAATTGTACTGTAGTTATACAAGAGAACTTTTTTTTTTAGGAGAATATATATAAATGGAGAGAGAGAGACACATAGGTAATAGATATAAATACATACACAGACATAGGAGTGGATATAGAAAAGGGGAGGGGAGAAGAAAGCAAAGGTAGTAAAATGTTAGCCACATGAACATACGGGAATCTGGGCGAATAATATACAGCAGAATTCTTTGTACCATTGTACTATTCGGAACATTTTTCTAAGTCTAAAATGACTTTGAAATAAAAACTTAAAGAAATGAAAGTTGATTTGGACAGAGTCCAAAGCTGGATTGAAATCAAGAGGTGACTAGGCCTGGTCCCCACTCTTGCCCATCTCCCAGGGTGAGGCTGTGCTACACGACAGGGAGGCGAAGGACAACCTGAACTTAAAGGAGCCAGAATCAGTGGGCTGGGGGATGGCGCTGTAGGCTGAGTGAGCTATGAAGCAGGGGCAATGACAGCGGGTACAAGCAGATACACCACTAATACCTGGCACTCGTCAACACCAACAGAATCACAAGATACGCTCACTACAAACAACAGATTAACAGCAGCTCTTGGAGAAGCAGCACCTTATGCAACAGTTTCCAAGCTATCCAGTTTCTTATACTAACTTCAGATTTGGAAAAAGAAAGAACAAATAAATCATTGCATCTTAATGTGAATTTATTTGATTTATTAAGACTTGTTTAAACTCTCCCAACAGATGTTGATCTAAATCTTCTACAATTGTGTTGTTCAATACAGTAGTTATTAACCCTGTGAGGCTATAGATAATAGTGCGGTGAAGGCCTGGGGAGGAGGCAGGAGTGAGGAGGGGGTCAATGGGGGGGGGGAGACATTTGTAATACTTTCAACAATAAAGATACATTTTTTAAAATAATTTTAAATAAAATTTAAAATTCAGTTCCTTAGTTACACTAGTCACATTTCAGGTGCTCAAAAGCCATGTGTGGCATAGATCTAGAATGTTTCCATCAAGTCCAAAAATTCTGAACATCCTAGAATTCTACAGAAAAAGTTGTACATCACTGTTCTAGAACTGAAGGCCTCATCATTGATGAAGATAACCTTGATTTTTTTTTTTTTCATTGTCTTCTACCCAGGCAAAACTTGAGAAATAACCTTCAGTAAAACTCAAATGTTCCACTTCCTGTTGGATTCAATACCAGGAGAGTTCTTTGTGCCAAATGGGAAAAGCTCATTGAGAAGACATAGGAGTAAAAAGAACCTTGCGACTATTGTAAACATTGTTGAAAAGATGCTGCTACTCCTATGTCCTCTGACTTCTTGTCTGAGCCACATTCCCCCCACCCTCCACCCCACCTCTGCACTGTGGAAAATATTGTTCATGTTTCATTCATTATACAGAATGGTTTGGCAAGAAAGGCTTGACCAAAACCAACTTCCAATAATAAAGCCTATAATATTATTCAAGGAAGTCAAGAAATTGACCTGAACACCCTTACTCATTAGGAACTGAGTAAGGAGTTAGCGCTCTGAGTTATCAGAACTGGAAGGGCTCTGTGAGACACGGAACTTTCAGAGTCTGATTACTTCCTGTCAGAGCCGATGAAGGCTGATTGCTCAATGCAAGCTCAGGTTAACATTGTCTGTGATCTCCAATGCATGTCTTAAATGCACTCAAATGGAATCATCCAGGAAAAAAATGTTGAGTTTGATACCATTTATGCAACACTTGAAAGCATGCAAAATTATACCATAGATTATCTTTTAGTATAGTATGTGTAATAAAAATATAAATATGTGCATGGTAATAATAACCACCAACTTCAAATATGGTTACTTCTAAAGAGAGAAGGAGGGGTAAACATCAAGAAGGGCAACACAGATAGCTTCAACTATGACATTAATATTTTCTTTTTAAAAATATGAAGCAGTGTGGCTCAGTGGTTGAGCATCCACCTACGATCCAGGAGATAGAGCTTTGATTCCTGGTCAGGGCACATGCCCGGGCTGCGGGCTCGATCCCCAATAGAGGGCATGCAGGAGGTAGCCAACCAATGACTCTCTCATCATTGATGTTTCTATCTCTCTCTCTCCCTCTCTCTTCCTCTCTCTGAAATCAATAAAGATTTTTCTTCAATAAATAAATAAAAAATAAAAATGGGAAGCAGGGATGGCTTAATATTAGAGTCTCATAGAGCTATCAGTGGGTCTAGAAGGTATCAGATATGCTATTCTTGGAATATTTCTGTTTGAAATATTTCATAACAAAAGAGAAGTTTAATAAAATAAATTCTGCTTCTCCCACTTAGTATTTGTGTCATCTTGAGCTTCCTTTTTTTTGGTTGCAAACAAGACTAATAAAATGCCTACTAGAGGGGCTGTTGAGAGAAGTCAGGAGACACTCAGAAACCAGCCAAAGTACCTGTGTGGAGTCTGGAAGGAGACCTCAGGAACGGCCAGGCACCGGGATGTGTTGTGGTCCAGACTAGCCAATCGGACATGTGGCATGCCATCGTCACACTCTGCTCTAAAATGAGAGGCCAGAAGTGGCCCATTCTCTCTTGGACTAGAACGGGTTGGAGGAATGAAGCTGGGTCCTGATGTTCCAGTTAAAACAGAAGGAGGTTTGGCTTTGTAAGCCTCTCTGCTTCCTCTGGCCGGCCAGGCTTACTGTTTCCACATCTGTCCTCAGGTCAGTGGAAGCCAAATATGTGGATGTAAACATACACGGTGGTTCCTGCACAAGAGCACTTCAGGAACCCAGATGCAACCCAGCAAATCTGAAGGCCTGACTACCCCCTGTAGCAGCAGGCAGCCACCTGAGCAGACTAGACACAGAAATTAGCTAAGAGAAAAGAGGCCAGTTAGGAAGAGTTCCCTCCCCTCCCTCATCCACTCTCTGTGGTGCCCTCGGTCTCTCAATTCAGTCAAGCGTCTTCTCTCCACCCCTAACACTTCTGAATTCTATGCTCCCTGCCACCTCTCTCCTCTGTTCCCCCTAGGGTCCCCATTTCTGAGAACCCTCCTCTCTCCATCACTGCTTCACCACTGGCCTCCTGTCCTTCATAGACCTGACTCTCACTTACAGCCCTGGGCTCCAGGTATCACAGAGCCCAGAGCAGTACTGGGATCTTCCTAACTACTCCCATCACCCACACCCCTCCACCTGTTCTCAAGGATGTCCCAACCAACTTTTCAGGCACAACCCTCGTAAATTCTGATGCTTCCCAGAACTCTTACCTTGGCTTTCTTCATACCACATATTATCTTCATATCCACTTCTGTGATTCAGTTCTTCTTACGAGCCAGTGACTCCCAAATCTACCCTCAACACAGATGTCTCCCCAGCATCCCAGACCCGTCTTTCCAACCACTTCCGACGGGGCTGCCTGAACACTGTACAGCTGCCTTGATTGCACTATGTTCAACCCTGATTCATTCTCTTTTTTCCCCCTCTCCCAAATATAACAAACAAATCACCATGGCTCAGCCCCTGAATCTTGACCCCATACTCTCCTAACTCCCACATCTGGTCAGTGACCAAGTTCTGTTGATTCTGCCTCTGAAATAACTTTCCTAATAGCCTCTTCCAGTGCAGCCCCATTTCCCTTTTAAATTCAGGGGCCATCCTCCAATGCCTGATACACGGTGCAGTCATCCCCTAATTTGCTCTCTGGGCACCCTGACCTCTTGCCTAACAGGTTTCCAAATGGTGGCTCGAGAGTTGTCTCTAAAACACAACACTGATCATGTCACTCCTCTACCTTAAAGTTTGTTTATAGAAACAATTCCAAACTCCTCGGTCATCTAACCCATTAAACAAAAAAAAGAGCTATAGAACCAGTCTGCCAGGGATCAAATCCCAGCTCCCCCAAGTATTAACTGAAAGTCCTTCAGGTCATGTGAGTCTGGGCCTCAGTTTCCTCATCCGTAAATATGCAGAGTAGTTGTACATATGAGGCATGTTAGCTGCCATTGGTAACTTTCTAGTCTCTCTTCTCATCTTCCCCCACAAGCACCTATGTTCTATGTAGGTAAATAGAAAGGTTACAGGTTCCCTGGAAGCACCGAGCTCTCCGTGCTTAGGTACTGCTCACTCCTTGCCTGGATGCTTCCTTCTCCCTTGTCTCCCTGGAGAACCCTTATTTGAGCTTGAATATTACTTCCTCTGGGAAACTGTCCATGACTTTACCTTCCTCTATTCTGGAAGGTGACATATCTATCTATCATAGGTATCTATCATAGCACTCGCCATAAAATCTCACTCTTTTGTTTCTATCCAACCCCTACTCCTACCACCTGACAGAAAGGGACTATGACTGTTTCATCTCTGTTTCTCCAGCATTTAACACAGAACCAGGTACATGGTAGGCACTTATTAATTGCATGAATAACTTAAAAATGAGGAACCAGAGCCTCAGAGTGATGAATTATTTAGTCTGCTCTCCTCAGTGCTTCTCCAATCTTCCAGAAAATACCAGTGCCACAGCAAGAAGGGGTGAGTAGCCACAAAAATGCAGTGACCTACACCTGCTAGAACCCAGACCTGTCAACAATACCGGGATCTTTCTACTACACTTGTCAAAACTAACAGAGTTTCTAATTCAACATAGTGCACTGCTAATTGTCACTCTCTAGCAAGACCTCATTAAAAACAGTAAACAGCCCGGCTGGGCGTGGCTCAGCGGTTGAGCGTCGACCTAGGATCCAGGTGATCAGGGTTCGATTCCTGGTCAGGGCACGTGCCCGGGTTGCAGGTTGCAGCTGATCAATGACTCTCATCATTGATGTTTCTATCTCTCTCCCCCCCCTTCTTTCCTCTCTCTGAAATCAATAAAGATACATTTAAAAAATAATAATAATAAAAATCAATAAATCAACAAAAACAGTAAACATAGGCCCTGGCCAGGTAGCTCAGTTGGTTAGTGTCATTCCCATACATCAGGGTTGCAGGTTCTATTCCTGGTCAAGGCACATTCAAGAATCAACCAATGAACTCATAAATAATAGGAGCAACAAATCTCAATCTCTCTCTCTCTTTCTCTCTCTCAAATCAATAAATAAAAGCAGCCCGGCAATGCTCAATGATTTTGAAAAAGAAACAAAGCAACAATTAAAAGTCCTTTCTTCTAAGGGTGAGACATAAGAGACAGGAGCTTTCCATTGCTGGCCAGAATTTCTGTAACATTGTCTGCTTTTTTATTTTAACCACATGCAAGTATTGATTTTATCATTTCCTTTAACAGTTATAGCAATTCCTTAAGCACAAACTTCATGGAAAGCGAGAGGTTAGAACTTGAGGCAGCATTTGTAAAACCCTTCAGAAGTCCTCGAAAGTGGGACTTGTCCTTCCTGCGCCACAGCTGACTTGAGTAGGAAGGGACAGCGTGGAGGGAGTGATTTGGGGGCTGCGGTTGGGCAGCCCAACACCTGCGGGCGGGATGGCCTCAAACTGGAAGACGAGGCTGTCCCCACAACATAGGCCCTTTTGGGAGATCCCTGGGGCACAGGGCCTGGGTTAGTCAGTCTTCGGGGGGGAGGAGGTGGAAGACCCTGGCCCCAGGCACATGAAGGGCTTGTGTCCACCATCGGAGACCCAGACCAGGGCTTGTGATGCGCAAAGGTGAGCGCCGGTGACCAGGGAGGGAAAAGAAACATGGCATTGTCATCTCAGCCACAACCCTCTCTCCTCAAACAGCAGCTTCCACTCCTCTTGAGCAAAGGGCCTTTTTAAGTTTTGCATTTTCCTTCACTTTTCAAAAAAAAAAAAGACCCCAAGTTGGACTGACTTTTTTTTTAATGCTGAAAAATGGTGCTGGCCACATAAGCAGCGATCTTGCCTCTGCCTTAAGCTCTGTTTCTCATCTGGCTGCCGAGAGAAGTGGCCGGTACTCTGCCAGTAAACTGTCTCTGGGAAGAAAGGAATGGAAAATGTGAGGAAATTTCCTTCCAGAACCCCAAAGAATCCTCGCCTCAGCGTAACCAATGAGAATTAGCTGCACAACAAACCACACCAGAGAAAAAGAAAAATGGAGTCATAATCCCTCAGGGCCTGCAGGCATCCTGATTTACAGAGAAATCACTCTCCCTGGACCCCAAAGATGTTGCCACACAGGGGGAGGGCTTCCTAAATGGGACCTTAGACATGAATGTCATGGGTGAGGCCTCTTGTCGCAGGACCTGGTGGAGAGAGAGGACTGATCATCCTGGAAACAGGAATTGGAAGATGTGAACTTGAGACTGGAGGTGGCAAACTGTTCTCAACTTCCAAACCTTGACCAGACCTGCCCGGTCATGACCATCTCTTAAGTGTCCCTAAGTGTGAGTCCTACCATCCCCTGTTCCCAGGCTGTCAGAGTCGCAGCCTTTGGGAACCGACTGGGGCTACAACACATGTGCCCCAGCAAAGCTTACCTCTTTGATTTTTTTAACCAGTACACCTGGGTGAGAGCCTTATTATAAGAATGGGACATAGGGCAGCTAAGTAGGAGAAGTTACTAGCAGGGAAGCCCTGGTGAGGAGATGTGGGTCCCGGGTTTGGGAAATACTAAGTGGAACAAATAGAAAGAAGAAAAACTGAACTTCAGTGATGGGTTGCAGTAAATAAGTGATAGGAAAAATGAGGAAAAGTAAAATTATACGATTTATAACTTATTTTTTCTTTAATTTACTTCATTTCAATCATTGATAGCTGTTTTATCTTAATATGTTACTTGAAAATAAGAAAAGTTACATGCAATGCAAATATGCAACTGAAGTGCTGAGGACAATTTTCAGAACCTTCTTTGCACGCAATTATACCCGGGTGAGTATCTCCCTCTAAAAGGAGCCTTGAAATATGAATCTCTCTTCTGTTTTCTTTAGGTGATGAAGAAACATAGTGCAGAAGTTTGGGGATCAGTGTATCTGGGCTGAAGCCCTGGTTCTGCCACTCGTTGACCATATCACCTTAGGGAAGTCACTCCACCTCCCCGAGCATCAGTTTCTCCGTCTGACTCATGGTAGTATAACAAGAGCTAACACTTTACTGATCATTTTCTATGTATCAATGTTCTACACTCTAAATGTATCAACTCTTCATCTTCATGACAAATTTTCACATACAATGTTATGAGTCGAATTGTTTTCCCCTAAAATTTGTATGTTGGAGTCTTATGCTCTCCCTCCACCCCAGTACCCCCAAATGTGACCTTATCTGAAAATAAGGTCATTGTAAATATAATTCGTTAAAATGAGGTCATACTGGAGTAGGAGGGACCCCTAATTCAATATAGTTGATGTCCTTATAAAATGGAGAAAATTGGTAACAGAGACAAACACACAGGGAGAATGTTGTGTAAAGGTGGGCATTATGTTTCCATGAGCCAAGGAGCTATCAGGAGCTAGGAGCGAGGTCAGGAACAGCTCCTTCCCTGGTACTCTCAGGGGGAGCATGGCCCTGCCCACACCTTGATCTCAGACTTCCAGCCTACAGAACTGTGGAACAGAATTTTTGTTTAAGCCACGCAGTTTGTGGCACTTTGTGACAGCAGCTCTAGTAACCTGATGACTATATACTATTATTATGTTTCCACTTTACAGGTGAGAAAACCAAAATGCAAGATCTAAGGTCACACAGTTAATAGCTGAGCTGGGATTTGAACCTAATCAAAACCTTTACCTTAACCTCTATATGATCATAGTTGTGGTACTTAACTTCAGAGGATTGTCGTAAGGACAGAGTGAGATAATTCATGTAAAACATTTAGCTCTGTGACTAGCACATATTAAGTGCTCAACAAATTTAGCTATTTTTTCTTAGTATGCTTGCTCTGTGGTCAGAGCATTTAATACTCATCATAAATTCTTCACTTTAGATGTCATTATCCCCATATTATAAAGAAACTGAGACCCATAATTAGTGATTTGACTGGGATTTCAAAACCAGTCCTGTCTTGCTCCAAAACCCATACTAAACAATTTCTATTTTCTAATTACCAATCTCCATCTAACTCTATTTCAGGAAAGAATTTTAATAAGCTTTTGTTGGAAAAATTCCAGTCAAGCTCACTGACTAAATCATGTTAACTCTTTTAGAGAATTATGATGAGACAGGTTAAGATAGCTCCACCCTTGAGATGAAATGGGTCTGGCAGTCCCTGAAGCTGCTTGAGTCTCTGCAGGTCTAAGTAATAGTTTACATGGCTTAGAAGAGAACCAGAGCTGGCCAGAGGACCCTACCAGAGGATAGAAACTAAAACCCATTATGCCACTAAAAATAAACTGCCAGAACTGAGTAAGAAACAAATCCTTCCATTATAGGGGTTGGTGAAAAAGTCCTTAAATAAGACCCAAAAGGGCACAAACAGTAAGGAATAAAGGGAAAGATTAACAAATTTGACTCGGTTCAAATTGTAAAACCTACTTAAGCAGAGTAAACAGTAACAAAGAGAAAAGCTTAAGAGATGCATTTGCAATGAGTATACCCAACAAAAAACTGGTATCCAGAAAACATTTTTAAAACTTCTAAAAAATCAGTAAAAATTTTTTTAAAAATTAAAAAACAGATAAACAGTCTATCAGGAAAAAACTGGGCCCAGACTTTGAGGTCTCTGCCAAGACTATAAGATACAGGAAGGTTTACATTTTAATTACTACCCAAGAAATGTGTGGCATTACCCAAGTGATGAGTGTGCCTACCCTTCAACTCAGCTACAGAAGCTCTTAAGTATGCCCCAGGAGACATGAACCAAAATGTTTTCTGCAGTATTATTTGTAATAGTAAAAAATGAAAGCAAGCTAGGTAAATAAATAGATGGTGGCATATTCATAAAAATGAACTAGAGCTACTAGTATCAATGTGGAAAATCTCATAACACATATTGAATGAGGTAAACAAATTGTAGAAGGATACATGTGACATTATGCCATTTCTGTGAAATTTATAAACATGCAAAATAATTCTATGTATTGTCTAGAGTTTAAAAGTGTAGGTAATAAATCTATAAAAATATGCAGGGGCATGATAAACACCAACCTCAGAACTAGAAAGAAAGGCGGGTAATGAGATGCAGAGGAAGACACAGGGAGGTTTTTTTTGTTTTTGTTTTTTATGTATATTTTTATTTTTTAAATATATCTTTACTGATTTCAGAAAGAAGAAAGGAGAGAGAGAGAGAGACAGAAACATCAATGATGAGAGAGTCATTGATCGAGCCTACAACCCAGGCATGTGCCCTGACCGGGAATCAAACTCTGATCGCCTGGATCCTAGGTCTACGCTCAACCACTGAGCCACTGAGTTTCAAATGTACTTTTTTTATTTCTTAAGCTAGATGATGCATACATGGGTGTATGCATCATTAAATTATTCTCTAAACTTTTAGTATGTCTAATATATTTCACAAAAATATAATGGGAAAATTTTTCTAATAAGAATCCTAGGGGAATAAAGGCATCCAGATGGGCAAATAAGTCTCATGCTTGTATAACCCTCTCAACAACAATTTCACATCCATCCACAGACAGACGTACCTTTGAGGGAGATGTGAGAACCAGCATCATATGCCAAGGGACCCAAGAAATCTGCAATTTCCTCAATAAAGGTTTTTAAATATCTGTTTTAAGAAAGCTCAATGACCTAGAAGAAAACACAGAAATAAAATTCAACAAAATCAGGTGAACAATAGGCAAAATGAGAAATTTAACTAAGAGAAATCATAAAAAAGAACCAAACAGAAAGTCTGGAGCTGATGAATACAATCAATTAAATTTTTAAAAATGCAATAGAGAGCATTAACAACAGAATGGATCGAGCAGAAGAAAACATCTGTGAATTAGAAGATAGGAACTTTGAAATTATCCAGAGGAGAACAACAACAACAACAAAAGAATAAAAACGGGTGGAAAGAAACCTACATGATCTATGGGCCACCATCAAAAGGAACAATCTGTAAATTATTGGGGTTCCAGAAGAAGAAGAGGAAAAGGAAGTGGAAAACTTATTTTAAAAAATAATAACTGAGCACTTCCTAAACCTGGGGAGAGATTTGGACATTCAAGTGCATGAAGTTAATAAGTCCCCAAACAAGCTCAACATAAAGATATATTCTCCAAGACCTATTATAATAAAACTGAAAAAACCAAAGACAGGGAAAATCTTAAAAGCAACAAAAGAAAAGAAGCTTGTGGGAGAAAAAGGGACACCTGTAATATTTTAAACAAAAATAAAATTTAAAGAAAAAAAAAAAGAAGAAGCTTGTAACTTACAAGGGAATCCCCATAAGGCTATCAGCAGATTTCTCAGCAGAAACCCTGTGGGACAATATATTCAAATACTAAAGAAAAAAACTGCCAATCAACTGGCAAAGTTGTCTTTTAGAAATGGAGTGAGAAAATTTACCCAGACAAGTAAAAGCTGAGGGCGTTCATCATCACAAGGAATGGAAGAGTTCTTCAAGTTGAAATGAAAGGATGCAAATTAGTAACATGAAAATATTCTCCAGGACAGATCATATGATAGGACACAAAACAAGTGTTTGCAAATTTAAGGTTGAAATTGTTCCAAGCTGGTATGTGGATAGAAAAGTCTGACTATTATAGTATGAAAATAGATATCAATAACAGGAGAAAAAGTGGAAAATTCACAGATACGTAGAAATTAAACAATAGACTCCTGAACAACCCATGGGTCAAAAGGAAAATAGAAAAATATCTTGAAACAAATGGAAACAACATAAAAAACTTATAAGATGCAACAAAAGTAGCTCTAAGAGAGAGTTTATAGCAATAAATATCTACATTAAGAGGGAAAAAAAGAGCCCTAGCCAGTTTGGCTGGGTGGTTAGAGAGTTGGCCTGCAGACTAAAGGGTCCCAGGTTTGATTCCAGTGAAGGGCATGTACCTTGGTTGCAGGCTCAATCCCAGGTCCAGGTTTCAAGGTTCCTGTGGGAGGCAACCAATCAATGTGTCTCTCTCACATCAATATTTATTAATGTGTCTCTCTCACATCGATGTTTCTCTCCCTCTCTCACTCTCCCTTTCACTCTTTCTGAAAAATAAATGGAAAAAATATTCTCAGGTGAGGATTTAAAAAAAAAAAAAGAAAGATATCAAGTAAACAATTTAACTTTACACCTCAAAGAACTAGAAAAATAAGAGTACACTAAGCCCAAAGTTAGTAGAAAAAAGGAAATAAAGATCAGAGTAGAAATAAGTGGAATAAATACTAGAAAAACAATAGAAAAGATGGTGGGATTAGGAGCTGATTTCTTTAGAAGATAAGCAAAATTGACAAACCTTTAGCTAGACTAAGAAAAAAAGAGAGAAGACTCAAATAAAATCAGAAATGAAAGAGGAGACATTATAACTGATAACACAGAAATACAAAGGATCATAAGGAACTGCTATGAACAATTATACACCAACAAATTGGACAACCTATAAGAAGTGGATAAATTCCTAGAAACATACATTCTACCAAGGCTGAATTATGAAAAAATAGAAAATATGAACAGACCAATAGTGACTAAGGAGATTATATCAATAATCAAAAAACTCCCCCCCAAAAAAAGCCCAGCCCTGTGAATTCTACTAAACACTTTTTTTAAATAAATGCCAATTCTTCTCCAACTCTTCCAAAAAATTTAAGAGAAGAAAACACTCCCAAACTCATTTTATGAAGTCAGCATTACCCTGACACCAGATAAGGGCAGTACAGAAAAAGAAAACTACAGGCCATGAGGCCTGATGATATGATGTCAAAATTCTTAACAAAATTATAAAAGTAGAATACTGACTCCAAAAGTTCATTAAAAGGGTTAAACACCATGATCAAGTGGGATTTAACCCTGGGATGCACGGATGGTTAACATACACAAATCAGTAAGTGTGATACACCGATTAAAAGAATGAAGGCCAAAAAGGGTATGATCTTCTCAATACATGCAGAAAAATCATCTGTCAAAATATAACATACTTTCATGATAAAAAACCTCTCAACAAATTAGGTATAGAAAGAACCTATCTCAACATAATAAAGGCCATGTATGACCAGCCCACAGCCTACATTACTGAGATATAATTGGCATATAACATTGTACAAACTTAAGGTGTAAAATGTGATGGTTTGATACACTCATGTATGGCAAAATGTGTACCACAGGAGAAAAAGAAGGAAATTCACAGATATGTGGAGTCAAGCATGAGCAGGTAGACGGGACAAAACTAACACTGATTCATTACATTGACGGTGGCTGGTCACCAGGCATGTCCACTACCCAAGTTCTCTAGCATGTATGCTTGAATTATACAATTATACAATTTTTTAACTTACTTTTCCATCTCAAGACTCCACTCAAGTTCCCCATTCATTCCCTCCCACTGTGTGATTTTACAGAACTATTCACAGGAGCCCTACTGGTCCAGTATTTCCAGTTCTTTCCATTATCATGTCATTATGATGGAAAGATTATTTTGATACACTAGGCAACTAAGTTTAGTGCCTACATTCTTAGTCTCATGATAATCCTAATGCTAACATATATTTTACAAGAGTGAATAAACCATATTAAGCTTCGTTGGGTTAAAATACGCAAGGAGAGTCCTGGCCAGTTTGGCTCAGTGGTTAAAGCTTTGGCCTGCTGACTGAAGGGTCTCGAGTTCAATTCCAGCCAAGGGCTCCTACCTCGATTGCAGGCTTGATCCCCGACCCAGATCATGGCTCCTGTGGGAGGCAACCAATCGGTGCCTCTCTCACATCTCTCTCTCTCTTTCTCTCTCTCTGAAAAGCAATGGAAAAAAATGTCCTCAGGTAAGAGAAGAAAGGAAAGGGAAGGAAGGAAGGAAGAAAGGAAGAAAGGAAGAAAGGAAGAAAGGAAGAAAGGAAGAAAGGAAGAAAGGAAGAAAGGAAGAAAGGAAGAAAGGAAGAAAGGAAGAAAGGAAGAAAGGAAGAAAGACCTCCCATTTTCTCTTTCCAAGCTCTGGCTTTTGGAGTTTTTTTGTACTTTGGGGTTCTTTTTAGCGGAAGGAGGGAATGTTGTTGGGTTTTGTTGTTTTGTTTGCTAGTTATTTGGATGGTTGGTGCCCACATGTTTTCCTCAGTTTGTCTACTTATTTTTTAATTTAAACATAAATGCAAATACGTTGTATTATCAATGTTCTCTCAATCTTTTTATAATGTGTTATTCTTTCACTGTGGCTCCCACTTTTCCTTTTCATCTCTTTAACCACGTAAACATCCCTGTATTTGTAGTCTTTCTCAGATTGTTTTTCTGTGACCTCAAGTTCAGTGTTATTGACTCTCCTGCTTATTATGTCTGCAAATTCTTGTTCATGGTGGATCTTTCCAGCAGGTGTTTTATATTTTTTACTGAAAACTCATCTTCAGCTGAGCTTGATTTTTCAATGGAAAGCTCCTAAGACCAGAGTGATTATCCATCTGCTTCTGCATGTGTCCTAGCAGTACCGTAACTAGGACCGCTCTTCATGCGTAACTCCTAGTGTAGGGTGTCCACAGCTGATGGACAGCGTACATTCAGCCTCCAGCACCTCTCAAAGCACTTTTCACTTTTGCAATTTTTTTTCCCTTCCCAGAACCCAGGCGGAGGCAAACTTTCTCTGCATCTTCTTGATTTGAAGACTGAATTTTTTTTCCAGTGCTCCTTTCCCGGAGAGCTCAGCCCTGCAATTGCCTATCTTTTTGCTTTCTTGTTTAGGCCCCTCTGGCACTGCCCAAGGCCTTAACTCTCACGGCTGCATGGGCCCTATCCCAGCCTAATAGGAGCACAGACAGACACTCCCGCGCCCCTGGCTTGCTGCGGCACTGCTCGCCACTTCCGGCTGTTTTTCCATTCCCTCTTCAGTTCCAGCAATAGATTGATTTGGTTTTCATTTTATCCTGCATTTCTATGTATTTGCAATAGGAAGAGTTCCACATCATTCCACTCCTTCGGGGTCCCCTTTCCCTTCACAGAGACCTCAACACCTCCTACGGAAGCCAGAAGCAGATGCCTGGTGGGGGACAGGGCTGTCTAGGGTAAATCCTACTGCAGAAAGTAGCTCCAGAATTTGGTCCGAATCTTTCTGAGAAGGGACTGGGCTTGTCTGATTACTAACTGGATAATATCTGCTTAACAACCACCTTTCTGTTCTTGTGCTGGGACAAAATCGGAATGCGTCCTCCCTGCCAGTTTCAGTGGGTGAGATCATCCTCACAAAGTCCGTGGGGAGACATCAAGTCGGGAATCTTCTACAAAAGAAATGCATGTGGCATGTGAGCCTTGATGGATTGTCTCTTTGAGAAACAGACCGAGTGGGGTCTCTATGTTAGTGTTTGTGTTGCTTTGGGAAGGTTTCCCAGGTTTTTGTTTTTTTATTTTTTAAAGAAAAATAGCAATAAGACTGGAAACTTGGCCCTTTATTGAGAGAAAACATACTTTCAGGGGTCAGCAGGCTGAAGGGTCACAGCTGAGCACTCTGACAATGCTCCAAACTGTCTCTTTCAACAGGATAGTTGTGGGAAGGCAAGAGGAAAGTCAGCAAGTATCTCAGAAAAGGAAAGTCGTGGAAAACAGCCCAGGTTTTAAAGTTCATGACAGAGAACAACCCCTTGCAAGCATGCCAGGTGACGTCTTTCTTCTACATAGAAAGTCCGGTGGACACCACACCTATGCCCCTAGACTTTAGAATAATCAGCCCAAGACTGAATGTGTAGAAATCTCTTTATAGAATTCCTGGCCTACAGACCTACTGATGCCTTCTTTCCATGATATTCCTTTTACTCCTGTTATTCAGAGTTCAATAGCCTTCTTAGAGTCAGAGCTGACTCCAAGGAAAAGTTTGAGTAATCTGCTATCACACCTTAGTGTGAATTTAACCCAATGTATTATCCATCCAGAGATGTTATCGCTTAAAAATTATAATCTCAGTGAGATAAATATTTGCCTGAAATTACACAGTGCAGAAGGAACTCAAACAAGACTCCCCAACTCCAAACCCCTAGCTCTTTCCAAACCTCACCAATGTGCCTTAAGAAGAGCCTCTACTTTGGGCTATGAGGCCCAGCCAGGCCTGTGATCTTGAGCGCTCCCTACCTAAGGGCTCAGCAGTTTGGGGCAGGCATCGGTAATGAGCATGCCCAGGTTTTATTTCCACCACCTCAGCCTCTGAATCACATCCCCACCAGTCAGATCTATTTTATGGGATCCTGAAGGAAATAGGAATGATGAGAACACTCACTTCTTTTCTCTTAGGGAGTTCCACCTCATAGTGAAGTATCTTGGAGACTCATTAGCTAATTCCTTGCTATCCCTTAGGGAGATTTCAGCATCCCAAAATAACCAAAGGAATTTTACTAAAACAATTTCATTCACATCAATCTAAAGCTCAATGTACTGCCCTGGTTGGTATTGCTCAGTGGTTAGAGCACTGGCCTGTGCACCAGAGGGTGACGGCTTTGAATCCCAGTCACGGGCACATACTTGGGTAGCAGATTCAATGCATGTCGTAGGTTACCTATCGATGTTTCTCTCTCACATTGATGTTTCTCTCCCGCTCTCTCTTTCTCTCTCTCTTCTTCCCTCCCTCCCTCCCTTCCATTCTCTCTAAAAATCAATGGGGAAAAAATATCCTCAGGTGAGGGTTAACCAAAAAAATTAAATAAATAAATAAAGCCCAATGTACTAAACTCTTTTGAGGGTGTTACTCTCATTAAGAGCCACAATTTCTGATGGAGGGTGGGCCTGTGGGCCCATGTTTGTAACGGTGACCCCACGCCCTGGCCAGAGCTGACTGAAACACAAGTGACGGCCTGGCCCAAGAGAAACCAACCCATTGGTTGGGTTGAGTCAGTCAGATTCTCCCTCTCAAAGGAGAGGCCCAGAGGGTAAGATGGAGGTAACTGCTGGATCTGTAACTCCAGATCAGGCCAGAGGTGTGCCGTGATGAGCTGAGCCACAGGCAGGATGCAGACAGGTGCCCATAGACCTGAAGGGGGGCTGCACCCTCAACCTGAAGTCAGCCAGAGACAGCGAGAAAAACTTATGAAGACTCATGTTTTCTCCAGATGTTTCCAGTGTCTCTCCTTCCAGAAGCTTTTTCCAAACTTTTTATTCTATCCCTCACTCCTTCACTTTCAGATGCAGATCTGCTTCCTCTGTCAGGAAAAAGATCAAAGCACCCAAGAGGAGGCCGGTCAAGGCCCCTGACTCTTCCACACACTCCCCGCTCCATCACCCACCCGTCCCCTCCCTTATCTGTTACAAAGGACACACGCCTCCTCCTTTACAGAGCTGAGTCTTCCACGTCCCATGTTGATCCTTAGGCCTCGGCCCCCTGGGACCCCTCCATCCATCACCCACCTGCTCTCCCGCAACTTCAGTCTCTCCCCTCTGGCGGCACCTTCCTGTCTGCCTGTAAATGTGCTCAGGGCCCCCAGCGCACCAGCCCCTTCCTCAGCCCCAGCATTTCCCTCCGGCTGCTGCCTTACTCCCGCATTCTCTCCGGAGCCAAGCTTTTTGAAGGGGTGGCCTGCACTTCCTCAAGTCTCACATGGCCTTCAACTCGCTGTGCCCATCCTACTCGGGAAATGGCTCTGGGCAAACAAGGCGAGCTCTCACTTGCAAAATTTTATGTCCTGGTTCCAGCGCTCTTCTTGCAACACTGTACAGCCGACCATCCCCTCTCTATTGGTCAGGCTCCAAACAGGATACAGATGGTGCACACAAGCTTGGTTGCTTTTCCCAAACTATCTTACACCTCTATAAATAGTCCCTTTATTCGCAGGGGATGTTGCAGCAGACTGGAGCCAGCAGCAGAGAGGAGAGCTACAAGAAACAGTGAGCTATGTGGAGAGGGTCACTCGACAGGAGTGGGGTTCTGTGATGGAGGGTAAGAGCCAGGGAAATACCCCAACTCACTCTGCTCTACCCTCCAGCCTCCAGCCAGCGCTCCCGGTTGGCTTAAACCCAACCTAAGTCCAGAAAGCAAGAAAGTCCATTGCAGCACTTGTGAGACGCTTCCCCCAGGACTCGGGGCACAGGGAGAAGAGTGGGGGTGGAGGTCTGGACCCAGGAGGACCCAACGCTCCCCCACCTCCTCCTGCCTTTCCTCTCGCTTGGTTTCTGTCGCTCCCACTCTGCTGGCTGCTCTCCTGATGTTCGAACCACGCCTTGTCGGTCTCTTCACCGCTCTAGTCCCGCTGCCCTATTCTTTTTTCTCTTCAAATTTCTCTCTCTCCCTCTCTCCCTCCTTTTCTTTAGCAATTTCATTTCCTTCAAGGTGTCCACTATAACCTTCTAGGTGGTGAGATCCCGGTATGCATCTTCAACTCCAACCTCTCACTGACCTTTTGCTGACCTCTCATTGAACTCTAACCCCACTAGTCATCACCACACAATTTCCCACAAGAAAAATGCAAGGGCCTCAAATGCAACATATCCAAACAGAACTCATCCTCTTCTCCCTCAGGCTCTTGTCCATGCCCCCTCTTCATTCACCGCAGGCGCCTTTGACTTCTTTATTCAGTCTTGCTACTCAGAGGGTGGTCCAAACCTGCAGCCTAGGGCTCAGGCCCCACCTAGTCCCCCTGAGTCCCAATCTGCATTTCAACAGCATCCCCAGGTGGCCCAGACAAGCAGGAAAATATGGAAGTGCTGGTTTACAGCATATATCTCAACCTCTCCTCTTTCCGTTTAACATGGTGTTAATGTGCACCAGACTTAGAGGCTTAAATTAAAACAGAGAGAAGTCAACTGTGCCGCAAACAGGACCCCTGTGGAATCCCCTCTACCTCCCACGCACTTTGTCTTCATAGAGCTGCCTTAGGAGTGTGTGCTTATAGACTCCTATTGTTTTAAGAAATCCTTACCTTTCTTCTTTTTTTTAAAATGTTTTCATTGATTTTTTTGATTTTTTTTTTTAAGAGAGAGAGAGAGGGAGAGAGAAGGAAAGAAAGAGAGATAGAAACATGGATTGGCTACCTCCTGCATGCCCCTTACTGGGGATCAAGCCGGAAACGCAAGCATGTGCCCCTACCAGGAGTCCAACTGGTGGCCTCTCCGTGTACCGGACGGAGCTCAACCAACTGAGCCACACCAGCCAGGCTCCTTACCTTTCTTCATGCGTATATACTTGGAAGACTCTGAAAGGTACTGAGATTAAAAAGAGAGAGAGACAATTTGGGATATTTAAAATGAGAAACCCATCTGTTCAAAAAAGTCCCAGCTGACAGGAGGACTGCAAGCCACCAAGATGGTATCTCAGCCATTGAGCTCCAGGGAGAGAACGTCCGCTGTCCAGGATGCAGATCGAGAATCACCAGTCAGCAGAGGAAGGGATGCTCAGAAAATCACCGGACTGCAGCTTTTATCTAATTAAACTTTTTCCCTGAATTCCAAGCCCTTTACCTACTTTCTACTGAATTCTAAACCCTTCACCTATACTTTTCTTCTCCTTATGAAAAGGTCATATTGAGATGAGATGGAAGACGGTGGTCTTTAGGGCACATAAGCCACCGTCTTCTCGGATCGCCCGCCATCTGAATAAAGAGCCCATATTGATTCAAGCTCGACCTACTCATGGGTTCTGGTAGTGACCGGCAGCACGGATGCCAGCTTTTCCTGATTCGGTGCCTCTTGCATGGCCTGCTGGCCTCCAGATGCACCCAGCTGGGCGACTGCAGAGCCTCTGCCAGCCTACCCACCACGACCCTCGGGCCCCCAGCCCCTCCACACCAGGCTCAGTGATCCTTCTAAAGTGCAGGCCTGATTGTTACTCCTGCCTGGAAGCCTCGCACTGTAGCCAGGCCAACTCACTACACCCCTGAACACACTGTACACTCTCAGCACCTGGGCCCTTCGATATAGGAATCGAAAATCCTCTCCTCAAGTGACCAATTCTTATTTGTCAAGACTCAGCTGCAGCCCAGCCGGGCGTGGCTCAGCGGTTGAGCGTCGACCTAGGATCCAGGAGATCGGGGTTCGATTCCTGGTCAGGGCACATGCCCGGGTTGTGGGCTGCAGCCGATCAATGACTCTCTCATCATTGATGTTTCTATCTCTCTCTCTTCCTCTCCCTTCCTCTCTCTGAAATCAATAAAGATATTTAAAAAAAAAAAAAAAAAAAAGAAAGAAAAAAAAAAAGACTCAGCTGCAGCATGGCCGCCTCTGGCTCTCAGATGCCTCCCACCTGAGGCGGCTCCTCCTCGAGGCTCCAGGCGGCCCCTGCCAGGGAGGCAGAGCTCTGTCGTCATCCTGTTCTCCTCCCCTGAGGCTGCGAGAGCTCCTCCAGGACCAGGACCTGCCATTTTTGTGTTTTCAGGGTCCACCCCCCCCTCAAAGCATAGAGCCCAAAGGGTGCCCAGTAACGCTGGTTATAAATGCTGGTTATGGGACAACGTGAGGAACACTGCTCCCCCGCCCCAGCTTACCCCCCAGAATCAGCTGCAGTCAAAGGATCCCCAGCGCTCCCAGGAAACACCTGTCCCACCAGAAGGACCACACCACCTCCTGTTCCCAGTGGCAAACTGAGGCACCAGGACGCTTCAGGCCTTGTCCTTTGAGTCGGAACTGCAAAGCCAAGGACAAAATCCACAGTATGATCCTTGCAAGAGGTCGGCGCCTGTCTGCACCACCCACCCGCGCCGCCTTGCCCAGCCCCTGGGTGGCACCTGTGCAGGGAGGCGTCCAAGCCATGGCCAAGCCCCCCTGCAGTTCTCACACCCATTCCCCTTCCACTCCCTTCAAAGCAGACAAGCAACTGCTTTCCCAAAGGCAGGAATGTCGGGGAGGAGGAGCTTGCTTGCCCAGAAATAAAGATCCAGCTTCCCTTTCCCCAGCCAGAGTTCTCTAGACTGATCATCACCATGCAAGTAGCACACCCCGGCCGCCCCAGGAGATGCCCTGAGTGCATACACGAGGAATGAGCCCGGGGGGATGTGAGTGAAAACGAGTTGTGGCCCTGGCTGGGTGGCCCAGTTGGCTGGGCATCGTCCTGTACACCAAAGGGTGGCAGGTTCAATTCCCGGTCAAGACACATACCTGGGTTTCAAGTTTGATCCTGGTCAGGGTGCTTACGGGAGGCAACCAATCAATGTTTCTCTCCCTCCCTCCCCCTCCCTCTCTCTCTCTCTCAACATATCCTCAGGTGAAGATTAAAAAGAAAACGAGCTTTGTCCCCACAACTGCCGCCTGCAGAAAGAGGCCACAGTCCTCTCCATCACCCCCCTCTGAATCCCAGGCTCCATCTATGCAAATGCCACAGACGCCAACATCAAATTCACATGGATTTAGGGAAGGCCTGCCAGGGACAGGCACTGTGCAGGGAGATTGCGGCGGCTCAACATATAAGAACCCCCTAAGCCTCCACCTTCAAATCCCAACGAGCTCTACCCTGGGCCGGGCACCACGGTGGGTTGAAAGGAATTGGACAGCAAGCAGTTCTTGCTCTGGAGAAACTTACATCTTATTGGTGGGAGGGCTTAAGGCCCACACGTGGGGAATAAAGAATTCCACGAGGCAGGATGTGGCCAGAAGCTAAACTGGGTGGCACAGATGTTAGCTGCTCTAAAACTTCAGAGAAGAAAGGGAAAGAGTGGTGTGGACAGAAATAGGAAGGTTCAGGAAGGGTCACCTGGAAGGCTGGGTTGGTGAGGCAGGGAGGGCATTGCAGATGGGGAAGAGCGCATGCCAAGACCCAGAGCGTGGTTTCTTGTGGTGTATCTGTAGCGAAGGCAAAGATTTCTGATCATTAACTAGTTATGGCTTATTTTGACTAACGATTCACTTTGAAATCAGTCCTGCCAGGGCTCCATGTGGCCCAGGAGCCTGGTTGGGCTAAGTCATCTTTCTTGCCCAGCCATGTAAACAAGCCACAGAGCAAAGCCAAGCCACAGGGAGCTGGTCAGACCAGGAGAGAAGGAGCAGCCTTGAGAACCAGTGCTCGCTCCCTCTTTAAAGTCCCAGCAGGAAGCCTGGCCCTTCAGTCTGTTTGCAACTTCAGCATCTCACCATCTGTGCTTGAAAACACCGAAACTGACGCTAGTGGGAAAGAGAGCTGCAGAGAAGGGGGGGAACTACTCAGAGATTTGTCAGCAAATTTACCCATCTCTTAACCTTTGATGGATTTGACTGATTGATCCAAGTTCCCTGCAAGATGAAATATCCTGAGCCCAAAGAAAACGCTGGGGTGGGTAGTTTCGAAAATGGCTCCCAGTGACCCCACCTCCTGGGATGCATGCTCTGGTGCCCCCTCCTCTGGAGTGTGGCCTAGACCTAGTGGCATACTTTGAATTGGAAGAATATAGTCAAAAGGTGATGGGATGTCACTTCTGAGATTGTAAGACTGATTTCTGCCTGGCCTACGCTTCCTCTCCCTCTAGATCAGTGATTTTCAATCAGTGTACCACTAGAAAAAAAAAATTCCATTAGAAATGACACATTTTATGGCTCTGCTCTATTCTCCATCTAAAAGACAGCCGCCTGGTGGGGCTCAACACGTTGCAGCAGCAGCTTGAACACAAGGCCAGGGCCCTGGAGAGCACAGCGCAGGGCCGGCCCCACCGTGCGCGAGGGCCTTTGGAGGCAAAGCGAATGCGCCCAGGCCTGGTGCGTCCTTGGGCAACACGCGTGATTTGCATGCATTGCTTCCTAAGAAGAGAGGTGAGTTTTTCAAAACATTGCATCGTTATCAGTGCTGAGATTTATTTCATATCCAGAGTTTTCATATACGTAGAAACTTATGGATAGTGAAATGGTTTAAACTGTGTAAGATTTATTTCATTTCAACCATTTAGTTTTGAACTTTTGACAAGTGTGTTCACAAATAATTTCAAGTAACACCGTATTTTCTTCTGACTTGTAAGGGTTATTATTTTTTTTTTAGGCCATAGCACCCCATTTAACATGAAACTTACAAGACAGTGAAGAAAGGGGTGCCGGTACATCGAGTGCTGCCTTGCCCAGCACATCAGCAGCTGATACCTCGTCCAGTACCTGAATTGCCACTGGTTCTTCTAAAGCTAAGTTCAAAACTATTGTATGCCATTACGACAAAGATTATTTGTCATTCGGCTTTATCTCCAGCAAAGAAAATCCACCACATTCCACATGCGTAGTTTGTGGCAAAAAATTAGCAAACCAAGCTGTGGTTCCAAGAGAACAAAAACAAGTGTTGTTCGTGTGTTGGCTTGTTTTTTGTCATAGCCATCCTCGTGGACGTGAGGTGGCATCTCACTGAGGTTTGATTGGCATTTCCCTGATGCTTAGTGATGTTTAGGATTGTTTCATGTGCTGATGGGTCATTTGTATAGAAGATACGGGTTTTTGAATTGTCAGCAGATGGGTGCTAAAGTCACGGGTGATTTCGCTGCTGCTTTCCCATCCAGTATTCATCTTCTCCTTTCTTATTTATGCTCCCAGTTTTATTCAGGTTTGCTTGTGCCCAGCTAGGTCACTCACTTCCCATGACATTCTGGTAGCCAGGAGGGGACATGGGACCTTGCTCTGAAACAGGAGTGCTGGGGGGGGGGGGGGGGGCGGTCTCCTGAGAAAGCTTTTATAAAATGCAACAGACTTAGTTGGCATCCCCCTTTTGGCTTGGCTTTGGCCCCCTTCCTCCTGCCTGGGGGAATGCAGACGTGATGCCTGAAGATGTGGCAGCCTTCTTGCACCCTGGGGAAAAGAGCCGCGCACTAATGCTGGCAAGGCAGGCTTTTCAAACGAGCCCAGTCAACCTCGGACTGACAGCCTGGCCCCAAACTCTGTTACATAAGACGAGCCTCCTGCTTAGATCAGCCACCATCTGTGGGTATCAGTTACATGCAGCCTAATTGACTTATCCTCGGAGTGGGTCTGCTCAGGTGGGTGTTCAGACAAAAGAACAAAAAGGAGTCCAGCCCTGGGAAATGCTGAGAGAACAGAGGGCAGAGGAGCCATTCAGGCAGGGATGGACTAGGAATGACCAAAGGGAGGGGAACATGAAGGTGTGATAGCAAATGAATGAAGGACAGACAGACAGCATTCAAGAGAGAATGTCAATGCACCGGAAGCTGAAGAATCATCCAGTAAGGGGATGCAACCCCATAGAAACTCCACTTCTTTCACATGACCCGTTTCACCTTTCTGTCTGATCGCTTAGGACATCAGATTCCAGTCAGGGTCAAACTCTCTTAAGAATAAAGCCTCAGGTCTGTTGACTGCAGAGACAGAGTTTGGGTCAAGCTAAAGATAACCCCTGGACTTTGTGTTTCAGCTCCAGGCCCGTGAAAGCTGACCAGCTCTACGGATCACACGCTCATGAACCCAGCAGAACAATGCCACGCTGACTTCAGGACCCGATACAGTGATTCTACTCCTTACCCTGGCCCCCACCAATCAGTACAGCCCATGACCCCAACTCCTTTAGCCACCATAATTAATGATTTTTCCCCTGGAAGTCATTGGGGGAGCCAGATATTTGAGTACCACAAGCTTACCTGTGATTCTGGCTCTGCCTCATTTCCTCAACTAATTAACCCCGGCTTTCTCGGCTACAAAGTCCTGTTGGTGTTTGATTGGGCTTTGATGCACGCAGACAAATACACCCCTTTATTCCCATAACAGGAAGCTCTGGGAAGCATGAATTCAACAAAACTGAGGCCACAGGTCTCAGGGCGGTGTTGGGGAAGAGCCACATTGCCTGGGCTGAGCGGTGAATAGGCCGGAGGAAGGCGGGAGCATGAGGAAGGGGCGGAGACTCACCACTAACAAGGAGAGTGGAACCCTAAAGGTGAGAAACACTTGAAATGCCGATGGTTGGGACCAGAAGAGAGGAAGAGGTTGACAATTTAGAAGAGAGGACATCGATATAGTCTGTTTCCCAGCACCCCCTACAGTTAGATTTAGTCACATGACTTATTTGAGCCAAAGCTGTATCAGCAAAAGTTAGGTTTGAAATTTCCAGATTATTTCCTGAAATGCACTTGCTATGGACACATTCTCTCCCTTCCTGCTGGGAAATGTATGGCAGTTACTTTGGACCTAGAGAGAGATGCCATCTACAGAGGCTGACAGAACCAGCTCACCGGCCTGGGTTCCTGGGTGACCTTGTAGAGTAGAGCCCTCTACCTGTCCAAACTGCCCACCTTCCTTTGGGCCAGGATGGAAGGGAGCAAAAACTCTCCTGTTGACAAAAGAATGTCCAGCCTAAGAAAAAAGCCTTACAAGGGTTTATTTGAGCCAAACTGACAGTTTCTGGGAAGGAAAATCTCAACGGATTGAAACATTGCTCCGGAGAAAGGCAGATTTGCACCTTGTTTTATATTTCAGAATCAAAGGAGGAGATGTAGAAGGGTTACATGAAATTCATTGGTGGTGGGTTAGGGAGGCAGGAGAGAGCAAAGCGGGAAACCTCTGAGACTGGAAGACTCCTGTGTGTACAGGACAGTTGCCATTTAGAGCATGAAGGGGCGGCAAGGTAACAATGAGGTCTCCTGCCCTGGTGCAGGCGGCTGTGCCTTCCAGGGGGCTGGGAAAATATCACTCTGGCGTTTCAAAGGTATGTTATCTTAGATGCATAAAGGCAATAGACAATTTCAAAGTTAAAGCTTGGCCTAAAACAGGACTACCCAGGCCAGGGCAGTCTCGTGCTGACGGGACACAGAGGTCGGAGCCAGGACCGCACATGACTGGCTCGTACAGGACCGCACACTGAGCGAGGCCCCAGAGAGCTGAGGCGCGGGGCAGGGGAGGTCCCGCACGGCACCGGCTGTGAAGTTAACCGAATGTGGCTCTATCCCAGCAGGTAACTGCTGAGAATCACGGGCACTACTCAAACAATGGCAAGCCACTCAGGCATCTCGGGGAGCAAGGCTGAGGCACGGTGGACCCATTTGTACCTACAGTGGGGTGTGGCTGGTGCTCCGGGCCCCCATCTCCTAGCCCCGATCTTTTCAGATGAGCTCTCCACCAGATCTCAAGTAAGCTGCTCCCTCCAAACCCAATGACGAGCTGGTCACCCTAGGCCATTCTCCACCAGAGCTGTTGTTCATGGAGCGAGAAGCAGACGTGAAGTGGGACCTAGAGTTCCAAAGCTACCTCAACACCCAGGAATTCAGCCTTGTTTTGAATAACCAGATTTAACTTCCAAATCAAAAAAATTAAATAAATAAATAAATTCTCACCTTGGGCCCTCATTTTAGCTACAGCCAGAGACAAAGGTGCCCTGGCCACCCCCCAGCCTGGACCCTAAGGCAGACAACACACCTTTGGACACAAACATTCATTCCTGGTCCTCTCTCTGCTGTGGACTGAGAAATGTCCCAGCCCCGCTGACCTCAGCTGTATTACTTGTGCCAAAAAGGGGTAGGAGCCAAAAAAGAGAAGAGGCATGAGAGAACAAAGTTTAAGGAAAAAGATATTTACAGATAGATTCACCTTCTCGCTTGCAACACCAGAGCTATGAAGCCTGGAAAGTTGCAATTTGCAATCAAATGTCAGACATGCAGAATCCTGGCTGAGGAGCATAATTGTGTCAACTTCCTGAATTGTATTCTCAAAAACAGCCTGGTGGCGCTCTCAAACGGCGGGCAGGAGATGGGCTTTAGCCACCAAAAAATAGGAAAGAGAGAGCATGAGGCTTTGCACAACTGTAGGAGGGCTTTCCGTGTTGTGCAAGCCCAGCACCTGATTCAGCGCCTTAGGGGGGTCATCCATCAGCCAGGAACCCATTTCTCGGCTGCTCCTCCTTACACAAGAAGCCAGGACTCCAGGGCCCGGCTCCCCCAGGCTACAGCCCATTTCCTGGATCCAGCTAAGGAGGCAGAAAGAGGCCACCAAAATCTAAAGGAAACTCGATTTTCAGTGTAAATTGCCCTGCAGGCGCCTTGACCCCAGGTGGAAGGCAGGCGGCCGCATCTTGCAGGTGAACGTTTACCTCTGTGTTCAGAGGACTCCTGAGAATTTCCTGAGCCAGTGGGGGAGGCAGCTGGTTCAAAGAGCAGCCGTGCTTGCCCGGTCGCTGTGACATATTGTGGCCCCAGAGAAATACAGTTTGGTCCTTGCATCACCGCCCCTTTGGTGTCTCCAGGCGCCCCCTTGTGGTCACTACGCGCCATTGCGGCTTCCGTCGGGGCACCGCTCCCCGTTATCCCAGCCACACTCGGGGGTGCGGGAGGCAAAAGGCTGTGAGCCCCTCTGTCACCTGTCCTTCCAAAGGCAGACTCTTCCGCCCGGCCGGTTGCGCCTGAGGGCCCCAGGAACAGGTGGAGGAGGCGGCCAGGTGGGAGAGGCTGCGGGGGACTTCGGTCCCTCCCCTCCAGAACCCAAGTTCCAGGACGGCCAGTGCCCCAGCGCCTAGAAAGGTGCCCGAGGCACGGAGGCTGCTCACCGCGGGTTTCGGGGGGAGAGGGCGGGGGCCGAGGGGCCGCAGAGCAGGGGCGGCGAGAAGGGCTCACAGGCCGCCCGCCCGGTGCCCCGGGTCTGCAGCGCGACGCGCTCCCCAGGGTGGCTCTTAGGTCCCGCTCTGCACGCGGCTCGGTACAGACCACCCCACCCCACCCCACCCCACCCCACCCCGCCCCCCAGCCTCCCGGGGCAGTCACGCCCCGCAGAGGAAAAGGGAAAGAAACGGTGAAGGCCCTGCCCCGTGGCCGCCGTGCCTCTCCCGACTCCCTGGGGACTCCGCCCGTTTGGACTCAGACAGGCCGGGGCGGCACTGCCCCCTGGTGGCCGCTTCGCGTCACAGCAGGTGTTTTAATCCCGGACGCCCCTCAGTTTTCCCCAAGAGATTTTTATTCTGCTGACAAACAACTTGGCTGCTCTGTCCACTGAGTGAGCCGTTACTTCCTCCCGGTCATCCCACCTTGGGGTGGGTGCAAGGGGGTCACAATAACAACACAAAATGTCACTTTCATGGTTCAGTCCCACCTGCAGAATTGTGGGAACTGTGAACTCCCACAAGTTCCAACCAATTAATTCAACATATCCCAGGGAGCCTGGGCCAACTCTGTGACAGTCACCATTGTCTCTTGCTAAGGTGACCCCTTCTCGGCCCTTTGCTCTCCCTCTTTCCCCAGGACTCTCGGTTCTGAGCTGCAGCATGGCCCCCGTCTGAGCCCTGGTGAATGAGGCTCCGCTCCTCTGACCCCATGAGCTCTGCCTCACTCAGAGCTGGCCCTTGCCTCTGACCATAACCACTTCTTAGAGCAAGTGGGTGCTGCCTTCAGACGCCTTCCTTCCTTAGGGCCCCGGTGCAAACAGCTGCTGAATCACTCCACTGCCTTCCCCAAGGTTCTCGAATTACACTCTCAAAACTAAAACCCCTGTTTGCAAGGTGCCACTTTTAACATTTTTTTATTTTTATTTTTTAATTATTTAATTTGATTTTTTTGTTATTATTCAAGGAATTTTTTTACTTTATGTTTATTGTTGACATTATAGATGTCCCCATGCCCCCCACCCTTTGCTCACCTCCACCCAGCCCCCGCCCTCCCCTTCCCTATGGCCATCGCCACACTCTTGTGTTTCTATGGGTTATGCAGATTTGTTCTTTGGCTAATGTCTTCACCTTCTTTCATTCAGTCTCCCACACCCCCTTCCCCTCTGACAGCTGTCAGTCTGTCCCATGTATCCATGAGTCTGTCTCCACTTTGTTAGTTCATTTTGTTTATTAGATTCCACATATAAGTGAAATCATATGGCATTTATCTTTCTTCACTTAGCATAATACTCTCCAGGCCCACCCATGCTGTCACAAAAAGTAAGATTTCCTTCCTTTTTTACAGCTGCGTAGTATTCCATGGTGTAAATGTGCCGCGGCTGTTTTATCCACTCATCTACTGATGGGCACTTGGGCTGCTTCCAGATCTTGGCTATTGTAAATAACATTACAATGAACATAGGGGTGCATGTATTCTTTCAAATTAATGTTTTTGGTTTCTTCAGATATATTCTCAGAAGTGGAATCGCTGGATCATGAGGCAGTTCCATTTTTAATTTTTTTGAGGAACCTCCATACTGTTTCCACAGTGGCTGCACCAACTGCATTCCCACCAGCAGTGCACGAGGTTCCCTTTCTCCACACCCTCGCCAGCACTTGCTTGATTTACTGATGGAGCCGTTCTGGCAGGTGTGAGGTGTTATCTCTTCGTGGTTTTAATTTGCATCTCTCTGATGATTAGTGATGATGAGCATCCTTTCATGTCTGTTGGCCATCTAGCATTTTATTTTTTTATTTTTTTATTTTCTAAAGAGGATGGTTTCTTTTTTTTTTTTTTTAATATCTTTATTGATTTCAGAGAGAGGAAGGGTTAGGGAGAGAGAGAGAAACATCAATGACGAGAGAGTCATTGATCGGCTGCAGCCCGCAACCCGGGCATGTGCCCTGACCGGGAATCGAACCCCGATCTCCTGGATCCTAGGTCGACGCTTAACCACTGAGCCATGCCCAGCCGGGCGCCATCTAGCATTTTAAACAAACAGTTCCCTCAAATATCTCCCAGATATTGAAATTTTTAATTGGTTATAAAAAAAATTTTAAAAAGCAGAGAATGAAGACATCTGGATCCCAGCCCTAGCGGTCACCATCCAGCTTGACCCGGAGGTCTTGTTGTACCTGTTAAAATAGGAAGCGATGAGTAGAGAAGCCTGGAAGGGTGGGACCTGCGGTGTTCATGGAGGAGAGGGGAGCAGGGGGTCTGGGAGGAAACGAAACTTGAAAAGGAGACAGTGGAGCAGAGGGTGAAGGAGTGGACATCATGGCATGTCACAGCCTCACCCGCTCCAGGAACTGAGCCCTGTAGTATCTCAAGCATCTGCAACTTTGAGGTGACCAGAGAAGAGCTGACGGAAGCCCAACCCGGACCTGGCAGAAGACATGGATTTGTTCCCAAAACACAGAGCAAAACTCCTGAGGACTTTCAGAAATGCCTATGGCATTCTGGGTGGTGGCAGACACCAAGGTACTGGAGTTGTGAGGGGCCCTGAAGTTGGGGTAATGGAGCCAGTGGATGAACCGCAGATTGACTGCTCCTGGAGATACCTGGGGACGTAATACAGGTTAGCCTGGATCACTGGAGTCCTGGTCCCCTGGTGCCATGCATACGCGCATCACACACTTTCGGCTCCTTGGAACAGAACCAGTTTGTTCACTGGGGAAACCCTGGAAGGGCATCAGCAGAGAAGTCTGCTCACAGCTGATACGGACCCTCAGTGCTCCCTTTGGAGACCGCAGAGGGCAGAGAGGAGACAACTGCAGAGACTCCCCAGAGACTGCTCCGAGCCTCTGGGCAGGTCTAGAGGTGTGTCCACATATCCAGAAGAGAGGAACTGCAGAGAGCTCTACCCAAGCTTGTGACATTCCCAATCACTCCACGTTCCTAGGAAAAGGAGTCCTAAAAGCACTCCTTCAGTCAGTTCCTTAATGTGCCAGGACCTGGGACCCTCTGGAGACATGGGCATGGGAGCTGGATCCAGCGATTCCTCGGGCTAGATCTACCCGCTTTCCCAGTTTACATGATCCAGTAAGTCCCCTTTAGTGCGTCAGTTGAAGAGAGCAGGGTTTTCCATTACTCATACCCACACGCGTCCTCTTACAGTACAGGAGCTTGTTAAGACTTCACAGATGACTGAATGCAGGCTAAGAGGAGGGCGACGTCTCAGCCACCGCAGTGTGAAGTGTGGTGACTGGGAGGGCTCTTGAGAGAGACCGAGAAGTCGGGTCGGTGGAGTTGGAGTTAAGTAGGCATGTGAACTGAGCTAAAATGGCACCCCACGTCTGAACGCTCCGTGTCGCCTGGCCCAGCAGACTTCAGGTCTGGGAAAAGCCTGTTTTACGTTTCCATACTGCAGGTTAATCTCGCTTCCCATCACTAAACACCCCTCAGCCTTGCACTTCAAGATATCAGTACTTAACACTTAATTTTGAAGTGCACTGGGTGCCTGAAAACAACCACACACAGTAATAAAATTCTACCCAAGTCCAACTGGCAGAACTAGCTACACACAAAGAGAAGAGGCCCTTGTGGATTGAGGATTATTAAATATGAAGTATGTTTGTCAGGAAAAACCTTTGTTTATATAAACAGGAGAAGCGCCGCCATGGTAACCCTGCTTGGTTTGCTCTGCAGTCCAGAAAGGCCTCCCAGCCAAATTCCCGCCTCCGTTTTCACTGCTAGCCTACATTTTTTTAAAAAAGATCTCCAGCCAAAATTCCATGATCTGCCCGCTTGGTTTCCAGGCTCAGAAATTGTCATTTTAAAAGTGCTGGGGAACTAGCTGAAGCCACTGCCAAAGGTTCTAAATGAAAGCTCATTTCTCTCACATACACACTCATACACAAAGATGCAGTTTGTTTGCCAACTACAGTATGGTTTCCTTTTTTATGTAACCCAAGTTTCCTTGGGCCCCACAAGCCTGCAGGCCAATGAGATCACATTAACATATGACCAGCAGTAACCCGTATTTCATCTGGGTCCTCCCACCTGTTCACAGAGGCCTTTGGCCTCCTAGGAAGTGCTCCTGAGCAGTGCAGGGGGTGTACTTAGATGTGCCCCTGAATAAGTCCTATCTCTGCAGCAGTGGACACAGGTCCCCCCAAAATCCCTGCAGAAGTCAGGGCACCTGGTGGGGTGGTGAAGCTCAGAACCCCTCGCCTCCCTTTGCATCTCAATAAAACATGTACCAAAACAGGCTGCTGTGCCCCATCTTATCTTATTGACATTTTTAGTGAAAGTTCCCCTGCCATCCGAAGAAACCAGCCACCTACCCAAGGGCTGGTCCAAGTGGTGGCACCAGGCTCTCCTCAGGATCACCATCCCCTGCAGGAGTTAAGGTCAGAGTCATCCTGTTAATCAGCAAGAGGCTGCTCATGCTCTCATCCAAGTAGGCTTCTGGGGACCCCAGCCATCTCCAAACACATCTGGCTCCACTAATACCTAAGGGGGATCCCTGACCCATCCGTAGCAGCAGGGAAGCTGCCCTCTGGCCTGAAGCAGATGACCTGGGCCCAAGCACAGGGGCAGGGAACTTCTCTACTCCAAGAGAAAAGTCAATTGACATCAGATTATTTTCCTACAGCTTCTCCCACTTCTTACCATTTGCCACACTGCAGTCCACATTCCAATTTTCAAAAGGACAGGAGCATTCATAATATTTTTAAAAAGAAGAAAACTTAACTGCAGTTGAGAACTTTATTTCCAAGTGTATAAAGCATGAGATTCATGGCTGAGCGTGAAGTATGGTCTTTACCTGGAGTGTTCTTGATACACCAGGGAAACCAGACCTGCAGAGATACAGTGCAATTGCAACAAATTAAGTTCAAGTTAAGTTTGATCAAATTTTGGATTTTTCTTTCTCTCTCTCTCTTTTTAAACTTGGCTTGCTATAGTTTTATTTTTTTAAGTTTTTTAAATTCTTAATTTAATAGAGAATAAAGAATACCTTCTATCTCATTCACCTACTTCTCATTCACCATTTCTGACTCATCCATCCTTCAGTGACCTTAGGGCTTTCCAAAAGTTGCCTCTTTAAAAAACATCTTTATGATGATCATCACTTAGGAAATTCCAAGGGTTTGAGGAGCTCTGTGCCAGAAACTGGACAAAACCCAAATCTATAATTATTATAAAAGGTACTTTTGCTTTTATTTCATTCAGATTTGGATCTATAGGGTGCACCCTCCCATAACGTGGTCTATACAATAGACTTAAGTAGGTCGGCCCATAAATATAAAGGATAAATGATTACTGAACATTGTAATGAACATTCTCCCCATCTGGGAGAGAGAAAGCCAGGGCTCACACACAGTCTTGCTTGAGGTTGTACAATAAACCCAATGAGGCTATGATATCTAAAGATGCTGTTTCTCAAAATGTGGGCCTCTATCATCCATATCCAGACCATTGTCGGTGGTTAATAAATGCAAATTACTGGGCTGCTACTCCACCCACTGAATCATAGCCTCTGCCATTGACCAGAGAATCTGTACTTTTTAACACGCACATTGAAATTTGAGAGCTACTTCCCCAAGGCCTAAAAGGAGACAGGTCTCTAAGAAAGACATGGTAGTCTGGTTTTGTAAAATTCTGGTCTGCTGGGAACAGTGATGACCAAGATACCAATCTGGTCCTTTAGGAGCTAGAGTTGTACAAACTTAAGCCACAAATTCACATCACCTAATGACACAAAATCTCAAACCATGAATGTAGAAAGCATCTCTGAACCGGTAGAGCTTTACGCACCTCACAGAAATAAATTCAAATTCTCTGAAGGAAGCCACCTCCAACCTAGGCCTCAAAGAATCCCAAAAGTAATTCTCCAAGAAACAGCCAAAATGAACAAAGCATACAAGGAAACAAGGCACCAGGTGTGATTGTAGACAGAACCAGCAGACAAAATAGATATTGGAAATATCAGACATACACCCCAAAATAACTCAATATCAAGTTCAAAGAAGTAAAAGACAAGGCCGAAAATAGCTTCAAGGAAGAGAAAACAGTGGCCAAGATTGAGAAATAACCAAAAAGAACTTCCAAGCAAAAACAAAACATATATAATTGAAATTAAAAGTCAGTGCAAAAGAACTTTGAGGAGATGGAAATGTTCTACAACTGGATTGTGGTGATTACTGCACAACTCTATAAATTCACTAAAATGTATTTAACTGTACAGTGAAAATGGATAAAGCTTATGGCACATACAGTATTCCTCAATAGTTACTGTTTTTAAAACCCCCAAAGAACTGTTTTAACAACAAATTAGACACAGCTAATAGTAGACTAGTGAACTGAAGTTAGATTAGAAGAAATTATCAGGAATGATTCACGGAAAGATAAAAAGATGGAAAATACACATGGGAGCTAAAAGGCATGGAGGATGGGGTGAGATGGTCTACCATATGCCTAATCAGGGTATCAGGAGAGGAGCGACTACATGGGAAAGTGACAACATTCAAAGAGTTACTAAATGAGAACTTTGCAATGCAAAATCCATAAAGTCAAGTTCCATGAATCCTAAGTAGGATAAATAAAAAGAAATCCACATTCAGAAACAACAGAGCAAAGCTGCAGACCACACACCAAAACCAAGGAGGGAATCCTAAAAAGCACCACAGAGAAATAACACTACTGTAAGAGCAATAGTCTGACATCTCAAACAGCCACAGTGGAAGCCAGAATATGATATGCTGAAAGAATATAACTGCCAACCTAGAATTCTATATTCAGCAAAATAAAAACATATTCAGACAATTAAAATCAGAAAGAGTTTGCCTCCAGCAGCCTAAACATCAAAGGAATTCCAAAGGAAGCAATCCCAGACACAAGGCATGATATGTAATCAAGACAAATGAGAATAAATTTAAGTGAACATTGTATAAAACAATAATCTCTTATAAAATATCATTAAAATGTTAATAATAACACAAGATTACATAAGACTTTTATATCAAGGGGGATGGTGATTGAGGAAGAAATGGATAAATCTGTGAAACTTATCTCCTCTATTGGGAAGAGGGTGTTACATCTTCACTTCAACAGGGATAGTTGCTGTGTGTCAGCCAGAATCATGATATTCTTTTTGTTCTGCTTTGGAAATTTAAATACGGATACAAGGGTCAGTATAGATGCCGTATATTCCCAAAGGGTGGACTGTGCTGAGCAATGTCTGTTGAATATTCTGTACTCTCCACACCCTTCTGAGTTCTCCCTTCTACTGGGCACTTACCCACAGAGATCCAAATAGAGTTCACCAAAGAGAGCCGTTTTGTACACAATTTGAAAAGAGACATAAAAATAAGTATTCGCCAGGGGTAAGAGCAGCTACTGTGGGATCTGCCAGTAGCTTCCAGGCATCTTTGGCAAGCACCCTCCCAGGTGCTACCGGCAGCTGAGATCCCCAACAGTAGCGCCCTGCAGTTCCTGCAGAGAGATTTCAGTGGCCTCGCTGACCCACTTCCCCAGGCCTTCTAACGGCTATGTAGGCCCAGTTCCCCATGTCAAACCCTTTTCTGCTGAAAATGCCAGTAGTCATTCCTGATTTCTTCACCAAACTCTAACTCGCAAATAAAGGCACTGAAAGAAAAAATAGTAAGGGGGAAAAAAGCTACTTGGAGTATAACTTAGGTCAGCAAGTATTTTTTATTAAGATACTACTACGGCAAAGTCATTGTGCTTAGCCACTGAAAATACGTGTTCTCTCAGCAGAGCCCATTTGTCCACAGGTCTTCCTCATGTGAGCTGTGTACCTGAACAGCACAAGGAGTGTGGAAAAACGAGAGTTGACTATCCAAATTTGTTAAGGGATTATCCTTTTTTTAAAAAATGTCTTTATTGATTTCAGAGAGAGGAAGGGAGATGATAGATAGATGATTGATGATAGATAGATAGATAGATAGATAGATAGATAGATAGATAGATGATAGATAGATAGATAGATAGATAGATAGATAGATAGATAGATAGATAGATAATAGATAGGTAGGTAGGTAGGTAGGTAGGTAGGTAGATAGATGATGATAGATGATGATTAGATAGATAGATAGATAGATAGATAGATAGATAGATAGATAGATAGATAGATAGATAGATAGATGATAGATGATAGATAGATAGATAGATAGATAGATAGATAGATGATAGATAGATAGATAGATAGATAGATAGATAGATAGATAGATAGATGATAGATAGATAGATAGATGATAGATGATAGATAGATAGATAGATAGATAGATAGATAGATAGATGATAGATAGATAGATAGATAGATAGATAGATAGATAGATAGATAGATGATAGATAGATAGATAGATAGATAGATAGATAGATAGATAGATAGATAATAGATAGGTAGGTAGGTAGGTAGGTAGGTAGATAGATGATGATAGATGATGATTAGATAGATAGATAGATAGATAGATAGATAGATAGATAGATAGATAGATAGATAGATAGATAGATAGATGATAGATGATAGATAGATAGATAGATAGATAGATAGATAGATAGATAGATAGATAGATAGATAGATAGATAGAAACATCAATCTATGTTGCAGAGAGTCATCGATCGGCTGCCTCCTGCACGCCCCTGACTGGGGATCGAGCCCGCAACCGGGGCATGTGACCAGGAATCGAACTGTGACCTCCTGGATCCTAGGTAGATGCTGAACCGCTGAGCCACACCGGCCGAGCGGGATTATCCATCAAACAATCATCCAAGTTTTGAGGCATCCTATTTGGCATAAGCCAAGCCATGACAGATTCTTTAATTTTAAAAATAATAACATTCAAAAGCAGCCTTATCTTCTGATGGGCTGATTGTCAGCACTCCCAGTGCTGCCCCTGCTCGGTTTTAGCACACTGAGCCAAAAAAACCCTTGAGAGCCATTAACTTTGGAAGGTTACACTTTGGGAAGATCAAGTTGAGGAGACTTTACCTGCAAATCAGCTAGCTTTTCTCTGTTCTGGAGAACTCTAGGCATTGTCCTTCACCCCTGTGTAGGTCACAGGAAGAACCAGGAGTTTGCAAACAAACTTCTACAAATCCGACTCTGCTAAGAAAACAACTCCAAGCACTCAAGTTTCTAACATGTCAGTAAAGTCAATTCTGCATTCTGAGGCCAGAATATTTTCCCACTGCACTTAAAGCATCAAAAAACAAAAACAAAAGACTACATATATGAAGAAGTTTCAAAATTAATTCTCTTTAAAACAACAAAATGCTTTAGGGTCCAAGTTTCTAACCAAGAACATAAGATAGAAATCCTACAAATATCTCCGACAGTTCCTTAGTTTCTACATAGCAGCAGTAAAAGTAAATTTAATAATTGGTTTACATTTTATTTAAAGGATAAATATAAAATTAAAAAAGATAAAATTCAGGGCAAATATGCTCAACATTCAAAACATCTCTACATGTAAATAGGTAAAAACAAACAAAAAAACCCACAAGCCCCATAAATGAAACTGGCTAGATATATTCAAGTCTAACAGAAAAACATGAATTTAATGCAATTTTACCTACCCAGGAACTAAAAACCTTCATTGTCTCAGATGTTTTCCATCCCATTCGGGGCATTATTTAAGACAAAACTTCCTAATGAGTGCATCTCACATTGAACTTGCCATAGCGAAACAGCCACGGCAACACTGAGGACAGCAGTGTCACCTGAAAAGGGCTGTTGGCAGAAACAATCTATAGTGATACAACTAGACCTTTGCAGCTTGGATGTTGAATGACAACCTAAAATTAATGGACATAAGCCTTTGGATTTCACAAATTAAGAATGTAGTAAAGAAACAAGGGATCACTGGCCCTTTAAGTATAATGGATCTAGAATTCTCAATGAGTATTTACTTATATTACACACTTTCGAAAATTCTGGCAATTTTCCTTCTAAGCCCTCACCATATTTATCTCCATTTTAAACATACAAAGCTGAGTGACAGAGACAAAAATTGACCCCTAACGATCCCCAGGACGTGCAGTGTCTGTGAGTTCCATGATGCCCCTTTTTTGGTGGCTCTGGTGTTTGAATTGTTGGATGCTTCTAAATCACTCGTTATATTGCAGAAATTAAAAGCATATGGAAACATGCCAATTGCCTTCATCCTAACAAGTATAAAGTCTTTTTAATTTTATATAAACATATAGACAGGCAAACTGATAAATGAAGGGAAAGGAAATAACTGTAATTCTCTCCATAGAGCATCTCTCCCATCGCTTACAAGCTCCATTTTCGATTCCATATTTTTTAATTACACATCCATACTTCTATTTTAAAACCTCTTGAAATATAAAAAGTATAGCTACATAACAGCATCCTCTATGGGAAAATATATAAGTGAGCCTTGGAATGGGAGTCAATGAATCATGTTAATATGAAATTCACAAATATGTCTTCTCAATCTTGGAAATAATCTCTTGCATACATGCTAACCAAAAAGAGAAAATGAATTTATCTCATTACTTATATATTTCCTAAGAAGAGGTCTAGTTAAATGACCTACAGCTCCAGGATACTTGCTAAGCTAATAAAGTTCCTACATCATTTTTAAAGTGAGGCAAAGCTATTTACCTTTGGATTAATGAAACTTAACAAGGACTTTTTTCACTCATCCAAAAAACATGAAAAAAAATTTTTCCCCTAAATGCCACTCCAATGAAAAGTGGCCTCTTAACTCTTAGGGAAATTGTTTCTTGGTCTTTAATAAGCACACAGCTTACTGATAGTCAATTGAGAAGAATTTAAAGAAAATTATTCACTAAGAGTAAAGCTGAGTTTTATGTAAAAAATGTGGCCTGTGGAGAAAATTATCCCTGCTGGGTTGCAGCTCTAGGCTTTGCTGCAGAGCAACACAGAGTGAAAGAGACGAGAGTCTGGGCTCAATTCTCTGGGCAGGCAAAACAGCACATCTATTCATTCAAACCACCCTGGTATAACTCGGCCTCCTGCAAAACACAGCCAGTGCTGTGAGCACTAAGGACAGAGATTCTAGCTTGCTGTTTATAAAAGGATCCCGTAAAAGGAATCTTTGTTCTATAATTAACAAATTGCCAGATCTACAGAAACTTTAAATTTGGAGTACAGTTGACCCTTGTAACAACATGGGGGTTAGGAGTGCTAATACCCCCCACCCCAGTCAAAAATCCACATATGATTCCCTCCCAAATTTAACTACTAATACCTACTGTTGACCAGAGAAGACTTACTGCTAACATAAAGCTGATTAACACAAGTTTTGTATGTTTTACGTATTATATTCTGTATTATTACAATAAAGGAAACTAGGGAAAAGAAAATGTTATGAAGACAATCATAAGGAAAACACATTTACAGTATCTATTGAAAAAAAATCTGCATATAAATGGACCCATTCAGTTCAAACTCCTGTTGTTCAAAAGTCAATTGTACATGCTATCTTACTACTCACCCACCTTAAATATCAGTTATTGATCACTGTGTACCCTGGAAATGTGCTAGAAGCAGCACATTATTGAAAAATTTTTTTTAACATTTGAGAAAGTACATGCATGCAGTATGACATCATAAGAGCATAGCCTTGTTTAATCCTTTCTAGAACTGAGAAGTTGGAGTGGAGACATGCAGCTTTTGATTATATTAAATACAATGATTTCTTCTCTTTAAAAGCAACAATAATGAATAAACTTTTAACATCAGAAATGTTTACTAAAAACTAAACATTCACTATATTCTTAGTACAATACAATCTTTGACACAATTACAAACATGTATGTATTTCAAATATTGGCAAATTGCTTCAAAATGCAACTCTCAGAAAATTTTGGTAATTTATTCACAGTTCAGGATTAGAATCACTGGACTTATAAGGCATGAGGAAAAAATGACCAATTGCCTCAGTTAACTAAACATTCATTTTAAAGAACAGAAAACTATAAACAAAACAAGAGCAATTCTAAAATGCCCAGCTCTTAAGAAATACAAAGTTTTACTTCAAAAAATTTCAAGCGTAGAACATCTAAAAAGCTAACAGGATCATTTCTATATTCATTCTGAAAACTAGTATAGTAAGAAAGAATTTTCTAAAATGTTCTCACTCGCCATTATTTATGGTAGCTTCCCTAACACTGATATCAGCCTATTATAGACCTAGAAGTTAATATGCTACAACTTTACCATCTTGCTAATTAACTATGATTTTTATTTTAACCCTGGGTATTATTGGCTGGAACCTAATATCAGTCCTATTGGTTGTCATGTCACAGATCTGAAGATGTGTTTAATTAATGAAGCTAAGGAAATACCAATATATTATCAACCTTTAAATATTGTGGGAGAAAACTGATTTAAGGGTTAAAACTTCTAAAGATTCTAGCATGAAAAACAAAGTAAGCAATCTGAAATATGCTTTCATGGATAAAACAGTCTATCTGGTACTCTGGTACAAAAAAAATCTACAAAATATGTGGATATAAGACTACAGTATTTTTCTTTACCTACCATTCCCTTCAATTTCTTTGGCCTTCACAAATTCAAAGAAAACTATTAATTTTTTCAATAAACTTTTCAATGACAATGTGTTTTGTAAAAATTACTTAAGTTGTATCGTTCCTTAGTTAACATTAATGTTTCCCTTTTATCGTTAGAGTATATTCTAACTAAAAAAAAAAAAAAAAAGAGAGAGAAAGAAAAAAAGAACTGACCTCAAAGGACTTCTTAAAATGTTTGTTATGGCCCGGCCGGGCGTGGCTCAGCGGTTGAGCGTCAACCTGGGATCCAGGCGATCGGGGTTTGATTCCCGGTCAGGGCACATGTCCGGGTTGCGGGCTCGATCAATGACTCTCTCATCATTGATGTTTCTCTCTCCCCCTCTCTTTTCCTCTCTCCAAAATCAAAAAAATGTTTGTTAAAGCCCTGGTTTTGCACAGTGGTTAGAGCATCAGCGCATGGATCCAAGGGTCACAGGTTCGATTCCCAGTCTAAGGCACATATGTCGGTTGCAGGCCTAATCCCAGGGCGGGGAGGCAACCGATTGATGTCTCTCCCTTGCATCAGTGCTTCTATCTCCCATGCCCCCTTCACCTCCACTCTCTCTAAAATAATCAATGGAAAAAATATCCTTGGATGAAGATTAAAACTTTAAAAATGTTTGTTAAACTTTTCAGCTGTTTTTCCCTCCCCTGAAGAGTTAATAGAACATAAGTGTCAAAGGTACATTGCCAAGAAACTAAAAAAAAGGTTCCTTTCCTCCCATCTGCACAATTGATTCAGGCCAAGGGACCTGTATTAAAAAGAAGACGATACCATCTCAGAAACAATTTTCTAAAAAAACTGAAGAAAATCTGTATTAGCTCTCTTCCCCAACAGCCCCCTGGGCACATCACCTTGTGCCAGTTCCCTCTGAGTAGTACCGGTGCTTGTTTTTCCCCTTTGCATGTAATGAGCACTATTTCTTAGAGTACAGCAGAGACGGGGTCTATAGCCTGTGATAATAGCTTATCACACCTCCTATGAACATGACACACCCGAAAACTTGGACCATGGTTGAATTGAACAAATCCACTCGCATTTAACAACCCACTCTCTCACCCCATCCCCTTCAACAACCCCAGTCTTCACTGGTGATGAGTCTACCTGCAGACAAACGGGCTTTGCTTTAAACAAGACGCACTTTTCAGCTCCTAGGGCAGTGACTTGCCCATAATAGGTTGTCAGCACAGTTAGATATAACAAACTAAAATCAGTTAACATTAATTTCTCTCTTATCATGTATTCCTATGGCATAGATGATTAAAGAAAGACCGAAAACTGACTCCCCAGTAACAATCATTTCCTGGGCCCTGTGTTAAACGCTACACGAGCCCAGCCTAAAAACGGCTCATGGCCTGGGATAAGAACTCTACACTGTATGTGAGTGAATGTAAACTTTACATGCACTACAAGAGAGGACATTTTACACAAAGGACTTCTCTTGTAGAATATCTTTCTTGAACATCAGATTTTCTTATCCCGCATTGCATTGGCTTTAAGTGGGCAGGCACACTTACTAGTGGTTTGCCTCACTACAGTGTCCTTTTTGTGTTCATAACTCATAAAACAATTTAAAAATCAGTACATTAAATAGGGTAGGAAACAAGAAGGGAGGGAGGAGAAACCATGTTTGGAAAATATCACCTCTTTTTCCTTACTATTAGCTTCTGATACTTGGTTTAGAACTTACCCTATTTTGAAGTGTGTCTGTTAGGAAGAGGGAGAAGGGGGGGGTGCAGACTGTGACAACTAATGATTAATTTCACATATTAGTTTCACTTAAAATGTTGACTCAAACTTTAGTTCTGTAAGAAATGCTACAGGGCACACCCTTCTAGCTGCTAGATGGGATGCTGCCTGATGCATTAACTGCTTAAATAAAGCCAGTTAGATCTTCAAATTTACTGGTTAAATTTTGCTTTTTAACACTGTGAAGTCTATGTTGGGAATCTCTCAATTTTGGCTCTTTAGACTCAAGAACTTGGAAACTGTGACTGCTCTTTAGAAGATGAATTTGATAGGCTAGATATTAAAATCAAGAAATGCTACAAACCCATACAAATCATGTGTGTAAAATGCTAATATAACAAACATAAGAAATGACACAATATACACATTAAAACTAGCAGGCCTACACAAAATAATCTTAGAAACAATTAAAATAGATAAATATAGCTATAGAAGCTATACATATGATGCAAACAGTAATTCTATTTTTTAAAACCAGCAGGCTTCTAGTCTCCATCAATGAGAGTCTTCCCAAATTATCTCAAAATGTGCCAATTCTTTCTCTAATTACATAAGCAGGATTCTATGCTTCCCTTGCAGCAACAGCTGTCAGAAAATCTTAACCTCATCAAGAAGTTCAAACAGAAAAAGGAAAAGACTAAGCTTAGATAATTATGCTAAATATCTTACCTTCACAATTTTAAAATGAAAACTTTTGAAAGAGAAGGAGTTGATCAAAACATAAACACACTGTGCTATAACCCCGAAGATTTGGCCAAAAAAGCTCCATGAGGGAATTACAACTTTTTGAGTATCAAACTTGTAATCTAAATATTTTAATCTTAATTGTTAAGTTCCATTTCTGACACTAACCAGCTAAAGTCACCTCAATATCATTTTATTTATATCTTCTTCATTCCTAAATAAATTTAAGGGGTAGAACACAAAAAATCCAGAGAGAAAAATACCTAGGTAGTGGTATAGGCAATCCTCGCTTTATTGTGCTTCACTTTATTGTGCTTCACAGATGTCGTGTTTTTTACAAACTGAAGGCAAGGCCCTCCACCAGCAAAAAGATTATGACTCGTTTATTGCAATATTAGCTTTATTATGGTGATCTGGAACCAAACCCGCAATATTCCCAAGGTATGCCTATACTAAATTTGATGTAATCCTTCATTAATTTCAGTGTAAAGCATATCACTTTTTCTAAGCCTAGACCACCATATAGAGTCAAATGATTAGTCAAAAGACTTGCAAATCTTTCAATTGCAAAGAGCTTCCGAATTCGCAGGAAGGTACTAGTTTTATACAAGGAAGTGAAGGGAAGTTAAATTAGCTGCAGGAAATTCTTTGGGACAAAATTGAAGAGAATTTTGAATTTATCAATACAGATTTAATTTGAGACATTTGATAACAACTCTGTGTGGTGATTTCAAAGAAGAAGATAAAATATGTCATTCAGGAGTGATTAAACAAAAACTACAGATACAAGGAAATAAAAAACACTTTTAGGAAACAAAAAAACAGTTGGATATACAACATATATCTATTCCACCTTCAAATTTAAAATCATATTGTCAGTTGTCCAAAGCAGCTCAAATTTAAAGTTTGTGCTATGAAACTGTACAAATATTTTATGTTAAGGGCTGGAGAAAGCCAACGCACTACTACACTATTTAGCTTCCTAAACTACCTTGATAACAAACAACAAATTTAAGACACTAAGGTTAACCTAACTTAAGTAGAAATCCCACCAAGAAAAGTTTTCTGTTTTTAAGTACACAAATTTCAAAGTAAATCATAGCATCTTATCTTTATATATAATTTAGCAAAACCTAATCCAATGTCCAAGTAATTGCCACTGGCTTTAGATCTCCAATAAATGCACTACTCTTTCACTGGTCTGCATGAACAGCTGCATGGTAAAACAAATGCCAATTACTTTTAAAACACACAGTCCTCTCAGATTGAAGTAGAGGGTCCAGAAATCCAACTCCCAGCATCTTTTAAAGAAAATGAGAGCTAAATCTGTTTCTGATGCTGATTTGAATATAGATTCCATTTTTCAAACTCCCCCTCTGGAAAAATAAGAGGTAATTTCACAAAAATCACAAATTGAGTAGAACAATTATAACTGATATATAAATAAGGATTTACTTAAAAAAAAAAAAAAAAAAAAAGCTTAAAGGAGTGATATTTTAAATACAAAAGGTGTCTTGTGTTGCTTAATCGCCCAGAGTTTCAGATGCTTCTTATTCTACTGTTACAGATTTGGCAAGATTTCGGGGGAAATCAACCTGCAAAAAAAAAGAGCAAGATTAAAAAGATTATACAGATGTTGGGGGCCAGGGGGTTCTATAAGCAAATTATTTGTTTGTAAAAATAGAAAACTTGTTCACTAACCATCTTTATTATAGACTACAAAGAATCAGATTAGAAAATATAGTCACAAAATGTATCTTTAAAAGGCTTGATATCAGTTAGGAAAAAGAATTCTAAAGGAGCCAGGTTCAGCACACAAAGAGTTCTAGTGGTTCACTATCGAGGTGGCAGCGCTCTGAGGGGACAGTAAAAGTGTAAGAGCAGGATGTTTTGGTTGTCACAATGACTGGGGGACCAAAAATTTAAAAAGTCCTGCAATGTGTGTGATAGTCCTAAACAAAGAGTTAGGAAACACAGAATAAAAACAAGTAGAGATTCCCCAAAAAGGTAATCTCCAACGGTGGCAATAATCTCCAAGATCCCTTTAAATTCTATGGTAAGAAAATGTTAGGATGTAAGATATAAATTGGGCCATACAAATGTAACAGGTGACAGATATATATCTGATGGATTTCTCAAATGCTATTGTTAAATATTTAGAAGAAATACTATCGGAATATACTCGGCTAAAAAGCCAGCCCAAGATTTCTGCAGTGGTCCGTGACTTCCATCACTTACATCATAGCCTCTCAGCACAGCAAGGTGGAAAGCCAGCAACTGTAAGGGGATCACGCTGAGAATGCCCTGCAAGCAGTCCACTGTGTGGGGGACCTTAATTGTTCTTTTTGTGTTCTTAATGGTCTCGGTATCTTCCTTATCACAAATCACCACTGGACGTCCCTAGGAAAGAAAGCCACACACACAATTACTGGTAAGCAAAGTAAGAGCTGCAGTACTTCACTTGAATGTGCAAATTTTGCACTCAACAATTCACATGTGGCCTAACATAGACTTATTTAAACTCACAATCCTATGTGGTAAGTCAGATTGATCTCACAGTCAAGGAAACGGAAGCTTTGTAGGAGTCAGTCATTTATTTAAACTCACACAACTAAGAAACACCAGGCTCAATACAGATGCTCCTCTACTTATAAACCCCATCATAAATTGAAAATATAAGCCAAAAATGCATTTAATACACCTAACCTACCAAACATCAAAGCTTAACCTAGCCTACCTTTAACATGCTCAGAACACTTATTAACCTACAGTTGAACAAATTCATCTAACACAAAGCCTACTTTAAAACAAAGTATTGAATATCTCACGTAATTTATTATGCATATTATTTTCACACCATCGTAAAGTCGAAAAATCTTGAGTCAAACCATTGTAAGCTAGAGACCATCTGTACTTGAATCTAGGTTTGCCTGCCTTCAAAGCCCAAGTTCATAACAACTACACTGTGAGTAGAGATTATCTTTTGGGATTTATAAATAAAGCCAAATGATATGAAGAAAACTCAGCTAAGCACAGCATCTATAGTTTTAAGGTGAAAATCTAGTTCCTCCTAAAATATACATTTAAGAATATTAAATTAAAAGGGAGCAGCATAAGCTAATTGAAGAGGACAGGATTTGAAGAGCAAGATTTCGGTTTTGGTCTTGATTCTGCCTATTTTGAGATCTATGAGCTGGGTCTTGTCAAAACTCTTGAGAATCTCAAATTCCTCACATGTAAACCTAAACATATTTTTGCAAGCTATCTATTGGGCCCCCGTCTATCACTTTAAATGTCATAAAATTCAAATAAGCTTTAGTGGCCCAACTCTTAGGCCCCCAAGGTGTCCTCACAGCAGCCCAACTTACCTGCCTAGCAATCACCTGCTGAAAAGCATTCTGACACTTGGCATAAGTATTATCTCTCATGATGATCATGATGACAGGCATCAACTTATCCACCAAAGCCAGAGGGCCATGTTTCAATTCACCAGCAAGGATGCCTTCAGAGTGCATGTAAGTGATTTCTTTGATTTTCTAATAAGAAAGAACTAGATTAGTCTTAGTCTTCAGTCCCTTTTTCAAAAACCTATTTCTAAGTAAATATTACACAAAACATTCGATGTCTGAACTTGCTGTCTATCCAAAAGCATTAAAGGACCACCAATCTGTAAATATAGCCAACAGGTTAACAGATCATTGTTTCTGTAACATCAACAAGTGACTGGAAGTTATAAAACTCCACAAGGACTTTTTCAAGATTTTAGATGATCATGAACTATCAATTGTTACACCTCCTCAAGGCAAACAAATCAGAATGCATAAAAACAAAAACACTTGTAAAAGTTTCACCTATTTCATTCAAACTAAAAGTATGATTTTGTGCCAGGTCCACAAGTCAATAGAGTAAAATTGTAAGTGAGAAGACTTACCAGTGCCCCTTCAAGACAAGTAGCATAATGATAGCCACGGCCCATTATCAAAACCGACTTCTGATGATAAAGTTCTGTTGCCAGTTTCTGAATTTCATCATCCATGCTCAGTACTTCCTTAATCAAATCTGTCAAGAAGTAACATTAGTAACATCTATGAAAAAGGACAATGAACAGAACCAATACAAAAACAATAATATATTGGTAGCAACTGACAAAGACCAGTGTTTCTATTCCTTTGTGATATCAGTGAGGGATTTTTAAATACAAAGGTTAGAAAGATTTCTTGATAAAACAGCTACAAGCCACAGCTTCAAGGATAAGAAGAGAATTTCACCCATTACTGACTCCCTTAGACAACAAGAGTGTATGTAGCATGAGAGCATCTTCGTACCAGGCAGCCGCTTCAGTCCAAGCATGATCTCTTTTCGTCTCTCCTGAATGGAGATCCTGTCATCACACATCATAAGGGCAAACATCACAAGGGATACAAACTGACTGGTATAAGCCTGAAATACCAAAAAAAGCAGTTGCATTTTAAGAACTTGGAATTTTTCATTTATAAAATATGTAAACAAATTCCCATTGGTTTTATAAGCATATATTGTCCTGTTTTATTTATTTATTTTTTAATCCTCACCCGAGGATATCTTTACTAATTTTACAGAGAAAAAAAGGGAGGGGGGGAGGAAGGGAGGGAGGGAAGTGAGTAGAGAGAGAATCTGCATATGTGTAATCAAATTAAGTTTTGATATAGGTCAAAAGCAAGGGTTTGAAGGAATCTCCCTGACATACCTGCACAGGTTTGGTTGAATTTTTTTTAAAATTGGTCTTTGATTTTCACCTTAGCCTATTGTCTATTCCTCATTCCCACCTTTTTTTTTTTTAAGTTTCACTAAAATTTTTTTAAAGTTCAACTTTAAAAGTAAATAAAAGTAAGTATAAAAGTAAATAAAAATAAGTCCCCAGCCAGCATGGCTCAGTGGTTAGAGCCTCCGCCTGTGCACTGCAGGGTCGCAAGTTCGATTCCTGGTCAAGGGCAGGTACCTGGATTGCAGGGTCAATCCTCGGCCCCACATGGGATACGTATGGGAGGCAACCAATTGATGTGTCTTCCCGCGTTGATGTTTATCTCTCTCTCTCCACCTCCCTCCCTCCCCTGCACTCTCTCTAAAAAAAGTCATGGAAAAAATATCCTCGGGTGAGGATTAACAAAATAAGTAAATAAAAATAATCCTCAATCTTACTATAGAAATAATTACATTAATAACATGCTATAATAACATTTGTGAATACTGCCTTCTAATCTGTTTTCACTTTTTATATTGTTTAGAAAATTAATTAGTAGGTATAATTTTATAACTTGCTTTTATTCTTAATTAACATAACAAACACTTTCCCAAGACAGAATACTTTCTTTCTTGTTTACTAGTGTGTAATAACCTTTACCAGCCTTTTCCATCTCTTTAGGCCTCAGATGGCCCATCTGTTAAAGGTACACGATACTTATAAGAAAATCATGAGAATTAAATGAGACAAGTATAAATCATTCAACATAATGCCTGACATATAGGCTAAAAACAAACTTTTTATTGATGAAAGCTTGAACTAAAAGACTTAGTTCAAAAAGATTTTCTTTTTAACCCTCACCTGAGGATATTTTTTCCATTGGTTTCAGAGAGAGCGGGGGAGAGAGATAGATAGATAGGCATTGAAGTGAAAGGGACACATCAATTGGTTGCCTCCCGCACGAGCCCTGACTAGGGATAGAATTTGCAACCAAGGTATGAGCCCCTGGCTGGAACTGAACCCAGGAACCTTTAGTATGAGGGTCGATGCTTCAACCACTGAGCCAAACCAGCTAGGGCTAGTTCAAAAAAAGATTTTTCCTATAAACTTGTAAATATTTTAAAACTTGCTGTCAAGACTATTTTTATTCCCATTAGCTGTATGTGAATGTAGGATATGACTTTTGTCACATTCTTTATAATATTAAGAATTATCCTTTTGACAAATTTTTACCATTGACTGATGGACAATGGACTCTTACTACTACTTTACCATATATATCTTGAATCTAAAATATTAAGATTTTTATTCATGTTTGTTAGCCATTTATGTTTTCTCTTTTAAGCATTGACTTCAATGTTCACTTATTTTTAACTTAGGCTTTTTTTTTTTTTAAGTTGGTCATAAGAAGGTTTTTACTGTTATGTTTCAAATACTTGTTCCCAGTTTGGTTTAACCTTTTATAATGATGTTTACTGACACAGAAGTTTTATTTTAACTTTTCTGTAATAACTTTTAAATTTAGACAGTCCTTCCATCCTAACATCAGTTAAGTATTTTAAATTTTCTTAATTCTGTTGTTTTCATTGTCCCATTTTATTTGACTTTTTCTTTACATTTTCCTTTTTAGCCCATCTGAAATTTATTTTAGTATAAGGTGTTAACTTATATTTTTCTATTTTTGTAAATACCCAATTTTCCCTCCATTTCAATTTCACCCCACGCTTTTTCTACTAGTTTGTGACATTTCTTTGGTATACTAGCGTTATGTTGCAGGACTATTGATTCTGTCCCACAGATCTGTCATTTTTTTACAAAACAATCTTCCCATCCAGAAATATGGTATTCCATCAATTTGTGTTAGGAATTTAAAAGTTCATAAATTTATATAGTTATCTATATTCAACAAATATTTATGGAGCACCTTACACATTTCTTGGTAAAATTATTTTAAGGTAATTGTTATAGCTATTGAAAAAAGAATCCCCCTCCAAACTCACACATCCATATCTTTTCTAAGGAGCTACTATCAGTTTATAGAGAAAATATTTTTGTGTATGTTTTATATAAAACACTAGGAAGTCTCCTACTTCATATTCTTGAGCTCTACAGGGACCCAATCATATTAACTGCAACTAAGGAGAATTTTGTTTCCTCCATTCCCATTATTTTCCTATTAAACTGGATAGAACTCCTAGAACAAGGATAGCAAGTATGTTTCACAGAGAGGCAATCCTAACTCATTGCAGTCACAGTGAAACATCATGTTGAAAAAGATCCTAAGGCCATCTTTTTTACTTCACAGTAATACAGATAAAATCCTAGGAAGATTCCAGAAGAACAGCTAAGGCCCTCTAAGATGAAGGTCCTGAAGCTTTCTGTTTTGCAGTGCATTCATTTTTCTCTGTTATTTGACTCCGTTGCTTTATTGAGTTTCCTTTTTCTTAGCTTTTGAATTAAATGCTTAATTCATTTTTTTAAAGTACTTAATGCTATGAATTTATCTCTATCAATTTGGCCACACACTCTAAATTTTTACCCATATAGTTCATTGTCATTATTTTTGCTAAGCCTTTTTTAATAGTAGTTCTGATATCATTTTTAACTCAACAGTTATTTAGAGGAACGTTTTTGTTTCAGGTATTTGAGGTTTTTACTCACACATTTATTATTAAATCACTAGGATTGCTGTGGTGTGGTCAGCTATAATGTCTAACTTAAACTTTAAGAAGTTTATTTTTGGTGTTTTTGTATGTGTGTAGATTATATGCTGACTCTCTGTTACTCCTCTCTGGATAAGGAATCACTTCATTAGTGAATATTTTCTTGTCATAATGTGGATAATGAGCCTCCTGTATAACAAAATCAGTCCACTAATGCTCCTTACCTTCCCAATAATTAAGTGAGACTCCCTATTTCCTCTTACTGGATCTCCCAGCTATCAGCTGCTCAGATACTCCTCCAAAGACAGCTACGTGTCCCTGAGCTCCTATGAGTTCCACAGGCACACTGGCATTTTTCACCCATAGCACTGAAGTGGATTTACGTTAGTTCTTTGCCTCCAGTCTAACGAGCACATCTGTATTCTAAATTCCAGTCCCTCCCAGTCTACCTCTTCCTACTGAAGTCTACTTTTCAATAAACCAATTAGTCGCAAAATATACTATCAGGACAGAAGGAGAGACCCAGTGTCCTGGACGCCTGGGACACCTAAACTGTTTCCTATCCAAACTGATCAGATAATGAGTATTCCAGTTTCTCTATACCATAACTAAAAATGTTATTCTAGAGAGTAATGTTTCTTTGCTTGGACTTGAAACATCTCAACACTGGTTTTCAAGTACAAATATTAAACAGAATAACTTTAATGCACACATTTTTCTATTGCATTCCTATCACAGTTTAATTTCAATTTCCTGTTTTTCATTTCCTCAATAAATACCAGGAAACCAATCAGGAGGAAAATAAGTTATACCTCACATTTTTAATTTACTAAGGTTTGAAAGAATTCACCAAGAAAACGCTGACTCTGAATTTTTAAACTTGTTTTTACTTTTTATTCAGCCAAAAATAAAGCTATAGTGGTTTACTTTTTAAAATCATCAAAAGTGAGTACTGTGGTGAAATTCTAAACACCTGCAATAACATACAAAAACTGCTGAATCTGTACATTTATACCCATCCGTTCCTACAGATATATCAAATTGCCTATAGTCTGATATTATGAGAAAGTTAGTAATATCTCTCTAACCCTGAGAGTTTTTCAGGCAAAGTTGGGAATTCATAATCAAGATTACAGGATTCTTGTGCTAGCTCCATCACGGGGCCCAGAGATCAGGATCAGTGATGAGCTTCTTTGATCACCCATTAACATATTTGCAATTCAGAAATGGTCTATGACTAAACATCCCAAAACTTTTCAAGACTGTCTATGACTGCTGAAGAAAACAAAATTAGTTTAGAATCCAAGAAAAATTAAAGTAAGACTAAATTATCATTCTTACTAAAATTTTTAAGTGAGTCAATTTTTAAAGAAATTAAAGTATGTATAGTGGAACCTTGGTTCCCGAAGTTAATTTGTTTCAGAAGGCTGTTCAAGAGGTGATTTGTTCAAAAAAACAAATCATTTTTTCCCATTAGAAATGTTAATTGCGCCCGGCCAGGAGTGGCTCAGCGGTTGAGCGTCGACCTAGGATCCAGGCAATCGGGGTTCAGTGCCCAGTCAGGGCACATGCCCGGGTTGCGGGCTCGATCAATGACTCTCATCATTGACGTTTCTCTCTCTCTCTTCCTCTCCTTTCCTTTCCTCTCTCTGAAATCAATAAAGATATACTTAAAAAAAAAATGTTAATTGGATTCGTTCCAGACCCCCAAATAATTCCATTAGACAGTATATGTGTAATGTACTGTTTAATCTATAAACAAACACTTCTTAAATTTATCAAACCACCCCCTACTAGCCTTAAATGAATCACTTTCAGCCCTGGTTCCAGGGGTGTCTTTCAGGAAATCAGCATGCAGCATCTTTGCTTTTTCACATATTGCCTTCAAAATGCTGTCACCAGCTATTTTTTGTTTATCCAAATCACTAACAGTTTTTCTACCTCTTCATTTGCCTGTGATCATTGTCTTTCACACCCTTAGCAACAGTAGCACTCTTGATGGCCTCTTTATGTTTTAAAATTGTGCTAATCATTCATTTCTCCAGCAACAAAAGCAAAAAAGCCCACAAAAATATTCACAGCACAATTTCCTGAGATGTTAACAATGCGAAGTTTAGCGGTAAACTGACTCATGCTGGCGCATTCTCTCCTTTGTGGCACGAGAGATGCTTTTTGTGCTGCTGATGTATCAACATGAAAGGGTTGTTCAACAACTGAGGCATTTTTCCATGAACAACTTGGTTGACAATCAAATTGTTCGAGATGGGAGATGTTTGAGAACTGAGGTTTTATTGTACTATAAAAAGATACTTATTTCTTATGCAAAATGTAACCACTGGGGAAAACTGGGTGAAGAGTACATGGAGTTCTCTGTATTACCTTTACAACTTCCTATAAAGCTGGTGATTTCAAAATAAAGTTTTTTTTTAAAAAAGAACTTACAAAAAAAGAACCACTGATGCAAACATGAGTAAATCTCAAAAACCTCATGTTAAATGGAAGAAGCCAGACACAAAAGACATGTATTATGTAATTCCCTTTATAAGAACTTTCTAGAAAATGATATAATACAACAGGAGAAAGCAACAGTAGTTGGCTGAGGAGCAGAAGTGAGGATTGACTATAATGAGGCACAGAGAAACCTTCTCAAGTCTTCTAAAACTGGACTGTGATGATAGTTACAGACTCAGATTTACTAAAACTATACATTTAAAAATTGGTGAATGTTATTTATAGTATGAAAATTATACTTCAATAAAGCTACAGAGAAAAGGTTAACAGTAAAATCTAGGTGATGGTATATGAGCGTTAATGTAAAATTCTTTTAATTTTGCTGTATGTTTGAAAATTATCGTAACAAAATGTTAAGCAAAATTCAAGTTTTCATAAGCTATACAATTAAAAATAAAAAAAGTTGTATTTCCGGTGGCAACTCACAGTTCCAGAAAGATTTAATAAAAAAGTAAGTCAACAGCATCCATTCAGTTGATGGGTGTACATATACCACATTGAAGCCCTTGTTTCACAATGTGTTGTGAACAAAGGGGCCCTGGAATTTCTATCCCCAGTCAAAGCTGTCCAAAAATCCACACGCTCCTGTTAGAGCAGTTTGGTTATTTATTCAGGCACAGACTGGAAACCTAAGCACAAACATCTTACATGTTTTAATTACCACATAGAGAAAATTCAGGTTTCAGCTTTCTGTAAATTATAGTTTTGGCAGTATCAAAGTAACCAAGAAACAAAAACCTCATCAGAGTTTTTACATAAGAATCACAAATTTTCCACATAAAAATTCTCCATGAGGTTCTTAAAAGGAAAAAATATTTAAATGTAGTTAGGTACGTTATCATCTTCCGCATGCCTTTAATTAGAATCAAATCCACCAATACATAAGAATCTTATCAGACAGTCAACAAGAAATATTGAACTTATGCAGAAAAACAGCCAATTGAAATTTTGTTATCATAAAAGTAATACGTTTGTGGAAAGAGAACATCTTTGCACTTATATACTTCCTAAGATTCCTATTTTTATTACTACATTTATGCATATCCCAATTTTGAAGAGCAAAGTAGTCTCACTAGCCTTAAAAAAAAAGGTGCTTTTAAATCTTCACAAATGTAATATCTAAAGAGAAATAGTTATATAATATTCACTTTTATTTATTTATTTATTTAAAATATATCTTTATTGATTTCAGAGATAGGAAGGGAGAGGGAGAGAGGGAGAAACATCAATGATGAGAGCATTGTCATTGATCGGCTGCCTCCTGCATGTCCCCGACCGGGGATCAAGCCCGCAACCTGGGCATATGCCCGGACCAGGAATTGAACTGCGATTTCCTGGATCCGAGGTCAATGCTCAACCACTGAGCCAACCCTGGCTAAGCCACTTATATTTTTTTAATTTCCAAATTCTATACCAAAAGTGTACTCCTCTTTACAAACTTTCAAAGGTAGTATGTATATTTTGGCATATTTATTAGAAACTATTAAGTATGTAAATAAAAATGTCAAAAATTATTAGAATTAAACTGAATGTTTCTAATCTGTTATTTTTTCTAACTCCCTGCTATACATAATAAAAGAAGAGAACATTATACTTACCACTGTACCTGGCAGGAGGAATATAAGTAATGAATGGGGAAAGCCAGCAGAGACCTTTTCAAAATGTACTTATGTTATAATTTAATTTCTCAAAATGGGGGTAAGGGAGGGGACAAGTATATTATTTATTGTTGACTCTTAAGTCTTACAGTAATTAGAAAATGGAGTTCTGTAAGTGCTAGCAAGTGAAATACAAGATACGGATTCCTTTGTTTCACCAACACTATGATTAAATAATCACATTAGAACTAAGTCAACAATTTACCTTTGTGCTGGCCACACCAACTTCAGGCCCAGCATTAATGTGAACTCCACAGTCTGTCTCCCTTGATATGGAACTGCCGACAGTGTTTGTGATCCCCACAGTTAAAGCTCCTCTCTCCTTGCAATACCGAAGAGCCATCAGGGTATCTGCTGTCTCACCTGTGCATAAAGGAAGACAAAAGTAACACATACAGCAGTTAATACATGCTGTTCCTTAGATATAAAAACAAAAAACTGACTACACTTGCAACAAAATCATTTGTTTTAAATAAAATTTAAAACATGCACTTAAAATAAATGAGCAAAATTTTAATAATAGGATCCCACTTTTTAGGATCTCCTTTCCTTCTCTGTCTTTAAAAATTCAGCTCTTTGAGTATAAAATGTATTCATTTTACTAATTCATTAAGAATTACATAATATCAAAATAAATCTCTATTTGTCATCTGCAATACCATTTTATCTTTAAATATCAATTTTTGCCAAGATCATTATTAGAAAGAATGACTTTCCTTTTCTTCAAGTCTTTAAAATTAGCATACCTGACTGACTAATAAAAAAGCAAACATCGTCTCGAAAAACTGGTGTGTTTCTATCCAGGAAATCACTGGCTAGCTCCACCATAACAGGCAACTCAGTCAGCTCTTCAAGAACTTGACGAGTCTGTAAAGAAAAAATTATTTGGTCAAACAACTTTACTTCAAATATTCTTTTTCATAGGCCTTCTTTGGACTCAATGTATAGTTTTCACTTTTTCTGATTATAAAAATGAAATATGCAAATTGCTAGAAAATATAAACAATATAGATTAAAGCACAAAAAATAATCAAAATCTCACCACCCGGAGGTAAGTACTGTTAAAATTTGGTACCAGACTCTTTAGACAATTATCAATCCACGTATTTTATTTACTAAGCAAATACATCCACATATATGTTTTGAGAAATAGAAAAAGCACTGTTCTGAATTAGCTTGTGTGTTATTTCTAACTTCCCAATTCCTAATCTTTAAATGGAAATTCATATAATACCAAATCAGAGAGATTTCAAAAAAGATAAAACACCCAGTGAAAAATTAAACACTTCAAAAATACTATGTATTCATAATAGTACCATTCCCAAAAAAGTCAATACACTTCAGAAATCTCGTTTTAAAAAGCTCACTATTTTCAAATTTTGTAGTATGGATGATAAAGTAAGAGGTAGTATGCTTCTGCGCAAATAGCACCTTAACATTCATTTTACTAAATTTCCCTTTTAATTAAATTCTTTTTACTCTAAACATCAGAAAATTAAAAACAATAGAAAAATAAAATTTTAGGCAGCAAAAATTTTAGGCCCTTTAGCTGCATACATTTAGTTGCTTTAATAACAACTGTGTAAACCACCAGCTTCTTTAGTAAGCGGCCCCACCCACCTTTTGCCCCCTCTCTGCATCCCTCCTCCTCCACAGCAGTGAAGAGCTACGAAAGTTCCCTTACTTCATATCCTTTTGACTTTCTTGCCATAAATGTGAACTAACTCATTTTGTTCTACAACTTTGGTTTGGCACTTCTTAAAAATGTTATAACATCGTGTATATATACTAAAAAAGCAGTTATGCAAATGTGCCATTCATGTTTGACCCCACTAAAAATAAACGAAAAACCTACATAGAATTAATGACACTGTTTTGTACAATGAACCATTGTACAAAACACAATGAGATTTCTGTTTCTTAACTATAGTAGTCTCAGTATCCACAAAAACAAAAACAAAAACAAAAAATACCTTACATCTTCTCAAATTTCTGAATTAGAAAAGTCTAACAGAGCATATAACTTCTGCCCCAAAATTCAGGCTTAGCACTAAATACAACATTTAATTAAAATTTTAATTTCTGAATAAAGGGCTCATTCAGTAATAGATCTAAACCACCACTAAATTAGCCAATCCCTTAGTTTACAGTCTTTAATTCATTCTTTTTTTCCATGCTAAAAACTATCACTTTTTTTTTTTTATAACTCTCTCCTTTGATACTGCAGACTTTCCTTTTTTGGACCATGTAATTTTTTTTGGGGGGGGAGTGCTTTAGAAAAGAGTAAAGCCTGTTGAAATTCAAGGGCTGGGTGACCAGCTAGTTTTACCCACTAAATAACTGGCTCCCACAGGCACAGATAATAAATCTCTATGCCCCAGCAAATAAAAAATTACTATGTCATGAACTTTGAGAATCATCCTGAAAGAAACAGCTGAGTATGTAAGGGTCTTCTGTACTTATGGGAGTTGACATCAGCAGCACATAAACTACACATGGATCTCATTTATTGGACTAAAAGACCATTATATTCCTATGTTTCTGCACTGACGACAACACACTTATTTGATACAAAATTTCATCTTCCAAAATAAAAATTTAAAGAACAAAGTCTGACAAAAGGCAGACTTCCTTTCCCTGCAGAAATGTGCCTGCCAAGTAAAATCTTGTTGAGGTTCACACATGGTACCAGCATCTGTTTGGGGCAAGAGAACAACGCAAAGCAAACCCCAAAGACTGCTCTTGTAGAAGCAGGCATGTGCACTAGACCACAGGGCCAAGATGGTGCAAAACCTTTCCCTCTCTTTGCCTTTCACAAACGAAGTCAGTTGTAGGCATTCTACCTGTATATCTGAGGATCTTTCTAAAGCAGATCTTCCATCAATAAATTATTCTAAGCATTTATTGAAACTTCTCCCCCAATCTTTTTTATTTTTGTCATGCAACTTAAAAAGATAACATGATATTTTAACAAAGGAGTTATACACGGTGTGTTACTGGAGGTACTATTTGTCTGCAGATATCTTCTGATACCCAACAGAACATAATTAAGATTTTAAGAAGCCACTTACTGCTACACCAGCATGATAACTTGTTCCACAAGCAATAAGAATCAGACGCCGGCACCTCTGGATCTCCTTAATGTGATCCTTCAAGCCACCCAAGTTCACTGAAATAAAAGTTGATGTATATAAATATTTAGGAATATGAAACAAGCAATCACTTTTCATAAGCGTCCACTACCAACCCGAGAAGTAACAGAATTTTGAAGAATTCATATTCCTCTTAGGAGCATAGTTTTCCATGGTTTGAACTTAACTGGTCTCCCCAGACTTGTAACTAACCTTACTCACTCCCCTCCCACATGCCAACTCAACAACAGTATTTATCATTCTTTAACTTGTTTAGTCATTTTTACATTTCTTCCTTTAGATTAAAAGTTATCTTAAAAGCAAAACTACAGGGACACAGACAACAGGTCAGTAGATGGTGATGTCTGGAGGTGAGGAAAGGGCCGACTACAAAGGGGCATAAAGAGCATTTAGGGTGACGGAACTGTGCTATGTCCTCATTGCTGTAGAGGTCAGCATTATGGCCATGTTATGGAAGTTTGTTGAAACTCACTGAATTAAACATTAAGAACAATCAATTTTATTATATCTAATTATATCTCAATAAGCCTGCATGGCAAAAAAATTGTCTTAGTTATGTTCATTTCCCCTATGGTATGTATAACAGTGCTCTGAACACAATATAAAACCCACTCTCGTCTCAGTCTTTCCCGTCCCATTCACTTAACATCACAGTCATCCTCATTGCTCCTATCACTCCGCCACACCCACTCCCCACCAGCAAGTCCTGGGAGCTCCACCTTCAAATCCTACCTCTAATACCATCACCACAGTGCAACATCTCTCCCCTGGCTGAAACCAACATTCTAACTATTCTCTCTTCTGTTTTCCATCTGCTACAGCCTGTTCCCCACACACAGCCAAAATAATCTTTAGAGTGATTCTTTAAAACCATAAATCTGATTAGCAAAACCCTCTTGAGTCTGTCCGCCTCCTTCTGTCTCTACAGCCATGTATATTTTCTTTTAAGAGTACCCTGTCTATGAACCCTTCTACAACAAGGCTAGTTTTCTACCTGTGAGAAATTTTCATTCGAGATTCATTCAATTATTGAACTAATATTTATTGAGCACCCACCAAGTGAATATACTGTCCAAGGCACTGTGTGCCTACCAGAGCTCTCTACTCAGTTCAGAGCCTGGCTGAGACAGACGTGCACACCTGGGCAGCACCCTTCTGCATCGGACTCACCATCAATGTGCCTGTTTTGTCCCTGTTTTTCATCTCCCCACCCTTTTTTCTTCCTTAATTGGCTAAAATATGGAACCAAGGGACATTTTTGCTTCTTTTTGAATAATTTTATGTTCTTCCTTTACACATCTATTTATTTTAAAAAATTAGTAAAGTGGAAAATAAAACAACTCAAAGCTTCTGTGGCTTCCCAAATAAATAACTTAAAACAGAATCCAAACCCCTTATTATGGCCTTCAGGTCTTCGCATGCCCTGTCTCCTGCTTAACTGTGACCTAGTCTGACTCCCCCTCTCACCCAGGCCATGCCAGCCAAACTGGCCTTCTGGTTATTCCTGCACCAGGCCAAGCCTGTTCGTGTACTTCTGCCTACAATGTTCTTCTACAGGTCTTGGCACTTAGGAAAAAGTTTTGGGAAGATAGGAAACAACAGCATGAGGTTGGGCCAGGGTTGTGCTAAGGCAAATCAATTTGGAGACAACTCATAAAAGCAGACAGACGGTCAAAGAGACTTGTATTTCAGATGGTGATCAAGAATGACAGGGAGGTAAAATGGTGAGATTAACTCATCACAAGTGTTTCCCTAAAATTAGTCCTAGCAAATTCCCTGCTGGCTGAGGGACGTTTGAGGTAGTTCTGAAGGAGTCACCAAAGGTCAGAATTGATGATGCTTTGGAGAGAAGCCTAATTATGGTAAGGTAGACCACAACTACGGGAAGCAGCAAGAGTGCCTAGAGGGCAGGGATGCGGATGGAGCATTCTGGGGAACACTACTGAACGTTGGAGGCTGGTCTAGTTCCATAAATGACTAGTGATATGACCTTTGGCAAGACACTCAAATTGACAGAGCCTCTATTTCCCTATCTTAACAACAACAAAAGAAAACAGCTATCTTGTTTCTATTACAGAATTTTTGAGACAGACATAACTGATAAAAAGTGATTTGCAAAATCATGACTTCTCAAAGTTTGTCTCATTCTCTTCCCTTATAAAACAAATCTTTTTCCTGATCTTATTTCCATAAAGACCATAATGGTATTTACTGCTGCTCTCCCAGTACTTCCAGCTCAACCATCTTAAACAACTCCCTCTCCCCAGACAGGCAGGTGCAGGTCCTGGTTTAAACTGTTCCTGCTTCTCTCCTAGTCCCCATTTCCCTCCCCTTCCCCATCACTTCACCTCAGGTAGGACAACATCCCAAGTGGGAACTGCATCTCAGCCCCTTGCTCCTCCAATGCGCAGTGGAGACTAGTAGCTAGTTCACCTCAGTAACACTATGATCACCCCTGGCTCCTCAGTCTCCTAAAAGCTCTGCAATCTCTATAAAAGGAGGTACCCCACACATACCCCACCACACACACACACCATGTTAGAATGCATTCTAGGCCCTCCTTGACAGTTCCTCTCACCTTCTTTCCTAGACTTACCTCTCTTTAAGCACTAGATATGGGGCAGAGAAACTAGGATATGTATTATTCCACAAAGAGCTTTCTGATGGTGTCCACTATATCCCCTTAGCTAATACGGTTCTATCCAATTGCAATGACTCCATCTTATCTTCACCAATTTAAATACTCAGAAACCTAAGCACATACATTCTTTTTTACAGGCAAAAGGAAAAAAACCATTATTTGTACAGCTGATCCTGGAAAATATATGGAGTTTGTATGATGCTGTCTTTTAAATGCCGTCTCTTAAAGGTTAAATCTTCCAAATCTCTTAAACCCACACCTGTCTACTTCATAAAGCCTTCCTGGCCCCAAAGCCCCTGCCCACAAACAGATTCATTCTCTACTTTCTCTAAATTCAACACAATCTTTAAAGATTTCAACATTAAACTGTTTTTAATGCCATTTATCACATTTGACCTTGCTCTAGTTAGCTGTATATTCATCCCCCTTCTAGATTATATGAATCTCAAGGAGAAAACTGTATCAAAGATAACTCCTATAGTCCCTGCTATGTTCAGATGTTCAGTTCATAATTCAGCCTTCAAATCTCTCCTACTAAGAAAGATTCCAGTGCTGCTCAGAAAAGAAAAAGACGCAAAGACAGCATTTATTCAAAGAACTCATTCCCCATCAATTAGCAGGACTTGATATAGAGACAGTTAATACTGTAAATATGACACACAGATTTAGAAAAAGATCTTTGCACACCTGCTATTATATTTCTCAAAAATGAATTCCAAACGCTGAGAAGCTTAGCTCAAAGCTTGTTTGTTAAACTGTTTTATTAAATGAATAAGTGTTGAATAAGTGTTCCAAAAACTTAACTTAGCAATAAACAGTATATGGACATCTTATGACCACAGACTGAACCTTAAACTCATCTCACCAGGTGCACAAAGTCCTGCAACACAAGATCTAGAGAGAATTTCCAGAAATAAGAGCAGGGTTGCACTTTCACCTCTACCTGAAACATGCAGGAAAGTATAGATTATCTCATAAGGTCAGACAAACACCTGGAAAAACCTCTGGGGAAGTTCAGACCTTTACTCACTTATAAATTGAGAGAGAAACCCTGGCTAAGCACATATAGGTAAGTTTTCCAGCAAGGGGACCAGGTCTCAGAATTCTCAGTGCCCAGTGCAGTCCCTAGTACACAGTAGGTACGCAACAAAGGTTTGTTGAATTGAAAAGAAGTTAAATGTTTTTAATGGTTTTTAGCCCCAGGAAAATCTCCCTAATACCCCCATAACTGACAGTAATTTTCAAATGTGACTTTCTAGCCATTTTTTAATATTTTTATAACCACTTTATTGAGATACATGACATGCCATAAAATTCACGCTTTAGAAGTATAAATCAGTGGTTTTTAGTATATCTAATTTTAGAACATTTTCATCATCCTCCCCCCCAAAAAAACAGTAGTAGTCATTCTCCATTCCTCCTCCCCTCAGCTCCCAGTAACCATTAGCTATTATTCACTTTTTCTTAATCATGGTAAAATATACAGAAAATTTACCATTTTAACTATTTTTAAGCGTACAGTTCAGTGACATTAAGCACATTCACACTGTTGTGCAACTATCACCACCATCCACCTCCAAAACTTTTCATCATCCCAAACTGAATCTCTGTACTCCCCATTCCTCCCCTCTCCCTAACACCTGGTAACCACTGATCTACCTTCTGTCTCTATGAATATGACTATTTTAGGTACACCTCACATAAGTGGAATAATACACTGAAGGACATTTTCACCCTCGCTGGGTAGCTTAGTTGGTTAGAGGGTCATCGCAATATGCCAAGGTTGTAGGTTCAATCTCCAGTCGGGGCACATACTAGAAGCAACCAATGAATACATAAATAGTGGAACAACAAATCGATGTTTCTCTCTCTCTTTCCTTCTCTTCCTCTCCTCTCTCTAAAATCAATTTAAGTTTTTTTTAAAAAATACACTAAAGGTAGCCATATGTTCTATGAGGCTATCAAGAACAATGCACTTCAGGCTGTCGATGCCAACCCCCACAGAAGCCTCTGAAATAATAAAATAATTCATATATAATTACCAGTATAGTCATCAAAGTTGACTCTTCCTCTCATTGTGTTCACAACTGACTCTGGTTGCTCAAAAATTTCCTTCTGCATAAATGAACTGAAGTTGCCTAAAGGAATATAAATTAATCATTAAAACAAAAATTAATAAGCCAAGAATAACAAATTTGTACAAAACTGAAAGTCTATCTCCTGTAACATCATCTTAGTAAATGAAATGAAACAAAAGGTCATGCATTAGAGGACAATGTTCATATATGACAGTTTACCTTATGTGAAGAAAAATGAGTAAGGAGCAAAAATTACATAAAATATGCAGTTACAGCCTGGCCGGTATGGCTCAATGGTTGAGCGTCAACCTGGAGGTCATGGTTCTATTCCTGGTCAGGGCACATGCCTGGGTTGCGGGCTCAATCCCCAATAAGGGGGCATGCAGGAGGCAGCCGATCAATGATCCTCTCTCATAATTGATGTTCCTATCTCTCTCTCCCTCTCCCTTCCTCTCTCTGAAATCAATAAAAACATACTTTTTAAAAATGCAGTTACAGATAAACCGGGGAGTGGGACAAGCTCAAGTTTTGGATTCAGATCTAGGTTCAAATAAAGGCTCTATCCTCATTAACTAAGTTGCTCTGGGGAAATACCTCAATCTGTAAAATAAGAACAGCAGCTACATCATAGCATTACAGTGTGAACCCATATAGTATGGACTTGACATATAGCAGATACATAATAAGTGTTAGCTTTTATTCCCACCACAACCATACCAGAAAGGAGAATAAAAACCACAATCACAATAATTATAATAAATAAGGGCAGCAAACATTACGTAGAGTTCACTGTGTCAGGTGCTGTTCTAAGGGTTTTACATATATTAGCTCTCTTAATCTTCAAAACAACCTGAATGAGGTAGATCCTATTATCCCCATTTTATATATGAGAAAACTGAAGCACAGAGACAATAAGGGAAGAATAAAGAACACAAACTATATTTATAAAACATCTTAAAAACTATTTAAATAATCTCTTCTTAATGTTAGAAAAACAAAACAAAACATGAATTAGTTCGAAAGAGAACTATTGCCCAGCTGGGCGTGGCTCAGCGATTAAGCATCAACCTAGGATCCACGAGATCAAGGTTCGATTACCAGTCAGGGCACATGCCCAGGTTGAGGGCTCGATCTCCAATGACTCTCATCATTGGTGTTTCTATCTCTCTCTCCCTCTCCTTTCCTCTCTCTTAAATCAATAAAGATATATTTAAAAAATTAAAAAAGGAAAGAAAGAGAACTATTATAAAACTAGCAGATAATTTCTTCAAAGAATTATCCCTTTTCCCAGGGCTATCCCTTCACTAATCATGTGGACAATTTTGCTCAGCACTGTGTTATCAGATTCCTACACTAGGACACCAAGCTATAAGATAACAAAAACTTTTACCCTTCATGATCTGCTGGAGTTCCATCTGGAGGGTTTGCACAGCTCTTCCAGGGTGATCACCTGCAGTTCGTTTAATTCGATGGATAGAAAGACGGCCCTCTACCACCGCTGCTACATCATCATCTTCAAGAAAAATGACGCGATTGGTGTGTTCTATGACAGCACTATAAAATATTCAAGGAGATCTTACAATCAATAATCAAGGATGATTATACAAGTAAAACTATGATTAGGACACAGAAACTAAATTTAAATACAAACTATCATCCTGCATAATGTCTCTGATAGCTTTCTGGTTATCAGTGTCATTCCTCACAGGGGAGTAAAGGTGAGAGGTGGTCACTGTAGACAATGAATAAAAAGATCTCTATGCAACAACCTAAATCAAATTAGATTAGATCTGAAAGAAAGCCTGGTTGTTTCTTCATCATTCTATCCTTCACAAAGTATTCCAGTTTTAACTCCTAAATGTTTCTCAAAGCTTCTATGTCCACCACCACAAACCCATTCAAGCTATCATCAGTTCCTTGCTAAACTACTACAGCAACCTCCTAATTTGTCCACCCACATTCCCTATGATCTCCCTCCATCCATTCTCCATTTCTGCTAAAATGGATATCAAAAGGCAACTCTAACCAGGACTTCTCCCTCATTCAGCAAACCCCAGCAAACCACGTGACAGCTTCCCTTTGGCTCCTAAGAAAACAACAAAATGCGTAACTGTGACCCCTACTCTCCTCCTCTAGCCTCATCTCCCACCAACCTTCCTCTCTCTATTCAAGCCACACTCCCACCCATCCCAAACTCTCACAGGCTGATCAATCTGCAGAGAATCAATGCTCTTTCCTTCACCTCTTCACCTAACTAACTCCTAGTATCTCCTTAACTCTCATTTTAAGCATCATTCCCTTAAATAAATGTACCCAGCCCTAGCTGGTTTGGCTTAGTGGTTAGAGCGTTGACTCGTGGGGTTCGATTCCAGCCAAGGGCATGTACCTCCACTGCAGGCTCGTCCCCGGCCCTGGTTGGGGTGTGTGCAGGAGGCAACCAAGCAATGTACCTCTCTCACATCAGTGTTTCTCTCTCTCTCCCTTCCACTCTCTCTGAATAGCAATGGAAAAAATATCCTCAGGTGAGGACTAAAAAACGAAAAAGATTTTTTTTTAAAAAGAAATGTACCCATAGAAGAGTAAGTCACCCTGTTAAAAGCATTCTGTAGCTCTCATCACAACAAGAATTCTACACTTGTGTAACTATTTATTAAAATTTGTCTCCTCCATTAAGAAAGAGCTCCTTAATGAAAAGTAGTATTTTTATTTTTACTCACCATTATTTCCTAAGCCCAGTACATGCTTTGCTAGTGTTCAGTAAAAACATGTAAGTGAATGAACAAAAAAGGCTGAGATGTTTCTGCAACTTCCAGTTTATTTAAGCTAGAACTGTCAACTCTGTAACAAATCTACTTGATGACAGCAATGACACATCTTAGCACAGACTACACACCTGTAAAAACACACTAAAGCTTGTTTCCTACTGAGATAATACTTTCCCTGCAGTCCTAACCTGCATCATTTTTCATTTTGGATCCCTTTACTTTCAGGCACAACGAATGACTCAAGTACTTGTTAGCAATTTGGATGATTCCATTTCATCCCATTATTATCAGTGTCTCATTTATAAATGCATCTAAGCACCCCACTACATTTTCCTTCAAAATCTCTGAGTCTAGTACCATTTCCTATGTAAAAGTGAGTATGTTGCCAATTACTTCTGAAATGAAAAGGTAAGCGTCTACATTAGACTAAAAGTACAACGGTTTAGCAACTTTCCTATAATTGGTGAGATACTAAACAATTCTACTCTCCAATCTAAAATCTTTCCTCCTGCCCTGGCCAGGTAGCTCAGGTGGTCAGAGCTTCATCCTGAGATGCCAAGATTGCGGGTTCAATCCCTGGTAAAGGCACATACAAGAGACAAAGAATGACAAATTGATGCTTTTCTCTCTCTCAAATCAATACCAAAAAAATTTTTTTAAATAAAAATTAAAAACAAAAAAAAAAAACAATCTCTTCTCCCTCCAAAACTTAGGTAAGGCTCCTAAAAGGAGAGGGGGAAAAAATACAAGAGATCAGAGTAAATACACTAGAACAAGTCTCAAGGACTATTATCTGTTCTTTACTGACCTATGTGCTTTGAATTGAGAGAAAAGGTGTTCTTAGAGCCCCATCTCCAAAAAGAGGTCACCTTCACTTTCTTAATTAACAAAGTTCTCCTATACAGCATGACCAGATTTATACAAAATGAGTTTCTGGTTTTCTGTAGTATGACAAGTTTTAAGAAAAATTCTCTTTGAATCAACTAAGGAAGCTCACCTTGCATCAGAAGCAAAGTAATACTCCACAGCTTTTTCTTCAACAGGGAAAAGGCAAGTTGTGCTATCCACACGAGAGAGATTGCAGCTTCCTTTCTTATCCTTGCCTAGAGCACAGAGTTAACAGAATCAGCAAACATGTACAAAACCATGGCCAATATATAAATATATATAATCTTCTATAAAATCAACAAAAAACCATGGCAACACAAAATAATTTCAGCAACTTTCAAATGCTGAAAAAAAGGGAGATCACCTTATTTCCATGCAAAAAGCCAAGAACAAGACAAAACGTGTAGAGTGAATAGCAACTATCAAAGAGAACGTGGCAGATAATAGTGCTACATTCAAAATATTTTTAATATAGTATTTCTTTCCCAGGTAAAAAGCAAGTTAATTCATTAATATCACTCTTTTTAAATAAAATATATGTATAGCCTAATCTTAATGGAATTAATACATTTAAGTTTGTATGCCTAGACATCAAAAAATTTAAAATATCAAAATTGTGCAAAAAATAAAATGAAGATTAGTGATATAGTAATTTTTATTATCTCAGAACAAAATTTCTCTAGATTTTAACAGTAAATTGGCATAACAAATCAAGATGTAGTCTCCACTAACTGTAATTTAAAAAGATATTTAAAATTCTCTAACCATGATATATATGTGGCACCTACTAATAAGAAATGAAAATATAAACCCAGAACCTTTTCTTTCTTAAAACTGAGTTTTGTAACATTTCTTTTAAGTCACTGTAAATACAGTCGTTTCGCAATAATAATATCCTCTTAATTCTAGTACTTTAGATTCTGGCATCTCTACTTAATTCATCAAGTCATTGATGAAGGTTTTTTCCCCCCTTTTTGCTCATTCACAACTAACGTCAAAACTGGAAAGCATACTGAAATTCAACAAATTAGCCAAATATATATTTTTAAATCTATCCACTGAAGACCATATAAATGTCATAGAGGCAAAAGAGCACCTTTCTCCAAGTTCAGGACATGGTAGACCTTATAACCTATGGACACAACAGCCAGAGAATATCATAAATATATACTTGTAAAAACTCATATTGTGTTAATCCTCCAAAATGCATGTCCACAAAGACTTGGAAATAATTATTCTTAGAAACACACATCCAAAGTTCTCAACAATCCATGATTATTTGGTGAGGTTTAGGCATGAAAACAAAATGCTTTTCCTATCCAAATTCAACAATAGAAAAGTTAGCACACTTTAAAAAATAAATATTAGGTCACATCCCAGAAAAGATAACACTTGAGAGAGATAAAACAGATCAGTGTTTGATAGGGGCTAGGAATGGGGACAAGGGTTGATTACAAAGCAGAATTATTAACAGAAATCTGGAACTCTGGGTCCAAAATCTGTATTCTCACTGGTAGGCTAGTTTTTCTTCTGAAAAAGGAAGGAGGGGGATGAGGAAGATAAGAAATCCAACATCTCAGAATTGAAGGTTATTTAAGAAAATAACTTTCTGCTACAGATCAAATAGTGAAAGCAGTCACGATCTAAAGATGAATAGGTTTAGAGTACTTTGCTAAATTTTTTTCAAGAAACCAAGAACTATACATTAATAGTATGGGTTCCAATTTCCTAAATTTGCTTTTAGTAATAAATAAATGGAAAGAGCACATTTGCTTTGGTCTAACTGTACCAACAAAATGTTCCAGAGTTTGTACAGCTCAAAGTCCTAAAAAAATTTAGCCCGGCCGGGTGTGGCTCAGTCACTGAGCATCAACCTCGGATCCAGGAGATCACAGTTCGATTGCCAGTAAGAGCACGTGCCTGGGTTGCGTGCTTGATCCCCAGTCAGGGGGCATGCAGGAGGCAGCTGATCAATGACGACTCTCTCACCTTTGATGCTTCTCTCTCTCTCTCTCCCTCTCCCGTTCTCTCTCTGAAATCAACAAAGATATTTTTTAAAAATTTCAAACATAAATTTAAATAAAGGACAATTCCAAATTCAAACAAAGCCAATCAAGATACTGAATGTAAATCTAAAAGTAAAATGTCATGCATAAAATAAAAACCACTAAAACCAACTACGTCAGTTAAAAATTAGGCTGAATTATTCAAACTACCACTGAATAGCACATGACACTCTTTTCCTCATCTTAGCATCTTAGTTATAATAATCTATCCTAGATGATTTGAATTTAAAACAAAGAAAAAAAACTATTTTTTCAAATCTCAGGGACTTTAAAGAAACAAATTACTAAAAGCAGTTTTCTAAATGCCAAAAGCAGACAGACAAAATATACTTTGCAAATTAGAAAAATGTCAAAATATGTTTCCCCATACAATAAGCAAGTTTTTAGAGGCCCAGCACATTCATTCATTCCAAGTACAAAGAATTAGTAAAGAATGAACAAAAGAGGATAAGATTCCTCCCCATCCATGCAGTGCATTTCCCACCTCTTTCTCCCTGTGATCCCCACCGTGTGAATTTTGATCCAATCTGAGTCCTAGCTATGGATATACAACAGAAAAAAATTCTACTTGTCAGAGAAATCACAAAACAAATACTTTTCATGTCCAGACAGAACTACATATGGGTGGACCTGACCAAAGAGGCATTTATTTCAATTTAAGGAAAACAATTCTTTATATCTACTGCATTCAATTTATACATTCTCCCCATGGCATGATGTAGGAATAGTTTTTACCTGTTCTGTAGAGTATTGGAATGTGATCAGTAGAGAGTTTATGTTCACTTCGTACACCAATCAGCAGAGGGCTACCTCGTCTGTTAGTACAAAATTAAACATAATTAAACCATTTTTTTAAATAACACATTAATGATATAAATTTAAATGTGATGACAGAATACTCTTCAAATAAAGTTTAAATCTTCCCTCCAAGCTCAACTTTAGATATAACAAAAGAAAGATATAAACAGAATTTTTTTAAAATATTCAATAACAGAGTTAGGCAAACTATGACACAAGGGCAGGTTTGTCTATTTTTACTGGAACACAGCCAATCTTTTATATATTTTCTATGGTGGCTTTCACACTACAAGAGCAAAACTGAGTAGTTGCTACCAAGCAAGGCCTTTATAGTGAAGGGTCATTTATAGTGTACAGAGAATAAACTTACAATACCAAAGTTTCAAAATACATATACTTATTAGGCATTATTAAATTTATATATACCTTGTGCCAACTGCTTCGCCAGGAAAATGAACACTTTTAAATACAAGTGCAAAAGCACCTTCCTATGGAGAGAAAAAAATGGATTAGCAATACATATGATAATTAATTATCAAATGTGAAATGTCTAAAACATACTGGCTTTATCACAGAAATTTTTGTTTACATACATAACTGCTCTTTTGCACTAGTTTATCAACAAGTCTAAATTTTAGGTAGACTGAGCTTTGGTGTATCCAAGACCTATTTTTTAACCAAGCCCATTCTTGAAATAGGCTCAAAAGATAATAGCTCTAAAACAGACCATTTTAAAAGTCACCTTTGTACATACTGGCAACAATTCTCAATAAATACATCATATCTCCCATACTATACATCAGTAAAGGGAGGATAGAACTAACTAGGAGAGGTCCCAAGTTCAATATCCAAAACCCTTTCTCTGGCCCAGTAATTTTATACCTCTGTTAACTTTTACTCTTTTTGATCTTGATATTAAAGATAAATATTACACAATCACAATCACTAACATGCACACCATACCACCCCCTCTACCCAACCACCTCAGGGTCAGGGCCTAAAGAAATCAAGAAGGAATAAAGAAGGAACATGAAGTAGGAGAGGGAAGAAGACACCACAGAACACAAAACTGTATTTATACAATGCATAGAAACAAGAAAAGGCTGGGAAGACAGAGTATTCTGCTTTGAGTAAAGGGAAGGAATGGGCCTCTATTTTCTCCATCTTCCTGTTCCTCCTTTATTGTACACATCCTAAGATTGGGTGGAGGTGGAAGGTGAATATTGGAATTTCATTGAGAAGTAAAGGGCTTTTAAATGGGAAAGCTAGAGTTATGAATGAGGAAAGGGGGTAGAAATCATTATGCATTTGGACTTTTATGGATTTTTAATCTTTAATTATGGCAACTGGGACGGGATCAAAAAGAATAGCACTTTTTTTCTTGGGCTGGGAAATACTTTTCTATAGAGGCACAGAGCCAAGGAAAAGTCCCCATAAGGAAAAATAAGAAGCTGACTAAACTGGCTCAAAAACATGCAGACATTATCCCAGAATAGCGAGTATACATTTCATTGAAGCTACCCTGAGCAGGAAGCAAGAAAGTATTGAGTCCCTGACTGTGTGTACCATATGCATGTTTGGGTGTGGTAAGTATGGATTTATGTGTGTGGGCATGCATAGTTTTTGGACAAACTATTTTAGATTACCTTTAATTCCCATGTCACTACGCTACAGTGAAAGAAGTAGAATTTTAAGAGTATGTAGGAAAGGGGAGTCATCAGTCAAACAAGCTCTCAAAATTATTCAAGTTAAAAAGTTATATACATGAAAAATAAAAGCCAAAAATATTTTTAAATTAGCATTGTTCCTTTTTCTCAAACTTAATTTTAAGGGTTTCTTATGATTAATGTTGGCAATAATTATCTTTAAAAGTGCGGTTTAAAGACTGTTGATTGCCAGAGGGGAGGAAGGCTGGGGGACAGAGTGAAATAGGTCAAGGGATTAAAAGTACAAATTCGTGGTTACACAACAGTCCTGGGGATGTAAAATACAGCACAGGGAATATAGTCAAATAATATTATAATAACCATGTATGGTGCCAGGTGGGTACTAGATATATCAGGGGAAACACTTTGTAAAGTATATGATTATCTAATCACTATGCTGTACACCTGAAACTAATACAAAATAATATTGAGTGTAAACTGTAATTGAAAAATAAAAAAACTTTTTAAAGTGTGGTTTAATACCAGTTGTTGGATAACTCTCTCCACCAAGGTAGTAAAACTGGTATCTTGACTTTCCCGATTGTCATACATGTACTTAACAAGCTTGGCAATTGTTTCTGTGTCTGTTTCAGATTCAAAGTCATAGCCTTTGCTTTCCTGTAATTAGAAAAGAAAAAAAATTGACACATTTAAGGAAGGATTCATCACATCCAAATCTTTTCTAAAGGATTTTTTTCCTCAAAAATCTCACTAACCAATTTCTAATCTTTTTTTGAACACCTCATCACCCACTGTTCAAAATTAAGGTCACCATCTAATTATAGTGAACCAAAAATAGTGAGGTATTCTGGGAAACTGCATACACTTATAATTACATAAATCTATATATGCCACATATGAATTAAATAAATTTTAAATAATTAAAATATAATGGAATATATAATACAAAACACTAATTCCATAATGAATATGATAATTCTTTAAGAATGATATACTATACAATACTAAATAGTCATTAGATGTATGTGGCTATTTAAATTTAAATTGATTAAAGTGAAATAATTTCAAATTTAGTTCCTCGGTCATAGTAGCTCAATAGCCACATGTGAACAGTGGCTACTATACTGGAAGGTTTCCATCACTACAAAAAGTTCAGTTGAACAGACCTGAGAAGGCACTATGAAGGTCATCATCATGGTCACTACTATATACATACATAGCTATGTAGGGCATAGAACCTTCATTTAATCTGTTGTGATTCTTCTTACATATCCGAGAATCTTTTAAAAATGACAAACAAGGTCTCTCACAACGCGAAAGACATACCCCCAAAATTCCAATTTTATCTGAGTTTCTGTGTCATTCATAAAAAGCCAAATAACTGTTTCCTTTTCATATAAGAAACAAAAATGTTCCACTGTCAACAAAGAAAAGTCGAATAAACCACCATAACCTTGTAAATGCCTTAGGAATTACTTGATCACACCTAGACAGTAATTACTGCACATCTCAACAAATAAGCTCACTGTTCTCATTAGAAGTATTGTCAAAGACTGGTGCTTTTTTAGGTCACTTTACTTACCAAGAACTTTTTCAAGTCTTTGTAGTTAGTGATGATTCCATTGTGAATAACAATAAATTCTAAAAGAGATAAAGATATTAATGACCAAATATTATAGGTCTAGTTAACATTATAAAAAGCCATAACTGTCAACAGATTTTTCTCAAGTCAAAAAATGTGTTACATGCTATACTAACTTCAAGGTGTAATCAAGTATTACCTACTTTTTGTTACCATATTATCCTCAGGTAGATCAAGAGCACAGTTTATGTGGCTTAGTGGAAGCACACGGTGCTGAGGAGGTGGGTACAGTGGGGAAATACAATGAACTGGGGTCTAGAGTCATCAAATTCAGGGCTAAACTACTAACCAAAAGTCACCAGGTGAAAGGAGCAAGTTCCTGGGTCTATGCCCTCATTTGCAAATTGAACTAAGTAACTATTATTCTCACTTCTTTGTTTATCCATTTTTATGCATAAAACATTCCTAAGTTTAAAGAGAAGGCTTTCAAACTAATACAATTATCTGATTTACACTAAATGAATTTAAGAACTAAAGTTAATAAGAAAAACTAGACATTATTCAGTTCTATAATTAAATTTATTTATTGAGGTCCAGACAATTCCTAAAATAATGTTAAAACAAAATTCTGACATCAAGTACAAGTGATAGTGGGATAATTTTCATCTTTCTTTTATTAATTAACTTTGAAAAATATAAGAATGGATAATTGAGAGTTGACAATATTATTATTTGTAGCTCCTGAAAGTGTACATAAAGACTACTAATATGAATTTATTATTTAAAGTTCATGTGAGGAAAGAAATTACCACTAAATTCAATTTTATATTAAATCACAAAAATGTTTTTACTTAACAATCTGACATTTTGGCCTGACATTAAATGAGTTTGGACTGAATACATTACAAACCAAAAAATAAAATAAGCATTTTCACTAGATTTTTAGGAAAGAAAAGGTGATACCACAAAATACTACTAACAAAAAAATCTAAATAAAACTTTTTAATGCTAGACCACAGAGAATCATAAATAGCTGATAGCTGATATAATGCCTTAATTAAAAGCCAAATTCTCAAAACATAATCTAGATGTTTTTAGGAATCTTTTATAAAGGCTTTGTCAGAATTAAACGTTTGAAAGATTGTTAGCATTCTAATCTGATTCAATAATAATTATGTGAAGCACAGAAACCTAAAAATGCAGCTTCTGAATTAAATTATAAAATCTTATTTCAAAAGGGATGTATACACACACAAATACATGTATATACACACACATATACTTTTTGTATATATTTGCTTATTTTTTTAATTTTTACTTATTAATTTTAGAGAGAGGAAGGAAGAAGAAGAAAAAAAGAGAGAGAGAGAAACATCGGTTTTGTTGTTCCACTTATTTATGCATTCACTGGTTGATTCTTATATGTGCCCTGACTGGAAATCAAACCTGCAATCTTGGTGTATAGGGATGACACTCCCACCAACTGAGCTACCTGGCCAGGGCTGTATATGCTTATTTTTAAAAACAAAAGAATAAACTCTAAACAAAATTGTTAAATGGTTATCTCCAGAGAAAGATGGAATAAGAAAAATAAGATAGAAACTAGACTTATTTTAACATGTCTTTTTTTATAGGTGTGACCTCAAGAACTATGAAAATATTTTCAATTTAAATAAAATTGATTTTTAAAGAAAATTAATCCCTAAAACTCAAAAGAAAATAAAATGTATTAACAGAATGCTGTACCCAGCTGGTAGAATAACCACATACAGAAGGATTATTCCAAGTAATTCTAAAACACAGAAATTTGATTATACATAACTAAAGAGATATATTCTAAAGAAAAATTAACAAACAACAGTAAATATATTCCTATGGTAGTGTTGGTACTATGATTCTGTTTTATGTATATCATGTAGCAGATAAGTTACTGATGTTAAGAACTAAGTTTTAGGTGTGAACAAAAGAAAATGCATAGATCAATGAGGTAAAGTAAAAACCTTACAGCCCTGAATCTGAATTAGAAGTGTTAGTGTAAAATTATGTTGTGCTTTATCTTTAAATTTATATGTATGCAAGTGCACACACAGAAGTACATATATCTCCTAGCTCTGCCCACTGAAAAGGCCTAGACGTGATGAGCACTTCTAGGACCTGGCTTATAGTCTTTAAGTATCATTTCCACTAAAAAGAACTGGGGCTTCCATAGAGAAATGGTTGATTCTAAGCATGGGGCAGGAGTAGAGGAACATGGAACATCTTGGCCTACCAGAAAATAACAAAGACCACTGAGCCTATTGGGGCCACATCAAAAGGACTCAGAAGCCAACCTGAATAAACTTCCAATGGCCAAAGATTTTTGTGTATCAATATAGACAATTACTTCAGTGTTTTGAAACAAATGAAATATTTTAAATCCATGAGTTTATAATTTTAAAAAGAACTCATTGTTTATTTTAGAACACATCAACCACTTCATTTTTGAAAACTGGTAAATAAAGGAGGGGGAAAAATCAAACATTAATCCTGCCTTTCCTATATACTCTGCACCTCAAAGTACCAAAGCAGTTGATATGGAAAATTTTCTCTTTATAGGGAAGTATCTGAGATAATAAATGAAGAAGGAATGACAGTATTAAACTATTACCAATTTAAAACCCCTAAATAAATAATTAATCTTGGCAATGATCATCAATGACTGCTAACAACACCAAAAAAAATCCAACATTATGATAAGAAAAAATATTCTGAGGTGTCCTAAATTAAATTACAGCAGGCCAGGGGGTGGGAAGAGGAGGTAGGGAGAGTTAATCAGTAACAGAGAGAAGAGCAGAAACAAACAAAAGACTGTTCACATTCCTTAATGTATGTTGAAACTTTGAATCAACGTTTAGGCCGCTATTTCAGCTCTTATCTAGAGAGAAGAGCCTACCACCAGATACCACCGCATCCTGCTTACCCATGAACTTTCCCAGCTATTGCCCATAACACAAAAGCAACAAACACTTCTTCCTTACTATATCATCTATCCCAGAACTAGCCCCACTTCAACTATTCCCACCCCCCTTACCCATAGCCAATGTAAATTCTTTCAAAACAACTTAGTTTTTTTCTCTGAACTCATTGCATAAAAGAGCCCCCATGAATCTCAGGATGGTGAGCATGTTTGTCTTCCCAACTAGCCCTGCTGCTGGTAGTTTAAATTGTATGTCCCAGAAACTGGTCCTTTTTCTGGCTAGCATATGGCTCAATAAACCCTTTCTTTCAGAAAAACTTTCAACCTCAAAGGTTACTGTTTAACAATTATATACCTCCAGTTGTAAATAAACACTATACCAATTTATAATAGAACAGACAAACATGTTAAATGACCCACTGTATGCATGCAATTAACATAATCTAAACTGTAGAAAATGCTGTAGGACAAACAACAGAGTAAACTGCAAGGAAAAAGGAAAGAAAGGGAGAAGTCTCTTAAGAGACATATCAATCTACTAAGTCCTTACCTTTTAGAGATACACACTTAAATATTTACAAATTAAATGCTATGATATCTAGCTATCTCTGATATATCTATCTATATGGTATCTATTAGCTTCCAAAATAATATGGGTGGGGGGTATAGATAAACATAGCTGATCATGTATTAATAAATGCTAAGGCTGAGTAATGGATGCATCAGGTTCTGTACACTCTCTATATATGAATGTGTTTGAAATTTTCCAAATTAAAATAATGAAAACATAAGAGCTTCCATTCTTTTCCCATTATTGGTCCTCTACAATCATTTCAAAGCATGTATAGTATGTCCATACCATTATTTTTATCAGAGCGCTGGGGATGGCTATTGACAGGATTGGGTTCGCCGTGTGTTGCCCAACGGGTATGAGCTATTCCAAGGTGTACATCAAATTCTATATCCAAATCAATATCCTGTTGTTCTGAAGATAAAATGAAAAATTCCAATATTAAATCATGCAACAGAGATAATGCTATGTCTAAATATAATTTATTACAGTGCTGCTCACCTGCAATATATAATTATTAAAACTGAAGATCAGGCACACTCAAAATAGTAACTGAAAGATTTAGAGGAACTAATGCAGAATACAGCTGAAATATGGTTCCAATAACAACCAAAAAAAAAAAAAATGTTTTAACAGAGATAAAGTGCCCTGGCCAATGTGGCTTAGTTGGTGAAACATCATTCCATGCACCAAAAAGGTGGCAGGTTCCATTCCCGGTCGGGGCGCATGTGGGAAGCAACCAATCAATGTTTCTCACAGCAATGTTTTTTTCTCTCGTTCTCCCTTCTTCTCTCTAAAATATTTTTAAAAAGAAGATAAAGAGCATGTGACAATGCTAACAACTGGTAAAACTAGATGAAATATGTGAGTGTTTAATGTACTATTCTTTCAACTTTTCTGGAGGCTTAAAAATTTTCACACTCTAGTTAGACATGTAAAAATAATTTATTTTCTCAGTGTCACACAACCTTATGAATATAATTTCTTTGGTCCCAAAACATATCTCATAATATAAACTGCAATTATGGAGAGCTTCCAAAATCAAAGAATAGGTCCTTGTGAACAGAACAACGCTTTGAAAATATGGGGTTACAGACTGATGCTTCTTGATCTTGAAAAGCAGCTATTCTAATTCTTTTGACACTGAGAAAATAAATTATTTTTACATGTCTAACTAGAGTGTGAAAATTTTTAAGCCTCCAGAAAAGTTGAAAGAATAGTACATTAAACACTCACATATTTCATCTAGTTTTACCAGTTGTTAGATACCAGAAGCTATCTCTTCTTGCTTCTTCCAGAAAAAAAAAAAAGACAGTTCTAGTTACTTACTAGTAAAGCCCTCCTTCTAATTTCCTAAATACAAAATTCATTTAAACTTAACAGATAACAAAGCTTATCAGAATTAAGTCTAAATTAAGAACAAACTGCTCAGCCCTGCAAGGCATGGCTCAGTGGTTGAACATCCACCTAGGATCCAGGAGATCGAGGTTCGATTCTCAATCAGGGCACATGTCGGGGTTTCGGGCTCGATACCCAGTTGGGGGTGTGCAGGAGGCAGCCGATCAATGACAACTCTCATCATTGATGTTTCTACCTCTCTCCCTTCCTCCCTCTGAAATCAATAAAGACATGTTTTAAAAAAGAAGAAGAACAAAGTGCTCAGAAGTCTGAAAGTCCATGCACTTCAGCAGTCTTTGTAGTTTTTATACTGGCTAATAAAAGGTCATTCTAAAATACAAATCTGATAAAGAAATAAGGTTTAAAATCCTTGAATAGACTTCCATTGTTTTAAGAAGTGGTTTGCACATATGAGTCATCTTAAACCTAGTCACAAAGATTTGCAAAAAGATCCTCAAATTCTAATACACAACCAGAGAAGCATTTTTTCATGATAAAGCCCCAATACTTTTCATGGCATACAAGGTACTGCACATCTGTTCCCCATCTACCTTGCCCTTATCACTGTGACCCAAGCCACCACCATCTCTCACCTGAACTAGTTCAACAGAATTCTAACTAGTTTCCCTGTAACTAATCTTCCATTAACAATCTAGTTCTGCACACCAATCAAAGTGATCCTTTCAAAACGGAATTTAGATCATGTCACTCTCCTACATAAAATCTTCTAATGGCTTTGCATGACTCACACAGTAAAATTCATTATCCTTAGGGCCCTATATGACCTAGCCCTCAGCCACCTCTCTAGCTGCATCTCCCGCCACTCTTCCCCTCATTTACTGTGCCCTAGCCCCACTGACTTTCATCCGTAAGTAGGCTAAGCCCACAGAGGGTCTTTGCATTTGTGTTCCCTCTGCCTAGAATTCCCTCTTTCAGACAATTGCATGGTCTCTGCTCAAATGTCACCTCTACTATATTTTTTCTTCATAGCACTACTCACTACCTAATATTATATATTTGTTATCTAGCTGTCTCATTAAACAGTAAGTTCCATCATGCCTATCTTATTATGGTTTGTCCTCAGGGCCTACAATGATGGCTGATAAATAATGGGTACTCAATAAATATTCATTTTTATATTGAATCCTCATAATACTCTGTGAGGAGGGGTCCTGTTGTCTCCATTTTACAGATAAAGAAACTGAGGTTCAGAGATCACAGAATCTGCCTGCCATAGGTCACAGAGAATAGTAAATAGAGAGAGGAATTCAACCCAAATCTGGTTGACTCCTCAGCCTAAGATTAAAACCCCAATGGTAAACTTTGCTGCACTATTTATTACACATATGACATGTTGTCAACCTGGCTTCCATTAGAATTTGAGTTCTACAAAAGCAGCAGCTTGTCTTATTTATCCTTGAACCGTAAGCATTAAGAGCTAAATAGGGAAGATACTCAAATCCTTATTGGCTGGCTCTATCAATGAATGGATACAATCATCGATGTGTTCTTTCCTAGCTTACCTGTGTTCTGAATAATTATGATGACCTAATAAGTGAACCCCAGAAAAGTAAAGGATACTGTTTATCACTAGTTAACAATAGTCACAAGCTAGTGGAAGCAATAAAAGCATATGACTAGTTTTTTAAGCTACCTATAATTAAAGCAGTATCTCCCTCCACATGCTGACAAGCAACACTGGAGAGTCCTTAAGAAGAGTCTGTAAATTGAGTCCATGTCAAGTTCATGGTGATTACCAAACCTATTTATTTCACTGTCACCATTTAAGAAACATGTACCTATGTTCCTTATTCATTAAATTGATAGCTCAATTCCCCAACAGTCCATGACATCTTTTCCATTCTCCTTAAGCCTCAATCCTACCTATATTCCCTCAATTGCCACTTTACTCAGCTTTTTCCCCCTCACCTCATAACTGTCTGACTTAGCTTTTCTTCTACCTTTGACTCCTATGAAGGCTAACTCCCTACTTGTGGCTTCACTTATCTGAGCTATAATCCCCCAATAATTTCCTTATTTGCATCTTCTATCTTCCCACCACCTTCATGCCCAAGGCTTTTTGCCCTCTTCATACCTTTTCTCAGATCTCACCCTTCTCTTTTTTATTTTAATAGTTCAAACATTTAAATTTGCTAGCAATGATAAAGACTCAAATACCTTCATCCAGAGAGAACAAATGTCAACATATAGTCATTTGTGCTTTACATCTTATTAAAGACATAAAATGTAAAACATCTTTCATTTGTGTCACTCCCTAAAACAGCAGCCCTGCTTTTGCCCCAAACTTCACTGCCTTTATTGTCAACACCATCTAATGATACTACCTACTCCTCTGTCAATTTCCTTATCTGCAAAATGAGGATGATAATTTTACCTACTTCATGGGTTATAATAAGGAATAAATGAGTTAACACATAAAACACAAGAGTACCTGGAACACAAAAAGCAATCAATAAAAGTTAGCAATTCTAATCAAAGTCAGAAGCTACCAATAACTTCTTACTCCACAAATCCAAAGGCCTTTTCTGAGAAATCTTCCTTCCCCCTTTTTTCCCGCCTTGTGAATTGCTCTTTAATATTAAGTGGTGGACAATGACTTTATTTTCTTTATACAGGTCTGATCTTTTATTATAACATTCTTTTTTCTACATAGAGAAACAAAAATTACAACTAGAAAAGCTATTCTGAACTTTCCTTGCTAAACTACAGACTAATTTTGTGGAACAGGAAGTCTTCAAAAAGTCATTTCTTTTTTCATTATAAATTTGTCTAAAAAGACTGATATTCAAAACACTTCGTCTTCCTTCCCTTTTGACTTAAGTCAAACATATTGAAACTTGCTGGGAATAATATAAACATCACAAACATCCAAATATCCACACCCAGAGTTAACAAAAGTAAACATCTAACCATTTGTGCTTTACATCTTTTCTAAGATCTAAAATGTAAATAATGCAGTTGATACCTCCTTTGTACCCTGCCCATCCCATTCCTCCCCATAGGATTCTCAAGTTGATGGAGAACCTTCTCCACTGTGCCTTCAAACTTCTATTAGGCTTAATACGTGTTCATAATTTATAGTATTTTTTGTGGTTGTTTTTTTTTTAGGCAGCAAATATTTATTGACAGCAATGTTGTAAACACTAAAATGATAAAGACTTTTTATCTTGTACGACATTCAACTTTTTTGTCAATACAGTTTGTTTTTTAAATGGTCCTATTCCTCACATATCCTATTGTAGGCTGCTTTTTTCACTTAACATTAGGTCAGTAATCCTCAGGTCCCCACATGAAAGGAGTGAACTAGATCCAGTACACTCCTTTCAAAAGCTACATATGGTATTCACTATCATTAAAACTTATTATCCCATTCCATTACTGGTAGACAGAGGTTGTTTCTAAATTTTGCTGCAATGAATCTTCTTGTCATGGCTCCTCATCGACAGTGTCTTTTTCAAGTACATGCCCAAGAGTGGAAGTGCCTGGTCACAGGGTATAGGCATCTCCCATACAGACATTGTCAGATTGCTCTTCAAAGTGATTTATTAATTAAGATTTCACCAACAATGTCTGCAATTTCCCATTTCTCCACTACTTCCTGACTTTCCTACAGAAAAGGAGGAATGTTTCAGTGTTGACATTCAAAGATGGTGATTCTGGTCACAACCTGCCTTTCTAGCCTCCCACACTCATCTACTAATAATGCAGATAAAAAGGACTATCTAACTTGAAACCTATATAATTTTATTAACCAATGTCACCCCAATAAACTCAATAAAAAAAATTTTTTAAGGACTATCTTCCATTCTATCAACAAATTTGCCTTCCCTACTTTTGGAAAGGCCGTCCTCACGAATTGTGGCTACTTCATTTTAGAATACTGATCTTGCTCTAAACACAGTGGACCTAACCAATTTCCTTTCCTAATTAATATGATCATTTTTGAAGCTCAGGTATATTTTAAAACCAATAACAAAACTACTTTTTCTTCTCTCCCTTCAACATTAAGAACCACTAAATGGGGCCCAAAATATGGGAAGAAAGGTAATTGATCAGGAAAGGAGAAGGAAGAGAAGGGGAAGGGGGACAGAAATCAAACTAAGTACATTACTCTGAACTTCTTCATCCAGTGCTTTTACTTTCCCTTTCTTCTTAATGAGCTGGATTTTGCAGGCATTGGCTTCCCAGTCTTTGTCATTGCCTCCATCAAATCCCACACCTAAATCATTAAGAGGCAGAATAGCAAAATTTAAAAACTGGCTATTACTTAGATTATCAGTGTGAGAAAAAATTTTAATTACAATATTTTCCATCTAATTAATTCATTTACTTATCAATTCAACATATAATATGTGAAGAAACAGGATATCTGCTATAGACAAAAATGAAAATAACCCAGTTCCTGCCCACAAATTTCTAATAGTGTATTGAGAAGACAAAGAAAAAATAATTATATACAGTGTGGTTTCAGGTTATAATAAAAGTATTACAGATTGTAACTGGAGTATAGTAGAGAAAAAGAGAAGATGGGCACCCACCTCAGAAGTGGGATAAAGAGGAAATGTCAGAAAATACTCTCTTGAAATTCTACTTAAGATCCTAAGGAGTGTGACAAAGTTACTCTGAAGGTACTGGAAAAGCAGAGTAGTTTCAAAGTAGAGAAATCACATGGCAAAAAGGTTTAGAAAAATCTCTTTGGAAACAGTATAAGACGATAGACAGGGAAAACAAAAAGAAGAAACCAGCTCTCAAAAGTTACAGCTATAGCAAATCATAAAGGAAGAGGGTCTGAACTAAACAGTGGTAATGAAGATTGATATGGGTGATATTGAGTAGAAATGACTGGATGTAATATGAGAAAGCGGGAGAAGTCTGGTATACCTCCTAGGCTCAAAGGACCCAGTGATAAAAGGCACACAGAAAGAATTGATTGGAGAGTGGGATGAAAACTGGAGTGTATTCAGATCAATTCTGAATAAAAACAAAAGTTTTAATATCTTGGTTTATAAAGGGAGAAATCTCTTGGAGGAAGTTGGAAATATAAATGTGCAGCTTGGAGAAAATATCTGAATTTTAAGTCACCAACATAGAGGAAGCTAGTGAAGTCAGAGCTCACCCATGAAGATACAAAATAAGAAAAGTGGTCCAAGGAAGTACCTTGAAGAACAGTAATAATTAAGCAATAGGTGGAAGAACAGGAGCCCCCAAAGCAGTCAGAAAAGAAATAATCAGCATGTAAGGAAGATAATGAGATGTGTTGTCAGAGAAGCTAAGGAAGAAGAATTTTAACAACAAAGTAGTTGAGGAATTGACTTTCCATTAACTGAGGAAAGTCATGGAAGATAAATGCCCATTACAGCTGTCAATGTTACATGGACAGAAAGGAGTTACCAGAGCAGGCCTGACATGCTACCCTTAGAAATGCCACTTGCAAAGTTGGCTCTTGGATTTCAGGAGGGTTCCCACCACCCTAACTGATGAAAAATGGCTCACTGCACCTAAACTGTAGGTGCATCACATGGCTTATGCTGAACATCTGCATCACTTCTAGGAGTCTGCAATTTGGTACATGTTAGACAGAGGGTGTCTATGTGACCAGCCCCCAATGAAGACCTTGGACATTCAGATGCTAATGAGTTTCCCTGGTAGACAACATTTCACACAAGCTGCCATAATTTGCTGGGAGAATCAAGAGCCCCTAGTGAAACTCCACTGGAAGAGAACCCTTAGAAGCTTGTACCAGGTTTCCTCCACACTTCACCCCATGTGTCTTTTCTCTTTGCTGTTTGCTTTGTACTCCTTTGTTTTAATAAATCATAGCCATGAGTACAACTATATGCTGAATCCTTCCAGGAAATCATCAAATCTGAGGGTGGTCTTGAGGACCCCCAATACAGTTAAGGGAAGAAGCTAGAATAGAACATAAAGTTGACAAAAAGTTATTTTTATTTGCTTTGTCATTTATTTAAAGTAAAAGACTCTTAAGCAAGTTTATATGCCAAAAGCCTGGAATACCTGGAGAAAAATAAATCAAATTTATAGAAAAGAAAAAAGATAATTTATACAATAAGGCCTTCAAGATCTTTGTTCTACCAACCATGAAAATGCCCCAGATGATTTATGTTTTTACAGTAACATTCTTAACAAAAGAAGATACCTATAAGAAGCAATACTCTACATAAATTATAATACCGTTGAAATTACATGAACAGACCCTTTTTAAACATGATAAAAGACAAAAATTCTTCAGATTTTAGATTTGCACAAAACAAACATTACTAGATAATTCAGTCACATAGAACAAAAACTCTTCCATTTAGATTCAAGAATCACACAAAACCCATAATATTTTTTTTAAAAGAAATACCAGCAGAATCATATCCTCTGTACTCCAGTCTCTGAAGGCCTTTGATTAGGGTCTCCAAGATTTCTCGTCTTGTGCGAGGGACATGGTAGTTTAAGTAAGCAAATATACCTGCAAATAAACAAATATTTAATAAAAAATTCTGTATAAAGAATAAAAATTAACATAATTATGACAAAATCTTCATTTGCATAATTATATATAAGATGTGCACAAATGTGAAGCTAGAGTCCATCAATAAAAGAGAAATAAATCCTCACTTCGAATTGTCTAAGGCAGTAAAACTTTTCCAAAGGGGGATTTCTCATTTATAAAAGACTAAAGCAAATATGTGAAAATAAATGTTTCTTTTTTTCAAAGCAGCTTATAAGTGTGGTCACTTATTCCATCACTGCCATTTTGTCAAGAGAAATCTAATTTTAAAAAACTAACCAATCAACAAATTTGTCGTTTATGTTCTAAATACTGAGCATTATGTTTCAAGAAAAGCATTTCCTGGAGTATTTTAAGCTACATAAGGGCCCTACAAAACTATACAGATGAAATAATTTTTCTTATTTCCAATGACTATGTTATCAATAACATGTAGGAATAAATAATTTATAAATATCAATGATGTGAAAAATGCTACCTAAATAATCTAATAATAGGGGAAATATTAAAATATATATGTAATCATGTACAAAGAAAATGACTTGAATCACTTACTCACTAGATACTAGTTAACAACAAATAACTGCAATGTTTACAACTCTTGAGAATTCATAAGAAAAAAAAGGAATAATCTGGAAAAGCGAAACTAGCAATAAAAGAACTAGTATATGTGAACTGAGTCAGGCAAGCAAAGAGGTAGTAAACAGAACACAGGCAAAAAATATCCACATTTTAAGAATAGCAGGATGGAAATTATCTGAGGCCTTCCATAATTGTGTTTTGGCCAAGGTGGAGAGCGGTGAAGACCAAAATATGAGGAAATAAAAGTTCAAGTTGCTTATTTTTAAAAGAGTTTCGTTTTTCTTATATTACACTATAATGCCACTGAATCATGAGGGGATAAAATGAATTCTGTGGAGTAGAATACCAAAATAACTAGTCTTTATTTCCATTTGAAAAGATCTCTTTATTTCTATAAATAGCTTGGTCCTATTGAAGCATTTCAGCATACAAAAATACCAAATTGTTAAGATCCAACAAAGAAGTCATAATATGGGTATGCTGAGCACCATGATCAGTACAATTTTTCAAATAAATTATCATTCCCTTTAAAAAAAAAGGAAAACAGGTTTTAAAACTAAATCCAACACTGCCATCTTGCCCTGACAGCTCATGCTCAGAAATTGTTGCTATGCAACTCAAAGGCACAGGGGGGAAAAAAACATAAAAAAAAACACCTAAATCCAAAATAACCTGAAACTACTGTTTAAACTTTCCCCAAAAATGGAAGTATAAGGCCAAGAACTTAGAGAAATCCTGTATTTCATTCATATTCAAAAAACAAACAAAAAAAAGAACACCTTACAGTTGTAAAGATTTTTTAGAGTTATAATATGCTATACAAGCATATTATTTTCGCAGCACCACAACCCTTGCATGAGCTCTGGGGTTTTTATTGTTACTGCTATTCCTTCATAAAGTATCTATAATATGAACAATCTAAACCAATTACCAACTGTAAATCAAACCTTTATGTGTTCTACACTTATTTCCCCTATGGGTCACTGACCTTAGATAAAGATTAAATGCAGAAAACTATCAGTCCCAAATACGTATTTTTATTAGATCACTGAAGGACAATGCATAGAATATAAATATTTCCCCAAATATTACTTTACTATACATATGCTAAAAAATGCTTATTCTCAACTAGTCCACTCTCCACCACTGTGACTAGCTTCAGCTAAACAATCTGCTAAAGGAGAATATAACCTAACTCATTTGCAGGTCATTAACTAATAAAACATATTACCCTGTCAGGACCTGTTTGCAGTCTGAGGCACTATGGACAGCCTTGAAGAGGAAGAGCTGCCAAATGCCAGTAATTCAGCAAAATCAGAAAAAATCACTACTAAATCATCTTTTTCTTTAAGAAATGTAATTATGATGATAAAATATATATGGAAAATTAAACATTGAATATAATAACCAAATATCAATTTAAATTTTTTAAATACTAATGACACAGACTACATTTGTTTAAAAAATTCAGATGTAATATTAAATTCACTGTTTTCAATACATGTAACTTAACATTGTTCAAATTTGATATTAATTTTAATATCAAATTAGATTTTACATTGATTTACATTGGCTCATTATGTGACTCTTGAGATCTTGAATAGAATATTATAAAAAAAGGAATCTTTTAACCAATACCCATCTCCAAACAAACTTACAAAACTGTGAATGATAAACTAATAAAATTCAACTCAGCATTTGTTAGCTCAAAAACAAGTACTCTTGCCCAAAAAAGTACCCTTTTGTTGAAGAAACCCTTAGAATTCTTTTAACTCATGTGTGTCCCCAAAGCTTTCCACTGTACCACCCTGCCTCAGCTTCCCCTATACAATTATATGAATAAGTTTGACTAAGGAATGGTAAAATAGTTTTTACATCAATTGCCAACAAATTATTAACTGGTAGTGGCTGGCTGTAAAAACCACCACCAAAAAGGATTCAATCAAGGAAAGCCATGACTGACTAGCAACATCTATTATCTGGGGAGTGACAGCATAAGGGCCACATATTTCCTACCTCTGACACCTGAGAACATTTACAGTCCCTTCCAACTAGATGTTGATGATTTCTGAGAATTCTTCTCTGATTGCTTTAGAGACTTTCCTGATGATTTCAACATTTTTTATTCTTATTAAGACATTTTATTTGAACGTGTGTATTATAACCCTAGAAAGGGAATCCCAGGATTTTCCTTCATGTGTGTTTTCGTCTTGCTTCTTCACGTCCATGATGCCAGCTGAGGCTGTCAGTACAATGAAACCAAACTGCCAGTAGGAGCAGGTTGTTCTGCCATTTCTATAGATCTTGGAGTTGCACATCAAATCTGGGGCTGACTACTCCACACTTGTTTAACCTGCCCATAAGGTTCACAACAATTTTTCCCAGCTCTGTGATCATCAATAATTTTAAATTTGCCAATGTAACCATTCCTCATCATCACAGTTAGAAACTGGGCAATGACTTAGGAGCACAGCCTAAAAACAACACGGTGTTTGTCTCTCTTTTCAGCATTGTTTAAACTCTTGAGAGCATCAGCCAGGACATTCGTGTGCACCATTAGGCAGCACAGAGAAATGGTGGAAAGAGGATAAGAGGGGCAGATTTTGACATTTTTTAACACCTCTACAGGCTGCACTTCTCTTCTGTCCTTATTTCTTTGTTACAACATTTATATGATTTTGTTCCATGTACACTGTATCTACCAAATTAAAACTGGAAACCTGGTAAAGGGCCTTATTTTCAGAATAAAGCAGGTCCTCAAATATCAAATATCGTCATTTCGTTCAACATGCTTTTGCTATAATTGCTATAACAGAAATCAGATAAATAAACGAGAGTGGGAGGTGGGGAATGGGAAGGTCTGTAATAAGGCCAACAATAAAAATAAAGGAAAAAAGTCAGTTTCCAGTGGGGCCACTGTCTGTGTGGAGTTTGTACATTTTCCCCATGTCTGCATGGGTTTTCTCCAGATACTCTGAGATGTGCACGTGAGGTAAACTGGCATGTCTAAACTGTCCCAGTTTGAGTGTGGGTATGAGTGAAACTTCCGATGGAAGGGTGTCCTGTCTAAGATGGGGTCCCACCTTGTGCCCTGAGCTGTGGGTATAAGCTGTGGGTAAAGGCTCTAGCCACCCATGACCCTGAAATGGAATTAAGCAGGTTTGGAAAATAATTATCTTGTTTATATTCATCTTCCTCAAGTGTATGTATAGCTCACATTTATTTCAAAGTTTAATATTCTACGTATTTTGAGTCTTTATTTAGAAATTTGGTGATGTTTTTGTGACTAGAAATATGACACAGGAACTTAACTCTTGTTTATATCAATTAGCCTATGGTGAAACTGGTTTCGATATCTGTTGTTTCACTTAAGGTCGCAGTTTCCAAGAACCCATCGATGACATTGAGAATTTACTGTATATTGTAAAGAATTAAAAGCAAAGTAACATACAAAATATGAGGACATTGTTCTACAAAACCATATCATTGGACCTAAGAAGATAATGCTCTAATATAACCTAATACAATGTTCATATTCAAATTTTCCATATTATCAAAAAATACCATTTATAGCTGATTTGCCTCACATCTGATTGTCTCGTAAGTCTCTCTGAATCCAGAATGGTTTCTCCTACAGTCCTGTTTTCCCTAAGACATTGACTTACTGACCAGCTGGGGCTGATTTTCTCGTTGAACATCTCACATTCTGTGTCTGTTTCTACATATGGCGGTATAACCAATAACTCTATTCCTTATATTTCCTATAAAATGGAAAAGATATCTAAAGGCTAGATTTAGGTTAAAAATTTGAGGCAAGAATTATTCACAAGTAGGTATGTATTTTATATTGTCTGTAGTCCCCTATTAGTGATGCTATTCATCACTGGTGTAAGTAAAGACAAAGACAGTCACTTTGCCTATGATATTTTGAAAGCACCTGCAAAATACTTTCTAGGATTTTAGATTTTGCTGATAGCATTGATTTTATTTTCTTTCTTTGTAGTCTATATAATAATGATGCATTTCCCAATCAGTGGCATGTTAAATACCACATATCAAATTCCAATTCAAAATCTTCCCCTTTTTTGAGACAGGAAGCACTACTATTACCAATAATCATTACTGCCATTTTTCTGGTTCACTGTTGAAATAAAGAAAAGAGGAGAAATGGAGGAAGAAGCAGGAGCAATATTTCTCCTCACATAACTGGGCAGTAACTAGAAGAAAAGAATGACACACATAGAGAAATTTTCTAAGATCAAAGTAATAGAGAAGGAAGAAGAAAGAAAGGGGATTAACCTAAGTCATCCCTGGTTAGGAAAATGAAAGATAGATTAAATCTGACAATTTTATACACCAGCTCCTTGACAGTGCCGGTGGCCCAAGACAGTTCACCTGTTGGGATTAGTGGATTATCTGTAATCTTGGGGTAGCTGGGAAAATATAATGGCAAATGACCAGCCTATCACGCATGCAGGGCATGTACAAGGAAGGCATTCATAACTCAAAATAGTGCTTATTAGAGTAGAAATCACTAGATTGATCCCGTTTCCAGGTCTTTGACTTGTGTTACCAAACCTGCCACTAAACAGTTCTGCTTAGGATAACTACAAAAGTCTAAAAAATCAGCTCTCCACCACTCTTTCGTAACTGCTCCAATACCACACAAAGTACTTGTATGGAGCATAGGAGATTTTCTACTCTCAAACCAACATGTGCTTCCAAAGTTTAATTTTTCTTATTAACGGAATACACTTGGAATAAATATCTCCCTAACTGAAGCAGATGCGTGCACCTAACAGGCATCATTCTCAGCAAATGGCAACTTAAATTCAATGACACGAAAGCACGAATGAGTACCTTGCTTAACAAATATTCAGACACGACCTGGATCATAGCCTTGACACACCTGGTTGAAAGCAATTTAGTTGTAAGTAAAGATGATTAAACCTTATTAAAATGAAAACTGAATGCAATTTAGCTGACTAATCAAATTATTAAAGTTCCTATACCTGGTTGAATTTATGTCCTTATGAATAAGAAATTTTACTTCTACATATTTTTCACTTGGCAACTTCAGTATTTTGAGACCCTAGACAACAGAACTCATCAGTGTTAAGTGTTCAAATTCATCCTCTAAATTTCATACTTTTTGAATCAAAATCCATCTACAATGCCAATTAAGTTTCATTTTTTTTAAATTTTCTTATGCCTGGCTGGACGTGGCTCAGCAGTTGAGCATCGACCTATGATCCAGGAGATCGTGGTTCAATTCCCAGTCAGGGCACATGCCAGGGTTGCAGGCTCGATCCCCTGTGTAGGGCGTGCAGGAGGCAGCTGATCAATGATTCTTTCATCATTGATGTTTCTCTCTCTCTTCCTCTCCCTTCCTCTCTCTCTGAAATCAATAAAGATATATATTTGTTTAGTTTTTCTTATAATGCAAGTTTACAAATTAATTTATCATTACTAAAGATTCAAATTACACAAAAGCTACAGAATGAATTGTGAAAATCTCCTCTTTCTACATACACACAGGAAAGATAACCAACATTAATTCAATACACAATGTCCCAATCCTTCAGCTATGAATGTTTCTACTAAATGGACCTAGATGTATATGGCTTTAAAGGACTTTTTTAAAACACATAAATTTGATGACACTATATATAATGTTCTGTACTTTTTTCTCTTAAGCTGTTGAGAGTATTCTATGTTAGTACAACACATCTAGCTTATTCTATTTAATGGCTGCATACCAATCCATAAATAGTCATATTTTACCTAACCATTTCCCTACTGAGGTATTCCTACCTCTTTGAAATTATAAACAATACTGCAATTTAAGTTATACACATCAACTAAATATTTGTCATAAAACAGTCAATACAACTATAATTGTGGAGGCACATTCAACAGTTAAGATCCCCTTAGGAGATGAAATATTACATTCCTAAAAACACAAAGTGAAAATCATATGGAGCGACACAATGAGAAATATCAATTATTTAAAATATTTTTCCTGTTTACAAAATGCTGGTTCAAGTGTCCCCTACTTTGTTGTAAACAGATGTTGCCACTAGAAGGAGCTCCATAACACTTTTGCACATTTAACATTCTGCAATTCAAAGCACTGTTTAAACCCTGAGATCTCTAGTTATACTATCCCTCACAGTCCACCTATGTCATCACCTTTCCTGAGAAAAAGCATGCACTTCTTGCTCACAAATGTTTAAACGTTTCATCTCTCCCACTTTTCAGATCAATCACATCAAACCGGCTTTTCATTATCCTCTCAAAGCCAGCTCTGACTCCCGTGTCCCTGACACCCTTACCAGCGAGGTCGATCCACCCATTTCAGGTCCACTTGCAAAATGGCCCTCCAAACTGCTGACCAATCTTGTTAATTCATAGTTGGTCTAACTTTCCAACATTCCCCCAGATATTTTTCTAAAGTCCATAATCTAGACTACTCTTCAATCCCCATTTCTCTCTTCCCCACTTCTTTCTTCTCATTTTTGGTAGATTCTCACTTTATAGAATTGAAGTCTTCATCTTCATCTTAACAGTATTATACCCAATATACTCTTATATTTCCTTATAAGCGCAAAACAGAGAAACATATTCTACATACCTAAACCAGCCTCTCCTACTCATAACTGTTGATAAGTGTGGAGGAGAGACTATTCTATGAGGTGACTGCCATCTGTCCTGCAAACTGCACCCAGGTTGCTCTCTGGAAACCGACACTTACAGACTGTCAGATCGTAACCAATGTTCCAGGGAACACAACTGAGGAAATGCTTATTAAGTATTACCCCCAAAGTCATTAGACAGTATAATTACAAAAAAACTTTTTAAGGATTCATTTCAGGATACTTTTGACTTGCAGCTTCCTTACTGCTGCTTTTAACTATAACCTCACAAAAATTCTATTTATATACATCATTATTTATTTTTTTAAAAAAAACAGCAAAAACTTTTAAAAGATGTGGGTAGCTTTACTGACTTGACAATCTCTCACCAAAGCCAAAAGTAAAAAAACTAAAAAGAACAAAGTGTATCCAAAGAACTAAAAATAAAAGGAAGATAAAATAAATTTGGTACATAGACATGCTATTCTTCTCTAGGAGATTCACAACATTTATCAGAACACTAAAAGTTCCAAGTCCTCCAATTTTAAAAAAAACAAAAAACAAACAAGCCAGTTCGACATAATTTAATCTGTTGCCCCCCAAATTTACTTGACCATAAAATTTTTTTTCTGGTTAACACTTATTAACATCCCAATTCAAGCTGGTAAACATTATAACAGTTTTATCATTAAAAAAAAAAAAAAAGCATAGCAGAGGGTCATTAGCCCTCATTTTTCTGCTTCAACATTTTGCAATGTTGAAATAATCCTTTAGAAAAATCTGAATAGGCAAGAGGTAGTCAGAAGGTAAATCTCTAAATTTTCCCATCTGATCTCATTCCCCACTCAATTTCTCTGTCTAGAAATTCTATTTCAATGATTAAGAAATAAGAGAAAAATAAAGACAAACTTTTGTCTTAATTAACCTTCAGAATTTACATCAGAGGAAATAAATTCTAGACCCTTACTCTAAATCATGCAAAACTGTGGTCTGAACAGGGTTAAAAGCAGGACCTCAAAACTGAGTCAAACACTAGTTCTTTATTCTTTATAACCTGTCTGTTTCCTCAGCAATAAAACTCTGTGGAATGGGAATGTTGCCTAAGTGAAAAAACATCTAGTCTCCACCATAAAAGCCTCACTGTGCACCTTTTCTAAACCAGTTCAGATTTTTTTCTTTTATAGTACATACTTTGACTTTTTCTCCTGGAACAAGAAGAAACAACCTGAAACCAGAAACGCAGGTACTTACCTAGGTGCACACCTCATCATTCAGATGCAGTTAATTACCAAATGAAGTACAATGGGGATTAACCAGTTTGCACATTCACTACTTAACAGCTCCATACTAAATTACGTGTTCTTGCAAAACCACTCTACCAACTAGACAGAGCAAAAGTATTTCTGATGTGAAAGTCAGTTCAACTCTAATAATTTCAGTAAAGCTATTTATAGGTTTTTTTTGTTTTTTTAACCTACTCTAAATTTAAACCTGCTCCTCTTTTTCAGAAGCTGAAATTAGCATAAAGTTAAATACAGGAAAAATGTACACTAATGAGAACATGTCACCTCCTGCTGAGTTCTTGCAAAAGGCTACAAAGAATAAATTTCCCAGCCCTGCCTGGCAGGGCTCAGTGGTTAGAGTGTTGGCCTGCGCACTAGAGGGTGTAGGGTTAGATCCCCAGTCAATGTCCTGAACCTGGGTTGCAAGTCAGATCCCAGCCTTCCCCCTCAACCCCCCTTGGAGGGGGTGTGGGAGGCAACTAATGGATGTGTCTCAGTCATCTGGATGTCTCTCTCTCCTCTCTCCCCCTCCCTGCTCCCTTCCACTCCCTCAAATCAATGGAGGAAAAATATCCTCACTCCTCTGGTGAGGATTAAAAAAAAAGAATAAGTTTCCCCAGATAGTTTCAATTCTATTACAATCAAGCCTCCCTTTAAAAAGTGTTTTTTCCTTTCAGGGATAAGGTCAGTTGTAAATTTCAATAAGAAAGGTAAGGATACAATTCTTTATACTGACAATGGCCGAGTTAATACCAATTTTAGTGCATATCAGTCAGTTCAGATATAATTCAGACCATTCCTTTTAGCTAACACTTTAAGGTAATATTAAAACAACTAAGTCTCCAAACATGGAATACAAGGGCCTAACTTTCTGTTTTACCTGTTCAGGTAAAACATTCGCTAAAGGTAGCCCACTATTTTTCATAGATGTTTTAAATGGGTGCACACGCAAGTGATGAATGACGTATGATCTATCGCCATGGTCACTTCTGGGCCTCTTCCACGAGATCGGGTCTAAGCCCATTCACCAAGTTATTGATTAGCAATAACTGTTGAGACAGGAGGTGGCAGGAAGATCATGTGTAATGCCATTGTCATAGCTCCAGTTACAGTTCTGTTTTCTATTGGGCCTGACCGAAAGACAGAAACTAAAAATAAATATTGTTTAAGAGGTAAATCCTAGACGAATACAAGATAAGTTCAAGAGACCTCACCTCATGTTCCACAGGTTGCCTGGTGGCTTCTTGTGAAGACACCCCCGTCCGCACCTCAGTTCCCTCGGCCCTCTCCCCTTTTCCAACACAAACATTTCCCTTCCTTCTTGGATCCCTTCTCCGCGCCGAGCCGCCGCTTTCGCTCCCCCACATCCTCTCGAGGGCCCGCCCCCCCATCAGGTACCCTCCTAAGTCCACCACACCCCTCCCGCTCGCCGGGGTCGGCGCCGGCCCCGAACCCGGGGGCCTCGGGGACGCCCCCCGCCCGGCACTCGGATTTCGCACCCTCCACACTCCCGCTCCGCCGGCGCCTCAGGCCTCAGCAGCGCCCGGCAACACGCCCCCTGCCCGCGGCCCCTTACCGCACATGATGCTGGAGGCCCGGTGGGCAAGGTGCGTGGGGAGCGGCTGGCGAGGTCGAGAGCACACAGGAGCCTCGGCGCTACCGGCGGGCTTAGGAGCAGGGGGGCGTCAATACCACTCCCTCGAGGATGCAACAGCCGACTGCGTTCTCGGCCTCCCGGACTCGCCAGTAACTGCCTCTTGGCCCCGCCCCTCGGCACGCACCACGCCGCCGCCGCCTTCGCCATCCGCAGGTCCCATTGGGCCACGCCCGCGCCGCTCACGCACAGATCCCGCCCCCGAGCCGCCCCGCCCAGGAGCCCACGCAAGCACTGGCCTGCTGGACTGGAGAACGTGGCAGCGGTTTGTCGCGCATCCGCTTGGGGTTCCTGAAGACGCCCTGCCCCAGGGCGAGTAGCGGGAGGGACGATGACGCGGGGGAGGAGGAAACTCGGCGGCAGGCTGGGAATGAGGAAAAGATAAGGAAAGGGGAGGATGGGACTGTAAGCGAAGCAAATAACATTGGGGCGCGCCCCTAGCGCAGTCCACGGCTCCAAGCTCCAGCATCCCACGAAGCGGGGAAACAGGACGAAGAAAGCAGGAGGCCTGACGCACAAATAAGTCAGGGTGGGAACATAGACCTAAGAAAAAATTGCAAAGAATTGAGAGGAGAGAGATACCAAAATTCCTGGCTGCAAAGCGCCGTGCAGGTTCTGCCAGCCTCTCTGGTGGCCGGCAATTCAGTTCCATGTAATATGTAGGCTCCATGTAATAAGCTTGGCCTCCAAACGCCTTCCGCACCCCAACCCCAGCCTTTGCCTCCCTAACCCCGAGTATTTTGCAGAAGAGCAGGGGGAAACTTCTGCTGGCCCAACTGAGAGGACTAGGAATTGCCTAGATTTTACAGCCTTACTTTTGACTCATGAACAATTATTCTATGAATTAATGCACCATTCCTGCCAAGAGAAACTTAATCAAAGAGAGATGATGTTTCTGAGAATTTATTGCTTTAGGAAGATTTAAATAGTGTATTTAGTCAAATATAGATGGTTATGATAACACTATTAATGGCTCTAGAGTAGCATCAAATAAAAACTTTTATGGCATACAGAACATGGCATGGACTTCAGACCAGAGACGTCTCATCTTACCTCACACTACAGCTGCCTTCCTACCCCACCTTCCAGCCCTTTACATTCCAACAACGCTGAACTGGTCATTTCTGTTTGGCCAAAATTCTCCAGTCTTTTGCATACATTGGTTACTCTTCATGGAATCCACACCCCATCTGTATTTAAATGCTACCTCTTAGGGAAAACCTTTTTTGTCTCCCCCAGATGGATGGAAGGACATGCGTTAACCTCTCATTCTATGAGCTGCCCCCTTTAAAGCAATATACTTTGATATTTTATTTTATTTTACTTTGCATATTTACCTACTAGGCTAAGTTTCTGAAGCTAAAACAAGAGTTTGCATACCCCAGCACCTAGTATAAACCCTAGCACAAAGGGATCAAAAATGCTTTTGAATGAGTGAGAAAAAGTCAGATGTTCTTAGCGGAACTGACTTTCTCTAACTAGTTATATGATGAAGTGAGCAAAGGGCTTTTCAGATTTTCATAGAGGGGGGAAAAAAATGCCTTTTTATCATTGGCCTCAAAGAGAGGCCAGAAAAGTCCTTTAATATTTCAGGCCCTTAAACAGCCTCCTAAATCACCCAGAACAAGGTTAAAAACAACAACAATGAGCTGTTTGAAAATAGGCAACATATTTATTAATTCAAGAGGCAAAGTTACAGTGGATATACATCTTAGCCTCAGAACTCTCATCTAAGAAGTTCTGGTAAAACCTCAGTGATATTGCCAAGAAGTCAAGGTATGATTACAATGTGTGTGTGTGTTTTTAATTGATTTTAGAGAGAGAGGGAGAGAGAGAAACATCAATGTAAGAGAGAACAACGATTGATCCCCATACACTCCCTGACTGGGGATCAAACCTGCTACCTGGATATGTTCCTTGACTGGGAATCAAACCCACGACCCTTCAATGCACAGGACAATGCTCCAACCAACTGAGCCACGCCAGCCAGGGCATTGTTGCAATGTTTGAACAGCACCTTTGTACACTGCCAGAAAACCTGTGAATGCACCAAAGAAAATGCCAGCTTACCACCAAAGTTCTCATGCTCAAACTGTAATTATTGAACCCCCTGCTTTCCTCTTCTGCTTGTTACTCCATCATGACTATCAATCTGTCTTGTTTATCTCCATTGTACAGCTATTTTGGAAGGTGCTTATGCACCAGTTAAGAAGAAACTTTGAAGGCCAATATTTTCCCACCTGTTTAGTACAGGCAGACCCAGGGAAAGCCCCAAGAATGAAAATCTACCTCCATAAGTGGAAGGCAGGGAAAGACCCAAGAGAGGTTGGCCACTCCAGCCTGGTAGTTGATAGAGTTTATAAAGGAAAACTTACAAGGCATGTCTTGGGTGGCTGCAAGGCAAAATGGATCTCCGTGCTGCTGGCAGATGACAGTTATTTAGGGTAAAAGTGGGGAATAGTCACAGGTACAAGTACGTGAATGCTAGAAATTATATGCTTGACCAGGTCAAGACAACAACCTATTCCAGGAACCAGCACATAGCAGGAAGCAAGGGAGGGGTGCTGATTTATGTCAGAATGAACATCAATTAAGATCAGATAGTCTTTGTAAGGAGGTGTTTGCAGAAAGCAACTCTGTTCTGGTCCGGATCCAAGCTTGTGGGACAGACAGAGGCCATGTCATGGAACAGGCTCTCCACACTCCACCCCTTGTTGCCGGCTCTTACAATCTTGCCTAGCCACCTGTTCCATGAGGCTCCCTGAGTGTCAGTGAGCGGCTTCAGTAGCAGGCATGGAGCTTGCTTAGCTGCCAGTTGACTGCATTGGAGATACAGCAGCAGCAGTACAGAAAGAAAGAAAAAAAACGAAGCAGTCCAAGTATTAGTAACAATTTTTTCCATCATGCCCCCCCGCTGTCCCCCCAGACCCAACTCATGGGTTAGTAGGTTACTTGGACTTGGGGCCAGATCATTTAACTTGAGTTTTCACATGTGCTAACAAAGAAAAAATATTAACAGATTCACCTGGTGTAAAACAACATTTAGTTTGGATAATGGCACAGGTGCCCACCCTGTAACTGGATGTCACAGGAACAGCAGAATTCTAAGATCAGAAAGACAAATATTTCATAGGGCCTTGAACTGAAAGAACTTCTCCTGTGAGAATTATATTTGTAGCCTGATCTTTAGGTGTTAATGTGGCCGCAGTCTTTGGAGCCTGGCCAGGCTGTGTAAACCAAACATATTGGCCAGGGGGAAGTGGTGCTTTCTGGCCTAAAGAGGTGAATTGGAGTGGGAATGTGCCAGACTAGGTCTCCTACCTTCTCCCCTCTTTCAATGGTGCATGTACGGGTAAACACAAATAGTGTGCCTCCATAGGTCCTGACTGCATTAGGATGACAGGATCCCACCAGAGACTGAGCAGTTTTTCATCTATTGTTAGTACATACAGACCCAGGAAAATGCCCCAAGACTAAAAATCTGCCTCTGTTAGTTGAAGGTAGGGAAAGATCAAAGAAAGAGGCTAGCTACTCCAATCTGGTAATTAGTAGGGGTTATTAAGAGAAACTTACATACAAGGAATGTCTTGGGTGACTGCAAGATTAAACCGATTCTGGAGCCTCTCGGCAGACACCAAAGAATTATATAGGGTAAAGGGGGGGGGGAGAGATAGTCATGGGTACTAGTAAGTGAGTGCTACCAGGTACTGGGAATTCCTTTACATGCTTGACCAGGTATAGGACAACCACCTGTTCCAGGTACCTGCACAAAGCAGGAGGCAAGGGAAGGGTGCTCATTTATGTCATAATGAACATCAGTTAAGATCAGGCAGTCTGTAAGTGGGATTTACAGAAAGCAACCTCTGTTCTGGTACAGCTCTAGCTCACAGGACAGACAGCGGTCACGTCACAAAACAGTTTTTCCTCCACACCAACCTACTACAACAAAGAGCCCTTTGTAACCATGTCCCAGTCAAGAGACTGACATGGAAGAATTTTGTTTGTCTGAACTCCATCTACTCAGAGCTTTGCCTGAGCTGGACCTTTGGGAATAAGGGCTGGAGAAGAAAATAAATTATCTATGAAGGAATGGGGACATCTGGGTCTAATTCAAACATCTGAGAAAATGGAAAGGATTTCCTCTCCTGATCAAAAGCTGTGAACTGAACTAAAAAAAAAAAAAAGTGATGATGTTAAGGTGTGTCATTTATTGCCTCTTTATGCTACCCTATTTCCCAGATTAGTCCTGTGAAATCTAGTGGTTCTCAGCCTCCTCCTTGCCCTGCATCAGGGCTTCCAGTTGTCATTGCTAAAGAAAGGAAGAACCATAATTGAAACAGCTTTATAAGATTTTTAAATATCCCCAAGTTTGTGATTTTTGTTATCCCTGATCGGAATCCCAATATAAATAGCAATCAAATTATTAAAATAAAAAAGGCCTAGGCACAAACTTCTAGTTATAAGTCCTGGAGATAAACTATACAGGATGGTGACAATAGCTGTGTTGTATATTTGGAAGTTGCTAAGAGTAGATTTTGAAAGTTCTCATCACAAGAAAAAAAAATTATAATGTGTGGTTATAAATGTGAACTTACTGTGCAGATCATTTTGCAATATAAACATAGAGTGAATCATCATCTTATAACCCTAAAACTAATATAATGTTATATGAAAACTGTATCTCAGTTTTGTATTCTTTTTGAATAACAATAATATGGGGAGCAGGGGCACACACCTATGTTCTACTTTTTAGGCAGTTTTGTGAAGAAATGTACCCCAGTAGTCAGGGAAGGTGGTAGCAAGCATCAGAGAGAAAAAAAGCAGGCTGAGCCACTAAGGCCTAGGAGAAGAAAAAGGCACAGGTAAGGGCCCCAGAAAGGCCTCCTTAAGTGAACCCCTTTGGTTCCACCATTACCCCAATTCATCCTATACATCTTCACACCAGAGTGACCTTCCAAAAGCACAAATCTGATCCTGTTTCTTCCTGCTCCCCATTCAGTGGGTACCCTTCACCTGTAGGACTAAGTCCAGACTCCCATGCACGTATCTCATTCCTGACAGGTTTATCAGTACCATCTCCCACCACTCTGTTCAGACATCTATGGTCTAGCTATATAAATACTTCCCGTGCCCTAAAAAAGAATACCACTGCGAACTTTCGCAGATATGCATTGTCCTTTTTGTGTTTGTTTGTTGTTGTTGTTTTTAATATCTTTTATTCATTTCGGAGAGAGAGGAAGGGAGAGGGAGAGAGAGAAACATCAACGATGAGAGAGTCACTGATGGGCCGCCCTCTGCAAGACCCACACTGGGGATCGAGCCAGCAACCCGGGCATGTGCCCTGACCAGAAATCGAACCAAGATCTCCTGGATCATAGGTAGCCACTCAACTGCTGAGCCACACCTGGCTGAGCTGCACTGTCCTTCTTGAAAGGAAGCATCAAAAAGGGAACCAGCCCTGATGTGACTCAACAGTTAGAGAACCAATCCAAGTATCTTAGGGTCACTTAATTCCCCTTCAAGGGCACATACCTGGGTTGCAGGTTCAATCCCCAGCCCTGGTCGGGGTTCATGTGGGAGGCAACTAATCAATGTCTCTCACATTGATGTTTTTTTCTCTCTCTCCCCCCTCCTTCACTCTCTCTAAAAAGCAATAGAAAAAAATATCCTCTAGTGAGGATTTTTTTAAAAGGGGGGGGGGGGGGGAAGACCAGATGTTAAATAGTGCTTGACTCTAGAGGACTAATCTTTCACAAAATGTGATTACAAGGGGACCACAAAGTTCCCTTGTCCCAAATTACCTCCATTCCTTGCCTATCACATGCCTAAACTCTACCTGTACTTATATATTTAATATAGAACACCTCTCCCTCCCCTAGGAGATCTACATTAAGTCATTATCATCTATTAACACTTTAGAGTAATACTATTTATAGGATTACTTTTCATTTTCATACCAGGTGTGAAAAGTTCACTGAGGAAACATTGAGTTTTGAAGGGGATAAAGATAATCCTGAAATTAGAAGGAAGGCAGGCCTGGCCAGGTTACCTTGGTTGATGACTCTGGGCAAGAAAGGGACAATATAAGGGCCTGTGGAATTGAGTATGGAAATGTCGAGAAGGGGCAAGATATGGAAAAAGGAATCATAAATAAGTTGGCCATGGAACCTGGCCAGGTAGCTCAGTTGGTTAGAGCATCGTCCTGATACAAGATTGTGGGATCCAATCCCCGGTCAGGGGACATACAGCAACCAACCAATGAATGCATAAATAGGTGGAACAAGAAGTTGATTTCTCTCTCTAAAATAAAAATTTTTTTAATTTTTTAAGAAATAAGTTGGCCATGAAAGCAAACTTTATTCACTGTGATGCTTAGTTTTATATGTCAATTTGGCTTAGCCACAGTGTCCAGATATTAGTCACACATTCTGGATGTGTCTGTAAGGGTGCTTTTGGATGAGATTAACATTTAAATTGGTGACTTTGAGTAAAGCACCTTGCGCTCCATAATGTGGGTAGGCCTAATACAATCATTTAAAGGTCTGACTTGAGCAAAAGACTCACCTCTCCAGAGCACAATTATTCACCAGCAGAACTGGATTTGGACAGCAACATCAGTTCTTCCCTGTGTCTGCCGCCTGATATCCCACCTTGCAGATTTTGGACTTGCTAGCCACCATGACTGCGCGAGTCAATTCCTAGCTTTCAAAGCAATTCCCAGTCTAAGCTGAATCCATCTAAAATAGCTCAGAAAGCAAATTCTCCAACCTCACTATCTGGTTCTGTGAATCAAAGGACAAAAATAAAAACTTCAATTCTTGGCATTCATAACTGCTGGAGTTCTTGTTTCCATCCCTATTTTAATCTCTGTAGTTTTGGGGACCAGAATTCCAGAGATGCAATGTACCCATCTTTCTTTTCCTGACATTGTTTATGAACTGTTGTCTCTGAATTACTATAGAAAAATGAGAGAGAAGGATAATTTGCGATCTGGGCTCTCTAAAAAGGCAGTACCGCTATGGTAGAAAGATAACTATCCAAATTTCTGGCATGGCACAGACTACAGAAGCCAGTAGAAGGACCAAAGCAGCTTCTCATCTTCATTTCAGAGGGATTCTGCTTCATGGGATAAAGCCTGAGCAATTAATTCAGCCTGCAATGTCTTATAATTAATGGAAATTTTTTCTACATTCTGGAACCTGGTTTTGTTTTGCTTTTTAATCAGTATTCAGCATTATGATTTTTTTTTTGGCGGGGGGTTGGTCTCTTAGGGAGAAATTATATGCTACTACACTGGGGACTACTAGCCTGATATTTTTAAAAATATATTTTTATTGATTTTAGAGAACGGAGAGGAAGGGAGGGGGAGAGAGAGAAAGAGAGGGAGGGAGAGAGAAACATCTATCAGCTACCACCCTGACCGGGGACCAAACCCGCAACCTAGGCGTGTGCCCTGACCAGGAATCGAACTGGCGACCTTTCAGTGCACAGTACGATGCTCTAACCACTGAGCAAAATCGGCTAGGGTGAGGTAAAATGTATTTTAAACTGTTTCAAACGTTATGCAAAGAATTAATCATGAGAAATGACTAACAAAAATTAAAATAACCCTGGATAAAAATCCATGTGTACAGAAGATGATTCAGGATGTTATAAATAACTCATATGAGGTAAAGTAAACATGCAATATTTATATATCATTCTCAGGGTAATATTTTATTAATCTGCAAGTTCCTAAGCCATTAATAATAAAAGCTTGGTATATAGTATCAACAAGTCCGATTGCTGGGTCCAAAGAAAACTCAATTTATTTTAAGGTGAGTTTGCCTCTTTTTCATTTGATTCATCTTCCATAACCTAGAACCAAAAAAACAAAGAGAATTTAATAATTAAGAAAATAATTAGAAATTGCTATTTTCCTGTTTTAACATTATTTGCTTACCTGAAATACCCTACTCTATAACAATGCATGTCAATAAAAAATAAATCTATTATCAGCTTCAAAGCCCAAGGTTTGCATTGTAAACTGGCCTAACAACATAAAAGCCAACTGAATATTAACAAATGAATCCAGAGGCCTGGCTGGGTAGTTCAATTGGTTGGAGTGTTGTCCCAATATACCAAGGTTTCAGGTTCGATCCATGGTCAGGGCACATGCAAGAATCAACCAATGAATGCATAAGCAAGCAGAACAACAAAACGATGCTTTTTTTCTTCTCTCTTTCCCTTTCTCTCTCTCTCTCCCTCCCTTTCTCTCAAAATCAATAAATAAAAAACTTAAAAAAGAAAAATGAATCCCTAAAAAAAGTAAGGAAACAAAATATATTGGCAACCATTTGATCTTACTCAGATAAAATTCATTTTAAACCTTAGAAAAAAGTTACGACTTTCATTTCTAATAAGTTAATAAAACTAGTAATGAACACTTGAAGAAAAAATGAAATGATTAAAATCTTTTCATGAGTTAATATATTACTCAAATAATAAAGAACAATTCCTTTGGTAAGGAAAAGAGTTATATAAACCTAAGAATTTTTTTTCTCTTCACCACACCTACTACAATTAAATGTCAATTCAAGTTTATAATCTTGCCAATCACTCCACCCTGGACAAGTAAATAAAAATGTCCTTTGTCAATCCACCAGTGTCAACAAATGTAATTTTTTAAAAGGCATACGGAAGGAAATGGAACAAAGTAAGTTTTTTAAAAAAATCTAAACTAATCGGGTTCTATTCTGAGACAATTAATGGAAAACAATTCTCTCAAGAGTTTGTTTTTTTAATATATCTTTATTGATTTCAGAGAGTGGAAGAAAGAGGGAAAGAGATAGAAACATCAATGATGAGAGAGTCATTGATCAGCTGCCTCCTGCATGCCCCCTACTGGGGTTGGAGCCCGCAACCTGGGCACGTGCCCTGACAGGGAATCGAACCACAATCTCCTGGATCCTAGGTCTATGCTCAACTGCTGAGCAGCAGTATGCCCCATGAGTCTCAATTTCCTGTGCACAAAATGGAAATGAATCTTAAGACACTGTGCTATTAGAAGAGTAAATGAAGTAATATTTGTAAAAATGCCTGGCACTAGGTAGGTATTCATAACACTAAAATTAATTCTAAAACAGTTGTCAAGTCTAACAAAAATTGCAACACTAAGATCTAGCCCTTGAAGAAAATGTCAGATCATGAATTTCTTTTCTTCGCAAATGTTTATTTTAATATTAAATCTAAACCATCACATAATATTGGCATACCTGTTCTACACCTTCTACTTCTGGAATATAAAACTGCAGCATGTTCTGAATTCCATTTTTCAGAGTAATGATTGAACTAGGGCAGCTGGTACAAGAACCTTGGAGTTTCAGCCGTACGATGCCATCTTCAAACCCCTTATAGATTACATCTCCTCCATCTTCCTGCACAGTTGGCCTGTGGTCACAGTATATTTGTGATATATTTAAGAGAATAGAAATTTCCATCAAAAAAACTTTAATACTCAGAGCTTAGATTTTATATTGGTAAAATTCACAAAGTTAGAGCTACTCTTACAATAGAGAACAATAAATGTGGCTAGTCTCATTTGTAATTTTAATTTTGTCAAATTCATTCATACAAATAATATGCTCTACTTACTATATTTTAATCTTACTTATTAATCATCTTTTTTAAGATTTCAAGTTTCCTAATAATTATAGTAACTACCTAAGATATACTCATTAATTTCTTTTGGGTGAATACAGAGAAATTGACACATGCTGGCTTTTTTTTTTTTCAGGTAAACTTTTCATTGAAATGTAAAATTAATGCAGAAATCATGTACAATCGATTCAATCAATTTTTACAAAGTGAACATACACTTGTCTCAGACCAAGAAACAAAACACTAGCCTCTCAGAAGCCCTCTTATTCATTCTTCTTTCTAATCACTCCTCCCAACCAAAGGTAACCATTTCCTAATTGTTATCACCATTTATTAGTTTTGCCTTTTTTTTAAACTTAAAAATTTTAAAATATAAATTCCATTTAGGAAACATATAGTATTTACTCTTTTGCAACTGGCTTATTTTGTTCTTTGTGAGATTCATCCATATTGTCGAGTGGAATTGCTGGGTCAATAATATGCATAACCCTGGCTGGGTGGCTCAGTTGGTTGGAGCATCATCCCATACACTAAAAGGTTTGGGGTTTCATTCCTGATCACAGCACATACCTAGGTTGCTGGTTCAATCACCAGTAGGGGCGCATACAGGAGGCAACCAATCAATGTTTCTCTCATATCGATGTTTCTTTCACATCGATGTTTCTCTTCTCTCTTCTTTCTTCTCTCCCCTTCCCTCTCCCCTCTTTTAACAAACCATTTGCAAAAAGCTAAATGGCTTTTCTGCTTCTTAGCAAATGCCCCTGGCCAGCTTCTCATATTCTAGCCTCACACCAAAAATAAGCAAATGCCCCAAGGGAAGCCTCAATGTGCTTTCCTTCCCTACAGGATCTTGTTTGCTTTGGTAGCTATTTAATGCCTTCACACACAATTTTTTTATTTATTGTATTTTACCTAGCTTTTCTGGGACTTCTCACCAAGACCACTGGTCTGCTATAAGCAAAAAGTAGAAGCCTGAAGTTCTCCACTTATTTAAATTTACTCTTTATGAACAATAGCCTAAAATATAGGTAATCCTTCCCTCGCAATCTTCCCAAACACTGTTAAATCATTTTTTTCTAAGAAATTTGGTATTATATGAATGTCAAACTTAATGGTGACTGTAAAAGATAAAGTCCTTTACTGACTATGTTTAGATAGATTGTTTTAAGATTTGGAGTGAATATAGACAATATACAGGCTTTAAATTCAACTGTTATGGCTACCTACAGTGGTTTACATTAACTTATACTTCTTTTAAAGCTCTACTATAAGCTCACAGGCAACCAAAAGCAAATTGATATAATGAAAATTGATTCTGCAGTATATATGATCTCAAGTAGAAGGATAAGCACATACCGTATTCTAGTATCTAACAATTCTTTAATCATTGCCACAACTTCATCATCTTCTTCAGATCCTAGAAACAATTACAAATAAAGCATATCAACAGTAGAAATTTCATATCCATGCAAATACAAGTACTATTAAAACAGGACAATATTAACTTAATTTTAATGTCTCATTAAAAAAGTAAAAGCATAGAACTGGTAACTCGGTATGGTGATAAAGTGATTTTTGGGAAATGGAAAGATCACTCCTTCAGTTCTCTAAAGAAAAATTAAGGAACACTGATCAATTTGATATCTGGTGACAAAGGTGAGTATACTGAAATAACTTAATCTACTAATGATAGCAGGGTTTCAATTTTTTGGTCAATAAATCTGCAAACTTTCCTAATTCTCAAGGATTGAAACATAACAGAAAAAGAGGTTGTCTGGATTTTGATGGAATCTTTGAGACGAAAAGGCACAACTAGTTTGTAAGTTAAGTTATATTTTCAATTTCTTAATTTCGTGGTTTTCAAAATGATGATCATACTAAATATAGATGTAAGCCTTATGGAAATTTCCAAAATGTTCTATAAATCTGAGCAAAAAGTTATTTTTAAATTTTGTTTCAGTTTTGTTTTTCTTTTACTTTGTAAGGTTATATACTGATTTTCACCAATGCCATTTTATGGGTTTTAAATTTTTTTGAGAAATTTGTTTACCTTCAGGAAAACTAAAAGTGCAGACGATTCAAATCACACTATAAGAGACACTAGAGTTCTAGCAACAACATAAGTAACAATTATCAATATTAAATTATATTAACTTTGAATCTTTAAAAAAATAAAATGTAATAAAGCTAAAATTTTCTTACATCAGCAAACCTAATTTCCATTCCCTGTTGTCACTTCCATAGGCAACCACTATCATGAGTTTAGTGCACACCCTTCTAGTACATTTCCATTTCCATATGTACATTTACACAGATGAGATCACACAATACACACTGTTCTATACCTTGACTTTCTTGATTTAATACCTTAAAGGTCTTCCCATTTGTCTTCATTTAGCTAGTTTCTTGATTATTTCAGTTGTTTCCAATTCACTGCTATTTCTAACAATCCTGCAGCATACATGTTTGTGTAAAGTATTTATCAGTATACTTTTGTAAATATATCTGCAAAATAAATTCCCAGTGGTAGGATATTTGGGTCAACAGTCTTGTGTATTTTTTAATTTGGTAGGCATAGTCACATGGCTCTCAAAATGTTATATCAATTTTATGTATATATCCATCAAGAACACAAATAACTGTTTCATGAACTGTGCCATGCATAAATGGTACATATGTAAGAGTGTGTAAGTAGCCCAGCCGGACATGGGTCAGCGGTTGAGCATCGACCTAGGATCCAGAAGATCGAAGTTCAATTCCCGGTCAGGGCACATGCTGGGGTTTTGGGCTCGATGCCCAGTAGAAAGTGTGCAGAAGGCAGCCGGTCAATGACAACGCTCTCATCATTGATGTTTCTCTCCCTCTCTCTCTCTTTCCCCCTCTCCCTTCCTCTTTCTGAAATCAATAAAGATATATTAAAAAAAAAAAAGTAAGTAAATATACCCTTCACTTTTCCTTTATCACTTAATATTTTCTTTTATATCTTTTTACATTGATATCTCCCACTCTAGTTCATTTCTTTTAACTGCTGATATATTTTTTAAATATTTCAAAGAGCATGTTTCCATGTGCTATCTTGTGTACATTTGTAAAACTCATTTAGAGTATATACCTAGAAATGCAACAATACCATCTAAAGGTCATTATACGAATGTTTGTGTGTGTGTGTGTGTAGGTATGAATGTATGTGTATACACACACGCACATAACAGTATCTTTATAATGGAAAAAGGAAAAACTTCATCAACAATAAATATAATACTTGAGCTCCATGTACAGTTCCTCTTCCAAATGCTTTACACAAAATAAGTTATTTACAACAAAGCACAAAAACCACAAACCACAAAGAAAACGATGAATACATGTGACTACATTAAAAAGAAAAACTGCTTGCTTTGGCAACACAAAAACTAAAACTGGAATGATACAGAGATTAGCATGGCCCATGAGCAAAGATGACACACAAATTCATGAAACATTTCATATTTAAAAAGACATTTCTGAATGACAAAAGCTATCCTAAACATAGTGAAAAGATAAGGCATGGTTAGGGAGAAGTTATCTGCTATGAAAAACCTAACAAAAAACTGACACTCAGAAAACTTAAAAATCTGATAAAATTGATACAAAAAAGACATATAACTCAATTTTTAAAAAATGGGCAAAGATTATGAACAGGAAATATATTGACAAGGAAAATAATGACCAATAAACATATGAAAACCTTCAGGCTCAGTGTTATAATACCAAGGAAATGCAATTAAAACAAGGTATCATTCTACACTTAACATATTGGTTAAAAAAATGTAAAAGACACTAAGTGATAAGAAAGACATAAGAAAGTCAAAATTCTTATACACTGCTAATTTGCATATAAATTAGCACAATTTACAATACAGCAATTCTACTTTTGAAATATATGCTAAAGAAACTCTCCACATATGCATAGAGACTGTACATAGATGCCCATTGCAATATTTGTAATAGAAATTAGCACAAACAATTCACTTGAACATAAGTAAAGGAACAAAATAATTAACTGTAGTTTATTCATATAATGAATATCCAGCACTTAAACTAAATAAAACAAAACTACATTGCTTTTCAAAATGAATGTATTTCAAAATATTTTGCTCAGTGAAAAAAGGAAGGTTGCATATAACGCAAGTTATTTAAAGGTTAAAAACAAAAACCAATGTTATATATTCACTGCAAAGATTTGTATTTGTAGTAAATGTTGAAATGAATAACCTATGGACGCAGACAATAGGTAGGTGAAGGCCTGGGGTGGGGTGGGGTGGGGTGGGAGATGGGTGGAGGGGAGAAAAGAGGGAAAAATGGGGGACATCTGTAATACTCTTAACAATAAAATAAAATTTTAAATATAATAATAATAGTAAAATTGAGTTTACATACATCTCTGGAAGTAGAAAGGGAAAAGGGATGGGGGTTGTAGGGCTTTGGTTATGTCTTTAATATTTTATTTGAAAATAGATCTAAAGCAATTATAGCCAAAATTAACATTTGTTAAATCTGAGAGGAGGGCTAACTGGTGAGCTTTATACTATTTTCTGTATGTTTGAAAATTTTTATAATTGAAAAATTTAGTTTTGTATAACAGATGCAATTTATTTACAAATTTTCAAAAATGATGGGCAAAACTAGCATATATGAAGTTTCATTTCCTCAGAATTGGTCCCAGAGATAAATATAGTACAATGATAAAAATCTGTATTCCCATGACTTCTGAAATTAAAACAAATGTAATCAAAACAAATGTGAAATAGAAAAGCTTTTTTTAAAAGGACAAATATTAATTACCCAACATATTACCTGCTTCTCCTGAAGATGTTTCCTCAGTAACTAAGGGTAAGCCAGCTGCAAAGAAATCCATGATTGCTGCATAAATATCTGGTTTCAGTAAATTCCAGTCTAACTCTTCACTTTCCTGTAAATATTTGAAGGAAAATGCTAAAATTTCCACCCAAGGGCACAAATATAAAACAGTACTTTATATCTTTTAAGAATATTTTTTGCCCGGCTGGGCGTGGCTCAGCGGTTGAGCATCAACCTAGGATCAAGGAGATCAGGGTTCGATTCCCAGTCAGGGCCTCACAGGAGAGTTTTACCAAACATTCAAAGAACAATTAATATCTACCCTCCTCAAACTATTTCAAAAAATCCAAGAGGAAGGAACACTTTTTACGAGGCCAGCATTAGCCTAATTCCAAAACCAGATAAAGACACTACAAAGAAAGAATTACAGGCCAATATCCTTGATGAACACAGACGCTAAAATCCTCAACAAAATATTAGCAAACTGAATCCAGCAAAATATTAAAAAGATCATACACCATGACCAAGTGGGATTTATTCCAGGGATGCAAGGCTGGTACAATATTCGCAAATCAATAAACGTGATACATCACATAAACAAACTGAAAGACAAACATCACATGATCATAACAATAGATGCAGAAAAAGCATTCGATAAAATCCAACACCCATTTTTGATAAAAACTCTCAGCAAAGTGGGAATAGAGAAATCATACCTCAACATAATAAAGGCCATATATGACAAACCTATAGCCAACATCATACTCGATGGGCAAAAACTAAAACCATTTCCCCTAAGAATAGGAACAAGACAGGGGTGTCCACTTTCACCACTCTTATTCAAATAGTACTGGAAGTCCTAGCCACAGTGATCAGACAAGAAGAAGAAAAACATAAAACGCATCCATATTGGAAAGGAGGAAACAAAACTGTCATTATTTGCAGATGACATGATATTGTACATAGAAAACCCTAAAGACTCCACCAAGAAACTGCTAGATTTAATAAATGAATTCAGCAAGGTAGCAGGATACAAAATTAACACCCAGAAATCAATGGCATTTTTATACACCAATAATGAACTCTCAGAAAGAGAAACTAAAAAAAAAATCGCATTTATCATTGCAACTAAAAATATAAGATACCCAGGAATACAGGTAAGAGACCTGTACTCAGAAAATTACAAGACACTGAAGAAAGAAATAGAGTAAGATATAAACAAATGGAAAAACACGCCATGTTCATGGATTGGAAGAATTAAGATCATTAAAATGTCCATACTACCTAAAGCAATCTGTAAGTTTAATGCAATCCCTATTAAAATACCAACAGCAAATTTCACAGATCCAGAACAAACGCTTCGAAAATTTATATGGAATGAACAAACACCCCGAATAGCCATGGCAGTCTTGAGAAAGAAGAACAAAGTTGGAGGGATCACAATACCAATATCAAGTTATACTACAAAGTCACTGTAATCAAAACAGCCTGTTACTGGCACAAGAACAGACACATAGATCAGTGGAACAGAACAGAGAACCCAGAAATTGACTCACGCCATTATGGACAATTAATACTTGACAAAGGAGGCAAGAACATGCAATGGAGTAAAGACAGTCTCTTCAATAAATGGTGTCGGGAAAATTGGACAGGTACATGCAAAAAAATGAAACTAGACCACCAACTTACACCATACACAAAAGTAACTTCAAAATAGATAAAAGACTTAAATGTAAGACATGAAACCATAAAAATCCTAGAGGAAAACATAGAGAGCAAAACCTCAGACATCTCTCATAGCAATATGTTTGCTGATACATCTCCTAGGGCAAGAGAAACATAGGAGAAAATGAACAAATGGGACTGCATTAAAAATAAAAAGCTTCTGCATAGCCAAAGAAACCATCAGCAAAATGAAAAGGGAGCCCACTGTATGGGAGAACATATTTGCCAATGACACATCTGATAAAGGGTTAATATCCAAAATATATAAGGAACTCATACAACTTAACAAAATGAAGACAAACAATCCAATTAAAAAATGGGCAAAGGACCTAAATATACACTTCTCCAAAGAGGACATACAGATGGCTAAGAGACATGAAAAAAAGCTCAACGTCACTAATCATCAGAGAGATGCAGATAAAAACCACAATGAGGTATCACTTCACACCTGTCAGAATGGCTACCATCAACAAATCAACGAACTACAAGTGCTGGTGAGGGTGTGGAGAAAAGGGAACCCTAGTACATTGCTGGTGGGAATGCAGACTGGTGCAGCCACTATGGAAAGCAGTATGGAGTTTCCTCAAAAGATTAAAAATTGACCTGCCATTTGATCCAATGATCCCACTTCTAGGGATATATCCTAATAAACCCAAAACATCAATCACAAAGAACTTATGCACCCCTATGTTCATAGCAGCACAATTTACAATAGCTAAGATCTGGAAACAGCCCAAGTGCCCATCAGTAGATGAGTGGATAAAAAAGCCGTGGCACATTTACACCATGGAATACCATGCAGCTGTAAAAAAGAAGGATCTTTTATCCTTTGGGACAGCATAGAGGGAACTAGAAAGTATTATGTTAAGTGAAATAGGCCAGTCAGAGAAAGACAAGTACCACATGATCTCACTTATATGTGGAATATAATAAACAAAATAAAGGGATGAACAAAATGGATCCAGAGACATAGAAGCATGGAACAGACTGAGGGATCTCAGGGGGAAGGTGGGGAGGGGGGACTGGGCAGGGAGAGATTAATCAAAGAACTTATATGTTTATAAGCATAACCCATGGACATAGACACTGGTCTGGGGAAGGTCTGGGGGTGGGGTGGATGTGGGGTAGAGGGGGTTAATGGGGGTAAAAAGGGGACATCTGTAATATTTTCAACAATAAAGATAAAGAAACTTAAAAAGAATCAACCAATGAATGCATAAATAAGTGGAACAAATCAATGTCTATCTTTCTCCCTCTTCCTCTCTCCAAAAATCAATAAACAAAAAATTTAAAAACAAAGATTTTTAAAAGGCTGAATTTAAAAAAAGAATCAAAGAATGAATGCATGAATAAGTGAAACAAACTGATGTTTCTCTCTCTCCCCCCTCTTCCTCCTCTCACTCTAAGAAATTAATAAAATCTAAAAATCAATAAAGAGGATGAAGAAATTTCCCATTCTTTTAAAGAGAACAGGATATAACTGCTTAATCAAATACATAGAATATGACAACTATTAAAAAATTCAATTTACATATATTACTTAAAGAGCATTGAAGAAACCCAGTGACAAAACTGTAGAGCCAAAACATGTAACATGTTTTATCTATGGCTACTGTGCTAGAGAGCTTGTAAATTGTCAACAAGAGCAATAAGAAAGAATCGATAAGAAAGAATCAATAACTATTTCACCCCAAAATCTGACCAAGTGGTTGATTCCATTAAAAAAAAAAAAAAAGGAAGCCCAGCCGGCATGGCTAAGCTGTTGAGCATCGACCTAGGATCCAGGAGATCACAGTTCAATTCCCCAGTCAGGACACAAGCCTGGGTTGCAAGGGCTTGATCCCCAGTGGGGGGTGTGCAGGAGGTAGCGGATCAATGACTCTCTCATCATTGATGTTTCTATCGCTCTCTCCCTCTCCCTTCTTCTCTCTGAAATCAATAAAGACATATTTTTAAAGTGAAAAAAAAAAAAAAAAAAAAGGTATAATTCTTAAATACCTAAATAGTACTAACATCTAAAAGAAGAAAGGCAGGATATATTGTTTTAGTTTTTTAAAGGAGAGCTCTTTAGCCCAGCCAGGTGGCTCAGCTGGTTGAGCATCATCGCATACACCAAAAAGGTTACAGGTTCAATTCCCAGTCAGGGTACATAACTAGGTTGCAGGTTTGATCCCCAGTTCGGGTGTGTATGAGAGGCAACCAATTAATATTTCTCTGGGACACTCATGTTTCTCTCTCTCTAAATCAATTAAAAAATACATATACAGGGTGTCCCGAAAAATGTATATGCACTTTAACAGCTGATAACTCAATTCTGAAAATAAAATGTATTTTAATAAACACTGCCTTTATAATTATTCAAAGTGCATGTATACATTTTTTGGGACACCCCCAAAAAATGAGGATTTAAAAGAAATTTTTTAAAAGGAGAGCTCTGTAGAAGAAAAAACTATAAGATGCAGTCTATTTAGACTCTCAGGAAACTGTTGGCTAAGGTTTCTACACTTGAGGCTACATGCCTAAGAACAATTTTTGCAATGCATTAGAACCAATTTAGAGGCAGTACACAGAAGAGGAGCTAAATGGGCACTGCTAGGGATACCAGAGCAAAACTAGTGTGATGCCTTAGTGACTGGGAATGGGAACTAGTTCGAGGTAATGTTTTAATGAATTATTTGGAAGAAGGATCAGAAAGCTACCTCAGATCTTCAGTAAACAGTGGGCTCTACTGAGTAAGGAAATTTTGGTAACAAAAATTTCGTAAAGTTTGAATGAGGAAAAAAGGCAACATATAAGCTGAAAATACACTTACACATTTAGAAAAAAAAACATAAATGATACATAAAGCAGCCTCTGAATTATCAATTACAGATCAGAAGGCAATCACTGAAGATATCAGGTAAATGGAATAGTCCATGATGAGGAAGGTTAACTGAAAGAAAACAAATGAAATCTGCTATTATACCTATTTAACATCAGTATGTGCCCTTATTTGGAATATTATTTATTAGCTATGTCATTTCTTTAAGCAAAAAATAGTGAAGCTGAAATTTCAAAAAGGGTAACTAAATTATGAAGAGAAAGAGAAATAAAAGATGACTTACCAAAATCAAATCAAGAAAAAAAACAAACACCCTGTAAGATATAATCGCATATTTTCATCTAAAAATATTTAATAGCATAGGCTGTATGTAAAAGAACTAAATAAAAATGTCTTAAAATAAATGCATAATTTCCATTTTGTAAAATAAAGACAAGAATAACTAGTAAGAATTCAACCAGATAATGTATGTAAAGCACTCGTGCCATATCAAACATGTTAGAGATATTAAATAAATGCTGGTCCTTTTTTCTCCCTCAGAAAATTCCCAAGAAAGAAAACTTGGTGAGGCCAGATGTCTCTAAACTGATAAAGACTAGGGATCAGTTAACACAGACTTGCTCACCATGATTCTACATTTGTGGGAAGCTACTTGAAGGCTGAAAATTCAATTTAGAAAATTTTACAACATTGTTTCCTTCTACAAAAATTTATTTGAGTGCATACTATATGCCAGGCATTGTTCTAGAAAATCTTAACAAGATGGACCACCTTTATCTTCACAGAATTTATATTCTAGTGTAGGAAAGACAGGGAATAAAAATAAAAAATACAATTAAGATAAGTGCAATGAAGAAAATAAACAGGACAATGAGCTCCTGAGGGAAGTGACATTTTCACAAATATGGTAAAGAAAGGGCTTTCTGCCGGGCTCGTGTGGCTTAGCGGTTGAACATCGACCTATGGTCGAAGAGATAGCAGTTCGATTCCCAGTCAGGGCACATGCCAGGATTTTGGGCTCCATTCCCAGTGAGGGGGCGTGCAGGAGGCAGCGAGTCAATGACTATCTCTCATCATTGATGTTTCCCTCTCTCTCTCTGAAATCAATATACTTTTTTTTTTTTTTTAAAAGAATGGGCTTTCTGAGAAATAGCTACATCAGAATACTGCACTAGATGTAACATGTTACTAACCCAGTATGTCCACTTTTTCAGTACATAAAGAACTCAGAGTAATCCTTTCAAATTGCTTAAGAGGAGTTGAATGAATACTTTTTATTTTGATGTGAAATTAGACAAGTGATTAAGTACAGTGCATGCATACCAATTAACAGATTTAAAAGGATACATAGTTCAAATTTAAATAGTTCATTTCTCATTAATCTAGTAGACTTAAAAATGAAACAGCCTTTTTTAGTAGATACCACCTTAGCTATTGCAATGGTTAGCATATTTAGCTTGCCTTTTTTTGACATTTACAGGTTGACCAAGTGCTGAAGAACTTACACAGTCCACTGCTCTATGTGTGAAGCTCTGAAGTGTTATTGCAGGATGGTAGAATGGGTCAGATGCCATGATGTGCCTACTTTGAAAGCAGATATATATATTCAATCATTCTGTTGGTCAAATATATATATTGTGTGATTACTTATTTGCTTCTCTTATTATTCTATCAATTTAAACTAAAAATTAATAAAAATAATACTTGGAAGCCTAAATTCTAGTCCTGCCAATGTTGTCTTGGCCCTGCTGTAGGCTACCTATATAATCTTGAACACTGCATTTAATCCTCGGAAGCTCAAGTTTTTTTCTCTTAAAAAATGAGAGATCTGGAATTCTATTAAAATAATTAACTTAAGAAATGTGAGAAGTAAACATAATTTGAGACTTTTTAATAACATTATGTATAAAATACATTAAGAATGGAAATTCGAGAGGGGCATTTGACTCAGAAAAACTGAAAGTGCTTTGCATTTCCTTTCACATCATCCTATGCTTGTTTACCTTTGTGACAGTGATAAAATCTGGTCCAAAGAAGACACTTTTCACTCCTTCAATCCTAAATAATTGCCTGTGGGGGGGAAAAAAAAAATAGATAATAAAATGTTTAATTATGAAAAGTTTATAATAAACAAAAGTACAGAGAAAAATAAAAGTACTTCCATATATCCAACCTCAGTTTCAAATCACAGCCAACCGTGTATTATCCTCCTCCCTACAACTGAGCAACCCCACAGTAAAAATACAGAGCATTTTTACTACAGAAGATCCCTCATTTCCCTCTAAATTCAGCCCTCTTGCTTTACCTCCACACTCTGCTAGCTTTTTCTTTATGGCAATGATTTTTTATTTATTTTTATTTTTGCTTTAAAAATGTTTCCGGCTTTGTTGAGATATAATTGACATAAAACACTGTGTAAGTTGAAGGGGTACAACATGATGACTTGCTACACAAATATACTGTGAAATGATTTCCACAATAAGGTTAGTTAGTACATCTGTCATCCTGGTAAGTATTGATCTTTTTAAAATATATATATACATATATGTATATTTTTACTGATTTCAGAGAGGAAGGGGAGAGAGAGAGAGAGAGAGAAACATCAATGATGAGAGTCACTGATTGGCTGCCTCCTGCAGCGCCCCCTGCTGGGGACTGAGCAACCAGGGCATGTACCCTGACTGGGAATCAAACCTTGATCTCCTGGATCATAGGTCTTATGCTCAAGCACTGAGCCACGCCGTCTGGGCATAATTATTGATCTTTATGTCACTACTGCTTTGCCTTTTCTAGAATTTCATATAAATGAAACCATATAGTCTTTTGTGTTTGGCTTCTTTCCTTTACCATAATGCTTTTGAGAGTGATCCTTGTTTCTGTGTGTACTAATAGTTTATTCTGATTTATTGTCGAGTAGTATTATGTTATATGGGCATTTACAATTTGTTTAGTCACTCTCCAGTTGATGGACATTCCCAGATTTTTGGGGGGGTGAGGCTATTACAGATAATAATACTTGGAAGCCTAAATTCTAGTCCTGCCAAGGTTAAGTCTTGGCCCTGCTGTAGACCACCTATATAATCTTGAACACTGCACTTAATCCTCTGCAGCTCAAGTTTTTTTCTTTTAAAAAATGAGATCTGGTCTGGCCAGGCATGGTTCAGTGGTTGAGCATCGACCTAGGATCCAGGCGATCGGGGTTCGATTCCCAGTCAGGGCACATGCCCCATTGTGGGCTTGATCAATGACTCTCTCATCATTGATGTTTCTATCTCTCTCTCCCTCTCCTTTCCTCTCTCTGAAATCAATAAAGATATATAAATAAATAAAAATTAAAAAAAAAAAAGAGATCTGGAATCTGCTATAAAGATTCATGTGCTGGTCTTTGTGGAGCATATGTTTTGTGCTTTTTGTTTTTATACACATAATAATCATACTGTACTTACTGTTCTGAAACTTGCTTTCTTCACTTAACAGTATGTCTTAGAGGCCATTCTATGAGAGTTAATATGGGTCCTCCTCATCCTTTTTAATATCTACAGACTATGGATGAACAATGTTTATGTAACTCTTCCTACTGATGAATATTTGGGTTGTTTCTAACTTGTTACCATTACCAACAAGGCTACAATGAATCTCCTTGCACACACCTTATGTATATATGCTGGTGTTCTCTAAGGTAGTGTTTTTAAAACCCACCAGCAAGTTGTGAAATAGATTATGTAGTGACCAAAATTTTATCTAATAAAACAAAACAGAAAAGGATAAAATAAAACGAACAAGAAACAAAATATAAGAATGGATTGCACATTGTAAGGGTGAAAACTGTCCCATCGAACATGTTTCATACACATACACACATATATATACGTATATATGTGTGTGTATAATACACATATATATATGGATATATGTATATGTATATGTGGTGTGTGCACTAGGTCAGAATATAAAGCATTTCTTATTGTGGCTTGTATCAAAAAGTGTGAAAAACAAATGCTCTAAGGTATATTCTGACAAGTGCATTTTTAGGTCAAAAAAATGTGCATTTTGATTAATATAAATTTTAAAAACCATTCTGAGATATGCATCTTTCTGACATCCCTAAATGAGACATATAAGAAGAGTGTATATATTGAAAATTATTTAAGTTTTATTTTCCAAATATCATGGGCAATCAGTATCAGGCACAGATTACTAAAAATTTCTATTAATACTGACTCTATTTCTTTTCCTTTTTTTAATCCTCACTTGAGGATATTTTTTCCATTGCTTTTCAGAGAGTGGAAGGGAGGGAGAGAGAAAAACATCGATGTGAGAGAGAGATATCAACTGGTTGCCTCCCACATGTGCCCCAACCAGGGCTGGGAATCAAGCCTGCAACTGAGGTATGTGCCGTCGGCCAGAATCAAACTCAGTCTGCAGGCCAACGCTCTAACCACTGAGCCAAATATTAGGGCTAATATTTCTTACTATAATTTCTTTAGCTATCAGCTATAAAGTGTTTCATTCCAATAATGTTATTGTTTATGCTTTGTCTAACATATATTAACTTGTCTCTACTGAATTTAAAAACTGTCTCGACTGAGTAGCTGTTTTGTTTTTTTTAAATTGATTTCAGAAGGAAGGCAGAGAGAGAGAGAAACATCAATGTGAGAAAGAAACATCAATCGGTTGCCTCCCCAGGATCAAACCTGCAATCTGGCTATGTGCCCTGACCGGAAATCAAACCTGTCACTTTTTGGTGCATGGAAGAAGCTCCAACCTACTGAACCATACTGGTCCAGGCTCAACTGAGTAGTTTTGTTTAAAAAAAAATCATTCCATATCTGATAACTATTATCATTTATAGTTATGAGTGGAATATTTTAGAAATGACTCTATTTTGAAACATCTAGAAATTCAGCTATCCTTAAGAATTAAATGAGTAAGTTTTCATTGCTTATTAAACCCAGTTTTAGCTCAGCCGGCGTGGCTCATCGGTTGAGCATCAACCTAGGATCCAGGAGATCACAGTTCAATTCCCAGTCAGGACACAAGCCTGGGTTGCAAGGGCTCAATCCCCAGTGGGGGGTGTGCAGGAGGCAGCCAATCAATGACTCTCTCATCATTGATGTTTCTATCGCTCTCTCTCCCTCTCTCTGAAATCAATAAAGATATTTTTAAAAAAACAAAAAACAGTTTTAAAGATTTAGAATGGAAATTTACCATATTATCACTTTTATGGATGATTTTTCTTAAGTAAAAATATAAATTGTTATGTAGTCATGATATAGATCTCTCAAATACATCACTTTTCAGGAGGTTTCCTAATATCAACTCTTAGTTTTCTCTATCCCTTACCTGAAGAGAAAGTATTCTCTGGAAAAAAAATGCAGTGCACATAAAAATGCAATAACTAAATAAAGCTGCCTTAACCCTAAAGTCAGTTATTTATGTTTCTTGGTAAAAGCAAGTGGAAAACTGTAATATACCTAGCCAGAGGGGAACGAAATGCTGTAGCTGGTGTGGGAAAATCCATGGTCCTTGTCTCAAGAACTGGTTTTCCTGGAATAAACTTTAAACTGTTGGGATTTGGGGTATCTTGTGTTTGAATAAACATGTGTCTCACTAAAAGAGAAACAAAGAAGAATGTTATTCTAGAAATAGTAGTTAACAATTTATGGACTATCATTTTCAGAGACCCAAAAGAAGAAAAATTAGTAAAAAGAAAATACAACTTTGTTGCCCCAAACTGACAAAATAAAAGAATTTTTAAAGACAAGAAAGCAATGTATCAATATAGGATAAATCCATTGAACTTTATATTAATTTTGATTAGATAGTTTTGTTACTCAATAGATTCTAGTAATATTCTACACTTAAGTAGGAAGGTATATTGTAATTCAGGAATCATATGCATTCTATTTGGTGACTTAATATCAAGGGCTATCATAATCATAAATCATCAACACTATGATATTATAGAGTAAAATGTTACATTGTCTTCTTTCCAAAGTGCTACCATCCTTTTAAAGACAAATATATTTATAATAACAACTAATATTTATTGTGCGCTTACTATTTACATGCCAAGGACAGGGTCGAGTGCTTTTTGTTTTTTTTAAAATATTTTGTTTGATTTTGAGAGAGAGAGGAAGGGAGAGGGGGAGAGAGAGAGAAACATTGATCAGCTGCCTTCTGCACGCCCCTTACCAGGGATCCAGTCTACAGCCTAGGCACATGCCCTGACAGGGAATGAACTGGCAACCTTTCAGTGCATGGGACTATGCCCAACCAAATGAGCCACACGGGCCAGGGCAGGTCAAGTGCTTTAAATGTATTTAAGCTTTTAACAACCTATGAAGAAGGTACTATTATTCCCATTTTACAAATGAAGAAACTGACGCTTACAGATAAATAACTTGTTAAATTACAAAGAGTTAAGTAACTGCCCACTGGTATAGAGTTAGTGACACCAAAACTTATCATGTAAGTGGGAATCTATGTGACTTACTTTCTGGAATATTTAAAACTTATCTTTACAGGTTCTTTTCTTTCTTTTTTCTAAGGCCATGATTAGATTGAGAATGAATTAATTAACGCACTAAAGAAAGAACAGAATGTTTAATTTCCTGCCTTGTCAATATAATAACAGTTTGTAGGACAAAAGGATAGATAGTACTAGGGTTTTAATAGTTTTAAAACTACTAAACAGGCCTTTATTATTTATTATGAAAATAAACCTTCTGACCAAAAAACACCAATTCTCATCTTACTAAAATAAGTTAATTCATTGAGTCATTAACATGTTCTGGGCCCTGGCCAGGTATCTCAGTTGGTTGGAGCATTGTCCCAATATGCCAAGGTTGTGGGTTTGATCCCTGGTCATGGCACATACAAAAATCAATAAAAATCCAACCAGTAAGTGCATGAAAAAGTGGAATAGTGAGTCGATGTTTCTGTCTCCTCTTCCTCTCTCTCTAAATTAAATTAAAAAAAATAATAATAATAGACCAGCTGGCGTGGCTCAGGGGTTGAGAATTGACCTATGATCCAGGAGATCATGGTTCAATTCCTGGTCATGGCACATGCCGGGGTTGCAGGCTCGGTCCCCAGTAGGGGGCGTGCAGGAGGCAGCCGATCAATGAGACTCCCTCTCATCATTGATGTTTCTATCTCTCCCTCTCCCTTCCTCTCTCTGAAATCAAAATAAATAAATAAATTAATAAATAAATAATAATAATAATAAACATGTACTGGGCATGGTGCTAAGCACTCCACATGAATTACATCACTTAATCCTTACATCCTGCCAACGAGGCACTGTTTTTATCCTATTTTATAAGTGAAGAAACTAAAGCTCAATGTCACTGAGCTAGTTAAAGAGATAACGCTGCCAATTTTCCAGCACTGACTTGCTTAACCACTGTGCATAATGCCACTCCATACTTACTAGTGCCAAGCATAACAGGAAAATATATTTAAAATCAGTCTTCCTATCTTGTCATAATCCTCATAGCACACATCTTAGAAGATAGGAAAATATCAGAGCAACAGTTTTATTTTAAATTAGAGGTTAAATCTAGCAAAACATATGGTTGTTATGGAAGTGCTTTTCTTACAAGAAAAGATTCTAACTTGACAGCTGAAAACTGTTCTTGCACCTTGCCATACAGGTTCAGCTAATTGATGTTGTCATTTCCTTGGTGAAATAGAAATTGAAACTAAAATCCCAACATTTTGCTTATTTAAGTCATTGTCCTATAAGATATCAGTTGGTGACTTGGTGACCAGGCAAATCCTTAAGAAGAAAAAAATTTTATATAACCTCAATGTCTAACTGTTTGGTTTAAAATACTTATATCACTAATCAATAAATGCCTCTGAAAATCTGTTACAAGGAAACAATTTTTCAGACGGAGCATTAAAGAAAGGGCTTTCCGCTCAGTCGGCACGGCTCAGTGGTTGAGCGTCAACCCATGAACCAAGAGGTTAGGGTTCGATTCTGGTCAGGGCACATGCCTGGGTTGCAGGCTCAATCCCCAGCAGGGAGTGTGCAGGAGGGAGCCAATCAATGACTCTCATCATTGATTTTCTGTCTCTCCCTCTCCCTTCCTCTCTCTGGAATCAATAAAAACATATTTAAAAAAAAAAAAAAAAAAAGAAAGGGCTTTCTGTAAATATAGACAACAAAGTTCTTTTAGCCCTGGTTCTGACCAATCATTTCTTGCAACCTTTTTAAATAATTTATTGGTAACCAAAAGCTCCACACACATTAGGCACTCCTTCAGTATTTGAAGAATTAAATCTGGCTTTATTCTACTCAACCCATTTGTGTAAAACTATATATACAGAAAGAAAATTTTTTAGAAATACTTAAGGTAAGAACTGTAATTGTAAAAAAATATTTAAGAGGCATAAACTGAAGTAGAAAACAATATATGACATCAGTACATAAATTTTCTTTTGACAATAAACAAAGCTATTTCATAAAAGTGATTTGACTAGGTATTAACAAAATCATTCCAATTATTTTCTAAATTGGGTTTAATCACGTATTTAAAAAATGACTCCCAGATCCATCATCCAGAAAGATGCCCCTGAAAGTGTCATAGGGTTACACCAGGATAGAAAGACTGATCGAAAATAATTTTTCCTATAATGCTTGGTATTAATAGGTAAATAGGTAGGCATAAATTCCTCCAAAACTACAGATTAATGGTGCTTAAAGTCAGTATCGAAGACTAAAATCAGCAGCTTTCCAATTTGAAAAGTCTATGTGACCACATAATTCAGTCCCACAAAAATGTAAAGTCCAATTAAAGTAGCTTAACATGCTGAGGTACTCAATATTTATAGCTAAATTATTCTGTGATTCAAGAAGATAGGCAAGGTACTCCTGTTCTTGCCCCAGTACACAGGATAGATAAGGTCTCAACCCTAATCCAACTCACGCCATTAGCCAGAGTCAGTCAACTTCCAGAGTATGGCCACAGGAAGTGTTCAAGGTAGTAATGGAAATGGAGCTGAAATGGAGGTAGGCCAGGAGCTGAATCTAAACTCTTATAGCTCCATAAGTACATATAGATAGGTATTTACACACAGACATACACCCTTTCCTCCCAAGTTTCCCTAACCACACAACAGTTCCTCCCACTATAACACAACAATGGTCATATTCAAGTAACTTTCAAATCCTATCCTCATACCTGTTTCCAACAGTAAAGAAAATAAAAGCATGTAACATCAACCAGATTGTCAAAAACCATAGTGACCCATTTTGACAAAAAAAGGAAAAATTACATTCAAAATACTATGTTCCATGGTGTGGATGAAAGCTAGAAATTTACTGATTTTAGAGGTATTCTTATAAAAATAAGGAGGGTAATGGCTTAAAATACATGATTCTCTGAAACACAAACTCATCTGTAACTTCTTTTTACCATATTTTCACTTCAGAAATCACTTATTAAGCAACTCTTATGTTTCAGAGAATAGGTTATGCAAGATACTGAAACTTCATAGACCTATTAGACATTGTGCTCAGGATTCTTGAAATTAAATATCAATGATATGTGTAAGCAAATAATTACAGCAAAGTGTGATGTTATGAAAGGAAAAAATGCTATGTTCTTTTATAGGCGGCACCTGAAAAAAGAATTTACAAATTGTCATCTTTTATGACCCAACAAAATTTCGTTCAAGCAGTTTCATTAGCTTCTGAAACAAAATTTGCCCTAAAAGAAGTGAATTTTACCTGTGTTACATAAGGTTGCAGATAGTGGTATAAGTGGTCTTTGTACAAACTGATGCAGAGGCTGTTTCTTAATGGTGTATGGATTCATCATGTCATAGAACCTACATTTAAAAACAAATAAAAATGACATTTTAAGAATCTTTTAAGCTCAGTTTCTACTTCTCATGCATAAAAAACCATAATGAAAATATTAATAAAACTAAATTTTCATTTTCTATCCACATTATTTTCACTTCTTCAGGCAAGGAATAGCTACAAACAATTTAAAAACAAGAGCTCAAGGGGAAATTTACATCCTTGATAACTGAGTACACACAGAATAGTGCAATATCTGTAAGAAACAGAAATGTATCTACACTAGCAATTCATAACCTGGAGTCCCAGACTCTTAGTTATGCATGAAGGAGGCAAAGAACTACAAACTGTTTTTCCCTTCTTTTTAAACATTTTTAAAACTAAACTAGATAAAAAAAATCACATGGTTCCAAATTTAAAAGAAGAAAAGAAGCCCTGGCCGGTTTGGCTCAGTGGTCAGAACTTGGGACCAGGGTCCCAGGTTTGATTTGGGTGAGTGGAGGAGGTAACCAATCAATGTGTCTCTCTCACATCGATGTTTCTCTCTCTTCCACTCTCTCTGAAAAACAATGGAAAAAACATCCTTGGGTGAGAATTAGGAAAAAAAATTATTTTAAAATAAAAATAAACAAAATAAAAATATAGTGAAAAGTCTCCCTCCTTTTCTGTTTCTACAACATTTCCCTGGAAAGGCATAGCCTATTCTATATGGCTTGAAAGGTATTTCAACACTTCAAAAAGTCTACTAGAAAGTATACTTTTCTCCTCCAAACTGCTAAAGAAGCCAACAATCTATATATGCTTCTTATTTGGAAGCATATTATTATTGTAACTTTGGTTATTCCATTATGATAGAGGAAGTGTTTGGCTATTTTTGCATGCCTCTGACAAATTAAAACAAGGCGAAAAGGGAAAAACTAGTATTGCTGGAAATAAAAGGAGACTTTAGTAGCGAAAATTTTAGACATTTAATGCAAATTCTTTTGAAATCTAGTTTACTTTAAAATATTACAATTTTCATTTCACATGAATCACCAAGGAATTTTAAACATATTTATTATGACTCTTTTTTTTTTAAACATCTGATTATTCTCACCTGCAAACTCATTAAGGGGCGGGACTGTCATCATTTCTATGTCCCTGGAGCAGCTAGCGCAATGGCCTCAGTTCTTCATCTCCAAAATGAAGTTAATATTCACAGCTATCTCATAAAGATGGGTCGAAATAATCCACGTAAAGTGCTTAAAACACTGCTGCTAGGCCATGTAGTTAAGTGTTCAATAAATGTCAGCTACCACTATTATTGTGATAGACATGAGTCAAACTTGAGAGGACGATGGGTGACTAACCAAAAAATCCTTGGACAAACTTCATTCCTTTTTAAAGAGATGCATTTAAACTTCAAGAGCATCATTAGCACTAAAACTCCCTACAACGAGATCAACTACAATTTGGGCCCTTTTCTCCTTTTGTTCCAGAAGCGAAACTGGGGTAGACCACCTACTTAAATCCTCGGCGCCCTTCCCCTAACCCGGGTGGGCGGGTATCCCTGGCAGGGCGCCCGGAAGCGGGGAAACAAGGGGGCGCAGCGGGTTTAAGGGGTGGGGAGGAGATCGGGGGTCTGGATTCTCATCACAGTCCCGTCACTTAGATGCTGTGTGACCTCAGCCAGGTCACGTCCCCTGTCTGGGTCTCCCTGGGGAAAAGAAGAAATGAGAGAGGCATTCTCTCCCATTTTATGACCTTCTGATTCTGTGTCTAAAAGGCAGAGGAGGGAATGCACGTGAAGGGCTAGAGGGGCCGCACGATTTAAAAACAGCTCTTGCGTTGGGTCTCTCCACTCCAGTCTCTGCGAACCTCCTACCGCAGGGCCTCGGACACGGCGTCTCAGCGCCCGCGGCCAGGCAGGGCAGAGTCCACCCGAACGGGGCGCGGGGCTGCCTCAACGACAGACGCCCACCTCCAGGGATCACCCCCCACTGCGGCTACGGGGGCGAACCCAAAGGCTCGGCCAGAGGCACCTTTCACTACCCGGTTTGAGGGAGCGGGCAGGGAGGTTTCCGCTCTGCAGGTTACGTCCAGAGGCGTCCCTACACAGAGCTCGGGATTTGTCACCTACCGCCTGCGTAACCCTGCGGAACCGGCCACAGCTCCCCAGCCCAGGCGGGCCGCCGCAGCCGCCATCTTAGTCCGAGTGCGCAGGCGTGGGACCGGCCTCGCCCTTCGCCCAACCGCGGAAGCCTACGCATGCGCTGGCACGGGAGCAGGTGAGGGCGCGGGCGCAGGCGCAGCCCGGGCGCAGGCGCAGCCCGGCTGGAAGCGGGACAGGCACCGTGGAGAGCGCCCTCTACCGGTTGTAGGCGGCGCTGCTGCGGCTGAGCGGGGCAGGCTCGCGCCCGGCTGTTTGCAGCCACCGCCTACCTACCGCATAAGCCTGGACAAGGGAGGAAAAGATAAATCCCACAGTAAAGCACGCGGGACTCTGCACGCCTGTGCGGGGCTTCCACGCTTGTCTTACTCGCTGGGTCCTGCTCTTGCACCGACTGGTCCTGCGGTTAGAATAGTGCTCTCGAACCTTAAACCTGCCGCATCGCCATCAGTAGGATCCTGCTTGCCTCCAGGTCCAGCTCAGTTACCAAAAGACCCCTGGAGCGGCGCCTCTGAAGGTTCTCGCCTTCCGCGAGGCCAGCGAGCTGCCTGCCCTTTTCTCACGGGGCGCGTGTGGACCTGCGTCCTACCCATCTGTGAGGCGGGGCTTGACGTGGTCATCGCGGACCAGCACACATAGGGGCTCACCTAGAGGGGGCTGCCCTTTGCTGCGTAAGCTTGAGTAGTGACTAGTTTCTAGAGCAAAGTACAAAAGCCTGTTCGGTATTCTTCCAGAACCTTCCAGATTTATTGGCTTTCTCTAGGGCAGCAGTTCCCAAAGGGTGGACTGGGCGCATCAAAGGTGTGGGAGCCTGTTGGAAATGCAGTTACCAGGCACCAACCACCTTAGACACTGAGCCCTCCAGGTGATTCTGATGCGGGCTAAAGTTTGAGAGCCACTCACTGCTCCAGAAGATATACAGAGAGTACTGGTTTCTGGAACAGAAACAATAAACCTGTTGCTGGACAGGTTGAGGCCACACCCAAGACAACCCTGCGTTTCTGTGACCCAGAGAGGCATGTAAGGGGGTGGGTGGGTCTCCAGACCTCCAGCTGGCCTGCACCTGGACACTGAGCAGGCACTGCTCCTGGTGAGGGCAGTTTACATCCTCAAGGCTGCACCTTGTCTTGTAACCACTGGCTCTCTTCCATGAACCCTTTTAGACGTCGGTGCTATACAAGGCTTGTCCCCTTACTCTCTTCTAGACTCTGAATCAACGTGGCTCTTCTACCCAAGGACAGGCCCCAGTTAGGGAACAATCTGTCTTAAACTTCTCCCTCTCTTATGGGTTCCTTCCCACAAGAAACATCCTGCCTTGCTCCAAATGTCCTTCCAACCACCATTCTCTCTCTCCTTTCTTCCCTTCAAAATCAAATGGCATAGAAGAATTGCCTACACTTTTGGTCTCTAGCTTTTCACTTCCCACTTCTCAAACCGCTGAAACCAGCCTGCTGTGTCCCACCATTGCCCTGGGGCTGCTCTGGCAACATCCATGTTGCTGAACCTGAAGGATCTCAGTTTTACCTTTCTTGTCCTCTGGATCATCACAGGCCGAGGCAGTTTAATTCTCAGCCCCCAAGAACTAAACTTAAGAGTTTAGAGGAGAATTTTTTTCCCCCTGACACGGCATTACTCTTACCTCCTCCCAACCGCAACAAAAGAAGCACCTCAGTAACCTTTTCTGTTCTGGATCCACCCCGTCCTTGCTCCTCCTGCCATTCCTTAGGAACTTTGACCAATTTATTATTTTTTAAGTAAACTTTTTTAGTTCTAGAATACTATTAGATTTACAGAAAAGGTGCAAAGATAGTAGATTGTTTCTGTATATCCCTTACCCAGTTTCCCATTGATAGCATCTTTCGTTATCATTATACATTTGCCACAACTGAAGAACCAAAATTAACCAGTTTGTTTGCATTTCACTACTTTTCCCTCAGAGTTCTTTTTCTGCTCCAGGATCCTATGTGGGATATATTATTTATATCCACTTGTTATAACTCCTAGTGTCTTCTGGTCTGTAACAGTTTGTTTCTCAGTTTCTCAGACTTTCCTTGTTTTTGATGACTTTGACAATTTTGAGGAGTGCTGGTTAGATATTTTGTAGACTGTCCCTCAATGGGGATTTAAATGTCTGATGTTATTCACTTGGTTAGATGGGGGTTATAGGTTTTTGAGAGGAAGACCACAGAGGTGTGGTTCTATGGAAAGTAACCTCACAGGGCGATCTGATCATAAATTCCTAACTGGGCAGGTCATGGTGCGTAGTCACGCCCCAGGCTTCTAACTTCTTCAGTGAGAGGTTTTAAGCCAGCCCTGTCCATTGCTCTTGTGCATCTAGGTTAACACACATTTGAAATACCAGAAATCATACCCCTTGAAGTGGGTATTAACCCCCAAGTGAGCACAAATCTTGTTAACTACCCTGTTGTCAAATGCATTAAAAAAGCTGCAAAACTATTATTCTCTGGAACGTTTGAGATCGTGCTCCTAGGTATGTGCTGTCAGTTTGGCTCAAATAAACTCATAAAAATTATCTGCAGTTTATGATGTTCACAGAGGTAAAGTGCTCCTCATATAAGCTTTTAGAGAGAAGAAGGAGGGGAGAGAGAGAGAGAGACATAGATATTGATCAGTTGCCTCCCATCCTCGGACCAATCTCAGGACCTAGGTATGTGCCCTGACTGGAAATGGAACCCATGACCTTTCGGGCTACAGGACGATGCTCCAACCAACTGAGCCACACCAGCCAGGGCGGTGAAGTGCCCTTCTCATCACATATCAAGGGTACAGATTATCGACAAAACTTAGCACTGTTGATGTTAACATTAATGAACTGGCTGCCCTGGTGCTTGTCCAGTTTCCCCCCCATGAAGCTACTCCCCCCCTATCCAAGCACTGGTCTTTGGAAGCACAGCCCGCAAAGCGTGTGGAACCAGGCTCTGCTGCTGGGGCGGGGAGTGTGTGTGTGTGTGTGTGTGGGGGGGGGTCTACACAAGCTGAAATTCCTGTGTGTGAGGTAAGCTTTTTCTTCCCTCTTTATTCAATCATTTTCATATCAGTTTGGGCTCGGGGATATTTCCTTCATACTTCGTTGCTCAAACTGTTCCATCTCTGACTATTGGGAGTTCTTTCAGGTCGGTTCTGTGTCCCTGTGACTTTTCTTCTTTCATTTTTTCCCCCTTTTTTTCTTCTTCTAGCCTTCCTTTACTTTCTGCCACTGGCAGACCTTGCAGATTTCCTGCTCCGGCCCCAGAATCAGCCATTTCTCCCCGAAGCCCGGATTTCTTTCCTCAGGGAATGTTATTTAGAAACCAAGCTCTGGGTGCTGGGTGTCCTTGTTGTCCATTTACTCTTCATTCCCTCTTTAAAATTTTATTTTTCAATTACAGTTGGCATTCAGTGTCATTTTATATTGATTTCAGATGTACAGCATAGTGGTTAGACATTTATATAATGTACGAAGTGGCCCCTACTTTCCATTCTCGTATCCCTTCATCTTCACCTGCTCCTCTGCAGGCTGTTCCCCCTTCCCTGCGGGCCCACAAGCACACTCAAGTCCCCCTTTAATCCTTCCTCACCCACGGCCGTGTCTCATTTTATGTGAATTTTCGAGTGCCACAAGAAGTCTCCACTCAAGTGCAAAGTGTGAAATAAATGCAGATACTAAAAATTGTCAGGCAGAGTGCAATTCGCAGCTCGCGGGGTGAGGGACTGCGCCTCACCACACGGTGGCGCCACTGCACCTGGCGACGGAAACAGAGGCTGCGGACGCTGAGCGCTGCGCCTGGGCCCCCCTGCGGAGCGCGCCGCCCACCACCTACGGCCCAGGCGGGTAATATCACCCCTGTTTTACAGATGAAGAAAGCGGGTGATTTGCTCAAGGCTGCACAGCCAGGAAGCGATGGACAAGGGCTGTAAACCTGAGGAATGTTCTGCGCCACCAGCCCTCAGCACCAAGCGTGCGCTGCCCTTTGTCGCTATTGTGAGAACCACGCTGCTGCTCATGTGTCTTAGCACTTCGGAGGGTAATTTTAGGGGCTGGATGAGTTTCCAGTTGCCGCTAAACAAGGTATCAGAACCTTAGTGGCTTCAAACAGCAAATCTATCCTCTTATGGTCTGGAGACCAGAAGTTTGAAGTCAAGGTCACTGGGCTAAGGCTAAGGTGTCAGCAGGCCTGGCTCCTTCTGGAGGCTCTGAGGACAATGTTTCCTCGTCTTTCCCACCGTCTGGTCTGGTCCAGCGGCTACCCGTGGTCCTTGGCTTCCTCCGTCTTCAAAGTGTCACCCCAGTCCTTGCTTTTGCCATCACACTGCCTTCTCTGGCTTCTGCATTTTTCTTAAGCGATGCTGTGCTTGTGTTGCACCTCCGATGACCCGGGATAATCTCCGCAGGTCAAGATCCTTAATCGCACCTGCGAAGTCCCTTTTGCCATATAAAGTATCATTCACAGGTCCTGGGGATTGGGACGTGAATATAGTCACCATAGTGACTATTTGTTTTTTTTTTCAATTCACTGATACTATAGTGTAATAATTCTCCTTTTCTACCCTAAAAATGTCTTCTAAACATTCGTTCAATGATATTAATAAAAGAACTGGAGGAAAAACACACACACATCCAAATCAGTAATATTGGAATGCAAGTTAGATATAATAAGATATGGTTAGGCAGTTTATTTAAAAAATATAAATCTTTTAAGAAAACAATCACCATACAATGTAAAAAGAAAGAATGGGGACCAGGTTGGTGTTCTGGGGGAAGGATCAGTGCAGCTGTGGTGTGCCCTTCAATTGTGAATCATTCAAGGTTCTTGTATAAAATGGAACCACTCGCCCCAGCGGCTTGGCTCAGTGGTTAAGAGTGTCGGCCTCCGGCCGAAGGGTCCCGGGTTTGATTCCAGCCAAGGGTTCATACCTCGGTTGCAGGCTCGACCCCCCGCCCTAGTCAGGGTGCGTGTGGGAGGCAGCCAATCAATGTGTCTCTCTCACATCGGTGTTTCTCTCTCTCTTTCCCTTCCACTCTCTCTGAAAAGCAATGGAAAAAATATCCTCAGGTGAGGATTTAAAAATAATAAAATGGAGCCACTCCCCGCACTTTACTAAAATTGCTCTTGCTGAGATCATCAGTGGCCTCAGAATTGATAAATCCAACCAACACTTCTCTGTCTCATTTGACCTCTCTGTGGCACACTAATGACCTCTCATTCTTGAATTGTTTCCTCCCTTAGCTTTGCTGTGACCCTTCGATTTTTCTGCCTCTATTTGGGGCTTAGTTTCTCTCGTGGCTTTTCCTCTCCACATGCCCTTTAAATGCTGGTGTTCCCACGGGACGCTGCAGGTGCTCCTCTCTTCACTCCATGTTCTCATCTGTCGCTCTCACATACGTCCGGACATTCACTCTTAGCAGTCACTTCTCCTGACCCATACGGCTAATGGCCATCTGGACAACTTCGCTTTGATAGCCCAGGTATAGGCACATTTTAAACCACTGTGGCTGTGTCACCCAATGTTTTTGAATGGTGATATTTTAACTGGGCTAATATTGATGAATTTTCATCAATAAATTCTATTAAGCAACTCCATTAAGCCAGTTTCATTCTTGGATCAATTTACTAGGCAATGCATTTCCATTTTATTGTAACTATTTTCATTGGGATCCAGTCTTTTTATACATTTATGATAGAAATTTATTAGTCAATTTTTGGTACATTTAAAATTTTACTAATGGTATCTTCTGCTACTGAGTTCTCTTGTGGCCGCTATACCTGCTAAATTCAAATTTCCCAAGCCAAAATTTTGACTTAAATTTTGTCAAGATTTTATTCTTCAATTAATTTTCAACCATGTACAGTTTTAGCTGTTTTGGATTTTGCTGAATTGAATATTTCCATTGGTAATATTCATTATAAATTGACTGAATAAAGGCTGACAGGTAATATATATTTTTTGGTTAGTCTATGAGAAAACTGATGAATTTCCTTCAGGTAACCTAAGGTTTCTTCTCTAAAGAGTGAAAAACAAAGCAGGACCTTGGGATCAAAGGTCCTGCTCAAAACAGGATGAGACTGGGAAGATCTCATTGAACTACTAGCATCACCAGCTATGACTTTGGGAATTCCGTATTTAGTGATGACCTTGGTACCAAAACCTCAGCACGGGGGAACTTAGCTGCCTTCTGAAGGGAATACTTGGATTCCTTTTCGGCCTCTGGGTTAAGCTTACATAAAACCAGGTAGAAGAATTAGTTGGTATCCTTCCAGGTAAGCTAACATGCTAACTTAAGCCTTCTAGATCTTACTACTCCAATATAAGGAAAGATAAACTCAAGGAAAAATACTTAAGACAGAAGGGGGAAAGATCTGTCTCCAAATTTGGAGAAATTGGTCAAAACCGATTTCTGTTCATGGCTTTTTCTTGGGTCTCATCTTGGTTCCTCTCACTTGGTTCTCAATTAGGAGGCACTATAAGGGCACCTCCTCCCTGGTCGATCTCTTTTCAACCAGTCTCAGGGTTGGCAAAAGTGAGCCATAAAACGGTGAATGCAAAGGAGCCCACCCCATGGGAGCTGGAGAGTCTAACTCTGGCTCTCCCTACGAGAAAAGCAGGGCTAAGACAGGTGAGCTCTACCCACCTTTGCAGAAGGCTCCGACTCCTGCATCTCAGTGGGGCTGATGTATCTGAAAGGGCTCCCACAAGAGCAGTCCTAGTCACAGATAAGGAAAACTGTACTTTTGGTTAATCATTAACTTGAAATAGAAAAAGTGTAAGAACATAACAGTATAGAACTATATTTAAAGATAGATGAATCAAATCTTAAATCTTCAGAAAGTAGAAAACTTTGGTTATTACTCATGCATATTATGTCAGAACTTTTTGGATCCCTGGATCTTCTCTGAATATCATCTCTGTGAACTCAGCCCATCACCAGTTGTCCCTGAATCATGAATGTCAAGCTCATTAAAGTTCAAATATTACTGCTATTTTCTCAAATTTGGAGAGGAAATAGGCAGGCAGGTTCTTTTCCACAGTGGGGATTTTAACAAATCTTAGGTAAAATCTACCCTCGTCCCCCCCCCAAGACTTCTGTCTTTAGTTATGTTAATACCTCTCTTTAGATTAATGCAGCTCACATTCAGATAACAGACATACTAGAAGCTCACAGGAAAGTTGAAATAGTAGGGAGGTCTGTGGTTTTCCCAGCTCAGTCTTTATGGCCCAATTATCTTGTATTATTTCTCCATACAACATCTGGAATACAAAGGTCTCAGGAAATAACAATGACTCCATTGGAAAGCAAGCAAGCAAGCAACCAACCAACCAAAAGTTGTTCTTTGAAACTTAAAATGCTTATGGAGCTCTTCAATCCTAGGAAAAGCTGACATAAGAAATAATACAAAGTACATCACTTATTTTAATTAGGTCCATTTTAATAAAGTATATAGGAGTTTACAACTCAAACAATTCATAAAAACTATCAGATACATAAGATAGATCACACGGAGTGCAATAACATAAATCCAATAGTCTGCAAATAAGAGGTATTGCAAAAACTAAGATTGACTTTATAATTGTCTTTTCCCTTCCTTTTGCATGTTCACAGCCCTTGAGATTGCATGCACATATTTTCTGAGGTTTGGGGGCCTCAATACTCCTTTCAGCTGGGTCAACCTCCTCATTCGGTCAATTCAAAATACAGTCAGCAAAGGGAGTTCGCCTCTTCCCCATGGAATGAGCATGGTCCCTGGCCCATATTTGGTTTCCAGTCCCTAAGAAATGACCTGAAACATTCTCTCTTTCAAAGTAGTATCTTGCAGGCCTTGTGGTGGTCTGGTCACTGTTTCCCTCCCAGCACTACACATAAGCCAAGAATTCAGGATAAACCCTACTGAGTTTCATTCTTGAGGACGAGAAGAGCATGCTTACTGTGGAAATGAGGCTCAGGCAATGGCTGATTTACCTAGAACAACTTTAGTTCTTACTCAGAGAGCTGTTGACCAATGGAACCAAATTTACTCATGCCGGCTACCCACTGTCACCTCTTGGGATTCTTTGGATGCCTTTATTAGGAGGTCTTAACACCATGGCAGAAAGCATGGGGTAAACACACACTCACACACACACACACACACACACACACACACACACACACACTCCATTCACACTCCCCAAACAGGAGTCTTTGGTAGACTCAAGAAAATACAACTGACTTGCCATTTCAGAGTGAAAAGGCTACATCATCTTCTTTCACTCTCAAAGTCTCACTTTAACTGACACTGGTAAAAACCATTTCTATAATTCCTTGCCCGAAGGAATCACACAGATCCCTTTAACGTGCATATATGGTTATATTACAATGTAATACAGATAACATTGACTTGATTTCAAGAACCAAACACTGTTAGTATAAACTCAGTACATACTGAGATTGCTGGGAAGTAGCTCAGACTAAATTTCTTATGTAATTACAAGTTATGGGAACACTGGACCAAGCCACCAGTGTGTTGGTTAACATTTAGCCTTTCTTACAAGCTGTTCTAGAGTCCTTCACACATAAACTTGCCCCTGCATTCCAGGGCACTCTGGGCCTATGTTAGATTGAGGTGAAGAGATACTTTTGGGTTGTGTTTTCACGGAGTAAGGCTGGAGTTCTGCCAACCTCCCTCATCCTTTCTTCTATCTGTAAGGAACAGGGAAGGTGAGCCACTTCGTTCTTATGTTGAATTATTCCAGTGTGGTGAGACTGGCACAGGCTAGGCTGAAACTTAAGACATTGCTTCCAGTAAAAAGGAAGGCAAGTTAAAACTAACATGATCATTCATTCATACCTCTTATCTACCTACTGGTGTGGTCATAATAGGAGAATGTCATGTGAGGAAATGAAGTGGGAACAGGAAAAGGAACATGAGCCAAGAAGACTTGCAGAGGTAAAGAAAGAACAGGAAAGAGCTATGTCTGCCAGTGTCTTGATGATGGGATCTTGGGCACCACACGTGGGAGGCCTGTTTCCTAATAAAAATCAAGCTGCTACTAAGGCCGGTAGGACCAGGACGTCAGAGAGCAAGGTGGCGTTCTGGGCCTCAAGACACTGCCGGTGTAAATTCCCACACCTAAACTGAGCCAGCTTGGTGCTCTCAGCAACCTGGCAAGTTTATTTTGTAGCAAAAGAACACAAAAACAATTCCCAACTAGGTACTACCTTTTATTTTCAAGCATTTTGAATTCCTCCTTAAGTGAACTTCACAAGTCACAAGTTTGCAAGTGTCCTGGTGGTTAAAACAAAAAAAGAACAAAACAAACTACAAGTAATAGTTGACAAAGGCATTGGAAAAACTAAGAATTTATATTACATAATTTCATTTAAAATCGTCATGTTTACTCCATCAGGCAAGATTTGAGGATCAGGACTCAGGGGTGGCTCTGGCACTTACAAGGTGCTCCTTGCCTCCTTAGAAGCTGTGGCCCTTGCAGCAGCTCTCCTATGTACCTTTAATCAACGTAACCTGGGTTCCATATTTTTCAGAAATTTTTCAGTTTTCTCAAAAACTGCATCTGTGTGGACAACAGCCATTCCACAGTTGACTGGCAAGTGTTCTCCAATTTCAATTCCAAAGACATAACAGAGTATAACATTTATTAAAGGGACCTAAGTGATTCTATTTTAAGTTGTATCCCTCCTGTTAAAGAGTTTGCTCCTACCCTTCTTTAGTTTCCTATATGATAGTTTCCTATTTTATATAATTCATACATATTATAAGATCTAGGCCTTGATGACTTTTCTTTATGGAATCAAATACTGCATGATTGAATTCCTATTGTCAAATCAGTCTGGTGATTACACTTATTTTAAATAAACTGAAATCTGCTACTTTATGAGTCTGTGAAATGTCTGTTGAATATCATATAGACATGTTGAAAACACTGATATACATGTATTCTAAAACTTAAATAATAGGTCAATAAGATACTGGTATTTTTCCTGGAAGTTTAGAAAGAAATATCTTGGTTGCCAAGTTAAACTTAGAGCTAAAATGGGCATATAAACACATACTCATTAACCTACACATATGAAATTTTCAACTCAACAATGAATGGGCCCAAAATGAAATAGAGTCTATGACCTAGATTCCCTTGGGTCCTGCCAAGCATCTGCTTTAGCATCAAATTTTGTTCATTCAATTTCCCAGTCTAACAAGGGTTTGGAACTATGGGCTGTATGTGAGCCCAAGAAGCAGATATGTTAAATATTTTCACCACACATGAGATAATTCATTATTTCAACAATGCCTGTTAGTCAATTAGTGGGAATTCTTTATGAGTTCATCAGTACATATTGTGATTCAATGCTTTGTTCTAAATACATTCTGGCTCACTGCGCTCCACTGAAAGGCCACAAGTTCCTGCATTTCCTATCAGATGTGCAAAGCAAGTAACACATGAAACAAACTAAAAAAAAGTGCAGTTTTTTGTTGACTATATATTTCCTTTTTAGTTTTAATGTTAACCTACTGCAGCATAGTTGTTGGAAACATGCATTTACTACTAATTCAAAGCACCCTGAGCACTCCTGATTCCCTTAAAACTAAATTTTCCAGATTTCCAGATTCAGGATGGCTTCTGGCAAGAACATTTTATCTTTCAATGATGCATTTATCCTATATGATCCAAAGAAGATCATGCAGAATTCACCAGTTATGTAAGCTAATAATTAATGTAATCCCATAGTAAAAAAAAAGTTTCCTGTGTCAGTAAGAATACAACAGTAATTTGTATGTGTTTATATTAATTTCCTATTCAAAGAAGGTATTTAGAGTCTCCAACCATCATAGGTCTCCAGTGAGAATAAAAACAGGTTACCAGTCCATACTTGACAAATGATTCAACTACATAATAAAAATCACAATGATTTTATTGACTTTATCTTGAGAACTAAAATGGCTACTTGATTAGGATATGATCAAATAATCAAAGGAAAAACATTTGCAGGTCTTTTATGGAGGTAGTAATCCTGAATATTTGGAAGAGTGAATCAGAATGATTGACTTTTTTAGAGCTTCTGATTTGGGGTGAGAACTCTCCTGAATATTCCTATCCTCTTGATTCCTGCCTGTGAGGGTTTTAATTGATAATATCAAAGGGAAGAGTTTGGGGTGCAAAGTTCCATATGCATTAGCTAAAAGGAATTCACTCAACTGGAAAGATAATTTTGCATCCACTGTTACACAGAAAAATCAGAAATGATCATTGGGAGAAAGAAAACTGTTACAATGAACACTGAGCATCTAACAAAGTGAAAGACATTTGTCTCTGGCACAAAGAAACCTCAGTTGGAAAACCATTGCTGGTAGCCCTGACCCAGTGCCAATTATTTATCTTTTAACCTGGACATTTGAAATAGGTGGAGACAAAACTAGAAAAAGTCTTAAGAGGCAGTTGTTAATATTTTACTGCCAAGATCCATGAACTTTAAATATAAAGACTACCACACCTCATCAAGTGCAATAGAATTTGACACTCAGGCTTGATTCTTGGATGACTTTCCTGGAATTCTTAAATCATTCATCTTGTTTGGTAAGCAACTCACCCAATTTCTCCAGCTAATGGGGGAAAAAATCCCTAACATTTACCGTAAGTCACAGGAAGCTTTCACGTTGAAACACGGTATAGCAGCTCTTCCCTTTGAGTATCCTCAGCAGAAGTCTTCCCGAGACAGAAATTTCATTTTAAGGCACTAATAATAAAGGTACAAAAACGGCTAGGAATGAGTCAGATCATTCCAAAAAGAGAACACATTTCAAAAACACAAGTCAGTCATTTATCCGGCTTACTTCAACATCTAAAGAGGAGAAAGAAGAAAGGTTTCCACAGCTAACAGATTCAGCTCTTTTCCATCCTCTCATACAAACTTATTCACAAGTTGCAGATTTACACTTCCGCAAGAGGCAGTGGAGAAAAATGGCAAGGGTCTGGAACAAATGAGCAAACCTAGTGTGTAGCCCAGTCTCACGATCACAGCATGGAGGGTTCAGACCTAAGGCTTTTAAGTACCTTTTAAAAGTTACTAAGACCACACACCCAGTGATTGAAACTGTACTCAGGTGCTCTTTTGTATTGTTCTGAGGAGAAAATGTGGAAAAATAATTAATTTTTCATGACCAGGTGAATGAAATTTGTTAATCACAAATAGCAAATTGGGGAGAAAAAGAAATCTACTCTGAAACCTGTTTCAGCAGGATTTTCCTATACCTTCCAATGAAGTCAATTTTGCCACGAGAAAAGAAATAAAAATAGGGTTTCAAGTCAGTTAGTGCAGGAGACAAATGCCAGTAAATGAGTGATTGTGGAGGTAGGCATGGTGGGACAGGATTATCCTACAGAAAAAATGCTTCCTGTGTGCACATACCCGTGCACATGCATGCACACGCGCACACACCTGTGCACTCATATACTGATTTACAAACCGGCATGGATGTGGGGAAGGCTCAACACTGAGACGTATGCCCAGATAGCTCATGTTTGCATTTCTACATTGGAAAAGATCTAACACACACTAACACCCACAGACACGCACGAACAAGGGCCAGCCTGGCTGGCGCAGACTCGGAAACAGATGCGGAGAATCCTAGAGCTGCTGGCTTGACAGGAATGATTATATCTGCAGGCTTACACTTCCTCTTGATGTGCAGGATTTTCATCTTGCATTTCTTTCCAGAAATATCCCCTTTTCAAGAGTATTAAATCAAGTCCTGGAGGGACTAATCTTGACTCCTCAATGTACATGACTCAGAACAGGACTAGCAACAACATGGCCCCTTTGGGGTTAGGGTGAAGGATTTCTGGATTTAAACAGTTTCCAGGGGAGGAGGGCGAGCCGAGTTCTGGGTAGAGGTGGAGATGGAAAGGCCTGAAAGTCCAGAAATCAATATAAAAAAGGACATGAGCATACTTACAGGGGTTTTGACTAAGTATCACTGCAGCTGAGTTTGCTGACCGACGACCTGCTCTGACCCAGGGAACTGAAAGATAATTGATATATTTCTTCTTACGAAGGCTCAGCTGGGAGTGGTGCGGTGGGTTATTGAGGGTGGAGTCGAGACAGAGGCCTAAGGCTCAGGCATTGCTCCTAAGGTTTCTGCTTGCCCGATTTGGAAGGAAAGGGTGCTAAAGCAAAAGGATCAGCGGCTGGCAGCTCCGTAGTCCTGGAGGAAAGGGATGTGATGGAAACAGAACCAGCTATGGACTGCTTGTTGGTTTGCGAAACAATTTTGTAGGCAGCAATGGGCTGGGCTTCAGGACTTGGCTCATCTTCTGGGCTATAGTGACGGGAGTATTTGGATAAAGACTGAGGGCGGAATGGTTTGCCAGCCATGGGGCCTGAGACAGCTTCTTTCTGAGGCTGAAGTCCTTTGTTTCTGTCATTAGCATGGCCCCCCGATTCCAGGGAGGATCCCCTGGGTGAGATGCTGTCAGGATGGTCTGCTGCTTGCACAGAATGGGAGGGGAGGGTGGACTGTGGGGCAAAACCAGCCACGGAATACTGAGATCGAACAGAGGCGTACGCTGCTCTGTCGAGGCCTGGGAGCAGGGAGACCTCATCTGTCTGCCCGAGAAGACCGGCCTGCGCGGGCGACTCCTGGGGGGCACTCTGGGCAACCGTTAACTCCTCCACACTCTTCTTCTTGGTAAAAGGAGCTCTCAGGAACACATCCGCCTCCTCTGGCTGGGAAGGAGCCACGCTGCCCTTGGAGACAAATGGGGCTTTGGAGAAAATGTCCATTTCATCAGCTGGAACCCTTGAGCTCCTGAAGGGGGCTGTGGCAAAAACATCTGGCTCACCAACACCATCGGTGGTTGGCTGGGTGAGGGCTTGGAACTGGCTCTTTCTTCCACTCTGCACGGCCTTTGCTTGCTCAGAGGAGAGCTCTGGCTGAGGGAAGGGAGTGGCTCCTCCCAGCTTCCCCGGTGGGGGTTTGCAACTCTCGTCTTCGTCTTCAGATTCCATGAGGAGAGGTCGAGACCCACTGCAGTCCAGCATGTCCCCCTCGAGGTCAGTCCCTTCCTCTTCGCTGCTGTGGAAGGAGCTGTTGCTTGAAGGGCCATCTCTGGCCAAGTAGTCGGATTCTAAATTGTTTTGCGTTTTCGTGTCAGGTACTCTGGAGGGATCTGGATACAGGGGAAGGCCTTTAACTCCTGCTGATTCTTTAAAGTGCTCTACAGTTATTACAGGACAGGGATTGGGCTCTCTCTGGAGACCTAGAAAAGCACAAAATGCAGAATTAATGCACAGGTCAGTTCCATTGTTCTTGAAACATTTAATGGTCAACCTGCGGCAGTAACATTGCGGGACCAAATAATAGATGTTGAAAATGGAAAAGGAAAAACGGAAAAACAAAAGTCAGGCAAGGACACTGCACACAAACTGGAACACAACCAACCACGGTCTCACACCTTGGAACATGATAAGCACGAGGTGCAGGAGAGGAAATGAAGGCGTTAGGCACAGACACTCAGCGCAACCACGTGATGCCCCGACCCGCGGGCTGGGCACTGACACCTGCTCTAGCTGGCACTAGCCCAGGGGGAATGGAAACGAACCAGCCATTCACCTCACGTATACCGGGGTGGTTCTGGAGTATGCAGAAATACTGTCCGGGAACAGGTTCAATTCAGTATCTGCCAAGTGGTCATGCTCTGCTGATGCCTGAGGACACACCCATCCTTTGCCCCCGAAAAGCAGCAAAACATGCCTGCTTGATAAATGCGAGTTTACTTGATGATTGACATCACGAGCACTGCTCCGAGAGCACAAAAGCGCCTCAAATAGTAATGCTGAAGGCACTTTTTCAGGGGAGGAGAAAAAGCTAAGGCATATTAAATTCCAACTTCGGCTGGATTTGCCCTGGAATTTTGTTTTTGGTCTTCTAAGTTAGCAAAGATCTCCTCTGCTTAAATGAATCCATCATAAATTTCTTTAAACAGAGTAAAATGTATGGGAAATTACAGAAGTATTTGCAGATTCTAATGTACTAGTCTATTTCTATCTAGGTAGAAGTGTCTCAGGGTGCTCTGGCTTTTAACATCAAATAGACAATTATCAGAATGCAAGAGAGCTTACCTTCCAAGAAATATTAGCAGGTTAGAAGTATGTCATTGGGCACATGTTAGCAAAAGGGCAGGAAAAAGGCATATGTAACTAAGCAAGAAGAATCCAGAGAAAGAGTGGTTGGGGGTAAAGGTGTCATTTCATCATGGGTTTCCCAACCCACCAGAATAAGAACATTTGGTACAATGATTTGGATTTTACAGATGACTTGGAACCTCTGTACAGAGGTAATTCAATCATCCCCTCCCCACATAACCCTCTCCCCCTCTATCCAAACCATTAGCTTGTAGAAACTTCTGTTAACAATATTCCCCTGTTTAAGTTTCTGCTTAAATTGAGCACACAGAACACAGCAGAAGCAGCATCAAAATCACTTTATTGGGAAACCAGTCACTTGGAGATATTACATTGTAAAGAGGCGCAGAGAGAGACCTGAACATTTTAGAAGATGCTGTACAAAAATACTATGCTTTTCTGAATTCTGTAACTTTTGAGCAGTGCTTTTTAAATAGTTCTGACCTTAAATATTGTTTCCAGAAACAACAAGGTGGTCCCCCCATATTTATTTCCCTTTCTAACAGTTGAAATGCATTTGATGAATTCCAAATTAGAGTCTTTAAGTTAAATTCTATACTGGTGCCAAATGGCTTTCTGAATAGTATTTGGAGAATAAGTTGATTCTGAAGGGGATAAATGTTTCCCTGTATTACAGCTTTAATATGTGCACTTGCATAGTGATACGAAAGCATTAGTCAGGGGACAGGAAATAAAACGCCTTCTCCCTTGCAATTTATGTGGAGAGACATAATTCTAACCTCTCAGGCAAGTATACTGATATTAGATCTCACAGTGATTCCCAAATGATGATTTCTGGGAGGAAATTCAAATGAAAGGGGGAAGAGAAGTTTTCCAAAATTAAGATATGCCAAGCAAAGTGGTATGAAGGGGCCGCTCAAATTCCTTGAAACGCTTTCTAACAGCATCAGATGGACAAAGTTTTCAGTTGCCAAAACTAAGGCACAATTTCTTAACTTCCAAAACTACCCTGAAAGTTGATGTTATTAAGCTGGTTCTATGGGCGAACAAAATATCTCTTAGGAAAAAAATGGCAAATTTAGTCAAGCCAATGACCAACTCTGACATTACACAGATAATAATGAAAATGAACATTAGTTTGACTGGAGTTAAGTGGTTTGGGGAAATTTAAATTGAATTCAGTGGAATCAATTTGTGCGCCAAGATTGTCCTGGGGTGCTCTGGGTGCCTGCAGTGTCAGATTACATTCTGAGAACTCTAAGTACCAATCAGGGGTGCCCATATCCAGAATGGGACGGGATGGAAGAACATGCCCAACTCATCAACTACTTCTGTTAAAAAGTGGGCTCTTGGTCAAGTCAGCTGGAAGTCTGACAACGCGGAGTATATTCTATGACCTTTAAGGTGAGCAATGGGAAAATCATACTTAAAGTTCCAGCAATTTTTAAAATTCACACACATAGTCACAAAAAATACTATAGCATCAAATCTGAAGGGAAAACCAGTCTCCTATCCTTCAAAACAAGCATGAATCTGCTTACAAGAGTGGAAAAATACATGCAAAGGTTTCTCCTGAGAAGGCCAAGTCTCTCAACCTGCCCATTCTTTTTAGACAAATGTGACCAAGGCAGAGAGCAATCACCCTCTGCAAGTCTCCAAGCCTGGCACTCTGGAGACCAAAGAAATGCTGGTGGATATGAAAAAGCACAGACAACCACACTCCCTCAGGGCATTCTGGCTGCGGCAGCCGCACAAGAAACAAAGGAGTCGAGAGAAGTAAAGATTCCAAATAACTGAACAGAAGATGGACATTAAGTCTTGTTGGGAGTTAGAGGTCATTTTCGGAACATGAGTGTGTTGTAGGGAAAGCATGTGTTTTCAGGGTGAACAGTACTTGTATATGAAGACAGCCTTGTACCGTCGGGAAACATGTCTGAAGTAGTCTGCCTACTTAGCAATAAAGGGTTTATACTCATTTAACCTCACACCTTGGTCCAGTTCTTTGGTAATCAATGGCATATACAGCAGATGCCTGTGACCACAGAGCTCAATGAAGATAGACAGTTGTTCTGGGGGAGGGGTGGGGTGGGACGTGTAGGCCCAGGACCTGGCTGCAGTCTTCTTTATCATGAAGCTTAAGGTAGGGTATTTTGTTCTAATTCCCCCAAACTGGGTCATGTCCTTTTTTATTTTGGTTTAGCACATTCAATTAAGCAACAAGTAAAAATATTTCTTTTTCTTGTTCTGATGTAGAATTGTGTGCCAGGTTAAGGTTAAGCACACTTTTCAAAACTCCATTTTAGTCTATTTTGAGGCTCCAAAATTACATAGATTTCAGTAAGAGCTCACATGCTTCAGAGAGTAGGAAAGGAGTCCTAAAAAGTATTTGATGACTTGGCAACTATCCTAACTCCCTATTAACTTCCAAAGCAATGAAAAGTGTTGAATGATTTGGGAAAGTTTTACTCTGAAAATTTTATCAGATGGATATAGTGAGGGTCATCAGCATCCTTTTAAAAAATTAAAATCTGGAGACTTAAAATTCCTGGCTGGATATTCCTTAATACAATATATCATGCACAACCAGAATTTTACTTTCCCTTATAATAATTTCCATGACCTTTTGGTTTAGATGATAAAATTAAGCATTTGCTTCTACCATATGCTGTGCAGTTGCATTAAAACCCACGACTAGGGAATAAGGGATTTGCTGGGAGCCAACACTGCCTAGTGATGCTGTGCCTCTCAAGCCAACGGAGCAATTAAACGAGAGAGATTTCTCCCCAGGCCCAAAACTGCTGTTGTCAACATAACATGTTTAATTAAATTGGCCTGGGTATATTAAAGATTAAATTAGAGGAGGAGAGCTGCAAATCCGTGCTCCATTTTACAACCTGGTGTCTGGTCATATCAAATGCAGGCGCACACAGGTTTAATTCTCCCTGACCACAAGGTGAAGCCAGGGTAGCCACAGCTCATTAAAACGTCCTCGGCATGTCTCTGACACGTGGCCACACTTCCCTGTGCTCAGGTACTTATTAGCATTCAATAGTGCGCTTAAATCCTTTTTGCTAAAGTGGGTTTTCAGCTCAGGAAAACAGCAGCTATTTTAAGTTGTTTACATCTCTGAACATCAGGGCTCCCATTTGAACAGATAAAAGTCTTTATTCCCCTGTATGTTTACATAAGAAATTTCTTTACAGACTTGTTTTTTATAAAATACTTGTGTAGCAATGTTCAAATTCCACATTTTTACTGCATAAGATGGCTTCATGTACCTCTGTTTGCTCTGTCTTCTTGGGGAGAGCAGGATAAAGACCTGTGGTAAATACACATCCGCGTGAGGAGGGGGTGTGCAACAGGGCAGAGGAGAACACTGGCAGGAAAAGAGCACATTCAGGCACTACATGAAAGTGGGAACCAAGAAAGTGTCCTCCATTCTAGCAACTACCACCATCTGGTAACTCTGCATTACCCCAAACACCTCCCCCACCTTAGTGAAAGGACACCAAGGAAAAACAAAATGGTATCTTGTTACAGATTATTTGAAATGGAAGCCATCGGGGATTCATTCTGACTCAAAGAACCCACGCACATCCAGGAACATCACTAGCACAGATAAGGGAAAGGCTAACTCTGCGTTGATAAATGTACAGTCTGTAAAGAAGAATAAAAGATAGCTTTGTAATATCTGGAGTGTTTCAGTAAAGACTGCTTTTTAAACATCCATGTGATAGTTTCTCTGTTCCTCTTGGCAGCCTGTAATTTCCTTAATTCAGTATTTTGGGCAATCCTGTCTTTTTTTTTTTTTTTTTAAATGAGGCTATCGTGTCATTTTTATCTCCAAATTCTTAGTGGCTACAGGATCCAAATAATCTTATAAACTGAGAAAGTTAAAGACTCATGGAGCTCACAGACAAACTTCATCATGGGAACTTTATTTTGGCCCAAGGTATCTATAATGTGATTTGGTTCAGCTGGATTCAGATCCCTCCATACCTCTGAGATGAGCTCAACCCCAAAGGTTCCCTGCTTACCACAGCACTGCTGAAGGCAAAGCTGTTTCTGACCTGGGGGAAGACTTGGTTGGTTTGAATAAAAAATGATCACTTATTGGCCAGGAGAGTGGGAAAAAGTATTATAAAAAAAATTATTTCATCTTGAGAAAAACAGGTTTTTTCCCTTTGTTCCCCTATAATTATTAGCAATCCAAGTTTTATAATTCCAATTCAAGAAGAGCTGAGTCCATTATCAAATGACACTAAACAAGGTGACAACCTGTTTTGGAAGTATTTTAAAATATATACCTTCCAATTTTCTAAATCATTCTAAAGACAGGCAAAATCAGACACTCCCTTATTCAGAATATTAAGGAAATTAAGAATGATCATTGTTACTTTCCATTATAAGGTTCTCTCTGGGAGTTTTCTGTGGATTATTTTCTTTACCATGTTCAATAGTAACCACTCTTCATTTTAGGGTGGTGACTTTGCTTTTGGAAACAGCTAAATGTCACTCAGAACCAAGAGTGGTAGAACAAGTAGATCAAGAAAGACAACATATTTTCAGGTGCTGAAAGTAATACCAATTAGAAAATAATAACTGATTTTCTTACACCTTATTACCTTCCTTGATGTTATTTCTAAGGAGAATAGCTTCAAAATTAACTTAAATGATGGTAGCAGCATTAGGGTAAGTATTAGCTTCCCAACTAAAATCAGGGAACAACACTCAACAAGGTGTCAAAATTCTGATATGTTAAAGTAATCATTAATTATAATTATATTTATAAGTGTCCACTTAAACTTTATCTCCTGTGAGGCCAATGTTTTTAAAAACATTAGGACTTGAATTTGGCAATCTAGTTATCATAATGCTCTAAAGGGAATAAAAAAACAATTTGAGATGTTTTCTGGTATAGTCACTACTCTTGCACAATTGGAATAAAAGCAAATCAGAAACATATGCTTACATGATTTTCTAACCACTTTGCTATACATCTGAAACTAATACAGAATAATTGAATGTAAACTGTAATTGAAAAATAAAAAGGAATTAAAAAATAATATATCCGATTCAAAGAAACACATATGCTTACGGTATTTGTCCATTTTTATATAGCAGATCACTGATTATACATTTTTAAAAGAATTGAAATTGGATACTGTTTTGTTGTACCCTGAGTGGTGCACATGCGCGTGTAATATTAAAAAAGGAACATCTATGTCCAAAACTCTGTCATAATTTAGACTTCTAATTCAGATAACCAAGAAAGGGCAACCCAGGTTAGTAAAAGCCCATTATAATTTTCTAAGGTGTATACACTGCTACAGTAAGAATTACATTAGATAATTGAAGAACATCAGGATGTAGAAATCCTTCACAGTCCTCCCGAAGCATAATAATATATACTTAGAACTCTAGAATTCTATAATCTCAAGAGACCATCTATTCCAAACCCATCATTGTATAAACAAGAACAGCAGCTCCAAGAAGGATGTGCCTGCTGAAGGTAACTCAGTGTCTAGCAGAGGTCAAGATGAGATCCCAGGGGGTCTGTCCTACTCAGGCATCTTCTCCCACTACCCTGCCTCAGGTCCTCTACCTGTAAAATGAAGTGGGTGGACTAGAGGATGATCTCTAAGGTTCCTTTTATAGCTCAGTTTCTAGTTCCATAGATCTATTAATTATCAACACATTACACTTAGCTCAAATATACCCGTTTAGTTTAGGGATGATGCTATATATCAAAAGGCCCCATTTATTGGGTCACTCACTTTATTCCTTAACAGAAAAATAGTTCTCCCCTTTGAGGCCCGACTCCTAAAGAATTTCATGTCATTATCTCCCTCAGGCTTCCTCCATCCAGTCTCTGGATTCTAGTCTGTTCCTTTCATTAACAGTCTCCATTAAGCTTTATTGAACCAGATGACTAGATAATATATCTCAATGTAATTAGGGTAATACATGAAAGGAACAATTTAGAGACACCTAATTTCTAAACTGTACATTCCATGGTTTCAAGAAACTAAATATTTCATTATATTTCTAACACATATGTATGAAAAAAAACAAACTGAAAAAAGTAGGCATAAAACATTATTCTTATTTAAAAAATAAACATTTCCTTCATTAGTTTATACATTCTTTCTATGTCCAGGAAAAAGAATACAATTTTGATCTTCAATAATATTCCTTTCCATAAAGGGGCAAACCAAGTCCCATTTTCATTGCTATTCAATCACGAAGAGCTCTTCAAGGATGTCTTTTTATATCCTCAGCAGGAAGGCTTGTGCCTTCCTCAATTTTGGAAATGATCCATTATCCTCATAGAGGCCTTTACTTAGCGCATGTAGCTTCAGCTGGCATGGAAAGTATTTCAAGTCAGAAGGAAGACTGAAAGATTCAGACTTTTCCTCTGATGACTTTCAAAGGCTGCTCTCACATTGCTGAGGTCAAAGCTTGACCTCCAAAGTGCAGCGTTTTGCAGGCTGTTGTTGCCGTTCAATTCCCCCCCACCCCACCCTCTGCCCCTTAAAGTGCAAACATGAGAAAAAAGAAACAAAAGTACTAGATAGAGCAACAAGCAAATGGACTTGGAATTTTATTTGTACAAATCTGACCAACTAAGGGTTTCCCTCTGATCACGGACAATGGCACTCAAGGAAGAGAACCACAGTGGATTCTCTGTGCGCACCTTTTCAAAAGAGTGAGTTTAGAAAACTCCTTTCCATGTAAGGAAAAAAAATACACTTAACTGAGTAAGGACATATACAGAGGGTGACCATGAGGCATGTTGTCATGTCAGTGCAAGGTCCTTTATTTATTTTATGAACAATATTCTAAGGTTAGTGAGGAACTATGCTTTGTTTTATTTTTCCATCTAGGAAGCCAAGGAAAACCAACTAACATTTCATTGGCTGCATCCTTCAATTCAAACATCAGAGAAAGAAAGGTAAGTAGCCAGAGTCAAATTGTGCCTAGCTTATCAGCACACTTATTTCTGTTTATCTGAAAATAAACAACATGCTTATTCTACAAAGACAGAGGACCTGCTGAAAGCTTATAGCAACACACAAGTCTACTCAAAATGATTCCATATGTTACACCGTAGGATTGCAGTGTAAAGTTATACAAGGGAAAGAGATCAAAACCCTGTACAGACACCTGATATCGGACTTGAAACGCCAAGTGGAAACAGAACTATTCAGCGTCTTCATTTATACACAATTTACAATATTTGATTCAAAATAAAAATCACAAGAAAAATACATCTGTTTCTGCTACAATTCCTTCCCCTTCCCATCCACCCCCCCAGTGAAAAGTCTTCTAATAAAAGGTATCATATTACCACCATTGTCTTGTTTTGGTCTAATTCTGAGATCCCGGCTTGGGATGGTTAACATGAAAAGGAATGGCAATACTTGGGATTTATATCATGTACACACTTTATCCAAGGATCTCAAGTACTTGCAGTCACGTCTCCAGATCTGAAAAATCACGTTTCAATGGAAGCCAGAATGCTGGACGAATGCTGGGCAGGCTGCTTGGGGTATAAAATCCCTTGGCTAAGTTTATGACCAGGCGAGGTCAAAGTTGGTTGACTAGAGCTGGGCTCACTTTCTCTTTTAAACATACACCATCAGCCAGTCAGTTTCACCCTTTCTAAAACCACACCCCTGTGTCCAGGCTACTGCCTAGAGTTAAGACCCACTGAAGAAGCCGTGTCTTCACAATAACGCAGCAGGATAAAAAGCAAAAACAGAGAAACATTCATCAGCATCTGGCCAAAGGAGACGGGTCGGGAGGATTGACTTGGGAGGCCATTCCTAGCAAGAATGAGGCAAAGGTGTCAATTCACTAGTTTCAGTTACAGCTAAGCTTTTGGTGGAGTTGATTCCATCTGAGGTGAAGCTCATGGCGTCTAGTGCTTGATTTAAGATAATGCTATTGAAGAAGGGTAATGAGAAAACACAGCAAACGAACAGGGAGGAACTGGCCAAGGAATATCTGGAGGGCCAAAGTGATTTTCTTTCCTTATCATTTCTATAGGAGAAGGTAAGGGAGAGAGATAAGGGCTAGAGGGCCCCTTATTTGCAGATTTTTTAAAAAATCATTTTTCTTATAATTCCGTAATGAAAATGTATATTACGGTATGAAGGTTACAGAACTGCATCTGATACTGGGTCACGGCTACAGGTCTATGAGCTGATCCACCAGCAGTAAAGACCTGGCTAGGTTAGGAAGACTGGACTCAGAGCTCCCACTGCTGTTTCTAGAGTGCCCACCTGGAAGTGGAGAGATAGGAATTCAGTATAAAACACAGAGGGTTAAGGGTTAGATGTGCAGAGCAAGCAAAGGAGAAAAAACTGACTAAAACAAAACCCTAGAGAAGCAACATTTTACATTTGCGAACTCTTATGTGTTGATTTTTAAACATATAAATTACGTATCCACCACCTCCCACAAAAGATTCAGGCACTGTGAGCACACCATCCTGTAGGCAGGACACCTTTCAAATGAATATATACTTTGCCTGAGAACTGCTGGCTATATATTAACTTCTTGACAACATAGAGTCATCTCCCTGATAAGAGTCAAAATCAGTAATCTTTGCTTTGGGAAGAAAATTGTTATTAAAACCACTGCACTAAAAACAAGCTTTAAAAAAATATATAGATGGTCCTATGCAATTCGGTGTTTTGTGGCATGTTCAAATGATTTGAATACATCAAAGAGGAAGAAGTATGCTCCACAAACATCCAAAAGATGCAAATTATATCAAAGCATCATTGTTAATCTCTTTGGGAAGAATGTTTATTACAAATTGTTCTAATCATGATAAAACATGTTCAGTGCTTTTTTTGATATATGCCTTCAGGTTTCCAGTGACTGAAAGATCACTTTAGTTTTGGCTTGATATTTTGTAAAAAAACAGCCTTTGGTCAAACTATTGAATACTTTTCTTCTCTCTAAAGAAACACCATGGTCAGGCTTTAAGATACCACTATCTGTACCTCTATCTATAGTGGTATCTCTATCTAGCTATACTGGTCCAGCGCACAGTGACTGTCATTACCCCCAATTAAATGCTGCCTTTCCCCCCCTTGCAGATTAGGTACACTACTATTCTGTAGAGAGCTGATGTCGAGCTCTTTTCCCCATCCTTTCTTTCTTACCTTGTGGGTTTTTGGTTATCAATACAGGAATAGGGTCAAACTCATCTTCTGCCACCTTGTCCGAGCCCTCAGGGACATCAAAACCTGAGATGAGATTACTATCTTCTGCAGCTTAATACAGAATGCAAGTATACAAGCAGAAACAACAGAAGCAGAGATTAGCAAATGAGAGAACATGTAAGAGGCACAAAGTTCCCAACTGTACAATCAATGCCATTTTTAAAGATGAAAATGCTTATTTTCCTGAGTTGAAATAAAAGTAGCAAAATTGGAAAACTTAGGAAAATAGAAAAAATGCTTTAGTGCTGGCCACGTGAAGACTTTCATACACGATGAGGGAGAAGCGTTATAGGATGAATTCTTTCTAAAATTGTAAGACCATTCATTGTAGTTACTGTGAGGTATTTCTTCAATGCCAGTAATTCACAAAGGCAGATAAATTAGTCATTTATCTTCTTTATTGAGAAAACAGAGGCCTGACTAATAATATCTGAAAACCATGGATGGGGCACTTTCTCTTTACAAAGCGACTGCTATGTACAAGGCAAACAAATGCTGCTGAAAGGACTCACTGCCCTTTGACTGGGAAAAAAACTTTCAAATAACTGATGCCTCGGGGGATGTTGGGGCACAAGATCACATGCACTGAGATTTCCAGCAGAAGCCTGTTAGAATATTCTTCTCCCTTCTAATTAAAGCTATCCCACCAGCAAGTGCTAGCTGAGCGCCTATTTTGCAAGTACTGCTCCTCTGTAATTACACGTTGCCGCTGACACACTCCTGCCAGACATATCTGGTTAAGAGGTAACTTCTTTCTAAATGCTCTATAAAAACGTAATCATTTCAATGCAATAAAGGGTAAAAACAAAAGCTCAGCTATTACCACTGCAAACCACAAGCTAATTATTTTTCAGTCATCTTGGGGAGGCTTCCTTTTTGAATTTCCTTCAGAGAGGACTTTTAAACTCTTCCTTTTCTATGTATTTGCTCCTTCTAGAAAATCACATTCACTACCCAAGCACTGAAAGAAGGTTAGTGAATGCACTGTGCCTATCACTTTCACAAACTACTCACTGAACAGAACTCACTCAATGCAAACTATTTCTGTCCAGCAGAATGACAAACCAGTACCAACCTAAGACTAAGAAGTGAAAATGGTAGATTAAAAAGAGAAATCCAGTAATCAATTGTGACTCAAATGTTAACTAAAATTCAGAACTTTTACAAATTCAATTTTTGAGGGCTGACTTTTGAGGAATGATACCTATTTATTAGTAGCCAAAAATTTTACACCATATTTGATGAAACATTTTTAAGTTCTAAGGCCAAGTATCATATTAATACAGTCAGTGACTAAATCAACTCAACCATCTACATGAGCTGTCTTCACTAGATCACATGGAATATCTGTATTCCAGGTGACTGTTAGGAAGCAATACCTCTATCAACTTACTGTCTAAGCCTTGTTAAATACTCTTTCTGAGAGGGACTATAACACAGTGGCTGAGAATACAAGCTCAGGTTTTCCACATAAGGTGGTTAAAACACTTCACTAGCAAAGACTTTTGGTAAGGAAAAATTTCAGGAGTTGTTCAGTTCTCCTCTAAGGATACATGTCGGCTCAAGAAGAAGAAAGCATTTACCTTTATGGGCTGGAGCAGAGATCGCTATGGGGGCAAACTCTTCCAGAAGGTCAGTAGTAGGGTTAGAAAGCAGAGAGCAATCGATCAGGGAATCTTCCCCGGTGAGAGAATCTGAATCCAGATTAACAGCATCCCAGGTCAGTGATGGCATTAAATGGCACATACAACAACATCACAAGATTAGACCTTAGCCTTTAAGTTACTGCATTTACATGTCATACATATAAGCCGAGGCAGGGGAAAGAAAAGCAAAAGAAACATGTTACGCACTCTGGATTTCATCTACAGAAACATGTATTTCTAGATCCTCTTAACCCTGATATGTAAATACTGAAGAATTTTTTGCTCAGAGGTTGCTGGATAAGCAAGCATGTGATTTGGATGCCAATAAAAGCTTGGCAGCTCAGTTCTCAGCAAATGTCATTTGGGAAAAAGAACTTTGCAACTAAAGAATTTCACTTACACTTTCCCTAAACATTCATAGAAAAAAGTGGCTATAGAATAGGTGTCCAATATGACTAGAAGGGGGTTGTACCTGGCTTATTATTAGTGGAATATTACATGATTAAACAGTACTTTCTAGAACTCAACCAGATTCCTATTCAAGATAGAATGAATACTACTTGCCTCTTACTAGTGGTATTCTTAAAATCTGAATTGCTCCTTTGAATACATAATATTGCTCTTAGTTAAAGAACAGAAGGAAGACAAAATTCAGAGTTCAGGTATTTCAACACATGAATTATTTTCTGGAAAGTTTTCTAGAAGAAAATAGCCAAGTAAGCACAAGGAAGAGAAACCCTATTGTCTTCTGTGTTAATTTTTCTAAACCTGGATGAGTTAATTTTCATACTTCCTAGACTTCTAATGGTTTCTGTTCTAATTTAGGAAATCGGACACTTTTATCAAGGTAATTATGAACTCAAAAAAAAAATGAAGGTTATCACCTGTATTTATGGGCAGTTAATAAGGAAGTCCACTAAGAGTGAACTTCAAAATTAGGATGAAAGTAATGCTGGAACCAGGGAAGATTTCAACTTTGCCTACAGTTAATAGCAAATCACCTCTAGCTGATTAGAGCACAGTGTTAGGAACAAAATGTTAACATCCAGAACATGAGCTCCATGGACATCACTGTTAGAGGGGAAAGGCTGCTCAGTAACCTGGAGGAATTAAGGGCATCCTTACTGCTCAGCAGAGTGCTTTAATTAAGGAGGTGGAAGGAATCTGCCACCAGTGAAAAAATCTTAAATAAAGACTGTAATCAGAGAAAGCCCAGCGATTACTCTACAAAGAACATGGCTCCAAAAAAAATACTCTGCTTTTCAAGGAGGAAACACATCACTCAGTACCTAGAAGATGGGGCTGTAACAATACAGGGCATCCCTTCTGGGAGGAACTAACCAGGCTGCAAAATAAGCCCAGGACCATCTGTCGCGGGTGGAAAGACTGGCTCTGAGGCTCACCACACGGAGCAGGCCCCGCCGCCGCGGACTCCTGACTGACCTGTGCGGTTCGAGGTCACAGACTCCGTCTGAGATGGGAGGCGCTGGGGCACCGGGGGCTCCAGTCCTGGTATGAGACTCTCAACAGCAACATCAGCTTTTTCTTTTGTAACAGAGCATTAAAAAAGGAGAATAAAGGGTAAGGGAAAGGCAGTCAGAGATCTTTGGACAATCCTGTGAAGGCTTCCCCTACAGGTTTCTAAAGTGCCAGGCTTGGGCGAGATGGACAGCACATTAAGTTACTTTATTTCAGCTGCTCTGAGTATCTGGGCTTCACTGATTAAGCACGTCTGTGCAAAGTTAACCACTCCGGCTAGTCTCGGGGATTCTGTTTTTACAGATAAATGCAGAATGAGAGCCATCCAGATGTATCTCTTCCACCTTAGAAGACACAGATTGAAAGGTACCTTAATATCTTCTGGTAATTTTGCTTTTCTTAAGGGATAAACTTGGGAGCCTTTCACATGCTCTGTGCCTTGCAAAGGCCACTAGTCCATCTCAAATCCCACCCCAAGATGCAGCTAGGAGGTATTCTACCCTGTGCGACATCCCCCAGCTAGAGGACCATCTCTCTGTAGGGTCATGGTCTCTCTGAGTTCTAGGACTTTGTGCCCCTGAAGTACAGGTGCCCTGGGCATTTTGTAGGTCTTGCCTACCATACGGTTGGAGCACAGAGAAACGTAAGGGCAAGCAGACCAAGCCCCTGCCCTGGTTTCTACTCCTGAGGCTTCACCACCAGGCATGTGTTTTCTCAGTTACCAATACCTGGCACATACAGAGGCCTTCTAAAGAAGAATCTGCTCAAGGTAAGGTCCAGCTCAAAACCAACTTTTTTCAAGAAGCTTTTGTAACTAAATGTGGATTTTCCCACATTCCTCCTCATTCATAAAACATCACTCTAGAAACCTCAGGCTATCAAGAAAGGCAAAAAATAACAGTGATGTGCACCTGGTACAGAGAAAACACTTCATTTGAGGTGCTAACAAACAAGATTAAATAACCTTGGCTCCTTGGTGGCATTTCCACTCCTGACCAGGGCTATTCACAAGGGAATCTGTTAACCAGTTAGCTAACATTCTTGAAACAGACACACATCATGCAGTACTGAAGAAACAGAGATGGCGACTTTACCAATTACAGCATCGGAAGTGCTACCAAAAGGATCTGTCATAGGCAAGAGGTCAGGGAGCAGAAGAGAAGTGTCAGGAGATTTGAGTCCCTCAATTAGCTTTTCTAGGTTGGGCAGAGAGGTAAAGAGAAAGCAACATGCAATTAGATATTAAAGCAAGCTTGTCATTTTCCATTTTCTATGCAAATACATTTTAGGGGTCAACATTTTGTATGGATTCATCATAAAAATAATGTTAGTATCCTGTTAAAAATAGGCTTTCAAAGTTTGAAGTTTGAACTGATTATTTCCCTAATTGAAGCAGTCACTCTGTGAGGCATTCAAGATGCTGCCCTAGGTTTGACAGTTTTAAAATTTGAGGTATAATTTTCACTGAATAAAAGTCATCAACTTTAAGTGTATAATTTGATTAATTTTAACAAATGTCCACATTCATATAAGCACCACTGAAATAATGATGTAGAACATTTCCATCACCCCAGCAAGTACCTTTGTGCCCCTTTCTAATCAATGCCTCCTTGCTCCTGGACCCTGGCAACAACTGATCTGCTTTTGTCCCGAGAGTTTGCCTTTCCTAGGATTTCTATAAATGGAACCATACAGTATGTAGTCTTTTCTGTCTGGTTGTCCTCATTTACCATAATGCTTTTGGGATTCCTCTACACTGTGGCATGTATTGGCAGTTTGTTCCATTCTATTGCTGGGAGGTGTTCCACTGTATGAATGTACATTTTGTTGACTCATTCACTAGTTGATGGACATTTGGTTGTTTCCAGTTTTTAGCTATTAAAAATAAAGCTGCCACAAGCATATGCATATGTCTTTGTGTATTCATATCCCTTCCAGGGCTTAGTTTTGAATCTTTTTTTTTTTTTTTTTTTTTACTTGCATTTAGAAATGGTTTATAACTCACCAAGAGAATATAATAAACCATGGCCAAGTTAACTTCAACAATCATTTACCGCTTGCCAACCTAGAGTCTGTGACATGCTGGTACTTATTATTTTAAGGCTGAATCTCACAAAAGTCACTTAAGCCTGCAGAAGTATTACTTTTGATGTCTTGTAACTAAGGAACAAAAGGATAACAGAAGCTACCAGATTTGTCACACCTGATAGCTTAATATGTGATAATTTGTACACATTAAGGTTCCTTCCAAAATAATTCCTTTAACCCTGATCCATCAGCCACTATCCATTTACCTTTAACCTATTATAGGTAGAGGACTATCTTGAAACAAAATAAATCACAAAATTGTGTAGAAAGGGAATTAAGAGCTCATACTTCCCTTTACTTACAAGGAGACTGAGGTCACATAAATTCTGTAACTTGCCCAGTTAAAGGCCTATCAACGTTTTTTCTATCACTGAAATAAAATGCCATTAAGATAAAACTAAAAGTGTTAGAAAAAAAGAATCGACTTAAAATTCACTTTTAATTATGTATGTGTACATAACATTTTAATGGATCTTCTAGGCCATCAGGAATTGAGATAAGTACAGGCTAAATTGATACTGACTGAGGGATAGAAACCAAATTTTACGTGATTTGTAAGTTAGGTGATCTATAACTACACAAATGGAACAAAATAATGAATTTTAGTGTCTTGGCAAGATAATTTTCTTTGGTACTATTAACACAATGCAGAAAAAGACACTTTATTATGTGAAACCGATTTACCACCCTTGGAATACATGGCGTGTAGCTATCTTTGAATTAAATAGCATGCTACATTTCTCATTTATGCCTGATTTATATTAAAGAAAGGAATCGAAAAGGAAGCTTCTCAACAGAAGGGAAAAAACCCCAGGGTACTAACCAAGTATACAGAATAATCACATCAGCATTAATCTAGAACTATGTGTAATATTTTATTATAAGAAAATATGTTAAAATATCTTTGACAATTTTCAGCATCCTGGCAAAAATAAGATGGTTTTCCCAAAAAGTCTAATTTTTTATTCTGAACATTGGTTTTTGTTTTATTCCTCCCAAAAGCTTCTCTCACTTAAAAAAAAAAAGTAATTGTTTCTTTCACTTTTAGCACTCACATATTTGCAATCTTGTAAAGCAATGGATAAAAAGTAAAGACCCAAAATTACTTGCCTGTTTATCTTGGTGCCAAACCTCAGGCTAGCATTCTTCCAGTCTGAATTCTAGCCTCTCCAGGGACCCAGTGTGACTATGGGGTAGTCCCTTAAACTTCTGACACTACCTCCTCAGCTGTCAAATGCAGAAACCTCCCCACACCTTTTTGCATTGGTCACTTAAATACCATCATCTCCTCAAAGTCCACAACCCCCCCCCTCCCCGCCAACATTCTGGAGCACTCTGGACTCACTGAAACCTTCTGGAGCACTCTGCACTCACTGCTCTTGTAGTCCTTACAGTCTGACTTAAGGTAGGGAAGGTGTTTTATCAATCTCTGTACCCCAGTTCTCAGTTCCCTCTAGCTAACTGTTACACCAGGGAGGTGGGGATGATAGAGGGTCAGCTGGAAATAGGTTCTTTAACAAGAATCGATTTTATTAGCCATAAGCAAAAAGTATGTAAGAGGGTTAAAAAGTACATGTGTGCATGCATGTGTACATGTGTTGTGTGATGAGATGAAATGGAGTGAGATGCCAAATTTAGGGAGGCTTGCTTTCTGACCGAACCTCATAGTAACAGGCTACTCACGTAGGTAACCTGTATGGTCCCTGCTGCTTGGGAATGCTCAAATACTGGAACTGTGGCAGGGAGGGGCAGGGGACAAATTAATACCAGGCAGAAAACTAGAAGTGAGAGTATAAGGCTATAGCATCTGAAGGCATGTGTAAAAGCAGCTTCTTTCACTCCCAGTACTCAAAGTGGGAAGACAAGGCACTCAGTTATTCAGTGCTGGTCCCCAGGCAACATTATAACAACATTCATCACTTACATTTGGCGAGTTCAATGTAAAACATTGTCATTTATCATCCACAAAAAAACTTGGGTTTGGGAATAACACAGAATTGAGGAGAATGGAGATCAGAGACTATGAGGATGTATGACTTGCCCAAAGTCACAGATGGGACGTGGTAGAGCCTGGACTGGGCTTTCACATGCTGCCTACAGGTCTGCCTACCTCCATCAACACAGGACAAATGAAAGACATGTTGGCACTGGAAGGAACCTCGAATCCTATCCAATTAGCCTTGTTATTTGCAGATGAAGAAATCAGCTTCAGAAAAGTAAAACAACTTGCCTAAGAGCTTCTGGCATGAACACCACAGAGCCAGTTGGATTAGGACCCAGATCTTCTATGCACTAGAGATTCACTCCTTTGGCTTAACTTAACTCCTAAGGCCTTGATTGCTTTAAAATGTAAATATTCTTGGAAGAGGTCACATTTAAAGTTATCATTGGTTATTTTTGGTCACTATAAATGAAGAACTTGAGGACAGGATGTAAAAGGAGGCACAGGAAAGGCTATAGGAGGCTGGTAGTCTATAAATCACAGTCTGGAGGCTTCTCGTGTGCATCAAGGGCGGCCTTGGTAGCTTTTGTTTTATGAATTCTGTCCTCTCTTACAGTTTTATAAAAACACTACGAGGCATGTATCATGATGGGGATGGGAAGATGGATGGGGAAGAGCAGTGCAGAGAAGAGGGTGGCAAATTTAGGAAACTGTGCTGGAAGAGGTCTTTAAGATCCAAAACCTTGATCGAGCTCCACATTGGCATATCACGGCTTGTTGACATGTAACGAATAGGGACTTTTTAAAATTTTACATGAATCATGGAAAATGACTTCTCTCGATACAAAAGCAAAACCCATTTTCTCAGAGAGTTTACACTGAAATGTACAGACTCACACCCTAATTCTCAATTAAACAAGGTGAGAGGCCAGTAAAACCCAGAGAGACCAGAAACAATTCATTAACTGCATTTTGCAATGATTTAATCTTCCTAAGAAATATTTTACAAGAGTTTCCCATTTCCATTGTGCTAGATTCACAAGTACATGACCCTGTCATATTCCATTCTGTCCAATTCTGGACAGAAGAAAACGGTCCAGTTCTGAGGCTGACTCTGATCATTTAAGTTAGTTACCTAGTTTACCTAAGCATTGGTTTTCTCACTTGTAAAAAAAGGCTAAAAACTACTTTAAAGGGCTGTCAGAAATTAATGGGTGTATTTATAAGAATTAATGTGTGTGTGTATAAATTGAAGGGCTTGGTACATAAAAGGAGGTTAACCTTTCTTTTAGGACTAGATGAGGGATCAGCAAACCACCGAGGCCTGAGGTCACAGTAGTGAAGATGGGTGGAGCTCCATTCTCACTCTCAAACCCTGGTATGAGATCAGAATAAGCAGAACTCTGAATAAAGTGAAATGTGAGGAGGCAGGCAGCATGGTCTAACAGAGAGGAAGAAAAGGTAATAAGACAAGAGACCTGAGCTCTGTACTAAGTTTGTATGACACTTTGGGCAAATCGTTATCTTTCTCTGGATCTAAGTTTTCCTACTGATAAAATGAAGATAAACGTAAAGGTCCCATCTACCTCTAAATGTCAATCACCCAACATGAACAAAAAAGTAGGAAGTAGGAACTGGTTATTTAGAAGACGGATTGTTGAGAGATAAAACTGGAGATCTGAACTGGTAATACAGGCAGGTGGTAAAATGACTGGCCCCAAGGTAGCAGGTTTGGAAAATGCAGGGCTGACTAATCATGCTGTTCAACATGCAAACAGCCCCGGCAGGCACAGCCCAGAGAGCAGGATAAGAAGGGGGCACTATCGAAGCTTGCTCCTCATTTGAGAAATAGAACTTTAACGGTTTGATCCCTATTACAAAAGCAATACATGTTTATTGTGGAAAACTTGGGAAATACAGATAAGTCAAAGGATAAAGGTAAGAACTACGCATAATCTCACTTCTAGAGAAAAACACACTCTTAAAACTTTAAATAAATACGCTTCTAATCACTTCAAATAAATTCTAACTATTTGATAACTATTTGAGCATACTCATGTCTTCTTAGAATAATTTTTTAGAAAAGAATTGTGAAGTCAAAGAGAAAATAAACTCTTAAAGGTTTTTGTTATAAACTGCCAAACTGTCCTCCTAAAAGTTGAACTGACTGATGTTCCCCCTAGCAGGATCTGAGCATGCCTGTTTTCTTATACCTTCACCAAGCCTGAGGTGCTAGGGTGTTTTTCCATCTTTACCAATCTGACAACAGAAGCTGCAGCATCTCATTGTTTTAAAATTGGGTCTTCTTGTATTCATCATGATGATAAGCTTTCTAAAAATATATTTACTAAAAATATATTTACTTTCTAAAAATATATTTGGTCTTTTATGAATTGTCTGCTCATGGTTTTCTGTTGGTGGTGTTTTCCAATTGCATACCCATTTAGTATACTCAGTTCTTTCTCAAGTTTCTAGGGTTCCCAATTAAAAATAAGTCAGGTTAAGAGCTTGGAGAAGCACTGAAATCAAGGTTAAAAGACTGAGAAGGTGAACCCTTGAAGAACAGTACATGAAGAATTAGTTAACCTGGGCAATGTAAATGGAGAGTGCTTTGAAAGGAGAGGATTGTTAGTACTTTCAAATTAAGGAAGGAGGCGAGACAGCACCTCCATCTCTTCTCTTAAACATAGTGGCACTGGTGACTAGGGAAAGAGATAAGGAAATCACTGCTAGAGTTGGAGGTAGGAATTATTCCATTTCATATTCTTCTCTTTTTTTAAAAAAATATGTTTTATTGATTTTGGAAAGAGAGGAGGGGGGAGGGAGAGAGAGAAAAACTGATGAGAAAGAAACTAGCATCAAGCCCACAACCTGGGTATGTACTCTGACCAGCGACCTCTAGGCGCATAGGACGACACTCAACCAACTGAGCCACACTGGCCAGGGCATCAGATTCTTCTCTTATACCTCTCCTCTCAAGACTTAGCTATTAAAAATATCAACTACAAGGCAAGAAGGTAATAAATCCTTCATAAACCAGTCTAAGCTTAGATAATCAAAACCATTTCCCATCATGAGACTGGGATGTACTGCAAGTTGTGAGTTTTCTTTCTTTTAAAATATTGAAAGAGGCCCTGGCCAGATAGTTCAGTTGGTTAGTGTAGTCCTGATATACTAACCCGATATGCGGGTTCAATATTGGGTCAGGCACATACAAAAAAACCCCAATGAATGCATAAATAAATGGAACAACAAATCAATTCTCCTCTTTCTCTAACATCAATAAATAAATTTTAAAAATGTATCAAATAGAGAATAAGTCTATCTGTTTATATAGGCTATAAGACTAAGGGCTTGCTCAAGGCCCATTCCAATCCTAATTAGCAACACAGCCATGAGGAACAAAGCAGGCTGAACCAACCAACATGGAAGGGCTTGATGTGAGCCCTATGAAAAGGAATGATTTGGCTGCCACACCTTGGTGGCTTTGGAAATTGACATCTTCTCTAACTTGGGTGTAAGCCCTGCAGTCTTGTGATGAGAGATGCTGTTTTTAACATCTAGTCACTCTAAATAGTTCCTATCACTGAGAAACCAGACACTAAAATCTGTAACAGCTGCAAGTTAGAAGCAAAAGTCAACAGCCAGTTTATTCTAGAGAACTGAATTTGCAGGAAGATAAACTTTACAGAGTAAAGACATATACTATGAGCAACCTTGGACTTTTTAATATGGAAGATCAGGAGACAGGAGAGATAACAATAAGGAAGGTAAGGATGGCAGCCAGCTTGCTCTAGTGGCTCCCAGGCTCACCTCCATAACCCTTCAAAATTTATCTCTACAACCTGGAGTGGACATCCTGAACCACCTGGTGCATGTACCTGGCCCCTCATCCTTAATCCAGAGGGCTCCTGTGACAGCTGCAGAGCACAGCAACTTGCTAAGCTTCATCCTCTGGCCTGTGCTAAAAGGCCACCCTTCCAGCTTCCACAGCCCATGGACTATCTAGGTAAGAGCAGTGCAAGACCCTGAAGTGGTGTCAAAGGAAGAACGCCTCAATAATCCCTTTTTCTTGTCTGATCCCATGACTGCCACATCGGGGAGGAAAAAGAGGTCAGTAGGATCCAGCTTGAGTTTGCAACCCGTCCCTTTCCAGCCTTTGCTTGAAACTGGCCTGTCTAGGTACTGACAGATTTTATTACTTTCTTCTCTTTTCTTTAACTACACTTTACTGAATCATTCTTCAGTGGTTTTAGATATTTTTGACCTACATTCACCCTCCAGGTCCAGCAAGCTATGTTACATGATACGACCTGATCAAGACAAGTTTTTGCTTCCTCTTTAGAAGAGTCAACAAATCGCCTACAGAAATAAAAACTGTCTTGGTACTCTAGCTACAGTCTGACTTGGTAGGGAGAGGGTATGAATATCACAATCACTTCCAACCTTGAGGCAATCAATCAAATGCCTTTAGCATTTTGGGGAAAAAGAAAAAACCAAGCAGATCTTATCAGTTTAAGAACAGGAATCAGCAGAGGTAAAAATGGGAGAAAAGGAAAACTAGCAGAAGCAAAATGACCACCAGATGCTTCCAAGGAGCTGGATCTATTTGCTTTTTCAGAGAGACTGAGAGAGGTGAGAAAAAGTGGTTTCTGTTCCTCACATTACCCTCTTCCTCCCCCGAAAGGATGGGGAGGAGAGCAGGAAAAGAAATCTTTGGCATTCAGAAACTGCAAATTATGTTTCAAAAGTGGTTTCGATCAGAGCACACTAACCATTTCTTACTTCTTTGGATTGCTCACTTAAAAAGTAGGATACGGGGAATGTAAGGGGATATTCGAATTCATGCAGTCTGCTTTACTCCCATGATGAAGAGCCAAGTTCAGAAGGTTTTCAGGTAGTGGAAGAGCCAGGGAGGGAGGCCAGGTCTCTTGACTCACATTTCCTATCAACTCCATTATGCATTTTTATATTATAAAAGTATATTACAGGAAAATAGAAATGATAGAAAGTCACTCATTTATCTAATCGTCATACCATAACCATTATTCCCATTTTGTTCTTTTATTACATGCTTATAAGTTTCCCCTCCATATTGTTATAATCATATTAAACTAATATGGAATTCAGATCCTTTTCATGGAGTCTTTAAAGCAACTCTCAAGAGGCTCTGGGACATAATTATCAAGCTGGTCAACCTCAGCTCAGTTCTATTTACCTACCTGGTGCATCAGGTACTTGAAGAGGAATGAAAGGATCAGATACACTTAGAAGTGGAAGGTTAGAATCCACAGTCTGCCCACCCTTCTTTTTTTCAGCTGGAGTTGGTTGGAGGAGAAGGAAGGATCAAGGAGAGAAAAAAAGAGAAAAGCAGAAAATAGCAAGTAAATCTAGATGAATTTACCACCTATTAACCCAACAACTCAAGTTACAGAACAAGTCTAAAGGCAGAGGTAGGATAAAGAGGGATGAGTGGATATAATACAGTATAACAGCAAAGTATGAATAAGATATAATATGGTCCTTGCAACATATTCTAAAATGAAATTAATGATAAAACTAGGATATTCATACATCTGAAATTCCACTTCTTCCTTATGTGGAAGTCCACGGTGATCTGTTTCAGAATTCCTATAACAACCACTGTTCACATTGCACATTTTAGCACACAAGCAAACGCTGTCTATTATGTAATCTAGCACACATTATAGGTATTTCCTATGTACCCATTACCTTCTTGAGGATGTTGTATCATCAAATGTCTAAAACAATGCTAGGCAGACAGACAAGAAGAGACAGAAATAGACTTCTTGCCTCCTGCAAGGTCAAACAACCCCTAACCTCTGAACTATCTCTAACATACTAGTGCTCATTCTATATTTGGCAAACTTTTAGGTTTACAGAAATTTATGCACCCTACGGGATATCAGAGTTTAAAGGATCTTAGGATTTTCTAGTACAATTTTCTTACTTTTCAGAAAAGAAAATAAAACCCAGAAGTTAAGAAATTAGCCAGAGGTCCACCAGTAGACCCAGGGTCAGAACGCAGGTCTCTCTGCTTCTACTTTACCAATTTTTACGATGCACTTTAATATTCAGTTTGTTCATAAATTAAAATCTCATTTTGCCTTCTATACAATGGATTTTTAAAAAGCTTTTTATTTTCAAATAATTATGGAATCATAGGAAGTTGCTATACATTGAATCCTGTGAACCTTCAAATAGCTTCTCTCCGTGGTGAGATCTACCACTATATATAGTACAGTAGCATTGACACTGGCATATTGCCGTTAACTTTACTTTATTCACTTTTCCTATGCACGTGCTTGTTTGTGTGTATATACAGTTCCTTGCGATTGGATCCTACACAGGACTAGTACAAGCACCACAACAATGATACAGAACCATGCTATCAAAAAAATGTTATTAAAGTGAGTTTTTTACTAAACTTCTTTAAAGGCAGACGAAGGAAGAGAAAGGTAAAAACCTGCTCCTAAGTGTCTGAAATATTTTAAATGAGACGCAATGAAATGTATTTTAAAAAGAGAATTATAAAACTAAATATATAGTATAGTTCATTTTTGAAAAGAGTATATATGCAGAAATAAAATTATGGACATAATACTGTAAAATGTCAGCAATGCTTTCCTCTCAAAGTAGGGTCACAAGTTTTTAATCCTGCTTTTTCGGGCTTTTAGTAATTTTTCCAAAATTTCACAAATGAATGTGTATAATAACTTAGCAACAGAAAAGCATTTTAAATAAAGAGGCACAATGTCAACTTTTAAACTTCTGTCTCCAATGTATGGATACAGTTCATGAACATTTTTGTAGCTTTTACCATAAAAATGTTTAAAACAACCTTTGTGCCATCCTTCCCAACTTATTACCAAATTTCCTGGTTATTTCCTCCCTTGGTCAGTCAGAAGGTTTAAAATCAGGGAACAGTCTGAGTTTGATTAGAAAACTTATAGGAAATGGTATACTTCATACAAATGACATTAATTTCTAGGATTTAGATATAATTTTCTTTCATTTGGAAAGAAGGTGTTACATAAAAAAAGTTCACTGCACAAACAAGAAAGAAGGGAACATACTAAATATTCATTAAAAAGGCTGAATAAAATGAAGAAGATATGAAGGTGCTTTATCATGTTTAGTGTCACTGATTTATAAGATTCTTGAGATGTGGTCATTACCACGTTTCTGAGCTGGACTGCCCAGGTATAAATTTTTATTCTGTCATTCTGCAACTGTGGCTTTGAGACACTTCACCCCTTGTGGGCTGCTGTGAGAATCACCTGAGATAACGTGTAAAAAAGCACTTACCCAGTGGACTTAGCATACAGTATGCACCCAATATATGCTTGCTGTATTATTGTCATAACTTTACTCAAATATGTCTTTTTGGCTGGACTTTTAAGTCCCTTTAAAAAAAAATAATGCCATTTACAGATTCCAAAGTAAGCATAAAGGAGGAGAAGAGGCAAAAGCAAAAACAAAAAACAACTTTAAACATAACAGTGTTGATACAAATAAATAAACAAAACATAACCATGTGTGACAAGGGTTAGGCAGGAAAACTGGGAGTGGATGGAAAATGACTGGGGACCTGTCATTAACATTGGTGAATCCATGCTCCTATCCTTTGGCAAAAAGCAACCCTTTTCACTCATTCAACAAGTCTGTGCTGAGCCAAACACTGTACTAAATTCTGGGATTCAGCAGCAAAGAAGTCTTTTCTAGAGCTTATTCTATGACCCCCCCCCCCCCCCCTTTCTTGGGAAACTATCCTACTCAGAAGCACAGTTGGTCATCATTGTGATGCTCTATCTCAAGGGCAATGGTCAATGCTTTATACATTTGGTATATTTAGTCAACTATTTTGTATATCAAACTTTAAGCATTTTAAACCAGACCAAAATATCAATGAATTTAAAAATTATATAAACCAGACAAGAAAGCTAAAAATAAAAAATAACACACAAAATATTTAACTACTTAATTTTAAAAAGTATACCTCCTAAATAACTCCGAAATAATAATGAGAACATCATATGAAGATTTATGGAATATAATTAAAATTTCAGTTTTTTTCTTAGAGGCAAACACACACCTGTTAGAAAGCACTCTCAGTAAACAGTGTGATCCTCAAAGGTTGGGGTAGGGTGGGCAAGTGAAGGGGGAAGGAGCAAAGAGAATATTGGAATATATGTGGAACATTTATTCCTGGAGATTATAATTAACCTCCCTCTCCACACTCAGGCTGGTTGAAAATCACTGTTACATTGGGAGGAAATTTCTAAATACTTTCATTAACTTTTTTAAAGAATTAAAAAAATTTTTTACTATGTGTTCCTCCTGATATTGACAAAGCAAACCTGAGAAAAACAGGGAATTGTAGTCTAGAAGATAAAAGCAAAAGTTACCGAATTAGAAGACAGAAGAACAGTGGATTTTACAAATCTAGATGTCTTTGAAAGATATTAAAAAAGCAAATCTCTACCTAGAATTACTAAGAAAAAGAGACATCCAAATACATACAATTAAAATTGATACAATAAAGAAAATAGTATAATTCTATTTTATTTTAAAACTGCAGATAATTTTCTAGGAAGATATTACTAAATGTGCCTCATTAACTGGCAGAAAACCCAAGGAAGGAAGTTCTGGAGCCAAGGGTTGCTGCCCCAGCTTTGCCACTCACTAGCTATGGGATCCTGGAAAAGAGACCAATCTGCTCCTCACCACAACTGTAACTGATGAGGGGACAATCTACCGACCTTAGTGGGTTGAGAGGGTCAGAGGAGATAATACTCTTATAGGACAAATGACAAATTGGGGAAAATGTTTACAATATATGATATATGATGAGGTCCTACTAATAAATAAGAACAAAATGAGCGTAGAACATTAAAAAAATGCAAAGGACACAAATAATACAAATCCCAAAAGAAAGAAAAATGGCCAGTAAACAATGTCCTCTGCCTACAATCTCTGAGCTGAGCTGGGTGGGGAAATGGGAAGAAAATTACTATCACTTACTGTTGATGGAAATAAAATTTGTAGAGCATTCTTGAAGTGCAATTTGGAAATATGTACCCAAAGCCTTAAAATATATCTTTTGATTAAGCTAATAATCTCCTAGAAGTTGTCTTAAAGAAACTGTAAAAGATATAAACAAAAATTTAGCTTCAAGAATGTTTACATGGTAAAAAATTACTGATAACCTAAATATTCATCAAAGGAGATATTAAATATAATGTTACTATCCTATTAAGAATCATGTTCTAGATTACTATTTATTGACACAGAAAACTACTAATTCCCATAGAATGTTTATAAAATGAATAACAAACTGGACGATAATAGCCCAAAACAAAAACTGCAGAGGCTGGACATATTATCACAATGCAATTAAAATATATGCAAAGTAACTCTTGGTTAAAGAAGAAATCAAAACTGTAATTTAAAAACATCCATAAAATGAGACTAAGAGAGCATTACATATCAAATATTATGGAATGACAGCCAAAGTTCTAATCAGAAATAAATTTATGAGGTTAGAAAAACTAGTAACACACCTAAAGAGAGCAAGAATAAAGAATATATAAGGTTAAAAGCAGAAATTAATCAATATAATTAAAAAGATCAATTTTAGAAGTATATCAAATTCCATTTCCTACAAATATATTCAAAATCTCACTCATGCCCATTGCTGAGGAATTTATAATAGTAAAACACTAACATCAAATTAATGTTTAAAAAAGAGATACTTAGTTAAATACATTAAGATATATCCATATAAAGGAATTTAATGCAGGTGGTTTTTTTTAAGTTTTAGTTTTATTTATTATTATTATTATTATTTAAAAATATATCTTTATTGATTTCATAGAGAGGAAAGGAGAGGGATAGAGAGAGAGAAACATCAATGATGAGAGAGTCACTGACCAGCTGCCTCCTGCACGCTCCCGACTGGGGATCGAGCCCTCAACCCGGGCATGTGCCCTGACGGGGAATTGAACCCCAATCGCCTGGATCCTGGGTCGAAGCTCAACTGCTGAGCAACGCCCAGCCTGGCTAATGCAGATATTTTTAAAATTATATTTTAGGAGCTTCTTTAATAATATGGAGGAAACATGCCAGATTTATTAGGTAAAATAAATAGGTTTTAAAATATGACTATAAAGACATACATTAGAGTTTTAAGCTAAGGTCTAAAACTGTGTACAAAATTATGGTCACTTGTATTTTCATGAGGGAGATCTGTAAGATTCATTAGATTCACAAAGATATCTCTCTGTGTTCCTAAAAAGGTTAAATGTCACTAACACACTTCAAAATAATATCTCTGCTAATTTCTCAGTGGTGAGATCATGGGGATTTTAACATTCTTCCCTACGCTTTTCTATAAATTACTAACTTTTATATTAAAAATATGTATAACTTTGGCATGGCCAGTGTGGCTCAGTGGTTGGAGCACTGGCCCTCACACTGAAGGGTTGTGGGTTCAGTTCCCAGTCAGGGTGCATACCTGGGTTGCAGGTTCGATCCCCAGCCCCAGTTAGGCCATGTGGGAGGGGCAACCAGTCTATGTGCCTCTCTCACATCAACGTTTCTCTCTATCTCTCTTCCTCTTCGTGTGTCTGTGTCTCTCTCTCCCCTTCTCCCCCCTTCCTTCCACTCTCTCTAAAAAGCAATGGAAGAAATATTCTTGGTGAGGATTAACAAAAAAAATTTTTTCTAAATATATATATTTAAAAATATGTATAATTTTTACTATTAAAGAGGAAAGTTCACTTATTATTGCTTCCATAACTTTAAAAAAGTCTCACTTAAAAAGATACCTCCTTCCCTGTAAGCGTGCACACACACACACACACAAATACAGCTTAGCAGAGTCTCAGATATAGGACAGAACATCTAATTCTTAAAATTTTTCAAGTTATTCCCAAGAACCTAAGCAATTACAAGAGATTAACAGTGTGATGTTCCTCAAATTTAGAAACATTTGCTTAAAACATGTCCATGGACTAGATAGAACAGATCCTGTATTTTACTGCCAAGTCATTCTGTCATTTTAATTGAAAGTGATTCTAGATCTTTCTATCTTTTTTATTGGAAATATTTTGAATAAAGGAAAATATAAGTTACCACCAGGATCTGGGGCTCGTTGGCCTGCTAGTTACCAGTGAAGTGGAAAACAGTGTAAGGTGACGAGAGTGAGTCTGGGTTTCACTCTTGTTAGGTGTTTCACATACTAACCGGTTCCAGCGGAAAACGAAGAAGTGGCAAAAGCATCACTTTGGGTTGATTGAAAACCTGGGATCAAACTCTCAGCTGAGCCTCCAAGTTTCTCAGGATGTTTGCCTGGAGGGACAAACCACCACTCAGTTCACTCCAGCAGAATCCCAGGACCCATCCCCAGGGCACTCTCTGAACTGACTTCTAGACTTGACTCCTTTTTTACTGCATTATGCTGACACCTCAGCCATTCAGAGGCCCTTGTGTAGTCACTGCAATAACTGAGAGAATCGCTGAGAAATGGAAGGAGGTAAGAATCAAAAGAGAGAGCATATCAGTTTTGCAAGAGGAAAAGAGTTCTGAAGATTGGCTGCACCAACCACAATGTAAATGTTAACACTACTGAACTGTACACTTAAGAATGGTTAAGATGGTAATTTCTGTTTGTACATTTTACCACAATTAAAATTAATAAATAAAAGAGATAGTTAGAGGTGAAGCCCCAAAGCTGAAGCACATTACTCTGAGTAGAATGCCTCTAGCCCTCACTCAACCTATTTATTTTTAAATAATTATAATGAGTTTGACTGTCTGTGTTCCATGTTGGAAGCAGTTTAGAAAAGCAATTGAGAAGAGGGAGTGGTGGAGATGCCAGTAGTGAGAGGCTGTGAGGGACAGGCACAATGACAGCAGCTTAAATGTGAAAGCCAACAGCTGAACAAGAAAGGCACGAAAGTATTAAAAATAGACACAAGAATTAAAAATATTTGGGCAAGTCACTTAATTGAGTGTAAAAATACTAGTTTTCAATAGCCCTAAAGGTATTTATTTTATAGTCTAGAACAATAATTGTCACACATAACTTTTTTTTTAATCCTCACCTCAGGATATGCTTTTATCGATTTAAAGAGAGAGAAAGGGAGGGAGAGAGAGGGAGAAAGGGAGGGGGAGGGGGAGGGGGAGGGAGGGGAAGAGAGGAACATCAATTGGTCACCTCTGGTACGTGCCCTGACCAGGAATCAAACCCAAAACCTTTTGGTGTATGGAACAATGCTCCAACCGAGCCACCTGGCCAGGATTGGCACATATAACAATGAAATAATTTGAAAATGAGTCATCAAAAAAGTTAAACCCTATGCCCTCTCTTATGTTTGAAAAGGCAAAAAAGCAATACAAATTTTTAAAAGATATTTACAAAATACTAGGTAAAGCTATAATGTTTGGTCAAAATACTCTTGGTTCTGATCATGCCTTTACCCTGTGTTCTTGTCTACACTGAGATACTCTTATTTGGACTGTATCATATTGTAGAATTTTCCTAGAGTTTGTGTTGCTGTTTTCCAAAGTGTGAGTCTGTGTGTTTCCTGCCTTACAAATTAGACTGTGGGTTTGCAAGTAGAAATGGCATCTTCTATTTATTTGATCTCAACAGTAATACAGGACTCTAATTATAGTCAAAGATTCAGTTTCTCTATGAGGGCACACTCTCATGGGTAGGCAGTTATAACTTCCTGAGACAATAAACCCACTTAGGACTAGGGAACCATAGCATTCCTACAAGAAGTGACCATGTGTGACACTCTCATCCCTATCTATGGTACCCAATCTTTCCTAAAAGTTTACCCTTCTCCTTGCTGCCACCTACAACAGACCAGGATTTCTTGAGGATGAAGACTTCAGTGCTCTGATAAAAATACAAATTGATGTGCATTCAAACTTCAAAATCACATTGCAAGGTATAAAAATGACAAATCACTATACTGTATGCCTGAAACTAATATAACCAATACAAGATTATAGTATACCACCTATATTTGAATACAATAAATACATAAATAAATAAATAAATAAATAAAACCTTTGAGGGACCCAAGCCTATAATTTTACATGCATACACCTCTAGAGCCAAGAATCACAAAGACACCAATTACTCACCTTCCCCCAGTTTGGCAAAGTCCTTGTTTAGCAGTTCTTCAGCTGTGAGTTTGGAGAAATTGTCATCATCGAAGGGATTCCATGTAGAACCTTCTGAAGGATTATAAACGTTTTGCTGGGAGGTTCGAGGAGAGCCTGATGGGGTGGTAGTTGCAGACCTAGGTAGGTTCCATCCCCCACGAAATAAAAAGATATATAAAAGTTGAAAAGGGTCAACTTATTTTCTCTTTGTTTCAAGATCAAATTCCATTCAGAGTCAAACCATTATTTCCCACAGTGGTTTTCTAAAAGGGCTTTCCACAGCAACTGGACAGTTTCCACAGACCCCTTTTCTGCTGTGTAAAATAAATGCCTCCATTTCCTTCATGATTCACTATCTCCCACTACTTTAATTTCTTGCTTAGATTTTTGGTATTGTCTGCAAGCCCTTTCAATTCAAAATCCCAAAACAACCTATTCTTAGGCTTGTGCATCTTATGGTGCCCACAGTAAACCACAATAATGGACCCCGGAGAGCAGGGACTGATGCCTGTTCAAGCTGCCTCCCATCTGTTGGATCTAGGATGCATGGAAATGTGGTCACCACCACAGTTAAAGAGAAATAAAGACAGTTTGCACTATCTTGTGCTTCTAGTTATCATTGCTTAATTTTATTCTAAGTTTCTCTTGATGACCTTTACATTTAGCTAATGATTTAAAGCTTTTTAACTTTAGAGTGCATGGTTCCAAGAAAGCTGAGGACCTGAAATTGCATTTACTCCACACTCATTGCAATCTAGTTCAGGCCCAAAGGCAGTCACTGGATTTACAAAGGTTGATTAAGACATAATCCTTGTTTTGGAGGAACTCTCAGGCTAGGTCAGCTAGACATACTCATATAGACATACACATAAATAAAGATAATACAATGTGATACATGCACAACAAATTATAAATGACACCAGAGGAAGGGTCAAAGGAAAGGTAATCTCTGACATGGATCTTGATGAATAAATAAGCATTTCCTTGGTGGACAAGGAGGACAGTATAGTTAAGGGAGAGGGCACAGGATGAACAAAGCACTTATGAAGACAGAGAATGACAAGTCCACCAATGTGATACAATAGGCCTTGGTCTGTTAACCAATGAGTTCAGATATTATCTCACAGGCAATGGGAAACCAATGAAAGATTTTCAGCATGAAAATATGGTCAGATCAAGAGTTTAGAAAATACTCTGTAAAGCATGGAATAGATGAGAGAATGGAAACAGTGAGGCAAGCAGGAAATTATTTCTTAAGATCAGTATGGTTTATGTACTACAGGCAAATTCAGTTTCTTATTAAACACAGATGCACACCCCTACATATACATCTACACACATCTACATACATATGCAAAGAATCACACAGTAACAGCCCTCGGCATACCTTGCCCACAAAGTAAGAAGAATAAAGGAGAAGCATCACATACTTGGACTTATTGAGACTGGCCTCGGCTGCAGCTGCCTGGAGCAGCTGGGTTGATTTGCTGGCAGGGACCCCAAAGACTGCGCTGTGGGTGACGTCACTGAGAATCCGCCTGTGTCCAGCACGTTGGGTCTTGGGGGATGATGGAGGAGTGAGAGATCCGAGTTTCTGTCCCTGGACAGCAGGAGGAGGGGTTGTCTGAACTGTTGGCTGTTGTCTTACTGGGGCTTGAATCTGCTAGGAAGAGAGATAAAAAATGTCCCACGACAAAGGAAAAAGGAAAAACAAACAGATAAGCATAACCAAAAATGCCAAAAGAGAGCTAACATAGAACTTAAATGGCCGAGTTTATCAATAACACTCAGAAAGAAAGAAAAACTAGGCTTTCACAACCTGAACTGCAACTTTGGGGCTGATGCCAACACAAATTTATCTGGTACTTATACAGAAATTTCAATGTTCATCAGCAACAATATACAGGGTAACTACATGCAAGTTAGCCCAGAGCATAAGACTACAGAAGCTATTTCTAGCTCTAAAGATCTAGAACATATCCTAAAGGACCACTTTCTGCCTCTGGGATCACATCTCCAAATGGCAGGCTTGAGAACTCTACAACCACCATCAGAAGCCAAACCTTCAGCTAAAATTAGAGCGGAATGATTTCCGCTAAGAGAAAACTGACTCTCTGACATAGCTCAGACTATTAGGAATAAGTTAGGTAGAATTCCATTGTGATTAATAAATGGGAGAGATTTTTTTGTTTCGTTGTTAACACTATTTCACTGAAAGGATGGGTCTACAAGATTCTGTCTGTGGCAGCCTGAGAAAATGTACAGTACTGGGGCAGTGGGATTAACTTGTTTTAACTGTCAGTTTGGAAATGGCATTAAAGAACTAAATAGAGAATATAATAAAGAAAAAAAAAATTAAAGCCCTTGATGATTATTGAATGTCAACTGTAACTGAAAAATTAAAAAAAGTTTTAAATAAAATAAATGTAAAAAAAAAGCCCTTGATGATAATTGAGTTAATAACACAGAACCCTTGAGATGTGAGCCATTTTCAGGACGGAGGACAAACTGTCACCACAAAAAAACAAACAGGTGGGAACATCCTTGTGGTCACATGGTTAATCTTTAAGCATAAGTCATAATCTGCAAAGTGCTATGTCAAGAAAATGAACGAAAAATGTTAAGAAGGCCATCTAACACGTTTCCTTAATTCTACCAATCCAGAGATAAAATTACTTAAACATTAAATGCCTCAGATATTTATCCCTTCCCTCCAGTTTCTCATCTCTGCTTAAAGCTGCTTCTCCATCCTGCAGCTCAGTCCCCAAATTCTGTATCTTCAAGGGTAGGTCCTGAGAAAGGTTAGGGAAACTAGAGTGTACAGCTACTTGGGTCAGGATGCTGACAATCTGGAATTTTCTGTCCTTACATTGACTCAGACTTTGAATTTTGCTGAGACAGGCTATATGCATGTGTGAGTACACAGTCACTTCACCAATAAGCTGAATGATACAATATAAGGCTGTAGTATCAATCAAACTATGCTTAGAGGGTCAAGAGGCTGACTGCACCTCTGAGGGAGGAGCAGAGTGCTCTGTGAAGAAGACCAGAGCTCCAGCTTCACAACCTTCTTCAGGGGTCCAGGGCTACACGAGCCAGCTGAAAGCCAGTATCCAAAGGCACCAGGAAAGCTTTAAGGACAGAACTAGATTTGCTTATTTCTTGGAGTTTGCCATTCATTACTCTGAAAAGGGTACTTAACTGTTGAGTCCTTTTAATTTGAAGAGTCTAGACTACCTGGAGAACATTTCCCCTCCTCTTACACACAAGAGGTACCTATATTCAGCACAATGAAGAACAGATGCTTCCACCGTGAGGACACCTTACCCTAACATAGTAATCTACTAATACAAACCAGCTCCAATCTGTTCACTATTCCTCACTATGACCCTGTCAGGCAGACAGTTTTATTTCCATTTCAAATCTAAAAATGTGAGACTTGAAAGGGACCTAAGGGAACACAGATTCCAACTCCCTCACTTTAGAGATGAGACCAAGGCCCCCTGAGGCTAAGTGCTCACCCATGGTCACAGGGTCAATTGAGGAGAGAATCCATGTTTTTTGTTTTTTAGGTTTTTTAAAAATATATCTTTATTGATTTCAGAGAGAAGAAGGGAGAGGGACAGAGAGATAGAAACATCAATGATGAGAGAGTCATCATCGATCAGCTGCCTCCTGCAAGCCTCTGACTGGGGATCGAGCCTGCAACCCAGGCATGTGCCCTGACCAGGAATCGAACCGCAACCTCCTGGATCCTAGGTCAATGCTCAACTGCTGAGCCACGCCCCGCAGGGCAGAATCCATGTTTTTTTATTGCAATTCAGAACTCTTTTTTCTGCATTATGATGCCTCCTCATCCAAAGATAGAAGTAGGAAGGGGGAGGAGAGAGACACAGACCACAGGGGAAGGAGAAGCAAAGCAGATTCAGATATCCATTTTACTAAAGATTTGTTTTAAAAAACAAAACACATAATTAAAAGTAGTACAATCACATCAAGAAATGTAAGAATATAGATAAGAAGGGGGGAAACCACCCATACTGCCATTCCATCACTCTAATACTGCTGTTCTTACCTTTTTGGTATCTTATATTTAAGTCTCTTTTCAAGTACATACTGTTCCCATAATTTCACATCTCTTTAACATTATCTCATGAGCGTTTTCATACTGTTGTACAACTTTATAACCATGATTTTTAACGGCTGCAGTTGGGTTCTTGAACGAGTTAGGCTGCTTCCATTCTTTTGGCTATTATTAATAAGACGGCCATAGACATCTATGGCACAGGGCCATTTTCCTTTGCAGATTACTGCTTTAAGATGGCTGTAGTGTATACTTTACATTCACTCACTTGCTTCTCTACGTAAGTCCTGCCAAGGGTCATTGGAGAAAGAGATGGTCAAAGCTGGGAAGCTCTGCGGCTCCTGGCACAAGCATGTTCTGCTCCTGTGCCCTCTCCATCCCCTTAACTAACTACCACTGAGCAAAGCATTTTTTCATCCAAGGAACATGAAGAAGGTTCATAATTCATTCCCAAGAGAGAGATAGTTTGGTCCAGGGAAAGCAGAGAAAACCTCATAAGAAGTGTCCTCAGAGGCAGTTGATCATCTCATCCCCCTGGATGAGCATCTGTTATTATTATCACCCTGAACACAGATCAGGACTCTGTTCTGGTCCCAGCTCTGCAGCTGTGTGTCTTGGGTAATGATTTTCTAGGCTGGGCCTCAGTTTCCAAGTCCATTAAATGAGGGAACTGGACTAGATAATTAAGATCTCAACTAACTACATCATACAATAATTTTTTAAAAGTCCCTTTTCACTTAATAGGAGGAACTTCATCTCTTGTCAAAAATACTGAGAACTAGCTATCTACCTTATGCCTGCAGGAAGACAGAGTTGTTTCAGAAACCAAGATATAAAGACACTGAACACACACTTAACTGAAACTTTGAACACACACTTAACTGAAACTTACAGAAGACAATCTATTTATAGCACTTCCTGTGCAAGGAATGTATGTTTTCTGGCTTAAGATGGGTGACAAAACTCTATTAGAAATCAATCCTCATAAAGATGGTTTCCTACTTTTCCTTTGTTTGTCTAGTAGTTGGACTTCCCTGGGAATAAGAGAGTAGCTGTGATACTCTATGGGCTGGATACGTAAAATGCCTTTTTCTATCACTATAAAATTATCTATCACTCTCACTCGGAAAACTCTGAGTACAGAATTAAGGGCACTTATTAAAGACCAGCGCACAGCATGACAGAGAGTGCCGAAACAGCGGGGCCAATTAGGAGAACACGCAGGGAGTCTGACGCTGTACTCAGCCATTAGCTAAAAGTGGACATGCCCAAGTTCTCAACTGACAAGGTGGCTAGAACAACACTGAGATACTCTGGTGTCCAGAGGGATCAGACCATGGCAAACGGTCCCAGGCAAGCAGCCCCCCTTGAAGGGTGCTGTACGGTACACTTAATTGAGGTGACCAGTAATGTCGTCCAACACAAAGAATAAACACAACGCCGTCAGGCCTCAGGGTAAATGTTGGGGCTCACATGAACTTCCAAAGACAGAAAAGGCCACAATGGTCAAACTGCCCCCTGAAGAAGGGAAAGGGACTACTTCTAATCCTACCTAGACCCTTGACTGCTCAACACCAGAGGCAATGAGCAGCTCTTTCTGCCAGCCTAATTTCAAAGTAAAATAAAATGTTCACCTTCATCAGTAGCCTAGAATAACTTTTTTACAACCTCTAAAAAACTTATATGCATATATGCATAACTCATGCACACAGACAATAGTGGGGCCTAGGGAGGGGGTGGGAGTGTGGTGGAGGGGGACAATGAGGGGAAAATAGGGACATCTATTATACTTTCAACAATAAAGATAAATTAAGAAAATAAAACAAAAACCTACCAAATACCTCATCCCATTCTTGAATATATCAAGAAAAATCAAACTTTTTAACCTCGAGGGTAGGGAATCAGCCTAGCCCTAGTCCTGAGGCCACCACACCAGCTGCTACAGCCTCCATCCCAAGCCCTCACTGCGAGCTCCTCTTCTTTTGTGCTCTGAGCCTTGGCTGACTCTTACCGCCGGCTCCTGGGCAGGGGCCGGCTGCGGGGCTGCGGCCGGCTGTGCCTGGGCCTGCTGCCCTGCTGCCACAGTGGGCTTCTGCTGCAAGGCGGCCTGCTGAGTCAGCAGCTGTTGTTGATGCAGGGTTGTGGCCAGCTGCTGCTGCTGCTGCTGCTGCTGCTGCTGCTGGTAGAAGTTCTGTATCAGCTGCTGTTGAGAACTTCCTTGGGACACCACAGGGAACTGGGCGACTGCTGGTTGCTGGGTTGCTGGGTGTACTGCCTGAAACTGAGCAGGAGAAAGGGGCAAGAAATGAGAAGGTGAATAGAAGCCTGTCTTAGAATGATATTCCGAATGTCTCAGTAACAACTAAGACCAGTGCTGAAGCCAAAGGCAAAGGAAGGCAGAAGTCTTGTAACTTGGCCCTAAAACTCATGAGGGAATCCGAGGGCATTAAGACAAACACTGCAGCACCTTGCACTCCCAGGTACCATCCACTGCACTATGCGGCCTCCTTCACTGCAGACTGGCTCCCAGGTGGGTTTCTATGCCTCACCTGAGGGTGTCCATCTCACTACACATCTGTGACTCCACACGCTGGAGTGTAACAGAAGCTGATAAATAATGTCCCTATCACAGAAGTAATGTCCCTCTTATAAAGGGATTTGGAAGTAGCTATGATTAAAATTCTTCCCTGGGTGAACAGGATGAAGCAATGAAAACCTTGAAAATACGTTAACCCAGCTATTAATTCTCTTTCTGAAAATTATTTCCCAATAGCTCTATCCTTATTAATTCTCTATCTTTAAACATTCAAAATATTCAGATTACTACACTTAATGACATTTTACTTTATGTTGGTAATGAACTGCGTCATTACATTCTCTTGTAAACTTGCTAAAAATAGGGAAACTTCTTTTATGTCTTTCGACTCCCCACTAAGGACTATGTGCTAGGCACACAAATAGAGCTCAAACAGAGGTCTACTGATGAACAAAACTCAAGATCTTGTCTTTTAACATCCTAAATAGTGTTACTTCACTATAGAGCTAACTGAGAGGATAGTGTTTGCCTAATGAGGCAAAGTTAAAGGGTTAGCAAAGAAGCAGATGTCAGTAAACAGCTGCCTATTTATAATAGTAAAATGCTGGAAACAACGAAATGTCTATCAACAGGGGACTGACTGAATAAACTATCCTATATATCCTTAAAAGGGAACACTAGTTGTAAACAGGAATGAGGCTACCTCTATATATAGGATGGAGGGGACAGAATTTTGCAGATTTAACTTTGAAACTATGTAAATATTTTACGTTTCCACAAAACAAAATTTAAAAATCAATAACTAATCATCAGAAGCAAAATGAAGCAAAGAAACTCGTATCAAAGTAAGAGCCAAACTCCCCAGAAAATAATGTGCCAAACATTCTAAGGGTAAAGAAGGCAAAGAAATCTTAAAACTATTTTCAGTAATCCTATTGGTATTGTTAGCTTGAAACTATAAATCAATTAAGTAATTATGTTAATGTTATTAGGAATGAAGATTTCCAGATTAGAAAAATACAAATATAAAATCCAAGAAGATAAAACAAAAATCCTATGATTACACATCTGAATTAGGAATATAAATTTGAATTCATGGTATATATTCTATTAAGAAAATAAAATATATTTCCTAACTACTGTCCACTGAAATGGTCTAAAAACAATAACCAACCCATTAGCAAGTGAGTATCACTAGCATCAAGACTGTGGTCTCTAAAGACCATTTCCATGAAAAGGAAATGAAATGGCTGATTTCAGGTTAAGGACAGAATGAACCTGTAACAGCTTGTTACACTGAAGAGCAAGGGAACCATAAAGACCAATGGAGTTGGAGCTGAAGGACCAGGAGACAATCCGAGGAGACTGCCACTGGACAAAGTTGGGACAATTTGAGCATCAAAATAAACAAAATTTTACAAACTACAATGTATGGAAACATGTCAAATGTGTTAAGTTCCATGAGTTCATGATGATACTAAACAAAAACTTCATTGTTCACCTTTGGATGATACTAAGAACAAACTCATTCTGAAACTGGTAAAAACAGGAAAAGAACCATGCATTTTTCCTGCCTTTTCTGCACAAACAATACCTCAGGGTAATCAAATAGTTGATGAAGAAAATTATTCATAGATAAATTCCAGCCCTTAAATGAAGAGGAAATGCCAGAATATCACCATTTTGCCATCCCTAATGAATTAATGGACTTAGGAAATAATCAGCAATGACTGCTGATAGGGAACATCAAATAAATGGATCAGATGGACAACACCAAACCCACTGATTGATCTTAATATTATTAAGAGAGAGAACAACCAGACATTATATGCCCCTGATGTCATATAACAGAAAAACAAAGAACAATCAAACTGAATGGAATATTAAGCAAACCTCAGGAAATTACCAGTTTACACAGGGGATGGAGAAACATATTAAACATCACCACAGGGATGCCATCAGCCAAATCCAGAATGTGGAAAATTCTACAGGACAAGTGACCCAGTTTCTTAAAAAAAAAAAAAAGACAAAAGGAGGGAAAAAGAGGAAGAGGGCACCTATGTTTAAAAAGGAACTTAAAAGATAAAAGTTATATTAATTGTTATAAAATGAATACATTCAAAGTAAAAAAAAAAGTGAAAACAATAAGAGAAGATAATGAAAGAAAAAATATATCGCAACTAAATACAATATGTGGACTTTGGGTACTGATTCAAATAAGCCAATTTTAATTCTGAGACATGAGAAAGGGCTAAGCACTATTGGATATTGGATAAGAAATTATCGTGTTTCAGTATGATAATGGTGTTGTAGTTACGTGAGGAAAAAAAGTCCTTAAAAATCAGCTCCCTTCCTGAGGTTCCTCAGTCAGGTGAAGAATTCCCAGGGCCTAAGAAGAAGGGTGAAAGGGGAGAGTGATCCTGTGATTGCTCCACTACACAACACTTTGTAGTATCTCCATCTGGGAGAAGCAGTGATGTGATCATTAATGGCTCTGGCTTCCCAAGGCAGATTTCTGTACCTGGTGGGCCTTTTCACAGTGATGACTTGGATATGCAAAGCAAAAGTCAGACTCTAACCACCTTACCTGTTGAGCCTGGGTCTGCGGCTGCTGCTGCTGCTGCTGGTAAAATGTGCCTGCTGGCTGCTGTGATGGTGGTGGGGGCTGTTGTTGTTGCTGTTGCTGTTGCTGTTGTTGCTGCTGCTGCTGCTGCTGCTGCTTGAGGAACAGTTGCTGCTGGTGCTGGGGTGTGGCCTGGGCCTGGGTGGGCAGACCCTGGGCGGGAGTGGAAGGTGGCTGCTGTGGGGTGGGCGGAGCCTGTGGCTGCTTAGGCTGGGATTGTGGTAGAGGTTGGCTGGGAGGGGGCTGGGTTTTTGGTTGGGAGACACTGGCTAAAAGACCAGGCTGATTGCTGGATCCTGCAATGAGAAGAAACTCCATGTAAGGGCTCAAAACTGTTCCAGACAAAAACGACTTCCCTTCTTGCCAAAGAAAGAAAGAGGAGGTGATAAGTACAGATAATCCCAAAATCCACATGCTCCTCACTGTCTCTGCACTTCGAAGTTCCTTAGTTCTTGCTAAACTGTGTGCTTCATATTTTTCAAAACAAGGTTCAATAACAAGGTTCTATACTTGCCTCCTTCAGAAAGCCTTCCTTTATTCACCATCCCATTTAGTCAATTACTCCTTCAGTCAGCATCCCAAGTATCTACAAATTCAATTAGCCTTTGATGCTACTGTATATAAACACAATCTTTTGCACTTGTTGGCATGCTGCAGAATAAAAGCATTCTTTGATGTTTTATATGTAGGTTACACAATCTCAGTCTGGATGCCTTGTAAGCAGATGGTCACCAAAAACAGCTTCCTGGTAAGGGAAGTGATGGCTAAGTTCAGTTATTTGATAATTTGGATCAATCCTCTTTATGAAACTAAACTCAGTCACCTCAATAGAAAGAGAATAGCAAAACACAGAGCAGCGACAGACACTTCAAGAGGCAGCACTGAAGAAATACTTCCTCTAGGCAAAAAGAGGTGTGTCCTGGTCTTTAAAGGCAAAGAGAAGTATATGAAATAAAGAGGCAGGTATGGGATGAATGGACCAAGCCACAAAATCAGGGCCAAGACTAGAAAAAACAGACAACAGGCTTCAGTGGGTCCTGGTGGTCCCCTGCAGAATTCAATAGCAGACCTCCCCTTTGGCCAGCCTCCTGCCGTATAGTTTCGGTGGCAGCTCACCTCTTGTGCCTCAAGGAAAACCATTATTATTCTTTTCTGTTTTAATCCTCACCTGAGGATATTTTTTTTATTGATTTTTAGAGAGAGAGGAAGGGGGGAGAGAGAAAGAGACAGAAACATCGATGTGAGAAACATTGATCTGTTGCCTCCTGTACGAGCCCCAACTAGGGGTCGAACCTGCAGCCTTTGGTGTATGGGACAACGCTCTGCCCAACTGAGCCGCCCAGCCAGGGCGGAAGACCATTATTCCTCATGTGCCTCTGCACTCCACTCCTGAAGCAAAATCAGGCTTTCCAAGACTTCCCTATTATCCAGGGTAACAAAGAGGGGTACCAAGTTTCAAACCACCCTAGGAGCTAACCTGCAGCCTGAGGCGGGGGCTGAACAGTGGCCCGCTTTCGAGGTGTCAGGGCTGGCTGGATGGGGAGGATTCCTGGGTTCGGCTGAGTCTGCCCAGCTTTAGGCCGCTGGCGAGGTGCAATAGAAGTCTCTGTGGGGGGAATGGGGTCTGTCAATCTAGAAAAGGAAAAGAAAAAACAAAGATTCACATTCATGTGTGAGGAAATGGGGGAGGGGCAGAGTACATGATGGATTAGCTTTACCCTCCACACTCATCCAAACCTTCTAGATCTGCTTAATCAACATTTACCAGCAGGTGTTATGTGTTACTATATGTTATAAGTAAAGGTTTCATGGGTAAATAAATTTTAACATTTCAGCAGAACCTTTCATGTGTGACTATGTATAGAGAACCTCAAAGAAAACACTGTATAGAATGCAGTGTTTCTCAAATTTATTTTACCTTGGGATCCTTTTACCTAATCCTTCCTAAATTTCCCAGAATACACTCTGGGTGATGATGTAAAGAGGGCTTTGAAGGAGGTAGCTTCAGATGTAAGGGAAACTCAAAGTTGATTAGAACTAGCTGTCAAAGTGGTCTCTCTACCATAAAAAGTATGCATATAAATTAATCCAATAAGGCGACTAAAGGAAATAAGTAAATAATTCAAGATGAAGGATTTGGGGAGTGTGACAGAAACTCCATTTCCTCCAATATACATATTTGTTTTTTCCCACAGTAATACAATATTCACCTGGGCACAGAGCCACCCAGAGTACAAATCAAATTGCGCAGCCTCTCTTGTAATCAGGTGTGGCCATGTGTCTAAGTTCTGGCCTTACATGGGATGTAAGCAGACTGTTACATGGCAGTTTCTAGAAACCTTAAGAAATAACTGGTACATGCCCTTCATATTTCTTCTTCTTTGGTCATTCCTTGCTCCTGCTGCTTGGAACAGGGATGCTGCCATATTGGTCCATGAAGTCATGGCCCAGCCTGAGGGATGGTGGAGTGGTGAGCATGACGAAGCCTGGGGACCTGAGGGCTTTGTGAAGCAGAACTGCAAGACCAGCCCTGAATGACTTACCCCCGGACTTTGTTTACTTAAGAGAAAAAAATAAACATCTATCTTACATAAGCCACTGTAATTTTGGACTTTCTGTAACTCAGTTAAATCTAACCCCAAAAAATATGGGGAGGACAGATATTTCAAGAGACAGCATTGAAGAAACAATTCCTCTATGCCAAAAAGAGGTGTGTCTTGGTCTTTAAAGGCAAAGAGAAGTATATGAAATAAAGAAGTAGTGACCCAGGTTCTTAAAAAAAAAAAAAAAAGACAAAAAGAGGGGAAAAGAGGAAGAGGGCACCTATGTTTAAAAGGGGACTTAAAAGATAAAAGTTATATTAATTGTTATAAAATGAATATGTTTAAAGTAAACTAAATACGATATGTGGACTTTGGATCCTGATTCAAATAAGCCAACTTTAATTCTGAGACATGAGAAAGGGCTAAGCACTATATAAGAAATTATTACCTTGTTGCTCTGACCACATTACTTTCCTAACGTGGCCAGGGCCACAGCGAGTAAAAAGGAAAGGGAGGTGGAGGATTAGGGTGCTGAAGGAGGCTAAACAAAGGCCAGGACACCCGTTTAGGACACTCCCGAGCTAGCAATATTTAAGCCTGCTGTTGCCTCATCTCTGAATGCTCCTGTGCCTATTCCCAAGCAAGGGAAACAGCTGTGGAGTGTTTTATTCACTTTCAAATGTAGATTACTGTATTTCATTATATTCTCCTTGCGCTCCTTGCGCTCCTGAAGGATAGCTTCTGCCTAGAGGAGACAGAGCTTGCTTTTTCATGCTGTGCAGCCTATGGCCACAGCAGAAGAATCAAGAAATACAAGGCACCCTCCCCTGCTACTGAGGCAACAGAGCATAACAGGTGCTCACTAAGGCATTTCTTACCTGGCCTTTGGCTGGGTCTTCTTTGCAGCTGCCTCACTGGCTTTCACTGGCTCAGGAAGCTTTGCAGGAATAGGAGAGTTCTACAGAATTCAAAGAAAATATTTAAAAAGGACATCACAGATTTATTTGTAAAAGAATAACCAGCATGATTGGGCTGATGAAAATATCTGTTGGGGTTCTTCCAGAGTGACTTCCAGACCCTGATCTCTGGTAGAGGGAAGGGAAGTTAACCAAAAGCAGATCCCACTGGACTCAGCCCCAGGCAGGAAGGTAAAGTATCTGAGAAGCGGACAGAGCAGGGCACACGTAGCATACTCCTCCACCGTCATTCTCAGTGTATGGCTAAGGCCACTGGGGCCTGATGTCAGCACCCTTCTGTCCCTAAAGTACATCTTAGAAGTGAGGTTATGAAAGGAATGGAAAGAGATGTCTGTAACCTATATTACTATTTAAGCTCTCAACTAGATATTAGAGAAGTCAGAGCTGACTAGTGTGCCCAACCAGGGTGCAGTCTTCTAGTTTGAATGCGGGAAGAAAACCACAGCCACAGTGTCTGGTTGCTGAGCCAGCACCTCTTTCCAGCACATGAGGCACTACCTAGTTCACTAGCCAAGTAGAGCTCCTCTAGCTTGGATTTTGCACCATCCGTCCAACACCATCTCTCCAGGGAGCACTAGCTGTCCCTAACCACAAGACCACTGTTTACACTGCTGAGCAAGCATCAAATGACTTGAGACTTGTGAAGCTGACTTAGTAAAAACTGGTTACCAACCTGAACGCTTCCAATTATATTTCATGTTATTTAACTTTATGACTGGGAAAGTGGGATAGTAACAGAAAACACGGTCGTGTTAGGTTACTGTACAGTATCTGTTTATTCTGGGAAACATGATGTTTCATTTCCTTCACGTTTTCCAGGTAGGGGGAATTTCTACAGAAAATGTCTCCCAGCTTCTCTTTCACCCTCCCAGTGTTCCTTGCCTACGGAAGAAGATGCAACTTATTTGACCGTTAAGACTGGGAGAAAAAGGTGAGCTTGTCTGGTTCCCCTTGCTCTCCTTCCTTTAGGGAAAAGCCTGGCTCTCAGGAATCAGGTGATCGCTGCTCAGTCATGAGGCTCTAACGTTAGGGAGCCTGACTGGTCAAGCTACGTTCTCTGACTTGAGAAATAAGGCCAATATTCTGAGCTCCATCTGAATGATTCCCACATCTGATCCAAATGTGGGAATGAAAGTGGAGTGTTATTTATCAGCCCCAAAAATGACATCAGAAGTTCATTACTGGAGAAACAGGCAAGAAAATTTCAGATTAGAACTTAATGATGGCATCCATGAGTACAATATTCAAGAGAGCTGGATCACACTATGACACGAAAAATATGCCAAGACTGGAAAAAGGGTGTTTGCAAGAACTGTACTCTGAGACTGTGAGTGCAGAGTTTAGGATTACTAAGTGTAGAAACATTCCTATGGCCTGATGTGTGTGAAGAGGGTAGAGGAAAAGGAGTGTGAGTCACAGATGGCCAACAGCAGAAGCAACAATCCAGAAAGCTCTGCTGCAATGAAGGAGAAAAGGGACAAGGGGCTTCCATTCGAGTTGGTATGCCGGCAAGTCCAGAGCCTGGTCTCAGGACCTGCCTAACAACCTCTAGGTAAATACAATAATCACAGGGCTCTTAGTGAACGGTGAAAATCAGCAAGATAATAGTTTGGTCAATCTTTACCCAAGGTGTTCAATTCAATCCCTAGGGCTTTTTCCCCCCAGTGTAATTACCCAGTTTTATAATTAAATTCTATGGGAAAATTGGATTCTGTTTACAGAAACTACTTCCTAGTTAGTTTTGCTTGGATGAGCCCTACTATATAAAGCAAGGGAATCTACAGTCATTAAGCAGCTGATTAACACCCCAGTAATTCTAAATGACAATTCAATAATGTTTACTTTCCCTAAAAAGCACCTTTACATACCTGTACATTCGGGATTGGGCATTCTTTCTTGAGCAGTTTAAATGAGAAGTAAGAGACCTGGTAAATATCCGGCCTTTTGTCAGGGTCTGGTTCCAACATATACCCTAAGACAAACATATATGAACTCGTTTAATAATATCCTAACAGTTGGTGCATTAGCCAGGAAGTATAATTTCTCTATTACCAAAATTTGTTGTTTTTATTTTATCTTCTCATTAAAGTCAGTGCAATTGTCTTTTTCCTCCCCTCTCAGAAAGGGAAGCTCTCACTTTCCTAAAAATTTTAATATCCACAGGAAAATAACAAAGTTTTTGAATTGTAACAAAGATATCTGAAGTTCACACTCTGTGCTCTGCACAACAGGGGCTCAAGTTCTCAATATGAAAGTTACTATATTCATGTTCTGGTACATAGGAAGTTACATGGTCTTGCTTCTGGCCTCCTAAGTTCATATGATCTTGCTAAACAAATGATTATTCTTGATAATTATAACCAAAACTTAGAGTTCATGAATTTACTTACTATTTTTTTGTTGGAGATCTAAGCTAGTTTCAAGTCTAAAAGAAATCACAAAATAACAAATACATCTCTACTTTTACCATGATCTATAGATCACTTGTCTGTTTCCAGTTGCCCTTTCTGAAACTGGAAAAATCCCCAGGGAAAAGTCTTTAAGAAGACACACAAACATACACACATACATATACAAACAACAATGCAAGGCAAATATTGCTTAAGAAATCAAGTGAATGATTTAGACACTAAGTTCAGAAAAAAATGATGAGGCTGCAGTCTTCTGAAGGCCTTGCAGAAGAGGCAGGACTTGAGCTCGTCTGTGAAGGCAGGAAAAAATTTAGTCAGTCAGGGGAAAGCAGAGAAAAAGACATTCCAGGTGAGAGAATACTCTGAGCAAAGACGGACTTGGAGAAAAGCAAAAAATGCCTTGTTACAAGGAAACAGAGAAGCCAGAGGCCAAGGCACAGATTTCCTTGTCAGAGAGCACAGGGAAATAAGGCTGGGTGGGTGGCATGGAACCAGAATACAAAGAATCTTAAATGCCATACTGAGAATCTGGACCCTACTGTGGCCATGAAGTTTACTGAACAGGCACACGATAGGGTGGCATTTTACAAGATTAATCTTGTGGTGAAGGTGTGTTGATAGATTGAAGAAAGAAGGGAGAGGCTATGGGCAATCCACTACTACAGGCATGAGCCAACAGAGTCTGTATATATTATCATGACAATGATGAGAATGGAGAGAATATAATGATAACAGGAAACGCCAAAGAAGAACTAATGTCACCTAGGAAATACTCTTTCCCCCTATCTTGCTAGGCAAATCCAAAGAAAACCTTAAATTTCAGTCACCCAGGCTTTAATGGTGACACCATTAATAGAAATTGAAGAGGGGAATTGGGAGTAAAAGGGGGGAGGAGATGGCAATAAATTTAATTTTAGACCTGTGAATTTAGGGGGACTAGAGACTAAAGAATCTTCAAAGAGTTTGTAAACTAAAATAGATCAGAGTTTAGTAAACATGTCATGTTATAGACATTCATAAAGAGGTTTTTTTCCTAATATGAATTTGCTGCACAAATGTTAAAAAGAAAAAATTTATTACAAAAATAATGCAGTCATTCTGCAATCAAATTGGGCCATTTTTCACATTCCCTTCCAATCCATTTAAATAGCTGCAATTCTAGAATAGACATAACACTTTACCTTTGAAAACAACCCAATAACCATTAAGTGCTACATTCCATTCCTTTGAACACCCTCCCTCACTTTTTTGTTAACAAATGGAAGAGGTTGATTGATAAAATTGGCACAATGGGGCAGGCAGTCACTTAAAAACTATAACTACGTTAACTTGGGTAAGTTACCTATACTTTCACAGCTCTGGTTCCCTCATTTGCATAATGGGGATAATTACATTTATTGTATGAGGTTTTAAGAATTAAATGAGGTATAAATGATGTACAAGTAGGCCTTCAAAAAATGTCAGATGCTCTGCCCACATTGCCTTCTATTTTTCTCCAGAGCATCCCCACCCAGGACCCAAACTGTGTTGCTCAGGATTTATAAACCATAATGATTAAAATTTAGATGCTACATGTGTTCACTGATGTAAAAAGATAACAAAATAATCTGTTTCTTTAGCATATTAGTACAGGGGCTTATAAAAGATCACTTGATCTACCATCTGGTTAATGAACATTGATACATATGCTTACTATGGAGATGCAAAAAAGTGGGGAATTCAAAAAACAACATTTTAAACAAAGCATTGAGTTTAAATACTTGTTATCAAAATCCAGTGATTAACCTAAATGAGAGGAAAAACCTAGTTCCATAGAGTTATACAGTCTTAAGTATGTATTCACTCTATCCAATGCACTGCAATCATTTTAATTTGAGCCGCTTTCAGTTTCGCAAAGATGAATTTCTTATCACTTGATATGAGTCAGCTGGACTCCTCTGGTACCAGAGCTTTCATACAGACTGCAAGAGAGCAGAGCAGTACTATTTCGCTCAAAGCATAGTTAGGATTTCTGCTCAGGTGGCTGGCTCAGGTGTAAAAGAGAGTTTAGATTTCTAGCAAAAAAACACACAAAAACTCAAACTCACCTCTCTCACTAGATACTGTTATATTACATTTGAGTACCAACCATCATCGACTGGCTTCTTTATCTTTGCATCCAACCCACCACTCCCTTTACCCTCCAATTCACTCTTAAAGATAAGAGATAAAAATAGAAAACTAGAAACTTGAAATACTTACTAATTAAGCAGTGCATGTCTTGGGAATATCGAGAGTTATCTGGAATTGTGAAGTTTCCATCACAAATTGCCACCTGACTCTCCCCAAATGGCAAAGTGAAGTAGCATAATTTATACAATAAACATCCAAGAGCCTAAAAGAATAAAGAAAGCAGGTTGCCACTAGTGGTTCATTTACCATAACTGCAAATGGGTCTACTGAGAGAGATTGGCACCATCCACATTAACCAGCAAATATCAAAAGTATGTACTATTAACCTGTTAATAATTTGAATTTAGAACCCAAGACCACTTTTAAGCTGCTGAGTTACATTATTTCTACTATCATTACCAAATTGAGCTCCAATAAAGAACAATTATTTCAGCTGTTTTGCTCTTAAGAACTAGTAATACATATGTGACAACCATCTAAATAGTGGGCAGGTCACTTGAATAATTCTCACAGAGCTCTAAAGTAAATTTCTTTCACATGCTTAAAGAAGCAGTGGTTGATCACCTCGAGTTAAGAATAACCCCGAGAGAAAAGTAGACAATGATATGGCACAGTGGCCACTCTTGCTATGGCACTGTCTGGATTAAACTTGGGAGATTATAGTCAGCGCTGCTGGTATTTGAGATGTGGATAGATTAGTTTACACCTACCCAAATGTCTGCCTTCGTAGTGATGATTTTGCCACTGTACAGGTTGACCATTTCTGGTGCTCGATAGGACAGGGTTGTATATCTACAATCAAGAGATTCAATTTCTGTTAAATATAACAATGATATAATTAAAGACCACTGTTAGCAGAAATACTTTAAATATATACAGGGTGTCCCCCCAAAAATGTATACACACTTTGAATAACTATTAACCTAAAAAGAAAGAAACATCAATTGAGCTACCAGAAAAAAGTGTGTATTTTTGGGGGGATACCCTGTATACTGGAGTTCCCTAAGAGCAATCTGCAGAAGAGAGTATGAAATATTAGTGCAAATAAAATAAAAAGCTGTCTATGGTACACACCTATGGCCCTCTAGCAGCAGTCCTAATCTAAGAGCATGTGGGGACCCAGACACTATGGCATTAAATAAATTCTAAAAGCAACTTTTCTTGGGTCCTCAATAACAAAATGTTCTCCTATAAATCCCTGTTGTTTGATACTATATTTTGCTGATATGTTTTAAAAAATAGTAATCCCTTTTAATGTGGCTTGCCAGAGATAGAATACTGGCTGGGACGCTAGAGAATAGCAGAAAATGGGCCCCAGCTTGGGTGGGAGGTAGATGGATCTTCACTGCTGGATTAGGGCTAAAACAATAGTTTTCCTCTTATCTCAGGCTCAAGAAAAAAGGAACAGAAGCTAATCTTCAAAGTGAGTATCTCGATGTTACCAAGCATGTGACTTGTGCTGCTTGAGTTTCTAGAGCCCTGAGGGTACTGTGGTTTAGGTGTCCATTAGGGCCTTGGACCAAGAGTTTTCCTGCCCCAGGCTTGGTTGCCAGGGTAGTGATGCAGGAAAGGAAAGAAAGGATAAGGATATGAGTGGTATGCTAGACTGCTGACTTATCAGTAGTAGTAATAGTGAGTGTGGTTGCCTGTGAAAATCCAACACTCTGGACAACAGGAAAAATGGGTCAGGTTCTTACTGGAGTCACATAACCAAAGAAGCTTGTCCTCTTGAAAGTCAGTTACTCAACAGCTGTAGAGATTTCAATAGCCCTACTCAGCCCTCTCCTATACTGCAGGTAAGCTCCTTACGAGAAGAAAGGAATACAAAGCAATTTAGGATTCAGTAAAAGCACAGCCAACTGACTAATAATGTCACGGGTGTTGTGATCCCACTTAAAAACATCACAATATTTCTATGGTGCACCATTCTGCTTTTTAAGGGTTATGTGACATAAATCAAAATATCTACGTATAATGACCATAGGCCCATTGATATAGTGCTATAAGAGTCCTTCATTTTACTCTACTGATCAATAATTGTAAACCCCTCCACATCCTCCACTAAAAATCAAACAACTCAACTGCCAACATGATTATCTAAGAAGAGGAGCAACTGACCAGCATCATTGTCTTCCCACCCTGACCTTCTCATCCATAAGCTGCAAGTTGCTGGTTCTCCAAGAAAGAAGAAAAAGCTTACTTCTTAATCTCATCCTCTACTGCATTCACTCCTTCAGTTTGTGGATTCTGGAATTTGTTGGTGGCGCTTCCAAAGTCACACAAGACGTAGTGGCCTCGGTCATGCAAGAGGATATTTTCAACCTGAAAAACATTTCCCAACCATCCATTCCACGATGTCATTTAGTAATGTGTATGAAATTCTGGTTCTCATTCACATAAATAAAATTATTTTAGTTCTCATAATCCCATCAATGTGCACAGGAAAGCTATTCTCCTCCAAGTATATCAACAGGGGTCACCCCAAGTGGAATAAAACAAGATGCACAGTAATGGGAAAATGACAGTGGAGGGGGCAAAAAGGGGCGACTCCACATGGAGAAACAAGAGTCTCATTTTTCTATTTCCAGCCACATTTCTCACCTCTGCAGAAACAGTCCTTATACTTTCAAGCCTTTACATCTTTTGTTCTGTTCTCCTTTCAGTCTAGAATGCTCACTATGATCCCCATCTTTACCCAACTATCAAAATCCCACTCCTCTTTCAAACTCCAGTTTAAATGTCACCTCTTCTTTGAAGCCTTACTTAGGGCCCCACCCAGACAAATATCACTCCTTTCCTCTGTTCCTTCAGTACTTTGTTCTTCCTGATATCAATTCTTTCACTTGGGCCTTGTAAATACATACATTAGTTTCTTTACTACAAGAGACTAGGATTTTCAGAATTAATAAATATTTGCTATATTTTAGTTGCTTCTCAAAGTGATTAAAGGGCTATGGGCAAATGTGCAGTGCTCCTGTTAAATTATCATCCTTGTTTTTTTATAAATGAATTCTCTGGGCAGTTCTGGGTAGAAGGGGACTTACAAAGGCCAGAACCTAGTATCAAAGGATTCTGCCAGTGAAATAACAACTCCAAAACAGTGAGCACTACTGTACTCAAGACATAATTTTTGGTATAGGTGAATTTGAGAGAGCATAGGGACCTGAGCCAGGATCCCAAGAACACCAGATGGCCAGAAGAAGAAAAACAGCAGAGCTGGAGCCACCCTGCTGCCCCTCAACAGGATCCCAAGGATGTCAGATAGCCAGATAAGCCCACCACAAGAATGTCACCTGGCCCCAGAAAAGAATGTCAACAACCCCTCCACTCCCTGCTTGAAAAAAACTGCAGAATATTATCTTTCTTCTAACCCCTTGTTTTTCCAATCCTCACGTAGAAAATTCTACTCTCTGCTCAAGGTTTACATGAGCCATTCCCTCTCGCCAATTAAAGCCTCTCCCTCAAGCTGTTGGAGGAGCAGCCTGAAACAGTGTTTCTCTCGGGACTATCTCCCTTGGGCTTGAGCATAAACTGAATAAAATCTGACTAGAAATTGTTCTGGGGCTCCCTCTCAATTTCTATCTTGAGGAGCCCAAGAACCCCAATACCAGTAACAAATTTAGTTGACTGGTATGCTAGAGGACAGATCTGGCTATGTGTGGGCAGTAAAATGGCAGCCAAAAAAATCTTGTTAAACCAGTAAGTCTGTAGTCTCCATTGTCTTTTGTCTTCAGCCTTTTGAAGACTGATTACCTTTGGAAAACAAAGGCAAGAGTAGACTATAAGCTCCTTAAAGACAAACATAGGTATCTGTAATCTTTTCTACCAGTGCCTAACATAGGGCTTGGTACAGAAAATCTTGGCTGAATAGAATTAACTAAAAAACAGAAACACACACAATACTGTGTCTGTGTGTGTGTGTCTGTCAGAAGCAAGACAGGAGCCACCAAATGTCCAATCCCTACTATTACTACCAGTTATTTTAAAAATATTTGGTCAGTTATGACAGTCTCTTGTTTCTACACTTTAATTCTTATAAAAATTATATATTATAAAAATGTTTATTTTATAGTCTGTATCTGCAAATCCAATACCTAAAGTTTTTGCTGCAAACTGATTTATATATAGTCTATTGTTTCTTATTCCTACTGAGTCTCACTCATGGTGATGTTGTACAGGGTCTTGTCATTGTTGTTTGTTGACTCATCCTCCCTGAATTCATCTGTGGGAAGCCTTTGAGGCCTGAGTATAAAGTCTATTATTCTTCCATAAAGGATAACTTGTGCATGTGGGGCACTAATAACCTATAATCACTTTAATCTAGAACTTTGACTTTGAGATTTTTAGCCACACAGGCAATGTGAACTATGGCCATCAACTTGAGTGGATATGCTCTGCTCTTGTGATTAAGAATTCTTAGGGGAGACTAGTTCCCCACAGACAAGGCTAGATAGGCAAATATTTCCACCATCTATAGCTTTTTTATAAAGCTCATCAGTTTAATCTAGTTATACAAAATGTAACAGTCAAACCGTCCTGAACATATACACACTTTAAGAATCTAAAATAATTCCAACAAAGCAACACTAGTATTTCCAATCTAATTTAGAGATTATAAAAACAACAGCTACCATTTACTGACCTTTACTATTATGAGTACCACTGTACTCAGCATTTTACATAGATTATCTTGCTCAATGCTCACAATAACAATATAGTAATATCCCCATTTACAGATGGGAAAGTGAGACTCACAGTGATAAAGCCAGGAGGTGAAACTAGGCAATCTAAATCTCCAAGGGATAGGCAGAAAGCACGTTAGAAGCACAGCAATTACTCAAGGATCCCGCTCCACCCTCCAACCGTGGTAGGGGAGATGACTACACTCACCCGATGTACTGAATACCCGCTAAAGAACAGGGCTATCTTAGTTCTTTAGGTTGAGAAATGCCCCTATAACAGGAATCTAGTCAATGAGAACCAAGTATACAAATTCTGGTCAGGATGATTTGCTCAATGTCTCTTAAGCATGCCATTATTGCCTAGTTTGTCCTTTTATTCAATTGCTCCCTCTCCACCAGTCAAATCCCAGCCATTCTTCAGATCTTTGCTCAAGTCCTAATTCCTCAGTAAAACCTTCCAGGCTACCCTACAAAATCTACAGAACTTACTGTCACTAGGAGGGGTCAACAAAGTAAGACCTTTATGCCAAGCCAACCTGTTTCCCATCCTCTAGTCTATGGCTGCTCTCTCAAGCTCCAGTAACAGAGCTGAGCAGTTGAAATAGAGACTGTTTGGCTGACAAGCCTAAAATTTTACTATCTGGCCCTTGCAGAAAAGTTTGCCAACCACTGGTCTATAATTATATCTGGTCTAGTATTTTTCACACATAGGTACCTAGAGATCCCTTATACAGCATCATTCTGTAAAAGATCTTCTTTCCTGGCCTCATGTATTTTACAGGGCTCATGTGAAACCATACCTCTCCTACTAGATTGTGCAGTCCCTTCCCAAATCAGTTTCCATACTTCTAATGCTGGAATGTATAATTTAGAAAACTGAAAAGTTAATTCACATCAAAATGCAAACAAGGTAGTTCGAAGGATCAAAATCACTGCTGGGTGGGGGGAGAACTAAGTAGACAAAGGACAAAATAAAGGCACATTGGGGTGTTCCCCCGGCCCCCTTAAAAACTAGGTTGATATATCTAGTTAGCTGCAAAGTGGCAGCACTCAGGAGTTACACTATATCCAATCTGGCTCACCTCAGCTTGCCTCCCTCCCTTGCACAGATAACATTGTATAAAACTATATTTTAGGGAAACCAGTTAAATAATAAGGATGTGTACAGAAGTAGACAAGAGAGCCAGAAATATCAATGCAGAGAAAGCTTATCAATACCACAGAAATATCAATGCAGGCAAAAACAATAATCCCTGCTCTGCTACTTTGCAAGGAGAATCAAATGAGATTAGGAAGGTGAACTCATTGGGCAGCGGTCTGTCCCCATGCCTTGTCACACCTGTGACAACCTCCAAGCTCAGGCCGCCTGCTACTCTCCATCATCAGCACCGCCATCAGCACCCAAATGCTTAACACAGAGCACAGTGTGTGGCATCACCCTGGACATGGGGTTGAGCAGACCTCGGGGGCTATTTTAGATGTCTGACCTTGGACAAATCTTTAAGGCTCTTTGGGCTTGTTTCTCATCTGCAAAGGAAAGCTGATATTTCATCACTGTTGTTACGAAGCACGTAAGAGAATGTACATGAAGGCAAACTCTCAGTCTCCCTACATAAATGCACCTTGTTATTGCCATTCATCTATTAGAGAAACATATTTGAACTCGTACTACGTGCCGAGGACTTTTATAGGTTGTGGGAATAAGGCTGGGAAAACCAAAGTACATCCTCTCGTGGAGCTTAGTGTCCAACTGAGGACAATAAGGAAATAAGTGCATGGTGGTGACAAATGTCAGGAAAACCCCTAGCAGGTTCAGTATACATCAGGTGAAGAGGGATGCTACTGTAACTAGCAGTCAGGGAAGGTCACTCTGATGAGGGAAGCAGAGACGAAAATGAAGAAGGGAGCGGCCGTGGGCCACCCGAGGGAGGCGCACTCCAAGCAGAGAGCAGCCAGCATGAAGGTCCTGAGAGGGGAGCAGGCTTGAGGTGCCTGAGGCACAGAGGAGACCACGGAGGCTAGAACAGCACTGTGCTGGTCATTGGCAGTGCAAAGAAAACTGGAAACATGGGACTGGACACATTATGGGCCAGCGCTCCTATAGTGGGGAGATGAGATAAGGCTGGGCCCTGGAGGAGTGAAGGCCTTAGATAGTGAAACTAGTAACAGGAACAAAGGCACAGAGGCAGGAGAGATAACAAAATGGTATCAACAACTAATAGCACTTACTATGTACTAGACACTGCCCCGTGCACTTTCACTTATAATATATTTCACGAAATTCTTACAAAGTCACTTAACAGATGAGAAAACAGAGTCCATTTCTAACATACCTGAGGTCACAAGACTGGAAGAGCAGGACGTGGGCTCAGGCTGCCTGACTGCTGGGATTACACCATCACCCACTGCACTGGTGTGCATTATGCAATTAAGGAACTCGGGCAGTTCAGACTGGAGAAAGAGATGGGAGCAGAAGGAGAGAAGACCAGAGAAGCAGACAGAGGGCAAACTGAAGAAGGACACTGGGGAGCCACTCAACATTTTTAGCAGTCAGCAGCAGATGAAAAGTGTTTTAGAAAGGTTAGCATGGTGACAGATGAGGGGGGAAAAAGAAAGGAGACAACGAGGGCAGGCGCAATTGTCCAGGTGTGAGGTGAACAGAGCCAGGTCTACACTAGGGCCAGGGCAGATTAAATGAGTTAGGAAGGAAGAGAACCGACTGGATATTGACACCATCTTCTGAAAACTTCGGAGGATTTGTGTAGTGACTTTGTTTTTGGCAATGCCCCTTTTAGGCTGTAAGCCTAACGTTGGTTACCATTGCTTACAATCCTCAAGTCCTTCAGCTCTGAGAGATGACTACTGCTGACCTTACTTCCCAACCCATTGGCTTAAGAGTGTTACTAAAGTTGTCACTCTCAAACTCTGCTTATAACTTGAGCTAAAAGGTCTTGAAAGCCACCTCCTACTGACCTCTTCATCTTGACATTATTTCAAACAGATAAGGCCTTCAGACATTTCAGTCACAGGATTTATTACCACTAGAAATTCTGGAGGATTAGATTAATGTGGGTTTTCAAACCTGTGATTCTAGAAATAGGACAAAAATCTTCAGCCTATTGTACTTCATGAGATCTAAATCTCTTTTCTGATAAGACATTCGTGACTTTTTCAATCTGAATGCACTTAAGTCTTAATCCTTAAGTGCCGGGGAAAACAGCATGGTACAATACAGCAAAAGCAAACACACACAAACCAAAATGGGAGTAAAAAAACCTCAGCCTCTGTTCTGGTTTGATCACTGAATTAGCTGTACAGGTCACAGTCTTTCTGGACAGAGGTCACCTGATTGGGCAAAGGAAAGGGCTGGTCTAGGTGTCCTTCCCAGGTCTATGACCCCCTTATCTGTAATAATCTTTATTTTTCCTCAGAGAAATAAAAACTTTAAAATGGGGGATATAATTAATATGTTAAAATAATGTATTTGAGGAAGGATCTTCAATAAAGAACAGAACTTCTGTTATGGTTATTTTTAGAACAAAAGCTACTTAAGGACCAGGACCATTCAGTGCATTTCCTTTATGTAATTTGGAAGAAAGACCCGGCAGAACAAGAGGGGTTTTTCTTGGTTCTGCAGGTGAACAAGCAGTGCCCACTCACGGGGGCACTGACTCAACAGGGGGGTCCACAGCTGGCCTGGCCTGTGCTCTTTCCGGTGTCCCACTTTTATTCACAGTGGTACCTCCTCACCAAATGGAACTCCTGCTTGCAGAGAAGCAATCAGAAGACTCAGAAGACCAGCGCCTTCTCTGGGCAGCAGGAGAATAATGAACTTCATGGCTCTGGCTACTACTAGGACCACAGTGGCTGGTTCTAGCAGTGATGAGCTCAGAGTGGCCCAGGCAATGTGATAAATGACACAGCCAGGGCAAACAAGACACAGCCAAGGCCAACAAGAGGTATACGGGGACACTACTCATGCATCAGGAAGTTGGCAGCGTGGCTGGCAAATGTGACTGCCCACTGTGCACATACTAGTAGGAATCAACAAAATCTAACATGCTAATGAAAAAGCATTTAGATGGCACCAACAGTAAGATTTGGGGAGTTGTGAAAAGCTTCAATCAGAACAACCAGGAGTCAACGACTAAAAGCAACAGCAACAGGATTCCTCTAGAACAATCACAATCACAATCACAATCAATCACAATCACAATCAATCACAACGGAGACCTCCTCCTAGGGGCCCCTATTTACATTCCCTGTTCCAAGGTAGAGGAGAAAGGGAAACGAAGCCCCCTGAACCACTACTGGCCACCTGCATCGGGCAAGATGAAGGACACTGACATGTTCATCTCTCACAGCACTTACAATTCCATGGGTACAAGTCACACTGTGAGTGCTACAGAATCCAAGTTCCAATATGACATTGAACTCCATCTGACATGAGGAGAGAATGGGGCTCCAGAGAGGCCGGAGCGCATAGAGGCCACAGAAAAGTTCCCACACTCACAAGCCAGCACTGGTGTTGTCCAGCTACGCTTCTCCCCCATTTTTTTGCCCCTCATAAACTCTTCTCCAAGGCAGGCAACAGGGACAGAGGTCAGCTCCTAAAATGTTGGTACCACTGCTATTTTGAAAGATATGCCAATGGGCCTAAGGATTTCACTCATCATTAAAGGCAACAATTGAGTAAAATGTCAATATATACTCAGAGCAGTGGCCTCTAGCCTGGTCTGCAACCTGCTATGTACTGGGCCCTTAACTAACTCTCCATCCTCAAATGCCTTGCGGTTCCCTTTTCTAGGCAGCTCTCAGGTTCCGTTCTCTGCCTGAAATGTCCTTCATGCTCTCTGTGACCACCCATTTCCCACTAGTACTTCAAAATCCTACTTTTCTAGAAGATTCCAAGCACTACTTCCTTGATCTCACTATCTGATCATATGTTGAACCACCTGATTTTCATCTTTTCATCACTTTGTTCTATGAAGTTTTGTATTTCACCTATATCTATTTCAAGTCTAAATATTTAAATTATGTCCTCTCACCAATACTTTAAACTTCTTGAGAGCAGGAGCCATATTATATTTGTACAGAATTATGTACTCATACTATGTTATGCTCATAATATTTACTGAGATGTAACCTCCTTTTTCTACTCAGAAAAAGGACTGACTGCAGGCAGAGGTACACTGGAGAATTTGGAGGTATATACCTGTATTCTTGAAAGCTAATTGCTTTAGTACAGAAATGCTAGTATGTATGGACCACTTCACACCCACCACAAATGGCTAAAATAAAAAAGGACAGTAACAAATATTGGTGGGGATGTGGAGGATTTGGAGCCCTCGTATATTGTGAGAAGATGTAAAATGGTGCAGCCACTTTAGAAAACAGTTTGGCAATTAGTCAAAAAGTTAAGCATAGTTACCGTATGACTCGGCAATTCCACACCTAGGTATACACACAACAGAACTAAAAACATACGCCTACATAAACACTAGTACATGGTATTATTCATCACAGCTTTATTCATAGTAGCCAAAGTAGAAACAATTCAACTGTCTGTCAACTAATGAATGGGTAAGTAAAATGTGATATTGCCACACAATGGAATATTCTGCCATGAAAAGGAAAGAAGTACGAATACATGCTACAACACAGATGAACCTTGAAAACATTATTCTAGGTAAAAGAAGTCAGATACAAGAGGTCATATATTGTATGAGCCCATTTACATGAAATGTCCAGAACAGGCAATAGAAAGTAGATTAGTGGTTGCCCAGGGCTAGAGCACTGGGGAATGAAGAATGATTGCTAATGGATACAGGATTTCTTTTTGGGGTAATGAAATGTTCTGAAATTAGACAGAGGGATGGTTGCACAGCCTTGTAAATATACTAAAAGCCATTGAATTGTACACTTTAAAAGAGTGGATTTTATGGTATGTGAACTATGTGTCAATTTTTTAAAAAGCTTAAATAAAAAAGCCCAAACAGAAATGCCGGTATACTGCTGAATATACAAAAGAATATACTTTAGAATATACAATAACCACTTGAGGTGCTTAATTAGATATGAATTCCTGGGCCTCCCTGAAACTACCACCAAAATTACTGCCCAATAGATTCATGTGGAACCCAGCAACCTGCATTTAACAAGCACACTAGGGGATGCTGATGTAAGTTATTAGCCCTGAAGCACATTTCTCAAAACACAGGTATAATAAAAAGAAACTGCAATTTAGAATCAAAAGAGTTGAATTCAAATTCTGATACTATTCCTTCCTAGTTATATGGCCTTAGGCAAGTCACATAACCTCTCTGCTCCTAAGTTTCCTCAACAATAAAGAGTAAAAGAGAATGTCTCCCTCCAAACAGACAGTGTACATAAAGTGTCAAGTAGAGTACATGGCACACAGCTGATGCTCCATAAATGCTAGTGAATCCTAACCGGGTGCCAATTCCATTCAACAAACATTGTCAAGCGACTACAATATGAAAGGCCTGGTGCAAGGGGATGGTAATTAGTAGGACAAATTTTAAAAGTAATCAATCAATAGATTTTTGCAAAATAGGAAATAGACTTTAAAGACCAAGTATCATTGTTTATAACTATTTAAATTAGATATTACTTTTCATGACCCTGGAAAAGTGAATTTGGGAGTGTATCGGGGAAAACAAAAACAATATGTGTCCAAGCATTTGATGATTATGAAGAATTTCTGAAAACTACTTAAGTAATAGAACTGATAGTGTACAGTTACATCTTTTCTTCTTTTGCATTTTTTCTCCCCAAACAGAACGCAAGCTCAGAATTTGGGACCATGTCTTAAACTTCTCTCACATCCCCCTAGTATGTACCGCATCCTTGGGGCAGACAGAAAATACTCTGTACGAACAAAGAAAGAAAGAGTGCGACCTGTTACCTTCAGGTCACGGTGAATAATAGGAGTTTTGCACTGATGGAGTCGGGCAACAGCTTCACAGGTGTCACAAAATATCTGAAGCACTTCGTTCTCTGTAAAACCTGTTTGCAGGCGCTGGTTCATCAGGTTGACCACCTGGCCTCCTAAGATGGGTGCAGAGCAAAGGAAAGATTATAAACATTCAGACTCGTCACTTACCTAAGAGAATGAATAGCTCTCCACAAAGCAGCAGTCTGGATGCAAAGGTAACAGAGCTGATCACTTGTTGAGCTGGGACAAAAACCCAGCTGTCTTGATTCCCAGCATAGGATTTGTTTTTGTAGAATCTAGTGCTTTCTGTAATGTATCAAAAAGTTTTCTTATTTTATAAAGCACCCCAGACATGAGCTGCCCTCATTATGTCTTCAAGATTAGTAGTAGAACTGGCAATATGGTCCTGCTCTAGTTGCCTAGTTATACTGTCCCTGCTGTGTACGAGACAAGGCCACAGGTTCAACTTGCCATATTTTTTAGTAAGAATCCAATTGCACAACGGCCCTCAGGAGAAGGAAGAAGACAGCTTTATAGTCTGTACTTCGGAACAGCCTGGTCTCCCTGGCTTCACTACTTGCTGCCTGGTCTATAGAAATGCTACACCAACATTTATTCTCCAGGACCAAAACCCTAATGGCTTCATTTATAAAATTAGCCGGATCCCTGGGCGCTCCTACTGCCTCATCTCTAAACATTTTACTGTTCAAAAAGGAACGGGCAGGAGGAAACAAACTATCAAGTTCAAATTTGGTAGTATTTTAAAAATCAGGTGAACAGGTATCATAGTAAAGGCTGAAATTAATGGTTAACATCACATTTTTGGGATTAGCAACATATTTAGTTTATGGACAGTATCTTAAGGCAAGGAAAATGTTAGTGGAAGTAAGGGTGATTACAAAAGAGTGAGACAGTGACCCAAGCTTGTAAGTGGCAGCTGCTTAGGCCAAAAAAAGTCAAACTTCCAAACAATGGTTGTAGGAAATGCAGCTGACTCTGAATAAATTCATGCTACAGTCTGGAATTCCCAATATAAATATTGCTTGAAACTCCATGCTTTCTACTACTTAACTCCAGCATAGTTAAAATGTAACATTCCTGGCAATTATAGCTCTGGAGCAAGGGGAGGAAGGTCATTTGCATTACACAAAAAGGATTCTTTTACCCCATAACAAGGATGGTGGTGTGAGTGGAGAACAGAACACATGAATGAGGGAGTGAGGAAGCTGAATTGTTTCTTTAGTCCATCTGGAGTTGGGCCTTTATTATGTGCCTTCATCATTTGTTTTAAAGCATCACAAAGAACACATTCATTCTCATTCTGATACATTCTCATTCATATACAAGCACCAAACCTTCCTAAACCTAAAAAAATGGAGTTTTGTATTACCCACCGCTTTGAACTGTTTGTACCACTGACCCTTGCCATTATCAGAATAACCAAGAGGCGACAGCAGACTCTGTATCTTTTAACCTCTGAGTTTTCCAATCTTTAAAACCAGAACAACATATACATTAGGGTACAGTGTAATTACTGAAGCAACCACCTGACAATACAAGTGCTAGTGAAATGAAAGCTTAAGGTATGGTTCGTATACTCACCCCTACAGAAGTCCATCAGAATGAGCACTTCCCATACATCACCACTACTCACATTGTTGATACTAGAATCAATGTAACCCACAATGTTCTTGTGTCCTGACAAGTCCCTCTGTAAAGAAAAGTTGAAATATTATCAGTTACAGACACCGACAGAGACGCAATGAGCCAATCAGTTCTCTTAGCCCAGATCATTTAAATACATAGAGACTAGGGAGCAGGGTCAAGATTCCCAGGGGTCTCTGAGATTCATGGCCAGATCTTGAACAGCAATTCTAAAAGCCTGCTAAACCATAGCATTCTCCTGAACTAAATTCTAGAACCAAATGGACACAGGGTGACTACTTGCTCACTGCATTAGTGATCCATGGAAACCAGAAGCAAAGACTCACATCTCCAGAAACACTGCAGAGGGGCTAAGAGGAGAGAAACGGTATGAACTATTTAAACATGTGAATTTTTAATTCAGAAAAGTAAAACTGATGTTTTTTTCCCTCATTGTAGGGACACAAGTGAATTCACCTTAACTTTTAAACTGGTCATACTGTTTTTCTCCCTTTAGAAACTGTATAAGAACAACTGTTTTACAAAGTTCTGCAGAGACTAGAGTGGCATCCAGACCTAGGCATTTTGCTTGTAATTAAGCCTTTCAAGCCAACCAGCTGGGATATAAATAAGATGGGTCATGTTTCCACCTCTCTGGCTGGAACTGCATATGACCTCCCAGGGCTGCTTGTGGAATTAATTTTGTGTCAGGACCCAGTGAGGCACTAGAAGGTGCCTCTCACCCTGGTACGGTTATTTTAATATCCATAAAGGCAAATAAATCTGTGTAACGATGATGTTCACAATCCAAGGTCATTAATGAGCAAAAACTGAGCCAGCTGGGTGATAGGATTTTTGCACAGATACATTATTAACTAATTTTAATAAATTAGTTTACTTTGGTTTAATAAAAAGTGAAAGGGAGGATGTGGAAAATATGTGATTCTGTAAGAATCACCATACAAATTTGGTAGTTTGGACCACAGAATAGTAACTATCATCACACTAACTGGAGATTCCACTGTTTAAAGTAATAAAGTCTCTTTCAATCTGGAACCACATACCCTAATAAGAAGCAGCCTCACAATATCAAATGAACACAACTAAACCCTGAGTATCAAAGTTAAAACTCATTAGAACTTTCCTCTGAGTGAAAGATTGCCTCTGAGTGATCTACCTTCTATTGCCTCAGAAGGTAGATCAAAGGTAGAAATGTGACCACTGCAATCGGCAGTAGGGAAGTTGCTGGAGATCCATGCAAGAACAGTTTCAGGGAGGGGATGAAATGGAGGTGAGAATGAAATGGGACTTGCAAAGAATGGGAATTGAATATGTAGAGCCAGCAATTATAGATTACTCTTTCAGAACATTTTGTGCTGAAGAGAGAAGCAGTATTGAGGAAAAGAATTTTTAGGGAGGAAGAGAATTGAACAATGAAGAGTGGAAGGAGCCAGGGAAAGAAAGCTCTAAGGCTGCAATAATTGATGGAACAAAGTCCCAAAGGTAGAAGAGGTGGGGATTCAGAGCACTGTTACAGGGACTGTCTTAGGAAGACATTTCTTTCCTGGCAAGTGGGAAGGAAATAAGAATGGATATGAATATTGGTTGAAGGCTGGGGAAAAAGAAAATTTGAGTGAGCTCATATCTACTGTTTTCAGTAGAAAGCAAAATTATCTTCAAGTGTGAGGGAATGAGAAAGAAGCTTGATGAGAGAAAAGTCTTAGAACAACTACTTTGGATATAACCAACAAGGGAGATAATGAGGCAGAAAAGCAGTCTCTAGAGTTCAAGTTTCTCCAAACAGAAAGTGATTTCAGGACTCCTGTTTCACAGGACCATAATTCCCTCTGCTTTTCAGTATTATCAACTCTTGTAGAACTTGCTTCCATTTATGCAGTCCTGGAAATAGAAAAAACTGGGCAGAAAATCATGTCCTCCAAATGTCCACAAGAAAGAATGAAAGACTTAATATTTCTACATTTAACTGTTTGAAAAAGAATCAGCAATGTTGCCTGTGACTTTGTATCACCCCAAGAGGAATAATAAAGAATCTACAAGGAAGATTAAAAGCATGTGGTAGAGCCAAGAGGAGGTTAAGAGCTACTGCAGGACCCAAACTAGATAATTAACATCTGCAGATGGCATCCTAGAACAGCTTGCCAAGATGTTTGCTGATAAGTTCAAGCCCCAATTCCTGTTCATTTTGTCTTCTGCAGAGATTCTGAGATATATCCACCAGAAAAGACCACCTCGTTGGAGGGAAACCATGACTCTTAATGACTTGATGATGCAGCAACATCTCAGATTTTAGAGTAAAACATCACTGGTTTATGAGTGATGAAGACTTGTCTGAATAGTTGTGAAATGTAGAAAAGGTCAAGAGAAAAATCTTACTGCAAATTGAGACTGACTTGCATTTACAGTACAGTGGCATCAGTTCCCAGCAGCCACAGGCCAGAAGATGTCCCAGCTTTCCCTGCCTTTAGTTAAAAGACCAGCCCCAGGCTTACAGAACAGATTGGATGTAGAGGTATGGGATGGAATCCACATTTGGTGAGGCGGGCAATCTCAGTTACCACCTGATTACACAGGAAAAAAGCAGGATGTGGGGAAGATTTGTTGATGCCTTTGGCTACAACTAGCATTTGGAGTATTGAAATAAAAGTCTATATGGTGAAGGTAAGTCAAAACCTGAGTTTTAGGGGAGTGGGGAATATTCAGTTAACTATAGATCAGTTTATATTACATGATTTAAATGGTGATAAGTCTAAAGAGATTGTGTTGTCATTTCAAACTTTATTTTTAAATTAACATTAAATAAGAGTAATAAAGCACTGACAAATATGTCATTAGAAAACCTACTTTATTAAATATATATCTAAAGTGGCTTATAGTTACTCATTAACTTTCATATTTAACAGCTTGAAGTGCTGAAAAACTTTTTCATAAACACACAAAAGCTAGCATTTGAAATTCAGCCCTTCAACGTAGATCCTATAGATTATTACAGATTTCAAGTTTATCTGGGATCCTAATTAATGATGCTTATAGCACAGAACAGTGTTCTGTCCCTAGCTTCACAATTCTGTAGCAGAATTCCTACTTAAGAACCTTAAGGCCTTATAAGAAAACAAAGGATTCAATTCCTAAATTCATCTCTAAAAACCTTGATGTTCAAGCAAACAAAGAAAATAGCATTCTAAATACCATATCAATAATATCACTCACCTCAAAATAGTAAAAATGAGTATTGCATATAACTAATTCCCCTATATATCATTTGCTTAAGCCACCTTTCCTTGCAATGTCAGCATGATACCTGCAAATTCCTGATTCTCATAGTGCTTGCATTTGTATATAGTAAGTTTCCAAAGAGGTATATTAACCCCTTTGGTCCTCCATTCAAATATTCAACTTTTTCTGATTTTATGAGTCACCATTACTGCTGCCTACTTCTAGAATCACATCATGGTTGCACAGGCCCTCTTAACCAAATTTCAGCTTTTTCTTAATTTAAAACATGAAGAAAAGCAGTTCTAAGACCAGAAATTAGTTTCTCTCTCTCAAAGTTGCTTTGTTAAAGAGTCTTCTGCCTTACTCTTCCTTCCCCCTTTTTTCTCTATAATTCTAAATTTCCTTTATAACTCTCTTCAGGGAGTTATTCACAGGCAAACAAAAACTATCAAGTCCAGAGTAGTAGTAAAAAAAACAACTCTGATATCTGGGGTGGTCCTGGAGTTCTACTGAAGGCCAAGTATGGGGCCCTTGTGGGTTTTGCTACATAAGAAGTCCTAGATATTCTCCTGTCTATACTCAAATGTACACTCCCTTTCCCAAGTCTTATTCATTAATTAATCCTGTACTTTCTAAATAGATCTTTAAAGTCCTTTAGAGTCTGATTCTAAGTAGTGTGGTAAAACTTTAATATGCATATGAATCAGCTGAGAATTCTGTTTAAAAACAGATTCTAATCCAGTGGTTTTGGGATAGGGCCTGGGATGCTCCTTGTCAGTGGCACTTAACATAGCCAAGATTCAGAGCAGTGCTGTTCAAAATGTGGTCCACAAACATCTGCTGGTTAGTAAACTATTACCAGACCGTAAGGACATAAATCTTGTTCCAGGACATAAATCAATCAAGTCACTAAGCTAACTTTTTTCTTTTCCTAGTGAGACTTTAACCTATGAGAAAAACAGTTCATTGATTTTCATTCTGGCACAAAGTCCTTTGAGTAGCAGTACCCATACATTTTATATAGACAACTAATTTTTTATAAGGGTGCCAAAACAACAGAATGGGGGGAAAGAATAATCTTTTCAAAAAATGGCGCTGAGACAGCTGGATATCAACATGAAAGGAATGGAGTTGGACCCCTACCTCACAACATATACAAAAATTAACTCAAAGTGGAACAAAGATCTAAAAACTCCTCAAAGAAAACATAAATGCAAATCTTCATAATGTTGAATGTATAACACCATTAATCATTAGGAAAACACAAATCAAAACCATAATGAGATATGACTTCAGAACCACTAGAATGGCTATAATCAAAACCAGAAACAATAAAAAATATCAACAAGGATACGAAAATTGGAACCTTCACATATGCCGGTAGCAATGTAAAATTGTACAGCTCCTATGGAAAACAGTTTGGCATTTTCACAAAAAGTAGAGTGCCACATGACCCAGCAATTTAAACCCTATGTATATATCCAAGAAAAATGAAACATTATGTCCACAAAAACTTGTACACAAATGTCCATAAAGATAAGCAAAAATTTGGTATATCCATTCAAAGGAATACTATGCAGCCATGAAAATTAATAAAGTACTTATGCATGCTACAACATGGACAAATATTTAACACCTGATAACTGAAAGATCTCAGACACAAGAGGCCACCATATATTGTATGAGCCCATTTATAAGAAATGTCCAGAATAGGCAACAGAAAGATTAATGGTTGCTAGGAAAGTTACTGCTAATGGGTAAGGGGTTTCCTTTTGGAGTGATGAAAAATGTTCTGGAATTAGATAAATGGTGATAGGTGAATGATCTTATAAATATACTAAAACTCAATCATATTTAAAAGGGTGAATTTTATCTCAATTTACAAAGAAAAGTAGTATGATAAACTGGAGGAGGGGTGTTGGAATAAAATAAAACAAACACACAAGGAATGAAAGAAAAAACAAAATAAGATCCTTTGAGTAAAGCTGATCTAGACCAACCAGGCATATCTGAATCCCTGCTATAGCCTGTTGACAAGCAGTTTTCTTAGAATAATGTTATTTCCTTGGGATATCAGCCAATCTGCAGACACCCCTCACTGTTGACCAGTCCCTACATCTAGCTAGAAACACCTACTTCCTGACACCTCCTCAGAGCAAAAAGAACAAGTTGATTATTTTTTCACTTTCTAAACAATTGAAATATTGTTACCTAGACTCTAAGTTTTATTCTTCCCTCTGTTAAACATCCCCACTTTGTTTGACATGACTGTAGTCACATCACCATTTTGGCTGCTCCCATATTTAAACACTTTGCTTTGTCTATACCCTTTTTATAAGAATGGCCCTAGGAAAAAGGAGACATCTGTCATACTTTCAACAATAAAGATAAATTTTTTTTAAAAGGCAAAAAAAAGAAAAAAAAGAATGGCCCTAGGAAATGAATGAAATACTCCAGGCCTGGTCTGACTCATACTAAAAACCTAAAGAAGAACCAAATGGAAATTTCAGAACTGAAAAATACAATAACTAAAGCAAAAAACATGGTGGACAGGCTCAACAACAGCATGGAAGGGTCAGAGAAAAGAAACAGAGAACTGAAATATTACTCTTATCCAATAGAACCAAAAGACAGCAAATCGATTAAAAACAAACAAAATAAACATGCATGAGTCCATAGTGATATAAATAAATAAACAAACAAACAAACAAATAAATAAAAATCTCTTTTTCGGAAGAATTCTGAACTATTAATTATAGTCCACTAGGAGATTCAGCAGAAATAATGTTTTCTTACATAATAATGTAAAGACTAATACTAATATAACTAATACACTGCCAAAATTTCCTGCTATTTTGGAAGAATAAAAGATGAGAATATGCAAGTATTTGGAGAAAATGACATGCAGGGGATGAAAAAGCTAAATTTTTACTTTCCATAGTATCTAATGTCCAAAATGGGGGAGGGGAGAATCAAGAATTAGCAATATCAGCATGTTAGTTAGAAATATATCAAACGAATCAAAAGTGGTTGCCTTGGGACCTTGAAATGGCATAGGAGAATCACTTGGGGAATTATTTGACGTTTTTTGTAACAAGTTTAGTTCGCCTACTTGAGTACTTAAGTTTTTTAAAAATATAAACAAAATCAAGAACAAAACTCTCACAGCTAATACATGGCTGGACTAGAACCTGACCCCACATAATTTAATTCCTAATCAGGTCCATTAATATGTGAGCTCCAGAGGGGCCTGTGTCTTCTTAGTTCCTCTACTCCGACGCTTGCCTAGCACAAAATAAGCCCTCAAACCTGTTTATGAATGAGTGGGAGAAAGTTCAAGAATGGAATTACTTTTCAAACACCAGAAAATGAATGAGAAGGGCATTCCAGGCAGAGAGCAGAAACAGCAGAAGCAAAGACAGAAAATGAAGTGTTAGAGCTGAGCAAGGAAGGGGCAAGGGGCGAGGAGGAGTAATAAGAAGCATCCGGAAAATCCATTGGTGGATAAAGGGAAATCCAACGAGCATAGTCATTTTGAGCTGTGTGGCAGGGAAGAGGAAGGGCATTGGTGCCTTTTGGACAGACCCACATGGCCCTGACAGTATGTATGCGAACCTTAGGGTTTTCTGTTTGTTTTGCAATGATGACAGCAACACTTACTTCCATCAACAGTTCCCCCCAAACAGTTTCAGCTTTCTGGAATCCAAAGTAGTACCAGGCTCTCTAAAATTCTGAGTTCTTTCAATAGCTCAACTACAATACAACAAGTTACTCTAAGTAGCCACAGAAAGGGGAATCCCCCACAAGGGGTAGGCAGGGGCAAGCAAAGCCTGGTGCAATCCCTACAATGCCACCCTCAACCATTTTTTGGACCTCTTTACAAAAGCATGAAGATCCAGAGTACAAATGAATCATCATCTCTTGATGAACATATGCATCTGCTATTACAATTACTCATACATTCGTTTTATCCAAAGTTTAAGTATTTACTCTATGTCAAGTAGTGTGTTGGAATATAAAGTTTCTGATTTTAAATAACTTAATTTCTGATTGCAGAATTATTTATAAAATAACAAGATAAACACTATAATTGGCATTAACAAAAGTACTGTGGAAACATGATGGATTAAATGACTATTTAAATATTTTATGTATAATGTTAAACATAGGTGGAAGTAGGAAACAACTCCAACAAACTTCATATACCCATCACTCTGCCTTGATCATAATCAATTCATTGCCAATCTTGTTTCTCTTCTAAATCCACTCATTAACTTCAAGACATCATATTATTTTATCCATAAATATGTTGTCATATACCTCTAACTGATAGGAATTTTTCCTTTCAACATATTATGAATCTGTATCTTGAAAACTGAAGTTGTTAAGATGTAAGATATAATTAACATATAATAAAATGCACAGATCTTAAGGTGCTCAACTGAGTTCTGACAATTGTATAGGCCTGTGTAACCACTACCCAAAACAAAATATACATTTCTATGGCCCAGAAAGTTCCCACATGCCCTTTTCTAGTCAATGTCCTACACACTCAGATAACCACTTTCTAATTTCTATTACCAAGGATCACTTTTGCCTGTTCTTAGACTTTTATAAATGAAATCACAGAGTAAGATGTTTCTAGGCCAAAAAAAGGGGGAAAGCATTCCAGGTGAAAACAACCACACACACAAAATAAAAGCGTGTGTGAAGATGTGTCACGGAACGCCACAGAGCTCAAGAGGTTGAAAACTGGGACTGGTGACTAATAGGAGACTAGAAACAGAGGCTTGTTGGAAACCTAGGGTTTCTAGACTGAACTCCATAGTTAATTCTGGGAACCATGTTGTGAAATAAACTTTCCCAATGCCCAAAACTATTTCTCTGACCTAAAAATATGTTTTCTCAATAAGCTCCTTTTTCTTCAACCCTCCAACTGAGGGTGACCAAGGCAGGAGCAGCATCCTACACCCCAATGCTGTTCACTCCCGTCTTGTGCAGAGGCCTCTCTGCCATCTCACAAAAGGGAACAACCCCCCTCGCCTTTCTTGTGAGAGGGCACAGTCCCCCCCCACTTTTAAATAAGCAGACTCAACTCTGAGGGGCAGCCTTACCATGATCTGGATTTCTCTCTTGCACACCTGGAGATCATATTCATTGTTGACAAACATGCGTTTCAAGGCACATTTCACTCCGTTGCTTGTCCTCACCAGAAACACGATAGCAAATCCACCTGCGAGAGAAACAAACATACAAGCTCTTCTGAGTCATGTTCCAAAAGTCAATCAGACTATGGCAGCTCCTGTCACTGTTGATGGTGCTGATGCCACTGTCGGCTAGCCCTAGGGCTGGCCTAGCTTAGAAGGCATTCGTAGGTTTTCGGGACTCAGAGGCAAGAGGGTGGCAGAAATCCGAGAAATTGTTCCTAAACACAATCTCAGGAAAAAGGAACAACAGTAATTATCTTCAAAAGAACCTACAAATAAACATGAACAAACAGATGAAAGAGGAAAACTACCTACATTCCTACTGTCCTAGGCACTTTGAGCTCTCGTTTAATTCTAAGTGCAATCCCGTGAGGCTTAGTGTTTTTTCCCTTTAAGGCAATAATTACTAGCTGAAGCATTCTTACATACTTTGAAGTTGTTACACCTTAGTGTTCCACAAATCCTTAGAACTCCTAACCTTGACCTCACTCCCCAAACAGTTATGAGGTGTTCAGTGCAATTGTTAATAGAAGTTATAGATAGATAAGGTGCTGCAAAGCTGTCAAAGTTGAAGGCTTTGGGATAAGCAGCACTTACATCGGGCACTTCATCCACCTGCCTGCTCGTGTACCTTCATAAGTTAGCTTGAACTATCCTGTGTATTGAGCCTGTGTAGCAAAAAAAGAAAAGAAATCAATGGTTTGTATTTTGCACAGAGGTGATCACTAATTGGATGAAGGTGAATGCAGAGAGAAGTCATCATTAAGGGAACTTGGGTTGAGGTTATGGCATTGATTTGGGGCTAACAGCCACATGCAAAATTACAAGATCAATAATCAGTGATTATAGAGGTCTCAGGCCTGAGATAGGACTTGGGTCCTGACTGACAAACTAGATCCTCTGAGGTCCAGCGGCACTTCAGTACCTGTCTGTTGATGTTCATGGCATTTCCTGCTGCATCTTTACAATAATTATTCCTTTTTAAGTCAGCTTGAGTAAGTTTCTGTTCCTTATAACCAAAGAGAGCTTTAATCATAAAGCACTGTTGCATGTTAAAATACACACATAATTCACTGTTAAAATTTTTTTAATGGATTCAAATGTCCCAATGTGTATTTTGATAATGATTTACTGGAGACTGCATGTTTGTATATTTCCTGTCACTATGTTCTTCTTCAGTATTCAGATAAACACTAAAATTTACCATATAATCTTTTTTTAATTTTATTTCTAAATATTTTTTTATTTATCAATTACAGTTGGCATACAATATCATATTAGTTCAGGTGTAAACCCATGATGAGACATTTATGTAATTTATGACGCGATCACCCAAATAAATTTTTAATTTCAACTGTGAACTCTTTAATCTTTGTACCTCAGTAACATTTAACATTTTCTCCTAATACTTTAAAGTACACTTATACTGCTTAATTGTCAATTGTAATTCTAGAATTTTGAGTTATTTACTAAAAAAAATTTTTTAACCCTTGCATACACTCACTGAGAGATCTTATCATACACACACACACACACACACACACACACACAAAATCTCGATTTTTTTTATATTTTAATTTTTAGGATATCTGAAATTTTCTTGTAATAAATATGTACATTTAATGAAGTGCTATGTCTTTCTTTTTTCCCCAAAAAAAGCTATTAAAATTCATGTTGTCTCTTATAATCAAGTAGAACTAGGGAAAACGATAATATAACTTACAAAATTTCAATATTCATACCTGTTTTGTGAACAGTCCAAGTGGGTTTTCATTTTATATATATTTTAAATTTTGAAAAAAAAATCATAGGATTACTGACTTTGTACAGTAGTACTTCTAGAGAACATTAAGTCCAAGCATTTTGCTTTAGGGGTAGAGGAACCTAGTAAGGCTTAGGAGTCCCATGGTTAGTACTGGGCAGAACCTGGAACAGTGTCAATCTCCTGATTGTCCAAAAAATGTTCTTTCTACTTCATTTATCTTAGAGGAAACTGTGCAACCCCCCTTACAGTGCTGAGAGTGCTGTAGAACAAACATCAGGAGAACAGAAGTTGGGAATGGCAATTTCCTGCAGTTCTGTGATGCATGGCACCACTAAAGGACAAGGCTGTCCTTTCAGAAGCAAGTTGATGATGCAGCAGTTTGAGATAACTGCCACCAGATGGGAGTAGTGTAGTTTTCTTTACCAGGTAGCAAGATGACCTTTCCAGCTAGGACTGAAGAAATAAGTCAGATACTTATCACGTGATCTAGGCAAGCTCAACTGGTTGAGAAGAGCCAGCCCAGATTCTCAAACCCCTGACCATCATAAATCTAAAGGCAGAGCAATGAACCACTATACTTAATACAGGCAGAAGCATGTTATTAAGCATCTACGCCCATACAAGGGCATATCTGCAGGTGAGAAGCATTTAAATCAGGGTTTCCTGACCATGAAATAAAAATTGAAGCCTTATAGGACTGTCAATATAAAAATGTTGGCCAATTAACTGTGTAGTTGACCAAATAGAGATGTAAATTACTAGAAGGTAGAGGGGAGATAGCACCACTCAAGATACTTCTCCAGTACACGTCCAACCACAGATCAGGGTTCAGGCCATTAGAGAAGAAGGCAGCTATAAGACTGTCAACAGAGATGGTCATTTCAGATTGAGTTGCAGCCCAACAGCTTGATTAAATTGAAAAATTTAAAGCTGAGGTGGGGATGGTTTGAACAGAGGTAAGAAAAGCTAACATTCAGTAGAGCCTGTGCCAGTCTCTCTGCCTACCAGCATTTTTTGCAATGCTAAAATAATCTCCATGAATTTATTGAATCACAAAAGGAAAAAGGATCTGATCCATTATATGAGGTAAGCAAGTAAAACAGGCAAGAGAACTGTGGCACATACACACTTGTGCCTATTAAACATGTAGGAATAGTTTTTTAGTTCCACAAAGAAACATGTTTTCTCCCCCTTTCCCTAAAACATAAAGTACTCCTGGTCTAACTTTCTCCTAATTTTTGATTATGTGGATGGGTACTTAATACTCACTATGATAGAGATTTTTGTCTGTTTAGTTCCCCTCTGTATAATCATCTCCTAGAATAGTGTCTAACACATCAAGGGCACTAAAAAATGAATTAACTTTCCTCTTAATGTTACTATAGAGAATAGTAAAGGCTACAGAGAGTGGTAGAGACTGCGGGAAACTAAAGGGTATGGCCCATGTAAAGGAATAGCTACTACACAACTCCAGGTATTTGTTGCCATGTAGGAATATGGATACAGCTTTGTCAGATCTGCTCACTTCTAAAGATAAACTGGAAACCCAGAACTTTATGTGAAATCTCCAGATTTAAACACTGGCAACTAGTCACATTTTAAATTAATGCTGGGAAGCTTGACACTGTAGAGGTTAAAGAAAACACATCTGGAAGGCTTTAAAGAGTCTCTGAGCCTACAGTTTTCTACCTCTGATGTAGTCTACCCCATCATTTTACTGATGGGTAGAGGGGAAACTGACACAGCCAGTGTTACACAAAGTTAAAAGATGACTTGCAAATACAATCCAAAAATATACGTAACTAGCTCATATATTGATTATCACAGTTCTTGCATTTCTTCCCTTAAGAGGAGTTTACGGAAATATTCCTCCCAACCCCCAACCAGCATTTGCATATGACTTTACACTTTCTTAAAGGTATTTCAAAATAAATTATTTCATTTATATTTCCACAATAACTAAATGGGGTAGGTGAACTACCTATTGTCCCCATTTTCCCAATAGGAAAGAGATGTAGAAAAAATTAAGCTCCTTTCACAAGAACACATAGAGCTAGTTAGTTAGTGGTAGAGCTCAGACTAGATCCCTCATCTTTTAAAATCAACTCCTATGTAATACACTGCACCCTTTTAAGCATACAGTTTGATGCATTTTCACAACTATATATACTCTTGCAACCATCACCACAATCAACCCATCACTGCGAAGAGTTCCTCATGCCTCTTTGTAGGCATCCATCCCTCCTTCTCACACCATTTCATATAACTTCTGGCCTGCTTTCTGTCCTATAGATTAATTTTGCTTGCTCCAGAATAAATGGAACCATACAGTATGTACCCTGTGCCTGACTTCTTTCATTCAGCATAATACTTCTGAAATTCATCTTCGTTGTTACATGAATCAGTAGTTCAGTTTTTTAAACTGCAGATTAGTATTCCATTGTATAGATTTTCCACCATTAGTTTATCCATTCAAGGACACTGAATTATTTCTAGCTTTTGGCTATTATTATAAATAAAATGTTCATATAGAAGTCCTTTTTGTGCACATAGGTATTTATTTCTCTTAGGTAAATACTTAAGAATGGAATGGCTGGGTCATAAAGTAAGTGTATATTCACCTTTATAAGAAACTGCTTACCAGTCCTCCCCAGTGGTTGCACCATCACACTCCCAACTGCCACACGTGAGAGTTCCGGTTGTTCCACATTCCCACCAACACTTGGCACTGTAGGTCTTTTTATTTTAGCCATTCTAGTGAGTGTGTAGTGATATTTCTTTGTGGTTTTAATTGCATTTCCTTATAGATCTTTCATCATTTAAACTCCTAGGATTAGCTGCTCCCACCACTTTTGTGATAAAAGGCTTTAATAAGCAGAGAGTCATGGAGTCACCAATGAAAGTACTGAGATAATTTGGACTTCTCCCTCTCAAGCAAAGATGACAGAAGTGCCCCCTTCTCTCCTGAGAGAAGAAAGCAAGTGAGAATTTGTAATACACAGATGGGGGGGGATTACATAATCTCTAAAATCTCTTTCAACTCTGACATCAACAAGAGATCATGGTCATCAACATCATTAACATGACTAAGACTTTTAAAACAAAACCTCCTCAGGAGTCTGATCATGATATTCAATACCATATCAGCAATGGGGCCTTTGAAGGACTACGTGTAGTACCTTTCCTGGCTTGGTCTCAAATACCGAATCATGCTAGATGGTACCAGACCCCAGGGGCGTTCCGAATGTATCAAGATATTAGTGACTTCCACTTAGCAAGGAAAAGTGAGGGATGGGGAAAGTAAGGTGAGCAGGAAGGAAAGAAAAACACCAAACTGATGATCTGAGTAGTAATGTGCACAGAGATGGGAAACAGCTGGGCAGACAATGAGAACGATTAGACCGTGAGACAAAGAAGTCCCTCACAGTGCTGAGGCAGGGTTTCTGCATTTGCTGTCAAAGAAGTTTTGTGGATATTTTAAAATTGGGCCTATATTCTAGACACTAAAATCTGCTGTCTGTTTATTTCCTGCAGGTTAAAGAAAACTTCATTTGCAAACATCAGCCCCATCTATATCTTTAGAAATGGCTTCCACTTATCTGAGATTAAAGGAAACACAAACCAAAGAAGCCAGAGGATACTAAAATGAGAGACAACACTCAGACCCATATTCTGTTCCTGTCTTCCACTTTTCCACCCTACAAACTTTGCTTCTCTTTTAAAATAAGGTTTAACCCAGTAAATACTGTTTACTTAAAGCAGCTTCTCTTTGAATTATCTGAGGAGAAATGAGTATAAAATAAAATAGTATTCTGAGGTTCTTCTAAAGAATCAGATGGGAAGTCCAGTTAAAGTGAAATTTATCTGGAAGATTAAAAAGAAAGGGAAACACTGGACAAGTTACTGGATCCCTTAAGCCTCTATTTTCTGGACTGCAGAAATTAAGACTAAATTAGTGGTTTTAAAACTCAGTTCCTCAGGGCCCTAGGATTACAGGAGGTACACACTTCAGTGGCCCCATGATGAAAAAACGACTCCGCTTAAGGGTAGTGCTCTGCACACAGCTTCCTTTTATCTATTTAATATTAATTCTGAAAAAGATGCCAGGGAAAAAAAAGGGGAGACAACTCTGCTCTAAAGGAGAAGAAAAAAGTATGCAAAGAATATTCTATAGCTCTATATGAAAAGTATTTTAAAGAAAAAAGGACTACACTACTGCAAGTCATGCAAACAGCCCTTACCTACGTGCCTCCTTCAGATATATGTGTACAGGTAGCTTCTGGGAAGGGAGGGCTGTGGCACTACATCTGTTTTACAGTGAGACCATGTAGCATTTCTTTAGAGTCCAGCAGGATAGGTTCATACCCTGGCTCAGATACCTCTGAGGCCCTGTCCTCTCACAATAAAGGGCCACCGAGATCTATCGCACAGCTTTGTGGAGGGTTACATGACAAGCAAAGTACTTAGCACATAGGAGACATGTAATGAATACAGATGTTCCCTTCTTACCTCCACTCCTACCCCCCAAAAAAGCCTTTGTATTATGACACCTGACTTATCACAAAGTTCTCAATCTGGAATATCTTCTTGAGATGAAGGGCACATACCCAAAGGACTATAGGGGCCAGACAGATCATCTAAAGGAGGGAAACAGTCCAGGTATAACAATACGTATGCAGGGAGTCTGGTGATACACATTCACTGTCTGGGAGCGGTGGGGACCACACAAACCAAGAAGTGTACGCCCCAGCTTATGGGGAACTGTTTTTCAACTTCAGTCAATTGTGGTCATGGCAGACTGTGGGCCAAGGGTTGCCAAGTTTTTTTTTTTATTTCCAGGAGAAGCTGGATTTTTGGGTAAAATCTCCTGATTTTTAAATTTAGGCAACAAACTTTTTAAAAATCTGTTATACCCTGTGCACGTTAAGGAAAACCCATTTCTATACTAGGGCTATACTAGACAGCCCTGCTCCAATTTTTATGGGAAACTTGAGAAGTAAGCAGGGCATGTATTATAACCCCCACTGTACTGGGAAACTGAGGCACAGAGAAAAGTCTAAGCGGTCCCTCATACCTGGCCCTCACCTGCTCCACTTTCTCCTGCTGCCGTCCCCTCCCTTCAGCAGTGCACCATGCAGGAACACCTCCACTATCAGGGAAGATAAGAGCTAAGACACAGTAAAAGGCAAGGGAGGCTGACCAAAGCTTTACCTCTCTAGCTGACAGTGAGAACTTGGGTGCACTGTCTGTGAACTCCCATAGGGAGTGACAACCAAGAGGCTTACAAACACCCACCTACAATATATTCATATTGAAGACACTTTTCCAAAAGTTCCAGAAAAAACAAAAATTTTCAAAACTTCAGAACAGACGGCAGGGAGCAAAGCAAAGATTTCACAGGAGAAAAGGTCAATCTGAAGCGTTCGTCACAGTGGGAACTTGGGGTTTGTTTTTTTAACATTCATCTCTCCTCACTTGCCTCAAATTAAAAATCACCATGTGCCAGCTCCTTCTGGGGAACATGTCAAAGCAGTCCTCTGCCCAGGCAGAAAGAACACCCAGATGGGGGATGACTTGAGGTATTAAACTTGCTCTCTCCCTAACAGGAGCCGTGGGCACAAGTCAGAGACCGGCAAACCCTGCCAGTGGTACAGAAACACCAATGGAACCCAATCAAGGCCACAGCCCAGACTGAACACGGGGTAGGTGGCAACTGATTCTTCCTTTCCAGGACTGCAACAAGTGGGGAACATCTCCAGTTCAAGGTATTTGGCAAGAGTATATATATATTTTTAAAAAGGCATTTCCAGAGAAGTCACCTCCCTGCCTGGAACAAAAGGTTAGTTTTAAGGAATCTAGCTGGCTCACATTCACCAGAGGCTTGCGAATTACTGCCCATAGAGCCACTGCATATTGGGCCTGGCCTGTCAACAGCTAAGACCCACCAAAAGAGGGCCTTTCCCAGAGCTGCCTGGCTCACCGTCCCTGTACTGTTACCATGGGGCTAACTATCTGGCAAATGTTGAGAGAAATGGTCACACACATCAGTAGGGCGATAGTCTTTGGTCACTGAAATCCACTGAGTAGCTTCCCCTCGCCAGACTAAGCCATTTGCTATTCTCTATACTCTAGCTGAGGTGATCTTTTAAAAACAGAAATTGAGTATCATTCGCCTGTTTGAAACCCCTTTGTGGCTTCTTGCCCCTCTCAAACTCCAAATGCTGATGATGGCAAGCAAGGCCCTATGTGACAGGGTGTGATCTCTCCAGCGCCATTCAAACACAGCAGCCTTTCAGTGCTCTCCCCGCTCCAGCCACCCACCGCCTTCCTTCATCCTCAATGTTGCTTGTACTCCACCCTTCCTAAAGATTTCTGTGTACGCTTCTCCCTTTGCCCTGTTCACCTCATTCTTGGCCAGACCGTCTCCTTATTCCTTCAGGTCCCACGCTTACTGTTATTTCCATACACGAGCCTTCCCTTATGATCCCTACCCCCACCCTCTTCTTCTGATTAGGTCATGTCCCTTGTTATACACAGCACCCTATACTTTTCGTTTGAGGCGTGCCAGGAGTATACTAAATACTTAGGTGGGTAATTCCTGGTTTGATGCCTTATTTCCCTGAACCCTATAAATTGCACAAGGACAAGGACAATGACTGGCTCACTATGGCCTCTGTCATCCAGCACAGTGCCTACTACATTAAAGGTACTCAAGTGTTTGTTACACAGTGTGTTTGCCTAGTACTATGAAAACTACCTCCCCCACCCCCACCCCCAAAAAAACAATAAAAAAGCACTATACAGTCCCAGCCTTTTATAAGGTTAGAATCTAGTCTGGGACAGAAGGGAAATACGGTGCGAGAAAGCCCCTCTGTGATAAGGCAGGCTACCCTCCAGAGAAGAACCCAGCGCAACTCAGAGCTGCATGAAACTGGAGCCCACCGGACGATATCCTGGGACAATATGTGCAAGGTGCAGATTTATGGAGAGCTTTACAGAAATCTCTGTGCTGTCACAGAGTGACACTTGTTCTATGTGCAATCCCTTCTTTTAAAAATAACACTTGAGCAGGAAATAAAAACACTCTTTAGTTGAGAAGGGAAAGAAATCAAACACGGCCATGCTCAATCCCTCACCTGAAGGAGTCGAGAGTCTCTTGGACATGAACTGTCTCAGCCCCCTAAGCAATTGGTGCCAGCAATCTTCTAATAAGTGGTGCGCGCACAAATATAGCATCTGAGGTCAGCCAGAGGGCGCGGCATCCATGCCCAGATCCGTCAGCCCCCTACTGCAGACACCCAAGCTCTGGCTCTGATCATTTCCAAGACTTGATGTGTGTTACTGGTCCACATTCTCCAAAAGAGAATTGGGATTTTAAGAAAGTCAAAGCTTGGCTAGCATTCTCTCAGCTCTCAACTTTTAATTCCAGGGCATTCCATCTTAACTTCATGCTTCAAAGCTTACTTAGTTTTCTGCTCTTACTGCTTTTGTATTAAGATCAGGTTAACCAGCTGTGTTCCAGAAAGAGAATCCTGTTCCAAAAAGAACATTTACTAGTGTGGTGATTTGAGCTTAGCAGCCAGGTTAAAAGCTGTCTTCCTGTCCTATTGAGATATGCATTGATTTCAAAGGTATACAGCATAGAAGTTTTCAAGTGTTTAGGTTTCATTAGAGTTGGCCTCTGGACACAACTGCTTCACACAGGTCATCCTAATCTGCCTCAGCCCCCTAGTTGTCAGAGGAGATGAGTTTTCATCCTGGGATGCAGAATGACATTTTTTCAGCTCCTAACTGTTAATTCCAGAGCATTTCAATTTAACTTCACGCTAAAGCCTTTCCTCTGAGGTTCAGGACATCTGACCCTACCACCCATCACCATCATCGACCAACCCCTAGGTCATGGTGCCTCCCCCAGGACTACTGCACCAGCTCAGTCTCCTCCCCATCCCAACTCCTGCCATCACCCACGGTGATTTCACCGAATCTTAACAATTCTATCCCCTAAACCTCTCCAGAATCCATCCCCTCTATTCCATCCCTGATGCTCTTTCAAACTCTCCTCTTTTCTTACCAGAAGAACTAAAATAGAGTCCTAACTTTTCACATCTTGGATCCTTTCTCTTCTAAAATTCATATCTAGTAACTCCTCTTAAAAGCATTCATTAGTTCCCCAAAGCCAGGGGAAAAAAACAAATTCCTTGCCAGCCTGGCATGGCTCAGTGGTTGAGTGTGTACCCATGAACCAGGAAGTCACAATTCCATTCCGTCAGGGCACATGCCTGGGTTTCGGGCTCAATCCTCAGTACGGGGAGTGCAGAAGACAGTCAGTCAATGACTCTTTCTCATCATTGATGTTTCTATCTCTCTCTCCCTTTCCCTTCCTCTCTCTGATATCAATTTTTTTTTTTAAATCACCTTTTTAAATTCCTTAACACAGCAGTGTGTAAGAACCTTTATATTTTCCCCCACTTTGTTATGAAAAATTTCAAACACACAGTAACACTGAAAAGATCATACTGCAAACATCCACATACCCACATCTAGAGTTTACAATTGTTAATATCTGTCATACTTGTTCTGTCACATATTTATCATCCGTCTATACAAACATCAATTCACATTTTTTTATGCATTTCCAAGGAAGTTACAGACCTCAGTGTACTTCACCCTAAATACTTCAGCACGCGTTATCTTTAGTGTTCAGAGTTCATGGTTCTTTTGGTGGGTAGGGTGGAAATAAAATCTATTTATAGTGTAATGTACAAGTCTTAAGTGTATTACTGGATGAGGTTTTTTTTTTACTGAATTCACTGGGGTGACACTGGTTAATAAAATTATATAGGTTTCAGGTGTACAACTCTCTAATACATCAACTGTATATTGTATTGTGTGTTGGTAGATAGATAGATAGATAGATAATTGATTTCAGAGAGAGGGAGAGGAAGAGAGAAATAGAAACATCAATGATGAGAGAGTCACTGATCGGCTGCCTCCTGCATGTCCCCTACTGGGGTAGAGCCCACAACCCAGGCAAATGCTCTGGCTGGGAATCAAACCGAGATCTCCTGGATCATAGGTCAATGCTCAAGCACCGAGCCACACTGGCTGGGCCCATGGATGAGTTTTGATAAATGTACACGCTCAAGTAACCCAAATGCCTATCAAGATATAAAGACTTTCCATCACACAGAAAGTTCCCTCATACTCCTTTCCAGACAATTCCACCCTCATATCCCTACTAGAGGCAACCACTGTTTTGAGTTTTTTCATTTATTACTAGTTTTGCCAGCTTTAGAACTTCATATAAATAGAATCATACAACATGTACTTTTTTTATGTATGGCTCTTTTACTCATCATAACAGTTTACACTGTTGAGTGTATAGAGTACTTTGTTACTTTTATTGCTGACTAATATTTCACTATTTGAATAAACCTGTTTATCGTTTCTCTTACAGATAGACATTTGGGTTATTTCAAACTTGGAGCTATTATGAAAACAGTTCTATATGCATTCTTATGGAAGTCTTTTTGTATCATGTTCTTATTTCTCTTGGGTAAATAACTAATACCCTATAGTATAAGTGCTGGGCTACTGGGTAGGTGTATATTTAATTTTATAAGAAACTGCCAGATGTTTCTCCAAAGTGGTTATATCATTTTATACTCCCGCCAACAATCTATGACAGTTCTAGACCCTTTATAACCTGAATACTGCCCTATCTGGCCCAACTCCATCTCCTAATGCTCTCTTCTTCTTCTATCACCAAGCTTTTAGAACTTGAACCTTTTTGGTGCTTTACATTCAGGGTGTTTAAGCACACTATTCCCTCTGACTGCAATTTCTTGTCCCAGTCTTCCGCTTGATAAAAGGACTTTAAGATTGTTAAAATAATACCTCTTCTGTGAAGTCTTCCCTTCCCCTGACAATCACCCCAGGCTTTCATAGTATGGTACACATATTTAGCCAGGTCCTCTACTATTACACTTATCTCAATGTATTATGATTATCTGTGATATGCTAATCTCCCCACTTAATAGGCTAAGGCAAAGGGGAAGCCATTCTTTTCTGCCCTGGTTGAAATGATAATTGTTACGTTATCATAATACTTTGTAATATACTATGTGATACTTTAAAAAGTACTTTTTACTTAAAGTATATCACATATACTTTATGATACTTTAATGTTATTAACTACCAGTTTAAAGTCTTTGAAAACTATGAAACCTTAAGGACAATATTCTACACTGTTTTCTAAGTGGGGTACTTGAAAAATGAGTCACCAAAAAAAATTAAAATGTCAAGAAAAGCTTCTTATTTCTCTTGGAATCCTCAGGGCTAGCACAGTACTTGGTACATGGTAGGTAATTAATAGCAAATCTAATAATGTTGTTTCCTTGCCTATAATTCTCTAGCTCTCAACCACCTACAATATAAAATCCCAACCTAATTTGACATGCAAGGCGCATCATAACCTGAAGCCCACACTAAACTGAGTGCCAGGACAGCACCCACCAATGCCTCAGTGCATTTTGCTTGTATTCTCTATCTGGAATGCCTACCATTTCTTTAATTAGTAAACCTGTAACTGTTAAGTCCAAGGGCAGTTCAAACCAGGACTCCTATGTGAACTTCCACCTAACAGAATACCCATCATCTCCATGTTAATTTCTTACCCTGCTTATAGCTCACTTGTCTGAATACCAGTCTTCCTCACTGGAACTATGTTCTCTCAGAGGGCAAAGATTCTACTTTATTTTTATGTATTGTAGGAAACACATTGATCTAACTTAGCATATCCTTCACCCTCATGCTGAAATAATGATTAGATATGTTATCAAGTGATCCCCCCCCTTCTCCTAGCCATAGCTGACTAGACCAGGAATGGGCAGCTGGCACACATTCTCCACTGAGAATCAGTGACCACCTCAGGAGCTATATAATCAGATGGTGCTATACAACCACGTAGACCAGGCTGGTGGGTGCTGTCAGTCACATGTATGCTCACAAATAAGCAGAGAAGAGTGTTCTACAAAAAAAGGCAAGAGGATGTGGCAGACACTGGAAGAAGCTGTAATCCAAGACTATAAACCTCCAAGGGGAGACAGATAGAAGAGCCACCTGATAACGTTCCAATACTCACAAAATCCAGCTTCACTTCCTGTTGCTAGGTTCTGGAAGGTTCCCCTGTATTCATCCAACAAATTCCATTTTACTTACTCCAATTTGAATTAAATTTCTGTTCTTTGCACCCAATGACCCTAAGACACTTTGCACCAATATTTTTATAGAATATACAAGCTTTGAAACAATCTACGTTTTAATAATTTTAACAATTATAGGCTCTTTTAACAGAAAGTATCCAGAACAGGGTGTTAAAATAGAATACTAAAAATTGCACTTGAAGATGGAGAATTTTTAAATTAAGGACTAGATTTACATTAAAATAGAACCTGCATCATTATACAAAGATCTAAGGAAGAAAGTGGTCAAAAATCTATTTGGTAAAGGACAGTCACAAGAAACTTGAACAGGGGGACAAAGTCTGCATTGTAACCTTTCTTGGGCTCACAGATCAGGATTAGGGAGTGGGGGAGTCCCCAGCACTTAGAGCACTCATTACCTGGGGATGTCCTGAAGATGGTTTTACCTGGGATTATCAGAAAGTAATCATAGAGAAGAGGTTTTAGTCCTCAAATGGGAGGGAACAAACAGGGTGAAGTCTTTCATATCAAGTAAAAAAAGAACTCAGCCAGGGACAAACTTCTTGGAGAGGCCTGTCAAGAAGTTAAGTCTCCAAAAGGACCAGAAGCATACCACCAATGACCAATGCACTGAATTACATGCATGGAAAACTTCCTGTCTTTGGTGTAAAACCAGGATCAGGACTAGGGTGAGCAGAGAGGGGCTTGCCACAAGCACAAAAAGACAAAGTCAGTAGTACTGATTTTTCCTTTTGACTCTGGCTGGGCACAGCACTATTAAAGTGAGCCTGTCTCTATTTGAAATTCTGATATTTTGTTCATCATGGTTTCTTGCACTCATTTTTATTTTTTAAATATTGCATAAAAATATTATGTATGTTGATTGCTGAGTTTTTTGAGCTCCCTTAAATTCTGTACTTGAAGTGAGTGTCTAGTCCCAGCCCCATGTGAAACTTGTGTACACAGTAGAGAAATCTGCTCAGGCATCAGTGTCTATGTTGTCCCTCCACTCTGCTCCATGGAAGACCTGATTGGTCAGATCTTCCATGACCTGACCAATTGGTCAGGTCTTCTGTTCCTCAGGGGAGGAACAGAAACTCAGTGAGTGACTCCAAAACAGTGGGGGCTGGGAAACAGGAAGAGAAACAGAATTGTGGAGTCAGTTTCTGGCTCTCAGTAGGAATTACAGTGATGTAGTCAAGTTCCAAGGATGGCCTACTCCCAAACCCTCTTGAGCACAGATGAGATCAGACTTGACTCAGGTGCCAAACAAGCATAAAGGAAGCAAGCTTCACTGAAGCAGAGACCAAGCATTAACAGCCTAGACACCAAATGAATACAGGCTCATCAACTAGCTTTCTAATAAATGAGTAACCAAAAGAGAACAAAGAATTATGGGTTAGGCAAAAAGATGGGTCTTCCGATCAGAGTCTTGTGGGGGCTCAACAAAGCGCTGAAGAAAGAGGCTACAGGGTCAGTGCAGAACAGCCAGAATCCTAGGGAAAAGTATCTAAAGCTTAATCAGGAAAGTGCTCCCTCACTCAGGAGCCAAGGCCAGGCACCAAGAGAAACCAGGATGTCACATGGTTCTAAAAGATTTATGCCAAACAAGGAAGGGAAGTAGATGTGAAAAACCGAGGACCACCCCCTACCTGGAAGTAAGAGGAGGACATTCCACCCAAGTATCCAGTACTAGTGGTAAGGCTGTACCTCAAATAAAGCTGAGGAGGGAAAGGAATGAGAGCTGAGTATTCTCTAAGCTGTATCAGCAAGCAGTCCCAGTAGGCAGTCATACCTCTAGTAGGAATGTCAACTAGCACGTGCCTGGAAAGCAACATGGAAACATGTATAAAAAGCCCAAAAGAACTTTGACGCAAAAATTTCACTTCTGGGAATCTATCTTAAGGAAATAATCTGAAATATTCACAAAATGTGCACAAAAGTGCTCAAGATAAAAAAACTGTAGGCATGAAAAATGGAAATTAGTTGTAATGTCCAACAAGAAAAGATTTGGCCTTGGCCGTGGCATCATCCCATGCACCAGAAGTTTCTGGGTCGATTCCCGGTCAGGGAATATGCCTGGGTTGCAGCCCAATCCCCAGCAGGGGGGCCTGCAGGAGGCAGCCAGTCGCTCGCTGATGTTTCTATCTCTCTCCCCCTCTCTCTTCTTCACTCTCTAAAAAAATCAATAGAAACATTTTTTAAAAAGAGATTTGGTTAAAAATATTAAAGTTTGTTCACACAACAGGACATTATGTAGCCATTAAACATTTAACATTTTAATGTTAAAATCATAGAATATATGAAATGACAAGACACAAAACTCTAAACTTATTAAGAACACAGCTGTGTAACAGTGCGTGTGTGCAGCAACTCGACCAGAAGGAAGTACAACAAAGTGCTGTGGCTGGAACCACCCAACTCCTCCAGGGCCGAGTGGCCTGTGGTGGCGGGTCACGGACGGCTCCTTCCTCACCCTTTTCTCTGTTTCCCAAGTTCTCTACAATGACCATATCTTATCTTCCCTAAATTAAAAAAAAAATTCTTTTAGTTGTTTTTAAATAAAAACCTGCCCTCCAAACCTGGGGAAGGGTGTTAAGAAAGCGAGTCTCCAGAAAGGACCCAGAAGCACACCAGCACCAACCGGGGAAGTAAGTTCTGTGCAGGGAAAACTTCCTCTGCCTCTGGCGTGAAATCAGGGCTGGAACCAGGGCGAGGGCCATGAAGCACGTGCAGGGAGCTCAAAATCTGAGAGATTAGCAAAAAAAAAACCTCAGTAATAAAGATAAATAATATTTTAACATATTTTAAATGAAAATTAATGCAAAAAATCCATGATAACAGATTTCAAATTTTTAAGTCCAGTCAGGATGAGCATTGATTTTTCCCTTTGCCTCAGGCTCCAATCTAGCTGGGCACAGACTGTCACTGATATATCTTTACTTAAAATTCTAATGTGTTGTTCCTTGTGGATTTTTTGCATTAATCTATTTCTATGCTTACTGTAATCCTTCCTGACTGGCTAATTTCCTAGGAAATTTTTCCAGTTGTGCGATCATGGTCAGGGCAGTGAAGTGGAACAGTTACTGTTTGGTCTGATGTCAGAACCAAAGAGAAAAAACAAGAAGAATGACAATGGCCCTGAGAAGGAGTAATCTGGTGCAGGGAGGCCTCGTGCTCTCCCAGGTTCCCCCAGACTCACAACTCTAGCCCAACCTCTTTCTCTGGTGACTTACTGGGATTAAAATAGAAAAATTCTTTCCATTCAGAAAATATACAATATATAATGACTGACATCCCCACCAACCGTTAAAAGGAGCATTAGTTCTTAATAGAATACTATTGTAAAATATGTTAACAATTACGCTTCAGTTTAACAGCAGTTTAAGTATGATACAGATACACATTCAAAAAACAAGGGAAGGAAAGTGATTATAATAATTAGCTCAATTAATAATGTTTATGAGAAGTTTATCAAGGCCTGTGTCTACCAGGGAACAGGCAAAGGCACATATGCCTGGCATCAGTCCCTGGACAGCAGTCTGAAAATTTGCTCTGGTAATAACACAAATATAATCTGAATATAAAGAGAAAGAAGCATACACACAATATAATGCTCCATAGCACTGACTACATGACCTATTCTCAATCAGATCTTCACATCTTCCAGCTCGCTTATAGCATCTGTTTAGGACACATCCAAAAATAGCACTACTGAGATTCAGCTTTGCGCCAAGCACTTTCACATGCATCATCTAATTGCATCCTCATGACAATCCTGTGAGACAAGTATTATTATATCTGTCTGCCTGATAGGGAACCACAGGTTCACTCTGTAAGCAGCAGAACCCCAATAACCTGGGCATGTGCCCAGTGCCCTGGATCTGTGCCTGGCAGGCACATTCCCTAAGGTCTACCTACAAAACATGCTTCTAAAGACTCCTCCAGTATATTCTACTGTGATCTTCTCATCAAAATACCCATCACCCATTCAGAGACTCAAGTCCCACTTTACCAATAAGGAAAAGTGAGACACAGCAAAGAATTCACTGAACTTTCCATTATCTGACCTCTGGCACCATGCACTTAAGAGTGGGCCACTGTGAGGTCCTGAGGCACCAGGCTATTCTGTAGACTTTACTCCCCCACTGTGAGGAAGGAATGGTACCCTAACACTCTTATTGAATTCCATTCTAGGTAAAAACTCCATGACAAGGAGAGCTGACTGACAATATAGGAGAGTGCCAGGTAACTACCAGTGCCTCTGCTTTCAGGATATCTTCTACCTTCCAAGACAGTGGAGATCATTTCCCAGGCCTGCCTGCAGAACCAGACTGTGGGAGGGATTTCGGCTAGCTACAAGGTTTAAGTTACAGCCCTTCCTGGCCCTAAACCCCTCTTCTCTGGTCCTTTGTATCTGCCCTAACAGCAGGAGACAGGGTACAATCTACACTGTGTCAGAGGAAAGGAGCCTCTCCTTACCTCTACCACATTAGTTTCCACAGGCGACATAGGGACCCAACTAAAGCAGCAGCACATTTCAATGGGGACTAGCAGTTGAGGTTAAAGAGGCAATGGTGATTGTGGAGATAGTATTCTTATTCCTAAATTCAAATTATTTTCACCATCCTTGGGTATCTCTGTCTCCTTCATTTTCACTCAGGTACCCTGGGGAATTCAAACTCCCAGGGCAATGGGCAACCATGGTCTCAGTGGGAGGGGAAGGCCTGTGTTGAGAAGGCCTGCACTTTCCTTACACTCCCAGGGCTATAAAAAAGGGACACAGGACCTTACCTCTCAGCTTTCAAGCAGTAATTAATTATGGCAATTCAATTCAAGGGTTTTGGATGAAGCAAAAAATAGATAGCATCAGACAAAATCAAACCACACACGCATCCCAACAGGACTATGTTAGTAAGAGTATGTGATAGGGTTTGGGAACCATTTTCAGTGAAATTTTGAACAGAAAAATGCCTTTAGGCTTCCTCTGAATGCTGAATATTAAGAGATGCTGACTGAGTCTGCTTCATCGCAATTAGTGATTCAATCCTAAGGAAACCTGAGAGTCCAATGCTGAGCATATCGACAACCTGGCTCAGACAAGAGTTCAAATGCAACAAGATCCTGTTCCCGGGTGCACCACCTTCCCCCCAACTCCCACTGATCTATACAGCACAGCTAACCAATTTTATTTCTAAAATTATTCTCAGGATCAAAAGCATCATTTTAAAAATCTCAACACTGAAATGGGTCTCAACTCTTCCCTTTCTACCATCCCAACCTACCAACAGTTCTCAAGTCCTAAAAAGTCCAAAATCCACCCCAGTGCCCTTAACTTTGGCATCCCTCACTCTTCTAAGTTCCCTATACATTGGCCTCTTCCTTGTCTCCCTCCCTCTTCCTGTCTCTGGAGCCCATCACTCCCCCTTTAAGGATTTCATTCTAGAAATTATCCCTCCTCTCTTGTATTTTCATCTGTTCCTCTCTACTGTCTCTCTTCCATCAGTATTGAAACATGCTCCAAGTCTCTCTGATCTTCATGCCTTTCTTGATCCAACTAGTTACCGCCCCTTTCCTCTCACAACCAGACATTTTTAATTGCCTATACTCTTCTCTCTCTCCCCCTACCTCCTAGTCATTCAGAACCTCTTGAAATGTGGTTTTCTGCCCTCTCCAACGCCCTCTCTGTGGCTCAACTTAGTATACTACTTTCCAGATGTTATCTCATGTGGCAGCCACGCAGCACTGTTCACTGGTGGCACTCTGGAATCAAGCACTCTTTCCACTGGGTTTCCAAAGGAAAGGACATTATACGTTTAGTTTTTCTCCTACATTTCTGTCCATTTCTTGATCTCCTTTAAAGTTCTTCTTCTCTTCCTTAAATACTAACGTTTTTTCAAGATTCAGTCTTGAGTCATCTGTGTTCACTCCATAAATGCTCTGTAGGTGAGTTCATTCATTAAACAGTTAAGTGTCCTTTAATTACATTCATAATATTGACAGCTCTCCCCGTAGATCCAAATCCATATATTCAACTTTCTCAATTAACCCGATAGACATTTCTACTTATAATTTTCATAGGCACTCTAAACTCAACATATTTAAAACTAAAATCAAGCCCTTAAGTGCCCCCCAACTTTCCAAGCCTCCTTTCCTGTGTTCCCTATCATCATGAATGTGACCACCATCTACCCCATTTCCTATCTTCAACAATTCCCTCTCCCCAATATCCAACTAATCACCAGAGCTTACTGATTTTTCTCCATCTCCATCAAATCTGCTTACTCTTCCCACCCATACTCATTGCCATTGCCTTATTTCAGATCCTCATTTTTCTCCTGGGACTACAATTTCTTAGTGCACTCTCAGAATAGAAAGCTTTGGGTTGTCTGCCTTTCTCTGAACATTCCCTTTCCCCCACTAGTCATGTCAGACTAAATAATACCCTCACCCCACCCTTGCCAGAGTTGATGGGACCGGTAAGGTTATCTGACTCAAGCTTGGGTCAATCAGATTTTCTCTCCCTGGAAAGTGGAATTTGGTATAAGTCTGTGCAGGCAACCTAAACTACAACAAGTGAATGTGAGGACTTTACAGTAATCATATTGAATTACATGAATGAATGAGCAGAGAAAGTCCATCTTCAAAGAGAAGACCAAAGCAGGTGCAGAAGAAAACCCACAGAGACATAAGAGGACAGAGATACAGACTCCTGAGAGCCTTCTTGTTCCTAATCTCACACCCCTGCCAAGGGTTAGCAGCCCTCCTGCTCCCAGGTTCCATGAGAGACTCCCCATCACATGCACACACACCTTATCTTTTTAATGTTTTCCTTTTTGTATTTCAGTTAATTTAAGTAGCTAACCATTATGTGCCTATGGAAAGTCTTGATCAATACATTTGGATCAACTCCCTTCTCACTGGGTCTCAGCCTCCTCATCTGTGAAACTAGAAGACTGAATGAGATGAACTCTATGAAGGTAGTAAGTACTGATGCACTATAGTTTCAGGCTGAGTCTGTATTATTTCTACATTCAGTCTATGTGCAAAAAAGGGAAGTTACCACCTGCCCAAGGACAGCCAAATGTATATTTTAGGATCATGTTTTTAATAATCAAGTTTTTAAAAGATGCTGAGTTCAAAAACAAATTAATAAAAAGAATCTAATTTTAACTCAAAAAGCGTTTTACCTACATAAATTTTCAACCCATTTACCATAAATGTACATTTTTTTAATTACTTCATTTTTTAAAGCCCTGGATTAAAACATTTCTCTGAAATTTAGTATATCTCATTTGGCACTCGGCAGGTGGGCCAGTTTATTTTCAAGTGGGCCATTTCCGAATATATTTAGAGAATGCTTTTGACTATTCATTCTTATATTATTGCAGAAAAAAATAGGTTCACTTTACAATGCCACACTGATTGTAGTGCACTAAATATTTTTTGTAAAAGAAGGTTTTGTCCTCTCAACAGGCTCTAGACAAATTAATAAGCCACTGATTAAGTATCCAATATACAAAGTACATATTACATCACTGATAAAGTACTTGGTAAATAGCTAACTGCTGATAAAGAGTCTAATTCAGTAGGCCTAGGTAGGGCCCTGGGATCTATTTTTTAAAAGCCTCCCAAACAATATAGATCCAGTTTGGGGAACCACTGCTCCAGAATAAGGGGCATTTCAGATCTTTTTGAAATAAAAAATTAAAACTGCAGAATACTGAGAACATCTACAATAAAATCAGAGTATCTCTTTATATTAAAAACTTGTGTGTGTATGACTAAATTAAATAAGCCCTACCAGTGGGTTCGAGGTGAGAGAGGTGATAAGGAAGTTTGACCAAGATTCTGTCTTAGTCTAAGGAAGGGATCTAATGATTTTACAAATTCTTCTTCTCCTGAAAAGATCTGCCACTGGGGAAAACAAAATACATACAATAATCCACATTTTGTTGTTGTTGCTGTTGTTGTTTATCCTTACCCAAGGACATTTTTTCCGTTGATTTTTTTAAAAGAGAATGGAAGGAAGGGGGAGGGAGAGGAGAGAGAGAAACATCGATGTGCGAGAGACACACAATGATTGGTTGCCTCCTGCATGCACCCCGACTGGGGCCAGGGATAATCCTGCAACCCAGGTACATTCCTTTGACCCGAAATGGAACCCCTGACTCTCTGGAGTGCAGGCTGACACTCTAACTACTGAGCCACACCAGCCAGGGCAATAACCCACATTTTAAATGGCTATTCAAGATCCAACAGAGAGAACTCTTCGCCAGATATCTGCTCAAGCTCAAGTGTGAATGCTAGGAAAGTTAGGAAAAAGAAAAAGGCTATCCCAAGGTTATTAAAGAAATGGGGTCCAACAAGAAATGGTGGTCAAAGCGAAGAGACGAGGCAGGCTCAGTGAGGAAAAAAATCTTCCTGCTCCAACGTCTTTGCAAGATCATCCAATAGAATGCTGATGTCTAGCACCTTAAAACTATTCCCTGCTGCTGTGAGGACTCTGTTGGAAGTTAAGACACCAGTGAAAGACAGACATAATGCCCAAAAGGTTATGTCCATGTACTGTGCAGTTGTGTCACTGTCACTGACACAGGGCTCCTGGCAACATTTCAAATAAATCTCCACGTGAGACATCAAGGGGTAGCAGAAAAAACGAGCCAAGAGTCAGGAGACCTAGTTCTGGTCCAAGTTCCACAAATGACAAACTATGACCTTGAACAAGTCACTACACTTCTTTAGGTCTCCATTTCCTTATCTGTAAATAAAAGTGTGGTACTGAATTAAAGGGACAGAAAGATCTCTGACCTTTGGAGCTGGGTGGGTATTTGCCATATTTTGGTAACTCTTTAGAGATATGAAACATACCAAACAACCTCCTAAATTCTATACAGGAATTTGAATGATCAGTTCTTTAAAAGACAACATTGCTTTCATACAGAGGGTGGGTGGGGGGATTAGAAGGAGGAAATAAATTAAAAGAAGCTCTCTGATAGGTGGGAACAGGGGAAGGAATTGGCAGAACATTACTTCCTTTGGGATGTTCACTGTTTCCTACAGCAATCACTCGCTGATTTTCCTGATCCAGTCATACCTCAGAGATACTGCAGGTTTGGTTCCAGACCACCAAGGCAATAAAGCAAGTCATAATCTTTTTGCTGGTGGAGGTTCTTGCCTTCAATAAAGTGAATTGTAATCTTTTTGCTGGTGGAAGGTTCTGCCTTCAATTTGTAATAAACTCAACATCTGTGAAGCACAATAAAACAAAGTGCAATAAAGCAAGGTAAGCCTGTATAGGCACATTTTCAAAACCTGAAAACAGAGACTTCCTGCTACAGATTCCCCTAAAGAGTGTTTAGAAAGTTTGATATTTTCCTTGAAAGTCAGTCCCAATATGTCTAATGTACAAGCAGTCTGTCAGTATCCTCCTGAGTCTCCGCCTCATGGCTCACAGTCCCAAGACTCCTTTCAAGCTAAGCAAAATACCCACAGCAGGTCCAAAGACACACTCCCTCACCTGCCACTTTCCTGATAGCCATATGATTTTTACATCTGATTGAAACATACCAAATCAGAGGCACCTCATCAGGTGCCACGGTTTCTATTTCAATTCTACTCAGGCCCATTTTTCAGGATCCCGGATTTAATGTTTTTATCCACAGTACAAACCACCTACTAAAAAAGCAAAGTGAATTTTTCACTCTTTCTATGAATGAAGACAAATGTCTCAGTTGGTTCTCCAGGTTGCCTTGGAGCTTCCCATTCTGACAGCCACCTTTACCTAATGGCCCCTCCTGATAGATACATGGAGTCTCTTCTACAGGATAATTAACCTTCTATCACTGCTCTCCATGCTAATGGATGGGTCCCATCTGTTTAGGAGCCCTCCAAGGCTGCTTCATCTCCCTCCCCCCACAACCTATCAACCTCCTTCCCTACCACACACACACACACTTCTCCCTTAACAATCTAGCATCCTTCTTGAAAGTCAAAATCAGGGAATCCTAACCAGGCAGGCGTGACTCCTAAGCAGATGGCAGGCCTCATAATTAGGTCATTACATAATACCTCTCTCTAACCAGCTTCTCTGCGCTTCACTCAGAGACCCTGCATTGATGAGCTTTACACTCTGGTTACTTTAATTATATAATTCACTCTTGAAAACAAAATAATACCGTGTTTTGATTGGGGCAAAAAAAGGAAAGGGGTGAGAGAGTGTGGGAGAAGTAAAAGATGGAGGTTGCTTTTAGCTTCAGTTTTGAGTAGTCTGGACTTATACAGGTGACTTTCTGTTGGTGCCTTGGTTTCCCAGACTGTCACATAGATTCATGCCAACCCCAGTTGCATTGTTTCCATTACAGGATTCACATATAAATGTTGTATCACGTTATTTGTGATACTCCATCACATTTAGGTGTCATGTCAGGCTCTCAACAACTTATCATTGAGCTAAAGACTGCACAAGGTTGTGTCCACATGCACACAGCAACTTCTGCCCTTGGTAAGACCTCAGTTCAGCATCAAATCAGGTTTAGTCTTTGATCTCCTTCAAATTCCAACTTTAAGCAATCAGAGATCTCATATACATCCCCTGCACTCCTAAGAAAGCTAAAACCTTTCAACCCACTCCCAATGCAGCTTCCCCATTCTGGTCTTGCATCTTCTGGAGTTATTCATGCTCCAAAAATCCTGCACCCTTCACCCAACATCAAAACTGCCATCCTTGCCCTGGCCAGGGTGGCTCAGTTGGTTGGAGTGTTTTCCTGTACACCAAAGGGTTGTGGGTTTGACTCCCGGTCAGGGCACATACCTGGGTTGTGGGTTCCATCATCCCCAATTGGGGCAAGTATGGGAGGCAACCAATAGATATTTCTCTCACATCGATGTTTCTCTCTCTCTCTCTCCCTTCTTCTCTCTAAAAATGGATAACATATCCTGGGGTAAGGATTAAAAAACAAAACTGCTATTCTTACCAATCTGTTAGTTTTTAGGGAAGTTGGGGTCTCATTCCTAGTATTTATATGGACAGTCTACAGTTTGCAAAATTCATTCACATATATGTTCTCATTTCCTCATTACAATAAGCCTTAATTATCACTTTGTAGATTCAAAAACTGAGGCCCAGATAAGTGTTACAAAAAAAAAAGGAAAAAAAAGGAAGGTACATAAAAATGCAAGCTATACTATAGAGAAGACTATTACATTAAAAGGAGGGGTTAGTGGTCTCCAATTGGCATAATGTGTAATGGGAAATATTTCTGAGCTGGAAGTCCATCTCTCTATACGCCCCAAGGACCTTGGCTTAGTATTTATGCTTTTGTCACTCTGAGTTTTCCAAGTTCTGACACTGGCCAGTGACACTGGCTATGTTGGCCCCTGGTTCCAATGGGTGGGCCTAGGGGTTCAGCACCTACTTTCATCACAAATCTCAGGCTGTGATACCTACTGCTACCCTCTCTAGAGTCCTGTCCCAAGTCCTTTATCTCTCCTGGATTCTTAAATCAAAGCCTTGATTTCTAAGTTACTGAGGATATAAAAAATCAAATTTAAGAGTCGCTTATCCAAAAAGTAGGTTCGAACTAGATCAAAAGCTTTACACATTTACATGGCATGTGGTACAGTCATGGGCCAAATAAATACACTTCAGTGAAAGATTGACCACGTAATGATCATGGTTCCATGAAATTATAATGGAGCTGAAAAATACCTACTGCCTAGTAATGTCATAGCCATTGTAAAGTCAGAGCATAAGGCATTACTCAAGCAAATTTAGGGTGATGCAGATGTAAACAAACCTACTGGGCTGCCAGTCACATAAAAGTATAGCACATACAATTGCAATAGTATGCTATACCACTAGGTTTGTGTAGGTGCACTCTATGAGGTTTGCACAATAATGAAATCACATAATGACGCATTTCTCAGAACATATCCCAGTCCTGAAGTGGTGCATGACCGTACAAGGGAAAGAACATGACTTTTAGGTCAGAAGGTTCTATGGCTAGGTTTCTAGCAACAAAATCTACTTGTTTATGTAACCTCAAAAAGTTATTTAACGTCTGTAAGCCTCAGTTATCATCCATATTCTGCAGATATTGAAACTCTCTCCTCCAAGGCTACTGAGAAGCATTAAAGGAAAAATATACAAAAAAGGGCCTACCTAGCAGAGTGATGGAAACACAGTGCCCTCCTCCTTCCCTCCCCGGTGACTGGAGGCAAGCGCTCCCTGCCCTCCGCTGCATTCACTGAGAAGTCTGATAAAAACTCCAAAAAATATGCAGTCCACAAAAACACTGTAGGATGAGTCAGAAGACTGTGAGCTAATTAGAAAGCACAGCAAAGAGTTCGGGATGACCACCAGTAGGGCAGGTTTTGTCCAAGCACTGCATTACTAAAATAATTACTGTGTAACTTTTCAGGCCTTTTCCAGGTGAGATGCTTAAAAATGAGCTGAGAACAAAGCAGTGAACTGAAAAGCTGTGTGCCCGTGAACGTAAAGCAAAATGGGTGGTTGAATACCAGGCTGGTAATGAGGCAGAAAGACAGGCAGGAGACTTCTGGAACGGGGAAGCCAGGGGCTTTGGAGGCCACTTACCACAGTGTTAACAAGAACCATTTACACAGCTTGGGGGATTCTCAAAGACGGCCTGGCAACGATAATATTCAAAGGGCTTTTTAACCCCAATGAGGAAGGGAAACCTGGGTTCCAATTGTGCTTTGCATTAATTGACTAAGTGGCCTGTAGCTATAAACTCTTCAAAGGCAGGGAAAGCATTTTTCTTTGCATTTTCTGAATCACCTAGAATAATAAATAATGCTGGGTAAGAGCTGGGCTGAATAAAGAAGGAATAGCTGGCTTTTGAGCTTTAGTTTCCTCTCACAAGAGATTTAGAAATATTTCTAGGGTCACTCCATGGCTCACATCTGTTCCATTGTTCTCTATACACAGTTTCTCAATCCCAACTGCACACCAGAATCATCTTGGAAGTCCTAGCCCTGCACTGGGAACCCACCTAGATTCAGAATCCCTGGGCTGGTGAGTTTGTTTTTCCTTTTTAAAAATCTTCACAGGTGATCCTAATAGACAGCTGGTGTTGAGATTAATGCACGAGGCTTTCAAAAGTGGCAATCTTTATGAAACAAGGGTATCGGGGCTGTCCTTCCAAATCTCCTGCCTTTCTGCCAAAATCAGCAGCTTTCATTTTCTAAAGCAAGCCTGCCTCATTCTAAGGAGCAAGGCTTTGGCGTTAGGTCTGGATTCAAATCCCAATGCAAACACTCTGTAGTAATGTGAGCCCAGCTCATTTATAAAATGAGGAATCAACTACTCCACCAAGGTGTTATGAAGATTACTTGAGATAGCAACATAAAGCACCTGGCACATGTTTAACCACAGAAGCAGTCAACACACATTCATCCCTATCTCTCCTACCCCTTCCTTCCTAAGTAACATCCACTAGGTGGTATCTGACATCACCTGCAGCCTTGTAAAACTAAACTTGTTCTAGGAACTTTAGATGATATAAAATTTGCTCCATTTTCAGTATTTGTCATGAGCTTCTCCATCCTTTATATTAAGGAGGAAGACTAAACCCATCCTCTTCTTAACTAATGACTCTCTTATGTATTATAACGGTTTGCTGTCAGCAACAGATGGCTTCAGATGACACAAGTATCCAGAAATCCTACCCGAAGAACAAGACCTAGTCCTGCGTGTCTGTGGCATCAGAGCATATATATATACCATCCCTGGTCATTTTGTGACTCCTCAATTCTAACATTTGTTTTATACTTGGTACTGCAGGTACAAGTTTTTTTCCCATGCAGGTTTGTATGATGCTTCCATTGAACAGGCTGATTTTATTGAGTTCTCCTACCTTGTTTATTTTTATCAAATGGTACATCTGATCTGTGGATCAAGGTTTCCTATTGTTAGTAATATCCCAGTACGTAATGTGGGACAATATTTTATAAGATATCAATCTGGATCCTCCAACAATAAATGAAAGAACCGCTACCAAAAAGGCAGCCTGATTTTCCAAAGCACTTGTGTTGCTTTTTAGCTATCTTTTAGAAAAGGTGCAATCGGTGTTGAGACACATAAACAATATGCTCATGTAGTACGCATATAGTACGCATGAAGTCAGTCTTCTTTCATAGCCTAATCACAAAGTCATCTGAGGTTAAGGATCACAGTACAGATGAGAAACCAGGGTTCTGACTGAATGCCTTGGGGTGGGGGGTGGGGGTACTGATGTGTCAGGGTGGACAGAGGTTGAATAGTCCTTAGGCCAGGCAACAAGTTAACACTAGGCAGAGACATGTCAAAGTCAGGAAATAAATCAAGTGGGGCCAAAATGAGCAGCAGAAGCAGGCTGTATGCTGCACAGAGTGAAGAATACAATTATTGGACTCTGAAACTGGCTAGTGGTCAAGCACTGAGGTGCAGAGTCAAGACCTAGAAAGAAAATCAGCAGGAAAAGAAGACCTAGGGGACGTGAGCAGAATAGATGCAATATTCCAACTAAAAGAAGGTGAAGGTAAAGGTAAAGGAGTGCTAGGTCTGAAAAGCTGACACAAATATCCTTCAAAGCAGAGTAATCCCTAGGCACGACCTGTCTCACGCGTTCTGGTATAGATACAGAGCACCTGGAGTAGGTAGTTCAGGCACAGGGAAGTTTGCAGCTCCTAGTTTGTTTCAAGGTAGCTTCCATTTTTTTCTCTACAGAAGAAACCCAAGCCTATGATTAAAAGAAAACATGGTTCAACTGGTTGTGATAAAATAATCTACAGAAGCCAACTCTGTCAGGCCAGGGGAGTAAGTCAAAACCTCTACATCACTGTGCTCGATGCACGGGACAACCAACAATGGAGGACAGGCATGCAGACAAGCTGGGAGCGTCATTCCCCATTCTATGACCTTAATATATACCAGCAGAGAATATCTGCAGTTTCCATGCTGAACGAGGCATACTAACTTCCTGGTCACTTTAGTCATACTGGAGCCTGTCCCTAAACACCCAGTTTTAGCTGGTATTATCACAAAGCTCTATCAGTAGTAACAGAGATGCTAAGGATTACAGCAGAGGACACTGGGGACTTTGGTCAGCAAAGGGGCCTGAGAACAGGAAAGAGCCCACATTCCAAGAAGGCTATAGAGATACTGCTGAATGATCAGTCTTTATACCTACTCCCAGATTGCTGTTCCGCAGTGCCTGTCCTTCCTGGAGGACAGAGACGGGGCAGGAGTGATTCAGCATAAGCCATCCCACTAAAAGTGTACACAGCCTACTTGGCATAGCAGGCTTAGATGTCTCAGTGCTTTAATAGGCAACACTAAGATTCTGCACACTGCAAATATAATGGCAAATTAAAAACAATTTTTAGGTTTGTAAGCCTTCTCTAGTTAGGAATTCCAATACCTAACAGGTACTATCATTGGCTTAAGCACCTATCAACTGGATAATGCTGGAAATACTTTTTCAACGTTCCATTTTCAGTTGTAATATGGAAATAATTCTATCTGTCCTAATAATCTTAAAGTTAGTAGGAAGATCAAATGAAATAAAACATAAAAAGGACTTAATATTGTATAAAAATGTGATGTCCCATCCAATCCCCACTCCCCTCCCAAAAAAACACAATTTGTTGGCAAAATAAAGACATGAAAAAACAAGAGGGGAAAAAAGATAAGCCTAAGGAAAGACAAATGTTAGCTGGAATTGGTAGAAAAGGTTTCTTGGGACATAGGAAATTTTGAATGAATTATGGAGGAATGGTAAGATTTAGAAAGGCAAACCCATTTTATATGTCCAGTTTTATACAGAATTTACTTTTAAGCTGTAGTTAGAATATTTATCATTAAGAAGTTAATATTATAAGTATCACTGCAATTTTATTATTCTCATTGATTTTTGAGAAATAGGTAGATTTAAAGTATAAAGTGAATAAAGGAATTAATTCAAAAGATCGCAGCAACAAAGCAAAAAATGAAGTCTGTTTCAATACCCTATGTTACCTGGCTCTATTAGAATATGAAATAATTGGAAATCAATCAAAACTAGTAAGGTCTACTACTGATCATCCACAATGCCACAAGAGATTTTGCCATTTGTCATCAAGGTATAGAAAGTGTCATTCTTACAACTCACAGTGAACCAGGGCAGGAGAAATAAGACCAGGTTTAAGGAAGAAGTATCTGTAAATGACTTATAAATCACTTTATTCTGGAACCAAGAGGATCAGAGTTGGTTCTATATTTCAAACCACAATGACCACAATCTAATGGAGCTTAAATAGGAAAGTTGGGGCATGATGTCATCAAGAGATCGGCTGACAATTTTCCTAACGTTTTATTAATAACTTCGAGTTACCTTCTCCTGGTTCTCCTATTCCACAGAGGGGCAGTAAGAATATGGGGAAGTGAGGCAGAGAAACCAAGTGCCTTGTGGAATCCACAAACTGCAACAAAAAGAAGACTACTTCTCCAAATTCCCAGTCTCTCTAACTTTTAGATGCTTTATGCAGTGTTAATAACCAAAATTGGAAATCAACATATCCAAAAATCAGGAATTGATTAACTAGATTATGGTATATCTACACACCCTCAAAAATGAGCATCTATACTCATATATGGGAAAATGGTCCCACTCTATTACTGTGTTTAAAAAAAAGCAGTCCTCACAATGTGGGTATAGTTAATACCACTGAACAATGCACTTAAAAACAGTTAAGAGGGTAAACTGTGTATGTGTTTACCACAATTTTTTTTAAATCTTATTTTTTTTAAATCCTCACCCAAGGATATTTTTTCCATTGCTTTTCAGAAAGAGAAAGGGAAAGAGGCAGATAGAGAGAAACATCAATGTGAGAGAGACACATTGATTGGTTGCCTCCTGCATGAGCCCCGACCAGGACTGGGATTGAGCCTGCAACCGAGGTACGTGCCCTTGGCCTGAATCGAACCCAGGACTCTAACCACTGAGCCAAACCATCTAGGGCTTTAAACATTTTTTATTTAATTTTTTTATCTTTACTGTTGAAAATATTACAGATGTCCCCTTTTTACAGCCATTGATCCCCTCCCCCTGTATTTAAAATTCTTTTAAATGCAAGCTTCAAGTTCTGAAACACACATTTGACATAAATATGTATCATACAATATCTATTTCCTATATAATATAGAAATACATATTTATACATAGAGAGCTAAATATGGACATGCTAAGATTAGTTAAATCTATGGGTAATAAGATATAAGCTGCTTTTTATATTTTTTCCTTTATTTTTCTAGATATTTACAATTCATGTGAATTAGTTATAGGAAAAGTTTTCAAGATAAGCTATTATTCACATCCTAATGTTCCCAAATTGTATCCTGGATAAAATTCCACCCTTTATCATCAACTTTAGAAATATTAATTACCTATTTTGAGAAATCATTAGAAATATTAATTACCTATTCTGTACTCAACACTGGGATGCCCTCAGAAGCTACTGGAGTGTGTAATGTTACTTCCCTCACTCATTAAATAGCTCCAGATGGCAATGCTTTTAAATTTTCTGGCAGCTTTTATGCTTTTGTCTTTTACTCAATGGCTCCTGTCATTTCTCACTACTGTCAGGATGGTGTCTCTCTCCATTTTAATTTATTGCTCTTAATTTAGTAGTAAGCCAAAAGTGTAAAAATTCATTAATAAAAAAGAGAAAGTAAAAAGACTGAGGGAGGGCATAGAGTCTCACCTGAAGTATAAATCAGAGTAGGCTTTTGTAAGAGATTTCTGCCACCCAAAAATTTTTGTTTGGGAAAGGGAAGTGGGACAGTGGTATGTTTCTAAAATTTGAATCTAGTTTAACATACTCAACTGTCTTCTACTACGACACACACACCCAATGACATTCACAAATAAAACACATATCCCTGGACATTCAGGGACTCACAGAAGAGCTGTTTCAAGTGGGAACATCCCATAGGCTGTGTGTAACTACTCAGGGTAAGAGCTGTGCTTCTACACCATCCTTTGGCACTCAAAAAAAGTCAAAATTTGAGGGAGAATCAGGTTATTATGGAAATAACCTTGAATTTCTTCATGTGTTTACATATGAATGTATTTCAAAATAAATGATTAAAATTCATTGTTTTCAGGGTTACAGTTATTGGGAATGCGATTGATGAATAAGGGGGACATTACCACGTCCAATTACTATCATATCTCACCTCACTGAAGTCTCACAAATACAAGTCATCAGCTTTCCCCAAAAGGAGCCTAGTATGGTCAGAAACTTAGAAATGCTGCAAAACTGTGTCTTTTAAAAAAGACAATATAACTGTTGAATAAGGAGGAAGTGAGGGAGCAGCTTCCTTATACCAATATTGACCCAAAGAGACCAACTTTCCTTGTTTCAACTTGCCATCTAACCTCTAGTTCAACTAAAAAGCTGGAAGAGCCTGGCCAGTGTGGAACCAGGGTTGAACGTTGACCCATGATCCAGGAGGTCACGGTTCCCAGTCAGGGCATGTGCCGGGCTACAGGCTCAATCACCAGCAGGGGGTGTGCAGGAGGCAGCCAATCAATGATTCTCTCTCATCATTGATGTTTCTAACTCTCCCTCTCCCTTCCTCTCTCTGAAATCAATAAAAATATATTTTAAAAAAAGATTACCTTCATAGCAACTCAGAAATCTTTTAAAATAAATAAATAAAAATTAAAAGCTGGAAGACACTGTAATCAGAGACCAGAAGCAAATTCATGACTATTATGAATGCCTGCAAATTAGCATAGAAACAGCTAGCATGTAGGTCATCTAATGTTCCAGGCACTTGAATCAACCAAAGGGAAGTCCCACCACTGTTTCAACACCTTACTACTATCAGCTTCAGGCTGAGACATTTACTAGAAAGGATGTATTCTTACCCTTGTGTAGAGTATGCACATTCTTACCTGTGTGCCTCTTCTCACAACATCCCTACCAATCTATCATTCAAGGCTCATTTTCCTCAAAAAGTCTTCCTTGATTTTTATTTTTATTTTTTGCCTCTCTCATCTCTCTTTCCTTTAACTTCTATAGCATATAATTATAAGAAATGGCAATTAGCAATATACCAATTGGTATTTTAAAAATTTCTTCATATTATGCACAGTTCTGAACTCTCACATATTAAAAACTGGCTTTTGTGACTCATGATTGCAGCCTTAGCAAAGCACAGGATATGTAACTGTGACTCAGTATACTGACAGCTGTCTGATTAGATGGGCCTGGTAACCAGAGCAATGCTTGTTCACAAGTGATTCAACACAGTGGTAGTTTATTCTGGACTCTAGCATATTAATCAGAAGCAAAGATAAGGGGTCAAAAGGCCAAAGACCCAAAGGGCACTTGTGACCAGAATAAGCAAGTTGGATGGATCTTGGGCCTGGAGTGACCAAACTAGGAGTGCAAAGGTTATAAGGCTTCAGCCAATCACTATTCTCAGAGTGTGACTAAAGTTAAATTAACATGTGTAAAGACAAAACTCAAAGACCACAGGCAATGGTTAAAAATAATACGTGGCTGATCTGCCCATAGGCTGAATGCCTCACTTTCTCTTGGCTTCATTTTAGTACCGAGGGAAGCAGAAGAATTTATTCACTTTGAGCATCCTTGCTTGTTACTGACTCAAAATTAGTGAGTGAAAGTCTGATGGGAAACAGGATTTTATAGTCTCAAAGGATTATGCCACAAAATACTTATTAAATACAAAGTAAAACCTAGTAACTTTACAGTGAAGAAGCAGATACCATTTAACCAGATAGTTAAAGTTAATCACCAGTGACAGGACAAATATACATCACGTGCCTCTTGTGATGTACTGAGAACACAACATCACTATGATAGTCCAGAACCTGTATTTAATCATAGAAAACCTGTATTTAATCACAGGAAACATCAAACTCACCAAATTAAGGGACAATCTACAAAAAAGAACTGGTATGTACTCATGAAAAATGTCAAGGTCATGAAAGACAAAGCGCAATTAAGGAGCTGTTCCAGATTAAAGGAGATTTAAAACATGACAACTAAATACAAGTTTGATCCTGGATTAGATTCTGGACTGGGGAAAAATATTCTTCTTTTGCTATAAAGGACATTGATGGGATAACTGATAAAATTTGGATAATTTCATAACAGTAGAATATCAAAATTAATCCCCTGATTTTGACAACTGTTCAGTGATTTTGTTCTTTTTTAAGGAAATACACACTAAAGTACTTAGGGGAAAGTATCTGTAACTCTCAGATGGCTCAGAAAAAAATATGTGTATACAGATAGAATGAAAACCTAATACAGCAAAATGTTAGCCTTTGGTGAATTTGGGTAAGGGGTATATGGGAATTTTTGTGCTACTTTTGAAATTTCTATAACTTGGAATTACTTCAAAATTTAAAGTTAGTTTATTTATTATTTATTTATTTATTTATTTATTTATTTATTTATTTATTTATTTTTAAGGAAAGATGGTTTAAAGACTGGGCCTTCTAACTACAGAGACCCAGGGTTCCAAGACTGGCCTTTCTCCTTTGATGTGAAGAACTAGATGAGCCCGAACTTTGGAGCTATGCAGATCTGGGTTCTTATCACTGTGTCTCACACAAACTAAGCTCACACTAAATGATCATATTTATTATTTCAAATTTTTAAAAACCAGAAACATGGAAGGACTCCATATTCATCTCACAGGAGCAAGTAAAAAATTTTACAGAGCAAGAAGTGTATAGCCCTACAACCTGTACAGAGTCTCCCTTTCTATTATCGTACCCCTTCCTGCCTAGCCAGTCGCCACGAGCCCGCCTGTGAGCCACTTCAGAAAGGCTCTCATCACCTACAGGTCTCCCCACTCAGGCACTATCCATCCTCAGTTATCAGTGGGTTCTGTGTAGAAAGGCAGGAGGATAAAAAATAAAAGACTTTAAAAGGCAGAATATTTAGGAATAAAAAATTTTTTTTTAAGTTTTTAAATTAATTTTCAGAGGGAGAGGAAGGAAGAGGGGGAGAGAGAGAAATATCAATGTGAGAGCGAAACATCAATTGACTGCCTCTTGCGTACCCCCTACTGGGGATGGAGCCTGCAACCCAGGCATGTACCCCAACTGGGAATTGAACCAGCAATCCTCCACTGCACGAGACAATAGCCAACCAATTGAGCCACACCAGCCAGGGCTAGGTATAAAATTTTTAAGCAGCCCGGCCGGGCATGGCTCAGCGGTTGAGCATCAACCTAGGAACCAGGCAATCGGGGTTCGATTCCTGGTCAGGGCACATGCAGGAGGCAGCTGATCAATGACTCACTCATCATTGATGTTTCTATCTCTCTCTCTCCCTCTCCTTTCCTCTCTCTGAAATCAATAAAGATATATATATATTTTTTAATTTAAAAAAAAATTTTAAGCAAAGATGGGGAAATTAAAAACATTAAGGAGCACTGGCTGGTGTGGCTCAGTTGGTTGGCTGGTCATCGTCCAGTGCACGGAAAAGTCACCAGTTTGATTCCAGGTCCAGGGCACATGCCCAGGTTGTGGGTTTGATCCTCAGTTGCGGTGTGTGTAGGAGGCAACTGATCGATGTTTCTCTCTCTCTCTCTTTCCTCCCCCTCTCTCCCCCCCTTCCTCTCTCTCTCTCTCAAATCAATAAAAACATTTTTTAAAAATAAAAGAATTAGGGAGACCTTGTGTAGAAGAATCCAGGCTAAAATCATAATCATCACTACCATCTGCTTCGGGACTACACAGTATAAAAAGCTCATTATTCAGAGTACATTTGTGTTTAAACTCTGATATTTCAGGAATTGACAGTAGTTTTTCAGAACTCAGACAACAGACCACATCATGCAAGTAACGGACAGAAGAGGAAGTAAGCAGGGAAGTGGAAGCTCCTTTTGGTGATGCTATTCTCTATCTGGGACCAGAAAATTATGCATTTTCCAATAAAGGGCACAAAATCCAACAGGAAGCATGCCCACTCCCAATTCCAAATACCCTGCCCTGCGAAAGGTAAAGAGCATTCTGAAACCAGGGAAGTTAAAGAGTCTGATCTCATCCCTTCAGAACAACCAGAGCTCAAGGTTACCGTAACCCGACTCCCCAGTATTATTTTGACCAACTTGAGAAAAACAAAAGCTGCCTTTGATGCACTTCAATGCCCAGCCACTTCACCAGAGAATCAGATCTTAAAAATTAATCAGGCTGGCAAGGCGCTATTCAGTGTTGGACAGCTATATGTATGAGATGGAGCTCTGGGTGGACTTAGACCAAATGCTGATCTTTTGTTGTCATGAACTCTACAATTTAGATAGATCATGGCCTGTTTCTTCTCCTAGTATGTCTAGTTCTGGTTGGTCAGGTCTGCTGTGACTGGGCAACCAAAATTCCATTTGGCCTCACTACTTTCTTGGTTCTTCTGCTCTCCAACTGCTCATCTCTCCTTCCCCTGGGCTCTCCACTTCCAAATGTAGGTTGCTAACTGACCTTCTCTTCTTGCCCTACTATGGTATCCACCACCATACATTCAGTCAAGCTCAAAAACTCTGTCCAAGCACATTGTATATCAACAATTTGCATCAATACTATTCCAAAATGGTCTTGAATCCATTCCTCGCTGTCAATTTCTACTACCACTCATTTTTGCTGTATCTTTCACCTGCACTAATACAGAACCCCAGTGTGCACCACCCAGACTTCCGCTCCGCCCCCAGAGTCAGCTCGGTCACTGTGTCACTGGGAAGCCTCCCCACCCCAGCAGTTTGCTGTCCTTTTCCCTGATCTCAGAGTACTTTGCATCTGCCTTCATCAGTACAAAACCCACACACAGTCTGAGCAATATGTAAAACATGTCTGTCTCCTCCATTCGACAATTCCTCAAGGCTAGGCACCATGTTTTATAACTTCCCAAGCATCTTACATAGAATATGAATACAGCATTTCAACAATAAAATACTGTTAAATAAATGAAAACTCTAGTCAGTCTCTCTGCTCCAGATTCTCCATCAAGTTTTCCTTCTTACGACTTCCCCCCCAACTTGTTATGTTGAAGTAATTATAGATTCATAGGAAGTTGGAAAAATAGTACAGAGAGGACCCATGTTCCCTTCAACCATTTCTCCCAATAGTAACATCTTACATAAAATTGACATTGGCACAATCTTTAGATCTTATTCAGATTTTGTCTATTTTACATGCACTTGTATGTATGGTTTTATGCAAACATATCACATGTATAGATTCATGTAACCATCACCACAATCAAGACAGAGAATTGTTCCATCGCCACAAAGATCCTGTGCACTGCCCCTTTATAGTCCACTCATCGTCTTCCCTATCTCTTCCTCACTCCCCACCATCCCTAATTCCTGGCAACAACTAGCATGTTCTCCATCTCTATAACAGACACTTTTAACAGTGTTCCACTGCCTACAGAATAAAGTTACAAGTCTCAGGATGGCATTCAAGTCTTCCTGATGAGGTCCAGATCTACAGTTCCAGCGTATTCTTTACCTCTACTCCCATAACCTCACAATTCCAGTAATACAAGACAACTTACTTCTCTAGGAACATGCTTTGTACTTTCCTGACTTTGTATCTTTGCTTGTGATGCTTTTATGCCTACTACATTCCCTCCATGGTTTTTCCACTCCGAAAAACCATCTTTAAAAGCTCAGCTCTAATGTCATATTTATAGAAAGGCTCTTCCTGACCACCAACATCCCCAAGCAATTGTTTTTTCCCTTCTCTGTGATCCCTCTCTTATAGCACTAAGATCACAGAATTGTTGTGTGTCCATGTCTTCCCCACTTTACTACAATCCAACTGAACACAGGGATATGTACTACTCACTTATGTCTTCACAAGACCCATTGGTTTAGTTCAACAGACTTTCACAAATCCCTTTCTGTGCTGTCACTTGTTGCACTTAGTGCTGGAGATACAAAAATAAACAAGCTCATAAGGGACATATGAACTAGTACCTCAGTGCCTGGCTCACTGAGGATACAAAAAAACTTCTTGAATGAATGAATGAATCCTGAAAATCTGCCAATCACTTTAAAACATTTTCAGGACTCAATGACCTAAAGTAGACATACATCATCCATGATCCTGATGCTAAAGAAACATAAAAATAGAGAGAAACCTGCATCTGAGCTAGAAAGAAACCAGGAAGGACGCCATTCACCTGCCCAGAACTTTGAGGAATTTCTGCTAGATATAGTCAAGATGGAGCAGGACCATAGGAGGCCTAGTAAACTCTCTATAGAGAAGCAATGCGTTCTGGCAATAAATGTGTGGTAGGCAGTTAGACAACAGCAGAGCAAGGATAATAAGCCAGGTACAGAAAGTTACCAGGTGGAAAGCCCCAGGTGCCTAGCAATGGGCAAAACTGGGAAAACAAGGACCTTGCCCCCAGCATATTGTTGGTTATGTGGTTCATACTGCTGGTCATGCAGTTCAGACCCTCCCCTGACCTTCCTTCCTCTGGCATGTCGCTAGTCATGTGGTAGACTCTTCAGAGGAGGAACAAGGGGCAGAAGAGCCTCATAGGACCCCCATAGAAGCCCTTGCACGACCACTCCCTTAAGCATTAACCCCTAGGGATAACATCTAGGCCTCAGCTGTGTTTCGGCTCCAGGCCCAGAAAAAGCAGCAAAACCAGACAAAGAATGCCACGGATGACATCAGGACCAGCTGCACTGAACAAAACCCTCTATCCTGGCACCAACCAATCAGTGAAGACCAAGACCCTGAAAGGACACACCTGAAGAGCTGATGAATATTCTATTGAAATCCTCCCCTGGGACTCCCCTCTAAATTCCTCACTCTTAAAAGCCCTTAAGATGGAGGATCCAGAGCATTCTCCCTCTTGGGAGCATGCCCACACCTTTCCTGTCCCTCTCCTCTTACCCCCAGGTGTGTTACTTTTACTCTTCTTTCTCCGAAGCTCCAAGGGCCCTTCTTTTGCCTCTGTAGTTTGTTTCCTGAACCTATTTCTTCTACCTCTGTGATTTTCTAAACAAACTTTCTCTTATAGTTTGAGTCTTGACTCTGAATTCTTTCTTAGCCAGAACTCAAAACTCAAGTACCGAGGTTGCTGAACCGAGGTTCAACACCTGATGCCGTTCTCACTGCCACCAACAAATGTAGATAGCACCAGAATTTGCAAGAGGGCAGGGCAGTGGCAGCACACATAGAACTGTATAGATCAAAGCCCACACCAAAGGGCCTCCCTCAGAGCCCTGGGCAGGCATTATCCCACCCAACCCTGGCAGAGGGAGTGGCACTACAGAGCTAAGCCCTGGCATGAGCAGCCCCAATGTAAATTTAGTCAACCTAAAAATTTCCCTTGTTCCTTCACTTGGATATGAAGAAGTCAGACAGACACAGCTATCTCTGTAAGAATCTATCTCTCATGAGATTATGGTGACAGTTGCAAAACTGTGTTCAGAATAAGATTTAAGGAATCAATGTAACTGTGATACTAAAGTAAGCTGTTATTTAAAAAGAGATTTCTAAACCAGAGAAGACAGAATGAAAATTAAAACTTTGAATGCCAATTTAAATAGTAATGGAAGAAAGGAACAGCAAATTGTGGGCTATAGAAAATCAACTTAGTAAAATAAAACTTAAATTCCTCAAGAACTTAAAGGAGAAGTTAAAGAAGATAAAAATAAGGTAGTGAATAATTTTTAAAGTACAGAATAGAGAAAGAGCACAGCAAGTTAAAAGCTTGGGCTTAACAAAAAATTGTTAGAACTAATAAGCAAATTCAGCAAAGTTGTAGGATACAAAATCAACACACAAAAATCAATTGCATTTCTATACACTAATAATGAACAATCCAAAAAGTGTATCAAGAATACAATCCCAGTCATGGCCAGTGTGGCTCAGTTGGTTGGAGCACTGTCCCATGCACTGAAAGGTTGTGGGTTCGATTCCTGGTCAGGGAACATACTTAGGTTGTGGATTGCATCCCTGGTCGGGGCACATATGGGAAGGCTACCAATACATGTTTCTCTCTCACATCATTGTTTCTCTGTCTCTCCTTCCCCCTCTCTCTCAAATCAATAAACATATCCTCACGTAAGAATTAAAAAGAAAGGAAAAGAATCCCATTTATGATAGTATCCAAAATAAAATAAAATACTTCGGAGTAAACTAAACCAACAAGGTGAAACACTAGTACGATGAAAATTACAAAAAAAATTCTGAAATTAGAGAAGACAAATAAATGGGAAGACTTCTCATGTACTTGGATTCCAAGGCTTAATATTGTTAAGATATCAATACTACCCAAAGCAATCTACAGATTCAATGCAATCCCTATCAAAATCCCAATAAAATAGAAAAATTATCCTAAAATTCATCTCAAGAGACCCTGAACAATCTTCAAAATGAACACAGTTGGAGATCTCACACTTTCTGATTTCAAACTTACTACAAAACTATGGTAATCAAAACAGTGTGGTACTGGCACAAAAACAGGCATATAGATCAATGGAATAGAGAACCCTTACATATAGGATCAAATAATTTTTCAACAAGGGTGTCAAGACAATTCAAGGGGGAAAGGACAGTTTTTTCAGCAAATGGTGTTTGGAAATCTGGTATCCATATGCAAAAAAAAATGAGGACCCTTACCTTACAACATATTAATGCAAAAGGGAACAAAGATCTAAATGTAAGAGCTAAAAATATAAAACTCTTAGAAGAAATCATAGAGGAAAGGTTCATGACAGTGGATTTGACAACTGTTTCTTAGATATGACACCCAAGGCACAAAAGGAAAAAGAGACAAATGGGACGACATCAAAATTAAAGACTCTTTTTGTATCAAAGTACATTATCAACAGAATGAAAAGACAACCCACAGAATGGGAGAAAATATTTGTAAATCATATATCTGATAAGGAGTTAATATCTAGAATATATAAAGTAATCCTACAACTCAACAACAAAAACCACAATCTTTTAAAAAAATGGACAAAAGACTTGAATAGAAATATCTCCAAAGGAGATAATATACAAATGGCTAACAAGCACTTGAGAAGATGGTCAACATCACTAGTCATTTGGGAAAGATAATACCACAATGAGATACCACTTCACACCCAATAGGATGGCCATTATAAAACACACACACACACACACACACAGAGGGTGGGGGGGGGGAGAGAGAGAGAGAGAAAGAGAGGGAGAGGGAGAATAACAAGTATTGGCAAGGATGTGGAAAAACTGGAACTCCCATGTATTGCTGGTAGGAATATAAAATAGTGAAGCTGTTGTGAAAAGCATATGGTCATTCCTCAAAAAATTAAACACAGAATTTTCATTTGATCCAACAATCCCACTTATAGGTATGTACCCAAAAGAAGTGAAAGCAGGGACTTAAACAGAATATTTGAATATCCATGTTCAGGGCAGCATTGTTCACAACAGTCAAAAGGTAGAAGCAAGCTGAGTGTCCATCAACAGATGAATGAATAAACAAAACGTGGTGTATAAATACAATGAAACATGTTCAGCCTCAAAAAGGAAATTCTGACACCTACTACAAGGAGGAACCTGGACGACATTATACTAAATGAAATAAGCCAGTCACACACAAAAAACAAATATTGTATAACTCCACTTATACGCGGTACCTAGAGTAGTTAAACTCAGAGAGACAGAAGGTAGAATGGTGGTTGCCTGGGACTGGGGAGGGGAATAGAAAGTTAGTATTTAATGGGTACAGAGTATCATTTGGAGAAAATGAAAGAATTATGGAGATGGACGGTGATGATTGTACAACAATGTGAATGTATTTAATGTCACAGAACTGTACTTAAAAATGGTTAAAATGGTTAATTTTATAGTATGTATTTTTACCACAATAGGAAAAAAAAGGCTTGGGTTAGGATCAGTCCCTCCACCCCACTATTAGATAACTTTGTAACCTCAGGCAAATTGCTTAACCTCCCTAAGAAGTAAAATGAGGTAATAACAGTATCGACTTCATAGGGTTGTTGAGATAAATGAGATAATTCCAGTAAAGCACTAAAAGTATGCTCTTATTTATTATGACGATGACTGTGAGGATGGCACAGCTGACGCAGGACATTCCTTGGAAAAATTAAAAACTGGCACATTCATACCAAGGTGAAAGACATGACCCAGTTTATATAAAAACAACTCAATGATGATCTCCAAGCTAGGCAAAGATTTCAGAGCCTTTGTGTCATTCAGCCTACCTATATTGTCAACTTACAGATTCCCCAATATTTTTGTCAATCTTAAAATGTTATTTGGAGAAGGGCTGACTAGGCCTCTGGACCTTTAGAAGTATTATTATCCTTAGGGGATATCTGCATTTTAACAGAGTGGTGATGGCCCAAGCTCTAGATCTGGGGGGAGACCAGGAATATTCAATGGAAGTGGGCGATTCAAGGTCTCAGGAGACCCATCCTCTCCCCTTATCTAATGGCCCCCTATTATACAGCTACATTGTCAAAGAAAATGAGATGTAAGCATTTCAAGGCACATGCTTGGTGCAGTCCCATCAGCTCCTAGACTCACAATCCCAAATCATGTGACCAAAGATCAAGCAAGAATCTGGGAAGGGAGAAGGTCACTGTAAGGATCCAGCACCACCATTTGTTGAGTCAGCTCAGAAGACAAGCAACAAAGAATTACTTAATAAACATTAAAATTACTAAAATACATACTTCTGTTTGATTTACTATCCATGATGCAGAAAAAAAAATACCAAAGGAAAGCAAAGTACCAGAGAGAAAACATCTGACAAGGAAGGACAGAGGGAAGAGGAAGGGCTCATGAAAGACAGATGTGGGTCACGTGGAGACAGGTTCAACAGGTGTGACCTGAGGTCTAGTAAATTGTCTCTGGTAAAGCTAGGTCTGGTCAGGTCACTGCAGACCTTTCCCTGTGGAGCTCGCATTTCAAGCTAACAGCTTCCAGGGAGGGTGACCACAATATTGTGGGTGCCCAGTGAGGGTTTCAGCTGTGCCACTGTCCATGGCACCTTGTCTCCTCTCCAAATCAGGGGGAAAAGGTTTTCCTGTACTCCCAGCACCTTGTCTCCTTCACCCCTGTAGTGTGCTGAGTGGTGGTCCATGTCCTAACTCCAGAAACCTGTAAATGTGACCTTTACTTGGAAAAAGGGTATTTGCAGGTGTAATTAAGTTAAGGATCTCTAAATGAGATCATCCTGAATTAATTCTGGTAGGCCCTAAGTCCAAACACAAGTGTCCTTAAACCAAGGCATTCAGAGGAGAGACACACAGAGAAAAGGAGAGGGTCACTGAAGATGGATGCAGAGTTTAGAGTGATGCAGCCACAAGCCAAGGATTCCCTGGAGTCACCAGAAGCTGGAAGAAGCAAGGTAGAATTCTCCCCTAGAGCCTTTAGAGGGAGTTTGGTCCTGTCGACACCTCGATTTTAGATTCCTGGCCTCCCTAACTGGGAAGATAAATCTCCTGTTGTAAGCCACTCAGTTTGTGGTCATTAGTCACAGCAGTCCTACACCCCCAACCATGGGAGAAAAATAAACAAATACTTCTCTGTATTCCTTCTTTGTGGGAACTATTACCAAAATCCTTCCTTCTCGGGAATCTTCACTTACATAGTTTGCCAAGGAAACTTTGTGTCCACTGACTGTTACTGTGCTCTCCATGTGGACTTGGACCTCAGCTTAGCCCACTTCTCAGGGACTTCACAGAGAAAGGGGTACTGCAGGCCAGAACAGTTCAGTCCTGCCCAGTACCTGGCCCACCTCATCTCCCTTGGGCTCTGATTCTTAAAGAACACACTGATGGGCAGCAGCATATGCAATTTTGCTTTTTAACCAATTCAAAAGGAAATACAACTGTCCCGTCTGTATGGTGCAAAAGATTAAGACAGACCACAATGGAAGATGTTTTAAGAACCAGCTTGGGACCCTGGCTGGGTGGCTCAGTTGGTTGGAGCATCGTCCTGTACAGCAAAATGTGGTGGGTTCGATTCCCAGTCAGGGCACATACCTAGATTGCGGATTCCATCCCCGGTCAGGGGCGCAAACAGGAGGCAGCTGATCAATATTTCTCTCTTACATCGATCGATCTCTCTCTCTCTGCCTCCCTCCCTCCCCTCCCTTCCACTCTCTCTGAAAAAGCAATGGAAAAAATATCCTCAGGCGAGGATTAACAAAACAAAACAAAAAAGACAATCATGATTCATTCCATTTATATGAAATATCCAGAATAGGTAAATCCAGAAACAGAAAGCAAACTGGTGGTTTTCAGGAGCTGGGGAAGGAGCCAATGGTAAGTAACTGCTTAAAGGGTACAGGTTTCCTTTTGCCGTGATGAAAATGTTTTGGAACTAGACAGAGGTGTTGGTTGCACAACATCATGAATGTACTAAATGCAACTGAACTGCTCACTTTAAAATGACTAATTGTGTTGTACAAATTTCACCTCAATTAAAAAAGAATGAAAATAAAAAGGTGAAATAAATCAAATTTTGCAAGTTAACCATGGAATATAAAGTCAAGAATACACATAAAACATTTGTTTTAATGACTTAACTAATTGTCAGGGTCTAAATTAGGGTTTCCCAACCTGAGTAAAATTGACTTTGGGCTAGATAATTCATTCCCTGTTACGAGGGGCTGTTGTATGCACTGTACAATGTTCAGCAGCATCCTTGGTGTCTACCCATTTGATGCCAGTAACACACACATAAAAACACACACATATATACACACACACCCCCCTCTACCTCACCAAATTGTGAGAACCAAAAACATCTCTAGCCATTGCCAAATGTCCCTTGGCAGACAAAATAGTCCTGGATTAAGAACCACTGGTTTAAATGGAAAAAGGACTCTCCCAGCAATTACTAAGAATTTGTTCTTTTTCAATCCCGGCAACCTGTCAGTGTGACTCACTATTTCCTGCCACAAATGACCTATCTATGAACTTCTGGCACCTGATTATAATATTCTTTCTTCTAGCCCCCAATTCCCCCAAACCACTCACAAGTGCCCCAGACATGCTGTTTCTGCCTGCCAAGACAGAGATTATCCAGTACCCTTCACCCTGTCCCCAGTGCAAAGCTCCATGTCTCCATGAGCACTCATGAGACAGAGGATGGCCTGAAGGTACAGGTCAAGGAAAAAGCAAATCTACCAGTTTTGCAAGTAGGACAGAGCCTTCCTATGCCTAGGTCCTCATTCCCCAATCTCAGTAGTAAAAGAACAACAAAAGTCTCACCTATCAACCCTTCCCCCAACAGGGTGACAAGTCAAATGAGAGGCTGAAAGCCCCTATTCCTAGAGGATATAATTAAATTTTCAAGAAATTCAATTATCTCTAACTTTGGGGAACACAATCAATCCAGGCCTACTTGTTTTGACTTTAATCTTTCAGAAAGCCCCAAAACCTTGGGAGAAGAAACTGATTATAATCCCATTTGAACCTATGTAGCCTTGGATAGACATTTAATCCTCTGGGCAGTTTTCTCCTTTGCAAGATATGTAAATAAGGCTGTTTGAACTCTAAGTTTAATGCATTAATTCATACCTATTTCCTAAGTATGTATCTACTTATTAAGACCATATAAAAGAGAAATAGAAACCTAACCATACCCTTGTGGACGAAAAGGGGCCACATACCAAACCTGACAAGCTCAGGGGAAGCCTGCGTGGTAGCCTTACAAACTCAAGAGAACTAAACTAACCACAAATGATGGTCTGAAATTAGAACTTTTTAACTAAAAGCAGTTTATGGTGGGCAGTCATGTCCTAGTCCAGTATCTTCCCTGACAAAGGTCAATCTTTATTACCTTAACTGAGCCTGTCTATTGTCTTTTTGCATCTACAATAACATATCGTTGGAATGTCAAAGTAATTTTCCTTTTTCCAGGCCCCTCAAAGCACAGGCACTGCTATGCAGAGACCACAAATCCCCTCATTATCATTGAGTTCATTGTTGACTGTCAAACTAACCTGCATCCACCTATGTAAAAGAAGTGTGTCTATCATTTTACATTTTATCCAATCCCAGAGGTTTCCTCTCTTTGCTTTCTCCCGCCTCCCTAATCTATCACCAATGAATTTCATGTAACCCAATTACATCTCCTCTTTTGATTGTAATGTATTAAATATGGTGTAAAACTGCCATTCTCTGGAGCATTATCTCAATCTGTTGAGATTTTGCTTCTCAGCAATTGTCAACAGTTTGGCTCAAATAAACTCACCAAAATTTTTCACAGGTTAGAATGATTCTTACACTGGCATCCTCAAGGAGATCAAGTTGGGTCAGAGGTAGGTGGAGAATAGTTTAGAAGACAAAGAGATAGCCAGCCAGGCAGGCAGACAAATACATACACATACATACATGTAGTAAGATGGAACAAAAATGAAAGGTATGTCCCAGGCGCTCTTGAGTGTTTGATAGAACAAACATCAAAAACAACTAATCACATATAAAATAAGTCAACAGATACTCCCAGCAAAGCCTTATATCTGTGAGGAAGGTGAAGAGAGGAGTTTAAAGTATTAGTGGTATGGGGGAGGCAGCATTTACTTGAAACTTCCCGCTAACTATTTTGGCTCTTTGGAAATATGAAAGATACCATTTCTAACTTACAGATTAAGAATTTTTGCTGACACAGTCAGACCTTTTCCTTTATCTAGAGGCTGAAGAGCAGACTCAGAGAAGTGGTCCTTCATCACTGAACAACCCAAGGTAAAGGGCTTGCTTCCCTAAGAGTGAATCTATAGTCCAGTGAGACAAAAGAGAACCAAGAGGCAACAAAGCTGGCTAGGAGGGTCTAAACATTACAAAATACAAAAGACAAATTCAAAACCACATACTAAGGATGTCTATAGAGTGACTGACTATATGAGGTCTCTTTCTTCATAAAGCCAAGACCCAAGGGAAAATTTTTTTAATTGTTTTATATATATTTAAATACAAGTAAATATAATATGTAAACATATAAATAAATGTAAGTAAAAGGAAAGTTTATTCCTTTTAATAATGAGAGGAAACACAAGGCTGTCAAACAGTTGCCATAAATATGTTTACATAACAATAACAACTTAGCTCCAGAATCTGGCCAAAAAAAATACCATCCGAATTGCTCTGACCTGCTCCTGCACCAACCAAGACACTTTGCATCACCAGCTCTCTAACGCCAGATTTTCCTACACCTCAAGAACCTCAGGGTAGGAGGTCAGAATGTGCCCTGTTCTCCTAAGTTGATTTCAGATCATTACTCCTCGCCTTTGCACCTCCACCTTCCTACTCATTTCTCAACATTCACTGAAGCCTTTGGCATCCTCGTGTCCTCTTGCCACAACTCCTGCCATGATCCTAGGTGGTTTCAAGATCCCCAAGGATGATTTATTCCCGTACTTCAGCCTCTAAATTTCTTCACTACAATGACCTTTGGTCTTCTCAACCACCTACATCCATGGTTACACCCTAGACCTTGTCAACACAAATCTTAAATGTCAATCGTCCACTTTCTGACACACCTCCAGGCCTTCAGTACTCTCATGTCTTCACTATGGCCTGACTGTTCTTCAGACTCATCTATCTTCCAGGCTCTGAATCTCCACTTCCTCCCAATCAATCAACATGCTCCTTAGGGGACCTTCGCTCCCCATTCTGGCCCCCCTGTTGACAATCTGGACTGCTCCTTTGATTCCTTTGCACCTGTGGCCTCACATCACATCTACCCAAACCTACCAATGCTAAATCCACCTATTCTGCTCCTAACCCAAAAGTTCTACCAGAAGAAAATCACACAGCCTTACAAAACTGCATCGCATCAATTCATGGCCTTCATCCTGGCCTGGGTCTTTTGTCCTTGGATAGCTCCCTCTCCCGTACCTCTCAACAACTAACCCAAACCCTCAAGAGTCTCTTCAGCCCCATACTCACCATTACACTCAGCAGACAACCTTGCCTTCTTATTCCAGAAAACTGAGGGCATCTGCCATGACTACTTTCAAATTCCTATCTCCCCACACAACCCCAGCCTTCCCATTACAAACTCACCTATATCCACACTGATCCATTTATCTCCTCCTGTCTCAAGGGTGAAATTTCCTCCGTGTCCAAGGACCAGCCTTGATCCCATTCATCCATTCATTCACCCATTTAATCTACAAATAATTACTAAGGGCCTACTCTGTGACAGATATGGTTCCAGGCTTGTGAACAAAACTGGCAAGCTCAGAAAGCTTACCTTCTAAAGGGAGACAATAAACATAAGTAAATTATAGAGCATATAAAAAGCAGGGAAGAATAAGGGGAGCTGGGGGAAAGAAGGGGTTGTCATTTTTAATAGAATGGTCAGAGAAAGACTCTCTGAGAAGGTGATATTTAAACAAAAGAGGTGAGGAGGAGCGAGCTTTTGGGCTACCTAGAGGAAGAGTATTGCAGGCAAGGGAACAGTAAGTACAAAACCCTGAGGGGGAGGCATGAACTCACCCTGCTTTAAGGAACTGCAAGGAGGCCAGTATGGAAAAAGTGCAATAACCAAAGAGAAGGGTAATGAAATAGAAAAGAAGTAACTGTGGGCCAGAGCACAGCGCGTTCGAGGCCCACATTAGGATTTGCAGTTTTACTTTCAGTGCAACGAGTCACCGGAAGGTTCTGAGCAAAGGAATAACATGAAATGATGTGCACTTTAAAGATCATTCTGGTGTCCTCTCTACAGTGGTAGAGAAAGTTAGAAATGGTTGGAATTTGGGTGTATTGTAAATGTAGAGCAAACAGGATTTTCTGATAAACTGGATGAGAGGTAAGTGGTTATTGGCCTGGGAATAAGGAAGGACTCAACTGAATGACTGGAGGGAAAGTTTTTTGACCTGAGTAACTTGCAATTCAAACACCACCCCCCACACACACCCCACCACCACCACCACACCCCCCCCACACCCCACCACCCTCGTCTCCTCTGGAACCTCACTCTTCTAATCTCTCTCTCTCTCTATCTTCTGGTGCCTTGGAATCAGCCCATTAATATGCTCAAGCATCTCCTGATCTAGCTACCACACTCTCTCCCCTTTCCTCCTTTTCTTATTCACGCTTCTTGAAGGAATAGTCTAGACTTGCTGCTCCCACTCATTAGCTCACCATTCCTCTGAAAGGGCTCTGGCAGAGGCAGATGCCATCCCGCTGCCCAATCCAGATGTTTTCCAGTCTTTATCCTACTTTGTGAGATGACTACTCTGGAGCAGCCGATCTTCTTCCTCACTCCAACCTGTTAACTCTGTTAGGGTCCCACGTGTGCAAGACACTGCAGAGTATCCTCACACCTCTCTGGATAGTCTTTCTCTGTCTTTTCAGGGCTTTCCTTGCTAAGTGATCCCTTAAATGTTGATAAACCTCAATTCCACTCTCAGCCCACTGCTCTTGACATCTCAAACTTGAGTACAAGTATCTCTGCAAGGACAGCTCCAAATAAATCAATTTCATTAATATTCAACTTCCCTAGGTACTCCTTCCTAAAAATAATCTGCCCAAGTTCCTCAAAGCCCATATCCCATTTTGCCATACATAAATAAGTACATTTTTTAAAAGGTACACCCTTCACCCAATTCTCACTGTGGTGCATACCCCCAGAGTGTGAAAAACTCTCTGTGTATAAACCCACGGGAATGGTGTTATAGGATTCAGCACAGAAATGTTCTTATACTTGTCCATGTTGGAATGTTCTGAATTCAGGTATATAGTAGAATAAGGTGGTGGGAGTAAAGACAATTTTAACAGACCTCAAATGAAATGAAGTACAGTGGAGACCCAGCTGTCAACCCACCGAATCATGAGAAATAATAAACTGTTGTTGTTTTAAAAACCACTCAGTTGTAGGGCAGTTTGTTACACAGCAATAGATAACCCAAACACACTATAAAATGGTCATATTAACTCAGTATCTTCCTTCATTCCACCTGTCTTCCCTCTTTCAGTCTTTCCTCTCTTCTTGAATAATGCAGCTCAGTTAGTGTCACTTCTATCTCAGGTACCTTGGTGCTCGAACTAGAAACCTGGAATCGTTCTTGATGCCATACCTCTCCTTCAACCTCTAAAATCCAGTCAGAGACCAAGTCCTGACAATATGACCTACTAAACATTTGTCTGCACTCTTCTCTCTTCCTATTACCACTCTGCCCCTCAGATCCTCACTGCCTTTAACCTAGATCATGGCAACAGCCTCCTAAATGATCTAGACTCAGCTCCCTCATGTCATCCTCCACAAATCTAACTAACCTGCACATCTGACCATGCCATCTCCCTCTTAACACACTGAATGACTTCCTTATTCCTCAAATAAAAACTTCAGGCCTCACAGGGTCTCTGTGATATAGGCCCTGTACTTCTCCTAGGACCTTACCAAGTATGACGCGAACAAAAATCATAAAGGAAAAGACTGACATATTTGATTGAATAAAAATTAAAAAATATCTGGAAAACCCCAACTTAACATAAGGTAAGTGACAAAATGGGGGAGGGGGGGATCTGCTGTATATAGATTAATATCTTAAATATGTAAAGAATGTCTATAAATCATTAAGAAAGATGAATGCCCTAACAGGGATATGAGCAAAGAAACATAAACAAAGAATTCACCATAGAAGAAATATAAAAGACAGAGAGATGAAAGAGAGAGAGAGAGGAGAGAGGAGAGATAGAGAGAGAAGAAAGGAAAGAAAAGAAAGAACAAACACAAGAACAAACAAAGGAACATATCCAACCTCATAAATGAGATATACTTCTGGTGGAAGTATATATTGGTTTAATATTTCTGGAGGCTATTTTGTAACATGCATCAAAAGCTAAAATACGGAAAATCAAATGACTAAGATAGAAATCAAATGACTAAAATAATATTATAATGGTTCCCAGAACACTGCCTTATATTGACAATATGGAGAAGAGAACTGAGGAAGGTGGGTTGGGAGAGTAAGAGAAGGGACATTTCACATTCAGAAATTTATTCTAAGGAATATAACAAGTGCTCAAAGGCTTAAAAAATACTAGCAATTGCTTTGTAATAGCTATAAATACCCCAAATGTCTAGCCCCCTGCTGGGTGGCTCAGTTGGTTGGAACATCATCCATACACCAAAAAAACTGTGTATTCGATTCCCGGGTGGCGGGTCCGATCCCGAGCGAGGGCGCATACAGGAGGCAACCAAAAGATGTTTCTCTCTCACATCAATGTCTCTCTCTGCCTCACTCTCTCTCTCTCTCAAATCAATAAAACATATCCTCAGGTGAGGATTAAAAAACAATAACCCAAATGTCTAATAAGAGATTGGTTAAATCACAATACATTCATTCAATGGACTAAAACTAATGATGCAGACATTTACACAAAAAGATAGTTCGAATATATTGCTAAGAAAGAAGATTACAGAAGATGATGCAAAGTATATTCTTATTTTTGTAAAAATACACAAGTCTTGAAGGTACACACCAAAATGTTCACAAACGGTAATCTATGGAATTATGGGTAATTTTCTCTTTTGGTCTGGCTTTATCTTCTAATTTATTCTACTATCACTATTGATTAATTTGAATTAAAAACTTTTTTAAGACTTCTTGATTGCTTTCTTCTATATCAACCAAACATTATATATGGAACTAGCATTCATTTCATGTTTCAAGTCTTCCAGTCCCCAAGCCCAAATACCATTTGACAGTCTCCAGCAGGACCCTTATCGAGAGATAAACATATACAGCATTAAAGAGTGAATTATAATCCTGGAAACTTCTCTGTGGTTTCGAATAAATAGAAATCAAATGACTAAAATAATATTATAATGGTTCCTAGAACACTGCCTTATATTGAAAGTATGGAGAAAAGACTGAGGAGGGCAAGTTGGGAGAGTAAGAGAAGGGACAGTTAGCAAAATGGAAAATGGAAACAGGTTAAGTCCCTATGGCATCGAACTCAACTTTTTTTTTTTTTTTTAAATATATCTTTATTGATTTCAGAGAGAGGAAAGAAGAGGGAGAGAGAGAGACAGAAACATCAATGATGAGAGTCACTGATCGGCTGCCTCCTGCACTCCCCCTATTGGGGATTGAAGCTGCAACTAGGGCATGTGCCCTGAATGGAAATGAACCATGACCTCCTGGTGCATAGGTTGCCACTCAACCACTGAGCCACACCAGCTGGGCTTGATACTTAACTTTTCACACAAAAATGGTTATCAAACATTGAATTAATAATAAATCTCAAATGGTAACTCATTATCTCTCAGAACTCAACCTTTCTAAAACATGAGGTATAAAAAACTGGTTTCTGTGCCAACAAGAGACATAAAGCCCATGCCCATGTACTTTAATCATAGATGAGACCCTCAAACTCTCAGTAAGAGCCTCTTTATTATTACACTCAGTTCTAACAAGATTAGTCATCTAGTTTCAAACCCACAGATTAAAAGTGGCAAATTAGAGAGGCACTAATTCAGGAAGGCACATGGATAGCAGCAAGAAGTGACAGGTGACAGTCTCATAAGAAAGGAACCAGAAGACACTATAAAACACAAACACGAAATTCAAAAAGCATAGTAATGCAGGGCCATTTTATTCAGAAGAAAACTGTCTTACCCATATCAAGCAAAGATCCTATTCAATCTATAACAAAATAACATCCTAATAACAATGCATTTGAGAAATAAAAGAACAGTAAGATGTTAGCGTGGAAAGCAACTTCACCATCATCTTGTCCTCATTTTACAGACAAGGAACCTGATGGACAAAGTCGGGAAGCAATCTGTTCAGAGGACAGGGCATGGTGGTCAACGACAGGCTCAGATCAGGAGTACTTTCCTATATTATGCAGCTTCTGTGGCATATAATCCAGAAGACAGGAAATATATACCGTATGTCAGAAAAAGTCCTATCCAAAATAGTATATTTTCCAAAACTGATCAACTCTCAGGGGTCAGAAAAACCTGTCTTTCCACAATGAGTCATCTCAAATGGGCTCTCCATATGACCAAGCCATTTTTATCTTCTCTCCTTAAACCTAAGGAACTCCTCCACATTCTTCCCTACTCTCCTTAATCCCCCAACTTGACTCCCAGCCTGCAGTATTCAATAAAAAACAGAAGACAAAAACCAGGAACTCCCTCAACTTACCAAGCCCCATCGATTTCTTTTCCATACCCATTCCTCCCCTCTTCCTTCCAGGTCAGCTAATAAAGTGCTCTTTCTCCTGTTCAAAGTCACATCTCCACCTAAGGTCCTGATTCCACCCAGTACCTGTCATCACCTTCTCATCACTATCCCATCAAGAACTGCCCCTGCACTACCTCTAACCTCCTCCTCGCTGCCTAATGTACTCAACCGTCTTCCACCATTAAAAATAATAAATTCCTCCCTGACTCAGCATCCACCTCACTGCCCGTTCACTCGTCTCACTGCCGCCTGGACTTAACTGCATCACTTCATTTACGCTGCTCTCACAAAACTCACAAATGATCTCTGTATTTCCAAATCCAGTAACCCTTTCCAATTTTTAACCCTCCCAAAGTATCCACACCCTCCATTCTTTTTTTTTTTTTCGAGCAAGCACAAAAAGCAAGAGGTTTTACCCGGGTGCCGCAACCCGGGAGAATGGTGGGCTCCCATCTCAAAGACCATCCAATCCTCCTTCTCTCAAGCCTATTTAGTCTTCATTTTCATCACTCCCTCTCTCCTGATTCTACACGTAGGTTGTCAGTCATTCTGTCTGCCTTCTTCCCGTGCTCACTCACTCACTCATTCAACTGGCTTTCACTGCGCTCCTCAGATGTGCCAGGCACTACAACGAGGCACTGGGGATACAGCAATAAACAAGTGAGTCAAGGTCTCTGCCTTCAGAGAGGTGAAATTCTAGTAGAGAAAGAGAAACAATAAGCAAGAAAATCAGTTGACACATGCGACCTGGCAAAGTAAAACACGATGGGTTTCTTGTATTGGATGGTCAAGGAAGGCTTTTCTGAGGTGAGATTTAAGTGAGATCTGAATGGCAAGAAAAATCCAGCCATGAAAAGAGCATGAGGAAGAACACCCCAGACAAAGGGAGCATCCAAGCCTAACACACTGAAGAGGAAACAATGTAAAATGCTCAAAAAAAATAAAGAGGAATAATTGTGGCCAATAAGCATATTGGTTAAGGTGAAGAGAGAGACAAGCTCTTGTAAAGGTCTGCAGGTCAGAATGAGGAATCTGGGTTTTATTCCAGGCCTGCTCCTCTCCTTTACCCCTCCTCACATACTGATGCTCCCAAGGAATCTACCCACAGCCGATTCTTCTTCCACACGGTCTCTTTTCAGTTTTCATTAATATCATGCGGTTATAAGACAGCTCCCACCAAGCTTTTCTCTCTAGGCCTGTCCTATCCAACAATGTCCTGAACTATATCTATATTGGATTTCCAGTGGTGCTTCATGCTAAAAAGTCCCAAACTAAAGTCATTCTCTTTCCCTCATACGTTGTTCTTTCTTCTTTTTATTGATATCTTTATCTACCCAGTCACTGAAGCCAGAAGTCTAACATCCCTTTCACCTCCAACATCTAATTATTAACACTGGTTTTTCCAGTTTAAGGGAAAAATATGAAAGAATTTGAGTAGAAGGAATGGAATCTTTCACCTCGACCAATAATGTCACTTCCCATTATGGCTCATACATAGGCCAAGGTTAACAATCCATCTCAGGAATGTTGTCTTAGTCCCAGCTAAACAGTCTAACACTTCAACCTAATCAATCCCACCCTGATAGTCCCTCCCAAATAGTCTCCAAAAAAACTACACAACTTAAAAATCATGTCTGAGTTAGAAGAGATCTTTGAGATGACCCAGTGACCTCCTTATTTATATAAGGAAATTCATGCTCAGAGAAGGAAAGTGATGTGTCCAAAATCACTGAGAAGACTAGATGATCTACTTCCCTTACCTCATATAGCTGTTTGTTCATATTCTATGAGCTAATCCAAGAACTAGAACTTGAATATATAAACTTGGACTTTATCCCATCATATCACCTTAAAATCAACACTCCAAAATTGCTGAGCAGGTAGCCAGCCACTTAACTCATTTTGATATTAATATAACATGAATATTTTAAAACTATGATTATAAAAGAAAAAGAAATACTTCATCTTATGGGAAATTCTATATTATCTAACTGTAGCTTTTTTCAAGTGAATTCTCATCATTGGTCAGAGTCACCGAGAGATGACCTTCCAACAAGGTCACAGAGCTCACAGGGCCAACCACCAGGCACAATTTACTGTTGATCCCTCATTTCACTTCTCCTTTCCAAAATTAGCAAGAACAGGGAGAAACAGGTGCCTATCTATAGTCTAAGAGGTACATTCAGTGATCAATTTTAGACACCACTTCTCTAGATTCAATTTATAACTGAGCTGCTAGAGCCATATTTATGAACCTTTTAAAAACCATATCCTCCTTGATAAATATAAAAGTCTCATGTCCTTTCCCTACCCCATCCCCTTAAGTCTACAATATATGCCTCTTAAGAGGGCATACTACCATTCCTCGTCCTCTTTGAGGTTTCCTCCTTTTCTGGCTGGACCTGGGGTTTATCTGTGCTTATCAAATTATATATTCCCCTCCTATCTATATCCCCAGCTCCCATGCTCACTACCCCAAATATAGGTTGAGAATCACTGCCCTAATTTACTGTGGGCCAACAACCATCACAAGCTAGAAAATATCTGAATTTTTGATACATGACCTAATAATCTTCTTCATCATCACAACGTAGCATTTAAAGTTTTAGAATTCCTTTATATAGTTAAGATACTTATACCCTGTACCTCTACTTTTGAGATTGATAGTATTAGGTACCCATAATTGAATCCAATCGATAAAAAGAAATTTACATGGTTTTCTGCAAAGTGTTCTGCTTAGCTTTGAATAGTGTCATTTTCAACTTTACTGAAAACCTAGAAGATTGTTAGTTCTTACCATTGTAATAAGATCTCTAACATAAATCTATTATATTATTGCAATAGGGATAAAAGAGGTCTATAGATTTCAAATCTGTCTGGTCTCTTAGTGCCTGGCCAATGAATCTGAATTAGTACTGATTTATTGTATTATTCATTCAGTTAATTTATTCTCCAGTACTCACTGTTACATTGTTCAAATTTAAGAGTCCTGAATTGGATACAAAATAAACCTAAGGTTTACACCCTACCCCCTAAGAAACAATTATCTAACCCTAGAAAGTAGATACAAATGAAATAGCTAAATAGCAAAATAAAAATTTGAGATTATGGACCCAAAGCAGTCAAAATAGCCAGCAAGAATGACAGGCATCCAGAGGACAGGAGGGGAAATGGACCACTGTGGCAGGTGTGGTGAGTACTATGGTTAGGTAGGACAAAGGTTAGGTGGGATTAAGATAGGTGAGTGGGGAAGGGGAGGGTATCCCAGGAGTGGGGAACAATATAAGTAAAAGCACTGGAAAGAACTAAATCGATGGTACATGGAAGATGAGGAGGGCACAGGCCTGAATTAAGAAGACCTGTGTTAGAGCACCAGGATTTAAAGGCGAACAGGCAGCTGGGGTCAGGCATTCCTCCGGGGCAGAGACACTCATCATAACTAACAGCAACTTGACAGGTTGGGGAAATTTTTCTAACACAGGTGGCTTTCAAGCAGAAAAAAGAGATCAAACCACTATATCTGAGATTCTCTCTCTTCTCCTTATTCCTCATTCTGGATTTTGTGGATACTCAGATAGATAGATAGACATCCTTAGATATCTATCTATCTATCATCTATCTCCCTTCAAGACTCTAGCTTCTCTATTTTATACACACAGCAAAACAAATACTGCCTGATAAAAACAAAATTTGTGTACCCAAATAAAAGTTACCATTTACAGACTGCTAAATATATGCTACGCACTATGCTAAGTGCTTTGCATGATTTCATCTAATCCTTACAATCACCCACAGTATTACTTGCATTTTATAAATGAGAAGCCTGGATCTTAGTAAGCTGCCAATATCACAGGGACAGGTCCAGAATTCAAGCCAAGGGCTGCCTATCTCCAATTCTTATGCTTTTAAACCACTCCACACATGGTGCTAACTTTGAAAGTCTTCTTCGAAGGAGATCATAGTGCTCCCTTTATTCCTGGGGTACAGGGCAGGAAAGATAGTACTGGATATCAGGTTTTCCCCAATCACAAGTTACACCTTCTGGTCAAACCAAGGCTTTTCCCATTGCCAAAAGGCCAGATACAATTATTTCTTCCAATACTGCCCACCCCATCACCACCAAGACTCCCAGGCTTCTAAAAATAGTAGAAGACAAAGGTCTGAAGAACAGGGTAGGCTACCAACATGGGAAATTACATAAGTCTAACAAACCTACAAGATAATCAGCACTCCCTGAACCAGCAAGATTCACTGACCAGGGAAAATGATGAATCAAGGGTACAAGGAGGAATCCTGCCACCTCTGTAAATGTAGTTCAGGCCCCAATCCTCCAGGAAGGGACCAACTGATGAGGCCTGAGGCCTCTTCTTTCTTCCTGTCCCTAAAGGGTAATAAATTCATGCTCAGTACCAGAGACACAATATTTTTTCTCTCATCCTAAAAGTCCCAGCACAAGAACTGTAAGCATCCTTAAAAACAGGCAACAAACAAATTGCATGGCATTATACTGCTTTCTTCACGATTCAAGTCCTAGATAAAAAGCATCATTATTGAAGATCATTTTAATTACAAATGATAATTTAACATCAACGCTATGCTTGACCTTCTATTATAAAAATATAGGGATGCCATGAACTCTTTCATCCAATAATCTCTTGGCTCTTCAGAAATCACAAATATCAAAGCTTCAACTGGCACTGCCATCCACTGTCTGCCAAGATCAACTCTAGCCCAAGGAGAAAGCTGATGAGCTCAAGCTCATTCACTCACAGACCTCAAATGAAATTCCAAATTTTTATTCTTTCAACTTTATTCCAACTTGAGGAACCCACCCTCTGCCAAGGTGGAAATCTCATTTATAGGACTCTTCTTTCCTAACAATTGTCTGTAACCCAACATAACTGAGGTGGTTTAAAGTATACATAATAGGCTAAATAATAATAAACAGATTAATAATAACAAAGATAATAATGGTGGGAGAAAGTAGGCACAAAATGCTGCAGCCAGTGTTGCCTTAATGTGCTAATATTCACTATTCCTAAGTGATTCAAAATCACATAGAATAAAAAGACTTTTTTCCTTTGGTATAAACACAGAACATGTGATTTATTTATGAAGGCAATTTTGTTCCTCAAAAGAGAACAAAGATGTTGCAATACTTACTTCAACTTTACTAAGAATATAACCTATGGAAACATGCTGAACTCAGTATGTTCCCTAAAACAAGGTTCCTCGAAGAAGGGAGTCTTAAGATTGTTAAGAACAATCCATCTTCATGAAATCTTTCCTAACGGTTTCAGTCCTCACTGATCTCCTCTCCCTCAACCCTTCCAGAATTTGAGACTGCACCACACACTGCATTTCAATAGCTATTATCTTGTAAGGTGCACTTATTTCTTGTGTTGGTCATCATGTCAACTAGGAGGGCAGGAATCAAGTCTTCTATCCTCTATTTGCAAGAGAAAGATAATTTAAATTTAAATAGCCATTGGTGGCTCATGACTACTTCATTGGACAGCACAGCCCTGGACCAGCAGATTATTGCTATCGCAAAGCATACAGTGTCCAGCAAGCAGCACACTTCCTGCTTTTGCGTCTTTGGCCATGGTATTCTCTCTGCCTAGAATGTTCTCTTGACCTTGTCCACCTAATAATATTTTTGAAGACATACCTCAAATATCACCTTTCCTTAGCTTTCCTGACTACTCCTCACCCTGTAAAATTAATCGCTCCCTCACGTCTGTTCCCCTAGGCCTTTTACTTTCTTAGAGCTATTTGCTCTTGCGTCTGAAGTGCTATAACTGTGAGCTGAAGGCAGAGCAATGTCTTAGTTATCACTGCATGATTCCAGCACATAGAGAGTGCTCACCAACAGTTACCAAATATGGCAATGAATGAACCAACAAACCTTGATCTCCCAATTTACACTGCAGTGTTCCTTTCACTGCACCAAAAAATAGCTCCAGAAAAGTAGACTGAAAGCTACTCTTCTCTACTTCAAAGTGCTAGATGCTACTTTAATAGACAATACCACTTCTATTAGTATCATTGTTTGGCTCTTTCAGGTGATGTCACAGTTATTTTTTAAAATAGGCTCAGAAAGCACTTATCCTTGGGAAAGTAGAAGATGAGGGTAGACAGTGGTGTTAGTCCCCTTTCTGAAGTGTCAACTTTCAAATACTGCAAGTTAAAATGACTGCTCTGCCCAGCCGGGAGTGGCTCAGCAGTTGAGCGTCGACCCAGGATCCAGGAGATCGGGGTTCAATTCCTGGTTGGGGCACATGCCCGGGTTGCAGGCTGCAGCCAATCAATCACTCTCTCATCACTGATGTTTCTGTCTCTCTCTCTCTCCCTTTCTCTCTGAAATCAATAAAGATATATTTAACAAACAAACAAAGATTGCTCTGATGCAGTAATATTTTTTCATATGCACATTAATAGCTATCAAGCTTTTCCTGTGTATTCTCCATGCAGTTTCAGCTATTGAGATACAAGTACATGCCTCTCCCAGTCCCTCGAACTCAAAACCCATGTGAAACTGCTTCTCTCTTATCTCTCATTAAATGAGCATGACTTTGTTAGAAAGGCTAAAGGAAAGGCTCTGACCATGCAATTGCTTATTCTGGGTTTCACTTCTGAATTCTAGATTTGACTATATTTAGCAAAGCTATAACTGTCACCATGCCCGAAGCCAGGAAGAAGACACCATTCACAAACCACCCCCTGAAAATCTGCAGTTGCCACTGAAAAAACAGACTTCCCAGCAGGCAAAGGCATCTAAGTGGGAGGGGTCAAATTGTTGTTTGCATCAAGAGAAGACCTCAGGTGCTTACAAACTAACCTCTCTGCCCGGCACTAAAGCTCTCCATAACCTTATTTCCTTTTCTTTTCTCTCCAGCATACCTCTGCTCTGGTCAAACATCCTCATTACCTCCCCTGACAACTCCCTTCTGAAACAGTGGTCATCTCACTCCCCACCTGCTTCTGCTTCAACCTCATGCTTTTCTTTGAACCTTCAGGACCACTCCTTCCCCAGACACTAGCCACTCCCTTGCCCCACAATTAGGCGAGGCCCAAAGGGGAGCAGTGCATACAGGATACCTACTCAATAGTTACTCAAAAGGCCCAGGGCCACTGAAGAAAGCAAGCAGCAAGCACAACCAGGGAATTGTAAAAAAAAATTTCCTTCTACCATTTCATGTTCTTCTCTCCTTGATTCTGAAGGGAAACCTGTACTAACGGAAATAACACTAGTCAGTATTCCCAGAACTCACACCGTTTCACTACTCCACACTTTTGCGTATGCTATTCTCTCTGCTTGCAAGACCTCAGGTAACCCTCATCTGGAACATATGCTGGGCAATTTCCATGTTCAAAGCACACTTCATCTATAAACGCTCACCCCCAGGCCATTTCTCTTTATCATCTCTTAACATCTTTTTACCACCTAATATCCACCATAGGCCATGCTAAGTGCTGCACACTTATCTTAGGGTTATTTTTGGTCTATGAGCTCCTGAAGAGCTGGGCCAAGTTCCATTCATCATGTAGCTCTGGAACCTAATCGTGCCTCCCACAAAGAAGGCACTAACGAACGTGCACTAAATGAATACGTGTATGCCGTATACTGATACTGCCAACATGTTATAATTATATGTCATGTATGTATGTTTGATTTTTTTCAGGTGGTTTCACACACATTTTTAAACCTCACTCCCTTGTGCTATAGGTAGGAGAAATTGTCAGAGTTTACTGATTTGTAGATTTACTCAGTAGTTTTCATTAGCCCTAGACCTGGATTCTTTTAGTTTACGTAAGAAAGTGAAGGGCCACCTTGTCCACCTTATACAGAACTGAAGCAGTTCTGGAATGCTGTCTTGGACACAGCAGGTATTCAACAAACATTTATTTATGGTTTAAAGCTTACATATAAAGCCTCATAAAGCTAAGGAGGTCTGATAAAAGCACAGCTTCTCAGTCCTTCTTTAAGCACTGCTCCAGTTTTCCCATTGAGCTCATTCTGGAGGCTTAAACCAAATCTTCCCTTGACATCACATGCCCATTACATCAGGCATGATCTAGCATCTCATTGTGGCATCTTTGCTAAGGAAGCTAGAGAGAAAAATATCCTCCCCAGCACCCAGCCTAGACACAGACAAATCCCTCTGAACTCATGACTTAGAGCCTTTATTTCCCCAAGACAAACAAGCCCCCACTAGACTAGTTAGTGCAACTAGGCAAGCAGGGCTGATGCTGTTGATGGAGATGGCAGCCCAGACATTCTCCTGTCTTCCTCCAACACCTCCTCCTTGGAGTGCTTGCAATCCCTCACCATAAAGCACAGACCAGTACCCACCCACATCAGCGAAAAAGGGATGATCTGTGGGATGTGGTGGTAACAAGGTCTGTGTTTGAAGCCGACCACACCACTCCTCCCTGAACTGCCTGGCCACGCCCTGGACACTTGATGCACAACTCTCATCAACCTCAGACAATTCTGGCTGGGGCTGGTGGCCAGGTCAGCATCTGACACCTCAAACAGAAAAGGGTCCAGAAAGGAGCATGGCTACCCAAAACATCTTTGTCGACCCTTTATGGAGCTGGTGAGACCTCTGCAAAGAACATATGGCTCTGTCCACCCACAATGGGGGGGAAAAAAAATCCCTGACGACTGCTGTAGCCAAATTAGCTTTCACATTGCCACCCTCACTCCCCTTTAACTATATATCTGATGTAATGTTGCTGGTAAATAGAGGCTATCATTTATTGAACACCTGAAAAAAAAAAGTTAAATAATTTACATACATTGCCTCATATAATCTTCAAGACCACTCCATAGGACAATGGTTATCAAACTTTAGCTTGCATAGGAATCACTCCAGGAACTTGTTAAAGACCTACACCCATGGTTTATGGAATGGGCCTGAAAATTTGCATTTCTTACAAGCTCCCAGGTAATGCTAATGTTCCTGATCCAGGCTCCACACTTTAAGAACTGGCCATAGGAAAACAGAGATTCAAGAGAGGTTTAAAATGTCTTATCTATGCTCTAGCTGGTGTGGCTCAGTGACTAGAGCATCAGCCCAAGCACCAAAGGGTCTCAGGTTCGATTCCCAGTTAAGGGCACACAACTGGGTTGCGGGTTCACTCCCCACCCCGTCATGGCGCATGCAGGAGGCAACCAGTCAATGTGTCTCTCATTATTGTTTTTTTTTCTCTCTCTCTTTCTCTTCCCATCCCTCCCTCCCACTCTCTCTGAAAAGCAATGGAAAAATTATCCTCGGGTGAGGATTTAAAAAAAAAGTCTTATGGTGCTATACAAATACTTTGTATACCGGCTCCTACATAGCCACATAGGTCTAATAGTCACAAATTCAAACTTAATTCCAGTCAAAGAACATAAAGAGGGCAACACTGCCAGACGTGGTTTTACATGAGACTCTCTCTTATTACTCTGAGTCTTTGACCATGATGTCACCACACCTGGATAACTCCTACTCATTCTTCAGTCAGTTACTTCCTGCAGAAAGCAATTCTTGGCTTTCTAAAATTGGGGGCCACCCTAGGTTTATTTCCATGATAACACATATTACTCATTCTAACTGGCTAGTTTCCATCACTCAAAGTAGTTTGTAAACTCCAGCATCTAGTTCTATATCCTATCCCCAGAGCCTAGCACAGTGCCTGGCACATCACAGACACTCCTTAACTGTTTGCCAAATGAACGAATGAATGAATGAATGCAGAACTGCAAGCCCTAAGTCCCACTTAAAAATATACTGCATGATGTGCAGTTCTCAGGGATGAATTCTGGGGAAGAGGAGGGCAGCCTAGACAACAAAGACCAATTTTACCTTTTCTCTTTCCCATCACTCAGACTGAGAACAGGCACCCCTTATGGTAGCACCATCTACAGAGAGACAATATCCGAGCTGAACAAAATGCTCCTGGGTCAGCAGGGGCCATTCTGAGAGAAGGAAAGAGCTCTGCACCCCATGATTTCTTTCACACACTCCTCATCTCCATCCCACTGCAGTCAAGGACTTTGGCACAGGGATGAAAGAGACAGATCAGACTCAAGGGTGCAGATCTGGCAGCAGGCACAGAAGCATCTCCCATCCTGCACCAAAGCCCACAAGGAAAGATCCAGAGGGACAGTGACTCAGGCCCCAGATTAAGTCCAGCTAGAGCAGCACTGAAAATGGAAGAGAGCAACAATTTCACAACAACATTGTCAGACCTTTTTTTAAAACGGTGTTTTTAAAGTAAAGGCTTCAACCCTAACTCCAGAAAACTGGGCCCAGCTGAATCCACTGCTTAGATAAGCTGAGAGCCAAACACAGCTTCTTCTTCCTCCCAATCCACCCGCCTGCAACACTCACCATGACAGGCATTTCCCAGGCCCGGGGTTGGAACTCTTGCTTCAAGCTTAGCTTGCAAAAAGGCTCCTTCCCCAGTTATTAAACAGGTCCCCCACCACCACCATGTTGTAGTAATAGAGGCCTCCATCTACCCCTATCCCCTCTCAGCAGATAACACAACCTACAGCAGGTTGGCCCTATCCAATTAGTTTGAATAGCTTCACGCCAAAGAAATTACTGCTTTTATTAAAAATAAAATCACACTAGGCAGGCAATGGGCTGTAAAAGTATGAGTCTGGCATAATCATGAAGGTCGAGGTTAAGGTTACCAAAAGAGACATACAAAGATTTTTAGAGGCCTGGGGAATAAAGATATAGATTTAGGTATAAATAGGGAATTTACACAGCAAACATAGCAGATCTAAGTAACATCTCCAAGAGAGAAAAGCAAAAATCAGATGCCACTCTCAAGTAATTCTTTCAGCATTAAAATAATAATAAAAATTTTTTTAACTAAAACAGAAGGAAGAGGGGCCTACTGACTTATTTCAAAATAACCACATTCATTTCATGTAATTTCTGTTAAAACTAGCTACATCCTGGGGACCTGATTACAGTTGGGTTGGGAAACCTTGTCAAATCTACCAAGAGCCTTAGCTCTTAGAAAAACATATTCCCATCCTCCAAAAATCCTCTCTTCCTTCCAGTGCCTGCTCAGGGCAGTGGGAAAGTTGGGTAGAAGAAAAAGGAGAAACCCCTCTCTTCAGCCCCCACGTCAATGATTTCAAGTTTTAGTAGGATGACAAGCCCACCACCCTGCATCTAATGTGAAACTTGACACTTTCACACATAGGTTTTCTCCTCCGATCCTCATAATTCAGTGAGACACACAAGATTTGGTTTGTCGATTTTTCAAGAAATATACTAAAAGGCCACGGAGGTAAACAATGTCCGGCAACCTCCTCCTGCCCCATAAACCCTGCCACGTTCAAATCTCAGTTTTAAATTTCTCAAGGACAATGATTCACAGGGCAAGGGAATGGGGAAAAGGGAGGGTCGACTGGTTAAAACCCATTCATACATTCCACAACTAGAAACCAGAATCCTGCTGCATCAGCCCCAGGTTTTCATTTACGGCGCACTGAGTCCCACCGTACCTTCCGCCAACACCTCGTCCACAGTGACCTGCTGTCGCCCAATGCCAAAGACCCTTCCGATGTAGCCACTGCCCAGGCCCGAGGTGCTGCCCCCTCCTCCGCTGGAGCCGGAGCCCAGGCCAGAGCCGCCCTGCTCTCGCCGGGAGTCGAAAAACTTCTTCATCTTGCGAATAGGAAGCAGTAAAGCAAAACACCGACAGCTTCTAGATTTTTTTTTTTTTTTTTTAAAGAAAACAAGAGATCCAAGGATTTCTTCTCGGATTTCAGCTCAAAGAGGAGCCACCCGAATCCGGCCGTGGGGTGGGGGCTGAGGGAGGATGCCTATCGGAATACGCGTGTCAGTCGTGCGGCGGTCCCCTCCTCCTCAAAAGGGCGATTCGTATAAGTTTAAACCTGTGATGACAGAGGAAAAGAGAGAGGATGAGTCAGTAACACACTTAAAAATTCAACTGCTGAGTCCTAGGGGCAGCAAAAGCCATCATCCTGGGGAAACGCTGCATGAATTTTCTGAACGAGGAAAACCCTGGGGCTGAAAACGGGGCCCCGGCCCCCAAACCCGAGACCCTGTGCCCGGGGCTCAGAAAAAGGAGGAATTCGGGCCGCCTGCAGCAGCAGCGCCGACTCAGCCGGGCACTGCCCCCCCTTCTCCCCGGTCTCCCCTCCGCCCCGCGAGGCAGCATCCCGGCGGCACCCACTTGAGATGGCTCGACGGCGGGCGCCCAGCTACCAGCCCCGCAACATTGTCACGGCCGCCGGGCGGCCTGCGTCGGGGAAAGGAGGCGGCGCTGCAGCGAGAGCCGGGGCCGCGTTGGGCACCCGCCCGCCCGCCAGCTGATCCCCGGAGCGCCCGGCGGAGACTGACCCGCCGCCCCTCCCCCGCGCGCGCTCCCGCCCGGCTCCATCCACCCAACCAGGAAGTGAACCGCCGCCGGAAGTGCCTCTCGCGGCGGCGCGGCTACCCGGCGAGCGGCCGGGGCCCTTCTGCTGCCGCCGCTGTGTTGCGACAAACCGAAAGGGGTCGTCAGGAAGAAGAGGAGCGGAGAAACCCGGGGTCTCAGAGCGGAGAGAGTTTTGGAAAAGAACGTTGATATCTCCCGACCCGCAGGGCACCATGGGAAAGGTAGTTCGGCGTAGCCCAGAGGCTGGACTACAATTCCCAGGATGTCTATGGGGGAGCCAGCGAGGCGGTGGCGGTGGCCTCCTCCGCCTCTAAGGTGGTTAGCGGGGTGGTGCATTTGTGGGGATTCGATTATTTAAACACATCCGGTAAAGAAACTGCCGGGGACTAGGGTTTCCACCCTCCTGCATGTTCCACCCTTCTGGAGCCATCTTATTTGCGGCTTGACCTCCCTGCACAAGGGATTCTGGGGTTTGTGGTTTACAAGCGGACCGACACTGACACTTGAAGGACGCGGCTTAACCGCTGAGCCCCTCGCCGGCCCTGCGGGGCTTCCCGATGTCACCTGGGCAGAAGGTGGAAGACAGAGGGTGATCGGAAGAAATTTGCTGGCAGTTGGTACAGGGGCCACACCCTAACATAAATAAAACCAGTGCCCAGCCGTCGCCAACCTCAAAAGCAGCTTTTGCTCCCAGCTGTTGGGAACAGGCTCGGCAGTCAGCTCTAAGCTATGCGCTGTGAGGAGAACGCTGGACACAGTGTCCCGCCTGAGAATCTACAGGCGAGACGCAACCCGAGAAACTTAAAGGGTGTGTGCAGGACAGATCCTGGGGTGCCAGGAGGTCCCACCCCTTGGCTCCAACCCCAAACTTTGGGGCTCGGCTGCCGACGGTGACCCTTAATTCTTCCACCTTTGCGGATGCTAACCCCCTCCCACACATCTCCCCCGCTGATGCTTATTTTACCCCGACATAGCCCGAGTGACGAGGGTTGGAGTGGACAATATGGTTTGCATCTGTCCAATGCAGAAGGCTTGGAAGGTGGTCCGTACCCTTCGCCATCCCTGGATTCCCTGACAGATGATGCCAAATCCCTGCCTCCGCCCCTCTTCCCCGCGCAAAAAAAAAAAAAAAAAAAGCCATGATTTTTCTAACCCCTGAATATAGGTTATTTCTCACCTCCACCCGCTCTGCCCACCCCTAATTTTGCAACAGCCCTATTAGCTTGTAGTTCGTCCCAGATTTATTTTCAGCAGGCATTTGAGGAGCTCCGAGAAGGGTGCTCCAGAAGAAAATGGTGCTTGCTTTTTCTAATCTGAGTATTGGACTCAGCTGTGACTCGGCTGGCAGCGACATTGCTGCTGCGGCCCCTTCCTCCCCCACTTTCTCTGCTGCTCCGTCCTTCCCTTCTCCCCCTCCTCCTCCTCGTTTCAAGTAGTGCCATTGTAGTTAAACTTCCTGTGTAGAGACAGCACCTTTTCTTCCAAAGGGAGTCAATGTTGTCACCTCAGTTCACAAATTCATGCAGCCACCTCCAGGGTAGAACGCAGCACCTGCTAAAACAGCCCCTCAGAGCAAGCCCACGGAGGCATGTTCTCTGCACTTCCCTTAAAAGGCTGGATTTTGTCTAAGGAAGTGTGGAATAGATCTTAAAATAAATGGGAAAGCTCATTTAGAATTAGATTCATTGACCTCCATTTTTCTCTGCATGTGTTGATCTTGACTATCTGTTCTAAAGAAGAAGCTCTTTTGGGTCCTAGAATCTGTTGCTATTTTTTTACTGTTCTAGACTTTCCTGTTACCAGACTAGGCCAGATTTACACAAATCCCAAATCTTACTTCGGAGATACAAAAACTGGTTTTTACCCAATAGGATTAGGTAGCTATGTATTTATGAGCACCTGCCTGAATGCTTTGATCAGAATCTGAGGGAGCAGGTTATAAAAAAGAAGATAAAGGAACATAAAATAATAAAAATAAATTAAAAGCCCAGCCGGGCGAGGCCCAGCAGTTGAGCATTGACCTAGGATCCAGGAGATCGCAGTTCAATTCCACATCAGGGCACATGCCCGGGTTGCAGGCTTGATCTCCCCAATCAGGGGCATGCAGAAGACAGCCAATCAATGACAACTCTTTCATCACTGATATTTCTATCTCTCTCTCCCCCTCCTTTCCTCTGTTTGAAATCAATATATTTTTTTTTAAATAAAAATAAAAAAACATTAAAAGACTAGACGTTGTGCCTTTCATTCTCTCAGAGACTAATAGCAATTACAATGACAAAACCATGGTTTTTAATGCTTTACATATATTATTTAACCCTGACAACAGCCTTGTGAAATAAGGTACTATTATTATACTCATTTTATAGATGGGAAAACTGAAGCATAGAGATAAGTCACATAGATAGTAACTGGCAAAGCCAGAACTCAAACCCAAACATTATGGCTTCAGAACACAGGGTTCAACTAGCTACACAAAACTGCCCAGTTAAAAAAAAGCAAACATAAGCTGATTAATATATATTTGAAAATAGTTGGAAACATCCAGCAGCATGGGACCAAGACACCTCTGCCACTCCAGAGCTGTGCTCCTAGACTACTTAGATCTCTGGACCTATTTTCTAGGCCATAAAACCAGAAGTCTCATATAACTCTTAGTAGTTATTTGGTTCCTGAGTACAAAATAATAACAGATCAGACACTATAATCTCAAAAATCCTACCACACTTACTTTCTATATAATTTGTCCTGCCCAGCTTTTCATTCCTATTCAACTTTTCATAAATATTACACCTCAACCAAGTTCCTCAGGGTCAGGGAACAGTCTTTTACTTATCCCCTTGAACATTCAATACAGTGGTGCTGAGACTTCCTCCCAGTGACTTATCTTTCCCCAAGGGGGGAAACCATCATTAATAGTTGACACACTGGAGATGGACAGTGGCAATGGTTGTGCAACAATGTGAATGTACTCAATGCCACTGAACTGTACACTGAAAAATGACTAAAATGGGCCCTGGCGTGTGGCTCGGTTGGTTGGGCGTCATCCTGTGCACCGAAAGGTTTCTCCTAGTCGGCCTTGACTGTGGTTCAGCATCATGATTGCTCCAATGTTCTGTCTAGCATTGAGATGGCAGCTCTAGAAGAGGGCCCAAAGAAGATATTTGCAGCAGCAAAGAAATAAAAAAGCTCTTCCGTTTGTGCTCAGGAGTAGATGGATTTCTGTTTCCAAGCATGTAATGTGGTTTTTAAGGGGAGCTGAGAAATGCCAAGAACCTGTTCAGTCTTCATGGTAGAGGTAAACCCTGATATGAGAAGCCAGAGAAGTAATCACCGTGTCATCTTGTATTTGTAAAGCCCTTTTTCCTTCCCAAACCACTTCTGTATCCACGATTCCTGTGCACCATCTGCATCCACTGGAGTATTTATATCATGATTTTACTAATGAGGAGGTAGAGCACCAGGATTGAAGTAAACTGGTCACATGCAGTTGGGAAATGCTGTTTAGAATGTCCTCTCTTAGAGAGCCACAGTCCACATCAGCAGAATGTCACTTTAATTTTAAAAACATTTGAGTTTTTTTAAGTCGTCTCATTCAAATTAGTGGAGCTCTTAACCAAGCTCTGAACTGTACACTGAAAAATGACTAAATATTTATTTAGGGATTAACACTGAACAAAGTGGAAGTATCTAGCCCGGCTGGTGTGGCTCAGCGGTTGAGCATCTACCTAGGATCCAGGAGATCTGTTTGATTCCCGATCAGGGCACACACCCGGGTCACGGGCTCGATCCCCAGCATGGTGCTTGCAAGAGGCAGCCGATCAATGATTCTCTCATTATTGATGGTTCCCTCTCCCCCCTCCCTTCCTCTCTCTGAAATCAATAAAGATATATATTAAAAAAAAAAGTTGAGGTATCTAGAATAGTCAAATCAGAGAGACAGAAAGTGGAATGGTGCTTCCCGGGGGCTCGGATAGGGGGAATGGGCAGTTATTGTTTAATGGGAGTTTCGGTTGCAGAAGATGAGCTCTGGAGATGGACAATGTGAATGTACTCAGTGCCACTGAACTGTACACTGAAAAGTGACTAAAATGGGCCCTGGCGTGTGGCTCGGTTGGTTGGGTGTCACCCTGTGCACCGAAAGGGTGCTGCTGATTCTCTCAGGGCACATGCCCTGGTTGCCAGCGGGGTCCCGGGGAGGGGGCCGCTGATCGATGTTTCACCCTCACAGTCTGTTTCTCTCTCTCCCTCTCCCTCCTTCTCTCTCTCAAAAAAAAAAAAAAAAAAAAAAAAATCAATACAAAATTGTTTTTAATAATTAAAAGGGTACATTTTATATTAGGAATATTTTACCATGATAAAAAGTTTTTAAAAAACTAAATCAAGTTAATTAGTAAGTAATAATAACTCTCGCTGCCTCAAATTCATTTTGAAATGTGACAAAATGTAAATAATAAATATATTAATATTAAAATACATTGTTTCAGAATAGTAGGTTTAGAAGCAAGAGAATAAAGGAATTTCCCTTTTAAAGTAAATTAAAAATTAAAATGAATAGATGTGATTTGTAGATTTGTAGGAAATAGAAAAGACTTTGAAATTGTGGGCAGCCCAGAATTGGTAATTAACTTGTTCAAAGTCTGTCTTAGTCCATTCAGGCTGCTATAACAAAATACCAGAGACTGGGTGGCCTATAAACTATAGCAATTTATTTCTTACAGTACTAGAGGTTCAAAGCCCAAGATCAGGTTGCCAAGCATGGTCAGGTGTAGACTCTCTTCTGGATCATAGTCTCGTTGTAGCCTCCCATGGTGGAAGCAGTTAGGGAGCTCTTCGAGATCTCTTTTATAGAGGGCACTAATCCCATTTATGAGAGCTGCACTATCATGACCTAATCACCTCCCAGTATCATCACATGAGGGATTAGGATTTCAACATATAAATTTTGAGGGAGACACAAACATTCAGTCTACAGCAAAGTGTCACACCTAGTGAATGACAAAGACGTGAAAACCCAGGCAAATTTTTCTAAACAATAGAAAATGATTTAGATTTTCAATTCTCCTATTAATTTAGATTTTTAAAGGTTATGTTTTAAATATTACAATGTGTTCAAACTTGTTTTAAATTCATTAAGTATGTATTTATTATCTTCAGTTTTTTGAAAAATAATTTTTCTGATTTTAAAAGTATAAATGATCTTTGTAGATCATTAATTATTAAAATAAAATATATAAAAATTTTAAATCACCCATACTCCCACCCCAATACATACTTGTTAATATTTTGGTTTAATTTCTTCCAGCCTATTTCTTATACACATAGTTGAAATTACTACACGTTAAATTTTGTGTTCTCCTTTTTTCACTTAATATTGTATCATATGTTTTTAGTTATTACAGATACATCATAAATAAAATTTTAAATGCCTTCAGAGTCTTCTGACTTATGGCCGCACCATAATTTTCTTAATCATTCCTTCACTGTTGGACAGTTAGGACATTTATAATTTTTGTTATACATAATGATCTGGTTTGGGTATAAAGGTTTTGTCTGTATTTCAAATTATTATGTAAAAGAGAGTTCTAGAAGTAGAATCCCTGGGTAAAGATTATAGTTTTAAGATTCTTGGTTAATGTTGCCGATTTACTTTTTAAAAAGGTATCACAAATTTATACTTTCAACAGAAATATGTTATATGAACAGGAATCAGACCCAATATTCATTAGGCATTTAGTTTTTACCAGATACTGAACTAATTATTTAATATATATTAGCTCAACTTTAATATGATTAATATTATTGGTGGAAAATAGTTGTCTATTGTTATAATTTCATTTCTTTGATTACTAGTGATATTGAACTATATTTTATTATTAAGCCATTCGTAAGTATTTTTTGTAAATCATTAGCTGCCTATTTTTCCCATTGTGACTTACTGTCCTTATTGATTTATATGAGCTCTTTATATATTAGCATGGTAACCCTTTCCCATATTTACTACAGCTGTTTTATGAATTGTTTCTTGTTTTTACATTTCCTTTATGATATATTTCTGTGTTGCCAAATCTATCCAGTTTTACTTTGTCATTCATCCTTGCTTTTGAAAAGTTTAATTTTATTTAATGGCCTAGTAATAATAAAGACACATTTTACATATCTATTACACTCACTGTTTGCATACACTATTTCAAGCTTTCACAGTAGGAAAAACCAAACCAGATTCTTGTGCACATGTGTTACTTTACATAACTTTACATCCTTTACATAACAGTTCTTTTCAAGCTTAAAAAAAGTTCTTTCTCAACAACCTATATTTCCATCCACATGGAACTGAACAGACAAAATAAAAGGGAAAGCCATGGCGTTCCTACAAGTCTTGTAACATATGTATGTGTGATGACACATAAAGATGCTAATGGCTTTACCGAGGAGGAAGGAAGAATACAATGTTGCAAATAAAGAACAAGCCACTTATGTAAAATCTAACATATGTATGAAAAGGAAAATGTCTGGAGAGGACTTACCCAACTTCTGTCAGTGTTTACTTCTGGGTCATGGGGCTTCGGGTGATTTTTATTGTCTTCTTTGTGTTCCTATGATTTGTTTCAATATTTTACAATGAGCACATATTATTTTTACTAAGAAACTGAGTTATTTTTAAAAGTATGAACAAAACTTTTTTCACATACAGAGAGACAAAAATATTTGCCTATTTTTTTTCTGGTCTTTTAATTAAAGGTTTACACACACGAATAACATTTACCATAGAGTTTGAGCAATTTCCAGGAAGGTATACACATGTCTACAAGTGGGTTAGATATACACACATATAACAATAAATACGTGTGCTAAGAAGTTTGGGACTACCAAATGCTGGCTAAAAATTGCTAGTGAAAGGAGCTCTGAGGTGAGCTAGTCTCATCCGCAGACCCTCCTAACTGCATAGCTTTCCGGGTGATGTCATACGAACCTCCTCCTGCAGCTGGGACTGTGTCCAGTGGCTGCATGGGGGAGCTTCCCGTTTTTGTTCTAAGTGAGTGATGTTTACTGGAAATGGAAGTCCACTAACAAGATCTCAGTTCAGATAGCTTTGTAGGGGCAGGAAAAGAGTGATTGTGAGATGGATTTGGCCAAAAACTTTTACTTTCTCCCTTGTCATTATCTTGTTTTGATAGGTTGACTTAGTTTTGTTTTGGAATGACCTCTTGTGAAAAACCTAGGAGGAACGATATGGTCTGTCTTCTTCTTCCCCTCCCCCTCCTCCTCCTCTCCCCACCAAAACCCTCAACTCAGACCTTCCTTCCCTGGCCCTGCACCCATGCCTGCACACTCACAGCAACCACAGCGAGTAGGTGGAGGCAGCCAAGAACCTACAGCCCGGGGAGCTGGGTATTGCACTGCCCTCTCCTCTGAGCTCTGCAAGGAGCTTGCAACGTGGCGATGTGAACAAAAGAGGCGAAGGGATTTTTATTCAAGATTGCTCAGCTGATTAGTAGTGGAACAAAATGGAAAAACCAGGCATCATATCTCTTCGTTAAGGGCCTCTGGGATAAAACCCATAAAGATTGTTAACATTTTTTACAACCATGTGTAAGAGCAATTTAGAGTGTTCCTAGTAAAAAGAATGTTGTATAACAAGAGTTGATTATATTAAGAGGTTGTTTTATGTTAAACATCGGCTAAGTAAAATTAAAGAAAAAAACCACCTAAATATACTGAGTTTTCTATCTTTGTGGATTCTCTTGATTGTACTTTTGTGAAGTATCTACAGTTTTTCCCCAAATTTTTCAAAATAAAAAATTCTCAAGACCTAATTAACTGAAAATTTAAAGACTGATATATATATATATCATGCTTCACTTTAGTAGGTAGGTAACTTGTTGCAAATTCAAACAAGGATGTGGTGTTACAACTTCTGAAAGGTCAGGAATCTTTTATTAAATACCTATCCTACCATCAAATTGCCATTACCTGTGCTGGGATATACATGGAACATATGTATCAAAAAAGTATCAAAAAAGCTAAAGCTCCAAATAAGGTCAAGTTATTCTAAAACTACCAACTTATGTTCTGGCTGTCGTTTGAGTGTTCCAGTCAAGTTTTGAAACATGAAGTAATGGATAGACCCTGCAGCTTGAGGCCACTGTCAATGAGGGATATAGAGGGAACAGAGCTCTTCCACTGTCTTTTGTTTTTGACTTTCAGGGCAAGGACATTTCTTCTCCACATGGAATGAGTAAGGTGAAGAAGAATTTAAAAAAACAAAAACAGAATGAACTTTGATAAGGGAAGATGGATGTCCAAGATGGGGTAATAAAATGTAACAAAGCCCAGAGCTGCTCCAAGTGAGTTCCAGTTCAGATTTGAGGAATAATGTCTTAGGACCTTGAGAAAAAGTTATTATGGTATCTCTAGACAATTGTCCGTGATCTTTGAGGCATCGCTGAAAATAGGAGATATATCAGAAGACTGGAGACAGTGGAATATTCTAATTTTCAGGAAGAGAAAGAAAACAGCGTCAGAAAATTTGTTGACTATTGTCTATCCCTTCCGTCTCAGACAAGGCTCTAGAATGGATTACTAGAGGAACAGTGTCAGGCACTTAGTGAAAAAGTAATGATTAAGAGCCAGAATGAGTTCACTAAGAACAAGCCAAGGCCGATTTACCTCTTTCCCTTTTTAACAGGCTTACCAGCCCAGTAGCTCTGGGAAAACCCATATGTAGAAAGAGTATTTCATGATTGATTAGATATTTAATGATATTTTCATGATATTCCTTTGAACAAGATGGAAAATATGAACTGGACCATGGCCTACTAGATGAGCCAGTTAATTATACACACAAGATGGTAACAAATTGATATCAAATAGCAAGAAAGGGTCTAATGATGGGTCCCAGCACTGTGTTCTTCATCTGCCCTCATAAATACTTTCAGAATATATAGAAATGCTCATCAAATTTATAGGTAACTTGATGTTGGAGGTACGATGAATACTTGGATGACAGAATGAGAATCAGCTGGGAGAATATAAAAGGATACAATTTTAGAGTGATTAACATGAGGCCTAAGGAACTAATTGTATCAGTAAGAATAGGCTACACTGAACTTGTTTTAGCAGTAGCTAAGAATATTAGCCTAGTTTGAGTCAGAAGTGTAATGTGGTTGCCAAAAAAAACAAAACCTAAGTTTTGAGACTGTGTCCAGTGGCATGGTAAATGTTTAACAACTGGCTCTCTGGAGGGACAGAAACACCTTGATTTATATAGCACTTGCCAATTTCTATAGTGTAAGTATTCCCACCGTGGCTAGTTTCAAGCTACCAATATGATGTCACTGAATACAGATTTGGGAAGAGATGTACACTAGCCTACCATTATATACTATTTTTACTACACAAATATAATAGATGTGAATAACTGCAAGAAAAAAAAAGATAATAGTAAAATGTAGCAAAATAATTAGGTAGTGATGAGTTTTAAGTATCTTATACCTTTGTTTCTAGTATAATATATGTAATTGTCAGCTTATGTAATTTTACTTTTCATTGTGACTGTGTTTAACAACCGGCTCACAAAATTCTTGAACCTTTAACATTCAGCTCTTGGAACTTTGTGAACCCAGGCTCCAATCCCTGGTAATAAGCAATGAGGTAACTGGAACAAGAGAGGTAATAAGCCCTGTTGTTCTAGCAATAGTCAGGCCACACCCAGCTCACTTCATTCCAGAGCACATAACTTACAAGGCAAACTGCTCTGAGATCAGAGCAGAGCAGCCATAATGGCAGAGAACCAGTCATGGGTGTGCGGAACCGTTGACAGAATTAGGGCTGTTTGGGCTGGAGCTCAAAAGACCTGCATGTGGTGTAAGGGTGAGAGGACAGGTGAATGAATGCTTGTTTTCAAATATTTGAGCGATTGTTGTGTGAGGAAGATCTGGGGCTATAATCTATGGGTAGAAGAAAGATATAGGGAGACAGATTTCTGCTCAGTATAAGAACTTTCAAAGCTATCACAAGTGGAATGGGCTGAAGGTAATCCTGAAGAATGGGGGCAAAAACCTTCAGGGACATGTAGAGGTGGTTCAAGCCTCTCAGGAAGGAGCAGGGCTGGATAATCTCAAAGGTCTCCCCCAGGCCTATGATTTCCCGATTTTTGATCCACTGCTTTTTCTAGGTACATGAAAAGAGTCATTCCTTACTCCTGGCTTTGCTTGGCTCTCATTAGAAGGGTGGAATAGTGCACTTAAGAAAAAGCCACAAAAGCCTTTTTTTAAGAAAAATTTCAAATGTTAAAAAGTAGAAAGAATAATATGTATAATGAAAACATCACCAAGTTTCTACAATTGTCAATGTATGTCTAATCTTGTATCAGCTACACCCCACCCATCTCCTCATAGATGTTACTGTGTGTTTCTCATTAGGAAGCCAATAATGTATGGCTCTCTTCTTGCTATGTCAGCGGCCACTGATGAGTGTCCAGGTCCATTAAGTCATTAGGAGTCGCAAATTCTAATGCTATCATCGCTTCTTCGTTTATTAGTTGGAATACTTCTATAAAGAGATATATCCCTTCATCAACTATTTGCACCCTGAAGTGCAGATTATAAAGGAAACGCTTGATTATTTGCTAATTTTCAAAATAATGAGTTGGTTCTCTAGGATCTGCCAGAATTGCTGTTTGATTTTGTTTCTTTTAAGTATCATTATAAACTCATGGATTTTTTTTATGCATTTCAATCCATTGCCATCATTATTCTTATTAATATTCAAGTTGTGCCATCTTTGGCCAGTGGGAGTTTATTCAGATTGGCTCCATAATACTTTTAACATGATCCCAGTAATTGTGTTGATTTCCAGTATGACAAGATTCCTTATATTCTGGACTAAACTCGTGTATTTTCTGCCTCAGATCTGGAATCAGCCATTTCTCCAGGGGCCAGATTCCTTATAAAAGGAAATGAGATTTAGAGACAACATTCTGGGCTCTAGGGTAGTCAGGCTACTGGATTGATCATAGTTTCTAAGCCATTTTGGTAGAGTTAGGAAATCTTCTAGAGAAAATACATCATGAGTTCATATGACATTTTCAAACAGGACTACAGGATGCTCTCTTAACTTCACCAATGTTACATTTATATTTTCTTTCTTTTGTCAAAAATCCCAATTCTCAAAGACATCAACACCATTCCTTATTTGCTTTATCTCACAATAAACATACAACTTAGAACAGTGTTCCAACACTATCGCCAATAATATGATTACTGGTATCCATTTAATATTGTTATGTAGCTATTTTGTTTTTAGGTCACATCATAGTAATGAAAATCAAATTGAAGTCACTTGAAGTAATTCCTTTCTGCATGGTTATTCTTCCAACTCAGAGTATACATTTCAGTTCAATTGTTTCATCTTGATTTTCAGGGGTTGCTTTTCCATTTTAAAAAATTATAAAATTATGTAAAATCTTTACAAACTTCCAAAGTCAAATCTACAATACCGGGCATATTCAGAGGACTGTGGCTTCTACTCCAGTTTCCTCCACCTTATTTCCTCTCTCCCCCATAATGTTTTTTTTAAAAAAAAAACACAAAGTTTTATGATTTATTCTTTCATTTAAAAAGAGAAGCAAATATTTTCATATAGTGAATTCTTCCTTCTTAGATAAAACAGTAGCATAGTATAGACGTTTTTGCTTTGTTTTCACTAACCATATATTTTCAGGATTGCTCTCTGTAGTCCTCACTCATTTTTATAGCTGTGCAGTAGTCCCCTTTGTGGATCTGGATGTTAGACACATCTAATCAAAACAAAAAATTCTAGCATTATAATGTTTAGCATGGTCAACTGAGAGGAAATTTAGACACCTCTCAACCGTTGCCCTCTGTTCCCCTCTCCCACCCGTTTAGTGGCCCTGCTCTGTTTGTCTGGTTCCTGTAGCCCAACCCCTGGGGCACCCTCTCTAGTCTGAGCAAATGTCCTATATTTTTCAAACAATTCTTAAAATAACTCTTGCACAGTCTGTACCCACCTAATGAGTCACCTCTCCCGGGTGGCATGAGGCCCTGACTTCAAATGCACGTGTGTCAGGGCATCACTGGTGGTTCATCCAGTACCAAGTTTCAGTTGACGGCGAGTCTTGTTTATAAAACAAACAAAGCCACTCATAATCAAAATGCATCCTGGGGCCTCCCTGGGAAGAAACATCCTGAAATAACTGATAAATAACAATTTGTTTATGTGCACGTATGAATGCTGGGGATGGAGGTTGTGGCAGCAGTTTTTCTAATAGGGTTTTCTGACTGCATCATCATCATGTGCTTTATATTTTAATATTCCTTTTAATGTTCTTTATATGGGTAACAGAAATACAAATTTTTAAGTGCTCAGCACAGGAGAAGCAGCACTTGTACCTTCATGTTCCTGGTATGGTCTTCGCACTGAAAAACAGACAACCCGCCACAGGATAAAGATGGGAGTTTACTTTGGAGACAAAAGAGAAAAAGGACCTGGATTCAAAATTATAGGCTCAAAATTAAAATGTGAGAAACCTCAGTAGTTTTATAGACCACACACACCTCTATAAGCTACTTCTTCAGAACCAGCCACAGAAGCCTATAAGCTGCCTCTGAAACCCAGAGAGCTATGGAGCACAATTTGTAAAGGCCTAGGACGTGAGGGTCTGGCGTAACCCTCCTGAGCGGTCCAGATGTCACACTAGGAGGACAGAAGTTTGCGGAATGGGAACAGCTAGCAGAACAGAGCTGACTGGCCATGGTAGCGGAGCTTCCTGAAATATGTAGACCTTGAAGGGAAGCGGGATTAGTTATACCCAGTAACTTATTTTTCTCCAAAAAATGCCTGGACAGTTACTTCAGATGGGACCACTGTAAAGAGATTTAACATATAGAACTCAGAATTTAAAAATATAAATTTGGTCATGATGATTTGAATTATGCAATTTACTACATTTACAAAGTCAAGGAATTTGGAACTGGAAGCGTCTCTGAAAAATTGAGAGCTTTAGGCCTCTACGTGTTTATACATGCTCTATACTTAGCTCGGAACTGTTTTTCCCCATGTCTTCTCGCTCTAGCAAACTCCTGTTCACTCTTTAAGACGCAACTCTGTTTTTTCCTCTCTATGCTCCCATAACACTTAGCATATCTCTTGTAACAGTATTATATTGTGTTATTATAATTGCTTGTTTTTTACTAAACTGTGAGTTCTTTGGGGAGAGGAGCCTATTCTTCATACCTCAGTGCCTGAAACAATACCTGGCGTAAAAGACTCAATATTTATTAAGAGACCAACAAATCCAGTCCAAATATGTACAAGAAAATGAGTCCCACAGGTAGGGAACAGACTGACAGCTGGCAGAGGTGAGGGAGATTGCGGGATTAGGTAAAAAAGGTAAAGGAAACAGCAAAAAAACAAACCAAAACAAAACAACAAACTCATAGACACACAACAGTATGGTGACTGCCGGAGGGAGAGGAGCGCGGGGGGAGGTAGAAGAAGGTAAAGGGGGAGATAAATGGTGAGGGAAGGAGACTTGACTCGGGGTGTGAATACACAGTATAATATAGAGATGATGTGTTGTAGAATTGTATGCCTGAAACCTATATAATTTTATTAACCAGTGTCACCCCAATAAATTCAATTTTTTAAAAAAGAAAGTAAGGCCCAAAGAATTTCTTTAAATTCAGTAACCCAACAAATGCATGCTGAGCATCTACTGTGTGCCTAGTTCTATGTAAGGCTAACTGTCTTTGGTGTATTTTAAGTGCGATTCAGAGTATGCTTAATTTCCATTTGTCCAGAGATCAAAAGATAAATGCCAGTACCTTATGCATCCTCAAAGGAAGATTAAATTATGTTCAGAATTGGTTTACATCAATTTATTTTATTACATTCTAAGTGAGCATCAGCAAGAACACTATCTGCAGAACGCTAACTTCATTGTGTGTGTGTGTGTGTGTGTGTGTGTGTGTGTGTGTGTGTGTGTGTGTGTGTCACTCGCATGGTCAGAAAGTGAGTGTTGATTGCCCAGTGTAATTTAAGAAACATTGAATTAAATTAAGCTAGTTTCTTCCCTGAACTCTCAACATACTTAATAGTGACCGGTTAAATCTTCAAGAAGAGCTTCTAATATGCAGTGTTTCCCAAATTCATTTGACTAGTCAGCCCCCTCTCTCTGTTGCACTTACTAATATACTCCAGAAATGGTGTTCTGGAAAACACAAGGAGAGTTGCAAATGCGGCTGGTCTTTGAAAAGTATGTATCCATGTTTAGTGAGGATTTCACAGGAAAACAGGAGCCTGTGTCAAAGGGCCGATGATGAAGCTCTAGGGGGGCGAGGCGGCTGGAGGGGAGAAGGCAAGGTGTGGAGGAGAGGCACGGGGGAGGCTGGGGAGGTAACAGATCGCTGGCTAGGGTCTGAGAGAGGGAAAGGGTCACAAGCAGTCATTTGAGGAGCTGTTTTCACTAAGCGGTGTGAAGCATTTGGGGCACAAGCAGATGGGCTTTGGGGCAAGAGATAAAATGTATCACACAGAGAACAGAGAACACTTCTGTGGGAGCCTGTAGCATGGCTTCCACCCTCTGGGGACTCCAGAAGACAGGGCCCCCTGCCTGCAGCTCCCCACACATTCTGGCCACAAGTTTGGTGGCAGTGGGAGGGAAAGAAAATGTAGCAAGCACAAAGTAGGTGACCAGATGGTTGCATGCACATCTGTGAAACCCACCCACGAGGAGGCTCGGGGACAGAATTGGGGTTGGATTTAACAAGGGGCTGTAGCAACAGGGAACAAAGCAGATGGAACAGGCGTCAGGGAACAAGACTGGCTACTTAACTCAAAAGACCCACCCAGCCCTAGCTGGTTTGGCTCAGTGGTTAGAGTGTCAGCCCATGGACTGAAGGGTCCCAGGTTTGATTCTGGCCAAGGGCATGTACTTAGGGTGACAGGCTCAATGCCCAGCCCGGGTCGGTGCACAAGTGAAAGGAGTGTCTCTCTCACATTGATATTTCTATTTCTCTCTCCTCATCTCTCTCTCTTTCCCCATTCCACTCTCTCTGAAAAGCAAATATCCTCAGGTGAGAGTTTAAAAAAAGAAAAAGAAAGACCCAGTGCAAAATAAAATTGAGAATTTCATGACGGTGACAGCAGTGCATTACAAGCACGGGCCCTTCTGAGGGCCCATGAAGCCGTCCCACCACAGAGTTGTCACTGGTCCAAAACCCCATTCGAATCGCCTGGCTAGTGTGGCCTGAGAAACCAGGTTATGCAGGTGTTATATAAAAGATAGGTCTCCTCCTGGCAAGATACTGGATTAGCATGGAAATTCTGTTTACCAATCATTCTGGGTAAGCCTGACTTTGCTCTAAGATAAATCTATGTACACATTAAATTGCAGGAACATATTTAATGTGAAAACCCAGGCATATCCAAGCTATTCTCATATACAGTTCTCACATCACAAACAACATTCTTTCTTCTCATGCCAGGAATAAAGAAAGATTTGCAGCTGCACAGCAGAAATGTATCACCTTTGCCTTTGTCCTGGGGTTAAATACCAGCATTTAGCTGGTGCTGAGGCAGCACCCGGCACCCATGCTGAGTTCTCTGAAAATGAAAAACAAGCTCAAATGGAAAATCCAGACGCAATGTCATGTGCTATTTTTGGAGACGAGGGAGAAAGTTGTGGCAAGTGTTGTAACAATCATCATAGAATAACACACCATGAGTGTGAAATAAAACAACGCCTGCATGCTCTTCTTGGTGACTGGATGGAAGCAACTACGTGCAGGAGAAACCATGGGAAAGCTGGTGTCCCCTTGCAAAGGGCCACTGGTCTTCCAGACAGGGGCATGAATGCATGAGTTACCTCTCCCTGTAGGGTTGATCTCCAACTGAACAGCAGTCCTACCTCAGAGATAATTCTAAATATCCATTTGGGGAAACAGTGAATAGTTGAGGGGATCAGGACCAGACCCCAGGGAGCCCCTTGACACTGAATTCTCTTCTTAAATACGTTTTTATTGATTTCAGAGAGAAGAAGGGAGAGGGAGAGAGAGATAGAAACATCGATGAAAGAGAAACATCGATCTGCTGCCTCCTGCACCCTCCCTCCCCACTGGGGATCGAGCCCAAACCCCTGGCATGTGCCCTGACTGGGAGTCTAATGGGCGACCTCTTGCTGCATGGGCCTACGCTCAGCCAACTGACCCACACCGGCTGGGCAGACACTGAATTTTTTTTGAGCTGAAGAATTGACCTCTAACTCCATGACCTTTGCAGTCCCTTCCACCAGCTTCTCTCTCTATTTCTCCACCAAGAGCTGTGGTTCCCTGAAGAGGAGAGTCCTGAGTGGAGTAAGCCATAGGGTGCAGTTTGATAAGAGCAGCAGATAAGAATGACCAGAGGGCCTGGGCGCTGGGAGTATCACCTACAGAGAGGATGGATCCTGGGCACAAACTGAGTTGTAGGCTCTGACCAGGTGGGGCAGGGTGGGATTGGGAGATGGACAAGAGTGAACTAGTATTGACCCCATTATACAGATGAAGAAACTGAGGCTCAAGGAGGTTGAAAGAGTAAGTAGTGGTGCTAGGGGTCAATTCCAGTCCCTGTTCCTCTAAGACTCAACGTCCTTTCTACCATATCAAGCTTGGTCCCTGCTTCTCAAGAATGTGACTTAAACAACCAATGCTCTGCAAGGGGGTGGTTTTGAGTTATAATTCCAATTAAGAGAGGAAAGAAGAGGTAGAGAGAAACTAGGTTTATTTTTGTGATTTGGAATATTGATTGAAGGAGTCAGCACCCTTCAGAAGGGAACAAGAGGATAAGAAGAGCAAGGAGGGGAAAAAAGCTAAACAACAAAGACTGAAAAATATACTATACTAATAACTTAAACAGGTAATGAATTGAAGGAAAGATCCTGGGGAGGGGGGACCTAAGATACACATTGTGAGTCAAGAGGAATATGTGATGTTCCCTGATGAGTGCTAGAACTGGCAGCGAGAACTGAGGACGTGGGGAGGGAGTGCAGAGTTTGGAAGGTCTAGATTTCATCTTCATCTCATAGATGAGGACATTGGGGCTAGAGACACACAGTAAGCTGGTGGCCAAGCTGGGGCTAAACTTTGGTCCCTTGGCTCAGGGGTCCATGGCTCTTTTCTCTACTTTGCCTACCCTGAGTAGGAAGCTAAAGGACCAAAGACGTGGAAAAACCTTATGAAAAATTAGAGGACAACCTCTTACTAAGAGGTTCAGGCCTACCACTTGCAGTGAACATGACACCCCGAAAAACTGAGGGGCCCTGAGTAAAAGAAGTGCAGGGTTGAGGTGCTGGGAATGAAGGATTCAGGACGACAGCTTTGATGTTTTCAAAGCAAGAGCATCCGTCACAGCTGAGGAAAATTTATCTTCAAATAGGTATTGAACTTTCAGTATGAAAATTCTATATTTTTTAAGAGTTGATTTGTTTATTTATTTATTTATTTTTTTGTTCAAAATATTACAGATGTCCCTTTTTCTCCCCAATGGCCCATTTTACCCCTTCCCATCCCCCTCCCCAGTCTCTCTCCCCACCATTGTTCATGTCCTTGAGTTGTGCACATATGCATATAAGTCCTTTGCTTAATCTCTCCCCCTCCACCCACCTACCCTCCTCCATCCCTCTGACATTCATCAGTCTGATCCATGCTTCCATGTCATCGAATCATTTCTGTTCATCAGTTTATTAAGTTCTTTAGATTCCACATGTAAGTGAGATCATGTGATGTTTGTCTTTCTCTGCCTGGCTTATTTCGCTTAGTATAATAATCTCCAGGTCCCTCTATGCTGTCCCAAAGGGTACGAGATCCTTCCTCTTTACAGCTGCGTAGTATTCCATGGTGTGGCTGTCCCACAGCTTTTTTATCCACTCATCCACTGATAGGCACTTGGGCTGTTTCCAGATCTTAGCTATTGTAAACTGTGCTGCTATGAACATAGGGGAGCATATATTCTTTCTGATTAGTGTTTCAGGATTCTTAGGATACATTCCTAGGGGTGGAATCACTGGGTCAAAAGGAAACTCCATTCTTAATTTTTTGAGGGACCTCCATACTGCTTTCCACAGTGGCTGCCCCAGTCTGCATTCCCACCAGCAGTGTACTAGGGTTCCCCTTTCTCCACACCCTCGCCAGCACATGTCGTTTGTTGATTTGTTGATGGTGCCATTCTGACAGGTGTGAAGTGGTACCTCTTTGTGGTTTTAATTTGCATCTCTCTGATGATTAGCGATGTTGAGCATTTTCTCCTGTGTCTCTGGGCCATCCGTATGTCCTCTTTGGAGAAGTGTCTACTCAGGCCCTTTGCCCATTTCTTAATTGGGTTGTTTGTCTTCCTCTTGCTGAGTAGTATGAGTTCTTTGTACTTTGGAAATTAGCCCCTTATCAGATACATCCTTGGCAAATATGTTCTCCCAGACCGTGAGGTTCCTTTGTATTTTGAGGTTGTTTTCTTTTGCTGTGCAGAAGCTGTTTAGTTTGATGTAGTCCCATATGTTTATTTTTTCTTTTGTTTCTCTTGCCCTAGGAGATGTATCAGTGAAAATTCCACTACGTGAGATGTCTGTGACTTTACTGCCTATGTTTTCTTCCAGGATTTTTATAGTTTTGCAACTTACATTTAAGTCTTTTATTCATTTTGGGTTTATTTTTGTGTATGGTGTAAGTTGGTGGTCTAGTTTCATTTTTTTTGCATGCACCTGTCCAATTTTCCCAGCACCACTTATTGAAGAGGCTGTCTTTACTCCATTGTATGCTCTTGCCTCCTTTGTCAAATATTAACTGACCATAATGGCGTGGGTCTATTTCTGGGGTCTCTGCTCTGTTCCATTGGTCTATATGTCTGGTGTTGTACAAATACCAGGCCGTTTTGATGACAATGGCTTTGTAATACAGTTTGATGTCTAGCAAAGTGATCCCTCCCACTCTGTTCTTTTTTCTCAAGATGGCTGCAGCTATTTGGGATCTTTTTTGGTTCCATATAAATTTTCGAAATGTTTGTTCTAGGTCTGTGAAATATGCTGTTGTTATTTTAATAGGAATTGCATTGAATCCATGAAAATTCTATTTTTTTTAAGTAAGTATTGAACTGTTAACATGTGCTGTGCATGTACCAGGTATAAGGAGAGCTACAAAAACTTTGCGAATGGACATTTTTAGTCTTTTTAGTATTTTTTTCTAGTCTTTTTTCTCAGTGAGTTGTAAGAACTTTTGTAAAGTAAGGAAGGCAACACTTCCAAAGACGTCCCAATGCAGTGTGCAACAGCCACACACGACGTGGTTTTGAGTTTAGACAGGGAAGTGAGCCCCTAGGACTAACAGAGAGAAGAAAACATGAAGAAAAAATGCAAAATGGCAAAATAATGTTTAAACTTATGATTTTAAAATTTGACCTATTAAAAAGGATGGTGTCACCCTGGCTGGTGTGGCTCAGTTGGTTGGGCATCATCCTGTGCACGGAAAGGTTGCTGGTTCGACCCCTGGTTGGGGCCCATACAGGAGGCAACTGGTCAATGTTTCTCTCTCTCTTTCTCTCTCTCTGCCCCCTCCGCCGCCTCCTCTCTCTAAAAAATACCAATAAAAAACATATCCTCGGGTGAGGATTTTTCAAAAAAGGATGGTTAGGTATAATATCCAAATGGAAATACATCTTGTAAACCATATGCCAGGGCTCACAGTGTCTGAGTACAAAATGTTACATTTCCTTTAAATTTAGAAAAATAGAAAAAGAGTAATTCAAGCGGGGAGGGTGGAATCCAAACACTACAAGAAGTTTTAGAATTAAGTCTTACTATCACGACTCCTCTCCCCACTACTAAGAACTTATAGCTCCAGCCTGGCTGTGTGGCTCAGTAGTTGAGCATTGACCCATGAACCAAGAGGTCACCAGTTCAACTCCCAGTCAGGGCACATGCCTGAGTTGAGGGTTTGATCTCCAGTAGGGGGTGTGCTCTCCCATCATTGTTGTTTCTATCTCTCTATCTCTTTCCCTTCCATTCTGTCTAAAAAAAATATTAAAAAATTTTTAAAGAATTTATAACTCCAGAAAAATACTTATGGTTATATACAAATTATTATAAATATATCTCACACACACACAACACACACACACTTTAAAAAAATGTGTACAGCCCGGCCGGTGTGGCTCAGCAGTTGAGCATCGACCTATGATCCAGGAGATCGTGGTTCGACTCCCTGTCAGGGCACATGCCTGGGTTGTGGTCTTGATCCCCAGCAGGGGGCATGCAGGAGGCAGAAGATCAATGACACTCATCATTAATGTTTCTCTCTCTCTCTCTCTCCTTTTCTCTCTCTGAAATCAATAAAATATATATGTATTTTAAATGTATACACTTGGGTCATAGAAAACACTCTTAGAACTCTATTGCCTCGATTACATAGTAATGTATCTCAGAACTCAATCTACTTTTTCAAAATCTCTGCAGAGGTGTATCATTTTACCATAATTTATTTAACAAATTTACCATTGTTGGGCATTTAAGTTGTTTGAAATTTTTGCTGTTATGACTGGAATGAACATACTTGGCATATTTTTGCTTGTGTAACCTAAAGCAAATGTTTGGAAGTAGAATTGCTGAGTCGAGGGGTATGTATTTTTTTAATATGTTTTTATTGGTTTTAGAGAGAGACACACATAGATGAGAGAGAAACATTGATTGTCAGACACCTGCACGCCTCCTACTGGGGATAGGGCCCGAAACTGGTGCGTGTGCCCTGACCAGGAGTGAAACTGGCAACCTTTCTGTGCACAGGACGATGCCCAACCAACTGAGCCACACTGGCCAGGGCAAGGGGTATGTATTTTTATCCAATTTTTTAAATTGTGGTAAAATACACATAACATGGGATTTACTCTCATAACCACTGTTAAGTGTTCAGTGGGGTTCAGTATATTCATACCGTTGTGCAACCATCACTGCCATGTATTTCCAGAACCCTTTTTATTCTGCAAATCTGAAACTCGGCACCATTCAGCTGTAACTCTCCATAACCCTGCCCCCAGCCCCTGATAACTGCCATTCTACTTTCTGTCTTGATCACTTTGACGTACCTCATACAAGTGGAATCATAACGATATTTGTCCTTTGGGGTCTAGCCTTTGCCTTTTAGCATAATGTCTTCAAGGTTCATCCATGTTGTTGCACGTATCAGAATTTTTTTACTTTTTAAGGCTGGATAATATTTCATTGCATGTATAGGGATATGTGTTTTTAACATGCTAACACATATTCTGAAGTTGTTCTTCCAAACGGTGACACTAACCTACACTCCCACCACAATGTGTAAGTCCAATTGTTGTCGTCCCCCCCCCCCCGCCACACAGACACCCCAGTACTTCATGTTTGCCAATTGCTAGGTGGAAAATGGCATCTCATTATTGCTTTCCTTTGCTTATATGAGTAAGACTGATCATCTTTTCACACGTTTAGTAGCTACTTTGTTTCCTTTACATTGTTCTGCCTATTAATATCTTTGTCCACTTTTTTCTTTTGGGTTGTCTTTTTCTCAGTGACTTGTAAGAGCTTTTATATATTAGGGAATTAATTATTTTAACACTTGTTCCCACTTTATTTCTCTTTTTAACTTGCACATAGTTTTTTTCTTGCAATTTATTTTTTACTTTTTATTATGGAAAAATTAAACATATAAAAAAGTAGAGAGAGAAACCCCTTATGTACTTACTGCCCGGCTTTTCCCTCACCCCACTCCAAGTCATTCTGTAGCAGATCCCAGGCATCATATCATTTTACCCACAACTATTTCGGTAGGTATCTCTAAAGACAAAAACTTTTTAAAAAGAGAACTATGATACTATTATCACATGTACGAGATATTTCAATATAAAAACTGCTCCCTTCTATGCAAATGGATGAGTCATTTTTCATTTGACTTCTGGGTTTGGGGTCATGCTTAGAAATGTCTTCATTACAAGATTATAAATGAATTTACATATGTTTTCTTCGAGTAATTTTTTAAATTCAAAAATCATTTAGTAAGTTTTAAATGATTGCCCAGGATATGCAGGGTCCTTAAGTACTGGGCAGAGGGAGAGTGGCAGAGTAAGCGGATCTCAGAGGGACTAACACCTTTGCCCCCTTCCTTACCTGTAAAACATCTACTTCCAAAAGGCAGCCTTCTAGGCCCAGCTCCACTGCCCCTGACCTCACTCTCTGGGCCAGAGCCTCCCATGGACTCCCCAGTTTCTGGGCTGCTGTTCGCCCTCCTCCTTCTAAAACAAGAGGGTTATTGAAATATAATTCACATACCATAAAATTCACCCTTTTAAAGTGTACTACAATTTGGTGGGTTTTAGTATTTTCACAGTTGTGCAACCATCACCACTATCTAATTTTAGAACTTTTTCCTCACTCCGAAAAGAAACTTCATATCTATTAAGTAGTCACTCCCCATTTCCCTCCCCCAGCCCCTGTCACCCACTAATCTACTTTCTGCCTCTATGAATTCCCAGGACAGTCCAATAAATGAAATCATATAATAGGTGGCCTTTTATACCTGACTTTTTACTGCCAGTACCTTTATATAGTTTTATTTTAACATTTTATTACATTCCTACTAGAATTTACTTTGATGAAAGAAGTGAGGTTATACAGCTTGATTCCCCCCTCCGATAGTTCCAACACTGTTTTTTAAATAGTCCATCTTTCCTCTCATGGATTGGAAATGTCACCATTATCATTTACTAAAACCTCATGTGTATTTCAGTCTGGATTTTCTACTTTATTTCACTCATCTATCTAAATCTTTTCTAGAACCAAACTGTTTTTAATTCTTGTAACTTCAAAATGCATTGAATATCTAATCTGACGGCCCTCTCCCAATATCTTTCTTTTTTAAAAATTATAGTTGATATACACTATTATATTAGTTTTAGGAGTATGACAAAGTTATTACAATATCACTGGCTATATTCCCCGTGCTTTTCTGCCCATTCCCCCCACCCCCGATATCTTTCTGTTCAGATTTTTTCCTGTTTATTTCTCCAGATGAACCCAATATCATTTTTTTAATGTTTAAAAAAAACTTCTTTGATACTTTGATTGGGATCATATTGAGTATACAGATTAATTCAGCAAGAAGTAATATCCCTTAATAGAGATTTACATTTTCTTTAAGTAGGTCCTGCCTATTTCTGGTTAAGTTTATTTTCAGGTAGATTGGTGGTGGTGTTGCTATTGTAAATGGCATCTTTTATTCCATTATATTTTCTAACTAATCAATTTTGTACATTAATTATACACAAAGTAAGTACAACTTAAATAAATTCTCCTATAATTCCTGTGTCAGTTAGCTTTTGCTGCACAACAGACCACCCCAAAACATAGTGGCTTAAAACAACAAGCCTGTGTTATTTCTCATGAGTCTGTGAGTCAGCTGGTGATTCTTCTCGTCTGGGCCAGCAGTTTATCTCTGCAGTCGACTGGCAACTCAACTGGCCTAGGTAGTCTGGATGCCTCACTCATATGGCTGGTGGCTGGTTCTGTTCAACGGCGGCAGTGGGATGATTTAGCCACATGTCCCTCACCACCCATCAGGCTAACTGGCATTCAGAATAGTGGTCCCAAAGGTCCTTAAAATGGTTAAAGAGGGCAAGTTCCAATGCATAAGCCCTTTTCAAGCTTCTGATTGCATCACATTTGCTTATGTCCCATTGTTCTAAAGAAAGGCACATTGCTTAACTCAGATTCAAAGTGTGAAGAAATATACTCCACGTCTGAGAAGAACTGCAATATGTTTTGTAGCCAGTCTTGCAATTTCCCACAACGCTCACATTTCTTTGGCCTACTCTCTTCAGATTTCTAGTTATTCTTGGATATCATTACAAATAATAAATCTTTCTTACCTTAAGAACTACTTTAACTCTTAAAATGTTTTTCTTACTTAATTGTACTGATTAGGATTTCCAGAACATTATTAAAGAATAATATTATCTTCTTTAATGGCAATTAAAGTATGATGCTGGATCTTTATAATGGCAAACAAAAAAAAATCTAGCTATTCCTAAGATACTAAGACTTTATGGTTTTTTAAGTTTTGTTTTATTTGTTAAATCAGGAATAGATCTTTGATTTTGCTAAATGGCATTTTAGTATCTATTGAGATGATTGCATTTTCTCCTTTGATCTATTCATATAGTAGCAGATTGACACAAACCCTAATATAAAACCATATTTGCATTTCTGGCATGAGCCCCACAACCAGGTGTATTTTGTTACAGCTAATATAGGAAAATTGTGTCTCTGTGGATCTGCCTATTCCAGACATTTCATGCAGGAAGTGAAATTGCACAATATGTGGCCTTTTGTGTCTGGCTTGTTTCACTTAGCATGATGTGTTCAATGTTCCTCCATGTTACACCATGTCTCTGTACATCTTTCCTTCTTATGGCTGAATAATGTCGCACTGTATCTATGTCACACATAAGTGTTTTTGTGGCATCTACCAAGTTAATGCTCACACCTCCCTCCTCCTCTATTTTACTTTTCTAGTAAATTATATCCTAGCTATTCTGGTATTGAAACATCCTTTCATTCCAGAATAAATATTACTTGGTTGTGATCATTATTCTTTTAAAGAATTGCAAGATTTAATTTGTTAGTATTTTATTTAGAATGTTGGTATCTTTTTATAAATGAACTGAACTTGTATTTTACATTTCTTCTGCTTTCCTTATAAGAGTTATGTTATAAGAGTTATATTATAACTCTTTGGTATAAGAGTTATGTTAGCACAGGAACCATTGTATAAGAGGAAATATTTGCTCCTGGAACATTTCATAGAATCTAATTCTAGATTCACAGATCTGGGGGGTTTGCTTTGTGTGTGTTTTTTTGTTAATCCTCACCTGAGGATATTTTTTTCCATTGACTTTTAGAGAGAGTGGACGGGAGGTGGGAGGGAGGGAGAGAGAGACAGAGAGAGAAACATTGATGTGAGAGAGAAACTTCCATTGGTTGCCTCCCACATGTGCCCCAACTGGGGCCAGGGATCAAACCTGCAACCCAGGTATGTGCCCTTGATCGGGAATCAAACCCGAGACCTTCCTGTGAGCAGTTTGACTCTCTAACCATTGAGCTTGCCAGCCAGAGCCAGATAGGGAGGGGTGTTCTTTGGGGGGGGTTGGAAGTAGATCTTTGGCTACCATTTCAGTTTCATCCATGGATATTGGTTTATCCAATTTTTCTAACACACAGGACAGTAAAGTTTACAAAACATCTTGATGACATTTCACAAAGCAACACCCAGGTCAAGAAATACAAAATTGCCAGCACTCCAGAAATCCTAAAAGTTATTCCTCCCAATTGCTACTCCTTTTCTTTTTAAAGATGAGTATCATCTTAACTTCTGTTATAATAATTTCCTCCCTGTTTAAAAGTTTCTTTTCTCTTAAGCATGGAACCTTAAACAGTATAGTTTGGTTTTACCTGTATTTAAACTTTATATAAATGAAACTATACAATATGTATTGGTGGCTCTGGCCTCTTCTACTCAACAATATGTTTTTAAAATTCACCCAGATTGTTATGTGCAGTTGTTGTTACTCTTTTACTTTGCTGACTAGTAATGTACCACTATGTAATTTTTTATTCATTCTTCTGTTTATGGACTTTGAAGCAGTTTCTAGTTTGAGATGATTCCAATAGAGCTACTATCAACATTTTTGTATATATCTCTTAGAGAACATGTGCACATATTTTTGTTGGGTATATTTCACAAATGGCATTGTGAGGTCATAAATTATATGTAACTTCAACTTCATTATATGTTATAAAAAATTTTCCATAGTGTTGTACCAATCTACACTCTTGCAGCACCATATAAGAACATCTGATATCCACATCTTCGGCAGCATTTGGTAGTGTTACTCTTTTAATTTTAGCCGTTCTAGTGGATATGAAAGGGTGTCTGGTTATAGTTTTTATTTGCATTTCCCTGATTATTAGTGGTGTTAAGTCTCTTTTCATATGCTTATTGTCCATTGGGTATCCTTCCTCCCTACCCCTACCCCATCCCCTGGAAGCATGTAAGTCTTTTGCCCCTTTTACTTTGGGGTTGGTTGTCATTTTCTTATTGGTTTGTAGGATTTCTTTATGTCTTCCATACATGAGGTCTTTGTAGATTATGGGTGTTGCAAATATCTTCTCCATATTCTGTATCTTTTAATGATTAAAAGTTCTTAATACTAATATTAAATTTAAATGTTAAACTATGTCAAATACATCAATCTTTTTCTTAATGATTGGTTCTTCTGGTCTATTTTTAAAGCCATTCCCTACCTTTAATGAGGTTTTAAATTTTAATGTACTCAAGTGTATTGATCTTTTTCTTTCTAATTAGTGCTTATTAAGCAATCCTTCCCCACCTTGAAGTCATGAAGCACTTCTGTGTTGCCCTCTAGAAGCTTTATAGCTTTGCCTTTTACACATAAGTCTATGATACATCTAGAATAAATTTTTATGTATGATGTAAGGTAGGGGTCCAGTTCCCCCCATAATTATCTAATTGTCCCAGCACCATTTATTGAAAAGATCATGTTTTCTTTACTGCTTTGTAGTAAATTTTTGGTCATAAATAAAAAATCCGTATATGCATGGATCTCTTTCTGGATTTATGTTCTATTCCAGTGGTCAATATAGCCACCCTTATTCATAATACATGTAAATACACAGAAGAGGAAGTCCTCCCACTTTGTTCTTCTTCAAGATTGTGTGAGTTATTCTAGGCCCTTTGCATTTTTATCTTATTGAGTTTCAAAGAAAAAAATCTTGGTTGGATTTTGTTGGCTGCCAAATTGAAAAAACAAACAAACCTCCGCTGGGTCTTCTGAATAATCACTTGAATGTTATTTCTTGGTTTCATGGGTCACTCCTCAGCAAACATATGTAGCATGCCGGCCTTAGGTAAAGTAACAGACCAGGTTGAAAGAGATCTCTAGTATGAGCTGAATCATTAATCTTCACAAAATGTTGCCTTAGGAAATTGCCTCCTTATGAGAGTAATCTCCAAGGGGCTTCATAAATTCTTTCCTCTCCATAAACCCAGTAGTAATTGTATTCTCTTTGTAGTCTTCAGAGGACAACAGCAATAACTTCAGAACTGGGAATGAAAATCAGTAAAAGGATATAAATTACTTACAGGATAAGACTTTACAGGTGCAAAATGAATCCACAGAGTTCTTACTCAAGGTCTCACAGACCTCAGTCCAGAGACCTCTTTGCTTAGGCTCTCGGTTCCTTCCTCCGTTCCCTCTTTTCACACCTGTCTTTTTTTCTTAGCTCCAATATTTGCTTCAGCCTAAGGCTTTCCTCTTTATCTGCCTATATTTCTTTCCCTCCAGCTAAGTCTGTGTTCTCTTTGGTCTTGCTCTAACTTGCCTAAATTCCCAAGCTCATCTTCCCAAGTCATTGGCCATAAGCTCAAAAGATTTTGTATATTTAACAGTACATACCTGGAAAACAGCTCCCCAGAGAGCTACGTGGCAGCTTTGCTAGGTACTTCACAATTCTGAATCCCGCTTTAAACAGGGAGGAAAACTGCCCGGAGTTCAAGGGCAGAGCTGGAATTACAGTTCAAAGCTTTGGGGTGGTTTGTTATGCGTTTAACTACCTCACTTGGTTATTAACAGTATCACAAACCATGCTGCGGCTCAGGTGAGCTTGTAAAGGAAGCACCACCACCGCTTTAACCATTTACTTCTTTATGACATGCGGTTGTTTTTTTCCTTTTTAACTAAAGCATGCTTCCTGTGTAAATCTGGAAAACTACAGAAAAGTATAGAGAATTTAAACACCAGCCGTAATCTTACCACTTAGACATTTTCACTCTTATTATTTTGGCCCATACTTTCAGGCTTTTCTTAATGCATAGCTGATATTATACATAATTTTATTTTCTGCTTAAAATTACAGTAGTCCCCCCTTATCTGGGGAGATATGTTACAAGATCCCAGTGGATGCCTGAAACCTCCAGTTGTATCAAACCCTATACATACTATGTTTTTTTCCCTGTACATAGATACCTCTCATAAAGTTTAATTTATAAATTAGGCACAGTAAGAGATTAACAACAATAACTAATAATAAAATAGAACAATTATAATAATGTACTGTAATAAAAGTTATATGAATATGACCCCTCTCTCTCACTCTCTCTCAGAATATCTTACTGTGCTGTAGTCACCCTTCTTGCTCTTGTGATCAACCACAAAGTCAATCTGATAATCAAGGTGGCTACTAAGTGACTAACAAGCAGGGAGGCAGGTAACATATATGGTGCGGATACACTGGGCCAAAGGATGATTCACGTCCCAGATGGGATGGAACCAGGCGGTGGGAGATTTCATCATGCTACTCAAAACAGTGTGCAATTTAAAACTTATGAACTGTTTTTATTTCTGTGATTTTCCATTTAATATTTTCAGGCTGTAGTTGACCGTGGGTAACTGAAACCACAGAAAGCAAAACTGCAGATAAGGGGGAACTATTCTATATCAAAAGCAGGTTTCTATATCTTTAAATTTTTAATATCATTAAATGACTGTAAAAATATTCCTTTGAGTCATAAGAAAGTGAAGATTTTCCCCTTTATTAGATTGTAAGTTTTCTTCAATTTCATCACAACCGTAAATAACATTGATGTGAAAAACCTAATGCGTGTCTCTTGGTCTATACTTTGGGTTATTTCCATAGGCAAAAAAATGTTCTGATAAAGGACTTGTATCCAGAATATTTAAAAAACTCTTACAAATCAATAATAAAAAAACAAACAGCCCAATTTTTAAATGGGCAAAGAATGTGAAAAATTTACCCAAGAAAATATACTGAAGGCAAATAAGCACACAAAAATATACTCAACAGCATTAGTGACTTGAGAAACACAAATTAAAAGGACAATGAAGTTATACTACACATACACTTGAAGGGTTAAATTTAAAAACTGACAATACAAAGTGTTGACAATGATAAAGAGCAACTGGAATTCTCATATATTACTAGTGAGAACGAAAATGATGCAGCCCCTTTGGAAAATAGTTTATCAGCGTTTTATAAAGTTAAATTACAGTTACCGTACAACCCAGCAAGTCTCTTCCTAGAAATGAAACAAAATTCTATACCCAAGAAATGGGAAAATATATGTCCACACAAAGATCCATATTTGAATATTCATAACAATTTATAATAACCCCAAACTAAAAATAATGCAAATTGTCCACCAACTGATGAATGGATAAACAAATCATTGTGATGTGTCTATACAATGTGATATTTCCCATAAATAAAAATGAGTGAGTTACTGCTTATGTAACAACATAGATAAATCTCAGAATAAATATGCTAAGAAAGGAAGCCAGACACAAAAGACTGCCTACTATGTGATTTCACTTACATGACAGTCTAGAAAAGGCAAAACTACTGTGATAGAAAGTAAACTTTCTGGGATGATGGAATGTTCTTGTCTTGACTGTAGTGGTGATTACATGACTGCATACATTTTTAAAACGCATTAAACCAAACACTTAAAATGGGTAAATTATTATTGTGTGTAAATTATTTTAAAAGCAGATTTTTAAAATAAGGAATGATTCTGTGTGATTTATTTCTGCTTTTTGTTTTTGTACTTGAGCAGCTAATGTGAAGGAGAACCTGAGGACAGAAGGGGAATTCAGTGAGAGAAATAGGGCTTGAGGGGTGAGGAGATGGTGTCAGAATAATGACTTCTGGCTTTGAAAGTGTTAACGAGGTTGAGATAATGAGGCCACAGAGAGAGAGAAAATACATGTCCTCACGAGGAGGAAAAATAACTGTAATGCAGTAAAAAGAAAAAAGAGAGCATGAAATTGAGAAGAGAAAAGATTTGAGCTTTGTACATAGGCTTGTTTTGTGTTGTCTATTTTTGTCTGAATTTCTTTCCTCCTCCCCGCCCCCTTTTTTTCACTTGGTCTTTCTTTTTCCTGGGCAGGGGGTGTCTTAGACATTGTATGTGACCATTCTGCCCTTCCAAAGTCTCCCTCTAAATAGACCACACACGTATTCCTACACACACACTCACACCAACAATGCAACCAAATGAGAACAATAGGGGCAAAAGTAAACCAGAAAACAGAAGGTGCAGACGTGTGGCACCTGCCTGCCCCGCGCTAGCAGGGAGGGCTCACTCTCCGTCCTCTACATTCTATGGAGAGAAGCCGCAGAAAAGTACCAGGTTATTTGCCCTGAGTTTAAACAACTAAATAGAAAAATAGCTTTAATAGCTCCATTAGGACCTGCGCCAAAGACTTCCTTTGGGTTTGTTGTGAATAATTAAAGGTTAATGGTGTCATTTTTCTTTCAGCCTGGGGGAGGTGACCACACCAGTCATGATCCTAATTGAATCCAACTGGGAAACTCCAGAAACCTTCAGTAACAAATGTGCAATGGTTCTGGGCCCTTTAATCTGTGTCCGCCAAAGGCAATGAAGCTGTATTTTTATTTCCATCCCATGGATGAAGAAATTAAAATTCAGAAAAGCCAAGGGACCTACCCAGTCCCTTATAAAGACGGGCCGAAGAACAAATGTTAGGGGCAGGAGCTCCACTTTGGCATTTTGTTTTTAGATGTAACTACAAGAGGTAAAAAGGAAAAGAAAGGAAGGAAGGAAAGTAAGGGGATGCCCTTTATTTCCATTTCCATATGTTTCCACAAAGAACCATCCAGCCTGCTTTCCAGGGGGGAGCATTATTAGTGTTCCTTCCTACCCCTGTCACTCAGTCTCCCCAGGGAAGAAACCGCAGCCAAATGAAGAGATTGGGAGAAAAGTCACTCTCAAGTGCAGTGACGTGCTGCTAACTGTTTAGCTAACAGCTTTGGGACAAGGGAGGGAGCCCTGACTTGTAGCAAGTGCTCATTTCCATGGTGCGAACACCCCACCATGGCTGATTTCAAGCTAACAAAGTAAGGTCAACCAGTTTGCAAAATTCCTGAAAATTTAATATTCAGCTGCCGCAAGCTGTTATGTGGTGACCCCGGCACATCAACACGCACGGAACTCAGCTCCCTGCTATCCACGGACCTCTCCTGAGGGCTGTTCCTCCATCTCTCCATCTCTTCCCCCAAGGCATCCCCTGTCTCCCGCCCCCCCCCAGGCACCTAACTCTCTAAGGAGTTTAGGTCTTTGAGGAGTTTAGCCTTTCTCACACACACACACACACACACACACACACACACACACACACCCCAAAAATAAAAATAAGGAAAAGGAAAGAAAGAAATGTGTTTCAGCAGCGTTTGCTTTCTACCCAACAGCCCAGACTTCATCTGATGGAAGAGTACAAGGCCTAGCTACCTGCCTTGAATAGGAGAAAGGAAAATCCTAATATAGGATGAAAAAAACTAAAGAAATTTCCTTTCTAAGGCTCTGTCTCCACAAGAGAGTGGGGCATGGGCAGTCTTCAGTCTGCCTCTCTGTCCAAACGAGTGCCCAACGACAGCAGCGCCTGGTGGGTGACATCTCGCCAAGTTTATGACGGTGTCTGAGCCTAGATTCTGAGCACACTCTTTACCTCCTTTTGGAGGCTCTTCTCCTTCCATGTCGCCTTCCTACAAGCCCTGGCTCTTTCCCCCTGATGAGGCTGGGCCCTGGGCTAGGGTCAGGGTGGAAATGTGGGAGCATCGTGATTGGAAGCCCCATCCAAACCCCACGGAATAACTTTGACTTCCTCCGAAGGAGGAGAGTACACAGTTTCCAGAAAAAAGGAAAGATGCTCTGAGGACCAAAGACACCCACCACAGGACGTCAGATATAAACGAGTCGGTAGAATACAAGCTTCTAATCCTGACAATCAAAGCAGGGGGCGCATAAGAAGATCGGACACTGGGGCGTCAGCGAGAGAGTATGACTGAGACCTCTCATAACAGTCAAGCCTTTTCCAGTGCCAGCATCAGGGTATGAACCCAGTTCAGCCCGCCTGCTATTCACAGTGTGTCTGCCACTGCTCCCAGTGCCACCCCCGTGGACACAGGCTTTATTAAATATCAGGACTTTAGTTCCTGAGACCCAGGCAGGGTTGGAAGGGTGGCTGGGCTCCCACTGACCTTCTGTGTTGTTCACTCAGCTCCTATGCATAGCTGAGTGCTTCCATGAGGCCAGATTTCTGAGCTGAGACCTAATTTGTGGTGAGACACCCTGGGAGGCAACTATGATTCATCTTGAGCCCAACCAATAGCCAGGAACCCACGTCCAGAATGTGCCTCAGTCAGTTGGTAAGGCGCTGTGTCTGCTCCAAGTTCTAGGTTCTGAGCCACAGCAGTTTTCCCCTTGGATTCCCCAAGGCTTGTTCACAGCGCCCCCTGCTGATCATTTCTTGTTAACCTCGTGTCTTCTGGATCCCTGGTCAATTCTGTTCAAGAAACCTAACTCAGAGCCCTCTGGGGTGACACAGCAAAGTCAAGTAATGGATGTGAAGATGCTGTGGAAAGCAGAAAAAGGAAGACTGTATAAATGCAGGGGACCATTATTATAAAGCCAAGATTGAGGAGGACAGAGCTAAATGCCTCCCTTATTCTCAAAATCTGCCTTATTATGGGTACCTTTTCAGTAACATAATGTCTTAGCCGACAGAAATTAATTGTAATGGGCTGAACTGTGTCCCCTCAAAATTCATAAAATGAAGTCCAAACCTCCAGTATCTCAGAACGTGACTGTATTTGGAGATAGCACCATTAAAATGGTAATTAAGTTAAAATGAGGTCATTAGGGTGGGCTCTGATTCAATGTGGCTGGTATCCTTATAAGAGGAGGAAATTAGGACACAGACTCACAGAGGGAAGATCAGGCGAAGACACAAGGATAAGCCTCTTCAAGTCAAAGAGACAGACCCCAAAGGACAACGGCTTGGCTGGCATCTTGATCTCAGACCTCCAGCCTTCAGAATGGTAAGAAAATAAAGTTATCTTGTTCAAGCCACCCAGTCTATGGTAATTTTTATGGCAGCCCTAGGAAACTGATAACATCAGTCTGTGATATATTCAAGCCCAGCCATTATAACTGAGTTTTATTGTACCTAAAACAAGGCCCTACCTCAAGGTAATTTGTGGCCTAGAAGGAAGAGAAAGGCAAATACAGATGATTGTTACAAGTATTATTATTAATAATGATACGTATTGTTTCATTTGTTTATGTTGTTTTTAATCCTCACAATAATCCTGTAATACTGTAACAGGTGAGAAAGTAAAGGCACAGAGAGGCTTAAAACGTTCTCAAAATTTGGCAGTGGGGCCATGGGAACATGAGTGGGATGGGGGGAGAGGTGAAGTGACTGTAATAGACATGGGTGGTCTGCTCTCTGTTCTTGATAACAGCATCCTCTCTTTTCCTGAACAGCTCCCCAACAAAGGGAGTACCCATTCTCCTCCCCAGGTCAAGAGGGACAGCCTAAGAGCCTAAGGCCTGGCCAATCATAGCTTTATTCCTCCAGCCATGGGTCAATGACTGGGTACATGTCTACAGCCAAGCTCATCTTAGACTTTTCCATAGTTTTTATAAGCTGAAACCAGGAGAAAGAAGCCTTCATTCTCACCTGGGATGGCCAAACCGCATGCAAGCCAGGAGCTCCCTCTGACCATGTTTTCCCCTAGCAAGAGAGAATGAGATCAACTCTTAACAAGAAGTCAAAATGTGTGTGTGTGTGTGTGTGTGTGTGTGTGTGTGTGTGTGTGTGTGTGTGTAGAGAGAGAGAGAGACACAGGGAGGGAGAGGTAACGGCATCATTGGAGTGTCTGAATCCAGCCATTCCTGAAGATGGTCCAATACAGTCCTCACTTATATTAGTTAATACATCTCCTTTTAACTGAAGCTAGTTTGTGTTGTGTTTCTGTCCCTTAAAATCAAGTCCTGAGAAATAGAAGATTAGTTCAAAAAAACTTCATGGATGAGGTGACCCCCAAAAGAAGAGATTCACCAGAAAAATAAGAGAAGAGAGGCAGAGGCTGAGGTGTGTAATAACAGCTATACTCGAGGAACTGCAGGCAGCTCGGTGTGGCCGGAGCTGAGACATGTGAAGGGCTAGAGAGATGGGCAAGGGCCACATCAGTGAAGGCCTTAGTGGCGTGCTAAGGCGTTTGATCTTTATATGAGGTTGATGGGGAGCCACCCAAGAGTTTAAAGCAGTGGTGTGACATGGTCAAACTTGTGTTTGAGAAGATCGTTCAGGAGATGAACCTGAGAGAGAACACAACAGGAGGTAGTCTCGACAGGAGACTGCTACGGGAATCCACGTGAGCGATCAGGGTGAAAAATGGCCCCCATGTTCTTGCCTTAGCTCTTGGCTGTGAGGGCGAGAAGGGACAAAAAAAACTGCACTTTGGTAATTTTGAAGTGAAGTACATATGAGAAATTTAAATGGAATTGTCCACTAGGTATATTAAAAGAGATGTCTGCGTTGGAAAATTTTAAAAGTTTTGAGTCATTAACTATTTACTGCATACCTACTACTGGCCAAACACTGTGCTGAGAAAAATACAGTCGAACCCCTGTTCCCCCGAGGTTACACTACAGTGAAGACAAAACCGGTGATAAACAAGTAAGCAAATAAAGAAACAAGGTAAGTGCCTGGGAGGCAATCAAGCAGTGCCATGTGACAGAGGAGCTCCATCAGTGTCAGTGACGGGCTGGTGGGAAGGGCAGAAGCCCTGAGGGTAGAGGAGTCTATTCTCAAATTTATGCAAATATTAACAGGTGCATTAAAAACATCCATCCACTTTGTAAAGTTGCCTTCTTAGGCCGCATTTGCCCTCCTCAAGGTTGGCCTATGACTGGGTGAATTCTTTTGGCAAAAAAAAAAAAGTATAAAACTGGGTAAAATTGTAAAAATAATAATAATGTGTCAAGGCTCTGGAAATCCACCACAGGCAGAAAACAAATTGAGAAATGTTTATTCTTGAAAAATTGCTAGACCTTCAGATACTAACACTGGGAATCTACAGTATATTAGTTTTCTGTTGCTGTGTAACTAATTACTCCAAAATGTAGTAGCTTAAAGCAACAGACATTTATCGTCTCACAATTTCTGTGCATTAGGAATCCAGGAGGAGCTCAACTGGGGGCCCGCCTCCGGCTCAGGATCTCTCGTGCACTTAGAGTCACGCTGCTGGCCAGGGCTGCAGTCATATCTGAGGACCCACCTAGGAGAGACGGTTTTCCAAGCATAGGCAGGTGGCCATTGGCAGCAGGTGGCCATTGGCAGGAAGGTCTCAGCTCCCTGCTGGCTGTGGGCTGGAGGCCTCCCTCCGTTCCTCTCCAGGTGAATGCTCCACGGGGCTGCCTCACCTCATAGCACCTGGCCTCCCCCAGGCTGAGCGATCCGAGAGAGAAAGAAGGGGCGCACCCAAGATGAAAGCTGCAGCCTTTTCAAGATATGAGTTTTTCTTACATACTCTTTCTAATTTTTCTTTATTTTTTCCCATCACCATTTATCCCCTCTCTTCCCTCTTCCACCTCCACCCCCCACAATCACCACACTGCTATCCGTGTCAATGAGTTCTTCCTTTTTTTCTTTTTCACTCAATCCCTCTACCCCCCCACACACACACAGAGCTCCGCTCCCCGACAGCTGTCACCCTGCTCTCTGTCTGAGTCTGTCTCTGTTTTGCTTGTTAGTTCAGTTTGTTCATTCGATTCCGCATATGAGTGAAATCATATAAACCTGCATAAGTGAAGTGTGCACAGCTAACTGAATGTTTACACATTTATACACCTGGCGAATGTGTACCATTCAAGGGTAGCTCCCAAAAGCTGATAGGTAGTAATTTTGAAAAGAGAAAATAATACCCATTTCACAGGTTTACATGAAGTCCAAATGAGAAGAAACCTGTGAAGATCCCAGCACAAATTGAAATCTGCCGTCTTTTCTTGCCAGTATGCAAGATTTACCACTTCACTAGTGCCCAGCCTTCCTAAACACTAATGGTTGTGGAGAATTGGGGGATTCTCAAAGAACTACAAACTCGTCATTGATGATGTAAGGCATCTACTGCAATTAATGTTTTTTTCTATAGGGTCCTAAGAGGAGAGAAGCTACGGGAGAAGGAGAATGCATTTGATATGACTCAGGTCTCCGCCAGTCCTAGAGAAAACCGTGAAGAAGGCCAGATGTCTTTAGGGACCTCCCCACCCATGCTTTTCTCTTCTTTGGAATATCTTGTTCTGTTTCCTTGCCGCACCAAAGCTTGCTTTCATCATCAGGTGCCCTGGGCCCTTATGATGCCCTGGACTGGTACTTCATCCAATCCACTCATCTCAGGCAATGCCTAAACTCTGAATCTGCCTGGATCCCTGCAGTGCACAGCCCTGGGGCTTGGCTCTCTACCAGGTGACAGGAAAGCTGAGAAGCTTACACAATCTATGTGATCCCTTCCCTCTAGAATTTTATCACAGCAGTCTTCTAGGAAGAAAGCTGAAATTAAAAGTAGTTGTTTTAATGGTGGAAAATCTGGCTGGGGAGATGCTCTCATGGGAACCACAGGGCTGTGTGTCTAGCTAGGTCTGGCAGAACTCATCAGGTTCTGCATTTCATTGCAGATGTTTGGTTTGGAAAGTCCCTTGGCTACTAGGCTTCTGGAGTCCTCTCTCACCATGGGGCCCCTCTGTGGGAACATAGAAGTCATCAATCACATTCCCCAAATGTCAAGCTCCTGCTGTGTGACCCCAGAAGAGCCTTGCTTACCTTGCTTGCCACTGACATAACAGAAGCAAGGACTACACATTTGCTGGAAAAAAGCTTAAACTGTCAGGCAAAGGACCTCCCTGACGTCTGGAGCTCCCAAAGAAGACTATTAGAAGAAAAAATTGCAATATAAATGTAACCCCCATCTCTGAATATTTGTCATTCCACCCTTCCTTCTTCTCTTTCCTATAGTCTCTTAAACTCTTAAAAGGTTCTTGGGGGATGTAATTCATAAGCCAGAAACACTCTCAGTTAGATGCTATTTCAGCTACGTAGTTGAGATGTTAAACCAGAACTTGAGATCACTGAAAGAGGTCATTGGGTCATTCAAGTTAAGACTTGAATTACTTGACTTTCCAGAACCTGCCACTCCTTTTAACTCTAAAGCTTTAGATCTGCTACTTCTTTTGCCCGTAATTCCCTCCCTTCTCACCAGCCCTATCCAACACACACACACACACACACACACACACACACACACACACACACACGCACGCACCTGAATGGCTTCTGCTTGTCCTGGAATAAATTTGGGCACCATTGCTTTTGCAAAACTTTCACTGATTCACTGATGTCCCAGGTCTGAGCTAGGTATTGTTCCCCTCTTTTTACACACTTTTCTAGCAACTGACTGATTTTCCAGTCTTTACTAATTGGCAATAAGCTCCCTAATTGTCATTATGGTCCCTATGTGCCAGACACACAGTACGTGACCAATAAATACTGGTGTAGTTAAATGAATAAATACATTGTTAATGCTGCTGTTGTGCTCTGACTCCCATTCTGCTTAAGAATGAGTTCCCTCCCCCAATAACCAAGTAGACTAGAGAGTATTTCTGAGAATGTAATTCAATTCAGTCCATAATTTGCTTCATATGCTCAAGTGTGGTCCTGGGGATAGAAGAGAGGGAAACTAGCAATGCTACTTGTAATCTCTGCCTTCAAGGAGCTTTCTATCTTTTTGAGGGTGGTCCTAGTGTTGGTCTCCTCCCCTCACCACTTCAGATCCTCTTAACCTCCTTCACTCACAACCTTCCTCCCCCTACCCTCCTGCTCTCTCTCCAGTAGCCCTGGTGATCACCTTCATGGTCCTCCAACTGCTCTTGTCCAAAGGCTCATGGGTGAAAGAGTATGGTGTATCCGTGGAACTTCAAGAAGTTCAGAGTAGCTGAAACAGGGTGTATTCAGGGTGGGAAGGAGCAGAGGCTGTGATGGGAAGAGATGAAGTGGGAAGGCTCAGCAGGGGCCAGCTCTTGAAGGACCTTCCAATCATGCAAAATAATTTCTTTACCCTGATGGCAAGGAGCAGTGCGATGCTATTTTCCTAAAGACACTACATTAGAATTTCCCAACTTTTTATCCATTTCACCTGAAATAAGGCCTTTAACAACCAGGCCTGAATAGAAACCAAAATTGATAGTGCCTGTTGCAAAGAAAATTGAAATTCACAAGAACCTTAAGGATACATAGGAGAGTGGGATGTGCCCATCCTGCGCCTCAGCTTTTAGGTATTGGGGTTTTCTGTGGGCATTTGAGGTGCCAAGAGAAGGTACTGTTGCTTCACTGGGTCTACAGTGTGTGGCCGTGCAGTTTGTCCCCTGCACAAGAGCTCCTGGCAGAGTTGGGGAGGAAGACTGAAGTTCAGCCTGTCCTCCCCTTGCCAAGCCGGGCACCTGGGACTTCGTCCACCCTAATGAAAGAAGCCTTCTTCTATTTGGCACAAATGCATCAGTGAGTATAGGCCAATTGCCGCCCGTGTTTCTGGCTGGCATCACTATTTATGCCCTGGCTGGAGGAGAGTCAGTACCTGAGAGTTCCTGTCTGCCCCTTCAAAAGAGCTCCCTCAGTTCTCTTCAGCTTCAAAGCCGCTGTTCAGAGGATCTATTCAAGCTGTTTGGAGGGTGACTAACCAAACACTGGCAATCCACAGATGGAGAGTTATCTTCTGTCAGGAGACCAAAAAAAGCAAAGACAAGCTCGTTTTTCCCTTGCTGCTCTCGGCAGTACAATTGCCCCTCCTGCCACTAGGTGGTGACCTCGCCCAGGAACTAGAAACAGACTTTCCAGAGAGGGACTGCTTGTGTAAAAGGACTTTAGTTTCATCCCAGGTTTTTTATTATGGGAGCTGCAAATGCCTTGTCATCCTGTCACCCAATTTTATTAAACAATTTCACAGCTCTCATCAAGCTCATATAGAACCCTCTTCTCCTTTTCTTGTTCATCTGACTGTGTTTCAATCTGCAGATGTTCAAATCCAACCCAGGAAACAGGTCAAGCCACTGGGAACTCATATCCCTGACACCTGATATTTCTGGGAAATACTAAGAAGCCTTACTGATAACATAATGTGGTAATGGCTTAATAAATTCTGACTCCAGGCAGCCAATAGCTATGAGTCATGTTGCATTCTTTCAAAAAAAAAAAAAATGTTGATCATAATTTACACACACTTAAAGACACAAATTTGAACTGTACAGTTCAGTGAGTTTTAATAAATGTGTACACCAATGTAACCACCAGCCTAGTTAGGACATTCAACATTTCCATCATGTTGGTAAGCTCTCTTGTCTGCCTTCAAAGTCAATCCCCATGACCTGAAGAAGACTCAAGGCCCAGAGAAGCGCATACAGTGGGTATACAGGGAGTATGGGGCCTTGAGGATAACATGCACTGTAAGAGGCTAAATACAACTCTAAATTTTTCACAGTCATATATTTTTTTAAATTTATCTTTATTGTTGAAAGTATTACAGATGTTCCCCTTTGTTCCCCCCATTGACCCCCTCTCCACCCCACCCCTCAGGCCTTCCCTCCACTATTGTCTGTGTCCATGGGCTATGCGTGTATGCATATAAGTTCCTTGGTTAATCTATTCCCACCTCCTCCCTTCCCTCTGAGATTCATCAGTCTGTTCCACGCTTCTATGTCTCTGGATCTATTTTGTTCATCAACCCAGTCATATATTTTTGTGTTTTTCTGATAAAATGAAGCAACCATTTATTTTTAAGAAAGAAATGACATTTTAGAACCTGTTCGTTTTATTCAGCATTCTAGTAGTATAATTCTCTTCCAGATATGTAAACACTGGAAATTCTCTAAAATATATTTTGTCATTGCTTCATGATTTCGTTCTTGTGCAGTTCTTTCACTTTGCAGTTCTTAGGCTGCAGATGAGAAAATGATCAAAACTGTTCAGTGAGACCACCGATTTGGTTTAAAAATATTCTTTCTGGGATTCTTCGGCCCAGGAGTTGAATTCACTTGTCAGCCTCCCCTAGCTGTGCCCCTTTTACTATGCTAGAGAAATGATGTGATTTCTACTGAGATGATTTCTTCATTGTAAACTTTTAATGGAAGCATATCATGCATCCAGAAAAGAGCACAGCTCAGTGAATTTACACAAAGTGAACACACCTATGTAATCAGCACCCGGGTTAAGTAACATATTGCCAGAACCCCAGAAGCCCATCTCATCATTCCAAAGGTAACTCTTACCAACACTTCTAAAAACAGAGTTGGCCCTGGCCCAGTGGCTCAGTTGGTTAGAGCATTTTCCCATAAACCAAAAGGTTGTGGATTCAATCCCTGGTCCAGGCGCGTGTGGGAGGCAATCGATGTTTCTCTATCTCTCTTCCTTCCTCTCTCTAAAATCAATAAACATATCCTCGGGTGAGGATTTAAAAAAACATAGATGTATTTTATCTACTTTGGAACTTTCCATAAATAGAATCCTGTAACAGGTGCTGCTTTGTGCCTGGCTTCCATCAGCCGATGTTTTATTTGAGAATGACATTCATGTCGCTATGTTGTAATTCTTTCTCTTGCTCTATTCCTGTTCCATGTGACCATATCACAATTATTTATTCATTTCACTGTATATATTGTTCCACATGTAAATTGTTTCCAGTTATGGATGCACATTACCTACACATTGCTGGGTCATAGAGCCTGCATTTGTTCAACTTCAGCTGATGCTGCCAAAGTGTTTCCCAGTGTGGTTGTTCCAACTGTACTCCCACCAGCAGTGTAGGAGAGGAGTAGTTGCTCCATTTTGACAATATTTGATATAACTAGTCTTTTTCACTTTAGACGTTTCGTGTAGGCAGTGGTGTCTCGCCTGGGCTCTCGTTTGCATTGCTCTGAAGACTAATAAAGTCAAGCGCTCTGTCACATTCTAGAATGGCTATTTGTATATCCTTGTTTGTAAAGTGCTTGTTCCGGCCTTTTGCCAATTTTTTGCAAAATATTTGAAAACGTACTTTACAAAAGTTTTTAATTATTAATTTTTCATTTGGAAATAATTTCAGACTTTTGCAAAAATAGTACTGAAAAAATTCCAATTCCTTTCACCCAGCTTCATTATCTTGACATCTCGTATAACTATAATCCAACTATGAAAATCAAGACACTGGTATTCATCTATAGGCCTTATTAAAACTTCCCCAATTGTCTCACTCATGTCTTTTTCTGAACCACAATTCAAACCGGGATCACACGTTGCTTTTAGTTGTTATGTCTCCTTAGTTTCCATTAATCTGGGAGAGTCTTCTTCAGTCTTAATTAACTTAACACTTTCAGAGAGTACTGGCCAGTTATTTTGTAAAATGCCCTCCATTTGTATTTGTCTAATGTTCCATTCAAGGTATGCGTCTTCGGAGCAGTGATGCTATGTCCTTCCCAGTGCAGGACAGCAGGAGGAGCACGCTGATGCCAGTATTTCTTATCAGTGGTGATGCCAACTTTGATCACTTGGTTAAGGTGGTGTCTGCCAGGTGTCTCCACTGTCAAGTGACCATTTTTCCCTTTGTCATTAGTAAGTACCTCTTAAAGCAGTATGTAAATGTCCTATTTCTTGTCATTCTTTTGCTCTACAATGTGTTTTTTCTTTAAATATATCTTTATTGACCTCAGAGAGAGGGAGAGAGAGAGAGAGAGAGAAACACCAATGATGAGAGAATCATTGATCGGCTGCCTCCTGCATGCCCCTGAGTAGGGATTGAGTCTGCAATCCGGGCATGTGCCCTGACCGGAAATCGAACCCCGATCGCCTGGATCCTAGGTCGATGCTCAACCGCTGAGCCACACCTGCCTGGGCCACAATGTTTTTAATTTACAGTATTATTTACGCATTCTTGTTGTTAGTCCACTTCTGACATTGTAAATATCTATCCCACTCGAAAGGCTTGGTTTTCACTCTTGGTCATGTTTTTTGATAAACAAAAGTTTTTAAGGTTAATATAATTAAATTGATCATTTTTTTCCCTTGTGGGTTACCACTATTTAAGAAATCTTTACCTCTTCCTCAGAAATCAGTTCTCTCAATATTTTGTAGAAGAGAAGGGATGTTACCCTATGAAATTTCTGTGACCAATAGATTACAAAGTAAAAGTGAGATGTCAAGAGATCATAGCTATTGGGATAGAAGCTAATAAAAACTTACATGCCAAGAATTAGATTAAGCTGGTCAGTGGTCTAGCCCAGCGGTAACTTAGAATTTTTAGTAGAGAAAGAGCTTACTAATGGGATGTCAGGAGGTATTCAACCAAAAAGGCAATCAAAGAAAAAGACAATGAGGCAGTTCAAAAGCCAGTTAAACATAAAAACAGCGCTCATAATATCTTTGACTTAGTCAATGTTTAATAAACATTTGTTGTTTGACAAAAAGAGAAAAAAGAATAGAAAGCTTTACCAACCCCAAGGTCATGATGACATTCACTTACGTCTTCTAAAAACTTTCTTGTTTCTCCTTTCATGGTGGATCTATAATTCACCTGCAATTGATTTTCTTCAAGATATGTATCATGATTCATTATTTTTCCAGTTTTATTGAGAAATAGCTGACATAAATCACTGTATAAGTTTAAGGCATACTGCACAATGGTTTGACTTAAATATTAAACTTATTCTTTACTACTGGGGTGGAAAGGAAACTTGGCGCTTTCCAGAAGTTTATAAACAGGATGTTATAATTGCTAGGAGATAATTCTCCATGAGTTTTGGATTTCTATGCCTCTTCTGAGCAACTGGCATTGACAGTTTTGTTCAAGGATGTTTGCATAACAGACAGCCTTGGAAAGATAAAGACAGAGACTCCCTGTGGAGGGATTTGGAGCTGTCTCTCCCTAGAGCTTTTCCAGGGTAGTAAAGCTAGAGACGTGGGCCTTACTTCCCTAGAGAAGATTTGCTTACATTCCAGGTTCATAAAATATAAAAACTCTCCCTAGGGGGATGGGCAGTTTTGTTAGCACTCCCCTAATAAGATTAGGGGTTTCCTAAGGCTCCTCAGCGGTGACACAGATCATAGTCTGCCCAGTATCCACAGGACCTGCCCCTACATTGTCTCTATGGGAGTTGGAGGCAAAAGGGAACCTATGCTGCGTGCTGAGCTGTGAGTAATAAGCTCTCTAAATCCATTTGGGCTTGTTGTCTTCTTACGGGCTGAATCTATAGACGTGTGCTGAGCTGATCTAGCAGCTGCAGGAATCTCTGCAGCTTAGGAATTGCTTTACAGTGACCCGTTAGCAGGGCCTACCGGCAATATAGAAAGGGGAGAAGGCACCACTAATGTCATAGGTGTGTTTTCTCTATGCAGGAGTGATGATGTAGTTCAGATAAAGCAAAACTGTCTCTTTCAAAAGTTCCCCAAACGTGCTATTTAGGTAGATGGATTTGAAGAGTGCTGACCCTGAGACATTTAGAGGAGCCAGCAGACACCATACCATTGTTTATTTTCAAATTCTCAACTTATTTGTAGTCATCAAAGGCCTACCTCTGTCTACCAGAATACTGAAGGTAATAATACAAGGCCTAGTTTGATCCTGCTCAATATTTGAAGCTTATTTCCTGGAGACTGGGTCCCACTTCTACTCTTGGAATCCTGGGTCCCCTGCAATGACTAGATCTTTGTTACTATTAAGGTTCAGCATGCCTGGCTCCATTTCCTTTTCTTACATTAGCTTTCTCAGACCTCTGGTAGACCTTTCCCACCAGTTTGCCACACCTACCCAGACTTGCCTGATCCTAGCAATGGCCACAATCTCAATTCAAGTTAAAAGCCCCTATATAAAATATAGTATATAAAAAAGATGGGTTATCATGGTAACTCTCACCCTATACTATTTGCAGCTGCTGTGATTTTGTGATTGCTAATTTACCGACAGTCACTTCAGAGCTGTCCACATCCACCTAGAGCATTTGTGAAAACAAATGGGCCCATGTTGATTCCTATGATCAGAGCTTATTTTCATAATGATGGGTTGATTTCACGAGGCATATATATGAGCTGCAGGACAGCAGCAGGAAAGGCACAAGCTAGAAGAGCAAATGTTCTAAAAAGTCAAACTTGAAGGAAAAAATACCTTCCAGTCAGTGACCATGCTTCTGAGTAGGATGAGGGATGGGAATGGGGCACTTCCCCAGAGGCAGTGATCTGCTAATGCATTGTTATTTGACTATCAAACTATGCTGAAGTTTACATTGATATAATGCAAATTATTAACCTCCCTGTGGTCAATAGCAAATGCTGCTGCTTTTTCTTCCATATATATCCAGAATATTAGACCACCTGTTGGGGAATGGGATTCGGGCTATAGGGGACTCATCACCTTTGCTCAATATATCTGTCAGGCAAACCTGACTGAAGTTCTGAGATCCTACTATCTAAAACTGAGATACACTGGGTAGTGGTTCTTTCCAAACATCACTGAAGTTCACTGAATAAAGATGATTACAGTACCAAAAGAGGACCTGAATCAAAAGTTTGTGCTGATCTCAGGCATTTGGCTCATCTGCCGCCATGGCGAGCCCAAATTCCTTAGCAGCCCAGGCGGGGAGACAGTAACCACCTGGCTCCAGTTTGAGGAGGTGGGGAAAAGGGGAAGTCAAGTGCTGATTGAGGTAGAGCTGTCACTGTCACTGGGCTCAGGGAGGGTCTGTCCCAAAACAGACCTGACTTGTCTTCCTGTAGATCTTTTTTTTTGTTTTTTTTTGTTAATCCTGACCCGAGGATATTTTCTCTATTGATTTTCAGAGAGAGTGGAAAGGAGGGAGGGAAGGGGAGAGACACAGAGAGAGAGAGACATCCATTGGTTGCCTCCCACACGTACCCCAACAGGAGCCGGGGATGGACTCTACAACCCAGGTTCGTGCCCTTGACAGGGAATTGAACCCAAGACCCTTTGTCCGAGGGCTGTTTAGATAAACACTATTGTAGAGCTTACAATGAGCCAGGAACTCTTCAAAAAAATTTTACCTATATTAAGTCATTTAATCTGTGTAACATAGCACTTATGAGGTAGGTACTATCATTATCCCCATACTACAGATGAGAAAACTGAGGCACAGAAAAGATAAATGTCCTTTCTTAAGGTCATGAGTTAATAAATGGTAGAGCTGGGATTCAAACCCCATTTTTATTTTGGAATTTAATGAAGTTTTCAAAAATAAATATTTGTCAGTTTTTCTAAGTACAGGGTGGGGCAAAAGTAGGTTTACAGTTGTTCATATGGAAAATAATACAATTATTAATAAAGAATAATATAAGAAATAACTGTTTTGTGCATTCACAACTGTAAACCTACTTTTGTCCCACTTGTATTCAGTAGATGATTGAAAAGAAGGTGCTTTCTTTGTAGAACATGGAGTCTAGTCCAGTCCATAACTATTCATTCAACCTCATGAGTAATATTATTCAGATGACTTTTTTGGTCTGCTTCATCTATCAAAGACATAGCAGAGACCGTTTAAAAGTTACTTCTGCTTCATATTGTGAAACTTAAAAAACTAGTTTCTTCTTCTGCCTCTTAGATACCATGTTTTCTTTTCTATGTTCCAGGATTTTTCATACTTCTGTATACTTTTTATGCTTACTCAGCCTCCTTACCCACGCTTTGCATTTGTTCCCAAACACGATGAGCTCATTCTTCTTGGCTCCCAGCCTGCCTATTTGGATGCTGTTAGGATCTTCTCGTATCTTAGGCTGAAGAATTGGTTACCTTCCAGCAGCCTAAAAGGATTGCGGAGAGAGCCATCTGGCAAGGAGCATCTCCCCTGCAAGCTTTCTTCTCGATGTTTTCCGAAGCCGCTGTCCAAAGGGGCCCGAGGTTATCTGACTGGCTGCGGCCTGGCCATTCTCTGAGACTGGCATCTTCAGAATCAGGGAGGCGCTTGCCAGTCAAGGTGAAAATCGCCTTCTTTACGTGCCATGGGCCATTTCAGTGAGTGTTGGGAAGGGAGATCCAGAAGTGTGGGCTAACCCCCCACTTTCATCGGAAAGTGTTTTTCGTCATCTGTTGCTCTATAAAATAACACCCGAGTTTTGAGGTAGGAAACAACAGCAGTTACTTACTGGCCTCTCATGATTGTGGTGCTGACTGGGCTCGGCGGGCAGCTCTCCCCCAGGGTCTCCGCCTGGCTGCCCTTCGACGGGGCCATGCTGCCGTCATCTTGGAGCCTTCCTCGTTCACTTGTCTGACCCCGGAGCTGGGGAAGTCCAGGCGGCTGGGGCTGGAACAGCCAGGGCTCCTCCAGCTCTCTCTCTCTCTCATTTTTTTTTTTTTAAATATATCTTTATTGATTTCAGAGAGAGGAAAGGAGAGGGAAAGAGAGAGAGAGAAACATCAATGATGAGAGAGTCATTGATCGGCTGCTTCCTGCAGGCCCCCGACTGGGGATCGAGCCTGCAACCTGAGCATGTGCCCTGATGGGGAATCGAACCCTGATCTCCTGGATCCTAGGTTGATGCTCAACCGCTGAGCCACATCCGGCTGGGCCAGCTCTCTCTTCATCTTCACGTGCTCTGTCCATGTGGTCTCTGCAGCATGGGGGCTTCAGGGCAGCTGGATTTATCACATAGGGCTGCTTAGGGCTCCACAGGCCTATGTTCTGGGTGAGAGAACTAGACAGAAGCTGTATCACCTTTTAAGACACCCCCCCCCCCCGCCTTGAAAGTTACATAATGTTACATACTTTTAGTAGTCACAGAAGCCCACCCAGGGAGTCCGCTCAGGTTCAAAGAGAAAGGTCAGAGATGCCATCTCCCAACTTTGGGAGAAGGGCAGCTGAGACCAGTTTTGAAAAATGCTATCTGCCACTGGAAGTTTAATACAATTTTGTTCAATAAAAAAAATGATTGTATATCATCAATAGTAATACCTATTGATACCGATGTGGGGGTCCAGAACAAGTTACCCCAAGATGTTCCTCTGTGGTATGCAAATTGTTTTGAGCTAAAGACAACTTTAGCCACAGACTCGAAAGAATTCTCTGCCCCTCCCTTGACTACCTGAAAGAATTTAAATTAAGAGTCCTTGCTCATAATGGGAGATTATCAGAGATAACCTCTTTTGACCTACCTATAGGTCAAAAGGCAAACTCCTCTTTACAAAACATCTGCTCTTCTTCTTTTTCTTTTCTTTTTTAAAAAAATATGTCTATATTGATTTCAGAGAGAGGAAGGGAGAGGGAAAGAGAGAGATAGAAACATCAATGATGAAAGAGTCGTCATTGATCAGCTGCCTCCTGCACACCCCCGACTGGGGATTGAGCCTGCAACCCAGGCTCTGGGAATCGAACCTCGATCTCCTAGATCATAGGTTGATGATCAGTCGCTGAGCCACACTGGCTGGGCAACATCTGCTCTTCTTAAAGCCCCCAGGGCATCTTACCTCACTCCTAGCTCAGAATGTCTTATGTACCTGATCCCCTTTCTATCTCTGAATCTCTTGTGTGGGGGGGATCTCTGACTCCCTCATGTATGCAAAGTTTCCATGCATATGTATGTGTTAAATTTGGTTATTTTCTTTTGCTGATCTGTCTCACGTCTACTTAATTAGTACACCAGGCAGAAGAACCTTCAAGGTAGAGGAAAGTTCCTTCCTCTTCCACACAACTCTATGCAAGTATCTGACTCGTAGAACTATTGTAAGGATTAACTGATTATATCTAAAGCACTCAGAATACTGACTGGCACATAGTAAGTGTTTATATAAATGTTAGCTATACTCTACAGTTAAAGAAAATTAGAAATCAATAACTCTGCTGTTAAATAACCACCCTTCCCCACCATCCAGTTTTCAGTTGTCCATTGTGCTATTCACTTTTTTTTTTAACTTTCTTGGTTTACCTTCTTGTTTTGGTGGAACACACCATCTGAAAGCTTCATAAGAAAAGATACATTGGAGATAAATTTTGTAAAATCTTGCATGCCTGTAAATATCTTTATTTACCCCCACACTCGAATGATAGTTTGGATGGGTATGAAAATCTATGTTGGAAATAAATTTCCCTTTGTATTATTGTAAAGGCATTATTGCATTGTCTGCCAGTTCTTGATCATTCATATGAAAACTCATTTTGTCCCTCTGGGTGCTTATAAGATCTTCTCTATATCTTCAGTCTTCTGAAATTTTATCTTAATGTTCCTTGGTGTGGTTCTGGTTTTGTCCATTGTGCTGGGCTCAGCAAGCACTTGCAATGTGGAAATGTTTCTTCTTTAGTTCTAAAAAATATAGAATTGAATTATTTAACTGATTTCTTCTCTATTTCCCAGATGTCCTGGGCTGACTTTCTAATTTTCTTATCTTTTATGTTAGTGCTCAAGATAGGCTGCCCCAAAGTAGCCCACAATGGCATATTGATTTCTTTGAATTAAAGTTACTTGACAAGCAGCCAGTGCCAGAAGGGCACCTTGAGCCTCCCTTGTCTCCTTGAATGCAGAAATTAAATCTCACATGTAAAAGGTATCCTCTCTACACCTGGAAGACACCCTTACTGCTAGAGTTAAATAACTCAGAGCCAAAAAGTCTGTATAAACAAATCTTGTTGCCTCTTTTCTAATTTATTACTTTGTTTGAATTCCTTATTAATGAATACACAAAATTAGATTCCTTTCTAATGAGCACTAATTTTTTTTTGTCCTGTCAATTTCTTACAAATTTATTGTTTCTTTGTCTAAAAGCATAAAAGGTACCTGGTTCAATCATTTCTTTGAGCCTCATTTTATAATCTGAGCAACATATTATGACCTCCCAGTGCATGTATTAAATTGATTTTTCTGCTGTTAATCTAGTCTTGTGTCAAAATCATCATTTTAGTACTAGTCCAGCTGCAGAAACTAAAGAAGGGGGGAGAATTCCCCGCATCCACAACACTTTCCTCTTTCTCTTCTTTTTACCTTTTGTCTGTACATTCTACAGTGTTTCCTAAACTTTATCCTACCACTCTACTGGGTTTTTCACTTTTTTTTTTTTTTTTATAATATATCTTTATTGATTTCAGAGAGAGGAAAGGAGAGGAAGATAGAAACATCAATGATGAGGGAGCCATTGATCGGCTGCAGCCCGCAACCTGGGCATGTGCCCTGACCGGGAACCGAACCCTGGTCGCCTGGATCCTAGGTTGATGCTCAGCTGCTGAGCCATGCCCAGCCAGGTGAGGTTTTTCAGTTTTCTTCTCTCCATAGTCTTTCTTCTAAGTTTCTTTTTTTTTTTTCTGTTTCATTCCCTTAAATGCTGATGACCTTCAGCTGTCTGCTCTTATTTAAGAGTACCAGATTTAGCAAAACAAAACAAAACAAAATAGGACACATAGTTAAATTTGAATTTTAGATAAACAATAAATAATTTTTAGTGTAAGTCTGTCCCATGCAATATCTAGTAAAAATTTATTTGTTGTTTATCTGAAATTTTAATTTAACTAAGTGTCCTGTATTTTACTTTGCAACCTTAGAGTGACATCTAAAATGCTGCCTGGAACTTTTGTACGTGTGTGTGTGTGTGTGTGTGTGTGTGTGTGTGTGTGTGGCTTGACTACAGCGAGTTCACTACAAGGTTGCTCCAGTTTCATTGAGTAATGATGACAGTCTCTTTAGATCCTACTCCTCCCCAAAGAAGAGTAGAGTATTCTAAACTCCCCATCCTAGCTGCCAGTGTTCTAGGAGCCAAGTGAAGAAAACTGAGCAGCTCAATATTCATCATATTAAGTTTCATATAGATCTTCAGTTTCATATAGTTCTCCTAGCCTTGTGTGGTATATTAAAGGTAGCAGCATTTTGTTGTTGTTAGTCTCCCTGAGGCAGGATAGTTAGAAGCTAGGAAAAGTCCTTGGCAAGTGGAATGGGGAAACTAAGACAGATAGCTGAACAAACTGGCTGAGCAATTTATAGCCAGATACAGAAGGCCTGAAAGCTCTGGGTGCCTAGCAACGGGCAAAGCTGGTGCTGGACTTCACCCCCAGGGTGGCTTTTATTCTTTACTTCCCTGGCATATCATTGGTCATGCAGTTTAGACCCCTGATCTTTCCTCCCCAGAGATAACATCTAGGCCTCAGTTGTGTTTCAGCTCCGGGCCCAGAAAAGCAGCAAAACCAGACAGGGGAGGCCAGAATCAGCCTCAATGATTAATGACCCTCTGTCCTGGTGCCAACCAATCAGTGGAGACCACTGCCCTGAAAGGATACACCTGGAAAGGCTGATGACTATTCTACTGGAGTCCTTCCCTAAGACCTCCCCTACACTCCTAGCCTTTAAAACACCAAGACATAGGACCTAGCGCACGGTCTCTCTCCTGGGAGCACGACCCCGCCTTTCCCTTCCCTGTCTTCTTTTCCCACAGGCATGCATCTCCTAAACTCTAAGGGATCCCATGAGAACTGCAGCCAGGGGAGCAAGGGGCAGCAGCAGCAGCAGCAGCTCATCCCGGGCTAATGCCCTGAACCTGTCCCAAGGCCCCCTTTTTTCTGACTCTCCAGTGAGCTGATAGCAGCTCCACCTAGGCTCACTTCTTTCCCGTAATATTTCTAGAGAGGCAAAGCAGCCCCACCTAGTCTCTCTTCTGTTGTTTCTTCTATCCTAGGACCTTCCTTGTTTCACTGTCCCCAGCTTTAATAAACATACTCACAAAATCACCTAGACTCATGCTGTGAAATCTTTTCTGCGTGAAGTCAAGAACCCACACACTATCGGCCAGCCAGAGGCATACCCTCTCAGGGCTGGTCCCTGTCCGGTAACACCCCCATTCAGGGATAGCTCCTAATTGCCCTTCCCTTGACTTTGGGCTGGCCTTAGTGATTTGCATGACCTATAGAATGCAACAGAAATAACATTCAGGGGCTTCCAAGCCTAGATAATAAGAAGCCTAGTAACTTCTTCCTGGATCTCTTGGAATATCCTTTGCAGAAGCCCTGGGCCTTCATGTAGGAAATCCAATTACCCTGAGACTGCCCTGTGGAGGGAGCACGTGTAGGTGGTCCGGCTGACAGTGCTGGCTGAGACTAGCCTTCTAGCTATCCTTGCCAGGGTGCCAGGCATGTGAGTGAATCCTCCAGACTGGCCCATCTGCCAGCTGAACACCACCAAGTGACCTTTGTTGATGCCACATGGAACAGAAGAATTGCCCAGCCAAACCCTGTCCAAATTCAGATCCCCAAAATCATGAGACATAATAAAATGGTCCTTATTTTAAGTCACCAAGTTTTGGGATAGTTTGTTAGGCATCCTTAGGTAAGCAGAACACTTTATACCTGGAATGTCCTGAGCTGAAGATCCTCTGCTTTATCCCCTCCAAAGAATGCTTCCAATTTTCTGCCCAGTTGGGAGAGGGGCAATGGCAACGGTGCAGTGTGGGAAGCGGATGGAGAAGTCTGAGGGCTTCCTATACAGACCTACAAAAAAATCCTCCTGTTTTTAGTCTTAACTGTACACCCACTTTCAGAAGTACTCGATGCAGCAAATTCCTGTGTATCCCCAGAAATTCTACAATATCATGTTGCTTCTCGGCTTTCTCTATTCCTGGCTTAGAAGTCCGTTTTCTCAGGTCTGCTGAAGTCCATTATCACCTGCCAATCTTTCTGGGTTTCTGTAATTTTGTTACTTTTCCTCTCTTGTTCCCTTGTCCTTGTGAGATTAAAAACAAAACTAAACTAAATTACTCTTTTTTAGATGGATTTTCCAGAGGGAGCTGAAACAAATGCATGTGTTCACTCTGCTATCTTTAATTTAAAGGCTCCTTAGAGTATTTCATTTCAACAATTACATTAATTTTTAAAACACTCTGTCTTAGGTTCCTCGAAGCAGAGTCTGAGATAGGGATTCCCCCGTGTAAGCACCTTAGTGAAGGAATATTCTCAAGAGAAACTGTAAATGAGAGAAGTAGGAGAGTGCAGAGGAGGAGTGGAGCAAAGATGTGGTTTCTGCTGAAATTTAGCCTCAGCCTCAGCCTGTGGGAACTCTGGAATAGAAAGGGTGTCCCACGTTTATTCCTAGCTTTTTGTACCCCATAAAAGTTAGCTTCTGGCTGTGGCTTCCTAACCTAGTCTAGGGGAAATTATGGGGAGAAAGTGGAAGCTGTGAGCTGGGCGCACCCGTCTAAAAAAGGATTTCAGCAGCATGCTAACAGCATTTGTTCCATTCCTCACTTTTTTTTAGGGTAGCCTAATTGTTATTTTTAAAGGGATGTAATAGTCTCTCTGATCTCTCTGAGGAAATGAATTATCCTTATTTTATTCTTTTTCTACTGTTTGTCTTGTTAATTGTGCTTCCTCCTTAGTTCATAAACAGAAGCTCAGAAACTTTAACTTTTCAAGCAGAGAAAAGGGGCAAAACCAGGTTTAGAACCCACATCAGTCTGATCCTTGCTTTTAACTATGTCATGCCACCTCCTTTAGCTACATCTGAATGAAATCATTTAATGCTGTCACCTCTCCGGCTTTAAGGGTGCTGATAGCCGCTCGGATTTTGGTCTGTTGGAGAGCAAACACTCCCCAAAGCCACCTACCCTTTGTTAAAATCGAGATTTGCCTGTAGGCTCGGCGGATTCACTCTGCAAGCGGTCACCGGGCGCTTGCAGGGAAAGGGCCCCGGGCGCAGGTGCAAAGGCGCCCGCCCTGGACTCGGCGCCTCCCCGAGGCTTGTGCGCGGTCGGGAGGCAGCTGCGAACGCGTGAAACTGTCTCGGGGGCGGGCGCTGCGGCGGGACCGAGCCCAGGCGCCCCGGGCCCGCACCAAGCCCCGGTGTTCAACAGGCGGAGAGAGATCTGTGCCGCCGCTAACTCCCGTCTCCAAAGCCTTCCCCAAGGAAGGGCGCTCGGGCTTCCTCTAGAGAGAAGTGGGAGCGCGGGGACCTCTCGCAATGTCTGTTTCAATGCGCAAGAAGGGAAATGGTTTGACTTTCCACTTTCCCAGCCACGGGCTCGGCGTGAGCCCTGCGGCGGCGGAGAAAGTTCGGTTTCTCGAGGAAAACGCTTTGACTCGAGGCGGGACTCCCGGCTCCAGGGCGGAGCGGGGCGCGGCGGCGATCGGGGTGCGGCCCGGGGGCTCACGGAGGGCGTGGGGGCGCCCGGGGACCGGGGGCGGCGGGGGTCGGGGAGCGGGGCTGGGGGCTCGCGGAGGGCGTGGGGGCGCCCGGGGACCGGAGGCGCGGAGGGTACAGGGCAGGAGGGGCCGGGGGGGCCGGGCGATCGGGCCGCGGGGGGAGCGAGACCGGCCGCCGCGGGGAAGCAGCCGGCGCTCCGTGCAGACCCCGGCCCGGGGGCGGGGCGGCCCCAGTCCCCATTCCAGGTGCGCTTCGCGCGGGGCGGCTTTCCGGCTTCCTGGGCCGAGGAACGACCAGGAACTCAGGCGCAGTCTCCACCCCGAAGCGGGGCGGGTCCGCCGGGGATAAGAGCCGCGGCGCAGCCCCGACGAGGGTGTGACCTCCGCCGCCGCTGAGGACGAGCGCAGCCCCGTCTCCGCACGATCGGTAAGGGCCCCGGGCCGCGGGTCCCGCGCTCAGGGACGGGGCCGGCCGGGCCCGCCGCGCCCCGCCCCGCCCCGGAGGGGTTCCCTTCGCCGGCCTGCGCGCGGCCGGCTCCCGCGGCGGGGGTGGAGCGGGAGGCCGCGGCCGCCGGGACTCGCTCGGTGCGCGCGAGGCGGATGGGTGCGGCCTTTATGCGGAGGGACCTGCGCTCCGGCTTGTCCCGCTCCGGACGCCAGTCAGAGGCCGCAGCTGTTATTTACTGAGTTCAGGCGCCAGGCGCTGCGCTGGGCATTAAGAACAAAGTATTCAGTTCATATTCCTTGGAGCTGCCCAGCACCCAGGCTTTACTTTTTTATTATTTCCTTGATCCCTTTAAGAACCTTTCTTCTCCTTTCTTACCCTTTCTCTCCTTCGTGTGTATCTAATGCCCTCAGCACAATGCCTGGCACCTGGGATTCTGTAATAATAATAATAATAATACTTATTATTGTTGAATCTGTAATTATTATGAGACCCATGACTTGAATCTGTCAGTGGCTCAGTTTCACTATTTTGTCATGGCTTTGAGACTTTAGAACCAAAAAGTTATTTGCTTTTCAACTATCTCCCCAACTTTTGTGGGAAGAATGGATAGGATCCCCTCCTCTAAAGGATCCACACCATAGTCCATCGATTCTAGAAACTTCCACCTCCTCCTTACATTGCAAGGAACTCCATTGATAGCCAAGCCAGGGACTTCTCAGATGATACAGAGGTGGAAGAGCAAGCAGGAGAGGAAGGGGACAGGATTTAGAAAATGGGTAACCATAGCCACTGAAGACCTGCTTGCTCCCCAGAGCCCTGTCTGGCCAAATCCCCTACATTCATCTTAGGTCAGATTTTTATTTCTTTGGAGACATACACACATACACACACATAGACACTGGCAGGCATAAACACACAACTACTGAACAAGGGTGTCTATGAATTTACCTCCTAGATGTTTTTGCCTTTGTTAGGGATAATTTTTCTCTGAAAGCAATTTTAAGCAATCATGTGGGATCACACCAGCTCTCAGCATCTAAAGACTGAGCCTCCTAGACATCCCCAGACTCATGTTTTATGGCCCATTTCTTTGGTATGTCTAGTCACTAATTCGTTTTCCCCATCTTGCTCATCTGATTGTAAACTAAGCCTACTCCTCTCCAAGGGAGATGGAGGTGAGTGGCAGGCACTGGGGATGGTAGGTGGTATGCCAGGGAGTACCTAAAGCTTCAGAATAAATTGGGAAGGGGTCAGTTTTTCTTGGGTGTCAATTTTACCGAAATATTTGAGGATAAATACACTTTTTATACAGCCACAGGTAAATTTTGGAGTAGAATTCAAAGTTTAGATATCTTTTTAATATAAAATTAAAAAACGTCAAAAATTTTTGCATGGGCTTTTGAGCTGTGATTTGGCTCAAATCTAGCCCTTGAGGGTTTGCTTTCATTGTAATTAGGGCTACTTATGTAGGCAGTTTAATAGGAGCTCCAGTGTCTTCCCTGGAGGGACTTTGAATAAGTTATCCTAGGTTACTCATTTTAATCTTTATTTTAACCTGAGGTGGGGTTGTTAACCTGGTTTTACAGATGAAGATCCCAAGGCTCCAAGTTGTGATGCCTGGTTGGGAGTCAGACGACTGTAAACAGATTTAGTCTCTCTGCTCCATCAGTGCTTGGTTCATAGTGATTTGAGGTTTGGATTCGTGGCTTTCTGGCTTATTAGCTAATCTTGACCAAATATTTTTATCTTCCTTTTTAACTTTCTTCTCGTCAACCTTTTCTTGAGATATGGTTAAAAGAACTGGAATTGTTTCCACTAAAGAGGGTAGATTGAGGTGGGTGTGGGGATACATGTTAATGGCCCTAAATGCTTGAGGGACTGGCATGTGGATGAGGGAATCAACTCACTCTGTGTGGCTCTGGGCAAAGCTGGGTAGGAGTTTTTTTGGATGGTAGCTCCTGGTTAAATTTAAGGAAGTGTCTTTTGAAACCCATAGGCTGGGTGAGCTTGGAGTTGACAAGAGCTCCCTCACCAGAGGTATCTAGGCTGAAGTATCCACAGCCCCTTTCTGATGGAGCTGTGAAGGGTAGAAGGCTAAACTAAGACGACTTCTAGAGCCGTTTCCAAACTGCAGGTACATCCCCCGGGAAGCTTGCACAACATGCAGATTTTTACCCCACTCCTAAAAATTCATATCTAGTATAACAGGGTGGGACCCGGAAATCTGCGTATTTAAGAGGCTTCCTGGGTGATTGTAATTCAGGTGTTTCTTGGACCTTGCTTTGACGAATAAAGCTTTACAAACAAACACTTATATGAATATGTGCATGCTTGCTAAGTAAAGCATTAACAAAAACTTATAGGCCTGCCATTATGCTATAAACTCTAGGTAATGTGGCAAATGCTGAAATTGTCCCCATTCTCAACCTTTTTATTTTACGTATCACATCAAATTCACCCCATAGACCAATATGGATCTCCAACAAAAGGGGGCTTTTTTGTTTATTTTTAAATGTAATTGAAACCAAGATGGATTATTATATTAAGATAAATTTTCCTAAGATAAATAAGTACTAGGGATGTAATGTACACTATGATGAAGATTGTTAACACTGCTATATGATAAATAAGACAGATGTTAAGAGAGTAAATCCTGAGTTCTTTTCACAAGGAAAAAAATATTGTTTCTCTTCTCCTTTTCTTTTTATTATACCTATGAAATGATGAGTATTCGTAGAACCTATTGTGGTAAACAGTTCACAGCATATGTAAACCAAACAAATAAAAATGAAGTTTAATTTCCCAAGGAATGTAGGATTTCTATTTAAGGCCCGTTCTTGGTTTTACAGGAGTAACTTGTTGGTGTTCAGTTGTGTTTGAACTGGACTGAGAGCTTTTGCTATGGGAACTTGAACTACCACCTCTGAAGAATTCTTTTCAAAGGTTCAAGATGTTTGAGGTCAGGAAATTGCCATATTGCTACTTGGTCTAGATTGATAGACATGAAAACCGTAGTGAATATTTTATCTGTAATCAGCAGCAGAGATAAATTGCCGCTAAAGGCCAGACTGTAAGTTACTCTGGAAAAGACCTTTTAACTTTCTGCCTCAACACCAGTAGCCCTTTAAGGCCTGGATATAATGCAGCATGAGCAGCCTGACTTATAACAGAGCAGAAGGTCCTACAAATGACCAAAGAATCATTATGGATTCGAAACTCTGGTTTAGGGGCACTCACCTCCCCCCCTTCCAAGAGGTAACAGTAAGTTGTTATCAGAAGCTAATGTAGAGCAGCCCTGTGGTGAGTGGGAGCAAGGTCCCTGACTTAATGTGTAATTGAGCCATCTTCCCTGAGGAGGTCCATTGTAGGTTCAAGCCCTGTGGTGTAATCAGCCCCAAGCATCCTCCTTCTCACTCCTCCAGGGGGCTCAGGAAGGATTTTCTGGGCCCTGCTTATCTTCACCTTCTGCTACTGTTGCTTTTTGATGCTGTATAAGGACCTATTGACTCAGTGGTTCTTATCTATTTTAGAATCACAGACCCTTTTGAGAATCTGATTAAAGCCATGGATATTGTCTAGAGAAGAACAAACACACGTTTCACATTTTTCATACAGTTTCAAAGGGTTTATGGGCACCTTTCTAAACCCAATCATGGACACGTAGCAGGTATGTAGGCATCCTGTTAAGAATTGCCCTGGACTGCTCAGTCTGTGGGCTGCAGTATTGATGGCTGCCACCTTTATGACATCACAGATGACATCAGCGGATCAACAGTGCTTCACTGGAGTACCCAGCTAGTTAAGAACTGCAAAAGAAAATATTTCAATTAAAGATCATTGATATCAACTTTTTGGCTAAGATCAAGCATAAAGATCATTTGATAACAAAACAAAAAAAAGCTCTGAAATTGGGCAATGTTTGTAAAAAAAAAAAAGCATTTATCTTTGTTCTAGCAATTTGAATTCTAGGAATTTATTCCAAAGGTGTACTTGAACATGTGTGTAAAGACGTGTACAAGGTTACATGCATTGCAGCCTTGTTTATAGCAGCAAAAGGTTATAAATGGCCTAAATACTTATCAATAAGAGAATGATTAAATTATGGAATATCCATGCAGTGCAATATTATGCAGCTCTTAAAAAGTAATGCACATTGCCCTGGCAGGGTGGCTCGGTTGGAGTGTCGTCCTCACACATCAATAGGTTGCGAGTTCAATTTCCAGTCAGGGCAATACCTAAGTTTCGGGTTTGACCCCTGGTTGGGATGCATACGATCGATGTTTCTCTCTCACATGGATGTTTCTTTCTCTCTCTCTCCCTTCTCTCTCTAAAAAAGAAAAAAATCAATGAAAACATCCTCGGGCGAGGATTGGAAAAAAGTAATACAGATTGATAGGAATTAGATACAAGATGATATCAAAGATTCCTTTTTTCCTTAAAAAAGCAAAATATAGATTTTCATTATATGTTACCATTTTTGTAGATAAGAAGGCTAGAGGCCATCTATATTCTTACATGGTTGTGAATGCATTAAGTACTTCTGAAAGGATACACAAGAAGAGTTACCAATACCACCTCCCCATTTTTACATTGTAAAGAGGAAGAATGAAACAGAGATGAAGAATGTATAATTGTCAAATTTCCCAGCTTCAGAATTAATATAAGATCATAAACTTTCTTATTTGAATACAAAGAGCCAACACGCAGTTATGCTTCAGCATCTGCTCTACCACTGATGTGTCCACCCCAGGACGCCTTGGCTGGTTTGGGGGGTGAACAGTGTCAGTAATAGGCCCACCTTATGGTTCTTCAACTCAGGGGTAGGCTGGGCTGGGGTTTTCTTTATGGATCCCCACATTCATCATATAGAGCTGATGGAGAGATATGAACCCCCCCACACACACACCCCATCTGCCTTAAGTTAGTTTCAGTTCCTCTCAGCGCCTGACATTGTCTCATGTCAGTCCTAGTCTTTTCGGTTTTGCCTTGGCTTTCTTCCTTCGCCTTCCCATGCCTTCATGAGGTTTTTAGTGAAAACTTGGGAGAGGCTGCACCAGAAATAGCAAGTTCCTTATGTGAATCAGAAATGCCCTGTGGAAGATTTTTCACAGTTCTGTTTTTGTGTTCTGCCAGAGTCAACTTGGGTTCTGGAAAGGTTTAGGAATAGAACCCTGCCCTGGCCCACGGAAGGAGTGGCTGAACCAGGGGCAAGGGGAGTTGCCCACAAAGCTAGAATATTTACAGGGCACTGGAGGCATCAGGATAAAATGGAACACTTGAGAGCAGTGTTTATTCTCAGCTCACTTCCAGATCTCCAAGGCTGAGCCCGAGTGAGTCTACGAAGGAAAACTCAGCTGCTTTTCCCATTCACCTGGGCAGTTTTTCATTGCTCGTGGGCAAACAGAAGTGGTGATGTTGGTAGGGAAATGACTGGACTGCATAATACCTGTTTTCCTACTCACAGGCAAATAAGACCTAGCAGGACAAGAGGAAGCCTGGCTGCATGTCTGGCTTTCTCACTGACTCACTGCAAATCCTTTCCCTCCTCTACAGTAGCCCCTCCCTTATCCACGGGGGATACATTCCAAGATCCCCAGTGGATGCTTGAAACTGCAGATAGTACTGAACCTGATGCATACTGGTTTTTCCTATAAAGTTTAATTTGTAAATTAGGCGCAGTAAGAGATTAACAATGACTAATAATAGATTATAACAACATACTGTAATAAAAGTTATATGAATGTTCTCTCTCTCTCTCATCACCGAGATAGCAACTAAGTGACTAGCAGGCAGGTGGTGTATACAGCATGGATATTCTGGACATAAGGGTGGTTCATGTCCTGAGTGGAACAGAATAGGACGGTGAGAGATTTCATTATGCTACTCAGAACAGCACAAAATTTAAAACTTATGAATTGTTTATTTCTGGAATTTTCCACTCAATATTTGTGGACTGTAGTTGACCATAAATAATTGAAACCACAGAAACTGAAACCGCGGATAAGAGAAGATGACTGTACTTTAGTTTTCTATTTGGGTCCAGTCTGTCCATTCCTTTACTGCTTCATAAGGATTTTGTAAAGAAAGATGAGTGGATTTTAGTTTCTTTGGGAAAGATTATAAGAGAAAGACCAGATGCTAGATTTGAGGTTCTTTTTTCTCATGAGGCACTCCTCTTGTTTTATCCCTAAGACTTCTGATTGCTGAGACAAGAGAAGCTATCAAGAGTACTAGGTCAACCTTGGGATTTGGGCCTTCAGGATATGGCGCCTATAATTTGTGATTCATAAGGAGAGGCCAGAGGTGACACAAGTGCAGTTGGACCTATGGTAATAGAACAGACAAGTACTGGAGACCAATGCCAGTAGCTTGTGATCAACTGGTTGGGGTTCCTGCATCAGATTTTTTTAAATCCTCACCTGAGGATATTTTTTCCATTGCTTTTCAGAGAGAGTGGAAGGGAGAGAGAGAGAAACATTGATATGAGAGAGACACATCAATTGGTTGCCTCCCTTATGCCCTCCAATCAGGGCTGGGGATCGAGCCTGCAACCAAGGTACATGCTCTTGGCTGGAATCGAACCTGAGACCCTTCAGACTACAAGCCAGTACTCTAACCACTGAGCCAAACCAACTAGGGCTGCATTAGATTCTTACTTGTCTAGAATAGTGTACTTACGGTATTTCTGAAGGAGGAACATGGAATTTAAATGACCTTTGATTCTAAAGTAACTCTGGAAATTAATTAGGAAACAAGATAAAACTTGTGGCAAAGCCTAACTATGCTGGACAGATTTTTTTTTTTTGAATAATTGTTATACCTGAGCACATATGATTTTAACCAGGATGCTGTGCAAAAGCTATATGGATTTTTAGAGTCTCCACTGAGTTTGATTTTGCCTTAGAGTGGATATTGCTAAATGAAGGGTAACAGCAGCATCCTTCCCTTGAGAGGCCACAGTCAGCCTACAAAGCTGAGACCTTGGCCTCTTAGTCTATATATATATATATATATATATATATATATATATATATATATATATGTATATATACACACACACACACATATATATACATATATATGTATAATATTTTATTGAGGTATAATTCACATATAATAAAATGCACAGATTTTAAGTGGTTAGCTTTTTTAAAATATGTTTTTATTGACTTCAGAGAGGGAGAGGGAGAGAGAGATAGAAACATCAATGATGAGAGAGAGTCATTGATCAGCAGCTCCTACATGACCCCACCCCCACCCCACTGGGGTTTGAGCCCGAAACCTGGGCATGTGCCCTGACCGGGAATTGAACCATAACCTCCTGGATCATGGGTCCAGGCTCAACCACTGAGCCACACCTGAAGCTTAAGTGGTTAGTTTTATAAGGGTTTTTAAAAGGAGTTCACATTTTTTAAAGATTGCTTTTAAAAATTGTGGTAAAATACACAAAAGATAAAATTTACCATCTTAACTATTTTTTCTTTTTTTTAAAGAGGGAGAGAGGGAGAAAGAGAGAGAGAACGCAAAACATCTATGTAAGAGAAATACACCCATCGGTTGCCTCCCATACACACCCGGATCAGAGATTAACCCACAACCTAGGAATGTGCCCTGACCGGGAATCAAACCCTCAACCAACTGAGCCACATCAGCCAGGGCCACCATCTTGACTATTTTTAAGTGTACAGTTAATTATTTTTAAGTATATTTACATTGTTGTGCAACCATCACCAACATCCATCCTCAGAACTCTTTTTATCTTACAAAACTGAAACTCTACCTGCTAAACTATAACTCCTGATTAGCTCCTTCTTTCACCCCCTACTTTCTTTTTTTTTAATATATCTTTATTGATTTCAGAGAGAGGAAAGGAGAGGGGGAGAAAGAGAGAAGCATCAATGATGAGAGAGTCATTGATCAGCTGCCTCCTGCACGCCCCTGACTGGGGATCGAGCCCGCAACCCGGGCATGTGCCCTGACCAGGAATCGAACCCTGATCACCTAGATCCTAGGTTGACGCTCAACCACTGAGCCACGCCCGGCCAGGCACCCCCCACTTTCTGTTTTATGAATTTGGTCACTCTAATTACCTCATATAAATGGAATTATACAGTATTTGTCCTTTTGTACCCAACTTATTTCACTTAGCATCATGTCGAGGTTCATCCATGTTGTAGCATGTGTCAAATGTCCTTCCTTTTTAAAGCCGACTAATATGTCATTGCATGTATGTACCACACTTTGTTTATCCATAAATTCATCAATTGGCACATGGGTTGCTTCCACCTCCTGGCTATTGCGAGTAATGCTGTTATGAACGTGGGTATACAGATATCTCTGAGTCCCTGCTTTCAGCTCTTGAAAGACTATTTATATCCAGAAGTGTATATACCTAGAATATATACCCAGAAGTGGAATTGCTGGATCATATAGTAATTATTCTATTTTTAACTTTTTGAGGAACCACCATGCTGTTTTCCACAGTGGCTCTACCATTATACATCCACCAGCAGTACACAAGGGTTCCAGTTTCTCCACATCTTCACTAGCACTTGTTATTTCCTGTTTTGTTTTGTTTTGTTTTGTTTTATAGAAGCCATCCTAACGGGTATGAGGTGAGTTCAGTGTACATCTTGATACCACTACCCCAGTGAAGATAAGGAACATTTTCATTATTCTCTAAAGTTCCTTCTCTTTCACTCCTCTGTAGTTAGTAGCCCCTCTGCCTCACCCCCACCCCCCATCCCAAGCCCCAGGCAATCACTTTTGTGCTTTTTAGTAGTATATATAAGCTTTGCTTGTTCTAGAATTTCATATAAAACTTTGTTTGGCTTCATTCATTCAGAATAATGTTTATTGATCAATATTGTCTTCTATGGCTAGTGCTTCTTTGAGGCTTCAGAAATCCCTGCCTACCTCAAGGTAGAGAATGTAATAAACCCCAGCGTGGCTGGAGTAATCGAAACTGTGCTAATGTTTCTTTAGCAAATACCATGGGGCTCAGAAACAGGGTGAGAGGAGGAGACTGTGGGCAGGGCTGAGAAGGGCTGTGGGGGAGAGGACCCTTCGTGGAGACCAGGCCTTCAGCAAGCCCAAGGAGCCAAGGCGATGAAAACTGGTCCTGTGGCTGAAGGAGCAGCTAGTTTAGTTAGTCAGGTATTTCTTACATGTGCACTGTGTGCAAGGCCATGTTAAGAATAAGAAGGAGGCCTTAGCCAGTTTGGCTCAATGGTTAGAGTGATGGCCCGAGGACTGAAGGGTCCCGGGTTCGATTCTGGTCAACGGCATGTACCTCGGTTACTGGCTCAATCCCCGGCCCCGGTCGGCAAGCAAGCGGGAGGCAACGAATCTGTGTGTCTCTCTCACATCTTTGTTTCTCTCTCTACTCCCCTTCACTCTCTCTGAAAAGCAATGAAAAAAATATCCTTGGGTGAGGATAATAATAATAATAATAATCAGAAGCAGGAAAGTTGGGAGCCCAGGAAGGGAATCTGGTGAACCGAATCCACGGAAATCCTTCAGAAATCCCTGCCTACCTCAAGGTAGAGAATGTAATAAACCCCAGCGTGGCTGGAGTAATCGAAACTGTGCTAATGTTTCTTTAGCAAATACCATGGGGTGCTGTCTCAGAATTCAGGCAACTGTGAGGATAGTGATTTTATCAGAGCACACACACACACACACACACAGCCTCATTGATTTGGTGGCCAAAAAAACCATAGGGAAATCTGGTTTGACTTGTTGGTAGATGTGAAAGCCTGAACTCTGTACACCGCAGACGTTTTTAATATGGGTAGAGTTGATAACCCACACCTTAGCTCACTGAACAGCTCACTAGAACATAAAGATCTGGCAGATACTTGGAGAGCAGAGTAATAAAAAGAATAGCTAACATTTGTTGAGTATGTAATGTGTGATTTTTCTAATTACTTCCTGTGATATAATAACTTGATGAATCTTTGCAACAACCCTATAAAGTATTGCTGTTAATTCTATGTGACCAATGAGGAAATTGAAATACAGAGAAATAATAGCTTGCCCAAATCATAAGCTAGGAAGTGAGTGAGTGACAAGAGATTTATAAACCCAAGTGACTGGGCTCTGGACTCCAGCCACTCTGTTAGGAAGGATGGTGTGTGTGGTCTTTGAAGGAGGAGGCCCTGCCTGTCTGAATGGGCATCATGGGAAATTAGCAACTAGGCTGTGAAGCTGGCTCCACCAATCTCAGGTCAGGACCTTTGCACTGTTGTTTCTCATCAGAAGGATGGCATGGATTCTCCCAACCTGACGGATACCTGTGCTGTTCCTGATGCCAGCACCTGCCAGACCTCGGATCAGACGAGCGAACCCAACACGTTATTACCATTCACGTTACCCAGAAAGTGGTCTCACTACTTACCCGTAGGCAGGGCTGTTTCATGCCTACTAAATGAAGTGGTGGGCTGGGCACTCTCTCAAATCTCCTCTACCTCATAATCCAGCACTGGCAGAAATGAGCTCTTCCAGGGGGCAAGCATTCCCCCCCAATTTCTACTCCCTCTTTCTTTGTGCACTTACATCTCAGCCTTGGAATTGCTTTCGCACCTGTGATTAGCTTAGCATTTTGATCTTACTGTTACCAGAAAGGGGACCTGGCCCTGACCAGGTCTGCCTAGGGCCAGCCTGTAGTGTGTGGGTTCTTGACTTCGTGCAGGAAAAATTTCACAACACTATTCCAGGTGAATTTTAGTGGATGTTTATTAAAGCTGGGAACAGTGAAACAGGAAAGGGCTGGGGAAATGAGCCTAGGCTGGTCTGCTTTCTCTCACTAAGATGTCAGAGAAAAGGGGGCCTTGGGGACAGGTTCAGGGGGCTTCTCTGGGATGAACTGCTGCTGCCCATTGCCGCCTTGGTTGCAAGCCTTATGGAGTTTAAGAGATACATGCCTTGGGAAAAGAAGGGGGCAAGGGAATGGAGCTCCCATTCTCCTGGGAGGGAGAGTGCAAGCTGGATCCTTTGTCTTGAGGCTTTTATCTCTCTTTCTGGCAGGAATCTTTGGGGAGGTCTGGGGAGGGTTTCAACAGAATATTTATCAGTTTTCTAGGTGTACTCCTTTAGGGTCATGATCTTCACTGATTTGTTAGTGTCAGGGCAGGGGGTCCTTAGTCATTGCAACTGGTCCTGGTGTCCCCTACCTGGTTTTGCTGCTTTTCTGGGTCTGGGGTTGAAATACTACTGAGGCCTAGATGTTATTTCTAGGGAGGTGACCTTCTGTATCTGCTGTAAATTGCTCTGTCAGTTTGTTCAGCTGTCTCAGTTTCCCTGGCTTACTAGCCTATCTCATTATCAACTCTGAGATCAAAAGAATAGTTGTGTTTTAAGTCTGGAGGGGCACTGCCTCTAACAGCATAAGCAACTGCCACGTAGGGCTTGAGAAAATGTGTCATAGCTGTGCCGAACCCATAGCTTTGAATGAAAGCCCATAATGTTTTTGGTTCCTGGCAAAAGCAAGAAGAGCTATTTCTGGCATTTCTTCTTTCACTTGCTACTGATGCATACTGGATAATATTATTATAATATTAATGTGGCTAGCAATAGGGTAAAAATAATCAAAAGGGTTATTATTTTAAACCTCCTTCGACACTAGCTCCAGAACTCAGAACAAAGAATACAAGGCTGTTTTTCCTGATGCTGAGCCACTTAGTAGTGGCCAGGCCTGTCCCGTGGAGGAGTGAGCCCCGTGATCAGAGGCGGAATGACTAAAGGCTGGGGATGACCATTCAGAAAGGTTGTAGAGAGTCCTTGCGATGGGAAGGAAGTCTGAGTCATCGCCAACAGCCTCCAGGATTTTTTTTAACAATAGGCCACTCTTGAACTAAGAAGACATATGGGATAATTTTCTGTATGAAGGGTATATAGGTGGAAATTGAAATGTGCCTTTTAGTGCCCAGAACGGTACCAGGCATGGGCAGACATTCAGATAATGTTTGTGGAATGAATGAACATGAAACACAGTAAAACTATCATATTAGTCTTAGGATTGTGAGTAACAATCAGCATTACCAGCATATCAGCTTCTTGTTTCTATGGTCTCTGGCCTGGGAGGAGGGGAATCCAGTTTGTCTGCAATTAAAAGGCAGACTAGTTCAGAAACCCAGACACCAACAAAAAACCAGCCCTCTAGAATTCCTGAGGTTTCCAGTTCACAGGTGGTACTAGGAGTCACTCAGATAACACAAGAAAACCACTTAATGAAAATTTCAAGCCCTAAACTATGCAAGCTGATTACAGTACCCAGAGAAACAAGGTAGGGAAGGTGTATATTTATGAAGTTTACTAGAATATGCTTTGACTTGTGCCCTACAGGAAGTTTCTGTCTGGGGAAACTAAGGTATTATGTGAAGTAGAAAGACCTTTAGCAAGGCAAGCATTGAACAAAGAATGCAGGATCCAACCAGTTCTCCCAGCAATCATTTAGGCCACCTCAGCACTCTTTATTTTTCTAATCTCAATGACGCCAGAGGTCATTGAGTAGATGAATGAAGATAATGCAGAGGAGTATTTAATAGATGTTTCTTCCATCCTTCCCCCTACCTTTAAGACAAAGGGATCATTGGAGTAGAGTGAAAACGTTAATAGCCTGGCATATGTGGGAATGCTAGAGAAGGAGTGGGGATATTCTAAATTATGTAAAATATATGTTTTAATATTATTTGCAGATCAAAATTATTATTACTATTGTCTCCCACACTGCTGTGAATAAGTGGCTGAAATTTGGACAAAAGTCTGTCAGTAAGTCCTGGCCGGTGTGGCTCAGTGGTAGAGTGCCCTCCCATGCACCAAAGTGTTTGAGGTTCAATTCCTGGTCAAGGGCACATACCTTGCAGGTTCGTTCCCTGCTCTGGTCAGAGCACGTGCGCGAGGCAACCAGTCAATGTGTCTCTCTCTTATCGGTTTCTCTCTCTCTCTTCCCCTCCGTCCCTTCTACTCTTCCACTCTCTAAAAATCAGTGGGAAAAATATCCTCAGGTGAAGATTAACAACAACAACAAAAAATTCGCCGGTAAATTACTTGCCAGGTGCTGGGTTGGAATAGATTATTTCCTAAGATTATTTAGGCAGGTTTCCAAATTTGTCTGCATTGATTTAGCTCACATACTCTGTCTTTGATTGAATGTTTGAACATTCTTATTTCTCTGGACTCATACCCCACCTCTGCAACTTCCTTTACTTTTATAAGGATCTTAAGTTCCAAGGAAAAAGAGTTGCTTTCATTTTCCTATGTCATAGACAGTTTTGAAAGCCTTAGTGTTTGGGTGGGCCAGTCATACCCTCCACAAATCTAGACTAGAAGTTTAAATTTGTCAGCCTGTGGGTTGTAAATTGAAACCATGTACCAAAGAAAAGTGGTGAATGACTCACTCACATGTGATCTGGGAGAGAGAGGGATTCAGTAAGATTGTGCCACAAGGACAGCAAATGCCTTTCATAATGACTGTTTTGGTTGCTTGTCCTGGGATGTGGGTCAATGTTATGAATCTGAATGGAGGCCACCAAGGTAAGTTGGGATCTCAGAGACAGTATCTGGTACCAGGGTGAATTCATCATGGTGCCAGATCGAGCAGGACCAGGGACATCGTATACATCAGCACACCAAGAAGGGGTTCAACTCTTAGGGATAGGTTTACATTTACAGGCTCACCACACACACACACACACACACACACACACACACACACACACAGAGGCATACATACACTCATGCATGCATTCACACACAAACACACACACTGCTAATTTATTTATTTACATTGGGAAATGTAATTGTTACTTAGACAAAAAACCTTATGCTCCAGTACTTTGTAGACAAGTACACATGGGAAGCCAAACTCTAGTCCAGAGGTTGCTTGGCAACCATGGGGTAGAACAAAGGGTTTTAGGTGGAGAAAACTCATCTTCATAGTGGGGAAATATCTGACCCTGGACCATTGGATCCTGGGGCCAAGCCCCTCTTTCCTTAGACAGGGCTTTGGATAATATTTCAGAGTAAGCCTCCCTGAGGATTTTGTGTGAAGCTTGCATTGCCAGTGGACACAATTTTTCTTTAAATACTCTAATACCTTTCGGTAAGTTGGCTTCAGCTCAGGAGTTGTTCTTTCTCATTGAAATGCATCTGTATATCTTTGTTTTGATGGTTATTTGCTGATTTTACTAGTCTAGTGCTCAGGGAACAATCTAATTTGCCTGCTTTCCAAATTTGGGGTATGTGGGAAGGAATGCACCACATGGCTGTCTCCATGTATGGCTTGCTGAAGTATACTTGAGATCAGACGTCCTTGTTCCACATACGTGCAGTCTGCCAGAAGGACATAAGAAACTTTCTACGTGAGTCAGCACCTAGCTTTCAATTTCTGGCAGTGATACAAAAGAGCAATTTGTGGGATGGTGTAGTAATTATCCTTCTAGACATTCAACCTGAAAACAATATGGATGTGCTCTCAACATACCTAATTTTTCTTTATGAATCCATCATAAATTATTTCCGCAAATTTTTGTAATCTTACCTGAAATAGGTTGAAATTATTTACAATGTATTATTCCCTTATGTAACTGCTATTGGAATAGGTTTCTTATGTTTAGTTCCTAGCTTTCTTTCAGTTGCTCTAAGACTGTGTCTTAAAATCTTCAGGAGCTGAACCATGAGCCCTCCTTGCAAGATTCCATCTTATAAGGAAGTTACAATTCCCCACCCACATACTGCCAAACATTTAGGTTTTTTTAGATGTCACAAACATATCCCTTCAGTCTTCATCTATCCATTTTGAAGATTCCTGATAGTTTTAGGGTCGTTTGAACCACACCCGGTCCTGAGTGTGTTTGTGTTTTACAAGTGTCAAAGCTGAGCCACAGTTGTTAAATATTTTGCTCCACCTGTGAGCAGCAAAGGAGTTTTTCAAACCCCGACAACAAGTTTGAGTCATTGTGAATTTGGTCATGTTTTGTTTTTGGAATTGTAGGCTGGCCTTCGGAGAGAAAGAATGAATGAATCAAGGAAACTGAGGCAGAAAAGGATTCCTGTTAGGAATCCTTGGCTCTGCAGGGTGATGGGAAATGTGGGAAAACTTCTAAGTGGAGTTTCCTGGGGAGAAGAGCCTTTCACCTTTGGGGGCTGATCATTTTGTGCAGTTAAGAGGCCTACAGCAATTCTGTATTGGGGGAGGGGTGTGTGGGGTTCCTTCCCCTCTTTCCACTCCTCCTCCATCCTTGCCAAGAGTTACTGAGACTTTGCTGGGTGCCAGACTGTGCTCGTAAGCATTTGTATGGATTATCTGATATTTAATGAAAGAACCAAGGAGTACCATTTTCTACATTCATTTCTCTAATCTATCTTAGAAACTACTTTGGTTCTAGTAAATAATAAATACAAAACAGCTGCTTTTATATAAATGGGCTTATGCTGTGTGCTGTCCAAGTTTCAAAATAAAATATCTGGCTAAAAGTACTCTGTGTTCAAGTGTGATACATTTTTCCCTTTAGTGAAATATTTCTACTCATTGAATAATAGCTCAGTTATTTTGAGAAAGCTTTGCTCAAACAGTTTTTCCACTTCTTGACGTGGTCCAAGGACTGAAAGTATTTGTGTTAAAGGTGGGCTTTTGTGGGAGGCATCCCCCTTCCCTGCCCTTTCACTCATTGTCATTTAGTTCAAAACTGCTTGGAAGCAAAGGGAGGGCCCTTGCTCCTAAAAGTTGTGTCTTCCAGATTGTCATTCAATCAGCAGCAATTCAATTCAATTCACATATTGTATTAACGATGAATATGGGAGCATTTTAATAATTTATATGATGTGAAACAGGGCCTCTAGATGAAGGAATGGCTAAGGCCCATGAAAGCCTCAAAAAGCCCTGCTCTTGGCTTACCTTGGCACATTCTGGGCAGATGTGAAAGAGGCACCCCTTCCTGCCTCCACAGAGGGTCTTGGCCCTACTCCATCCCCATCTCATGCCACTCTGGCCCTTTGTTCTTGATGCTTTTGCCCATCCCACTAAGTATATTCTTGCCTCAGGACCTTTGCACTAACTCCTCCCTCTGCCTGAGGTAGTTCTCCAGAACTTCGAATGACTAGCCCCTTCTTGTCAAGGCTTAGCTTGATGCTATCTCCTTGAGAGAGCTGTCCAGTCCAGCTCCTTCCCAGTAACCTGATCACACTGTCCTCCAAACCAAGGTTCAGCAAGCTTTTTCTGTGAAGGGCCAGATATTAAATATTTTCAGCTTTATGAGCATCACAGTCTCTGTCACAACTACTCAGTTCAGCTGTTGTAGTCGGAAAGCAGCCATAGACTATATGTAAACCAATGGATGTGACTGTGTTTGTTTATGAACACTGAAATTTGAATTCCATATAATTTTCATATGTCATGAAATATTCTTTTGATTTTTTTAATCAGCTACTGAAAATGTAAAAACCATCCTTTGTTTGTAGGCCATACAAAAACAGGACTTGAACCAGGAGCTGCTCCCTGCTCCATACCATGATCCTGTTGTATTTTCAATGTACTGGTATCTGAAATGATCTTGTTTACTTGTTTGTTTGTTGTCTATCTTCCTGCCACACTGTGAGCTCTTTGAAGGCAGGTTCTTTGTCGTATGCACTCCATTATCTCTATCAACTAGAACAGTGCCTGGAATGTGAAGGTGATAGGATAGATAAATTGATGTATTTCCGGAGCTGCTAAATCCAACAGAGTCCTCCTTCCACATCTCTTATGTCTGTCTTCTTCCAGGTGCCACCCTCCCCCCCCAGGTCTTCGCCTCTGTCTGTCTGTCCCTGTAGTAGTATCTCAAGCCTTCCTGACCTCTTGTCTCCCTCCAGGCTACTCTATAGTATAGTCCTAGTATAGTCTTTTGCTAAATAAAGTGTGTCTCTTACTATATCATTTCTCTGCGAAAACTGAAACCTTTTCACAATTTTCCCGTTACCTGCAGTATGAAGTCCAGCTCCTCAGATGGGCCTTACTAATCAGTTCCCTGCCTGCTTTTCCAGTCTTATTCCTGAGCCTTCCCTGGATTGAGCCCTCTGCTCCAGCAGCCTCAGCTCCTCACTGTCCCAAAGCCACTGCTCGTTCCCACCTTTGCTCAGGCTGTGCCCCAGAACCTGTTAGCATTCCCCTCAGGCAGCACCCCCTGTGTGATATGAGGTGAGTCTGCAGTGAGGGATGGGAAACGGGGAGGATGGAGCTGAGCCTCAGGGGAGCCGGGAGATGAAAAGCGAACGTGACCAAATGAGGCTTAATTGGTAATAAAGTGAGTTAAGGAAGATGTAGTTATTTGGGGGATACATGAAAAGTGCTGCTTGGTGGGATTGTCTGGGCCAGTGCTTTTCAAACCACTGTGCAGACACATAATTGAGGAATCTTGTTAAAATGCAGATTCTGGCCTTAGGCCTTGGGTAGGGTCTAAGATTTTACTTTTTTAACAAGCTCCCGGGTGATGCCCATGCATTGGCTCTAGGACAATTCTTTGAGTATCAAGAATCTAACAAAAGCTTAGGAAAGGAGCCTTTTCCATAGGACTTAGATATGGAAACAGGAAGTCAGCTGGCCTGCCCCTCAGAGGCCTGCCTGTATATCATGAGAACCCCCAAGAGTCCCAGCTGGCAATAAAGACATTTCTCGCGTTCTCAATGACCGAATAAATGCGTGATGATTTAAGTCTTCTTGGTGAAGGAGGAGTTGCTGAAGATAAATGACGGGTGTGTTAGGCTGCAGCTTAAAGGAAGAAGCACCTTTAAGTCCTGAGGTACTGGCAGTGAAAGTGGCTGTTGGGAAATGAAGAGTCTAATGTTTGGGCTGCTGCCTGTCATCACACATGCACACATATGCACATACATGTGCACATACATGCACACACACATACATGCATGCACTGGTGTAGGCTGGAGTGCCATATTTTTCCCTGAAACAGCTGGATTATCTCTTCTCTCCAAGGAGACACCTCTTCTGATCCACTAGAACGTACTGTTCAGAATCTAGGTTTTGCTGGAGTGCAAGTAATGTACTTCACTGTAACAAAACTATAGGAATCATTTCTGTAATGTGTATTTCCACACAGAAGAGCAAGTAGGAAAGTATTTTGCTGGTGTAATAAACTTGCCTGTTCAAACAGTTTCTTTTTAATTATTAGCTTGGCCCTTGTATCTTTAGCTAATCAATAGCTGGCCTTTTGATGAAATTGGATGTTGTTTCCCTATGGTTTAACTTTGTGAAAACTGTAAGTTATCCAGATCAATGGTTTTAATGACACTTCCCTCATCAATAATTTTTCCCTCTGCTTTCCCTCTCTCTTATCACAGAACTGCTTGGGTGACTGACCTCTGATCTTGACACAGTGATAGCCATGGTAAGTTGTGGAGCGCCTCACCCTACCTGGTGCCAGCCGCAGACAGGTACAGGATGCTTACTTAGTGACTGTGGCGTATACAGAGGGCTGTTTGCCCAACAGAGGGGACGGAGGAGGAAATGCAAAGGCAGTTTCTTTTTTTAAGAGCCATTTAATTTCTTTCAGGGGTGGTGAGTAACCTGACCCTGAAAATGAATCCTTCCAACATCCTGAAATACAGAAACAAGTTGTAGTTCATTAGAGAAAATTTAGGCAAAGAAAAAGGGAAAAGTGAAAGTCCTGTAGATTCTACCACCAGGAGATGAGTGCCGTCCGCATTTTGGTGGGACCCCATCGTTACAGACTCACCCAGAGGGATGCATGTAGCCACCTGGGCTTGTCATCTGCCTCCCGCTTTTGGCTGTGACTGGACTCCTTGGAGCCTGGTTATCTGATCTTTGAGACAGGCAGGGAATCGGATCCCTTTGAGAATTCCATAAAGTTCAATGTTCAGATGGAAACTGAGCCTCTTAGCTGCAAACATGGCTCTACCTGAGGCTGGCCATCTGCTCTCCTTGTCCCACCCAAATATGGTTTCTGAACAAGCAGGTGATTCTGATCCCTGCTGCTCTGGGACGGAATAATAGAAGTAGAACCTTATACCTGGAGAGAAACTAGAGATCCTGCCCGATCTAGACGCCTCCCTTTAGGAAGATGGACGTGTAAACTATCCTGAACAACTAGTAATACACTCTTAAATGTTTTTTACTTTAGACATTCTAGAATTTTCTTTGTCATCCCTGACAGTCAAAGTCCTATTCATGTCTGCTCCAAATCACTTATGCTTTCATTTAAAATTCATTCCTTCTTGATAGATTCTCCCTGTACATGGAGATCATTTATTCAGAAATGTTTACAGTGCTCTTACTTTGTGCCAGACATGGTACTTGGCTCAGGGGACTCAAAATTAATGGGACACTCTTCCTTAACACGTTCACAGCCTTCCTACAGTTGATGACTGTAATCAGGTGATCCTTTAACGTGCTTTCCACTGTAGGAAAATTACCTCAGTTGCTCTCATCTTTCTTCCTAGGGCCTGTTTACCTATCATGACTGTTACTTATTGAACAGATAAATTTTTATTTTATTTTATAAAATATGTTTTTATTGATTTCAGAGAGAGGAAGAGAAAGGGAGGGAGAGATAGAAACGTCCATGATGAGGGAGTCATTGATCAGCTGCTTCCTGCACGCCCCCGACTGGGGATCGAGCCCGAAACCTGAGGCATGTGCCCTGACCGGGAATTGAACCGTGACCTCCTGATTCATAGGTCAACACTCAACCGCTGAGCCACGCTGGCTGGGCAGGAAATGTTTAAAGGAAAGGAAAAACACACAATGGTCACAATACTGTAATTTTCAATTATTTTCCATTCTTTTATTTTACACCCTACTCACAAGTATCATGGTTTTTAAACAGTAGTAATAAGAGCATAAATAACAGTTAAGTATGTATTTACGCAAATCTTCGCTATGCTGACATGTTTATATTATATTTTGTAGCTTATTAAAATCATTTACTCTAGATGGTGAAAGTATGGACGTTTTCACTTTCTTCTTAAATTTTAAAAGTATTTTCCAAATCTTGACAATGATTATATGGTACGTTTCCAAAAGGAAAACCTGTTTTAAAAGCTATTGTACTCAAGTATTATTTTAAAATTTTATAGAGGTTTAATTTACGTATAGTGAAATGCAAAGCTCTTAAGATTACTGGTAGATGAGTTTTGACAACTATATGTACCATGTAATCTTCTCCTCTATCAAGATAGAACATTTCATCACTCCAGGATGTTCCTACTCTGCTCCTCAACCCAGAAATACAACCACTTTTCTGATTGTTATCACCATACATAGTGATTGTTTTGCCTCTATTAGAACATCCCATAAATGTAAACATAGACCATGTACTCTTTTGTGTCTGGCTTCTATTGCTGAGCATTATATTTTTTGAAATCCATCTATGTTGCTGTAAGCAGTTTGTTCCTCTATTGCTTTTTATTACTAATTAGTATTCCATTATATCATATTCCAATCTTTTTTACTTTTATCATCTTCATTATCATTTTAATAACTGAATAATATTCATTGATTATGCCATAACACCTATTCCTAGCTATTCATTTTTGTCATTCTTCCCCACATCCTTCCTGTCTCCTTTGCCTGCTGCCACAAGAAACTTTCCTGAGGTGGAATCCCCTGCCTTCCCAGAATGAATAATGGTACATTATGCCCTGGAATTTAATCAATATGGATAGTTTAGAGGTAACAGGAACAAATTTCCCAAGCTTATCTCTTTCCTGGAAAAATGAGTCACTGAGAATGCTAATTGATAAGCTGAGCCATGTTTGCAAATCTCTGTATTGATTCATCTTGTTAGATATTAATTTTCAGCCCTTAGTAGTGTCCCTCAGTAATGCATTTTTTACTTTAAAGTTGAATGTAGTGTTTGAGTACCATCCAAATTTTTTTCAACACTGGAGTTGCAAAAGAACCTTGTGAAACATTCAACTCAGGAAGCTGTCTTTTGGTAGGGCCAAGGGCTGAATTAGGCTATGTTGGAATTTTGATAGCAAATCACCAATATGCTTAATACTGACAATATATAATAGAAGGAAAGAAATGCCTGTATTAATTCCCTAGGGCTGCATAACAAAGTAGCTCAACCTGGGTGACTTAAAATAATAGAAATTTGTTTTCTCACAGTTCTGGAGCCCAGAAGTCCAAAATCAAGGATTGGCACAGCCACGATCCCTCTGAAACCTATGGGGTGGTTTGCTGGCAATCTTTTTTTTAAATCCTCACCTGAGGATATTTTTCCCATTGCTTTTCAGAGAGAGTGGAAAGGGATTGAGTTTGAAACTGAGGCCTGTGCCCTTGGCCAGAATTGAACCTGGGACTCTTCAGTTTGAGGACCAACGCTCTAACCACGGAGCCAACCAGCTAGGGCTGCTGACAATCTTTAGGTGTTCCTTGGCTTGCAGCTGCTTAACTCCTGTCTCTGCCTTAATCCTTATGTGTTGTCCTTCCTGTGTGTCTCTGTCTTCACATGCTGTTTTCTTGTAAGGACAACAGTCATATTGGATTAAGGAATCAACCTTCTCCAGTGTGACCTTATCTTAATTTAATTAATTACATCTACAATCGCCCTATTTCCAATAAGATCACATTCTGAAATACTGGGGCTTAGGACTTTAACATATTTTTTTGGTGGGGGGTACAATTCAACCCATAACAGTACCCAAGAAAGCTAATGTTATAGATTTCTACTTTCCTCTGTCAGTACATGAGGATAGTGACTAAGTAGCGGATGCTGACCATGTCTAGGAGGCAAAAGCCTGGTCTTCCAGCAGGTGAGGCCTCCGCTTTCTGGTACCTGAAGTCCTTGGATGGGCATGATGTGGGCCAGAGTGTCCCTGACAGGTCCAGACCAAGGGGAACTTGCTCATAGAGCTCAAGTCTGAGTTGCTAGAGAACTTCCTTAGGTATAAAAATCCTCCATGCCTTTAGATGGCCCATATTACATCGTTGGAGCAAATTAAATCATTAGAAAGCTTTAGATCTAGTCTACATGGTTTTTACCGCCTTGTACAAATGTTCTATTATGGATTTTTCTTTGGCATTATCCCATAGGCTTGCATTAGGGCTTTTAATAGAAATATATATAAGAATCTCACAACTATGTTTATTGTGGAGATGTTGTTGAGGTCATGTTGAATGGTGATGATGGCGATGATGATAGCCACTGAGGGTGAGTTTGTTTTTAGAGTTTACTGTTTGCTGGGTTCTGTGCTAAGTGCTTTGCTATATTTTCCTGTTTCATTATTACAACAACCCTGTGGGTTGATATCATTAATCTTAACATACAGGTGAGAAAAATGAAACTTCCCCTAGACCAAACGACTAGAAAGGAAGGTTTGAAGCCAAGATTCAAACATGGTCTATCCCACTCCAATTTCTGTGTTCCTTCGCACCAAGCTTTACTACCTCTCACTATAGCCTATAAAAAAATAAAATAGAACCACAATACCATTATCATACCTAAAAATGTTAACACTGATTCCTTAAGGTCATCAATATCATCAGTGTTCAAATTTCCAATTGTCTCATAAATGTCACATTTTTTTACGGTTTTATTCAGGATCCAAATAAAGCTCACCCATTATAATTATTGATATGCCTTTTTAAAAAACATGGGGAGAGAGAGATAGAAACATCAGCGATGAGAGAGAGTCATTGATCGGCTGCCTTCTGCCTCCTACTGGGGATCGAGCCCCAACCCCAGCCTGTGCCCGGACTGAGAATCGAGCCATGACCTCCTGGCTTATAGGTTGGCACTCAACCACTGAGCCACCGGCCGGGTTTGATATGCCTTTTTAATCTCTTTTTAGCTATAGTTCCCTTCCATCTCTCTCTTTTCTAATTCCCCTTGCAATTTATTTATCTACAACCCTGTGGTGTGGGTTAGCATTTCCTCTCTTCTAGTTACTGTAAAGTGGTATTTGGCTCTAGAGGTTTGATCAGATTCAGGTTTGACACCCCCCCCCCATTTTTGTGGGGGAAGGGCCTGGGGGGACAAGATTACTACATAGGTTGTTGTAAACCCTATTTTACCACTTGCCTTTTTGCCCATCAACTTGAGCCACACTGGCCTCTATCCTGCTGCTCTCATGAAAGCTAGTTCCAGCCTCAGGGCCTTTGGCTTAGCTGTTTCCTCTGCCCATAACACTTTCCCCCTGATCTTTGCATGTCAGCTGCTTCATGTCATTGGGATCTCAGCCTAAGTGTCACACTGCAGAGCAGCCCTTCCAGGACTTGTCTATCTGCTCTGTAGCACTTCTCACCACCAGGCACTTGGTGGAATATTTATTTGTTGCTTGTTTACTATCTGCCCTTCCCTCTCCTCCCTCCTGAACTAGAACATCAGCTTCTTGAAAGCAAGAGCCTCATCTCTTACGGTCCCTACTATATTCCTAGCACCTAGAATAGTGTCTGGCCCATGGTAGGTGCTGAGCAAATTTTGCTGAATGAGATGCCTCTGTGTTGGGAAGATGCTGCCTCTCAGTCACCTCTTTCTCTATGCTCAGGAAACCAAAGGAGGCACCATCAAAGCTGCTTCAGGATTCAATGCCACTGAAGATGCCCAAACCCTGAGGAAAGCCATGAAAGGGATGGGTAAGTGTCCCGCTCCCTCATGTGTTATGTGTCACAGAGTCACACAGAGGGTGCTGTGTGTCCACTGGCAATTGTGAATAGGTCTCACTCTAAGAAAACACAGTGGGAACAAGTTGGCTTTTCAGGACAAATTAAATGGAAGGGCCTTAATTCTTCTTTTACTACAGAATTTTTAATTTAATACTCTGATCCTGTACTTTCCCAATTATTTAAATCTGTTTTGCATTACAACATTTTGAATCTATATATAAGTATTTAGAAATGAATCTGTTCTCCAGTTAGTGCTAGATGTGTGTAGCACCATAGGGTTTGCAAACCACTTTCACAAATCTCTCGATGGATATATACAGTGACCCTGTGATTTACTGAAAGCAGCTATTGCTACTGTCATTTTTGCCCCATTTTACAAATGTGAAGCTGAGACCCAGAGAAACTAAGTGACATAGTAAACAGAACTGAACCGTGAGTCACACTCAGCAGAGCCCAGTGCCAAGCTTGGGCTTGCCCACTCTAAGGTCACATTCTTTCCCTTGAGTCCCTCTGCCTGTTGCTGCAACAGGCACAGCTGTGCAGTACCAACGTGCAGTGTATGGGATTTCATGAGAAGGCTGTGTGTACACAACCATAAGGCTTGCCTTCCAGTGCACTACCCTCCATTCAGCTCCCCGAGGGCAAAGGCTTCCAGTCAGGTGAGCACAGTCATGCGGGTGCGCTGCAGGCTACCCTGGTCTTGGTCCTTGCCTGGGTAAGCATTTGGCCAGAGAAGTGCTCCCTAGTTGTAGCTGCTATTTAGAATCTCCTTGAGATTTAGATAAAAATCTTGACCATGAGGCCTTAGTTTCCAGTTTTTCTAAGAAGAGTTCATTTTACTTAGCCCCAATGCTCCTAACAGCAACAGCAGCGATAACAATAATAGTGAACCTTTATTAAGCTCTACTGTGCGCCAGGTACAGTGTATTACATGGATTAACTGTTTTAATCCTGATAACAGTTTTACTGATGAGAAAGTTGAGATTTAGAGAGGTTTGCTAACTTGCCCAAGATCTCAGAACTAGTTAGTGTTAGAGTCAGAATTCTAGGCAATTCCAGGTAGTCTGACTCCAGAGCTGGAGTTTCAGCCACTGTGCTGTTGTGCTGCCCAGCTCTGGACAGAATATTGTTCTAAATCTATGTATTTATCTCATTTTCTGTTTTTCATAAATAAAATGGAAAATGTACTTGGCCCACTCTTTTTTTCTGGTTTATCCTGATTCTTTGATATATGTCAAGAACACCATAATTCAGAACATGGACCATATGATATTCAGAATTGTCAAAATCAGAGTCAGGAGACATTTGACAGAGCCAGTGCTTTTCAGTGCCTGCTGTGTGGGGGCCAGTGCAAGTTGGATGGTTGGAGGAGACAAAGGTTATAAAACCTAGTCCTTGTGGTCAACTACTCCATGGATACTAGGTGGCTAAGGCAAATACAGAAATAGCTATGACCAGTTCATAATATGATAGCAATAGGAGGGGCCCAAATAAGATCTTATTAGGGTTCAGAGGGAGGTTTGGGGGTATCAGGCAAAACTTCTTAGAGAATATGGAATTTGAGGTGGGCCTTGGGAAATGAGTTGTTTTAATAAACAGAGCTAAGAGAGAATGTGTTTCAGGTGAATGGAATAGTATGAGCAAAGACATGGGATGAGTTTAAGGATCATCCCATTTTCCAATTTAGCTGAGGCTTAAGGGAGTCTTGGTGAATATATGGAAAGGTGGCTTGTAGCAGGAGGTACTTGCAAAGCAGGAGTTGGCTGGTTGGGAACTTTCTGAGAAGGGAAGTCCTAGAGTGCTACTGAGAAGGACACCTATAGAATCACAGACATGGGGGGTAGGATGGCCCAAAGACATTGACCAAGAAACAACCAATGCCAGAATCATGGTGCCAAATGGGGGGGGGGGGGGCGGGTAGGGAGACATAAACCAATAAACTGGTAGTGAAGGAGGTCAGGAGAATGGAGTACAGTACAGTTGGGTCAAGTACAGTAGTTCAAGAGCTTAGTCTGTGGGTTTGGCTGCCTGGTATCCTTTTATATGGATCTCTATTCACGGTTGTGAATGGGATGTTGTAGAGTCTCAAATGCCAGACTGCAGTGCCTGTGGTAAAGCCAGCAAACAGTGGGGAGCCATTGTGTATTCTTGGGCAGGGGAGGGACATTGGGAGAGTTTTGCTTTATAGGAAAATGGATCTGGCAAAACTTTAGAAAGACCAATTAGGAGGTAAGAATACTAGTTAGCAGACTTTTGCAGTTGTTTAAGAGAAAACCCTGAAATCCTGAATGGGAGTGGTAGTGGTAAGAATTCAGAAGAGGAAACAGATGCAAAAAAAAATCGCAGAGCTAGATTTTGCATGACTTGGCAGGAAATTTGAATGTAGAAGAAAGAGCGTAAAAAAAATCAAAGCTATTTTAAGGGTTCAAACTTGACTGACCGGAAGAAGGGTGGTGCCTTTCACAGAAAATGGGGTAAGCAGAAGGTGATGAGCCTTCTCTCCCAAGCTGAGATTTCTGAAGGAGAAAAGAATGGAGGTATCTGTTACTCTCTTTAAAAAAAAAAAAGAGGGAGAACAGAAAGTGGGGCCTAAGGTACATAAAAGCTTAAAGTTCTATAGTTTCTTCCCTACACCTCACATTTTTCTGGATCTCTGATCTTGCAAAGAATAACCCTGATGAATCTGTATTTTTTCATTTCTCACTGAAACATTTCAATAGAATCTCTTCTGTAACCCATTACAACTCCCCACAAGTACAATGAGGAAACAGAAAACTCACAAAACGTATATGAACATCCAGCTGATACTAACATGAGGGACCAATTTGGAAAATCAGAATAAAGTACCCTGTTAAAACAGCTGCTGTAAAAAACAGGCAAACAACTCTTAGGACATTTCTAATTTGCAATTCATAACATAAAGTTTTGGTGGTATACTGCATCATAGAAATTTATGGGCAATGATAAAAAAGGAACCATCTGAGATCAGGAAAGACAGCTTGGAAATGGAAAACACAATTACTGATATTGAAATGCAGTAGATGTGGTGAGCAGCCAGTTTAGACCCTGCAAAGTGCCAAATCACTGGATTAAAAGACAAATTTGAAGTGTTTCAAAACTCAGAGAAAATTCTAAATAGATTAAAAATGAAAAAAGGTAAGAACATGGAAACAGACACAGGAGATCCAAAACACAGTATAAGAATTTCAGAGGAAGGGGAAAAACATACTCCCTGTTAATGTTTATTGACTTGTGAGTGCTAGGCATTGTGCTAAGTTAGCGATTTTCAACATTTTTCATCTCATGGCACAAATAAACTAATTACTAAAATTCTGCAACACACCAAAAAATATAGCTCTTGCTGATCTGACAAAAATAGGTATAATTTTGATTTATAATAATAACAACAATAATAATAGTTATCTACCCTTTTTGCTTCAAAGTGACTTTTTAATAAATCAGGTGCCTATTTTGTATATATGGATTTCTGGTACCCAGAATTAATCAGTCAGATGCAACCTTATTATGCAACGTGACCAATAAGATGCAACTGTATTATTGACCTATATATTTATGGTTCAAGACAGGGCATTCACACCCGGCAAATATTATTGTGTCGGCTGCTGTTATTTTTGTATTTGATAATCTAAGGGGAAAGAGGTCAATGCCCCTGACTAAGTAGTCAGGTATTGCATGTTTTAAAAATTCTTGTGTCACACCTGTTGAAAATCACTGTGCTAAGTAATTCACTTAATTACTCTAGTTAACACTTGCATCAGCCTTATGATCACTCACATTTATAGATAAGGAAACTAATGCTCAGAGAAAAGTTAACTATTTTTTTTTGGTGGTATATAGGTAATTAAAGGAGAGGCTACGACTCAAAGCTAGTGTCTGTTTTCCTCCAAAATAGACAAACCCTCTGAACAAACCTCTTAGAAAGCTCTCCGCGTGTGTTTGGGTGACTCCGATTTCCGCAGAGGAACTCATTTTCTCATTCCTCTGTCAGATCGTGCCCGCTCACTGCCTTCCCACCCCCAGGTACCGATGAAGATGCCATTATCAACGTGCTCGCCTACCGCAGCACGGCCCAGCGCCAGGAAATCAGGACGGCCTACAAAACCACCATCGGCAGGGTAGGTCGCAGTCTCACTGATCCAGATTCCTGAAGTGGCCCCGTGTTTTTGAAAGAGGGATGCTTTGCCTTGCTTAAAGATATTCTTGGGGGGAGGTGGACATGTTTCCTCACCTCTCCTTAGCAAGAAGTGATTTCAGGGAGCTCTTAATATAGAGCTCAGGGCCAAGCTTGCTGTCTTCCCACTCAAGTCCTCACAGGGGCTTGGTTGTTGAATGGACCCAACCAGCACCCTTTCGAGCACTGGGCAGGGCTGAGCTTCCAGTATTGCTTCTCTGACCCTGATTAGGCTTCTTTTAGGCCACTGTGGATGAAGACCCTCCACACTGACTAAAATATTTAAATCCAGTTTGTTTTAAATAGGCTTTCCTAGGACTTAGGTTCTATTCCGACTCTTCCACATAAACCCATTTGTAGCATATGTGCATTCCTTTGATGACCCTCAATTGAGGAACACCCCTCAGATTCTAGAATGGGGCTGAGGTGTTTGTGTATATGTATGTAATTTATTAACGTGTGCATTCAGAGGTTTTTCACTCACCATGTTTTCCCCTTAGGGTTTGAATCCCTCACCCCTCAGGAACCCTCTCTCAGTCTCCATTTTCAACAACTCACTTACCAGAGTCATTACACCCCGTCTTTGCACATCACTGAAAATCTGTGATTAGCCCGAATCTTTTTATTGAGGAAATAACTTCTCCAGGTTTCAGAGTACAGGAACTCTGATAAGCATTCCTATTATTGAGATACTTTACAACCAGTCAGACTGTGGCTACTACTCAAAGATAGGCGTTAAACTGCTGGGTGGGACAGATACAGACAGGGCTGACTCAATCCTTCCCCAGAGCACCTGCATGCAGACCTTGCTGGGCACTCCAGTAGGGAATGGGATTATCCATAGCTCAGACTATCTTCTGACCACTTAAACTCTTCTCCATTCCCAAAGAAATTTAATGAACACAAATAGGCATGAATGTGCATGTGATGTGGAAACCAGAGACCTAAATGTTGCCACACACATTTGGAGTCGATTATTCCAGACTTCAAAACTAATCTAATCTAATGGCAGTTTGTTAAAATGACCAACCTGAATGGATTAAGCTCTAATTTAATTTGTTCATTCATTCACTCATTTGATTTGTGGATGTAACATAAAAATACTTACCATAGAAGGCCTGGGGAGGGGAGGGTCGGATGGATGGGGTCAATGGGGGGAAATCAAAAGGGACATCTATAATACTTTCAACAATAAAGATAAATTTTTTAAATATTCACAATAGATTGAAATACTGTGCTATGGAATCAGGTTTGTGAAGATCAGAGATCTGGACTTGAATAGCAACTTGGCTCCTTATTGTCCAAATAATTACATTTCTTTTTAGGAATTGAGGCTTAAGAAATAATTATGAATAACTGAATAGATACAACTAAATGCCTATGCATACAACATTAGAAAGACTGAAACAAGGAACTGGTTAAAGAAATTATATTGCATCTACATATAGAAGTTTCTGCAGCTATTAAAAATGTCCTAGGTGAAGACTCATACAGAGAACAGAATGACAGTTGCCAGAGGGGAGGGGAATTGGGGGACTGGGTGGAAAAAGTGAAGGGATTTAGAAGTACAAATTGGTAGTTAAAAAATAGCCATGGGGCCCTAGCCAGTGGTTAGAGTGTTGGCCCGTGGACTGAAGGGTCCTGGGTTCGATTTTGGCCAAGGGTATGTACCTTGGTTGCAGGCTTGGCCCTGGTCAGGGCACGTGCGGAGGCAGCCAATGGATGTGTCTGTATCACACCGATGTTTCTCTCGCTCGCTGTCTCTTACATTCTCTCTGAAAAAGCAATCGAAAAAATATCCTCAGGTGAAGATTGAAAAAAAAAGTCATGGGGATGTAAAGTACAGCTTAGGAAATATAGTCAATAATATCATAACAACTATGTATAGGGCCAGGTGGGTCCTTGAAATATTGGGGGGACCACACTGTAAAGTACATGATTTTTTAACCACTATGCCAGATATCTGAAACTAATACAGAATAATATTGAATGTAAACTGTAATTGAAAAAAAAAGTCATAAGTGAATATTGACTTGGAAATATATTCACGATATATTGTTAAGTGAGCAAATACATTTAAATTAGTGCCTGCAAACTTTTTGATCTCTGGACTCTTTTATACCCTTAAATTATTGAGGACATTTTTGAGGGTTATATAGATTGATAGTTACCATATTAGAAATTAAAATTTAGGACATTTTAAAATATGTATTTGTTAATTTCTTAATGAAATAATAAACGCATCACAGGTTAATATAAATAACATTTTTATGAAAAATAGCCACTAACAAAAAAAAATGTTAGCGAGAATATTAGCATTGTTTCATATTTTTCAAATTTCTGTGATGTCTGACTTAACGAAGACAGCTGGATTCTCATATCTGCTTCTTTCTTGTTTGCTATGTGTGGTTTTGGTTGAATTACAAGAAGGGAACCTAGTCTCGTACAGATATGTAGTTGGAAAAGGGAGGAGTATTTTAATAGCCTTTTAACATAATTGTAGATTTGTAGATATATCAAGTAGTCTTTGGAAAACTCCACTGTACAATTGTGAGAGAATGACAGTGAAGAGGCAAATAATGTCTTAGCATTATTATGAAAATAGTTTTGACCTTGCAGGTCCCCTGAAAGGGTCGCGAAGACCCCAGGGACCACACTTGGAGAGCGGCTGGTCTGAGTTACTGTCGCGGTTAAGCAAGCTGCTTCCTTGCGTTGCAGGACCTGATGGATGACTTGAAGTCGGAATTGAGTGGCAAATTTGAGCGGGTCATCCTGGGGATGATGACGCCCACTGTGCTGTATGACGTGGAGGAGCTGCGAAGGGCCATGAAGGTTTGTGCTTTTTGCTGACGAGCTTTCTCTAGAAACCATGACAAGGGCCCCCTGAGAGTGGAGAGCATGAGGGATGGGAGAAAGATTTTCCTTCATTGCTGCCAACTTGAAAACATGACATTATATTGTAGCAATTGTCATTTAAATGTTGTTTTCCAAAAAGGTAGGGAATCCTTCTCTCTTTCTGTGGCTCCGTAGGGAGCGATTATGGTGCTTTCGGTGCAGCTCCAGAAACTTTCTTGCCATGTTATCTACTTTTGAGATGTGAAACTTTACAACTGACACCTTGGGGCCTCTGGCTCTGCTGCTGGCTCAGAGCTGGCAGGAAGGGGTTCTCAGCCTCCCTGGACACAGATCAGCTGTGCCGAGGGTTCTGTTGATTTTTAATGACCAAGTTTAAAATTCAAATCCAATTACTCTCCTCAACCATGTCAATAAATATTCAGTCTTGTGGATGGTTCTGGGCTAGACTCTTGAAAAAAACAAAGACGTAATAGCCTTTGCGGGAAGATTCTGCCCTTCAACGAAAAGTACAGGGGAGATAAGGGAAGATTAAACCCCCAGAGAGCAGAAACTGTGCCTAACCTGTCACAATAACCAACACATAGAAACAGCCCATAAATGTGTGTTATTTCTAAAAATGATTCCAGTAAATACATTGGAACTTGGGCAGGACAATTTAAAATGAACAAATCTGCCCTAGCTGGTTTGGTTCAGTGATTAGTGCATCAGCCCATGGACTGAAGGGTCCCGGGTTGGATTCCAACCAAGGGCACACGTGCCTCAGTTGCAGGCGAGACCCCCACCCCGGTCGGGGTTCATGCAGGAGGCAACCAATCAATGTGTCTCTCTCACATCAATGTTTCTCTCTCTCTCTCACTCTTTCTGAAAAGCAATGAAAAAAATATCCTCGGGTAAGGATTAAAAACAAAAAGGGAATAAAAAAAAAGTAAAAAAAAAAAAAAAAAAAAAAGAGCAAATCATGTAGCTAGAACCCCGTGGGTTGTCCTTATTCTCTGCAGAGGCCTGGTTCTGTTCTTCTCTATCTGGGACTCATAAAGCCCTCTCCTCTGGGTGTCTGGTTTAGGGAGCTGGCACAGATGAGGGCTGCCTGATTGAGATCCTGGCCTCCCGGACGCCTGAGGAGATCCGGCGCATAAACCAGACCTACCAGCTGCGTATGTAGCATCCCCCATGCCTTGGCTGATGTTTCACTGTGATCTGAGAACTAGACTAGCAACAGGGGGTCACCCACTGATCAGACTTTCTTCATAGAAACATTCACTATGAGGGATCCTCAGTTCTAAGCTCTGCTTTAAGGCATATCCCTGTTCAGGCAAATGATTGTCTGTTGGCTTCTCAAGACATCTCCGGTGAACATGCTATTCTACTTAGGCTACCTAGTGCCCAAGGTACCTAGTACCACTTATTACACTGAAAGCTGGAAAGTTGCTCCCTATTATCAGAGAATTGAAGGTATTTGTTCAAAAGTGGTGGTGCTATTCCTTAGCATTCCAAGGAATAGCCCCCGGGGGGGGGGGGACCTGCCTGGCCCAACTCCTTACCTTCATTCAGGCTGGACTGTGTGTCCTCCAGCCATCACAGAATGATAGCCATTACTCCCCTCTTAAAAATCTCCAGAGGCTGATACATATGGAAAGCCTTTAAAAGATGCATGCCTTTTTGCCCTAAGAGTATAATTAAAAATGCACAGAGGTTTAGATCTCACAGTGTTTATTGGGTGTTTGTTATATTAGCTAAAAATGTCCAACAGTTTAGCAGATTTGCTAAATAAAGCATGGTATACCCACAGAGCAGACGAGTACATGGTCATTAAACATATATTGAAGGATATTATTAAATTACACTAAGTAGTATGGTATACAGACGGATGAAAACAACAAATCATTAAATAGTATGTCATGATCCCATTTTTTTAAAGAAAGAAAAGTAATATGGGTATTTGGGAGAAAAAATAAGGACCGATATTCACCCTAAGGTTATCAGTAATTATTATTTCTGGGTGATTAGATTGTGCTGAGGTTTTTATTTCCCCCACCCCTTCATTTTACTTATTTATTTTTTCCTAAGTTTTCTGTAGTAAACATGTACTGCTTTAGTAGAAAGAAAACAAAAATAATAGTGTTTTGGTAAGTGTTTAGAGAAAGCTATTCTAAACCTTGGGAGTTTGGTTCTAGCACTGGATTCCCATATCTGCCGAATGCAGATCTTCTCCCCCTGAGAAGGGCGTCTACAGGGCTGTGAAGGGTTGGGCTTCTCTTGAGGAAGCTGTCAAGCAAGCGACATGGCAAAAAAGGCACATGCTAGAATTTGGGCTTGACAGCCCCCAGTTTGTTCCCAAACATGGTTCTAAAACTCCACTATATTTGCTTTACAATGGTTACTATTCTCTCTGTCACTGAAAACTATGTTTAAAACAGACCCCTGACCAGTAGCATCAGTAAGGATTACAGCCCCAGCCTTCTCCACCTCCCATTTTAAGGAACAAGAACATCTTGTTTCTACTAAGCTAAACTTACCTTGGCCATTTTACCCAAGTTGTTTTTGAAAAACTGTGCGTGAGGTGAAAAACCTCACAAGGAGCTGCTTCAGTAAACAGGCTGGTCCTGGAGGGGACTGAAGGCTCTGGAGTGTGACACAGTGTTGAGCAGGGCTGTTTATCCTGATGTGGCTAATTTTACTTTCTTGCTAGAGTACGGGAGGAGCCTTGAAGATGACATTCGCTCTGATACATCCTTCATGTTCCAGCGGGTCCTGGTGTCTCTGTCCGCTGTGAGTGGCGCCCTCAGCTGCCTGCTTCTGATGGGGTTGGGGTGATTGACATGCTCACTCTCAGTTCCCTTTTCCAGGGTTTTTCATGCTTTCAACATCCCAAATGTAAACATTCCTCAGGTGTTTTCCTTGGGCCTCTCTGATGTTTTATCTTCTCTCCTTTAGAAACTCTAGCTAGTCACATACACCCATTTGTTCTAGTTTATATATACAAGTACCTAATATCTGCCCAGTCTCATTACTTAGTGCATTGAGAGTTATGAGGATGATTAGAAGGCTGTTCTTGGGCTTTAGGAGTTTATATTGTCAGAAGGGAATATATCAGGTGCACAGTTGCTATAAAGGCTTGAAACGTCAGTACCTAAGAAGAGATACAGAGTAAAAGGAAGGTTCAAGGATAATTTTGGTTGCAGAAACAAAGAAAAGGCTTCATTGCAGAGGTGCAGGTTCAGAGAGGACTTAGAGGGTTGCTAGGACTTCAAGAAGCAGAGGTGTGGTTGGGTGCATTCCAGGCAGAACTAAGGCAAGAAGAAGGCAAGGAGGCAGGAAACGAGGGGTGTGATCTGGGAACAATGAACTAAGCAGTCAGGCTTGTAATTCTAGCAGCAAGATGGAAGGATGAACTGGGATTCTATATTAGGAGGAGTTTACACTTTCTTTGGAGAGCAGTAGGGAGCCACTGAAGGTTTGGGAGCAGTAGAATGATGTGATTAGAACAGCATTTTTACCAGAGTAATAGTCATGTGTAAGATTAATTGTAATGGCAAGGAATTGGAGACTGGAAGACCAGGTAGAAAATTGCCTCAATATTCTATATGAGAAATAAAGCAGGACAGGGCTAGTGTGGGAGTAGGGGCCCCAGAAAAGAGATGGATAGACGAGATATTTCACATGACTTTCCAACTATATCTTTATCCCTGACCTCCTTCCTGAGCATGAGACTCATTTCTTGCTGTTTCTTAGATGTTGCCTTATGGATAGTCTGCCATCACCTCAAATTAGTCCTAAACTAAACCTGAACTCGTTTTCCCTCCAAACTGGCTCTTCTTCCTGACTTTGTCTTTTTCTGTTAATATTGTTCCTGTTCAAAGCAAAACCCTGGAAATCATCTCCATCTTCCACCTTGCTCTGCCTCTGATATTTACTTAATATCTTCTTACCCATTTTTTCTTTTCCTCCTGGGTTTACCATTCTACTGCGCCATGCCTAGACCATAGAATATTGAGACAGCATAGCAATAAAAATAGTCTAACAAACCAGAGGAAAGTAGCTGGCTTGCCACTCTTTAGCATTCCTCCAGGGCGCCAACCCTGCCCTCCGGGAGAGTTGATATTGGTGAGGGGTGGGGTGTTTTCATGTGCTCCTGAAGCCCCATTGCTGCCCAGACACTCTTGATTCTCTGTTCCCAACTCGTTTGGCAGAATTAATTAACGTAGACTTGCTGGTTCCAAATGCATGAATGAGCTGGGAAGAGACAGGGCTGGGGAGAGGTGGGGAAGGGGGGAGGAGTAGTGGAGTGAGCGCTCAACAGGCGCATTCGCTCCCTTTCCCTTTCCCTTTCCCTTTCTAATGTTGCAGAGACAGTGCGACAGGGGCTCTCCCTCTGGTAATGTCCTCTGGGTTCTGATCAGAGCCATGGGAAAATGCAGGCTCACTCAGAGGACTTCTGTCCTTTCTCCCGAGGCTGGAAGTGTGACCCCTTGTGGCATTCTGCCTTCTTATCATCTCGTGGAGTTCCCAGATACTCTGTCTTGTCGAAATCTCCCTGGCTCCTCTCTCACTCTCTCGGTTTGTTTTTTCCATCCTCAGGGTGGCAGGGATGAAAGCAATTACCTGGACGATGGGCTCATGAGACAGGATGCCCAGGTGAGTAGAACTGCGGCTGCTTTCTTCCCCTTTGCCAGTAAGAGAGTTCTTCATTGGTGGACCCCCTCTTATATTTCAGTGTATATTGACCTGACTGGGATATGTTATGGAAAAAAAAAAATCTTCACAGATGATCTTTAATAGCAGAAGTTTCTTTCAGAAATACCTGGAATTTGGGAGTGGCACGAGGCATCATTATATGAGCACCCCTAGATTCTAGACTTCTTGACATTGGGACCATGGTGTGGCCATCATGGAGTGAGTCTTCTGAATCACTTGGAGGTGAAGGGGCCTGCCTTTGTTTTGTTTACCTTGCATTTTCGCTTCCCCAAAGAGAGCTGTGATGGGACCTGTGTGAAACAGCTTGCACAGTGTGTACCCTGTTGGGCAAAATTAATACCAACCCAAAGAGGCAGTTCCTTCCTTGGTACCCAGCCCACTAGCAGCTGCCCTGGCACCAACCCCTGGTCTGTTTACTGTGGCCAGATAACACTAATAATAATAGCTAATAAAAAGTGGGTCTTTTACCAGGTACCAAATACTATTCTAGCTCTTGATATGACATATGTCATTGAATCCCTGTAGTAACCATATGAAGTAAGTATTGTTATCCCCATTTCGTGGGCAAGGAAATTGAGGCTCAGAGAAGTCAAGTTCTTTGCTCTAGTTCATACAGATAATAAATGGCAGAACTAGGATTTGAACTTAGGCAGTTTGGATCTAGACTCTGTACTCTTAACCCATATACAACCATAGAGAAGGACTGGTTCCATTCAGTGTGAGGTATAAGCCACTATGGATTCTGTAGGCAAGAACGTGTTGCTTTCACCAGAAGGGAGAAGGGCATGTCTGTCATAAGAGTTCTGAGGACTCAGGGAAGCCCATGCCACATAGGAGGCATAGGAAAGTGTCTTCAATCCAGAAGCTTTGAGGAAGGACAAGGTATTGGAAATAAAGGAACTCGAATGCTTATATGAATGTCAACTACCTCAACAAGAACATTTTTGGACATGCTGGAAAGAACCTCCATAGCTCAGGTGAATCCCAAATTAAGTGGAAGAGTTAGCAATTTATTCCTGAAACATTATATTCATTCTCAATTTTTTTGTGGGTTTCCCAGGCATTGTGTTACTTGTTTTATTTATTTTTTTAAATATATTTTATTGGGGTTTTTTGAGGTTTTTTAGAGAGAAAGGAAGGAAGGAGAGAGAGAAACATCAGTGAGGGACAGACAGTAATCCATTGCCTCCTGCACGCCCCCTACTGGGGATGGAGCCCTCAACTCAGGCATGTGCCCTGACCAGGAATCAAACTGATGACCTCTTAGTGCATGGGATGGTGCTCAACCAACTGAGCCACACCAGCCAGGGCCTATTACTTCTGTTTTAAAGATTAGGAAACTGATGCAGAGATTTCATTAACTAGTCCAAGATCACAAAGTTGGTAGAATTGGGTTCTTTGAATCCAGGTCTGTCGATGTTTTTAAAACCATGCAATTCAACAAACAAATATTTTTGGGCTCTTCAAGGAGCACAGTTCTCCTTGGAGGTGACCAGGTGGAAAAGTGCTGTTAAACAAGTTTGAGCTGGGGAAGTTGGACAGAGGGAGTAGAACTGAGAATAGGGTTTTTCTGGGTCTTCCACATCTTACCAAGAGGCAAGGAGTTTAAGAACAACTCCAGCCAAGGTTTCAGCTCTTCTAGGATAAGACAATAGAAAAACTTGTCAATCTTTGCTCTTTAACTTCAGCAGCAGCAAGGGGATGGTTGGCAGACACTGGTTATTATAGCTGGTTTTTGATGTAGGAAAGTAAATGAGTTTGAGATGAAAAGAATGACCAGGGCAGGTGGAATTTGGTAGTAATTACTTATAAAAGGTAGAAAATTTACAATGTAGCGAGGCTATTATAGAGCCAGTCCAATTTTATCTGTTCTTGGGATGAAACACACGGACAAAATGAAAATAATAGGTAGTGTTCAGAATTCCTACTTTAAAAAGAAATACATGATACGGTAAAACTAGATTAAAAATGCCCTTCAGGGCTTTTGTTAGAAGATGGCACAGATTTGATTTTCTTCTTCTGGGCCAAGGGGTGGGGGGGCACAACAGGAAACGTAAAAATAGGGAAAACTCTTCTTCAACACTGGAAACTATGGAAGAGGGCCATTAAAATGCCAGATGGGCAGCAAACCTGCGCCAAGGATGGAGGAGGGCCATCCTGCCCCAGAAAAGAGGCTAAGCTCCCTCCAGCTGGGACCAGGCACAGTGGCTTCATGCAAACAGGGAGAAACTCCTCAGAGGAGACTTGTTCTGTGTCTCAGCGGCCCTTAGTGGACTAGCTATAAGTGCTCCTGCTTGAAATTCATCCAAATGAAAAGTGAGGAGCTCCACGAAGAGTCCACTCACCTTGTTCTGGGATTGGGGGAGGGGGGTGGACAAGTCTAGATAAACTTCTCATCATTTAAGAATGAAAAAGCTTAAAAATCAACAGATTTTCCCCTCAAACACTATGTGGCCTATGAACAAGCGGAGGCATGGAGGGAAGCAAATAGGACCCCACTGTAAGAAAGAGACAGATTTCAGATTGCTTTGGACCCTAAAATAAATGAGAGAAAAAAATGGATTATAATTAAACAAGAACAACCAAAAAAAAGATGTCATAAGAAAATAACAGATGAAATGGAGCTGGGTGAAGGGCAGGCAAAGCTTTTTTTAAAAAAGGGAACTAGATGAGTTGAGGAGAAATGATCGTAGATAAAACAGGGAAAATCAGAATTTTAAAGTTCATTAGAAGCAGGAATGATCAAAAATAGATTTTGCTGAAAACGGAATCCTTGTGAAAAGCTATGCTGAAAAAAGTCTCCAGAATTCAGAAGGAAAGCAATCAGAGAAAAGGAGGAATATAGAGGAAAAACAATGGAGCTTAGAATCGTGACGAAAAGGGTGTGGAAAACTTTGTATTGGTATATACTTAAAAGTATAATAAAGGTAAAAGTAAATAAAGGAATGTGGTCCTGGTGTAAGAATCGAGAGAACCCAATGGAATGATTATAAAGTCTAGGAGCAGAACCAAGCCTATGTGAAAATAGACAGGTAGCAATTTAAATCAGTGAGGAAGACACAGAGGACTCGGTGGAGTTGGGACAGCTGGCTAACCACTTGAGAGGTAAAAAGGTTAGATCCTGACTTTCACCTCACATCATAATGAATTCTAAATAGATTGAAGTTTTACTGTAAATAAATGAAGTCAGAAATATACTGTAATAAATTGTTAAATATTTTTTAAAATCTGGAGCTGGAAAATTATTTTGTATACCTGACACAAAAGGCAGAAACCATAAAGGAAAATGACTGGTAGTTTGGCTGCATTAAAAAACAGCCCCCCCACACACACACAAATTGTTTTTCAGATAATACCACAAACAAAATTCAAGATCAAATGATAGAATGGGGAAAAGTTCCACCTTATGTATAATAAGCTTAATATATAAAGAGGTTTTATAAATAAACAATATAGTTAACTATGTTATTGATAAATCAAAACTACTATTTTGATACTATGAGTAAGAATGCTCTAGTTTAAAAAAAATGGACAATGGACTTTTTTATTGAATGTATTGGGGTGACATTGGTTAATAAAATCATATAGGTTTCAGGTATCGGGGCAATGGACTTTAACAGGCAACTCAAGAAAGAAAAAGTAGAAATGGTAAATACAAAAAAGAATGCCCAAGCTCACTAGTTATTTAAAAAATTAACACAAAAAATACAATTTCCACCTATTATTTAAAAGGTTACTCTCTTCAAGGTCATTTTATGGTATTTTACAAAACATTCATTCTATGACAGATTGTAAGTTGATTCTTTATCCATGTTTAGTCACTATTGCTGCTTAACAAACCACCTCAAATTTAGTGACATAAAACAACCACCATTTTTTTATGACCGTGGATTCTGTGGGTCAGGAATTCAATCAAGTCACTATGAAGCGGGCTGTCTTGGCTCTCTCATGTCTGAGGTCTAGTTGAGAAGCATTGAACAGCTGCAGGTGACGCAGGTGGCTGGGGGTTGGAGGCTTCACCACTCTTGTGTCTATGATCTGGGCTGTGATGACTCATCTGGGACTGTCAAAGGGATCTCCCGTATGTGGCCTCTCCGGGTAGCTTGGGCTTCCCTACGCCTGGTGCTGGATCTCAAGAGGGGGCATCTCAAAAGCCTGACCTTTGATGACCTACCCTCAGAAATCAGTGTCACTTCCACCATACTTTTGTTGACTGAAGCAGTCACAGCTTGCTGAGATTCAAATATGAAAAACACTGAATTAGATGAACCTTTCATGCCCTCCCAGCTTTAAAATTTCATGATTCTGTGAATTGACACTAAAGCAATGAGGGAATTAGAGAAAGAAGTGAAGAAACAGACGAGTAAATGGAGGTAAGCCCACTAGGTGATAAAATATGTCAATTAAGGGCATTTTGAGAAACGTAACAAGCCAGCTGCTGATTATAAGTGAACAATAGGGATTTAAAACATTTTAAAATAAAATACACATAACATAAAATTTGCTATCTTAACTATTTTCAAGTGTACAGTCAAGTAGTGTTAACTATGTGCACATTTGCAACCAATCTCCAGAACTTTTCATCTTGCAAAATGGAAACTGTATCCATTAAACCATTAAACAACTCCTCATTTCCCCCACTCCCTAGCCATTGGCAACCACTATTCTACTTTGTGTTTCTATACTAACTTTGACTATTCTAGACACTTCATGTAAGTGAAATCATACAATATTTGTATTTTTGTGACTGGCTTATTTCACTTAGCATAATGTCCTCAGTGTTCATCCATGTTGTAGTACATGTCAGAATTTCTTTTCTTTTTAAGGCTATATTATATTCCATTGTATGTATATACCATTTTGTTTATCTATTCATGTGTCGACCGACGTTTGGATTGCTGCCACCCTTTGGCTATTATAAATAATGCTGCCATGAACATTGGTGTACAGATATCTTCTTAAGATTTTGCTTTGATTTTTTTGGATATACCCAGAAATAGTATTGCTGGATCATACAGTAATTCTATTTTTAATTTTTTAAGGAATAGCCATGCTGTTTTCTAGAGAGGCTGTATCATTTTACATTCCCACCAACAATGCACAAGGATTCCAATTTCTCCACAACCTTGACAACACTTTTTCTTAAACAGCAGCCATCCTAATAGGTGTGAGGTGATATGAACGGCAGTGTTGACTTGTCAATAGTATAGTTAAAGGGACCAGAATCAATTTCTTATATCCCTAACTGGTTGGAATATAGGCAATTACTCATGGGTCTTGGTTCTACTGTGAGATCTTTGTAGCCCCAAGCAAATCACAGCTCATTCTAGAGCAGTAGTGTCCAATAGAACTTCCTGCAATGTGTGAAATGTTCTACGTCTGCACTGTCTATTATGGGTAGCCACTAGCTACATGTGGCCACTGAGCACTTGAAATGTGGCTAGGATGCTGAGGAGTTGAATTTTATTTTTTTATTTTAATTAATTAAAATTTAGATAGCCACATGTGGTTAGCGGCTACTGTATGGGACAGCCCAAATCTAGGACATGTTTTTTAGCTCTTAAGATAGAACCATGTAGTCTGTATGTGGGGAGCTGCTGGTGATCCCTCTGACTCTCAGGCAGTTTTATAGGGTCTCATTAGTTGCATACCTAAGGAAAAATCCTGAGTCATTACCACTCACCGCCAATGCGTCTTCCACTCCCATCATTGGCAAAGTAAAACTAAGCCAGCTCAGCTCTTTAAAGTTCTGGAAATATGTGGTTATGTTCTGGCACCTTCTCTGTGGTGTTTTAAACTTGTGCTTTGTTTGGCTTCAGGACCTGTATGAGGCTGGAGAGAAGAAGTGGGGGACAGATGAGGTGAAATTTCTAACTGTTCTCTGTTCCCGGAATCGAAATCATCTGTTGCATGGTAAGGCACTTGCTTCATCTTCTAGAGGCATTGCTTGAAAGATAGTGAAAACTATATGAACCATAATGAATTGATAACCTTTCCTCCTTTACTTGGTACAAAAACGTATTGTCCTGAACTGTCTGAGATGTCTTACCTTGGAAAGGTGTGAGTGCAATGATATGCATGAAGGCCAATTTCTGAAAGATTAGTTATGAATAATTAACAGATGTTTGGCATTCCTGTTTACAGGAAACTGACCTTCATAGTCAATCCTTTTTCTGAAGCAGCTCTATTTTTATTTATTTATATATTTTTGTTATCCTCACCAGATGGTATTTTTTCCATTGATTTTTTTTTTTTTTTTTTTTTTTTTTGAGGGTAGAAAGGAAAGAGAGAGAGAAACATCAATGTGAAAGAGACACATCGATTGGTTGCCTCCCACACTCATGGGGATCGAACCTGCACCCCAGGTAGTGCCCTTGACTGGGGATCGAAACTTGATACCTCCGGTGCACAGGCCGGTAATCTCAGCACTATTTAAATTGAGTTATACATAAGAGAAAATCTTCAGTACATCAGTACATCCAAGTTGTAAAACTAATAGAAGTGATCTCTTTAGGGGTTATGTTGCATCAGATGAATAGTGGATAATTTAAATTTTATTCCTAGATGGAATCTTTCTAATTTGCTTCTGATAAGGCTAGTCTGCATAATATGCTTTTAACTTCTTTGGCAAAAAGATACGAAACAATTGTAGAATATTTGTTGTCAGGTTTATTTTCTTCTTGTAAACAGCAATAAGGGTTTAATAAGAGATTTCATCTTTTTTATACGCTCTTTATGCCTTTGTGCTATATCATAATTTTATAAACCCATCATGCCCATATAATCACAATTTACAAAGCTTGTGGGAAATTTGAGAATGAGTTTTTTAAATTGAAAACAAAGGAATTGAAAATTACAACACGTTTGGAAGTTGCAGTTATTTCAGATGTCCCACAGTGACAAGAAATAGGTGGTTACTCCTGTTAATAAATGTAATGGGCTATCTACCATCAGATGCACCAGCCTTGTGACTCAACTCCCTATTCCTTTGCCTTGCCTGACCTGATTACTAACACAAATCTCCCCCTGGTGGTACCTTCCAAAAACTGCAGGTCCCCAGAAGTCGATTTCACGCAAATACATTTGTAACAAATTTTACTTCTAGGCACAAATCAATAGTTGGTCAGTTATAAAATAATCTGCATGTAAACCTCTGGAAGAAAATATTTTAAGTACTATTTGGATAAAGAAAACTTCATAAGTTTCTTACTAACCAACAATAATAGTGAGAGTTCATAATATTTAAGGTTTTGTTAATTCTCTATCTTCTAGGTGTAGTGCTAAGCATATTATAAGCATTGTTTGTTGCAATATCCCCATGGAGCAACCATCACTTCCCCCATTTTACAGTGGAAAAGACTGAGGTTTAGAAAAATGTGTCTATTAGATTTTGTTATTCTGAGCAATATACACTGACTCCAACTTAAGTTTAACAGGTTTCCCAGGTGATTCTTTTGTTCCCTGAAGGTAAAGATGACTCAGTGCTTTTGGCCATCCCCATGATCTATGTGCTCAATTTAAAAATCCCCAGGAAGATAAGACTGATTAAGCTTATGGTGTATGTGTAGGGGCAGAGGTGTCCTTGGATTGACAGCCCTGTGACAATCACATTGTTGGGGAGGCAGCAACCCAAAGAAGGTGATGCTAAGAAGATAAACAAAACAGATATCCACCCTAAGAAGGCAGCCAGAGAGAAAAATATGTTCATCACATTAAAAAATACTTGGCAGGGAAATCTGTAATACTTTCAACAATAAAGGTAAATTAAAAAAAAAAAAAACTTGGCAAAAAAAGTGGAAAACTGTACTTATGTTAAAGCCTATTAGATGCAATCAGCTGTTATTAAATGTGACTCAGTTTTGAAGAGGTTGACTTGCTCTAGTTTTGATGAGCCGAAAGGAAGATGACTATACAGGTGATTGCCAAGCCAAAATGACAAAAAGACACATTCAGCTTATTAAGGAAACAATGAGAAAAGGAAGCAGATCTCTCCAAGGGTTATCTCCATTTGATGTGTGAGAAAACAGGATCTGGGATAAAGGAAAGAACTCGCCTGATCCCCATCTCTCGTCAGGCTCATTCCACTTACCATATGCCTCCTGGCTTTTCCCTCGCAATGCTCGTTAGTTTCCTCTTGAAATATGCCAAATAGTGTGGTCTAGTTGAATGATGCTCATTCGCTCTATAAATTTTAGTTTCCTCTGTTCTTTTTTTATTATTTGTAATTCCGTTTTGCTATTATTTGTAGTGTTTGATGAATACAAAAGGATATCACAGAAGGATATTGAACAGAGTATTAAATCTGAAACATCTGGAAGCTTTGAAGATGCCCTGCTGGCCATAGGTAAGCTGGTAGGGGTTGGGAGTGGAGAAACAAATGTTTATAGACTTTTCTCCTTGTTATCGACACTCATGGGCTGTAGATTTTTTTTTCAGGGATAAAAAAAATTGTTTAAATCACTCATGATGTGATGCACAATTTTAAACAAGAAATATTATATACAACCTAATTGTTATTGTACCATGTGGCTTTATATATTTTATATCATTTGTGCCTTTATATTTCGAGATATGGGAAAGATAATCCTATACTAGCTACATCCTATATGTCTGTGAATGGTTAGAACAAATGACTTCATATGGTAGAGATGGAAATCATCTTTAAATTATATGCTGCCTTTTGATTTAATGGCCTTTATTAATTACTTCTCCAGGAACTTGACAATAAATTAAGAGTACTTCCCATCTGTGAAAGCGCTTTCAGCATAGCCTTTGTTCATAAAGCTTGGCTTGGCTACAATTTTTCTGACAAAGAGATGCTACTTCATAGTTTATAGAAACAGGGAACAGTTGTTAGGTTTTTCTCATAGATTTTATCTGTAATCTTTTCATTTCTTTTTCTTTTATCTCTTGACAGTAAAGTGCATGAGGAACAAATCTGCATATTTTGCTGAACGGCTTTATAAATCTATGAAGGTAAAAGGCTTCTTTTTAGCATCTGAATGGCTCTGACATGTCTTGTGTCCAAATGAGACAAAATCAGTCTAAATATGTTCAGTTCAATAGATCAGATACTTCACTGAGTACCAGCTACTAACAATACTAGGTAATATTTATTGAGTAGTTATAATGTGTGATCACTCTTCCTAATGCTTTATGCATGTAGATTAGTTTTATCCCCACAACAGCCTTATGGGGCATGTACTATTACCATCCCCCATTTTACAGATGAAAAAACTGAGGCACAGAGAGGATATGCAACTTGCCCAGGGTCCTCATGAAAGAAGTGATGGAGCAGGGATGCAAACACGGCAGTCTGGCTTCAGAGCTCAAGCTCCTAACCATGCACTGCACTCTGTGCCAGTGTCCTTGTTGGGAACTATGGGTGGTGTAGGAAAGATTAAAATGTACTCCTTGCTCTCAAGGAACTTCTAGCCTTGAGGGGAAGGCAAGTATGTGCAAAACACCAATAAGAACAAAATAGAATACAGACAGTAGTTGAGGATCCAAATATTACAGGAACACAGAGGATAGGGTATTTTTTCCAAACTTTTTTTAAAAAAAGTGTAGATCAGAAAAGAATATATAAAGAAGTTGTTATGTTTGAGCAGGACCTTAAAGGAAGTTTTGCATTGGAGGATTTTACATGATAAGACAGGGGAGGGAAGGGTGACATGGGGGGATCATTGCAAGAGAGGCTTGCAGGCTGGAGAACACTGGGTGTACCTGTAGAGTGGCAGAGAGTTAGTTCTCTTGTCAGAGCAGAGTAGTGGAAAGGTAAGTTGGTGGAAGCCTTGAGCACTATGTTGAGGAGTGCTGTTCCACACACCTTAAGGTTGTGGCATAAAGGACATCATCGGGAGAGTCACGCAGTCTTGCCTTGACAGACTAAAGAGCACTATCTGGAAACCACCTAGACTTTGATATGCTGGGATCTTGTTTTCTTCCCTAGGGTTTGGGCACCGATGATGACACTCTTATCAGAGTGATGGTTTCTCGGGCAGAGATTGATATGTTGGACATCCGGGCACACTTCAAGAGGCTCTATGGAAAGTCTCTGTACTCCTTCATCAAGGTAGGGAGCCTTGCCCTGGCCCAGGGGAAAGCTCTGATGAGAGGATAGGGTTCTCACGTAGGTATTTAGACACTTCTTATCCTCTCCTTGGCAGAGATCATTCCCTTTAAAGGTGGTACTCTAATTCAGATATTTCCAGTCTCTCCTTTCACACAGATGTTGAAATCTCTGCCGGGTTAGAAGCTGGAAACGTTTGCATTGTAAATATACTAATTATTTCATGTTGACCCCAGACACAGAAAGATTATATATACATATACATACATACACACCTATATATATATATAAAATATATCTTTATTGATTTCAGAGAGAGGAAGGGAAAGGGGGAGAGAGAGAGAAACATCAGTGATGAGAGAGTCATTGACCAGCTGCCTCCTGCACACTCCAGACTGGGGATCAAGCCCACAACCCCGGCATGTGCCCTGACCAGGAATCGAACTGCGATCTCCTGGATCCTAGGTCCATGCTCAACCCCTGAGCCACGCCCGGCCGGGCAAGATTATATTTTAATAAATACTTTTAAGAGCATAATTTCTCTGTCTACCTGCTTACAATGAAAGATAAGCCTCTGAATCAGTCATCCAGAATCCTATCCAGGGCCAGCTGAGGTCTGCTGAGAATATGGGAAAGCATGTTCGTTATCCTGGGTTGCTGTTCTTTCCCTGGCACCAGACTTATAGGCGAGCTAACATGACATGGGAGTGACGAGGAATGATCCACATTCCTAAAAACCTCTCATTACTTGGATTTTGCTTCTTGAGGAAAATTATGAGACCATGAATATGAAACCAAGACCCATTTCACTAGAAGCTGGTGTTACCTGCCCAAACTTCAAATCAGGATACAATCTGTGAATTAAATATTTTGAATCCTACCGAGAGCTTGTAGAGGTACAACTATTAGGTGATTTGAGCTGCAGAGTTTCATAGTAGTATTATTTATCCTACTTGTTTCTATTTCTGTACAGCCTATGGGGTAACTTTATTTTGCAGAGCTGAAATGTAGCTAGCTGTAAATAAAATACTTTAAAGATTCAGAGATGGCCATAAATGAAGTTATGGGGAAAGATATTTATAGCATACAATATAAGGTTAATATCCCTGTATTGAGAGCTTCTACAAATCACTAAGGAAAAAAAAGAGAGATCCCCAAAAACAAAACTGGGAAAGGATATTAAATATGCACTTGTGAAAGATGAAACGCCAATGGCCAATTTATAAAAAATATTTAATCTCACTAATGTTTAATGAGTTGAAAATAAAGACAGATCACTGTTCACCTAACACCTTCACAAAATTTAAAGAGTTCATAACCAGCATTGTGGAAGGGCGTGGGAAAAACTCACCAGCTCTTATGGAAGGACTATAAAACTGATCTAACCTTTCTGGAGGCAATTTGGCAATATCTGTTTGAAAAATGAATTCTACCTCTTACTTCGACATTATATGTTTAGGAATTTCTTTAGAGAAAATTAAATAAAAGTCCATTAATCCACAGAATGGGAGAAAATATTTGCAAATCATATCTAATAAATCAGGTTTATTATCCAGAATATGTAAAGAACTACAACTCAGTAACAAAAAGACAAACAACCCAATTTAAAAATGAGAAAGGATTTGAATAGACATTTCTCCAAGAAGTTATACAAATGACAAACACATGAAAAGATGGTCAACAACATTAATCATTAGGAAATGCAAATCAAAACCGCAATGAAATACCAGTTCATACTTGTTAGGATGACTGTATTTTTTTAAAAAAGGGGAAAATAATAAATGTTGGTGAGAATTTGGAGAAACTGGAACTTCATGCGTTGCTGGCGGGATTGTAGGACGGTGCAGCCACTGTGGGAGAGAGTTGGGCACTTTCTCAAAAAGTTAGGCATAGAATTACCATATGGCCCAGCAATTCCACTCCCAGGCATATACTCAAAAGAAATGAAAACGGGGACTCAAACAGATACTTGTACGCCAACGCAAGCATTATTCACAGCAGACAAAGGGTGGAAACAGCCTAAATGTCAACAGATGAATGGATAATCAAAATGTGACATATGCATACATCAAAAGAACAAAGTTTCTGAAACATGGATGAACCTTAAAAGCATGCTAAGTGAAATAAACCAGACACAAAAGGACACATACTGTATGATTTCACTTACATGATACGTATAGAATAGGTAAATTCATACAGACAGAAAGTAGATTAGAGGCTACCAGGGATTGAGGGATGGGGGAAAATGGGGAGTTACTGCTTCCTGGTGACAGAATTTCTGTTTGGGGTGATGAAAAGGTTTTGGAAATAGTAATGAGGGTTGCACAACATTGTGAATGTAAATAGTGCCCCTGAATTATGCACTTAAAATGGCTAAAATGGCAAGTTTTGTTATATATATTTTACCACATTTTTAAAAATCTATGACAGAATCTGAATAAAATTGTCTCATAAAATGTGAAAAAATACACTAAATATTATATTTTTATTGTTTCATTATTTATGTTATTTACATTATTTTATATTATTTATATTTGAATAAATAATATGGCATACTTTTATAATATATAATTTATTATATATTTTTATTTTTATTAACCAATGGGGGATGACTTCAATAAGTTATGAAAAATCCATACAATGTAGTACTATACAGACACTAAAATGATGGGATGCAAAAATACAGGGTGGGGTAAAAATAGGATTACAGTTGTGAGTATGAGAAATACAGAGTTTATTCTTGTGTTATTTATTAATTATTGTATTCTTTTCCATATGAACAACTGTGAACCTACTTTTGCCCCATCCTGTATTGACTGACCTGGGAAAACATCGCCATAAATAAATTTATATTACATGTTTGTATATATAAATATTTAATATATATGTGTATACACATACACAACACTGGAAAAGATTCAAAATAAGGAATACATTGCCCATTCAATAACAATTGTCAGAAAGATCATAATAGAAATATAAAATATATAAATAGAAAAATTGACAGAAATAAGGTAAAAATGTAAATTATAATAAAAATAAGTAAACTCTCAGGTAAGGTGAAAATATAAAATTGAACTCCATGCTATATATAAGGAACAGCTATAATACAGTGACATGCAAGAAGCTTATAAAAAGGCCAAGGAAAAGAACATTTGACAAATATAAAGAAGAAGGATTACACTCTAAGGAAAAAAAGGAACTTAAGGAGAAAAAGCATTAAATAGGAGAAAGTGGATCACTTTAAGTTGATAAAGGCAATGATTCACAACAAAGATTAAAGTCTCATGAAATTTTAGGTGCCAAATATATAAAGAAGAAATTTGAGGCACCAAAAGAAGACATTTGATGGAACTACTATGCAAAGAAGACTTTAACATATTCTTTGGCAGGCCATTGAGACAAAGTATAAACAAGAATATATTACATTTATTTTATCAGATGTAAATTAAACTTTGAACCCTATAAACACAGATTCCATCTTTTTTAGTGCCCATGAAGCACTAACGAAAATTGATCTGTTAATTAGACCATAAAAATTTCTATGTTGAAATTATAGCACCTTCTGGAAGGCTATTTTGGAACCCATATCAAAGGCTTAAGAAAATACATGATCATTAATCCAGTAATTCCCATTTTATGAACATTTATCCTGAGTAAATAAATCATCAAGAAAATACAAAAAAGTAACTGTAATATGCTTATTGCAGCAGTGTTTATAATAGTGCAAAATTGGAAACTATATATATATCCAATAGTGGGGGTGGGTGATCAAATAAGTTATTTTACCTATGTACAGTGGAATATTCTGTAATAATCAATGATGCTGCAGAAGAGTATTTAATGAATTAAAATAGGGAAATATTCAGGCTATATTAAGTAAAAAATCAGAATACAAAATACTAGAGCCCTGTTACATAGGAATCTATATGCATAGAAAAAAGTCTGGAAGGATATGCACAAACCAAAATGCTAAGAACAGTCATCTCTAGATGGATGATTTTTTATGTTCTTCTTTTATGTCTCTATTTTCTTCATTGAACAAGTATTACTTTTGTGATTAAAAAAAATAACAAGTGTTATTTTGAAAACTCTGAGAAAAATGCAGACAAGCTTTACAAAGTTAACCTAGGTGGCTTTGTGCTGTGTATTCCATTGTAAAACCCTTTTATCTGCTGCAACTTTGCTTCCCATCCTCAGGGTGACACATCTGGAGACTACAGGAAGGTCCTGCTTATTCTCTGTGGAGGAGATGATTAAAATGAAATCCTGGGAAGATAAGAGGATTCCCAAAACCTTGATATTTTTTAACTTCATTTTTCTACACTGCTATTAGCATTATCTCAGAATGCTTATTTCCAAATTAAAACGCCTACAGATGCCTCCTAGAATATAGACTGTGTTATTATTCATCTATAATTATAACTCATGATGCTTTAAAGCAGTACTTGCGTTTCAAAGCTTATAAAACCTAAAAGGAGATTTAAAATTAGAAATAATAATAATGTACTCCGTGTTTTTAACAGATCTCTTCTTCATTTGTGTTTCACAGAAATTGGAATATGTTAAATTATTTCATATTTTCTTTTTGGTGAAAATCTATTAAAGTGGAAGATTGGAAAACTGTTCTAAAATCATTTTTCTTACCTAATTCTATTTTTTAAGTGGCTAGTTATTTCTTGATTTAAAATTATGAGCTTCTAGTTAATGAGAATATCTGTCCAATTTGCTGTTTCACATAGTCATAGTTTGAAAGCATCCACAAATGTCCTTTGTTTAGGTTTTGTTGATAGCATTAGTTGATCTTTACTAGGTTTGATGTGAGATACTTCCTATCACATCTTCTGTTAAAATCACTTACTCTCTCCAAGTTGAAGTATACCAAAATCACCAAGTTGTCTGAATAAATTAAATTCTAACTGTGGTTATACAGATCATATGTCTGGTTACCAAACATAAATGCTGAACATTCCACAATATTATGGTTAATGTCTTAATCCAGCTTGAAGATGAATGTAATGCTCTGAATTTTACTTAATTTTTTTTGTGCTAAAAATAATTTTTTAAGTCATTTTGGATTTTGTTGATTTGTAATAGCTTACATTTGCACTTTGCCTTTCAACTCTAGAATTATTCTGAAGTGTATTTGAATTTAATACAAAAGTTCAGTTTGTATACATCATGGAAAAATAATTTTAATAAAACATGGTGTCTTTAAGATGAGGTATATTCTTTATCTGACTTTATCACTTTTGAGGTTTTTTTCATCCTGAACCCAGAAAGGTATTTTTGAAGGACTGTGTTACTCAGTTTATTAAGAACTGCATTAAGAAATAAACAACATATTTAGTCTTATGTGCACCTACTGCTGTAAAACTAATGCTCACATATACCAAGTGTTATTACTACTTAATGATATAAAATAATGTAATTTATTCTCTGAAAATGAGTGATGCTCTCCATTCTAAGTGGACCATTTACATTAAATAAGAACATATTGTCTTCTTTGTTCATTCTATGCTATTGTATTTTGACGGGTGAAATATCAGGATTTTTTTTTTCCAATTTGTTTCTACTTGCTTATTATAAGTGTTCAAACAATTGGTAAAAGCTATTTACATGAATATTTAGTAATTCTAGTTGATTATAGGAAATAGTACTGCTGATACCTACCTAGAACAGTATGGAATTTCCAAATAACTTTATTTGGTTTTAGAAGCATTACAATTTTTTTCTTTGGCAGTTTTATCTTTAAATTGTACATGACTTAGCCAAAATTTTAAAACAAATTGCATTTGTTGACTAGAAGTTTTCTAGAGGGCAGGATAAAGCAAGCCACCCTGGAGGATGTTTGTTATATTGAACAAGTATGATGTAATACTATAATTATGAAGCAACTTTATTTTTGTCTCCTACTGTTCATTTACATTTTTTATTGGGCCTATTTCTTCTCCTGTCTTTAGATGAAAATTCAGAAGATAGAGTCATAACTTTTTTGGTCATTCTTAGGTTATAAAAAGTCCTGTGCAGTCCCTTGAGGTCATAAAACAGTGTCGTTTTGGTAATTAACGTGCCCAGTCAAAATTCTAAACTTGATTTATAGTTGAGGCTTCTTCCTTCATTCAGCTCTGGCCTATTGCTGGCTTTTGGGAGGGATATGGTAGGCTCTTCTTTGTCCACCTAGGCTTCCTCCCATATTCCACCCCCCAGCCCCCAGCCTAGCCAGGGTTGAAGTGGAGTTGCCAGTGGAAATTACGTTCACAGGATCATGAAAAAAGCTTTTCATGGACGCATGCACAGGAGATGGTGTGGCAAGATTTATTTGGGTGGAAATAGAAGGCTGCCCCTCCAATGTTCGATCTCCGTCTGTCCCACCGTGGGAAAAGTGCAGTCTTGTTTTCATCAAAGCCAAAACAAAGGCCAGTGGCCAGAGTTTCTGTTTCATATTAAAACTTAGTTCTTAGTCCTTTCTCAAGGTCTGCTGTGGGCTGTAGTTGGCTGCTAGACCTACATGGTCGTGTGTTCCCCAGTGGGGGGGTGGGGGGGAGTCTCTTCTTTGTTCCCCTGGGGTTATATTATCTTGGGCTTGTGAAAGACCAGCTTTTTCAAAATAACCAGTCAACTTCCCAAACTGTCATGCTGCTTGCGCTGGGCCCACCTTCCAACCAATCTATTATTTCCCCAGGCTATTGTCAAGCACCTCCCCCTGCACCATTTTGACTTCTATTGGCTCGTGCTTTCCTTCACCTTCTTTGTTCTACCCCCTTCCCCAGTGTTCTGGGAGGAATAGATTGGTGGTTCCCTGGGGAGTGTGTGAAGCTGTCACTTCCTGGCGAAGCAAGTAGGCTCTTGCTCCCTAGTTGATTATACATAATAATGTCTGAGTCCCTTTGCTTCCTCCCTTTATTAATAACTAGCTAACTACCTACGCTAACATTACCTGACTGCTCTGGTGTTGATGGTCAGTGCTACGTGAGGTTGGCAGATATTTAAAGCTGATACTTGTGGGCCTTCTCTTGGGTTCTTTTATCAACCCCATCACCAGGAACTGTTCATCTTTGGTTCCCTTGGCAAGGCAAATGCAGTTCTTGTTTTTCAGCCTTTAGGAATTCCATGATAATTTCAGATTCTCTGTGCTGCAATGTGTTTGTCCTTCCACCCAATCCTCTTGCACAAGCTCTAAGATGATCCCATGCTGGATGTCTTATGGTGGCATACACTTGTTTCATGGTAAACATTTGCATATCCTTTGTGTTGACAAATTCTGGGCATGCAGACTAATCCTCTTGCAGCCATCATTCTCTGCTTCTCTCCTAGCGCCTCCCCCCAAACTGCCCCAGCCAGCTTCTCTCAGTTCAGATTTCTCAGGGTAAAACCCAGTCCACTGGGGCCCCCAAACTACATATACTGCTGATGGGAGTCTAAATTGGTGTGATCATTTCAGAAGCAATTTAACAAACAGTTAAAGTTGAAAGTTCCTAGTAAATTCACTTCTGGGGATCTACTTGGTGAATTTCTTACACACGGTGTTCATTACTGCTGTATAAGAGCATTAACTGGAAAAAAACCTTATTCTTTCAGTACGGGAAAAAATAAATTATGGGTTAATCATACAATGAGCAGTGAAAATTAACTAGAGATTTGTCAGTTGGATAAGTCTCAAAAGTATAATTTTGAGAGGAGAAAGGTGTAGAATGATAGGTATAGTATAATTCCATTTAATTATATGCCTAAGTGTGCACAAGAAAATATATTGCTAATGTGTATACATATAAGAACATGCATGGGAATAAGGATATACACCACTATCAAGATAGTGGTCACAATAGGTGAGGGAGAGAGACAGACTGAGATGGAGAGAGCGTCAACCTATCTGTAGTCTATATAAACGAATGAGTCAAAGCAAGTATAATAAATTTGTTTCTATTAAAATTTGTTATCATAGTTGTGGGCCCATGGGTATTTATCATATTACTCTGAGTAAGTCATTAGAAATATTTTCATTATATTTTATTTGAAAAGTAGCAGGAGGGAGTCAGGGAGTGCAAGTTGGCTCTCCAGTGTCCATAGCAAGGGCTGCATCCTCTAGGCAGACACCTGTAAAGTTTGCTTGGGCCTCCAGGTGGCACTTGAAGCCGTGACAGTCCCAGCACAGACCCCAATCCGAGGCCCCACTGCCGCAGGGCAGAAAGGAAAGGAGTGCGGGAAACGTCTGCCAAAATCCGTTTAGGAAGCGGAGAGTTGATGTTTAAGAAACCCAAGGGCCTAGCATTCTAAGACGCACAGTGTAGTCCTCCTGCCCCGGAAAGCCAGACCCCACCTGGGCAGGGCGCCCCCCGGCACGTGGGGACTCCCCAGGGACGAGCTCCATCCAACAGCCTGTTTTGGCCCCTAGCGTAGCACAGGGCCCGGTAGATACCTGCAGCTCGAAGCACTTTTGCAGAAAGAATGAATGAGCTGCAATTCCGGGTCTCGTTAACGTAAAGGGGTTGCCTGAAATAACGCTAAAAATGAGGTCGGTCCCCAAACTTAAGCGGATCGCCGCGCAAAAGTCACAAGCCCGAAACGGCGAGGGGCCCCGCCCTAGTCTCGTTCTGCGCAGGCTCCACCCGCCAACCACGCCACTTATCCCCGCCCCTTCCGGAGGCTCGCCGAGCGCCTGCGCCGTCCGGGCCGCGCTTATTTGCGAAAGCGAGGGGGCAAGGTCCTGCAGCCCGGAGACGCCGCGCGCACAGACGCTGCGGGCGGGGCGGTGGATGGAGGCGGCGGCGTCCGCTGCGACGGTTGGCGCCGCGCGTGAGAAAGTGGTCGTGTAGACACCCGGGCCTGGCGGAGACCGGCGGCGGCGGCGGCGGCTGGGCTATGGCGGGAGACCAGGTCCGCTGGGCTCCCTGAGGTGCGCTCCCTGAAATCCCGGGGAGCCGTGGCTCATGGGCTCGCTGAGCAGCCGAGTGCTGCGCCCCTCGGGGCGTACCCGAGCCCGGCAGGAACCGGGTTCCGGGGCGGAGGACTCGTCCCGAAGGCCGGAGACTGGCGGCGATGCGGCCGGCCACGGCTTCTGTTACTGCCCCGGCAGCCACAAGCGTAAGCGGAGCAGCGGGGCCCTATGCTACTGTCACCCCGAATCCGAGACAGACGAGGAGGAAGAGGAAGGGGACGAGCAGCAGCGGCTCCTCAACACCCCTCGAAGGTACGTGGGGGGACGCGTCCGCACCTGTTGGGCGGGTCCCGCGGCCCCGCCTGGGGACTAGCCAGGTGGCGCTTCGGGGGGGTGCGGCGCTCTCCCAGCCTGTGAGGAGCGGACATGTCCTTGACAAGGTAAGTGTGGGAACCGGTCCGATGCAAGGCTGATGGGGAGCGCCTCGGGAGGCGCTTGGTGTTCGGGATTATAAACCACAGACGCCGCCAGGATGATGTTATGGCCCCGAGATGAGACTCGGAAACGCCAAGCCGAAGCTTGCGCCTCATTAAACCTTAGACACCGCCGGCCGCCCGGCCGGCCTTATGTGATACACCTTTGTTTTCTCTGAGTGGCAGTAGAATAAGTTGTCTTGCGTCCGGTGGCCTTAAATAGTTTAGACGCGTAAATTTAGTCTCTGAGATCGGCACTCCCATTGTCGGCCACTCAGTGTAACGGAAAAGATGACAGTTCTCCTTAACTGTAAAGGTGAAGTTTATCAATAGTGTACATATGTACCTTACTAGGAACAGTCTTTCAAAGCTTCTAGTACTTGAATTTCACCATGGATATGTGTAAGGCTGTGCTGCAGCTTGCTCAACCTTTTTTTCGAAGAGTTGAAAATCAGCATATTTACTTGTGAACTAGAATGTTGTTTCTAAGAAGAATATGTTTTTCACACAAGCAATCTGGTTGCTTTGTTTTTAAAGGTTAGTGGGGTTACATAGATTTAATTTTTTAATGAAATTTTTAAAAAATGATTCAAAAATGTTTTGCTTACACAAGTATTATGTGTTGTAAAATGAAAGCATAGATAGCTTATGTTAATAGTTTGATTTATAAAATCCTTCGTACAGTTTTATGTAAGAATGCTTGTCCAAAAATGGGCCCCCACTGTTAAATTGTTGTTACCTTTTTGGAGAGTTAGCATAATAAGTTTTAACAGCTCAGATTCTGAGTTTTAGTCTGTATTCTGTACATAATTGCCTATTTCCTCATAAGTAAGATGGAGATACTAATAATTGGCTTATAGGGTTTCACAAATGTTAGAATGTGTACAATAAACAGTGTCTGTTAAAGAAGCACTCAGTAAATATTGTCTCCTTGATGAATTGACTCCCTTTATCATTACAAAATGTTTCTCTTTATCCCTGATAATATAGCCACTACCGCTTTATTTTAGTTAAGTGTTTAAGGGTATATCTTTTTCCATCCTTTCCGTTTTACCTGTTTTTATATTTAAAGTGCTATCTTTTAGACAGTATATAGTTGGGTCTTGTTTTTGTTTTGTTTTTTGTTTTTTAAATCCAATAGGATAATCTCTGTCTTTTAATTAGTATTTAGGCCACATATATTTAATATGTCATTATTGAAATATATATGTTAGGGTCTATTTGAAAGAGAAGTCTACACAGTAATTTGAACGGGAAAAATTTAATATAGCCATTAATAGCAAGTAACTGGAAATTAACTACTGAAGGTAAACTACTAAGGTAAAGAGAGTTATAAAAAAATACGGAGAATATAGAGAGCACTCACTACTTCTAGGGCTGAGACAGAATACCCAAGGAAGGAACAAATTTGGAATAGGGCTGCCTTTTCCAAGCTGAGATTCTGATGTTGAAGGAGGTGTGGCTATAGCCCAGAAATGGATAAGCTTGCTGAGATCTGGTAGGCTGAGGCTGGCAAGCAGGAAACTGCCCACCAACATGCTGACAAAATTTTCTTGGAGGCCATCTGGCTTTTGTGGTACAAAGCTGAAAATATTTACTGTCTAGACCTTTACAAAAAGTTTGCCAACCTCTGAACTACATGAGTGGACTGGAATGGAAAGTCTTTAAAGCAAACTTTTATTAGAAAATGCACATCAGAGTTTAGTATGTGTATATTGGTGGTAGATGCTTGGCATATTTATCCCAGTATGAATGAAGGGTGTAAGAAAATATTAAGACCTAGAATTTTGGCACTAATATGCTTCCTGAGGTGTCTGCTGTGCTATCCCAGCTGCTCCATGAAAAGCTTGGCTTCCAGGCCCACCTTCTACCTCATACCTTTGTCAACTACATGTTTTACTTTACATTAACAAGATTGTTAAAACTCAGCTGTTCTGCAACCAGATCTTGAGTGTTTTTTCTCTAGATTGTCTCTAAGTATTGAAATCTATCAACAGTATTTATTGTTATAACTCTGTAAATATTGTTCACTGCAGAGTCAACTAGTGTGCTAGGACTATAGATCATACTTCATGGGCGCAATATCACAACCCTCTGTTTTTTCTTAGAGGAATTTTCTAACCTTATAGTTAAATGGAATATTTTTCTCTCATTCTATCAAATGCATTAAATCAGGCCTTGTTTTCATGTGTATCTTATTGAGATATTGCCTTTTTTTAATTGCTTTATTTTTCTAGAGTTTCTAACTGCTCCTTCCCCCCTACGCTACCCTTGTTTTCAAAAGAATAATATTCCTTCATCATGTCTTCAGATTTTTCTATCTTTCCAAATACACCTGCACGGACTCCTTCTCCTGTAAAACCAAGGCCATTCTCCTGAGTCCCTCCATTATCCTTTTCCAGTCTGGATCCATTGCTCTCTAAGTCTGCACTTATCCTGGGACTTACTTTCACTCCATTTCTAGGATTGGATCCACTGTTTTCTGTAGCCTATATCTTTTTTCTTTCTCACTCATTTTAGGGAACTACATCCTCAAGTATTTTCTTAAGAAAGGGTGCAAAAGGAGGTAATTTGTGCTTATCTAAATGTAAATTTAGTCTCACTTAATTCATCTTTTGACTGGGTATGGAAATCTAAAATAACTTTTCATATCTTTGATGATGTTACTTCATTGTCTTTTAGCGCACAGTGTTAATGAGAAATACTATGCTGGTCTAATTCTCCTTTCTTTTTAGCTGACCTTTTTTTTTTTCCTTTCTTTGATATTTTGGGATTTAACTAGAATGTGCTAAGTGTTGGTCTTTTAATGGCCTTGATACTTTGTGTATTCTTACAATCTAGACACTACTTTAGTTGAAGAAACTTTCTTCCATTAATTTCTTCCATAATTACCTTTCTCCTGTTATCTTTGTTTTCTCTTTCTTGGACCCCTCTTAATTGGATTTTGGATTTCTTGGATTGTACCGCTTTCTCTTTTCTTTTTTTCCTTTCTAGGTCTTTTTTTGCTTTATGTTTTGAGAAATTTCCTTAACTCTGCCATTCAGCCTCTCTTCTGGCTTTTTAATTTCAGCAACTGTGCTTTTAGGGTCTAACAGCTCTTTTATTTTCTTGTTCTGAGTAATTCTTTATCATAACATCTTGTTATTTTATAAATGTAATATTCTCAGATCTCTAGATGTATTAATTAGAGTGTTTTTGTTTAGTTTTGTTTTTAAGTTCTCTTTTCCCTGAATTGTGTTTCCTCTCGAGTCAATTTCTCTCTTTTTAACAATCTTTAATACTCCTACTTTTCCTCAGGTTGGGTGCTCCTTGGTTGTCTGCTTATATTTAAGAATGAGGAAGTGTGTGTGTGTTAATTGAGTAAATAGATCTATTTCTACTGAGGTTCCCCTTTGAGTAGGAGTACTGGCTACTCTGTTGGATATGGGTGGGGCATGCTTTGTTGGGTCCTAAAGAAAAACCTCATAATTAGGTCTAACCAACTTAATCGGAGCAGACTGCATGGTATCTGAAAGATGTTGCTGTGTTTCCTTCAAATTTAGGATATTCCACATGCCTACCTGAGTTTGCTGTGGTGCTTCTGGTGCTTCGACACACAGTTTGGGAACCATGATTTAGGGTGAATAGGTTGGGAGCTACCAGGCTACAGATTCTTCATCTGCCAGAATGAGGATCGCTCTGTCTGGGGCATCGACACCTACATTAAAGACTTAGATCTTTTTGATAGATTTGTTTTATTTCTTTCTAGAAGATCCTTGGAATCTTTATACCTGAGTTATCTGTACTTTTTTCCTAGAGAGTGAAGAAGGCCATTAGGGGAACAAGTTTCCCCATTAGAACTTCCAGATCCTTAGAATTCTCCAATCAGGTAATAAGCCCACCCTCACCTTTTTGCTGTGGGCTTATTCCTTTCTGTACTTTTAATCTTTTAATGTAAGTTGGGGAGGATGCTATAAGGACTGGAAACTACATTGTCTCATTTATTTCTCACAGTAACCCAATGAAGTGTGTACTATTAATATCCTCTATATCTGGGGTAACTGAGCTGTGGTGAAGCTGGGACTCAAGTCTGACCACCAAAGCATGTGCTGTTTCTACTGCCTGTTGGAAAGAGATGTTAAATATTCTGGCTCAAGACACTACCTGAAACAATTGCTTCATTTTTTAAAATATTAAGTATTTTTAACTACTAGGAAAGTTCTCAGGTTTGACCAGGAATATAAAAGATACTGATCAGCCTCTACCTAGGGCTTTTTGTATTGACTAGACCATCTTGAGCAATGATTATCAAACTTAAAAAACATTATTGTTTTAAATTGAATCTTATGCAGAAATGCAAGATGTTTACAGATATAATATGTGGTGCTGCTCTGGTTGAAGCTAGGTGGGATACCCAGCATTTACTTCTCGGCTCTCCCTGGTCGCCACTTTTCCATTGAGCTTAATTTTGAGAACCTTTAGTCTAAGGCTGCAAACCAGTTGTCCAATTGGCAGATGGGGGGGGGGGGGGGGAGGTTGTGGCACTTTAACTAGTTTTTAAAATAGTTTGGTACCAAAAGATTGAATGTAAATTATTTTAAAAATTACTTGGGTGAAGTTTTTATGCATGTTCTCCATTCTGTAATTGTATATTATCTTAATTCATTGAATAGGTAATTCACTTAGTTCAGAAATTAAAAATTGCAAAAAAGTACAGTGAAAGTTCTCCTCATGCTTTCCCCATTTATCTACTATTACCCCTCTTGGGAATAGATTACCTCAGAGATAGCCACTACTATTAGTTTTTCTTTTAATGTTTTAATTTATGTTTATTGTTGAAAGTATTACAAATGAACCCTTTTTCCTCCCCATTGATACCCTTTACCCTGTATTCCCCCACCCCAGGCCTTCACCACACTATTGTCTGTATTCACGGGTTATGCATATATGCATATAAGTTCTTAGGTTATTCTCTCCCCCCACTCTCCCACCCCTGCCTTCCCTCTGTGATTCATCAGCCTATCCCATGCTTCTATGTCTCTGGATCTGTTTTGTTCATTGGTTTATTTTGTTCATTAGATTCCACATATGAGTAAGATCATGTGATACTTGTCTTTCTCTGACTGGTTTATTTAGCTTAGCATGCTCTCCAGATCCTACCATGCTGTCTCAAAGGGTAAGGGACCCTTCTTTTTTACAGCTGCATAGTATTCCATGATGTAAATGTCTGAGGAGATGCTTGATATGATTTCAATCTTGAAATTGTAGGGACTTGTTTTGTGTCTTAACATGGTCTGTCTTTGAGAATGTCCTATGTGCACTTGGGGAGAATGTTTATTCTGTAGCTTGGGGGTGAAATGTTCTGTTAATGTCAATTAAATCCATCTGATCTGGTACACCATTTATAGTCACTGTTTCCTTGTTGATTTTTTTGTCTGGAAGATCTATCCAGTAAAGTCAGTGGGGTGTTAAAGTCCCCACCTATGACTGTATTGCTGTCAATCACTCCTTTAAAATCCTCTAGAAGTCTTTTTTTTTCCAGCCTGTGTGAGTCTTTTGTTCTGAGGTGAGACTCTTGTAGACAGCATATATTTGGGTCATGCTTTCTTATCCATTCAGCTACCCTATGTATGTCTTTTGATTGGAGCACGCAATCCATTTATATTTAAGGTTATTATTGATAGTTACTTATCTGTTGCCATTTTATTTCTTTATGCCTATGTTTCTATTTCAGCTTCTTATTACAGTAGTCCCTCTAACATTTCTTGCAATGCTGGTTTGGTGGTAATAAACTCCTTTAGCCTTTTTTTTTGTCTGGGAAGCTCTTTATTTCACCATCTATTTTGGATGATAGCCTTGCTGGATAGAGTATTCTTGGTTTCAGATCCTTGCTTTCATTATCTTGAATACTTCATGCCATTCCCTTCTGGCCTGTAGAGTTTCTGATGAGAAGTCAGCTGACAGCCTTATTGGAGCTCCTTTGTAGGTAACAGATTGCTTTTTTTCTTGCTTCCTTTAAGATTCTCTCTTTGTCTTGAATTTTTGGCATTTTAATTATGTTGTGTCTTGATGTGGGCCTCTTTGGGTTCTTCATGCTTGGAACTCTCTGTGCCTCCTAACAGGTTCTGTGTTCCTTGCTCACTTTCTCCCCCTTCTGGCATTCCTGTGATGTGAATATTGTTACGTTTCATGTTGTCCCACAGCTCCCTTAAACTGTCCTCCTTTTTTTTAATTGTTTTTTCTTTCTGCTTCTGATTGAGTGAATTTTTACTACCCTGTTTTCTAATTTGCTGACCGGATCCTCATCTTCCCCTAATCTGCTGTTTATTCCTTCCAATGTATTTTTTATTTCTACTATGTCATTTTTAATTTCCTCCATAGTTTCCATATCTTTTCTCATGCTGTTGAGCATCCTTATGATCAGTATCCTAAACTCTATGTCTGATAGATTGCTTATTTCCATTTCATTTAGCTCTTCTTTTGGAGAATCTTTTGTTCTTTCATTCGGGGCTTGTTTTTTTTCGTCTCCCCATTTTTGCTGCCTGTTTGGATTTGTTTCTATGCATTAGGTAGATTTGCCAGGACTCTCAGTCTTTTGGATGGTCTCTAATGCAGGCCAGTGACTGGCCTTTAGTACCCTGTTTGAAACTTTCCCCACTCCACAGCTTGTGGTTCCCTCTGCTGGGGCTGGGTGCATTTGGAAAGGACCAAGATGCACACCAACATCTGCTTTTCAAAGCCCTGAGTCCAGAAGCAAATCAGGCAAAGACTCAAAGCTCCCAGAGGCTGATTGTTTTCAGTCTCTTAAGGAGCCTCAGGCTGTGGAAACTCCACAGGGTGGAGTGAGAGGTTTTCAGTGGGTGGGGTAGTTGCTTCCCACCCGGGCAAAAGCTGCTTGGACAGTAAATGTCTGCCTGAGAAAGATGTCCTCTGCAGTGTCGGGGAATGATTCAGCACAGGAATCCAGATAGCTGCCCTCTGAGCTCTAACCCCGAGGCAGCAACCCTGGATTCTCCTCACACAGCTCTAGTCCACTCTGCCCTGCCTCTGCCAGAGCACAAGGTGAATGGCTGCACATGAGACTTTGTGCATTGGCCCTTTAAGATGGTACCTGCAGCGCTAGCTGGTTTGGCTCAATGGTTAGAGCTTTGGCCTGCAGACTGAAGGGTCCCAGGTTCAATTCCAGCCAAGGGCACATACCTCTGTTGCAGGCTTGATCCGTGACCCTGGCTGGGGTGCATGCAAAGCAGCCAGTTGATGTGTCTCTCTCACATTGACATTTCTCTATGTTTCACTCTCTTCTACTCTCTCTAAAAAAGCAATGGAATATCCTCTGGTGAGGATTTAAAAAAAAAAAAAAATGAGGGTGCCTGCATTTCCAGCTGTCTCTCCCTGGCATACAGAAACCCCGCTGCTTTTCACAGCCAGATGTTATGTGGGCACCTTTCTCAGTTCTGGTGCTCTGGGCTGGGAAGCCCAGCTTGGGGTTTAGGCCCCAGAGTTCTCAGTGGGAAGTCCCCCCAGCTGAGATATCCCTCCGGAACTTCAGCTGCTGCCTATGGAAGCCCAGCCAGCTTTCACTCACCTCTGCACTTCCTACCAGTCTCTATGTGTTCTCCGCTTTATGTCCTTGGTTATGAGGGTGCTCTACAGAATGTCTTCAGTTGATAATTCAGGATGGTTTTTCTATATTTTAGTTGTAATTCCAGTTTGGTCCTGGGAGAGTGTCAGTATAGATTCCACTCAATCCACCACCATTTTGGAATCTCCTACTATTAGTTTTTTTAATGTACTCTTCCATACATGAGCAAATTTAAATATATAATATCCTTCTCTCCTTTTACTTAAATTGGCTTTATTTAATAACGATTGAACAAAGGGAGCATTTTGAGTTATTTGCAAAATCAGTAAAACATTCAGTTTTACACACATGTAACAGTTGCATTTCTTTTAACAGGAAAAAATTAAAGAGTACATCCAAATATATTTATCAAACATTGTTTTTGAATGGTGAAAACAGTGACATTAAAATTTGTGCTCTAGGAGAAGAGTGGAGCTTACACAAAATATATTTATGTCAAGTAAGTATTTTATTTTTCTGTTTGAATGATTACTTAAAAAAAAACTCAAACTCTTTTAAGTCATGTTCTTTATATTTGCATTTCACAGTAATCTTTTGCATGAACAGTGGTTAACTCCTATCAGCTAATAAAAAGTCTTGTTTTATTAGAAATATGGCAAACATTGTTAGTGAAAGCTTAGTTTGGTCTGGAAAACAGATTTTGAATTTTCGTTGTCTTACTGGCCTAGAAATCAATACTTTCTGTCATTGCTTCAGTAGGGTGCTTATTTGGGTGCCTTCTGTTGACAAAAGGGAAAGGATTATGGAAAAAAATGTTTAACATTAAAGTTAAGATTGCTGAATTTGTTTATTATGTATATGATTAATTGGGTGAAATCAGCTAGAATGTTGCTTTGTAGTTAATGCTGAATATGAATGGAAAGTTCTTGGCACTTACTCTTCCTTCTCTCCTGAAAAATGCAGTTAAATTAAAGACACCATAAAGAAAGTATATAGACTAAGTCATTTAGCTGATATACTTATTTGATTCTTGTGCTGAAAAATATTACTATCTACCACCCCATTTTAAAGATTCAGAACTTTCAAAATGAAAGAAAATATTGCTTTAATGGCTCAAATATTTTATTTTTCATCAACTCTGTCTTTTCTTCAAATCATTGTTCTAGGCACTGGGAAAATAGAGCAGTGAACAATTCGTTTCTTATCCTGTGGAACTTATATTTTTCCGTCTCTTTTTTACCATTTGACAATAATTACTGGTAAGACAGTATAGTTTAAGATTTTTTTAGTATAAACATTTGAAAGGAATTTTTCTCTAACATTTTAATCGTAGTTTTTATTTAATTTTTTGAACAGTTTTATTTTGCCTTAAAGTATGTAGCCAAGAGAATATATCAGAGCATTGGTCTCAGCTTGAGGATATGCTCCGTATGTTTGGTTTTTTTTAATCCCTCAAAGCAGTTTTGTGATTTTTAAGGATGAAAATGCCTCTTTCTCTCAGTTTTACGAATTTAAGGATGAGAATACCTCTTGCCATCTCAAGAGAAGCTTGATATACTTACTTGGTTTATAGTGCAAACCACATGCTAAATTATAAGCCCCCTGAGGACAGAAACTGTGTGTTTTATTTACAGCTATATTCATAGTGCCTTGTATATACTATGTACCCAGAAATTTTTAAAAAAAAATAAATTAGTTAATATTTGAGCCATTCCAAAGTAATTCTGATTATGAGAGGTGTTATCTAGAAATAACTGAAGACTTCATCCATTCTGAAACTTTCCCAAGAATTCAAGTTCATTCTGGAATTTTCTGATTAAATAAAACTAAACTTTGGATTTTCCCTAATTTCTCGGGAATCATCTTATTAGTGTTGACTTGAGACTGGTTTGGACCCTTTACAGCCACTAGGTACAGTAAGGATTTAACAGTTTGAGGGCTTTTAGTCAGTTCTCTTCCTTGGTACACTTTTATTTATCCACCTGTGTGTTGTCATATGTTTATGAGAGATGCTTAAATATATAACAAAATTTATGTTTGAACTTAAAATGTCATTCACAAGGAAAACATATACATGTAATATACTGCAGAAATCGTTTCTATTAAAAAGCTAATGAGGTTCAAATATATTACTATATAGGGATTTAGTTCAGACAGTGATGTAAGAATTTGGTTTATTTTTCATTAAATTCGTACTAAACTGAAAATATTTTCGTATACCTAATAGTGCCCTTACCTCAATTTCTTTTCTCCTATAGACATGTTTGGCAGTTCTTTTTCTCTTAAAATAATATGATGAATTAGTTTTGATAGAATAGTTGGCTTAAAGTTAGAAATGGGGAGATAATTTGGAAGACACAGAAAGTACTGGATAATCATTGATTTTTCTTTTTTTAAGTCTGGCTACTTTTCTAGTATGTTCAGTGGTTCTTGGAAAGAATCCAGCATGAATATTATTGAACTGGAGATTCCTGACCAGAATATTGATGTAGAAGGTAACCACCACCATAATTATTACTACCATACAAAATAATGAAAACATAACCTTTTCTTTTGGTAGAAAATATTTTCTTCTTTCTTTGGAAGCTAGTAAAAAGCTCTATTTAATACCCCAAGACAACAACATTATATTGATTTACTCCATAGTTTATCAATTCTCTTCTACCTATGTCTAATCTTAGTCATGTGGGCCATATCAATCTGTTTACTTATGTTTACAAATATATCTCCCTGGGATATGGAGAATGTAGGGTGAAGGAAGGAGAAGTATGACTATGTATTATAATTACATAGAAAAGCTGGTGAATAATATTCATACAAGTTTCAGGTGCAAAAACATAAAGTAAATTATGTGAGACATAGATGCAGGTACAGCAGAGAGAAGGAAGGACAGGCTCAGATAGCTATGGTGGCTGGTGAGAGTATAGCATGGATAAGACCATGAGCTATTCCATACTCGCCAGTGGTGAAGCACTGAAAAGCATCAGAGTTAATATCATAGTGTCTATACATGTACTTAATAATTGGTCTACTCAGGGCTATCTTTATAAAGCTTTTTCCAAGGGTATCTGGTATCTGAATTCTGACCACTAGTTAATGTCAAGGTTAGATGTAGAAGAATCCAGCTTGATTTGGTAAAATAAATGGAAATTTATAACATTACTATTAAATTAGCACCATTAATCAGTAACCATTACTAGCATTTTAATTAATGATGTTTCTCTTGCCCTTTTTAAGTACATATTAGATTTAGACATATGTTTTAGTGTGTAAAAAAAGTCAGTGTTGTTATCTTTGTAATACTCTTATAGATATAATTGTTATTTCATTCTACATGTTTACTTTTGCTTCCAGCACTGCAGGTTGCATTTGGGTCACTATATCGAGATGATGTCTTAATAAAGCCCAGTCGAGTTATTGCCATTTTGGCAGCAGCTTGTATGCTACAGTTGGTAAGTATATGCATTATTCAAAGAAAGGATTACAGTTATATCTTTGTTTCAAAATATCTATTCCAAAAATAAAGTTTAGCTTTTTACAATTTTTAAAATAAAAATGAATTGCATAAATATGCCATTTGTGATATCATCTAAAATGTTTAGCCAAAGGCAATTTATTGCAACCAGAGGGGTCATGATGTCTATGTAAGATGAATACAAGCTATTTCTGTGTAGACATCTTAGAATGACTATAATGTGGAAAAAATTTATTTGTCTAAGTCCATTTACAGATTTCTATTCAATAATGATTTATTTTGACTGTTATGAAGCAGATGGCTTATACGTAATTACTAATTCATTTACTTCATGGGCTCAAAAAACATTGAGTGCTTACTGTGTAAACTTTCTTAATTATGAAATAACTGTGTGTAAATGTGTATAATTTATTGGTAGAAGGACAGATTTGTTCATTCAACAGAAGTGTCTTAAGCAGTGTGCTAAAGTAGGCATAAAGATCCAAAGGTAAATTAAGGTACTTTCCCCACCTTTAAGAAGCTCACAGTATAATGAGTGGGAGAGGGAGGGTTGATACGCCAACCCAAAGATAAAGTAAGAGCTGTCCAGTGTTATAGGTATGATAATAAACATCATGTAGGATTTCGTGGATCCATAAAGTGGTCAGTTTAACATGGTGGTGTCAAAGAAGGAAGTTGTGTTTGAGGTTGAGTCTTGAAAACTGAAAAATGTATTTCTTTTGCAAAGTAAGAAGAGAGAAGGAAAGCATTTCAGACAGTAAACTAAGACCTGGTGATGTGAAACTGTGGAAAACTAGAGAATCTGAGGGCAACATGGCTCTAGTATAGAATATAAAAAGGGTTGGAGAGAGGGAGGCAGAGGCCAGCTCATGAAAGTCCTCGATACCTTTTAAAAAGTTTAGACTTTATGTATAAGTACTTTTGGAAGATTTTAATCAGGAAAAAGACAAAGTTGTGTTTAGAAAGAATACTTCAGGAACAATGTGAAGGATGGATTGAAGAAAAGATGAGTATAAAAACTATTGTAATAATCCAAGTAAGGGTCTAAATTAGGGTCATAACACAGGGATAATCCACTGGACTTCATGACAAAGGAGATATTAAGAGGATAGGGGAGAAGTCTAGAATGACATTCTGGTAAGTTTAAAATCCTAATGGAATCAGTGATTTATTTTGATCTTTAAAAGAGTTAATTTTCTTTTTATGTTGCATTTGTATACTAATTTATTTGAAGTAAAAGTTAATAGCTTGCTAAATATACTTTGTTGAAGTTATTTGATATTTTAAAATGTTTTGATCCTTACAATTCTTATTTCCACTAAGTATACTTTATTTTCTAACTTTAGTCCTTTTTTGGTTTTGTTCTAAATCCACTTTCTGCATTATCTTTATGACTTAACTGTTTAACCTAGTAATATATTTGCATGAATATATTTCAGAAAGTTGAGTAAACAGTGACAGTATTCATTCCATATATTGAATAAAGTTCATTTGAAATCTTACATGGAGGGTGGCAGAGGAGGAGGTGGAGGAAGAAAAAAAAAGGAAATCTTATATGTAAACATTTTAGATTAAAATTTCAGTGTTAGTTTAAAACAATAATATATTTGATGTAAGTACATCTTTTAGATATTCATAAATGTTTTAAACTTTAATAAACACCTTCTGATGATTCATAGTTTACTTGCCTAGCCCATCACATGTTCTATGCAGAGAGGTCTTAATTTAAAAAGAACTGGCAAAACAAACAGAATGTTGCTTAAATTTGCAAAGATCCCAGGGAAAGGGAAGAATAGAAAAGAGAGAGGATAATAATATTCATCTCTGCCTTCTTTTACCCCCTCTCTTCCATTTTTAATTCCAAGTATTTAGTTGCATACCTCCTGGATTTTTTTTTTCCCCCCTTCGGTATTTTTACTGGACTTATGAAAAACTTAGGCTTGTTGCACTTAATGAGTTTTCTTTCTTTTCTTTCTTCCTTTTTTTACTTTTTAATATGTAAAAGCACATGTTCAGAGCTAATTTTTCCCACATGAAATGGGCCTTTCCAGTGCTTATTTATATTTACAGGATGGTTTAATACAGCAGTGTGGTGAGACAATGAAGGAAACAATTAATGTGAAAACTGTATGTGGCTATTACACATCAGCAGGGACCTATGGATTAGATTCTGTAAAGAAAAAGTGAGTTACCCTTTTTGTTTTTCCTTCCCTCCCACTTTTGGGAATTTGGCTGCTTTGGTTTCCTAAGAGAATGTGTAGTGACAAGAACGAAAGAAAAAAAAAAGATAGAATAGAATTTTGTATTAAATGTTTCTTTTTACATTTGGACAAATTAGTAAATTTCTCAAAAGTGATGTCTTTGTAAGTGACCATGGGTGGGTTATACATGCTTATAAAAACTATGGTCACTCTACTGTAGATTTTCTATAAAATCTTTCAATTAGTACACATGCTAGACATCATATCAATGCAACTACTGACAATTTTTTTTTTTTAACTCTTGAGAATTTCAGTACCCATTTTCAAATTATATCGAAGTTTGTAAGCTCTTTCATAAACCTTTTAACACAAACTTGAAATGCGGTTTTCTTAAGTTGAAATGCTCTCATTAATATAAAGGGAATATTCCCTTAATAACTGCTGACAAAAAATAATACTAAATTTTTAATTGTTAAATTAAAAATTTTGAGCATGTCCTAGCAAGACTAATATTCCATTTTTATTATAACTGTAAGTCTTACTTAGTAAATCATCAGTACATGATATATAATGTAATAATTCTGTGTTTTAATTTCAGGTGCCTCGAATGGCTTCTAAACAATTTGATGACTCATCAGAATGTTGAACTTTTTAAAGAACTGAGGTATTTGAATTTTAAATAACTTTTTAATCATTCTAAAATACTGTTTTACATTTTCCAAAGTATACAAGATATTTTTGTATAAAACAAAAATATATTACTTATGAAAAAATAAACAATTTGGTAAAAGGTATCATGACTGCACCCATGAACTGATGAAATGCTACACAAATTATGAATGATATAATGTATATTATGTTGACTGTTTTAACCAATTTTAATAGAAAAATTCATTGCTGCTATAAAATTGTAGAAAAGTCTTTGTTATCTCACTTTTGCTGGGCTCTAAAAGTTCTCTTATTATTTTTTTTCTTTTCTTTTTTTTACTCCTTACTGAGGATATTTTTCCATTGCTTTTCAGAGGGAGTGGAAGGGGGAGAGAGAGAAATATCAATGTGAGAGAGAGACCTGGATTGGTTGCCTCCCTCATGTGCTCCAACTAGGGCCAGAGCCTGCAACCTGAGGTACGTCCCCTTAGCCAGAATGGAACCCAGGACCCTTCAGTTTGTGGGCTGATGCTCCATCCCCTGAACCAAACCAGCCAGGGCCTAAAAGTTTATTTTTAAAGCCATCTTTAGCCCTGGTCAGTGTGGCTCAGCTGGTAGGGCATCGTCGCATGCACCAAAAGGTTGCTGGTTTCATTCCTGGTCAGGGCATATGCCCAGCTTTCAGGCTCGATCCCTGGTGGGGGGCATTCAGGAGGCAGCCAGTGGATGGATGTTTCTCTCTCACATTGATGTTTCTCTTTCTCTGTCCCTCTCCCTTTCTCTCTCTCTAAAAATCAATAAAATAGTTTTTAAAAAAGCCATCTTTCCCATTGAAAAATTAAGTTTAAGGAAATTGTAAACTTTTTGATAAGCCTAATGAAATTCATTAAATTAAGTAGGTTGGACTTTGAATTAAGTCTGCTTACTATTGCTTCCTCCTTCCTTTTACAAATACTTCCAGAATGTCCGCTATGTATAAAGGTACTCTGTTAGAGGCTGTGAACGATACAGAGATGATTATGTCATGGCCTCTGCCCTCAAGGAGCTTATTTGTAGTAATGGCAGAATCTGAGAAATTCAGGGTAGGAGTGATCTTTTAGAGACCAGTAGGCTTTATAGTCTTGCATTTCAGGCTGCATTTCAAGCTTGTGTTTCCTTTACAGTGGTGCTTCTGAGGAAAGGGTACAAATGTCCCTAAGTAGTATGTGACACTCCAATGAAAATGTACAAAACCAATGACTTATCATTGCCTAATCTTCCTGGGATGTCAATTTTACTGACTAGGGGTGGGGGAGAGGGAGGCGTAGAAAGACATAGGAGAGAAACACTTTTATCTTTAAATACATTATGCAATAGAGAGAATTTAAATTTCTTTGAATTTTCAAGATAAAATACAAGAATTAATAGAAGTGTTATTTTTATGACTAGACCACCTTCTGGAACTCTGGATCCTTTCCTTTTGTCTGCCCTTAAGTACTTTAGTAGAAAGTATTATTCTACAAAAAAAAAAAGAAAGAAACCATCACCTAGTGATATCACATAAACAAAGCTCTGCAGTATATTTGGTTTGAAAATCATTAGAAATACTTTAAATTTTTTCTGTTATAATTTCTCATTGCGCTTTTTCAAAAGGAAGATAAATCATAGTGGTCATCTTAAAAACTCAGATGCTTTTTTTCTGACTTGAAGGAAAGAAAAAGGGAAAGAAGGAAAACAACTGGTGATGTTATTTTCACTTTAAATTTAAACTAACACATATTTCTTGATCTTACTCTTATAGTAATAAAAACATGTTTTATGACTAAGCACTTCTCTTAGGCCTAGAGTTTAAACATTAATTTGAAGATCTAGCTGTTTCATTGTATTTTGACAAGTGTCTTTGTTTTTTAAATATTGAATGGGGAGGAAAGGAAAATGAGGAAGGCTGCCACTTTATCAGAGCATACTAAGAGTTATCTTATTGGGACCTTGCTTTAACTGGGTTAATTAGCAGATCAGAACTCTTTTTGTTTTCCTATTAGTGCAAAAAAAAAGACCTTTCATAGCACACTATCTGAATTATCTCTGTGTTCAGATAGATTATTTTCTGCCAAATATTCTTTGTCTTGGGCAAAAAGACTGATTTAATGTTTAATTCCACATTTTCTTTTGATAAGAAATGCAACATTTTCAGTTTTACCAGCCTCTTTTAGCCTGTGCATGAAAATAAACTCACTACCTCTATTTTATCTTTTTTAGTATAAATGTCATGAAACTGCTCATTGGTTCATCTAACTTATTTGTGATGCAAGTGGAGATGGATGTATACACAGCTCTTAAAAAGGTATTGATGTAGTATGATGTGTGTAGGATATCACCTCAGCATTGATTATAATAGTGAAAAATTGGAAACAGCCAGTGGCCAGTGATAGGGAATGCTTATAAATTTAAGAAAAGTAAAAGGAAATATGCAAAAATGTTAAGAAGTCTTTGTGTTTAGGGATTTGTTGTCATGCTGAGTGATTTTAATTTCGTTCTTCATACTCCTTTATCCTAGGGATACATTTCTGTTTTTTTCCAGATTTTTTTCAACAACAAATATGTTATTGTTATGTTACTTATATAATCAGAGATGTTAAATGTTTTACAGTTGACTTTTGAACATCTCTAGGGTTAGGGGCACTGAAACCAACTTCCCCCCCACTCTGCAGTCAAAAATTTGACTCCCCAAAAACTTACCTACTCATAACTACTAATAGCCTACTGTTGGCAGAAGCCTTACTGATATCATAAATGGTCAATTAACACATATTTTGTATGTTATATGTATTCTGTATTCTTACAATAAAGTAAGCTAGAGAGAAGAAAATGTTATGAAGAAAATCATAAAGAAGAGAAAATACATTTACGGTATTTATTGAAAAAAAAATCCACATGTAAGTGGGCCTGCACAGTTCAAACCTGTGTTATGCAAGGGTCGGCCGTATATGGTTTTCAGAAATGTTTTCAGAGTTGAGCTTTAGTTGAATTAATAACTATGATGAAATTTTCACACTTGCCTTTTTTAGAAAATGTTAAAATTCTTCTTTTAAAGACCTTATTTTCATTCAGGCTTATGTTTCAGTCCATCCTTTTCAATGGTTTCAACATTTTAAATGTAATTTTATTTTCATAACTCTCTGAAGAGACAAATTGGCTAGTCTTTTTTTGCAATTTTTTACTTTTAAAATTATTATTATCATCATTTTTATTATTCTTGTTCTATAGAAGCTAAAACTTAGAATTCTTACAATAACTAAGTGGCAGACTTGAGGCAGAACCCAGGTATTATGAGTCCCAATCCATTGCTTTTCCCACTGCATAATTTTGCCTTTAGCCTTTTGTCCCCCACATGGAGTCTACATTTAACACAGTTGTGAAATCTGGGAATGAGAGAGACACCTTCTTGTTTTATCATTGTGGTGGTTTGTTTTTATGGTAGGATGAGATTCTTTTACTATTTTTCTTCAAGGAAGTTTAGTAACGGGGTTATCTAATCATTAAAGGAGTCTCATTTCTATCTCTGGTAGCATTCATACTTTCCTGTTGTAACTGCTGGTTTGCCAGTAATGATAAATGCTTACTCTGTACCAAGCACTATTCAAACTATGTTACACGTATTAATTTTTTAAATGTTCTGTGAGGTAGACATATTATGCTCATTAAACAAATGAAGAAATTAATGCCCAGAGAAATTAGGTCATTTGCCCAGCTACTAAATAGTAGGGTCAGGATTTAAAAGTTCATGCTCTTTACTATTCTGCATTATGTCTCAACAGCAATAAGACAATTGGACAAAAAGAAACTCCTTTTTCCCTTATTTAATTTCTTACATTTATAATCTCACATAGTATGTAGTGAAATTGAGTTAATTGGTGAGTAGAATAAATTAGTATAGATTTGCTAATGTACTATATATTAAACCTTTACCTTTTAAGTAGTATAACTACAGTGTATTTGAGACCATTAACTTTCAAGGATTAGTTTATTCTTTATCACACACACCTAATTTTTATTATTGGACAGCAATTAATTTAAAGCTTTATAAGCATGTCATGTAATAGTTCTACTTCTTTCAATTGCTTGTATGAAAATTAAAACTTTTAGATACTATGTTTTAAGGTGGAAGCAGTTTGAAAATGTAAAATCATAATATGAAGTCTTGTCATTTTTTTCTTTTTTAACCTAGTGGATGTTCCTTCAGCTTGTGCCTTCTTGGAATGGATCTTTAAAACAGCTTTTGACTGAAACAGATGTCTGGTTTTCTAAGAGGAAAAAAGGTATACCTGAAAACTTGTTTTTATAATTGAAATTTATTAAAATCATTATAGACTTAGAAAATTTTAGTGTTGGAGAGGACCTTAGCAATTATCTAATTCAACCCCTCATTTCCCCTGAGAAAACTGAGGCTGGATAAGAAAAATGCCTTGCTTATCAGTAACTAAATTATTACTCCTTAAACCATGTTTTGATCCCTGTAACTACTGATTTTTGAATTTGTCTTTTGTTTGACCACATTGAATTTTCCCTAACAAATTAAACTCTGTGTATTAGACAGCAATTCTTAACATGGGGGACCCACAGACAGGCTTCTGTGTGTCACTAACCTCTGAAAATGGATGCAAAATTTTATATGTCTGTGTGTGTTGCATTTTTAGGGGAAAGAGTTTCCATACCTTTCATCAGATTCCCAGGGAGGTTGATCTAAAATTGGTTAAGATCAACTGCCATAAAGTCTGTCTTATCTGGACAGAGGTAGAATATACAATATATTTATTTTTTACTTTGCTAAAACAGATACAGGGGAAAAATTTAATGGCCCTCAGGTACGAGGAAGTAGATAACTCATAATCCTTAGTTCATGATTTCCTTTGTTTACTGTCGCTTTTAGTCTATGTACTGCCACCTTTTTGTTTATTTTTAATATAGCAAACCTCCAGAAATTAATCCTCAGTTACTAGAACATTAATAACTATAGTCTGCTCATGTGCTTCTTTCATGTTGTGTCCCTTTGACTTTTCCCAACTACTGTCTTGAATTTTGGGTTTATTATTCCCTTGCTTAAAAAAAAAAAATGTTATTTCATATATATGTGTGTCTTAACATATACAATATAGTGGTGTGCTGGTGAACTGGCTCTCTGGAAAAATAATCCCCGATTATTTTTAAATTTCCATTTTACAATTCCCCAACATGGCTGATTTCAAGCTACCAACATGACATCACTGAATGTGGAGTTGGGAAGAAATGCATACCATCAGCTCCTGTGAGCCAGTACGAGCCAGCTCTAGTACACCGCTGGACAGTGTATCATTTTGTTTTAGTTGTTACTGAACTATTTCATATTATGAACTTGATTTTCATTTCTTTAAAACAAAGAAATTAAACAGCTTTTTATGTGTGTATTGGCCATTTTCTCTTCTGTGAAATACTTGTTCAGGTGTTTTCCTATTTTAATATTGTATTTCTTTTCTTAATGATTTGTAGGTATTCTTTATATATTCTTGAAATCAATTCTTTGTCATAAATATGTGTTGCACTTCTAGTTTGTAGGTCATCTTTTTTACTTTCTTAAAGGTGTCTTTTAATGAATAGAAGGTTTTAATTTTGAAAATTTAGTGCTCTTTGTGTCTTGTTTAAATAAATTTTGTAGAATTATTTTATGTAGTGAGATTTCCTAGCTTAGAGCCAGATAAATTCTTTTTTTGTCAAGCTCATGAACGAAAAATGTCTAAAGGGCTATACCAATAAAATCTAACTTGATTTACTTAAAGAACAAAATACTAAATTTACATCTTAAATTATGCCTTAGTACTACATTATGGTAATTAAAGAGGGATCAGATAAATTATCGAGGAGAAATCTTAAACAGGGAGATATGTAAAAACTGAAAGAGATAAGGAGGGCGGAGAAGCTAAAAAGACAAAGGGACTCAATAGAAACAGTAGGTATTAGGTAAATGTTGACATAAACTTATCCTCTTGAGCTCCAGATGGGTTAACCACAGCACATCTAGAGAAATTAAACCAGAATAAGAAGCTGTGGTCCACTTCTGGTTTTCACTCTAGGGTCTCCAACCCAGTCTTCATAGTGTATACAGTTTAAGATAACTTTTCAGGGAGACACTGATTGCGTAAAGCAAAATAGATGTCTAATGCTCTTATGTTTCAGTGAGGATTTTGAGGTTTTCATACAGTTTTAAAATTATAAAGTGATGAATACAGAGGAAGTAAAACAGAGAAATCACTTGTGGTCCCCTCACCCATTATATTTTAGCATATTTCTCTCACGTTTTCTTCATTATTTGACTTTTCAGATATATATGGGTCAAGACTACACTAGTGCCAAGCCTGGGGCCACTTAGCAAGAGATATGGGGCATACCAAGGCCAGATGCTGCTTGTTTGAGAGATTTTAGGAAAATCCAAAGATTGAGCCAAGACAGGCCATTTGTATGGAAAAGCCACTGGAAATGGCTTAGATGGGCCTGCAAGTTGGGTGCACTGGGGTTTCAGGGAATCAGCAGGGTGAGGTTAACAATATTAGCCAGGTTGATGGAGACTCAGATATGGTACCTGCCTGCTGGCTCTGTGGGGAGAGGGCCCAAAAAAGGAACAGTGGCCTCTGCCAGCACTACTCTCTGGGATCAAGCCGCTTCTCCAACTCTCGCCTGATGCCAGACAACTCAGTTCCTCCCTGTATGTCCCTAGTTCCCCAGCACTGGAACTCAGAGTGAGTGAGACTGATTAAGTCCTTGTGCGGACACTTTAAGAAAAACACCTGGTACTCTAGCAGCCCTCTCTCTGTCTCACTCAGCCAAAATCCAAGCTGGTTTTTACAGTCAGAAGTCTTGAGGACTTCTTGTCCTTGCATTGGAACCCTGGGTAGGGGGGTCTGGTGTGTGGCTGGGACCCCTCACTCTACAGGGAGGACCTCTGCATACAAGACATCCTTCCCGATTTTTATCTGCCACTCATGGGTGTGGAACAAACCTGTTCTACATCTCTGCCCCTCTTACCAGTCTCAATTGTGGCTTCCCTATGTCCTTAGTTGTGGGACTTCTATTCAGCTAGATTTCAGGTGGTTCTGAATAATGGTTGTTGTGTTGTTTAGTTCTAATTTTTATGTGGTTGTGGGAGGATTCGAGTACTACATATGCCTACTCTACCATCTTGACCAGTTAAGCCATATACTTCTTAAACTTGAATTATTTTAACAATAAATACTATCCATGTGTAACAAATCCATGGCTACAATTTCCTTGTATCTTATTTTGTATTTGAATAGAGAATTAATAAATTAATTAGTGGTCATCGCATCTAGCTAAAGCATAAGTTAGAAGACTCCTTAGAGACATTCCATGACCTGTGTATCTTTTGAAGACCCTTAAGTGAGGCACTTGGGCTTTAGAGTTCCACTGGAGTTGTCAGTGCCTTGGAGAGGGTGTCCTGGGGAGATACCATAATCCTAACTATCGTTCTCAAGCATTCCTTTCCTACCTTGCTTCACTGCAAGCTCCAAACCCCAGAATGGTGTACAACTGAATTGTTCCAAGGTTCTACTTAGGACCAAAATTAATTTCCTGGGGCTTTTTTCTAAATCTCCCAAGTTTTTATCCACCTACCTGAGGTTTATAAAATCTTTGAAAACTTTGAAACTAGCTTTTTATATAATAGATGTGTGTGTGTGTGTATGTCCGAAACCCATGAAAACATTTAATGAAAAAGTAAGTTAGTAGATTTTAAAAGAATGGCTATTTAATTTAAACTGTTTTTTATAGATTTTGAAGGTATGACCTTCCTTGAAACTGAGCAAGGAAAACCATTTGTGTCAGTATTCAGACATTTAAGGTTACAGTATATTATCAGTGATTTGGCCTCTGCACGAATTATTGAACAAGATTCTCTAATACCTTCAGGTAAGAGAACATAACGAAATTATTATATTAAGTAGTATCTTTCTGATTATAATAGTAATATATATCAGAGAAAAGAATACTTAATAGAAATTATCCTTAATCCCAAGAAGGTACACATTTTTATACCAAAGCTGAATCATACCATGTAGGTAATTTTCTGTGTTCACATTATATATTTTGTGTATTTTTCCATATCATTAAATACTCTCCAAGATATTTAAGTGGCTATATAGTTTTCTCTAATATGGGTGTTCTTCATTTGATTAACTAGTACACTACTTGGGACTAGACTTTTAAAAATGGCTTTTGTAGTATTCTTTAAAGGTTATAACTGCTTTTTTCTATTAATAGCCCATAAATTTACTTATTTTCTTTTTTTCCTTATTCTAGTCTTAAAGCTCATGTCAAAACAAAAGTAATATCTTTTCTAATTATAATTTAAATTTTTTAAAACAATTACTGATTTAATATTCTCAGTTAAATCTCTAGTGCTTATATAAGATTCAGCTTAGTACTGTATATGCATATAAGAAGTATAGAATAGAATTCCTGTTTGAATATTTGTAAATTTGTAAACATTAGTGATAGATTTGTCTGAAAAGTTGTAATTATCTGACACTTTAGTTTTTAATATAGCTGTGTTTATAGATTTACATTGGTCTTGTAATCTGTATACTTATTTAGAAAGGTGTTCAATGGAAAGCAAACCTAGAGTAACATTTTTAATATATTTGAAAGTAATGCGGTTTTATGAAATCATTCTAACAGGTTTATAGACACTGTTTTTCTATTAATTTTATATGAATCATTTTTATAATATTAGCTTTACACTGCCAAGATGAGAGGGTGTGTGTTATATTTGTATGGTTGTGGGGGCTTTTTAGACACAATTTCTCTGAAGATTATATTCTCTATAACAGGGGTGGGGAATGTCCAGCCCACAAAATCATTTAGCCTGGCCGTTCCAGGGTAACCACAGCCGGGTCTAGAAATTCAATAAATCTAGGAGTTTTTTTCATAGCTAATTTTTAAGTTGATAATTTTGTACAGCCCTTGAATGATGTTATAAATATCCAAATGGCCCTCGGCAGAAAAAAGGTTCCCTACCCCTACTCTATAATACAGCAGTTATATAGTCGTTTTAGTGTGTGTTTATATATCAGGCTCTAGCAATAGTATAATATTAGATGCCAAGCCCACTTAGAGAGAAAAACATTGATGTGAGAACAAAACATCTGTTGGCTACCTCTTGCATGCCCCCTAGCAGGGATTGAGCCTGCAACCCAGGCATGTGCCCTGACTGGGAATGGAACCAGCAACCTTTCGGTGCATGGGATGACACCAGCTGAACCACACCGACCAGGGCTAATTGGACTTCTTTTTAAGACCCTTTAGAAATGGAATTTGGAAGAGGTTAAAAAAGGAAAGCCTATTCTAAAGTAATTTAACTTAGGTGTGTCTGTGATGCAAGTAGATAAGCTTTATATTTTTGGAATGTGAAGTGGGTATTAGTAGTTTTAGTCTGGTCAGGGCACATGCCGGGGGTTGTGGGCTCAATCCCCAGTAGGGGGCTTGCAGGAGGCAGCCAGTCGATGTTTCTCATTGATCTTTCTGTCTATCCCTCTCCCTTCCTCTCTCCCTAAAATCAATAAAAACATTTTTTTAAATCATTAAGTCATATTGTTATAGCATATTTATAAAATATAAATTACCAGTTTTATTTATTACTATTCTAAACTTGAATTCAGAAATAGTAACAACTTTATCAACTTCTTAAAATTTTTAATCCTTGCCCTGCCGGGCCTGGCTCAGTGTCGACCTAGGATCCAGGAGATTGTGGTTAGATTCCCAGTCAGCACACGCCCGGGTTGCAGGCTCAATCCCTAGTGGGGAGCTTGTAGGAGGCAGCCAGTCGATGTTTCTCTCTCATTGATGTATCTATCTTTCTCTCTCCCTTTCCCTTCCTCTCTCTGAAATCAATAAAGATATATATATTTTTTAAATTTTAAAATCCTTTTTATTCTTCCATGTTTCTTATTATTCTTATTAATATATTTATTATTACATTTTAGGATGGCTGTCTTCTGTGTACAAACAGCAGTGGCTTGCTATGCTCCGGGCAGAACAAGACAGTGAGGTGGGGTAAGTATGCTACATCATATCTCTCTTTAGAAAAAAAACTTTGGCTATACATTTTTAATGCATATTATATTGAATCAGTAACAATGTTGAAAAATCAAGAGCTATTAAAGTAGAGCAAAGATCATGTAATCAGCTTTATTCTATTTCTACAACATTATCAATCTTATAAATATTTTTCTGGTCAATTAGTGTAATGGAATGTTTGAATTGTCATTTGCTATATTAGTGAAATTAAGTAATTCATATACTTTGTTTCGCCTAGTGTTATATTACGATTTTCTTTCAACATATTGAAATATTACTTGGAATAATGCTTTCATAAAACATGATTTTCATATTATGTATAGGTAAAACTAATTTTCTTATTTGTGGTAGTATTGTCAAATTCTGATTAATAGGTTTTTTGAAGACTTTTGAGTCTAAAATTAATTAACATCTGGTTACAGATTGTCTTACCCAAAAGTATATGACCTCCTGCAAAATATTTATGGGAAAGAAAATGATCTCTTCTTTCAATTCATAGTGCTTTGCAGTTTACAAATGTGCTTCCACGTTTATTCCTTGATCTTTATACCAGCTCCTTGGTATGGGCAGAGTGAAGAGACAATCCATGTGTGGGTATATAGGAGAAGCCTTAAGAAGTTTAATATTTTTGCCCCTGATCCCTTTTAACCATTTTTTTAAAAAGATTTTTTAATTGATTTTTGGAGAGAGAGGAAGGGAGAGGGAGAGAAAGAGAGAAAGATTGATGTGAGAGTGAGACATTAATCAGCTGCCTCTTGTACGCGCCTTACCAGCAACTGAGCTCAAAACCCGGGCATGTGCCCTGACTGAAGCAACCTTTCAGTACATGGATCGACTCCTTACCCACTGAACTACACCAGCCAGGGCTAACCCATTTTTATATACCAAAGAACTTCCTGAAATAATGGCCCAGTTAAGTTTTTATATCCAAACGACGAGTGTATGAAAGTGTTATATGAATTCATGATAATGATTATGAGATTATCCAGGATTCTTAGTTCTACTTTATTTAGTTTATATCCTACCTTTTTCCAGATATATTCACAGAATACTTATCTTGCACAAACATAAGATTGTTTAAACAAATAATAAAAACTAAAAAGTGAAAGTTAATTCTCTAATGGAATTCCAATTTGAAGCATTTTGTAATGGATGAAATACTTTTATAAGTCATTGTATTTCTTTTGTATATTCAGTTTTTAAATGTTGGATATTCTTCATTTTTTAAAGATTTTTCTCGTCTATGTTCTTACTGAGTTTAATATAGAGTCTCACCTAAGGGACTGAGCTAGAATAGTTATCTTGCCCTCAGAAGTATAAAATTAATTATATTGCCCCAATGAAGCACTCTATCCACAGATATTGAACATCTGCTCACTCCTGCAGGGCTACTAACGTGAGGACTAGATTTATCAATGCATTTTATTTTTATCTACAGCACAAAACATTTGTTTTTTAAATCTAGTGGCAAGTTTTTCTGTTCTTTTTAACGTACAATTCATTTGCAATTATTAGTTGCCTATTTCCTGTGAGATTTCATGATTTATGTATATTTTTAGGCCTCAAGAAATCAATAAAGAAGAACTAGAGGGAAATAGCATGAGGTGTGGTAGAAAGCTTGCCAAAGATGGTGAAGTAAGTGTGGGTTGTGACTCTAAAATACTCATACAAATTGCTCTACTATTAGTGCAAAATACAGTTTCAGTTAGAATCATGACACCTGTCATACCTCTGAAGAGCTTTTTTGGTACAGTCTGTGTAGCATGGTCTCCTGTACAAGAACTTACACACTCAGTGGTGATTGATTATTCAGTCTTGCATCAGGATTGAACTTTTTGGGTCTAGATAAAAGATACGAGAAGAGGATCCCTCAGCAACACAGAAATTATGATAAATAATTACATGGGAATTGTTACATAGTCTTAAAAGTGATTCTATTTTACAATTACCCTTTAATTGCTACCCACATTAAGAATTCCATTTTTCATTACCTCCCAATATAAATGTATATAAGTGAAACAAAAGTATCATGGATCAACACTGCTGCTGTGTCCAAAGATCTTATTTTCTATTTAAATTTTTTAAAAGCTGATTGTGACTCATTAAATTGATTTTCCAGTCCACTGATGGGACATGAACTACATTTTTAAAAACACCCTGTTCAAAATCTCCATTTCAAATATATCATTTTTAGACTTTACCACCTATTATCTTTTTAGCACTCTCCCCTCTAATACCTGACTCCAATCGTGTTTTTTTTAATTCCAATGGGATGTACAATACATTGTTCTTAGTACATTTTTCCCATCATCTTCTCACCACATACCTACTTCTTCCTTTACTTGACTTATATTCTATTTTCCACCTTAAAATTCGTCCCTTGGCTTGTACTCTTTTTGTTGTTGTTGTTAATCCTCACCCAAGGATATTTTTTCCACCAATTTTTAGAGAGAGTGGGAGGGAGGGAGTGGTTGGGGGAGGGAGAGAGAAAAACATTTATGTGAGAGAGACACATTGGTTGCCTCTTGCACATGCCCCAACCATGGCTGGGGAACAAACCTGTAACCTAAATGCATGCCCTTGACCGAGACTCAAACCTGAGACCCTTCAGTGCATGAGACAACACTCTACCACTGAGCAACACCAGCTAGGGCTCTTGGCATGTACTCGTAATGCCCCTCTGTCAAACTCACCTGGCTAAACCCCAATTCTTATTAAATCCCAACTTTCCATGAATTCCATGCCTGATTCCAAACAGATGAATGTGACTAAAGAAAAACACTATGCCCCCGCAGATGTAACTAAATTTCAGGCAGGTCTTGAGTGTTACATGGTGATCCTTCTAAATTTCCCTAGTGAACGTATCCTCTCACTCTTTGAGTAACTCTCATACCTTCTCAAAAGGCAATGCTACTACCCTCATTCTTACTGATGGCCTTGCTGCCTTCTTCATTTGGAGAATAAAATCAAGAGGAAGAGAACCTGTACATCCTCCTAATAATTCTACCACTCTAGCTGCATCTGTAGCTGTGTGCTGTGCTTTTCCTTTTACTAGAATAGATAAACCATCTGCTTCTATTCTAGTCCATCCCCTCCTGGACTCCATCCCTTCTCACCTGTTCAAAAGCTTTATTCCTACAGTTATCTCCTCCCTTTCCTGTGTCATCAGTTTTTTTCTTCTACTGGATCATTGTCATTTAGCATATAACATGCTGCAGCATCACCCATCTTAAACCATATCCTGACCCCACATTCCCCTCTAGCTACTGCTCCATTTCTCTGCACCCCTTTGAAACAAAACTCTTTGAAAAAAGTTGACTATTTGTTGTCTATAATTCCTGTTTTCTGATGCTCTCTTGAATCCACCCCAATTCATTAACTACAGTAAACTCCAGTGAAGCTGCTGACATTGTCATCAGTGATTTCCACATTGCCAAATCAGGTAGGTAATGTGGATCCTTCTCCTCTTTCTCAACAGATGCTGATGTGACTAATGGCTCAGTACTTGGACTTCTTTCCTATCTGTGCTCACCCCTAAGTGATCTCACCTTGTCCCACATGACTTACTGTGATGACTTCTAAATCCAGATTCATATATCCAGCTACTCACTTGACATCTTTCTTAGAATCCTAATAGCATCTCAGATATTCCAAGAGTCCCAAGGTGAACTCTTTGAATTTCATCCCCACACTTCTTCCTTCCCAAATAGTCTCCAGCCCATATTGGAGGCTTCCTTCCCAATGGTTCCTCTATTCATATTGCATAAGCTCCAAACTTTGGATTCTTCTTTCTTTCATACCACATACCACACCTTGTATCCATAAGAAATTCCTCCAGGCTCTTACCTTCAAAATATATTCTTCACATGTCTGCCACTACCACCCAAGTCCAAGCCACCATTATCTCTTGCCTTGACTGTTGTGGTAGCCTCATAACTATTCTCCCTGTTTTTACTCTTGTTCTTCTACATTCTATTTGCCACACAATAGCAAAAGTCATCTTTTTAAAGTACAAGTTAGGTCATGTCACTTTCTTCCCTAAAACTTTCCATTAGCCTCATACCACACTTAGAAGAAATCCAAATGTTTCTTTATTGTGGTGACTAGACCCTACATTTTCTGGCCCCTGAATGACTCTCTGAACTCATCTCCAGCTTTTGTCCCCCTCACTTATTGCCCTAGCCACATAGCCATTCTTGGTATTCCTCAGATATGCCAAGCATGTTTTTCCCTCTAGAGCTTTGTACTTGCTGTTCTCTTTAAGTCACTCTTTCCCCAGATAGCTACCTAGTCCGCTTTTTTTTTTTTTTTAATATATCTTTATTGATTTCAGAGAGAGGAAGGGAGAGGGGGAGAGAGATAGAAACATCAATGATGAGAAAGTCGTCATTGATCACCTGCCTCCTGCATGTCCCCAACCGGGGATCAAACTTACAACCCGGGCATGTGCCCTGACTGGGAATCGAACCACGATCTCCTGGATCTTAGGTTGATGTTCAACCGCTGAGCCATGCCCGGCTGGGCCCCAGTCCACTTCTTAAGTTGACTCAGGACTCCTCTCACCTAGCATCTCCTTAGAGAGACTTTCTCTGACCATCTGTCTGAACCAGCAGGCTCCCCAGCTGTAAGCCCCCCTCCTCTACCCTGTTCCCTTTCCTGACATTTTGCTCTGGTCCTTTTTCTTCCATTCCATTCCATTATTAATCTACTTCTTCCACACAAACATATAAACATATTAAAATATACATTCTACTAAGGCAGAAACCTATTTACTGCTATTTCTTCAATGCCTAGAGCAGTACCTGGCACATAATATGTGCTCAGTCGATATTGGTGATTAAATTAGTGTTGTAATTCAGAGTGCCAGCCAAACACGTGAAGCTCTAACTTTACTTCACTGTACCACACCATCTTAATAATCTCTCATTATTAAACAATAGAATAAACAAACTTGTAAACCTAAAATTAGTTGTACATCTGCTGGTTACTTAAGGTATTTTAGAGTACTTTTTTTTTTTTAATGTCTTTATTGATTTCAGAGAGAGGAAAGGAGAAGGAGAGAGGTAGAAACATCAGTGATGAGAGAGTCATTGATCGGCTGTCTCCTGCACGCCCCCGACTGGGGATTGAGCCCGCAACCCGGGCATATGCCCTTACCGGGAATCGAACCCCGATTGCCTGGATCCTAGGTCGATGCTCAACTGCTGAGCCACACCCGGCCAGGCTAGAGTACTTTTAAAGTGAGGTAGATTTTAATGGGTTCTTACTACTTCCATCTAGACTCCTAGTTCCTTAACCTATACCTATACCTACTTAGAGTTGCAGTGAAAAGCCATATTACTTTTGATAGAATTACATCATGGAGATATAATGAAACAGATCATGAAGATGCGATATTAAGAAAGTACCTTAAGGAACAGTGATCATAAAGGCTGCTTTTTTGGCTTTGATATATATTATATCTGTATGGTAAACCTTTATATATATTCACAGATATATTCTGTGTGGAAAGTCTAAAGGAAAAGGCACTGACATAAAGTATGGACCCATGAGAGAAATACTTGCAATGCATTAGAGAAATAAAAGAGATTTTGAACTTCGATTTGCTAGCATGATAAAATGAAGTAAATCTTTCTCTTTTGTATTTCTTAGTACTGCTGGCGGTGGACAGGTTTTAACTTCGGCTTTGATCTGCTTGTAACTTATACCAATCGATTCATCATTTTCAAGCGTAATACACTGAATCAGCCATGTAGTGGATCTGTCAGTTTACAACCTCGAAGGAGCGTAGCATTTAGGTAGGTTGAGAGTTCCCCACCCCATTCCAACTCACTCCTGAAGAAATATTAAAAATGAAATAAAACCTTGGTAATTTACACCAACAATAGAACTTTGATAAGAGCCAGTATATACGAATGTGTAAGGAAATGATACGGCTCTATCCTATAATGTATTAATAATCTAAACCATAAGATCTAGATCTAGTATGTCAGGGAGAAAGAATAGGATGTAATATGAATGATAAAGGATTAATACTGGGCTTGAAGCTGAAGCTGTTGCCTTGCTGCTGTTCCTAGCAAATAAAAGATCCCAACTGGAAATACAGCAAGGTATTTTCCCACAAAAACATGCTTGGTATTATCCTTCACTTTCTATAAGATTTAATATGCCCAACTTTGCCTGATGGTTGAGCTGGCAGTATTTTTCTGGAGAGGGTGCTGACAAATTGGAAAATAGCTTAATGAACAGATTTTTTTTCCCAAGCCACATATTTATACTTACCTTAAACCATATACAAAAATTAACTCAAAATGGAGCAAAGACCTAAACATATAAGAATTAAAACTGTAACTCTTAGAAGAAAATATTGGGGAAAAGCTTCTTGACATTGGATTTGGCAGTGATTTCTTTTTTTTTTTTTTTTTAATATATCTTTATTGATTTCAGAGAGAGGAAAGGAGAGGGGGAGAGAGAGACAGAAACGTCAATGATTAGAGAGTCATTGATTGGCTGCAGCACGCAACCCAGGCATGTGCCCTGACTGGGAATCGAACCCTGATCGCCCAGATCCTAGGTCGACGCTCAACCACTGAGCCACGCCCAGCCGGGCTTGGCAGTGATTTCTACAATACAGCACCAGAGCACAGGCAGCAAAAGAGAAAGATAAATTGGACTTCATCAGAATTTTAAATTGTGCAGTCAACGGGCATTATCAACAGAGTGAAAAGGCAACCCACAGAATGAAAGAAAATATTTATTAACCATATATCTGATAAGGGATTAATATCCAAAATATACAGAAAACTCCTAAAACTCCACACAAAAACAACCAGATTCAAAATTGGCAAAGGACTTACTTAAATAAACATTTCTCCATAGAAGATATAAAAATGGCCAATAAGCCCATGAAAAGATGCTCAACACCACTAATCATCAGGGAAATGCAGATCAAAACCACAATGAGATACTACCTTACACCCATTAGGATGTCTATTACCAAAAACAAAACAGTGTTGCTGAGGAGATAGATAAGTTGGACCCTTGTATATTGCTGGTGGGAATGTAAAATGGCACATCTATTGTGGAAAATGATGTGGCATTTCTACAAAAATAAAAAAATCCATAAGATCCAGCAATTTTTATTGTGGGTATTTACCCAAAAATAATTGAAAGCAAGGACTTGAATAGATAGTTGTACACTCATTTTTATAACAGCATTATTCACAATAGCTAAAAGAAGCAACCCAGTGTCTTGAGAGATAAACAGATAAACAAAATGTGGCATATCCATACAATGGAATATTAGCCTTAAAATGGAAGGAAATCCTGACATGCTACCACATGAACTTTGAGGACATTATGCTAACTGAAATAAGCCAGTCACAAAAGAACAAATACTGTATTATTCCACTCACACAAAGTATCTAGAATAGACAAGTTCATAGAGACAGAAAGGGTAGTGGTTGTCAGGGACTGGGGTAAGGGGAAATGAGGAATTTGTGTTTACTCAGTACAGAGTTTTAGATGGGGGTAATGAAAAAGTTTAGGAAATGGATGGTGGTGATGATTGCAGAACAATGTGAATGTATTTAATGCCAAGAACTGTACACTTAAAAATGGTTAAATGATAAATTTTATGTATATACTACCCCATAAAAAAGGCACTTGTAAATTATTTTTATTTCAGATATGTGTAATAGTACAAGCTTGTAAATCTAAATGGAATCAGTTTATAGTTTGAAAAGACTTTTTAAAGTTTTTTTATCAAACAAAGACTTAGAAAATATGGAAGACAAAGATAAATATTAAAGTGAAGGAGGGCTTATTTAAATTAATCTGTGGTTTAAAAAATTGTATATTGTTTTATTTGTGGTGTGTTTTTTTTAAATCCTAGATTACGTTTGGCCTCATTTGATAGTAGTGGAAAACTAATATGTAGTAGAACAACTGGCTATCAAATACTTACACTTGAAAAGGATCAGGTATGTTTGATTACTTTTCTGTTGTTTCACTGTAGTATTTGTCTTTTGAATCCTCTTAATTAGAATTAAAATTCTTAAGTAGAATTAACATTTGATTTAAAGGCTGGTTTGACAGTGTTTTTGAAGGTAAAGATGGAAGTACCATATTCACTTCTGTATAATTTACCCCATTCTACTAGAAGTGTAACTAAGACAAAAAAAAACACAATTTGATTTTGAGGGGCAGGATAAAGCTTTAATAGGGCAATAATTATTTATCCTAAATACCATCCTCAAAAAGTTATGAATTTTAATTGCTTCATCCATTGTGTTCATAAGTGCACTTATTTATGCAATAGCAAATACCTTGAAGACAATCCAGTTTGTCTCTTTATAGTTCCTGAATATTAAGAGAACATTATCATCTAGCACAATAGGTTTTTAAAATAACAGACATCTGTAATGTTTCCAGATTCTCTAAAGCCATTTGTTTCTTCATATTTCATGTGCACGTCAAAGATTCAAAATGTCATGATAAACCACTTTCCAAAAAGTAAAATGAGAGGCATTAGAATATTGCCGAAATTTTTTTTTCTATTAAAACTAACTACCATTCCAAAGGAATACTGTTTTATTGAAGAGTTCAGGGCCTATAATTCATATTATTAGAAATCAGCAGTTTTCCTCAAACTGAAGTGACTTTCATGGAACATTAGAAATTTAGCATTATAAGGAACCCTGGAAGTGATAGTTTTAGCCTCACATACTCAGTATCAGCATTCTTACAGAGGGTCCTCCAATCATTGCAGCAACTCTGGTGACAGAGCTGACTCTTTCACATGGTAGAGAAAATGACTCTTTACCTTCCACGTGAAACTTTATAAAAAATACTGTCGTGGTTCAAATTAGCCAGAGACTTAAAAAGCACTCTAGACCAAGATAATAGTTGTATTCCAAGTGTTCCTTGATTTGTTCATTCAGCAAACATTTGTGTCTCTACCGCATGCTAGTGTCTATGCTAGAAGTGGAGAAAATAAGGAGGAGCTTGTTATATAGCTTAGACTAAGTAGCATGGTAGAGATGAGCTCAGAGTAATGTGTAACGTTGAGGGAGAAGTCTCTAACACTTTATGAGGTTGGGTGCAGGTGTGGTTTATTGGGGGCGTAGGAGAAGGGAAGACAGGGAAAACCTCCCCTCCTGGAATAGTTGACAAGTGAATAGATGCCTGAACTGAGCTTCAAATGAAGAGTAAGATGAAGGCAAGGAAGCACATCGGTCATTCAAGGAACTGAAAGAGGTTTGGAGGAGTTCAGTAGACTAGAGCCAGGACATGATGGGCTGTGGATGGAGATTGGACTTTTCCTGAGATCTCTGTAGAGTTATGGAAGGATTTCATTTGGGGAGTTTTATATGTGTATTTCACATAGATTATCACAGATGTTTGCTATGGAAAAATCAGAAAATATTTAATAAATAAGTGAAAAGAAAAAGGATACATATACCACTTAGAGATGACACCAAAATTAGGTTTTACTATTAACTGTTTGTAACCTGCTTTTTCCCTACTTTGTTGTGCATAGCTTTTTTTGTCAATAAATACAAGGTGTCCCCAAAAAATGTATACACATTTTGAATAATTATTAATTCCAATGGGTTAAATCTGAAAAGAAAGAAATATCAATTGAGCTATCAGCTGTTAAAATGTGTATACATTTTTTTGGGACACCCTGTATATATATATACATCATTTTTATTACTGCATAATGTTAGTTATTTTGGATATACCATAATTTAAATAATCGTTTTTGGGGGATGGGGGTTCACTATTATAAAAGAAATGTACATACATCTTTGTACATTTTTCTGATTTTTTTAAATGATGAATTCCATGAAGTAGAATTCTTGTCAGATAGTGTATACATTTCCTCAGAGCCAAATTGCCCTCTAGTAATACTTTACAAATTACATTCCTTCCAGCAGGAGAGTATAACCAACATTAGTGTATTATCATCAGTCTTTCTAATCTTTCCCCAGTATAAAAAGTGGAAACAAATTGTATTTAATTTTCATTTCCTTGGTTACTGGTGTAGTTTGTTTTTTTTGTTTGCTTCTTGGTCATATTATCTTGAGTAAAATGACAATTTATATTGTTATATCTAAACTTTTATTAAGGTGTTTGTTTTCTTGTTAATTTTTAACAGATTTTATATATTAAGAGGAATAACATTTGTGTTATGCTGTAGTTTTCCCATTTTGTCATTTGTCTCAAACTTCATGAAGTAATCTATCAATCTAATCATTTAATCATTTCTTTAGTGTGATGCTTAGTCCTAATAACTAGGATTATATAGACAGTTGGCTATACTATTTTCTATTCCTTTTATTTATTTTTTTACATGTATTTTATGATATATCTGAAGTGTATCAGATTTATCAATGTATTTGAAATGCCATTTTTATCATATACTAAGTCCTTATATATTTGGTTTCATTTCTAAACTTTGTTGTTTTATTGATTTATTTGTTGTGGAGACAATAATACATTAACTAGACTAACTTTAAAATTAACTTTAGCCTGGCCAGGCTTGACTCAGCGGTTGAGCATTGACCTAGGATCCAGGCGATCCGGGTTCAATTCCCTGTCAGGGCACATGCCTGGGTTGTGGGCTCAATCCCCAGTCGGGGGGCGTGCAGGAGGCAACCGATCAATGACTCTCTCATCATTGATGTTTTTATCTCTCTCTTTCCCTCTCCTTTCCTCTCTCTGAAATCAATAAAGATATATTTTTTAAAAAAAATTAACTTTAATACCTAGTAATACAAACCCACCTTCATTCTTCTCTTTTCAAAAATCTGTGAGGTCTTCGTGCATGATTATTCTGTATGGGGTGTAGAATCATTTTGTCATGTCTCCTCTCAAAAATTCCTATGAGGACTTTGATTTATATTTGTTAGTATATGTGCTGCCAAAGTAAGCAGTGATTTATATTTGTTAAATATATATACTAATTTCTGGAAAATTGATATCTTCCTTTCTGGAATATGGTAGTTTCTACATTTATTGAGGTCTTACCTTATGTCTCTAAAATTTGTAGTTTGTCCCCCATATTGTTCTTATATATTTCCTGGAAGCATAATGCTAAGTATTTTATATTTTAATTGCTAATATGAAATGAATCTTTTTTCTAATAGTTTTGATGACATATAAGAAAGCTAGTGATTTTTGCATATTTTATAACTATCCATCTTACATCTAACTAGATTTGCATTATAGAGGATCACTGAGCAATGTGTAAGAAGGATTAGAGACATGATAGTGACAGGAAGATGACTTAGAAGCTATTGCTATAATCCAGATAAGAAATTATGAGAACCTTAATCTAAGGAAGGTAGCAGTAGGGATGAAGAAATGTTAATGATTCTAGACATACAATGGCACCTTGGTTTTCTAACTTTTCCGTTGATGAACATGTCAGTTTATGAATGCCATAAACCTGGAAGTAAATGCTTTGGTTTTCAAACACTCCTCACAAGTCAAACATGCCACACGGCTTCCACTGAGTGCAAGATCCTGAAGCCTAGCAGTCGGCTATTGATCCCTTGGTTTTCGAACATTTCAGAACTCGTTCTTCCGGAACAGATTACATTAGAAAACTGAGGTACCACTGTAAAGCAGTGCAGTTGAAAGAATTTGGTTCCTAATTGTGTGTGAGCGTGAGAAAGAAAGTAGTCAAAGGTAATTCCTGGTTTTCTGAGTTGGGCAACTTGATTTATAGTAGTTTCACCTGAGATTTGAATTACAAAAAGGAAAATAACACCCTGGCTGGGTAGTTCAGTTGGTTAGTGCGTCATCCCAATATGCCAAGGTTGTGGGTTCGATCCCTGGTCAGGGCACATGTAAGAGTCAACTAATGAATGCATTCATAAGTGGAACAACAAATCGATCTTTCTCTCACCCTTTCCCTCTCTCTAAAAAATCAATAAAAAAAGAAAATGAATGAGACTTAAAGTGAGGATGAGGAGGTGATAAACACAGTTTAAGGTATATTTAGTGTGAGGGTATTAAGGTGAAAATTTGATAGGCTTGTGGGTCGTCGCTAGGTCTGGAGTTTTCCAAGCAGTGCCTGGGCTAGAAATAATGATTAGATGAGCTAACCTACAGGAAATGTGTAGAGGATATGACAGGATGGAAACCTAGGGGACACTGGTATTTAAGGGGCAGGCAAAAAAAGTAATCTGGTAAGATAGTCAAGAGCTGGGATGGGGAGTCAATTTAGTAAATATGCCTTCACCTGGGTTATTGCTGTACACTTTGACCAGGTCACCTATGCTTTGACATCATTCCTCTCTGCTATCCCTGTTAGCACCATCAGCCCAGGTGATTGCCTTCCTTACCTGACCTGTCATCTTACCCATCTTAATCACTTTCCCTGTTTTAGAGACTATAGAAAAATTGTGTGTGTGTGAGAGAGACATTTGTATTCCCTACCATCTTTATCCAAATTTATCTTGCTGCTCCCCCAACACAGGAGCTATGTCCAGTTGAGCCTATGTCAGTCATACAGATGTTCCAGTTTCAGTCCCTCTTTATTCCAGGAATACATTCCAGAAGCACCTCCTTAGTAAAAAAAAAAATTAAAACTCTAGATTTAAACAGTGTTTACTAGCATATTCTCCAAAATGTATAAAATAAGGTGAAAGTAATGCATATTATTGTAGAGAGTATAGCCAAGTATTAAAGAAGTAGAAATTATTTCAGTACTGCTGCTTTTACTGTAATGACTTATTCTGTTCACCAAGTGCTTTAAGGGTTCCAAACAAGGTATCGGTAGCATGAGTGATGGTTACATTTGTGGTCTTCAAGTGTATTATCAACTCCTGTCTCTTTGGGATTTCAAGACATTCTCATGTGTATTGAGGTAACTGAACTTGAAATTGATTTTACATGGTGCTTTATATTCCAAGAGACAAATAACATGTCTGCATTAGAGACAGTGGGAAATCTTACATAAGAATGGGAATCACGATTGATAGTAATAATAATGACTCCCCACCTACATCCTAATTATTTGCTATACCTAAGAGCCCTCAGAAATTGAAGCCAAATGAGAAGTCTGCATATTTCTGGACTCTGTCCATTCATAAAATGTGTAGGTACTTGACAGAAATTTTTCAATAATGAAAATAACTACTATAATTTAGTACTTCATATATGGCTGGCTTTGCTGAACCCTCTGTGTGCATTGTCTCATGTAATCCTATGAGGTGGATACTCTTATTGTCCTCATTTTACAGTGAGGAAGCTGCAGTTGACAAGGTCAGTGACACTCCAAGGTCACACAGCTAGTGGGTAGAAGTTTTGAGATTTGAGTGGTGACTCAGACTGCAGATGTAAGCTCTTAACTGCCATACTGTCTCCTTCAGTTCATTCAGTTCAACAATTTGGTTTTCTGTTTGTTTGTTTTTTTTAATATTACTATCTACTTGTCATTAAAGCAACAAATTTGTTTTATAGGAACAAGTAGTGATGAACTTGGACAGCAGGCTTCTGATCTTCCCTTTATATATCTGCTGTAATTTCCTGTATATATCACCAGAAAAAAGAACTGAAAATAATCGTCATCCAGAAAATCCAGAAAACTGAGGAGGATCTTTTCAGTTGGAAACAGTAGCACTTTGAACTTTTTCGGCCAGCTTTAATTTAATGGCCCTATGTTGTTCACATCTAAGGTGACTAACAGTGACAAAGGCCTTATGAACTGTACAGATAAAACAGAAGACTATTCTTATTCTCATTACATTTCTATGCATATATTAAAAAACATTTTAAAGCCAAGAATATATCTGTCAACCCATTTCTGTTATAAAGATATCAGCTCATGCTTTTACTTTAGCATCAGTAGAAAATCGCTATAGGTAAATTTCACATTTCTCTGAAACCAAATATAGATTTAATTTTTAGCTTAAACTTTGATCCTGCCTAATGTTAATATACCTCAGTTATCCATCTGTAAATTTATTTTTGTCTATAAGAATGCTAAAGTAATAATTTGAAAGGCTAACTATAAATGCTCTTTTAATTGATACGTTTAAGACTGTTCTTTAATTTTTTCAACTGCTCTTTATGATTTCTCCTATTCTTCAATATGTAGTTGTTTTTAATCATTAAATACTTCTTTCATGGCTGATGAAACTTTTTATTTAACTTAAGCATTCTTATGCTATTTTATTTTGCTTTTAATTTCGCTTTCCTGGAGTTTTACCAACAAAAGAATCAGCTTCAAACTTTCAAATGAACTGGAATTGGGAAAAAAATCAGTGTGATTCTGAGTATATACCTTTGCCTAACATGGTCTTTTTTTCTTTTTTTTTTTCCCTCTACAATTTTTTTAGTACTTCATAAGATTATTTATGTACAAAATATTACACTCTCAACATTTTCATCTTCTCTGCTCTTTAGAATTATTTATGTTCAAATTTTAGTTGGGAATCGTGTTTCCTACTTAAGCTCAGGACTTTATAAATTCTCAATTGAGTGCCTTTGAGTTACACATGCTAATAGAAGTTTCGTAGTAAATATAAATAAGGTCGTAGTATGTCGTATAGAAACTGGTAATACAGCATTAATGTAAAAATAGAACTTATTTTTGTCAAAAATGAGGTGTACACTTGTCATGATTTATATATGTTGGCTTCTTGTGTTTACCATTCTTATGAAAACCGCCATCCTCATCGACTTTCCAGTCAGAGTGAATTCTTTTTGTGGTTAATGTATATTTTTGGTATGTTTTTAAAAATGGGAATCACTTTTATGTATCTGTAAAAATAATAAATACCCATTTGGAAAAAGAATAAATAAGTTCTTACATGAAATGTACACACACACACAAAAAAAACTTAGTTGAAACCAGAATTTTTTTCTTTTAAGTTAGATATTTTCCAATTTAACTTTTGGAATTTATGATAGTTTTTCTTCCCCAGGGCTAGAAAACAATACCCAGTAATAATTATCTTAGCTTCACTATTAGTAAAGAAGAGGTCCTTAAGAGCAAATGTTCTAGATTCTCATGCTAAAGTATTAAAGAGGGATATGAATGTACCTTTTGTTTTTTAAACATATATATATATGTATGTATGTTTGGCTTGAAACTTAGTAAGCCAAAATTAAATGAACAGAGGTAGGTACTAGCTTTTTTTTTTTTTTTTAATTTGTTTTTATTGATTTCAGAGAGGAAAGGAGAGGGAGAAAGAGATAGAAACATCAATGATGTGAGAGAATCACTGATTGGCTGCCTCCTGCACACCCCCTACTGGGGATCCAGCCTGAAACCCCGGCATGTACCCTGACCTGGAATTGAACCATAATCCCCCGTTTCAGGGGTCAGTGCACAATCACAGCCATGGCGACCAGGCGGTACTAGCTTTTTTACAAGTATTTAGCAGCCAACATTTTCTCAAATTTCAAGTCTTTGAATACTATTACCATTGTTAATGAACAATTTTTGATGTCACATGCAAAAATAGGGTTACTAAGAATCACCGTGGCTATCTAAATTTAAGCTCATTAAAATAAAATTTAAATTTTACTTCCTCAGTCACAGTAGGCACATTGCAAGTGCTTAGTAATCACATGTAACCAGTAGCTAAAATATAGGGCAGTTCGGATATAGAGTATTTCCATCTTTGCAGAAAGCTCTATCAAATAGATTTGACATAGAAAGGTGGACTGTCAATACTGAAACTACATCAAAGGTTTTATTCCCTTAAAGATGAACCCAGGTAAAGAACAAAAGAGATAATAGAGCCAGGGTACAAATGATGGATAACTTGTCAATCACCTAAAATGATATATTGAGCCATAATTTCAAGCAATATGGATCTAATCACTTGACTGTGTTAAAAAACAAACAGCATAGTACAGTTCCCTCCCCAAACAGAGAGTCTGAAATTCTTCCCAAGGTCCAGGGTACAGGTGTATAAAAGCCAAGTTTCAAACATCATTAATCACTGTTAACTAGTGGTCAGATTACATCTAATTTGGGGGAGAATTACTGACTCAACAGCAGGCATCCATATGGAATGACAAAGTAGGATACTTTTGTAAAGGATACTTTTTGTATGAAACAGGGCTGGCAAAGGTAAGACAAAATTTAACCAAGGCTAGAGATAGTACATTTCCAGAGAATCACAGATGGTTAATGTTGGTACACACACATACTTTAAATACAATTTGTCTTTATTGAAAAAAAAGGGTCAGTTGGGGAAGAAACTTACAAGTGTGATCACAAGTGTTTACCTTAACCCACCCTCCCCACTCAAATTCCATCTAAATGGCCTTTAGAATGAGAGAACTTCAAACCATGTATTGAAAACAGGATTTTCTTCCAGATACAATGCTGAAGATACACACTGCTGGACAATGTACATCCTGAGAGAAGGCAACCTGATCGGTAAATAAGGAAGCAGCCCTAGCAGAACCCAATGTCCATCCCACATCTTAAAGGGGAGGAGCCATTTCCTGCCTAAGTTTGATCTCAGGGTGTCCTTTTACAGAACTTAATCCTTTGGTTTTTCCCTTTCTCTACTTTTTTCCTCTCTACTGACTCCTTCACACCACTATTTAAATGTGCTGAATTTCTCCCATCTTTGAAAAACCACCAGTCACACATTTACCAACTACCATATTTTGCCCTGCATCACCAAAGTCCAAAGCGTTCTCCAAAACTGTCTTCATTCAAAAGCCATTGACAGCTCAACCTCACGAAAACTTCCTGAGTCAACAAAGACTTTGTTGCTAAATCCTATAGATTCCATGTGTTTGGATTTTTTTTCACTCCTTTTAACATTTAAAATTAACCAAGTTTTCGTCCTTAAATAAAGTAGCCTAGCCCCAGCCAGTTTGGCTCAGTGGCTAGAGCATTGGCCTGCGGACTGAAAGGTCTCGGGTTTGATTCTGGTCAAGGGCATGTACCTTGGTTGCAGGCTCAACCCCGGCCCCAGTCCAGCCCCTGTGCAGGGAGGCAGCCAATTGATATGTGCCTCTCACATTGATGTTTCTCTCACTCTCCCTTCCACTCTCTGAAAAGCAATGGAAAAAAATATCCCCAGGTGAGGATTTAAAAAAAAAAAAAAAAGCAGCCAGCAGATGTTGCTCAGTGGTTGAATGTCAAACCATCAACCAGGAGCTAGCAGAGTTCAGTTCCCCGACAGGGCAACATGCCCAGGTTATGGGCTTGCTCCCCAAGTAGGGGTCGTGCTGGAGGGAGCCAATCGATTCTCTCATTGATGTTTCTCACTCTCCCCCTCCCTTCCTCTCTGAAATCAATGAAAACATATTTTTTTAAAAACAGCCTTCTCTTAAACTTTCTCATACCACACTTACCCAGTTTTCGTTCTGTTTTTCTGACCATTCCTTAGTCTTTGAGGATTCCTCCTGTGGCTATCTCCAGGCCTTTTTTCTTCAATTTGCAGGAGGTGGGTGAATTCATGCACTCTCAGGGCTTTGCCAATGTAAAAGCATTCAAATCCGTGAATTTTTGTGAGTTTGAACCAAACTGTCAACGAATGCCGGAAAGGAGAACCTCAACGGATTGAGACAGTGCTCTGGAGAATGGCAGTCTTGCACCTTGTTTCATACATTAAAATCTAAGGAGGAGACATAAGTGAGTTACATGAAATCCACTGGTGATAGATTAGGGAGGTGGGACAAAGCAAAGCGGGGGAGGGAACCTCTGGGATTGGATAAAAAGTAAAATGATAGACACAGTTCTTTTACTTAGGTGGGTACGGGATAGTTAACAGTGAACAATTAATAACCATGAGGGGATTTGTGGTCTCCGCAGAACAGTGCCTGAGCTTTGAGGGGTCCAGAAAAAGGAAAATTACTTTGATATTCCAATGATACATTATCATAGATGCAAACAAACAATAGGCTCAGTTAAGGTAAAGACTGACCATTGTCTTGGAAAATACCGGCCTAGAACATGACTGACCACCCACCATAAGTGGCTTTTTAAAAAAGTTTTTAAAACTTAAAAAAAGATTTTGTGGCCTCTTTTCCTCCACAGCTTCAAATGAACATCTGTATTCTGATGACTCCTTTTTCTGTAGTTCCAGCCTAGATCTCTTCTGAGCTCCAAATACACATCTACTTGGTATCTCCTCTTGGGTGTTCAAAATGGCACTTCAAATTACCTTGTCCTGATATGAATGTATCTTCTTTCCCCAGAATTGATCTTACATGCCTTATCTTAGCAAATGATGCTGCCATCCACCTAGTTTCACTAACCTGAAACCTGGATGTCATTCTTGAACCTTCTAATTCCCTCACCCTCTGCATACAAACATCCCCAAGTTTTTCTATTTCACCAACTATTTCTCAAATTTAAGCACTTCCCACCATAACTGTTGATACCATTCTAGTACAGGCCATTGTAATTTACAATCCAAATTATTGTACTGGTCTCCTATGCCATTCCCCCAGTCAAGCCTGTACATTATCAGTGTTCTCTGAATAAACTCAATCTGGTTCCCTCCCATCCTTTGCTTCAGGGTAACTGCCATAGTTTCCAAATCTATTCTGGCCTTGTCATTACATTTCCACTCCTTGTTCCCCAAGTGACTGCCATACTTTCAGTTCTCTGCATAGCCCATCCTCACCCTTGTATGTGCAGCCCCCTCTGCCCCCACAATCTCTTCCACCTCTCCCCACTACAAACATCACCTGGCTAATTTCTACTCCTCCCTAAGGTCTTGTTGGACATCACTTCCTTCTGGGAACTTCTCTTGACAACCCTCCCTCTCAAAACCAGTTAGGTATCAGTCTTAGGTGCCCTCGTAATGTTCTTTCCCTATCAGTGCAGGTTCACACTGTTGGCTAGTTTGTACCCCTCAGTGGCCAGCAGTCTACTCAAGAGCAGGCATGTCTTTTTCAGTATCAATCCTCTGGTACCCGGGTGTGCAATAAATGGTCATGTGAATAATTTTATTAATCATGCTTTTTTGTTTCTTTTATTTTCTCATGTTTTAACACCTGCAGCCTTAGGAGAGTATCTTTGAATTGGTAGCCTATGTCCTCTAACCCCCTTCTTTACCAACCTTTCACAAACCAGGCACTATTCCTTTGCCCTAATGAGTCCAGGGCCAGCTACGAAACAACCCTGGACAGCCCCTACATCCCAAAACCCGCTGAAATTATTCAAACTAGCCAATCACAAATAAACCCACCTACCCTGCATCTCCCATTCCTTCCTTCAAAAACCACAATCAAGTCTCTTACCCATGCTTTCCCCTCGCTCCCTCTGCTTCCTGACCCACCGTGGTGCCCAGGTTAGAATTGGTTTGATATGAAATATTTTGTGCATGTGGACAAGAACTGGAAAGAAAAACGGGGGTGAGGGAATGAAAACTGTTAGGGTGGTGGACATACGCGTTTTTCCAGATTTCTATAATAACATCAACTAGCACACTTTAATGCCCACGGCGAAACAAAAGCCAGCACGAGGGAGCAGAGGTAACAAGCAGCTAGCTGCTCACCGGCATCTTCCAGCGCAGAAGCGGGCCGCGCGATCCTGGGCTGGTTTGCGCAGCCTCAGCTCTTTAGAGGCCGGAACCCTTGTGAGTCGTTCCACTGTTTTCCAGTCGGCAGTGAAAGCGCAGTTCCGGCCCTCCCGGAAATCGCTGCACAGTGGTTTCCGAGGCGGCGTGAGGTAGAGGAGCGCTCCAAATGGGTCGCAGCCGCAGCCGCTCCCCACGGAGGGGTGAGTCCAGAAGCAATTTGTAGGATTTGGTGCTCGGTTGGAGGCACATCTCCCCTCTCTTTTTTCCTGTGCGAGAGCAGCTGAGATTCAGTACCTTTACTGCTGAGAAGAGCGGGCTGGGGGTGTGTGTGAATGGGGGACGAAGACCTAGGCCCTCCAGTTCGAAAGTAGTTTTTTTTTCCGGTTCTAAACTGGGGCTTCGTTCTTCGTCAGTCTCGTATAGTAACTTTTGTTATTCTTGTGACTCGGTAATTTAGAATCAGACCACGGTTCCCTCATTTAATTTCTGGGTGACCACGTGTAGTTACCCATCCTTTCTAAGTCCGATTTCCCTCAATTAGACATTGAGGGTTAATATTACTGATAAAACTGATGGGAGAATTAATGGCACATTCCATAACCTCAGCATGTGATACTGCTTGTGTCTTAAATGCTCAACCTTAGGTTCCTCCAAATTGACATATTTTTAAGATGTTTTTATTGATTTTATTTTTAAAATATTTTTAAATTGATTTTAGAGAGAGTAAGGGAGGGGGAGAATCATGGATTGGTTGCCTCCTGCACGCCCCCTACTGGAGGTGGAGCCCGCAACCTGGGCATGTGCCCCAACTGGGAATCCAACCAATGACCTCTTGGTGGGACTGTGCTCAAACAACTGAGCCACACCGATACTTTTTTTAAAATATTTTTTAATTGATTTTTAGAGAGAGAAAAAAGAAGAGGGAGAGAGAAAAATTGATATCAGAGCAAAACATCAATTGTTTGCCTCCTGCAGCCCCCTACCATCAACCTGAGCATGTGCCCTAACCTGGAATCTAACCTGAAACCTCTCGGTGTGAGGGAGTAGGCCCAACCAATAGCCACACTAGGCAGGGTTTGAAATCGTTGTTTAGAATCCTGCGTCCAGCAAGGTCCTCCTAAGGTCTGCTGATCTCCACACGCATGAGTGAGGCAGTGCTATGTACTCTTAGACCCTAGGTTCTTCCCCCTGGTTGTTTTTTCCACCTTCAATTAGTCAGGACTTGATTTTCTTAAAAGTTAATTGAGGGCGGGATCTACATACAGCTACTGAGCTCTTAAGATGTGCTCAATCAGAATTAAGAAGTGCTGTTTAACTGTAGGATACAGTTTTCCTACATGATTTAGTAGAATAAACATGTAAAAATGGCTATAATTTTTTATATTGAGTACATGTGGAAATGTTAATAGTTTGGAAGTATATATATTTATCCAAATAACATTGTTACAATTAATTTCACCTGCTTTTTACTTTTTTAATTGACTACTAGAAATGGCTCACATTATATTCATATTGGACAGTGCAGCTCTAAATGTTTGAGGTAATTTTCGGCTCTGCAATTTTGTTTGTTTGTGTTAGAGCGCAGGCGGTCCCGGTCCACTTCCCGGGAGAGAGAACGCAGGCGCCGAGATAGGTCCCGGTCCAGGGAGAGAGACAGGAAAAGGAGTCGCTCTCGATCCCCACACAGAAGACGCTCCAGGTAAGTGCAGAACATAGCCCTGGGTTTTACCGAAAGTCCCAAAGAAACTAGTCCTTGCCCTTTACTTTGATTTTATCACTTCTAAGGCAATTTACATGTCATGAAATGAGGGGAACTTAAGCCCACCTTATTGGAAACCTAACATTTCATTGGTGAAAGGGGTTAATAAGTCTCTATTCCTAGAGTTGCCTTTAGGAGTGAGAAACTTAACGTGGTGCTTGGCAAGAATAAGAAATAAGTGTTTTGTTTTTTATTGACTTTCTGGTGATAAAGATTTATTCAACTATAATCAAGAACGTGAGATCTTGGAATAACCTAGAATGGACTCTTGATTCTTAATTAAGCATCAATTGCTGTTTAAGTCAACTTTCTGTGTGTTTATGTGTAGCTGATAGAAACTGTTCAGTGACATTTTTCTGGCTTACAGTTTTGTAGCCCTAGCTATACTAAGACTGTATTTACGTTGTTAACAATCAGGGCCTAGGCAGAACCTTCTAACTTATTCTTCTATAGGAAATGGACTCGTGGTTCTCTGGAGCCTGGCTTTTGTTCAGCCTTTACCTTTCAGGCACTCATGTATATCTGTGCTGATTGACACAAGTGGCCAGGTATGTGTCTGTTTCTGACCTCTTTACTTATTAAATATTAGATCCCCAAGACGACATAGATCCACATCTCCTTCTCCTTCTCGACTGAAAGAAAGAAGAGATGAGGAAAAGAAAGAAACAAAGAGCAAAGAAGGTCAGATTACTGGTAATGTTATTAGATAAATAACTGTAAGAAGAGTTTAGTCTTGTTTAGATAACTTCAGGCATGATTAAATTTTAAAAGTTTAATATTTTAACATTGTAACATATTAAGTTTTTTTTATAGTGTTCATTGCATATGGTTTTGAGATTTTGTTTTAATTGTACTTTAGTGAGTTCCTGGTTATCTATGATGTTCCTGATATAGGAAGGACAATTAAACATGTGAGCATATTTTATTTTTGAAGTACCTTCAAAATAAGAGTCATGTCTGATATTAAAGGTGGTCCTGGCTAAAGGCTTCAAGCATGTCCTTTAAGCAGTCCCTTCTGATGGAAGGTGGAGAGCACATTCCTCCCTTGCATCTTAAGTTACATTGTGCCCAAATTTAAGAGAAATTTTTTTTCTTTACCGTCAAGTCTTTAAGTAATTGTTTTATATGTTCTCTGCTGGTAAGGTGGAATGACTATTCATCTGTTGCCACCTTTCTTTTTATATGTATAAAATGATAGAGTTTTAGCCCGGCCGGGCATGGCTCAACAGTTGAGCATCGACCTAGGATCCAGGCGATCGGGGTTCAATTCCCGGTCAGGGCACATGGCCAGGTTGCGGGCTCCATCTCCAGTTGGGGGCGTGCAGGAGGCAGCCGATCAATGATTCTCTCATCATTGATGTTTCTATCTCTCTCTCCCTCTCCCTTCCTCTCTCGGAAATCAATAAAGATACATTTAAAAAAAAAAAAAAAAGAGTTTTAAAATTTATCACTTATTTTTGCAGAGGAAGACTTAGAGGGCAAAACAGAGGAAGAAATAGAAATGTTGAAGGTAATGGGATTTGCCGCCTTTGACTCCACAAAAGTAAGTAAAACTGGAAGCCAATTAAGCATTCTGATTTGAACTAATCCATTATGACCTGTGTGATTTCTTCCATTGTTACAAGTTTATTCAGTTAAAAGACAGTATGTGTGAGAAGGGCTTTGAGAGCACAGAAGGAAGCAGTGAGGTACCATTGGAATCCAGAGAGTGTTTCCCTGGGATGATGTTAAGTTAGATCTTAAAGGGCCAGTACAAAGAGGAAGATCATTTGAAGTAGAAGGGGGAGCTCATGAAAATGCCATGTAGGCATGAAGGATTGTGGGAATTTCAAATTCAGTGACTGTTAAAATGGTGCTGATGGGCCAGTGACTACAATGAGGCTGGAGACAGAGGTAGGAAGCAAATCACAGAGGGTTTTTGCTGCCCTTGGCCATACAAAGGAATTTAGAGTTGATTCTTTAGGTGTTGAGAGAAAGCAATGATTTTTAACACCTTGCTGAACTTGTGTCTGTATTTACATTAATTTAAGTAATTTTAAACACCTTGCTGACTGGTCATGAGTATTCATTCTAGTGGGGAAAAGTAGCCAGCCACAGGAGCAAGTTCTGGCTCAAAATAGCTGGTCAGCAAGGTGTAAGAAAAGGAGTGATAGGATTTTTTGTGTGTTTTAGAAAGATGACCCAGGGCAGCATTGGAGCACAGATGGGAGGCAGGTTAGATTGGAGGCAAGGAGAACTGCTGAGTTGTGCAAGTGAAAGATGATGAAGGCCTGAACTGAGAGGAGGGGCCAGAATATTGGGAACCATTCAGGAGCCAGAGTTAGTGGTATTGGCAGTGGGAGTGAGCAGTCAGTGATGACCCTGAGGTGACAGGCTGAAAGACTAGGTGGTAGGGTTAACCAAGAAAGGATTATGAGAAGGGGAAGTGTTGTGAAACAGAAGAAGGAAATTGAGCTGCCAGATGAAGATGACACTGGGTAGCTGCATACATGTCTCATAGCTCAGAGAGGAGTGGATTGGAGATTGAATGCTGTCTAGGCATCACAATACTGGAAAGAATAATGAAATGGGAGAGGAAAAAGGGAGGGTTTGTGGAGACGGAGCTAAAGTCAGGGATTATAGGAAGGGCGGGGAATTGGGTAAAGAGAGAAATAGGGGAAAGGGGAGTTCAAGAGGAGAAATGGACAGGGGATGGGGGATTGTAGGGAGCAAGTAAGGACAGGAAAGGAAAGTGTGTGGAGAGAATATATTTTTAAAACTTAAGTCTTTATAAATGGAAATTTAGATTATTGAGAAAAATAACCCACTTCTACTAATCTTATATTACTTTGAGTTGTGAATGGAGTGGTGTAACTTCACATGCTGGTAAGAGTTTCTTACTGATATGATTGTGTAGGGCTCACATGTTTTTTTTAAGTGACAATATATAAACTAAGAGGAGTACTGAGGCATGAGTGTTTTGAAGTGAAAAAAATTAAGCCCAGCTGGAGTGGCTCAGTTTATTGGGTGTTGTCCCATGCCCTGGAAGTTTGCTGGTTGGATTCCTGGTCAGGGTGTGTGCCAGTTAAGTTTTGATCCCCAATAGGGGGCATGCAGGAAACAATTATCGGTGTTCTGCTCAAGCATTGATGTTTCTTCTTCCTTCCTCACTCTAAAAATAAACTAACTATTCTTTTAAAAAAAATATGTAATGCCTACCTGGCGCTTAGCTCAGTGATTGAGCTCCAGCCTATGAACCAGGAGGTCGATGTCCAATTCCCCAGTCAGGGCACATGCCCGGGTTTCAGGCTCGATCCCAAGTAGTGGGTCTGCAAGAGGCAGCTGATCAATGATTCTCTCTCATCATTAATGTTCTATCTCTCCCTCTCCCTTCCTCTCTCTCAAATCAATAAACACATGTATTAAAAAACACACAACATAAACCATGAATGTTTATTGGTTTGAATATTGTAGTATTTGCATACATGTGACTATAACAGAGTTGTAATGCTTGGAAGCTCATGGGACATCATCAGGATCTGAAAATTATTTCTCTCGTTGAGCTACCTCATTATTAGGTGGATCTTGCCATTTCAGTCTGATAGGATCCAGTGGTTGTTTGTTTGTTTTGTTTTTGTTAATCCTCACCCAAGGATATTTTTTCCATTTTTTTTTTTTTTTATTTTTTTTTTAGAGAGAGAGTGAAAGGGAGGGGGAGAGACAGAGGGAAATATCCTTGTGAGAGAGACACATCGATTGATTGCCTCCTGTACTGGCCCCAACCAGGGCCAGGGATTGAGCCTGCAGACACGGTACATTCCCGTGATCAGAATTGAACGTACGACCCTTCATTCTGAGGGCAGACGCTCTAACCACTGAGCCAAACCAGCTAGGGTGGATCCAGTTCTTTTGATCAAGGCATTTAATGTCTCCTTCCTATTTTTATATTTGTTTATTGTTTTGTCTCCAGGGGAAAAGGTTGGATGGCTGTGTAAATGCCTATGCCATAAATGTGTCTCAGAAGAAGAAGTACAGGTATGCATAACCCTATTATTATGTTTGAACCAATGATAGAAATTATGTGCTTGGGAAAGAATTTATTATGGGATAATTGTGTTTGTAGGAAATGTTGCAGTTTTCCATACAGTCTTTTGTTTTAATCTTCCTTGCTTATATGCTGGTGTGTTAATTTTCAATTTACATGTAAACTAATAACTATTATAGAGAAGAGTAATTGGCTTAAATGTTTTAGAACTGTATAGATGGTTCTTTCTTCAAAACATTTTTTAAAAGTCTTTAGAGTTTTATTATAATTATACATTTTTCTTTTAAATTTTATTGCTTTTAGAGATAGAGACGAGGACAGGGGGAGAGATAGAGAAAGAGAAAGGTCAACTCGAGAGAGACACCTTGATCGGCCATATCGCTCGCGCACCCCAACCAGGGACCGAACCCACAACTCAAGCATACGCACTGAACGGGAATCAAACCGGCGATCCCACAGTACACGGGACTACACTCATCCAACTGAGCCACACCGGCCGGGGCTAAAATTATAGATTTAAAAAAGATCTTTCCTGAATTTCTCATCTAGATTGATTATGTAAGGATTTCAACTGTAAATATAGTCTTCTGTTAAGTATAAACATTTTATTAATTCCACAGGACAAACCAATTTATACTTGAAACCTCACTGATTTCCTACTGAATGGAAAAGTCAAGAAGACATCTTCAAACATTGCCTTTCTTTCTACCTTTATCACTGATAAAAGACAGACATTCCAATTATTTTAGAATATGAATAATGTGAGAATGCTGGTGAGTTAAGGAACCAGAACCTTGGTTGACATTCCTTTGTAAAGTTACCTTCAAATAAAGTTTTATGGAGAAAACTGGTACAGTATGCAATCAGATTTACTTGATGGGGTACCTATTTTGGAATTCTGCTCTATTCCCTTAAACTAGGTGTTTAGTGTTACCTAAAATATCTATTTTCAATTGATTTTTTTTTTTAAGTCTATGGAATCTTCCCATATAATTTTGAAAGTATATTTCCATACTTCTATTTGGATTTTACAGAAATCAAAAATGCTTTGGCTTATTTTAGAAGTGAGTAATCTTTTCTTACTGTACATTAAATAATCTTGAGTACTTCTTACCCTAGACTTTGCCATCTTAAGGGTAATTTATATTAATCTCTGAAGCATTTGATTATTATTTTTTTAAAGAGAGACATTGATTTGTTCTTCCACTTATTTATGCATTCATTCACTGATTCTTCTATGCGCCCTGACTGGGGATCAAACCCTCAACCTTGGCGTGTCGGAACGATGCTCTAACCAATTGAGCTACCTGGGCAGAGCCATGATTATTTTTTCATAAGAGAAGTCCAGAATTTTTTTTTTTTAAATAAACATTGAACTTTTTCTTTTTGTCATAGGCAGTACACGAATTGAAAAGGTGGATTCAACAGACCTTTGGATTTCATTGGGTGAGAAATGAAATGTTGAAGAATGATTTTTTCCATCATCTTGATCAGAAGAGTGGATTTTGTATTTTGTATTTCATAAGCATCAAAACAGGACAGGATGACAATCCTTCCTCCTTGTAAAGTAAGAAAATTTTACCTATGATGTGTGCAGTTCATTTACCCTGCCTCAAAAGAAGAAATGTTAAATATTACATTTTTTTTTATTTTAGGAAGTATCATTTGGGGCTATCATCAACCCTGTTTTTTTTGTCTTTATTCCGTGGAAGCTGTATGTTTTCTTCTTGGTGTCGTTAGGACTTTTTAAAACACCTAAAAATAATTTGGATGTAAGCTTCTCAAATAAAGCAATATTTCTACCCCTTTGTAATCGATAATATTTTATTACTATATAAAAGTATCTCCCTACACATGTTCTTTTTTCATATGTAGATTTAGATATGATTCTTAGTAGTTTAAAAATTAGAAGTATGAAAAAGTATAACTGGATTTTTGTATCTTCTGGGGTTTTTTCTAAATACCATTTATTACTTTCCCCCATTTAAAAAGCAATACATGCTTATTTTAAAAACCTGGGAGAAACCAAACAGTAATAGGAAAGCGAAAATCACCTGTAATCTATCCCCAGAAACAGTCAGTGTTAATATTTTGATATACACCTTTCCCGGTTCCTGCAGGTGTATATTTCTCATTCCCACCCATGAGATCAGAATGTGTATGCTGTTCTCTTTTGCTGATCTTTTTTCTCCCATGTACTGTGATATTTTTTAATCTTAAATATTCTTTGGAAACTTAGCTTTTAATAGGTACTTGGTTGTACCATAATTTATTATTAACTAATCATTTACTTGGTGAACACTGGCTTCCCTCCCATGATTTGCTGTGAGTAGTATCCCTGTTACATGTATCTTATTCTACTTGTTGCATTGTTTCCTCAGACTCCCTTAGATGTGAGATAAAAAGTGTGTGTGTGCATGTTTTAAGGCTTTTGATACATATACAGTGGTACCTTGGTTTTCTAATGTAACCCATTCTGGAAGACCGAGTTCTGAAATGTTCGAAAACCAAGGGATCAACAGCCGACAGCTAGGCCTCAGGATCTTGCACTCAGTGGAAGCAGTGTGGCATGTTCGACTTGTGAGGCATGTTTGAAAACCGAAGCATTTACGTCCAGGTTTATGGCATTCATAAACCGAAATGTTCGTCAACGGAGATGTTCGAAAACCGAGGTACCACTATATATGGCTAGAAAGGTAACAACCAACTCTGACCAGTAAAGTATGAGCATTCCAATTTCATACACATGCACCAGTATTGTGCAGAATTTATTTAGTTAGTTACTTTTAAATATTTGTATGCATTTTTAGAGAGGAAGGGAGAGAGAAAGAAACATTGATGCGAGATTGAAACATTCATCGGCTGCCTCCTACACTCCCCCTACTGGGGATCAAGCCTGAAACCCCGGCATCTGCCCTGACTGGGAATTGAATTGACAACCTTATCATGCACAAGACAATGCCCAAACTGAGCCACACAGGCCAGGGCCATAATAATTTATTTAAAGTTTCCACCCTGGCCGATTTTGCTCAGTGGTTAGAAGATTGGCCTGTGGATCAAAGGATGGCAGGTTCAATTCCTGGTCAAGGGCCCATACCTTGGTTGCAGGCTTGATCCCCCGCCCAGTTGGGGTATGAGCACAAGGCAACCAATTAATGTGTCTCTCTCACATAGATGTTTCTCTCTCCCCCCCCTCCATCCTTTCCACTCTCTAAAAATCAATGGAAAAATATCCTCGGGTGAGTATTTTTAAATAACGTTTCCAATCTGATAAGTAAAATATGGGTATTTGCTTTTATTTAATTTCTAAGGAGGAAGAACATTTTAATATGTCTTTATTGATTTCAGAAAGAGGAAGGGGGAGAGAGAAACATCAACGATGAGAGAGTCATTTGTCGGCTGCCTCCTCCATGCCCCCTACTGGGGATCGAGCCGGCAACTGGGGCATGTCCTCTGACCAGGAATCAAACTGTGATCTGATCCTAGGTCAGTGCTCAACTGCTGAGTCATGCGAGCTGGGCGAGGAATATATATTTCTTTTGTAAAGTGCTAATTCCAAATCTTGAATCCATTTGTGTTTTTGGCAAGTTCTCCTTTTCTTTATATGAAGGAAGCTCTTTTGATAGTGAAGATAATACCATTACCCATTCTGTTTCACATCTTTCATATCTGAGGCTCTGTGGTTAGATTTGAAATTTGGGTTGTTTTTTGGGTATTTTTTTTTTTAGTGACTAATACAAACACATGAAACATAACTCGAACAGCACAAAGGATATACAGTGATGATCTAATTGAATATCCTTTCAGAGATACTCCATATGTACAGAAACATATATTTTATTCAAATGGAAGCAAATTTTACACCTAACCTTTTTTTTTTTTTTTTTAATATATCTTTATTGATTTCAGAGAGAGGAAGGGAGAGAGAAAGAGAGAAACATCAATGATGAGACAGTTACTGATCGGCTGCCTCCTGCATGCCTCCAACTGGGGATCAAGCCTGCAACCCGGGCATGTGCCCTGACAGGAATCGAATAGTGATCTCCTGGATCCTAGGTTGATGCTCAACCGCTGAGCCACACCTGGCCGGACTGCACCTAACCTTTTTTCACTGAAGATTGTTTCTTATCAGTACTGCAGAAAGTCACACCACTCGACAACAGAACCAAATACCAAACTCAATGCGTTGTAATCAAGTGCTAATCACTTGCCCAATGCTGTTTACCAGTGGTGACTCACGGACTTATTTATTTTTTATCTTCATCCGAGGATATTTTTTCCATTGCTTTTTCAGAGAGTGGAAAGAGGGGAGAGAGAAACATCTATGTGAGAGGGACACATCGATGAGTTGCCTCCTGCTCCAGCCCCCACCAGGGCCAAGCCTGCAACCAAGATACATGCCCTTGGCTGGAGTTAAACCTGGGATCCTTCAGACCGAAGGCCGACTCCCTAACAACTGGGCCACACTGGCTAGGGCAACTCGTGGATTTAAATATATAGACTGTAGTTGTAGATATGTAGTATTTAATTATGTCAGCGAAATTATTAGTGTTTTTCCCAACATATGACCTATTTGCTAAAATTTGTTAAAAATAAGTTAACAAAAAAATTCTGTTAATTTAACTATAAGCAAATCTTGGTTCAAAGCATTTTAAAATAATGGGGTGTTAATTTTCACATATGACATATGGACCAGAAATTTTGTCAGCTAAATCCGAAGTCCATTAAACGAAGGTTCGCAAAGTCAAGGGTTTACTGTATATATATTTTCCTTGAAACTTAGCAAACCAAAATTAAATGAACAATGGTAGTTAGTAGGTTTTTCACCAAATGTTTAGCAGCCAACATTTTTTTTTTAATCCTCGCCCCAGGATATTTTTTCCATTGCTATTCAGAGAGATTGGAAGTGAGAGAGAGAAACGTCAGTGTGAGAGAGACACATCAGTTGGTTGCCTCCTGCACCCAGGGGATCAAGCCTACAACCAAGGTACATGCCCTTGACTGGAATCGAACCCGAGATCCTTCAGTCCTTGGGCCAAGGCTCTAACCACTGAGCCAAACTGGCCAAGGCTAGCAGCCAAGATTTTATTTAACTTCAAGCCTTTGAACACTATCACTATTGTACATGAACAATTTGCAACATCACGTGCAAAAATAGTGTTATCAAGAGTCACTGTGGCTATCTAAATTTAAGTTCATTAAGATAAAATTTAAATTTTACTTCCTCAGTCACAGTAGGCCCATTGCAAGTGCTTAGTAATCACATGTAACCAGTAGCTACAATATAGGGCAGTGCAGATATAGAGTATTTCCATCTTTGCAGAAAGATCTACCAAATAGATTTGACCTAGAATAGTGGACTGTTGATACCGAAACTATGTCAAAGGTTTTATTCCCTTAAAGATGAACCCAGGTAAAGAACAAAAAAGAGCCTGACAGGGCCTGGCTCAGCGGTTGAGCATTGACCTAGGATCCAGGAGATCTCAGTTCCATTCCCAGGGTGAAGGCACATGCCCGTGTTGTGGGCTCATTCCCTGGTCGGGGACATATAGGAGGCAGCCAATCAATGACAACTCTCTCCTCAGTGATGTTTCTATCTCCCTCTCCCCCTCTATCTGAAATAAATAAAAGATATATTTTAAAGAAGAAGAAAAGATAATAGAGCCAGGGTACAAATGATAGATAACTTGTCAATCACCTAAAATGATATATTGAGCCATAATTTCAAGCAATGTGGATCTAATCACTTGACTATTAAAAAACAAACGGCATAGTACAGTTCCCTCCCCAAACAGAGAGTCTGAAATTCTTCCCAAGGTCCAGGGTACAGGTGTATAAAAGCCAAGTTTCAAACATCATCAATCACTGTTAACTAGTGGTCAGACTGCATCTAATTTGGGGGAAAATTACTGACTCAACAGCAGGCATCCATATGGAATGACAAAGTAGGATACTTTTGTAAAGGATACTTTTTGTATGAAACAGGGCTGGCAAAGGTAAGACAAAATTTAACCAAGGCTAGAGATAGTACATTTCCAGAGAATCACAGATGGTTAATGTTGGTACACACACATACTTTAAATACAATTTGTCTTTATTGAAAAAAAAGGGTCAGTTGGGGAAGAAACTTACAAGTATTCACCTTAACCCACCCTCCCCACTCAAATTCCATCTAAATGGCCTTTAGAATGAGAGAACTTCAAACCATGTATTGAAAACAGGATTTTCTTCCAGATACAATGCTGAAGATACACACTGCTGGACAATGTACATCCTGAGAGAAGGCAACCTGATCGGTAAATAAGGAAGCAGCCCTAGCAGAACCCAATGTCCATCCCACATCTTAAAGGGGAGGAGCCATTTCCTGCCTAAGTTTGATCTCAGGGTGTCCTTTTACAGAACTTAATCCTTTGTTTTTTCCCTTTCTCTACTTTTTTCCTCTCTACTGACTCCTTCACTCAGTATTTAAATGTGCTGAATTTCTCCCATCTTTGAAAAACCATCAGTCACACATTTACCAACTACCATATTTTGCCCTGCATCACCAAACTCCACAGCATTCTCCAAACTGTCTTCATTCAAAAGCCATTGACAACTCAACCTCACGAAAACTTCCTGAGTCAACAAAGACTTTGTTGCTAAATCCTATAGGTTCCATGTGTTTGGATTTTTTTTCACTCCTTTTAACATTTAAAATTAACCACTTTTTTGTCCTTAAAAAAAGCAGCCTAGCCCCAGCCGTTTTGGCTCAGTGGCGAGAGCACTGGCTCACGGACTGAAAGGTCTTGGGTTTGATTCTGGTCAAGGGCATGTACCTTGGTTGCAGGCTCGATCCTGGCCCCAGTCCAGCCCCTGTGTAGGGAGGCAGCCAATTGGTATGTGTCTCTCACATTGATGTTTCTCTCTCCCTTCCACTCTCTCTGAAAAGCAATGGAAAAAATATCCCCAGGTGAGGATTTAAAAAAAAAGCAGCCAGCAGATGTTGCTCAGTGGTTGAATGTCAAACCATCAACCAGGAGCTATCAGAGTTCAGTTCCCCGACAGGGCAACATGCCCAGGTTATGGGCTTGCTCCCCAAGTAGGGGTCGTGCTGGAGGGAGCCAATCAATGATTCTCTTATTGATGTTTCTCACTCTCCCCCTCCCTTCCTCTCTGAAGTCAATGAAAACATATTTTTTTAAAAACAGCCTTCTCTTAAACTTTCTCATACCACACTTACCCAGTTTTCGTTCTGTTTTTCTGACCATTCCTTAGTCTTTGAGGATTCCTCCTGTGGCTATCTCCAGGCCTTTTTTCTTCAATTTGCAGGAAGTGGGTGAATTCATGCACTCTCAGGGCTTTGCCAATGTAAAAGCATTCAAATCCGTGAATTTTTGTGAGTTTATTTGAGCCAAGCTGTCAACAAATGCCAGGAAGGAGAATCTCAACGGATTGAGACAGTGCTCTGGAGAATGGCAGTCTTGCATCTTGTTTTATACATTAAAATCTAAGGAGGAGCCATAAGTGAGTTACATGAAATCCACTGGTGATAGATTAGGGAGGTGGGACAAAGCAAAGTGGGGGAGGCGACCTCTGGGATTGGATTAAAAGTAAAATGATAGACACAGTTCTTTTACTTAGGTGGGTGCAGGATAGTTAACAGTGAACAATTAACAATGAGAGAATTTGTGGTCTCTGCAGAACAGTGCCTGAGTTTTGAGGGGTCCAGAAAAAGGAAAATTGATATTCCAGAGATATATTATCGTAGATGCAAACAAACAGGCTCAGTTAAGGTAAAGATTGACCATTCATTGCCTTGGAAGGTAGTGGCCTAGGATGTGACTACCCACCATAAGCAGCTTTCAAAAAAAGCTTTTGTGGCCCAGCCAGGTGTGGCTCAGCAGTTGAGCAACCACCTAGGATCCGGAGATCCTAGTTCAATTCCTAGTCAAGGCAAATGCCTGGGTTGGGGGCTTGATCCCCAGCCAGGGGCCTGCAGAGGGCAACCAATCAATGACTCTCATCATTGATGTTTCTGTCTCCCTTCTCTCAAATCAATAAAGATACGGTTTTTTTAAAAATCCGAGATTATAGAGAAAAATTACACTGAAGAAATTCATCTCAGGTTTAAAAAAAAAAGATATATTTGAAAAAAAAAGTTTTTGTGGCCTCTTTTCCTCCACAGCTTCAAATGAACATCTGTATTCTGATGACTCCTTTTTCTGTAGTTCCAGCCTAGATCTCTTCTGAGCTCCAAATACACATCTACTTGGTATCTCCTCTTGGGTGTTCAAAATGGCACTTCAAATTACCTTGTCCTGATACGAATGTATCTTCTTTCCCCAGAATTGATCTTACATGCCTTATCTTAGCAAATGATGCTGCCATCCACCTAGTTTCACTAACCTGAAACCTGGATGTCATTCTTGAACCTTCTAATTCCCTCACCCTCTGCATACAAACATCCCCAAGTTTTTCTATTTCACCAACTATTTCTCAAATTTAAGCACTTCCCACCATAACTGTTGATACCATTCTAGTACAGGCCATTGTAATTTACAATCCAAATTATTGTACTGGTCTCCTATGCCATTCCCCCAGTCAAGCCTGTACATTATCAGTGTTCTCTGAATAAACTCAATCTGGTTCCCTCCCATCCTTTGCTTCAGGGTAACTGCCATAGTTTCCAAATCTATTCTGGCCTTGTCATTACATTTCCACTCCTTGTTCCCCAAGTGACTGCCATACTTTCAGTTCTCTGCATAGCCCATCCTCACCCTTGTATGTGCAGCCCCCTCTGCCCCCACAATCTCTTCCACCTCTCCCCACTACAAACATCACCTGGCTAATTTCTACTCCTCCCTAAGGTCTTGTTGGACATCACTTCCTTCTGGGAACTTCTCTTGACAACCCTCCCCCTAAAACCAGTTAGGTATCAGTCTTAGGTGCCCTCGTAATGTTCTTTCCCTATCAGTGCAGGTTCACACTGTTGGCTAGTTTGTACCCCTCAGTGGCCAGCAGTCTACTCAAGAGCAGGCATGTCTTTTTCACTATTAATCCTATGGTACCCAGGTGTGCAATAAATGGTCATGTGAATAATTTTATTAATCATGCTTTTTTGTTTCTTTTATTTTCTCATGTTTTAACACCTGCAGCCTTAGGAGAGTATCTTTGAATTGGTAGCCTATGTCCTCTAACCCCCTTCTTTACCAACCTTTCACAAACCAGGCACTATTCCTTTGCCCTAATGAGTCCAGGGCCAGCTACGAAACAACCCTGGACAGCCCCTACATCCCAAAACCCGCTGAAATTATTCAAACTAGCCAATCACAAATAAACCCACCTACCCTGCATCTCCCATTCCTTCCTTCAAAAACCACAATCAAGTCTCTTACCCATGCTTTCCCCTCGCTCCCTCTGCTTCCTGACCCACCGTGGTGCCCAGGTTAGAATTGGTTTGATATGAAATATTTTGTGCATGTGGACAAGAACTGGAAAGAAAAACGGGGGTGAGGGAATGAAAACTGTTAGGGTGGTGGACATACGCGTTTTTCCAGATTTCTATAATAACATCAACTAGCACACTTTAATGCCCACGGCGAAACAAAAGCCAGCACGAGGGAGCAGAGGTAACAAGCAGCTAGCTGCTCACCGGCATCTTCCAGCGCAGAAGCGGGCCGCGCGATCCTGGGCTGGTTTGCGCAGCCTCAGCTCTTTAGAGGCCGGAACCCTTGTGAGTCGTTCCACTGTTTTCCAGTCGGCAGTGAAAGCGCAGTTCCGGCCCTCCCGGAAATCGCTGCACAGTGGTTTCCGAGGCGGCGTGAGGTAGAGGAGCGCTCCAAATGGGTCGCAGCCGCAGCCGCTCCCCACGGAGGGGTGAGTCCAGAAGCAATTTGTAGGATTTGGTGCTCGGTTGGAGGCACATCTCCCCTCTCTTTTTTCCTGTGCGAGAGCAGCTGAGATTCAGGCCCTTTACTGCCGAGAAGAGTGTGGTGGGGGGCGGGGGTGAATGGGGGAACAAAGACCTCGGCCCTTTAGTTTGAAAGCAGGTGTTTTTTCTCCTTTATAAATTGAGTTTCGCTCTTTGTCAGACTCCTGTAGTAACTTTTGACATTCTTGTGACTGGGTAATTTAGACTTAGACCACGGTTCCTTCGTTTAATTTCTGGGTGACAATGTGCAGGTCATCTAACCTTTCTGAGTCCGAATTTCCGTAATTAGACATGGGGGGTAATATTACCGAACTTTAAAAACTTATGTGAGAATTAATGGCACATTCCGTAACACTCAGCATGTGATACTGCCTGTGTCTTAATGCTTAATGTTAGGTTACTCCAGTTTATTGTAGTAGGGAAATCGATTTTTAGATTCTTGCGTCCTGGGAGCTCACCTCCTAAGGTCTTCTGGTCGCCATTCCCAGAAATGAGGCAGTGCCATGTACAGAACACAGGACTTATAACTTAGACCCTCGGTTCCGTCCCCTGGTTAGTTTTCACCACCTTAAACTAGTACAAGACTTGATTTTCTTAAAAGTTCAGTGAAGCCTGGATCCACCTATTTGGGCACTTAAGATGTGCTAAATCAGAATTAAGAAGTACTGTTTAATTGTATGATACATACCGTATTTCCTCGATTTAGTATTAAAAAAAAGTAAAAAAAATCTCAATTTTATTATATTGAGTACATGTGGAAACGTTAATAGTTTGGAAATATATGTATTTAGCCAAATAACATTGTTACAATTAATTTCACCTGCTTTTTACTTTTTTAATTGACTACTAGAAATGGCTCACATTATATTCATATTGGACAGTGCAGCTCTAAATGTTTGAGGTAATTTTCGGCTCTGCAATTTTGTTTGTTTGTGTTAGAGCGCAGGCGGTCCCGGTCCACTTCCCGGGAGAGAGAACGCAGGCGCCGAGATAGGTCCCGGTCCAGGGAGAGAGACAGGAGAAGGAGTCGCTCTCGATCCCCACACAGAAGACGCTCCAGGTAAGTGCAGAACATAGCCCTGGGTTTTACCGAAAGTCCCAAAGAAACTAGTTCTTGCCCTTTACTTTGATTTTATCACTTCTCAGGCAATTTACAATGTCATGAAATGAGGGGAACTTAAGCCCACCTTATTGGAAACCTAACATTTCATTGGTGAAAGGGGTTAATAAGTCTCTATTCCTAGAGTTGCCTTTAGGAGTAAGTGAGAAACTTAACATGGTGCTTGGCAAGAATAAGAAATAAGTGTTTTGTTTTTTATTGACTTTCTGGTGATAAAGATTTATTCAACTATAATCAAGAATGTGAGATCTTGAAATAACCTAGAATGGACTCTTGATTCTTAATTAAGCATCAATTGCTGTTTAAGTCAACTTTCTGTGTGTTTATGTGTAGCTGATAGAAACTGTTCAGTGACATTTTTCTGGCTTACAGTTTTGTAGCCCTAGCTATACTAAGACTGTATTTACGTTGTTAACAATCAGGGCCTAGGCAGAACCTTCTAACTTATTCTTCTATAGGAAATGGACTCGTGGTTCTCTGGAGCCTGGCTTTTGTTCAGCCTTTACCTTTCAGGCACTCATGTATATCTGTGCTGATTGACACAAGTGGCCAGGTATGTGTCTGTTTCTGACCTCTTTACTTATTAAATATTAGATCCCCAAGACGACATAGATCCACATCTCCTTCTCCTTCTCGACTGAAAGAAAGAAGAGATGAGGAAAAGAAAGAAACAAAGAGCAAAGAACGTCAGATTACTGGTAATGTTATTAGATAAGAAACTGTAGGAAGAGTTTGGATAACTTCAGGCATGATAAAATTATAAGAGTATAATTTTTTAACATTGTAATATATTAAGGTTTTAATAGTGTTCATTGCATATGGTTTTGAGATTTTGTTTTAATTGTCCCTCAGTGAGTTTCTGGTTATCTATGGTGCCTCTGATATAGGAAAGACAATTAAAAATGTGAGCATATTTTATTTTGGAAGTACCCTCAAAACAAGTGTCATGTCTGATATTAAAGGTTGTCCTGGCTAAAGGCTTCAAGCATGTCCTTTTTTTGTTTTTAATTTATCTTTATTGTTGAAAGTATTACAGATATCTCCTTCCCCCCCCTCCAATTAACCCCTTGCACCCTACTCCCACCCCCTCCCTAGGCCTTCACCACACTACTCTCTGTGTCCATGGGTTGTGCATATATGCATATAAGTTCTTTGGCTAATCCCCCCCCCCCGAAATATGTCAGTCTGTTACTGGTAATGTTATTAGATAACAGTATGTCAATGTCTCGAGGTTGATTTTTTTTTTTTTTAATATGTCTTTATTGATTTCAGAGGGAGAGGGAGAGGGAGATAGAAATATCAATGACGAGAGTCATTGATCAGCTGCCTCCTGCACACTCCCTACTGGGGATCGAGCCAGAAACCCAAGCATGTGCCCTGACTGCGAATGTGACCATGACCTGGTTTGAAAGTTGCAGCTCAACCACTTAGCTATGCTGGCTGGACTCTTTTGCCCATTTTTTAATTGGATTGTTTGTCTTCCTTTTGTCGAATTGTATGAGTAGTTTATTTATTTTAATATATTTTTTATTGATTTCAGAGAGAGGAAAGAAGGAGAGAGAGATAGAAACATCAGTGATGAGAGAGTTGTCACTGATCTGCCTCCTGCAGGCCCCCAAACGGGGATCGAGGCTGCAACCCAGACATGTGCACTGACTGGGAATCGAACCTGGATCTCCTGGATCCTAGATGGCTGCTCAACCACTGAGCCACTCCCTGCTGGGCTGTATGAATACTTTATATATTTTAGAAATTAACTCTTTATCGGCCCTAGCCAGTTTTGCTCAGTGGCTAGAATGTCGGCCTTTGTACTAAAGGGTCCTGGGTTCGATTCAGGCCATAGGAACGTACCTCAGTTGCAGGCTCAATACCCAGCGCCGGTCAGGGTGCATGCAGGAGGCAACCAATCAGTGTGTCTCTCTCAACACTGTTTCTCTCTCTCTCACTCTCTCTCCCCCTTCTAATCTCTCTGAAGAACAATGGAAGAAGTATCCTCGGTTGAGGATTAAAAAAAAATCCCTTATCAGGTGTATCATTGGCAAATATGTTCTCCCATAGAGTGGGTTCCCTTTTCATTTTGATGCTGATTTTCTTTGCAGTACAGAAGCTTTTTAGTTTGATGTGCCATTTGTTTATTTTTTCTTTTGTTTTCTTGCCCTAGGCGATGTATCTATGAAAATTGTGCTATGTGAGATGTCTGATATTTTGCTGCCTATGTTTTTTCCTAGGATTTTTATGGGTTTGTGACTTATATTTAAGTCTTTTATCTGTTTTGAGTTTATTCTTGTGTGTGGTGTAAGTTGGTGGTCTAGCTTCATTTTTTTGCATATACCTCTCCAATTTTCCCGACACCATTTATTGAAGAGACTGTCTTTATTCCATTGTATGCTCTTGCCGCCATTGTCAAATATTAATTGAGCATAATGGTTTGGGTCATTTTCTAGGTTCTCTGTTCAGTTCCTTTGATCTATATGCCTGTTCTTGTGTCAGTTCCAGCTGTTTTGATTACAGATTTGTAGTATAACGTGATACCCGGTATTGTGACCTCTCCAACCTTGTTCTTTCTCAAGATTGCTGCAGCTATTCGGGGTCTTTTTTGGTTCCATATAAATTTTTGTAGTGTTTGTTCTAGATCTGTGAAATATGCCATTGGTATTTTAATAGGGATTGCATTGAATCTATAGATTACTTTGGGTAGTATGGACATTTTAGTGATGTTAATTCTACCAATCCGTGAACATGGTATATTCTTCCACTTGTTTATATTCTTTTTTTTTTTTTTTTTTTTTTTTTTTTGCAGCAATGGCTTTTATTATGTATGGGTCTTAGAAATTATTTCATCAGTTTCTCCATACACAGGCAAAAATAAGTGTACTGTTTAGCACATTAGAACTTGCAAAACTGATCATTGCCTAGAGTAGGGAAAATTATCCCTAAATCATGCTTAACCAGGAGGCCAATTCATTTGCTGACCTCTAAGAACATGAAGATGAACATGATACACAGACAGTCCCCCATCTGAGCCTTCATTCACCACCATTTGATAACTCTTCTTCAGGCCCAGATCAGCAGCACATTTCTTGCCAACAATCATTAAATGTCCAAGAAGACTTTCATCATCGTCTTCTGCTGCAGAAATCTGGGATATATGCTTCGTAGGTATCACCAGAAAATGTGTTGGTGTTTGAGAGGAAATGTCATGGAAAGCAAGACACTACTCATCCTCAGAAATGATTTTGGCTGGGATTTCCTTGCGAATAATCTTCCTGAAGATTTTGTCGCCACCAGGCGGAGCGGCCTGAGCCTTGGCGATCTCATCTGCCATCGCGGCCTCGCTTCTGCTGTTTATGTCCTTTTCTATCTCTTTTTTTCATCGTCCTATAGTGTTCTGAGCACAGGTCTTTTATCTCATTGTTTAAGTTTATTCCTAAGTATCTTAATTTTTTTGTTGCAATGGTAAATGGTATATTTTTTCAGTTTCTCATTCTGAGAGTTCATTGTTGGTGTAACAAAAATGCCATCGATTTCTGGATGTTGATTTTGTATCCTGCTACCTTGCTGAATTCATTTATTAAATCTGGTAGTTTTTTGGTGGAGTCCTTAGGGTTTTCTATGTACAATATCATGTCATCTGCAAATAATGACAGTTTTACTTCCTCTTTTCCAATTTGGATGCCTTTAATTTTTTCTTCTTGTCTAATCGCTGTAGCTAAGACTTCCAGTGCTATGTTGACTAAGAGTGATGAAAGTGGACACCCATGTCTCATTCCTGTTCTTAGGGGGAATGTTTTAGTTTTTGCCCATTGAGTATGGCTGTAGGTTTGTCATATATGGCCTTTATTATGTTGAGGTATGATCCCACCATTTCCACTTTGCTGAGAGTTTTTATCAAAAATGGGTGCTGGATTTTGTCGGGGTTTTTTTGCCTCTATTGATATCATCATGTTTGTCTTCCAGTTTGTTTATGTGATGTATCACATTTATTGATTTGCAAATATTGTACCAGCCTTGCATCCCCAGAATAAATCCCACTTGGTTATGGTGTATGATGTTTTTAATATAATGCTGAATCTGATTTGCTAATATTTTGTTGAGGATTTTTGCATCTATGTTTATCAAGGATATTGGCCTGTAGTTCTCTTTCTTTGTAGTGTCTTTATCTGGTTTTGGGATTAGGATAATGCTGGCCTGGTAAAAAGAACTTGAAAGTGTTCCTCCTTCTTGGATTTTTTGGAATAGTTTGAGGATGATAGGTATTAGTTCTTCTTTGAATGTTTGGTAAAACTCCCCTGTGAAGCCCTCATCCCAGGCATATGACCGTGACCAGGAATCGAACAGGCAACCTTCTGGTGCTTGGGACGATGCCCAACCAACTGAGCCACACAATCCAGGGCTAAGCAGTCTCCTCTGATGGAAAATGGAGAGCACATTTCTCCCTTGCCTCTTAAGTTACAATCTGCCCAAATTTAAGAGAAATTTTTTTTTTCATTAACTCAACTCTTTAGCTAGTTGTTTTATGTGTTCTCTGCTGGTAAGGTAGAAGGACTGTTAATCTCTTGCCACCTTTCCTTTTATATATCTAAAATGATAGTGTTTTAAAAATTATCACTTATTTTTGCAGAGGAAGACTTAGAAGGCAAAACAGAGGAAGAAATAGAAATGATGAAGGTAATGGGATTTGCCGCCTTTGACTCCACAAAAGTAAGTAAAACTGGAAGCCAGTTAAGCCTTCTGATTTGAACTAATCCATTGTGGCTGTCCCATTTTTCCGTATTCTTTTACTGTTGCCTGTGTAATTTCCTCCACTGGTACAAGTTGATTCAGTTAAAAGACAATAACTATCTGTATTAAGGGCTTTGAGAGCACAGAAGGAAGCAGTGAGGTACCATTGGAATCCAGAGAGTGTTTGCCTGGGATGATGTTGAGTTAGATCTTAAAGGGCTCAGTACAAAGAGGAGGAAGATCATTTGAAGTAGAAGGAGGAGCTCATGAAAATGCCATGTAGGCATGAAGGACTGTGGGAATTTCAAATTCAGTGACTGTTAAAATGGTGCTGATGGGCCAGTGACTACAATGAGGCTGGAGACAGAGGTAGGAAGCAAATCACAGAGGGTTTTTGCTGCCCTTGGCCATACAAAGGAATTTAGAGTTGATTCTTTAGGTGTTAAGAGAAAGCTATGATTTTTAACACCTTGCTCACTGGTCTCAAGTTGACTTGTGTCTGTACTTACATTAATTTAAATAATTTTAAACACCTTGCTGACCAGTCATGAGTATTCTAGTGGGGAAAAGTAGCCAGCCACAGGAGCAAGTTCTGGCTCAAAATAGCTGGTCAGCAAGGTGTAAGAAAAGGAGTGATAGGATTTTTTGTGTGTTTTAGAAAGATGACCCAGGGCAGCATTGGAGCACAGATGGGAGGCAGGTTAGATTGGAGGCAAGGAGAACTGCTGAGTTGTGCAAGTGAAAGATGATGAAGGCCTGAACTGAGAGGAGGGGCCAGAATATTGGGAACCATTCAGGAGCCAGAGTTAGTGGTGTTGGCAGTGGGAGTGAGCAGTCAGTGATGACCCTGAGGCGACAGGCTGAAAGACTAGGTGGTAGGGTTAACCAAGAAAGGATTATGAGAAGGGGAAGTGTTGTGAAACAGAAGAAGGAAATTGAGCTGCCAGATGAAGATGACATTGGGTAGCTGCATACATGTCTCATAGCTCAGAGAGGAGTGGATTGGAGATTGAATGCTGTCTAGGCATCACAATACTGGAAAGAATAATGAAATGGGAGAGGAAAAAGGGAGGGTTTGTGGAGACGGAGCTAAAGTCAGGGATTATAGGGAAAGAGAGGAGAGAGAGAGAGAGAGGGAGGGAGGGAGGGAGGGAATTGGGTAAAGAGAGAAATAGGGGAAAGGGGAATTTGAGAGAGGAAATGGACAGGGGGTAGAGGGATTGCAGGGAGCTAGTAGGATAGACAGGGAAAATGTGTGTGGAGAGGGAATGTATTTTTAAAACTTTCTTTTAGTTTCATAAATGGGAATTGATATTTTTGGGGAAAATAATCCACTTCCCCTAAGCTTGTATTCCATTGAGTTGTTAATGGAGTGGGGTAATTTCACATGCTATAAGCGTTTCTAACTGATATGATTGTATAGGGTTTATGTGTTCCTTTAATCTTCACCCAGGGATATTTTTTCCACTGCTTTTCAGAGAGAGTGGAAAGGAAAGAGAGAGAGAGAAACATCGATGTGAGAGAGACACATCAATTGGTTCTCTCCCGCACATGCCCTGACCAAGCCTGCAACTGAGGTACGTGCCCTTGACCGGAATCGAACCTGAGACTCTTCTAAGGGCCGACACTCTAACCACTGAGCCAAACCCGCTAGGACTCACATGTTCTTTTAAAACAGCATTGTATATGCCCTGCCTGATGTGGCTCAGTTGGTTAGGTAGTGTCTTGTGCACCAAGAGTTTGCTGGTTCATTTCCTGGTCAGGGCACATGCCCGAGTTGTGGGCTTGTTCCCCAGTAGAGGTGCATGCAGGAGGCATACGCTCTCATATCAGTGTTTCTCTCTCTCTCTTCCTTCCTCTTTCTCTCTAAAAATCAATAAACTATTCTTAAATAAATAAATAAATTAATTAATTAAAATGATATTGCATAAAGTAAGAGGAGTACTGAGGCATGAATGTTTTGAAGTGAAAAAATTAAGAATGAGCTCTTATTCCTACAAATAGTTATGTGAACTCCATTTTGGAATTTAATATAGTTTATGTATCAGCTTTTTTTTCTGAAATATTTGCATTCCAGAGTATTTTGTAAGTGAAATGATTTATTAATGTATATGTGGGGTGAATAAAAATATCTCCAAAGTAAAGCAACTATACATTTATTTATTTATTTTTTAGAAGACTAGAGAAAGAACTTACCAGAATTATTTTCCCTTTTGGGGGCAAGGGGATTACTGTTGCCCAATGTTGCAATTAATGACATCTGCAAGGATGTTAATGTAGTTTGTATGCAGTTAGCTTCATATGACTATCAGTTATAAGCTCACTTGTGTTTTTCAGTAATGTGTATTTGTGGTATATTATTGATCTATGATGGGACCTTTTCATATGCCAATGTAGTCACTTATTTTCCCTTCCATTTTAACATTCTAGAAATATTCGAAGTTTGGTTATGTTTATTAATGGATAATTTTCTATTCCAGCATGTAAATGAAAATAGGGCTATTAATATACAACTCTGCAAGTAGTTTTCAAAAATCATTAAGCCTTTATAAACTTAGAATTATTTCCTTTTTTTTCCAAGCCAGTCTTTCCAAGTCATGCCTATCTCCTATTCTTGAGAGGTCAGAATCATATACCTCAAGTAATTTATCCAGTATTCTTCCCTCCCCCCCAAATGTAGCGAAAATAGGAAAAGAAAAGTAAGCCCAAATATATTTATTTTACCTCCACTTCAAATATGTACCTAATCTGTACATGCCTTTAGGCCAATGAGTAAGAATCTTTTTTTTTGCCCTAGCACGGATGTCTAATAAGTATGCTACACAGATAGGGTATGCTCCTGTGAGTAATAATGCAGGAAGGTGGGGGTTGAGGGCCATGTGTGTGTGCATGCGTGTGGGGTGGGGAGAAAATGAGCATTAACCGATGATTTTCATACATTTAACAATTATTTTCTGAGCACCTGCAAGTGCAGTCAGTGGCCTAGGATGTGAGTATGCAAAGGTGACTCACAGTCATATCCCTCCATCAAGAAGCTTGCAGTCTCATACGGGACATAGCATCAAGTATGTACATCATGATAATACAGATTGGAACATGGAGGGTATTGTGAGGAAAGCCCAGTTAACATTCTGTGGGAGTTAGAGAAGAGGGCACTTCCTGCCAGCTAGATTATTGGAATTGGGCCTTGAACAATATATAAGAACCGGAGCCCGGCCGGGCGTGGCTCAGCAGTTGAGCATCGACCTAGGACCCAGGAAATTGGGGTTCGATTCCTAGTCAGGGCACATGCCCAGGTTGCGGGGCTAGGCAGCCAATCAATGACACTCTCATCATTGATGTTTCTATCTCTCTCTCTCCCCCTCCTTTCCTCTCTCTGAAATCAATAAAGATATGTATGTGTTTTTTAAAAAAAAAAAGAACCAGATAGTTGAACATTGAATGGGAGTTGGGATGTAATTCAGGCATGAGGAACAGCAAGTGGTGAGATAACTTGGCTGAATGAAAAGACCTGTAAAAGAATTCATGAAAAAGGGAAAAGGCCAAGATACATGTGACACTCAACATTAGCACCAGTTATTCTGTATTCTGATTCCTGATTTAAAAATCCAAAATGCAAGGCCTGTGTAACAAGTGGGACTTATATGAATGTTGACTGATCTACCCATGATTTGAGGATGTGAATTTTTCTAGATAAAATATCCTTAACTTATATGTGGTTTCAAAGAATGCTTTGACCAAAAAAGGTTAGGATCTGCTACCCTATTTCCCTATATGCCTTGCACATAATACATAAACCATGAATGTCTGTTGGTTTGACTATTATATTATTTGTGTGTTATTCTAAAAAAGCAAAACAGAGTTGGTAATACTTGAGAGTTCATGGGATGTTATCAGGATCTGAAAATTCTGTCATTGGGCTACCTCATTCTTAGATGGATCTTGCCAATTTAAGTCTGTCTATAGGATTCAGTTCTTTTGATTAAGGCATTTAATGTATCCTTACTGTTTTCTATATTTACTGATTTTCTCCAGGGGAAAAAGTTGGATGGCTCTGTAAATGCCTATGCCATAAATGTGTCTCAGAAGAGGAAGTACAGGTATGCATAACCCCATTATTATGTTTGAACTAATGATAAAAATGTGCTTGGGAAAGAATTTATTATGGGATAATTGTGTTTGTAGAAAGTGTAGCAGTTTTCCATACACTCCCTGTTTTAATCTTTCTTACTTATATTCTGGTGTGTTAATTTTCAATTTACATGTAAACTAATAACTATTATAGAGAAGAATAGTTGGCTTATATGTTTTAGGACTAGACCTTTCTTCAAAACATCATTTTTTAAAAGTCTTTAGACTTTAATTTTATTATAATTACAGATTTAAAATAAATCTCTCCTGAATTACTCACCTAGATTGATTATGTAAGGACTTCAACTGTAAATATAGTCTTCTGTTAAGTATAGACATTTTATTAATACCATAGGACAAATCAGTTCATACTTGAAATCTCACTGATTTCCTGCTGAATGGAAAAGTCAAGAAGACATCTTCAAACATTGCCTTTCTCTCTACCTTTATCACCGATTAAAGACAGACATTCCAATTAATTTAGAATATGCAAATGTGATTTGAGAACGCTTGTGAGTTAAGGAACCAGAATCATGGTTGACATTCCTTTGTAAAGTTACCTTCAAATAAAGTTTTATGGAGAAAACTGGTACAGTATGCGATCAGATTTACTTGATGGGTACCTATTTTGGAATTCTCCTCTATTCCCTTAAATTAGGTATTTAGTGTTTCCTAAAATAAATACCTACTTTCAAATGATTTTTTAAAAAGTCTGTGGAATCTTCCCATATAATTTTGAAAGTATATTTCCATACTTCTATTTGGGTTTTATAGAAATCGAAAATGCTTTGGCTTATTTTGGAAGTGAAGTAATCTTTTCTTACTGTACATTAAATAACCTTGAATACTTCTTACCCTAGACTTTGCCATCTTAAATGTGATTTATAGGTTTAATTTCTGAAGCATGTGATTTTGTTTTTTTTTAAGAGAGAGAGGAAGGGAGAGAGAGAAACATTGATTTTTGTTCCACTTATTTATGTATTCGTTGGTTCGTTCTTTTTTTTTTTTTAATCCGCTCCCAAGGATATTTTTTCCATTGCTTTTCAGAGAGTGTGGAAGAGAAAGAGGGAGGGAGACAGAGAGAGAAACATTGATATGAAAGAGATTCATTGATTGGTTGCCTGGTCAGTCCTCAGGCTGACGTTCTAACCACAAACTGGCTAGGGCCATTGATTGATTTTTTTTTTTTTTTTTTTTTAATATATTGATTTCAGAGAAAAAGAGAGAGAGAGAGAGAAACATCAATGATGAGAGAGAGTCATTGATGGGCTGCCTACTGTACGCCTCCCACTGGGGATTGAGCTCACAACCTGGGCATGTGCCCTGATGGGGAAATGAACTTCAGACTCCTGTATCATAAGCTGATACTCAACCACTGAGCCACGCCAGCCGGGCAATTGGTTGATTCTTGTATGTGCCCTGACCGGGGATCAAACCCTCTACCTTGGTGTATTGGGAAGACGTTCTAACTAACTGAGCTACCTGGCCAGGGCTATGATTATATTTTCATAAGAGGAATCCAGAATTAATTTTTTTAATGACTGTTGAATATTTTTCTTCTTTATCATAGGCAGTACATGAATCGAAAAGGTGGATTCAACAGACCTTTGGATTTCATTGCGTGAGAAATGAAATGTTGAAAAATGAGTTTTTTCTCCTCATCTTGATCCGAAGAGTGGATTTTGTATTGTGTATATTATATGCATCAAAGCAGGACAGGATCACAGTCCTTCTTCCTCTTAAAGTAAGAAAATTTTACCTATGATGTGTGCAGTTCACTTACCCTGCCTCAAAAGAAGAAATGTTAAATATTACATTTTTTTCTTTTAGGAAATATCATTTGGGGCTATCATCAGCCCCATTTTTTTGTCTTTATTCCTGTGGAAGCTGTATGTTTTCTTCCTGGATGCTCATTAGGACTTTTTAAAACACATATTAGTAATTTGGATGTAAGTTTCTCAAATAAAGCAGTATTTCTACCCCTCTGTATTTGATAGATATTTTATTACTATATAAAAGTATCTCCCTACGCATTTTCTTTTTTCATATGTAGATTTAGATAACATGATTCTTAGCAATTTAAAAATGAGAAGTATGAAAAAGTATAACTGGATTTTTATATCTTCTAAGGGTTTTCCTCAATACCATTTATTATTTTCCCCCCCATTAAAAAAAAAACTTATTAAAAACTTGGGAGAAAGTAAGAGAAAAGCTAAAATCAACTGTAATTTACACCCAGAAACAATCAATGTTAATATTTTGATATATATCTTTCCAGGTTCCTCCTGGTGTGTATTTCTTCCACCCATGAGATCAGAATGTGTATGCTGTTCTCTTTGGCTAATCTTTTCTCCCATGTCCTGTGAATCTTTTTTTAATATTCTTACATATTCTTTGGAAACTTAGCTTTTAGTAGGTACTTGGTTGTACCATAATTTATCATTAACTAATCATTTACTTGGTGAACATTGGCTTCCCTCTCATGATTTGCTGTGAGTAGTATCCCTATCACATGTATCTTTTTGTACTTGTTGCATTGTTTCCTCAGGTTCAGTTCTTAGATGTGAGATAAAGTGTGTGTGTGTGCATGTTTTAAGGCTTTTGATACATATATATGGCTAGAAAGGTAACAACAACCAACTCTGACCAGTAAAGTATGAGCATTCCCATTTCATACACATGCACCAATATTGGGTGTAATAATTAGTTTTCAATCTGATAAGTAAAATATTGGCATTTGCTTTTAATTTATTTAATTTCTGAAGAGGAAGAACATTTTTAAAAACACATGTTAGCCATATATATTTCTTTTGTAAAGTGCTAATTCCAAATCTTGGATCCATTTGTGTTTTGGAAAGTTTTTCTTTTTCTTATTTGAAGGAAGCTCTTTTTATATTGAAGATAATAACTATTACCCATCCTGTTTCACATCTCTCTGATATTTGAGGCTCTGTGGTTAGATTTTAAGTTTGGGTTGTTTGTTTTTTTAGTAACTAATACAAACACATGGAACACAATTCGGACAGCACAAAGGATATACAGTGATGACCTAATTGTGTATCTTTTCAGAGATATTCCATATATACACAAACATATTTTATTCAAATATAAGCAAACTTTGCAAACTATTGTGTAACTAGCCTTTTTTTTCACTTATTTGTAAACCTTAAGATTGTTTCTTACTTGAACATGTAATATTGCCTCTTTTTTTTTTTAATCATCAAGTATGGTTTATTCCAAAAAGTCAAAGAGAAATATTAGTGCAATTCACAGTTTCAATTTGGCTTCTTCTGCTGTATATCCTTAGTTATAGGACTCTATTCAGCTAGTTTTCATGTGGTTCTCAGTGATGGTTGTTCTATATTTTGTTGTCATTTTGATGTGGCCCTGGGAGGAGGGGTGAGCACAGGGTTTACCTACTCCACCATCTTGACTGGAAGTTCTGCCCCTTCTTTTTTTTTTTGTAAAGAGGAGCTGCCTTTAATTTTATCAGAATAAAAGAGAAAGTTACACTAAAACCATCAAACTTTGTCAACAAACTCAGTTCCTGGGGACTCCGTATTTAGCTCAGGCACTTGGTCCTGCTCTAGCTACCTCAGAAAACAATGTTCAGAAAGCCGACACTGAGCCTGGACGTTTTCACTTGCGAACCAAAATTCAAATGTGTTTCATGTACTGCAATTACAAAAGCAGGAAATTAAATAAATGCATTTTCTCAGATTTTCCAACAGGAGCAGAAAGGACTAGAGCTAAATATTCAGTAAACCAGAAAAACACAAGCTCCAGGGTCTACTGCTAAGTATTCTGATGGCTCAGGCTTTCGAGTAGCTCAGTAGATGGTATACATTCTTCAAAACTGAGAAAGGTGTAATAGTACAACGGTTTAAAGATCCTAAACTCAGCTCATCACCCTAGAAGAGGGAGCAGATTTCAGCTAAATAGAAAACATTCCTAATAAATACAAAAGTCCAATGCTGACTGGGCTGTTACCAGAAATTTGAGGTAGTTTCAAGCATGAACTTGAGGGTCAGTCTCAGTTTAAAAGATGGCTCTGCCCCAGGCCGGGTGAGTCGGTTTGTTGGACCGTTGTCCTGTGCACCAAAAGGTTGCAGGTTTGATTTCCGGTAGGGGACTGTACTGGAGGCCCTGCTTCTTTTTTTAAGGGCAGTAGTTATAGTACATTGTAGGGTAGACTATAACTCATTTTAAATAATGCCCCACTGATGGACATTCAAGTTGTTTCTAATCTTTTACCATTTAAAAAAAATTGTATAAGCATTATCCTTGTATGTATATGATTTTATGTGTCTTTAGCTGGATTTTTAAATCCTTCATTGTATCTGAAATTTGCCCGCTTATTATAGTTATTTAAAAGCCTTTTGGCAGCTTATTCCCTATAAAGGAAATAATAGTCATATGACTGCATTGCATAATACAGTGTACAGAGCACCTTGGTTCATTTCATCCCTATGAAATAGAGCAGGTATTATTATTTCCATTTCCCAGATGAGAAAGCTGAGGCTTTTCAGGCCATGAAGGCAGAAATTGTTGGTATTTATACTACCTGATGGCCTGAGTGCTTAAATATTTGAATGTGCTGTATTAGCTGCATAACTTGTAGTACCCATTGCACAGGTGTCACTGCCTTGGGCAGTCAGATTGTTTTGCTTGGACTTTTTGCTAACTGAGCTAAATAGACTCCAATACCCCCACTCACCAAAATACTTGTGTATCTGTAAATTATCTAGGACCAGGACCGTTTCTGACCATTTATGGGCACACCCAATTGTTTGAATAGGGAAGCTAAAAGTTCTGGGATAAAATAATATAACCCAAACTAAATTACAGGTCTTTGGATTGTCATCTTAGTGTGGTGTTAATAGAGATTTGACTTGAGATCTCAAAGCAGCATATTGTGTAAAGAAGTAATCTGAGAATATCTGGTAGGTTAATAGGTTTGTGCTCCATCAGGTAGAGGGAAAGAAATAGAGGAGGAAGTCTGAAAATCCTGAGATAAGACACCTCTGATCCTAAGAGAAGTCTTGGTTTGAAGGTTCTTTTGTCCATCAGATTGTCTGATTCCATAAGAATAACAAAGACGGAAAGAACATCCTTGTCTTCCTCTATCAGGTTGCTGCTTCAATGGGCATAAATTATGCCAAATCTTCTATTTTCAAGTATTTAAATGTTAAGAGTGCCCCAGGGCTCAGTCCTGGACTAGTGAGTCATCTGTTTGCGTGACATCAAACATCTCTTATGGCTCTCAACTTATACTTCCAGCCTGACCATTTTACTGAATTCCAGACTTGTATACGCACCGACATTATTAGGCACCTCAAATTTACAATGAACTGAGCTCTCATTTCCCTGCCTAGTCTTTGGGGCTTCCCCAGCTCTTCGAGTGGCTTGCTCGTCCACTCACTCCTTTGCTCAGACCAGAATCCTGAGGGTCATCCTTGACTCCTCCCTTCACCACAGTCCACCTCTGATTCATTAGCCAGTTCTTTTGACTAATCTGAGAGTATATTTTGAATCCACTTTTTTGAGGTATAATTGACATAAAGTTGTGAGATATTTCAAGTATACACCGTAATGATTTGATACATGTTGAAACCACTTTTCACCACCTGTACTAACCTAAGCCATCACTCTTGCCTGGACTACTATAGTAGCCTCCTACTAACTCTCCTTCCTTCTCTTGCTGCCTCAGTTTATTCTCCATTCAGCAGCAGAGGTGAACCTTTTAAAATGTGCAACAAATCATGTTGCTCCTGCCTCTGGTGTTTTTCTGTCATTAATAATAAGCCTAGTCTTCACTGTGGTCCACAAGCCTGAACAGTCTGGACCCTGGCATCCCACATCCTCACCCTCTTGCTGCTGCACTCAGCACGCTCCTGGCCTCCTTGCTGTTTCTTGAGAACAGATATGCATCTACCTAAGAGCCTTCCTACTTGTTCTTCCTCCTGTAATGTTCCTCCTCCCCGACAAATACCCCCACCTCCCAGTTTTGCATGGATAAGCTTCTTTATATTGTTCAGGTGTCTGTTCAAAATAAGGTCATTCCTGAATGCCTTATCCAAAATACCAACCCCCCCTCCCCCGTCCCTCTCTTGCCCTTTATCCTGCTTTACTCTTTTTGTTTAACATTTAAAAATGGAGATAAAATTCACATACCATAAAATTCACCCTTTTAAAGTATTCCTTTTCAGTGGCTTTTAGTATATTCACAGTTATGTATCCATCACCACTAATTCCAAAACATTTTCATTACCGCAAAAAGAAACTGTACACATTTACAGTCATTCCTCACTCTTCCCCACTCCAGAGACCACTAATGTATTTCCTGTCTCTAAGGACATGTCTAATCTGGACATTTTCATATAAATGGATATTTCGTGTAAATGGAATCATACAATAATTCGGTCTTTTGTGTCTGGCTTGTTTCACTTAGCATATTTTCAAGATTCATCCATGCTATAACATGTATCAGTACTTTATTACTTTTTATGGGTAATATTCTGTTATGTCACATACCACATTTTTATTTATAATTTATCAGTTCATGGGCATTTGGGTTGTTCCACATTTTGGCTATTATGAATAATGCTGCTATGAACATTCATATACAGGTTTTGTATGAACATATGTTTTTTATTCTCTTGGGTGTATAACTGGGATGGAAGCGCAGTTAATTATATAATAATTCTGTGTTTAACTTTGAAGCACTGTCAAACTGTTTTCCAAAGCAGCTGCACTCTTTTACATTCCCACCAGGAGTGTCTGAGTGTTCTAGTTTTTTCACATGCTCTCTAGAGTTTCCTTATAGCTTCTCACTGCCTGACGCACTCTATATTCACTTATTACTTTCTGGTTCTTCCACTAGACAAGAAGAAAGTGGCTTCTGTCTTGTTTGCGGCTGTAAGTCCAGCACCACACAGTGCCTGGCACAGAGTATAGCAGTCAATAAATATCCATTGAATTTGTAGATATAGTTCAGTGACCTTTTTGAACTTGGCCACTTCTCTTGATTTTTATGTTAACCTTTAGTTACCCAAGTAATAAATAGACACATTTTCCCTGTAAAAATTTTAAAACCTTATGGGAAAGCTAAATTCCATTTGAATAGTACCCCTCAATCCTGGTCTAATTGCCCCTTCTCTGCAGTGTATCTTTCTAGACCTTTGTCTATGCATGCATGTAAGTAACAGAGTTGGAAATGAGGAAGATACATTGTTTGGGACTTTTTTTAATACAAATAATATGCTGTAGGGATTATTTTACAACTAATTATTTAATACTGCCTTGGAGTTCTTTCCATGCCAGTTTATGTACCTCTCCCCCCACCCTTTTTGTTTTACCACTACTTAGTGTTTTGTGTACTATATATACCACTGTTTTTAATCCATTGCTCTGTTTTTAAAATATTTGTGGAGTAACTAATTTTTGCAAAGCAGTGTTCTTAAACGTTTTTAAATCTTAATATCATCATATTAGATGTCATGGTATTAGGGTGTCCAAGTAGCCACAAAGATGGGGATTGATATTCTTGAAGCAGAAAATTCCAGTCCTGATTTTTACACTTTGAAGAACAAAATCAGTTCCTCAGAAATTTATTTTAATGCTTATAGTGGTTAAGAAATGTCAAACTCAGTTACAAGTAAGGTGTTTTACTTCGTTTTGGAAGTTTTAAGACATTTAAGGATTGAAATACTACAGCTATCTTTTCCCTGCCACTCTGTGAGGTACTTACTGAAGAATTCTCTCTGCCAGAACTCCGGTAGCATTTAATGAACCTGCTGCTTACTCAGCATTTACATACTGTCCTCTGCCCACCTGGAGTATAGAAGCCCCTCAAAGGCAGGAGACTGAGTTTTAGCTTTCTAAAACATGCCATAAAGATTATCTGATGGGTAATATAGCTTACATCTTTGTGCTTTCTCATTTCCAACATTTTCTTTTTACTTCCCAATTCTATTAATTGATCTTGATGCCTGCTCAAAGATATATAAACTGTTGTATTTATGTTATTACATATAACGTTATTTAAAATTCTGGTCATAAAATTCAGTTTCAAACATTTTGGAATTTCCAGTTTTTATATTGTGGGTTGTGCCTGTCAGTAAGTGCTTATGTAATACCTTTGAGGTTCTAGGTCTAGGGGTTACCACTTCTACTTTGTTTCAGGATTTTCAGTTCTTTCTTCAACACCTGCACTTTCAGTTATCTTATTTAACTGGTCTTTGTATACATTTGTGTGAAATAATTTCTATAAAAACCAAACCAAACCTTTGTTTTATATTTGCTGCTTGATATCCAGTAGATGGCACCAAATACCCTTTAAAGTTCTTGATACCAATCCCTAGTTGGTGTTGCTAATTCATCGTTTCTTCCGTCACCACCAGGGAACAGTAATGGTCCATTCTTTGGTCTAATTCTCTGATTGTTATATAACTTCGTCTATTTGTATAGAATGTGAACCTGTTGGTGTTCAAATTATTAATTTGCTATTTCTGACTCAAATTTCAACCTTTTCTCCTTTTTTTATTTTTTATAAGTGATTTTCAATCATGGTGACTCTAGGGGAAGGATCATGATATAGAAATAAGGCTAGGTTTAAAAAAAGAGTTGAGGGTCAGAGAGAAAGAATAAAGAGATATGCTGAATGTTCATAATAAAATCAAAGAGAAAATATAAAAGTATGCAAAAGCCGCCCTGGCCGGTGTGGCTTAGTTGGTTGGAGTGTTGTGCCCTGCACCGAAGGTTCAAGGGTTTGCTTCCTGGTCAGGACACACATACTCAGGTTGTGGGTTCAATCCCCCAAGGCAGCTGATAAATGTCTCTCTCTCACATAGATGTTTCTCTCTCTGTCCCCCTCTCCTCCCTTCCTCTCTCAAATCAGAAAACATATCCTCGGGAGAGGATTAAAAACAAAGGATATAAAATCTAAAATTAAGAATAATGAAATGAAAGCATTTTTACTATTACCAGTTTTTGTACTTTACCATTATGATTTTCAAATTTGTTTTACAAATAACTTGTAATTTATGAAATAGTTCTTAAAACTAGTCTTTAAAATTGTTATATTCCCAGTCTCAATTTTTGTGCTTGCTTGAAAAACTTACCTTCAGTATGTGTATTTACTAGTGGTTTTTTTTTTAACAAAGAATCACCTTTTAGATCCAGTTAACCATTAAAATCAAAAAGTGTTTCCTGTATGTTAGGCATAGTTTACTACATTTATTCTACTTATTAATTCTGTCCGGTTTATTTAATTTTAATGGGTTTGTCAACCATTAAAAAGGACCCTTTTAAAATTTCCCATCATAATTACCGTTAAATGCTTTTTTTTTCTCCAGTGTTTGAGCGGCAGTGTTTTGTGACTCGGTCTCAAAATCTATTTGTCTTTAGAACAAACTACTAATGGGAGCATTGGTAGGGTGGCTCTGGGTGAAACAGATGAAGGTTCAGTTCCCATCTCTGACTGGATGACTAGGAAAGTCATTTAGCTTCTGTGGGCCTCGGTTTCCTCATTTGCGAAATGTAGATAAATTAACCTACCTAATGGTGGAGGTTTAGAGATAATTTATGAAAATTAGCAGACACAGTATAAGCTCTATTCTCATATATTGACCATAATTATAAACTTTTAAAAAAGCTTTGGAAATATGTTCATGCTTCACTCATTTCTATATTCAGGACTCTCAACAAGTTTTATTTCTACTTTTTATAATGGTGTCATATATATATTAACAGTAACTTGGGTCTCGAAATAACTTTCAGAAATCTTGACAGACTGAGGGAACAATCCTTAATCAACTTGTTAGTTCTCTGCATTTATATTGGTACCTACCACCCCCCCACACACACACACAAACACCATTTATAGCTGTCTTGAAAAGTGAGTGTTTTTAAAAATATTTTCATCTAGAATCAAAGGGGAAAGAAAGGCCCTAAAAGTGATTTAGGTCAAAGAATCTCGGGATTCAACGTCATTCTGTAGGTAGGGAAGCTTCTGAGCTTTTAAACCCCACTCGTGTAAGGGAGTAATTGGGGTGGTGGGCAGTGCCTTCCGAGAGGAGCTCAATGCTGAATACAACCGCCCTGTTCTAGCGCATTGTGAGAGAAGAAAAAATGTTTGGAGGCAATCATTTCACACAACTAAAAGCCAGGCTTTTTCCCTCAGCTACGTGGCGCCCGCCGGAGCCCACTGGCCGCTTTGCCGGGCTGCCAGCATCTCTCCCCTTTCAGAAGGATTCGCCGCGGTGTCCTTAGCCGCCCGGATCCTGGGAAGCCTTGGAACCTCCGGGGCCGCCGCCGCCAGGTCCAGGGCTCCGACCCCGACCCCAAGCGGGGCAGATTGCCTAGGCGAGGCGCGATTCCAACCTCATACTCGAGGGACAGCCGACAGGTCCCCGGAACTTTCCCCCTGGGACAGACAGGTCCTGGCAACAGGTCCTAGGGGAGGCCGGGAGGGGCTGGGAGGGGCCGGGTGGAGCCGAGCTCCGCGACGGCCGGTGAATCATCGGCTCCGGGCGCCGGCGCCGGGTCACCCTCCCAGCGCCTGCCAGATCGGGAGGCGAAGCGGGGGCCGCTGACTACCAGCCACTCAGGGATCGCCCGGCGTGTGCAGGATGACGTCATCGTAGCTGGGAGGTTTCGGAAGTCTTCGCCAATGGGAGACAGGCGAAATGGCTTGCTTTCTGCAGCTCTTGGCCAATACTAACAAAGCAAAAGGGGGCCCGGTTGTCGGTATGGAACCAATTGAAAACAGGGGAGGAGCACGAGGCGGAGTTGCGAATCCTGTCACCAATAGGAAAAAGGGGGTGGAGCCTGGGCCTTGTCAAGCATGGCCAACCAGCAAAAGGAGCGGACTCCAGGGGGCGGGGCCCTAATGCCCTCCCCCAATCCAGCAAAGCCATAGGCGGGCGGTCTTTGGGGCGCCCAATGAGGAATGCAGGCGAAGCGGGCCTGTCAAGAGAAGGGACTGGGGGCGGGGGGATGGTGAGTCGGAGATAAACACTCGGCGGCGGGGGCGGCTGCTGCTCTTCTTCGGGTTCTGTCACCGTGTCGGCGGTGCCCAGCTCACCGGCCCCCTCCCCCTTCCGACAAGCGTGGTCACCAGAGAGGCTGCCTGAACCCTGCTCTGCCGAGTCCACAGCGGGTCGCGGGTGTCCGGCGGCGGCGGCGAGCCCGTGGGCAGTGGGGGTTGGTCCCGTGGCTCCGGCCCCCGGTGCAGAATGGCGACGGCGGTTCGGATGAACATCCAGATGCTGCTGGAGGCGGCTGACTACCTGGAGCGGCGGGAGAGAGGTGCACGGGGATGAGAGGGGTCAGACCCAAACAGGGGCCGGGGGTCTGAGGGGCCCCGCTGCGGGTCCGGGCGCCTAGCCGCTCGGGGGGTAGTTGGAGGCGGGGAGAGCGCGACCGCGAGCGCTCCCAACCCCTCCAGCTCTCCCTACGCGCGGTCCGAAGGGAGGACTCCCGCTGTCCCAAAGGCAATCCGTGGGGGTGGAAAAGGGGCCGCTGCACTCGGGGGTCCCGAGTGTCGCACCCTCTCCACCCCGTCGCGAGTAGGGTGCCGGGGGCCCCCTCGGCCAGGCCCTTGCTTTACCTCACGGGGCTCTTCTCAGCTGACCGCGTCTCTCAGCCAGAGGAGCAGCGCCTTCCCTGTCCCCCCGCCCCTGGCTCCCGATGTTTGCGGCGCACCTTCGCCTGGTCCCACTTAACACACCTGCTGGACGTTGCCAATGGGAAACCCAGGCTCCATGCGCTTAGCGACTTGCTGGGTCTTTCTCAACAATGAGCAGCTGGAATGCTACTTACACCTGCTCCGAACCGAGGGTATTCACACAATTTTAAAAACAATCATTGTTCTAAGAATTCCACCTGGCTGCGTTTAATTATTTCCACAATATTCTTTCAATGAAAAATAAGTAAATTTTAAAAAGAAATACAGTGGAGGGGAGAGAGTATTGAATGTTCTAGGCTCATTCATTAACTGGATCCTCCGGTTTTCTAGAAGCTGAGCATGGTTATGCCTCCATGTTACCATACAATAACAAGGACAGAGATGCCTTAAAACGGAGGAACAAATCTAAGAAGAATAACAGCAGTAGCAGGTAATTTGGTAAATACTTCTCTTTCCCATTTAGATTATACTGCAGATGACACAAACTGCAGAATGGAAGTTACCTGTTGTGATTATAACCCAGTAAATTAAGTAGCGATCATGATTCAGTAATGCACACATGGTCTTAAGCCATTGGAGGAAGCAGCCCTTCTGTTTGGGTTGAGGGGATTGAAAAGAGAAATGGACATTATCCATTTCTTTCACTTTTTATAATGAAAAATTTATAAACATGTTAAAGTATCTGACTTGGCATAGGTGGTAGGATTTCATATGTGACATGTAAATTAAATATAGTGGTTTGTCTGATAATCTAATTTGTCATATCTATTTATAATGGCAGAGAGGAATAAGTGAGGTTAAAATCTCCCTTTTCAGTGATGGAGGAACATATATTATTAAAATATTAATATGCCACAACCCTTTTATATTAGCCTTATAGCCCTTATAATGTGGGACTCTCACTAGGTTAATGGTCAGTGAAATCACATATTAAGGCCCTGACCGTAGTTCCTGGTACATATCAGTACTCCAATAATACTGTTGTCCTTTTCTTCCTCTTTGCTCTTAAAATATAAGTTAGCTAGGAAATCTCCTTTATTAGATCCATTCAACTATACCTTTCATTGCAGTAAATTAAAATCACTGACATTTTCACTACTGATTTAGAACCCTTACCCCTTTCCATCTTCATGAATAGCTCCCTGCAAGTCACTATTTGGTTAGCCTCTACGGTTAGCACAGACCACTAACAAACCCAGAAGGTTCCTACTTAAACCTAACTCATTTGTTCTAGCTGTCTCTTCTGTCCTTGATTCACCTCAGTGTCCTTAGTGTTGGTAGAACCACAGGATGCGAGCAGCGCACACGTGCTGAGCTCTTGAATAGGATGGCGCGTGAAGGATGAACCTGGTAATTAACTACCTGGTCATTTTTCTTTTGGCTCCCACCTTTAGCATTACCTGCAAGTGGCAGCCAGTATATCTGTGCATGGATACTATAGGCCTTTAAGAAGGACACTAATACTCACTTGGATTATGCAATGATATAAAACAATTTAGCTGTACTGCATTTTGTTACAGTATTAATTTTTAAAGTTTTGTTTGGAAGAACTTTGAATCCTTTTGGTTTATTTTTCTGGAAAAGTGTAATTCATTTATTCTTGTCTACTCATGATGTGAGAAGAATTGCCCACATTAATAGTCAAGGCTTAATCCTTAGCGATTTATTTTTTCCTGTTTCACAGGAAAGTTGTCAGAGGATGTTCAGTGGTAGGGACAGGCAGAGAAGAGGAAGTTGATGAAAAGAAGCGGCTTGGTCCCAGAAGGAAAGAAAAATAATAAATAATGATAGTTGAGAATTTCAAGCCAAGAAACAGTCTTTCTCTTTTCTTTAATATGAAGCATTATTCCTAAAAAATGGCTGCAACTCCTGATTTTGGGGAAAGCTCTATTCTCTTAATGGGTTTGGTTTGCTTTCCATGGTTAGAGATAGGGGGCTATCACAGTTGTCCATGCTCTTGACTAATAGTGAATTAGTGTAAATATCTTCAGCGATGCGAGGATCTCTAAGGGACCATGATTAAACCTGAAGACACCAAGCAATCATATGAAGCAGGAGCAGGTTGTTTTGTTTAAATGTGATCATTTCCTTCATGACCTGTTTGGAATGACCTTTACCTGAACAGAGAGACATCTCCCCAGAGAATGCAGTTTTATCCCTTGATTTGAATTATCAGACTTATATCCAAAGCTCTGTATCGTCAGGATTTTGAACTGAGGTAAGGGCTATGGAGAGATTGCTGCTGGTTTACATAACCATTGGATAGCAGTTTATTCTTGTTAATTCAGATTGAAATGCTATGCTCTTTGCTTTTAGAGTCTGGGGGATATTTTTCCTTGGACAATAAAAAATAAGATTTAATCACATATAAAACTTCTTGGGAACTGAAAATGCAGGTCTTAAGTTTTTCTAATTGCTTGTTTAAAAAACAACAAGAAACAAATGAAATTGTGAATATTGATTGTTTTGGAATCATCCAGAGAACTACTGGAATACAGGGAGATGGAATCTTTTTTCCCCTTCCTACTGATTTTTTAAATCAGTTACTAAATATATAGAATTGAAATCCAGAGTTTAAAAAAAAAAATGTTAAATTGGTGAAGCAGGCTTTGGCACTCATTTGAAAGAGGAAGTTCAGGACTTGCCACTAAGTTCCTTTATGAGACAGTGGCTGTATAGCTGACCTGACATGCGGAGTCTTTTTGAACCAAGGACTTTTCTCATTCACAAATACTCTGTAGTTTGGCTTAGTTATCTTTCTGTTAGAATATATTTTTAAATGGCGACATTTGACCTTCATCAATGATTCCAGAGTTATCAAATCTTTTCAGTAATCACATGGAAACTAATTTTGATACAAAGTATCTCTATCTTTTACAATGCTGTAATTAAAAATATAAATGTTGACCCATCAACAGAGTTGGCAGGAAATCTCTGAACTTAATCTCTGAATAATCTGATTTTTCCTTAAAAGGTCTGCTTTTTATTAAAAAACAAACTCAGTTTCAGTAAACCAAATGCACTTCAGTAATGCCCCAGCCATTAGGTATAAGTCCTTTTGTAAAAATTAGAATGTGTTCCACACCCTTAAGTAATCAAATAAGATCTGTGGTTTCTAAAACTCTCTTCAGAGTTTGGAAGGAGTTGTGCTTCCTATGCAATCTATTAAAAAATTAATTTTGAGGATTCAGAATTTTTTATATGTATCTTCAAAGAATCCACAACTTTTGGGTAAGAGTTCCCTGTGTGCTGTTATTTCCTGTAATTGGAGACCATGTTCTTTCAAATATCCACCCTCCTCTCTTCCAGCACCTTCCGAGGATGGTACTTGAGGATGGTCCTTGTCTATGGCTAAACGGAAATCTTGACCAGTTGTTGTCATACAGTTTCACCCATTTAAAAAATCTGTCAGACTTTGAACTTGTTACTCCCTGTTAAAACTAACATGCCATATGCTTTTAAGCCAAAGGTTTGCATCGCAGGCCAGATTCTTACTAACTATGATATCCTGCTGGCCATTGCAGAAAGTAAACCTTCAGAAAAATGTAACTGAAGAACGCTGAGGGATAACCAAGTGAATCAATTTAAAGCTTTTAAGTTAACCACTTTTAAAGTTCACATAACCTTTATCTAGAAAACAAATATTCTAAAACCAAAAGTACTGTCATCATTTTTTTGTTTTTTCCTTGTGGAAGAGAAGTTTCACTGCCAGATTGGAAATTTCCCATTTCAAGACTGCACACACAACACACACGCCCCTAGTCTCTGGTGTGAACAAACTTGGTGGTGCCCCCTTGATGTAAATGAGTGTCTGAGCATTCATGGAAGTAGTGCTCCTCCATGATTTCTCTGAGAATTTATCTCCTAGGCCCAGTAAGGTTCTGATTATGGCCCCACAGAATTTCATGACTTAAGCCAAGGCATAATGTCCTGAACTAGTTAGATTCCAGATAATTTCCGTAAGAAAGGTCAGGATTCAGTGCCTTTATAACACTGGGGAGTTACTCAAGTTTATTTATAACTAGTCAGGGAGGAATTGTGTGAGCAGGACACTGAAGTGACCACATTGACTGACTTCTTGTGACTTTTGTGGAAACCTGTCCATAAATTTTAGGCCAGACGTTATATTCAGGGTCAGCTATAAATACACTAATAATATGATTTCACATCCACCACAGCTTTCATCCAAGGCTCTCTAATCACTTTTACAGTTGCTACCTCATTGATCCATACTTGTTTAGTAGATAATTGGCAATTTTTATTCCCATTTTATAGAAGGGTTTTAACCAAGGACAGGATGGTAAAAAATTCTATTTCTTCCACAATACCAGTCAGTGGCAAAGCTGGACTTCAGATTTCTCCCTAACTGCTACTTTAACCAGTCTATTATCTTTATGTTAAAATGAGTTTTAGGAGCCCTTTCCTAAAATAATTTTGTAGCTATTCAATAGCAGTGCCTTTTACGAGGTTGTACATGATAGAATTGTTACTTTAGGGAATACAAAGATTGAGGGAAGAGGGTTATTTTTGCCCATTTAAAAATGAATCCTGTAGTCAGACAACTTAGCATAAAATTTTGGTGTATACTACACCTAGAAAAAACTACGTGGCTGGGGTGGGGGTGCCTCCTCCACTCTTGGACCCTCAGCCTAAAGAAAGCTTTGTGGAATTATATAACCCAAATTCACATCACATTGTGCAGCTGTTTTTGTCTTTGTATAAATAGACTCCTTTTATTTCCTTTCTTAAAATGGATTACTTTTCCACTAGGGAATGCATGCCTCTTAGTTTGTCACTTCTCCTTGAACTCTATTTTAGATATTTACATTTATCTGACCCCCAAAGGAACTGATTTCTTTAGTAGAGCCCACTGAGTTTTTCTCCCTTTCTTCGTCTTCTATCTTTGGAGAGAAAGAAGTTAAAATAATTCTGTTGGTGTTGAAGTAGTTCTTTAAGACAAAAATAATCTTACTCTTTCCTTATTGTTCCCTCTTTCAGATCAACTCACAATGAAATGGAGAAGAATCGGTGAGTTGGGGATTTGGGGGGCAGAATGGGGGAGCTGAAATGCATTTTCTATTCATTAAATTGAGAATTGTTTGCTCTTCTTGACTCCTCCCACAAGCAACACCTGATTTAAGAGTTCACTGCCGGCCCTCTAAGCAGCACTGCCCAGAAGTCACTTAGGTAGATGAAGGGCTTGCTAGTTTTAAAGCCCACACCGCCACCGCCACCCTCACCCCTGCGGCGTCCTGAGGAAAGCTTTTCTGTGTGACTGTTCCACAGGCCAGAGCGTTTTAGGTCCTAGGCAGTGTTTCCACAAATGGTGTTTTTTTAAAAATTACATGCTACTGAGTATAATTGTCAGTGCTGTATTAAATCATGTACACACACAGATACATACACACACATATGTATGTGTGTAGTTACAATTTACTTGTGAATAAAGATGCTAAAAATTCAGGCAAATGGACGCACAGCAGAAACTGGAGACAGTGACTCGGTAGGGGAGGCCTGCCATCCTCCCTGGGTTGCATCTGCCACAAGCCTTAGTTGATCTCGTTCACCTGGATTGCCTCTTGCTGCTTATTTAAATCTTTATTTTCCAAGTCAAGTTTGCCCCTCCTTCAGGCACATAGCCTGGTGGTTCTCAACTCTGGTTGCACATTAGAATCGCTTGCAAAGCTTTTATTGCAATGTTTTCATAATTATTTTTAATATTAAGTACATTATACATATACACGTACACATTTGGTAGGAAGAGAACAGATGGTTATTTCTGCTGTTTTATAAAGTAACTTTTTATTATAGAGTTTTTTAACTATACAAGAATAGAATGATGTAATCACTTCCTGAGTGCCCATCACCCAGCTTCAACAATCACCAACGTTTGCCAGTCTTGTATAATTAAAACTGCCCCTTTCATGGGATATTGTAAAGCAAATCTTCTATCCCTAGTAGACATTTTACAAAAAACATAACCACTTGCTTTTACTATGAGGGGGAAAAAATTCATGATAATTCTTTGTGGAGCTTTAAAAAGAAGAAAAACAATACCCAGACTTCACCCCTAGCGATTCTGATTTAATTGGTTTGGGTTGAGTGTACACTAGTATTTTTTTTTAAAGCTCCCCAGGTGATTCTCATGTCCATCCAGGCCTGAGAATCACTGAACAAGCCTCATTCTGGTCTCAGAGCTCCCTTCAGTTTGAATTACAGGCTACTTATCCAGATTGACTGGCTTTCTTGGTGCCCCGCAAGAAGCTGATGTGTAATATGGCTCTGTAAACACATGTGGTTATGTCACACATACCCTCTTTGACGAGGGAGCCTAACTGCGAACGTCAGGATCTCAGTGACATGTTTCATCAATGAATGGGCAGACCAGACCCTTAGTAGGAAGGCGAATCTTGGAACAGGGCAAACATTTTGTATTATTCCACTGTGTAATGATGTGTGACAGAGAGAGCTCGAGAGCGGGGGTGGGGGAAGCAAGTGTGTCTCGCTGCGCATGTGTTTCTCCCCATCTCTCTTCTTCCCTTTTCATTTCTCTGTGATTGTGACTAGCCATGTTTTAAGTCAGAGCTTCCTTTATGCTTTAGGGATTTATATGTCAGGAACTGGAAACTCAAAAGTATCTCTTCTGAAGGTGGAAAGGGAGTCAGATGTAGCTTCTGTTCTTCATCTTTAGATTCTCTCCCATCTTCCTGCCTTTAGGGTGAACTGGGTAAACTGGGAGTTTTTCTGCTCAAAATTCTTCTAGTTCTCCTTCTGACCGCTAACATTTTACTTAGATATTTATTTTAATTATTAAAATTTCATCCCTCCACATAAGGGCTCTTAAGCTTATTATTACTTTTGTGCTTTTCACCTCTGCAGGAATACTACAGAATGTCAATTTTATCAGTTATTATAGCAGTTCAAAAACGTTTGTTTTCTACCTACAGTGGCCCAAGAACTTGTGCACAGCACCGAGTATTAAGTGAGTTCATACTGAGCTGTTGAGTCAGCATGGTCCCCATCTTAGAGAAATGTAGTTTGTCAATGAGAGAGATGCAGAGAGTTTCTAATATACCGAGTGCTAAGATCAAGGTATGCACAGGTGGCCAAGGAGGCAAAGGTTCTAGAAAACTGGATTTGAAGTCACCACTGGGCAGGCTGCTTATAATTCAGACGGCTTCTGTGTGACTAATCAGCTTCTGCTCGTTGAAGGGTTACTTATCTTGTTTCCTTATTGTCCTTTCTTTTTTGGAATTTGGTCTTTTAAGGTCTTGATAGTTCTTCCTCTAGCCTAGAGCCTGTGAACAGAAGAGAAGGAAGTAAGGACTCAAGTTTACTTAACTTAACCAAGCATTGGTTTCTGCAGTCCCAGGGAGGAGATTAAAGTTGTCAGGCACGTCTCCCTTATTAGTGTGGTTGCTTAAGATTTTAGGGTTTTGAGGTCAGTTGAACACTGCTCTTATAGCCTCCCCGGTTTTAGTAACTCAGTGCCATAAAATAATACTGCTTTGCTAAATGCTACTACATGTGAGCCATTTGTTAACCTTACATCACATAAAAAAGACTGGCATGGCTCTCAAAAAAAAAAAAAGTAGCAACTTAAGTAAAACACTTCTAACAGCGGGATTTCTTTTCTCTTTGATATTGCAGAATTGATTATACTTGGGTTAGTATTTTTTTACACAAACATCTTTTCTGTGGCACTTTAGAGATTCTGAATAATTGGTGTTCATCAGGACTCCACTTTAAGGATACTATACTCAACAGCACTACTTAAATATTCCTGGCATTGCTTAGAAGAGAAAAGACAAGACCTAGAATGGTGGAGTGGGAGTGGGTCGTGGCAGTGGTATTTTCCACTCAGCAGGCTAGGTGTCCTTGACCACCAAAGATGCAGTGCTTTAGGTGCAGGGAATACAGAGCCCAGTCAAGACCTGGCCCCCAGGGTGGAGGGCTTGGTTTAGTATCACTCTAGACGCTTGTCCTAGGCTTCTCTGCATTTTAACTAATTTTGTGGGTCTAGCCGCCTAAGGAAACACCCCAAAACTTAAGGAGTGTATGTTGTGTTTCTTTTTTTAAAAAAACTAATCTTGTAGAAATTTCTGAGAAATATAGAAAATCATATTGAAAATTAAATCATCCACGATTCTAGCAGCCAGAGGAAACCAAGAGACCTTTGAAATGTATCTTTCCAATTGGTTTTGGAAAATAACTTTAAAATATAGTTTAGTGTAGGAAATTGGAAGTTCAGAAAAGCACGAAGAATATTAAATCACCTGTAATAGGCCTTACAGCAGTAACAGCTGCTAACATTCCTGCTAAGTTCTACATCTAGATTTTTGTGCATACTTTTAAAAATCAATATCAGATCATACAGTAAATAATTTGTATCTTCTTTTAAAGCTACATTATGAACATTTTCCAATGTTGTTAAATCTCCTTTTCTAACATTACTTTTAGTGAATGCCCAGTATTGCATCATATGAAAATCCCATAGCTCATATAACCAATCCCCTATTTTATGTTCTTCCCAGTATTTTGCTAATGTAAGCTTCCTTAATCTGCCTTGTAGATAAATCTCTGTCCAACATCATAATTATTTCCTTAGGGTAAATTTACAGTTGTGAAGTTAATGGTAGACATGTTGTTATGGGTTTTAATGTTAACTGCTGGATTGCCCACCAAGCAGGTTATAGGTTATATTTTCTTTATACCTTCACAAGTTTATAATTCAAGACTTTTATGAATTTGATAAGTGAAAAACAAAAGCACACAACTTGTTTAAATTTGCATTTCTTATATTACTAGCGCAGTTTAACAATTTCAACACCTTATCTGTGTGTGTTTGTGTGTGTGAGAGAGAGAGAGAGGGAGGGAGAGGGAATTGCCTATTAAACCTTTGCCCAATTTTCTACTAAGTTTGTCTTTTCCTTTATTTTGAAAAGATTCTGTAATATAAAGGAATATCTGAAAGGGATTGCCCCTTTGTGTATCACATAACTTTTCCAGTTTATCATTTACCTTTACAGAATCAGTCTTCTCTCACTATTTGAAATCACTGCCTCTATTGTATACTACATTTTTGTTTATGGCTAAGTCTGTTTCTAGACTTCTATTCTACTGATCCATCTGCTCTTCCTGTGCCAGTGCACATTGTTTTAAGCAGTGAGGTTTTATCATACACTTCAGGATCTGGTCAAGCAAATCCCTATTCTTCCCCCCCTTTTTTTAAATTTTACCATGTCCTTAGCTATTTTCATTAGTTTATTTGTCCTAATGATTTTATAATCAGTCCATCAATTCCTCATCTCCCAAATTTTAGGGGATTTGCAAAATAAAAATTAAATAATTCCAATATAAATTAACCTTCAAAAGTTCTTATTTATATATTGGGTCTTTCCATTCAGGATTTGGTGTGTGTCTTCATTTAGATCTCTCTTGTCCCTAAGTTTTGTAGAGTTTCCATGTAGATCTTGCACATTTTTTGTAAAAGATATTGCTGGGTTTACATATTTTTAAACTGCTGTTGGTTTCTCATTGTAATTACTAATTGATTATAATTGGAAAAAGGAAATATTTTAATCTTTTGTTGTTGTTATATGCCCTTTATTGATGATAATTCTGCTGTTTTCTTCACTGGGAATTCCTCTGGTTCGAATGTCTTTCAATAAACCCTTTAGCAAATGGAAACTGCTTGAATGCATATAAGCTGCAGCCTGTGGGTCAGGAGTCAGGTGCTAGAATGGACTTTTTTTCTTTTTTTCAAAAGAAGGCTCTAGCATCTCCTTTAATAGTAGACACTTGTTTTTCTGGAATTGGTACATGTGCAGGCGTTGCTGGAATTAGGCAGCTGGTCTAGAGAGATTACGTCTGCCAGAGTCTTCTGAACCCCATGACGAAGATTTTTGTGTGTGTTCTGTGGGGAGGACTCAGCAGCCTGATGTAAGCTGTTATTTTCGTTTTGTCAAACAGTATTTCAGTGGCATCTGGTCTGGCATGTGAAAGCATTTCAGTCGCGTCCTTTCTGGCAGGATATTCTAATTCATTGCAGGTCCCTATAGTTGTTACTTTGGGGGTTTAGCTCTTCAAATAGCTAAGTTCCTGCAATCAAAGGGATAGGGGCCTGACTTTTGCATTGGGTCTGAGTTGTGGTATGCATTGCACCACTCTTACTGCTGCTGAACTCCCTTAAGCACATTCAGATCTCACTCTAGGATGTTGTAACAAATCCACGTTGCTTTGTTGCCACATGAGGCTAAGGGCATGGCCTGGCTTTTACACAGGAAGCATATCGGTATCAGTTGCAAATATGGTCTATGTTGATGGTGTGGAGGAGCACTCCAATTTCTACCACTAGAATCCATCTTTCCTCTTGGATAGATGGCATCTGCCCTTGGAAGAACTTGGAGAAGAGATATATGTGGGTTAGTCAATTTCCAATCCCCTGCCTGGAACATTGAGAGGCATTCCCTGACTTTTTAACGTAGACATTGTCAAAGGGTGAGATATAGAGCAAGCAAGTGCTAATTATCATATATAGTTTATATTTTTTAAATTAGGCTCTAGACAGGAAATATTAATGAGGCATACATATTTCATACTTTTATTAGAGAAGTGATTTTATAACTTAAATGTAGCCACCATGAATTGCTGTTTATGCATTGTTCATTGAGTGCCATGTTCCCATACAGCTAGCCTATATAACTACCTTTGTATTTTGTACAAAGATTACTATCACAATTCTGAAAAATCTCCAAAACCTTCCAGAGTTTTAATTAAGTTGATAATAGTGATGCATTTGGCAATTTTTTATAAAGGGATCATTCTAGGAAAAGGAAGAGAGTAATTTTTTTCTCTCAAAGCATGACTTGTAGCCTTCATCAGGATTTTTTGTTTAACCCAGTAAGGCTTTGTTTGTTCTAAACCCAAAATCTGGAGAAGGTTAGAACCTATAATCACTTTTAGGGAGTAGTTTTTAGCCCCTTAAGATTTGTTTCTTCTTACTTTATACTAAATAACTTCTTTTTCTCACTATATAGCTCTTCTATACTGATATCTGAAATTATTTTTATTCACCTCCAATTATCCTTTAAGATTTATAAAATTATTTAATTGGCTAAGTCTGTGTCCACACAAAGGCAGGAGATAAAATGGTGAAACATTATAGTTAAATAGGCTATTGTTTATGTAACTCTTTTCTTCTTCTTTGGTTAATAACCTTAGGCCCAATTTTAATGTAAAATTTAAAGTACTCAGGTCCAGTGTATCATGTTCGTTAAGTAAGGCTTTCCTCAAAGGGAAGGAGTATGAATTACCAAAGATATAAGATTGTACTCTTAGGTCAACATTTTCAGACACATTCTTATATCTATTATTTAATACAAAATGGAAGACTTGGTCTCTTCCATTATTTGGTAACGAAAGAAACAGAACAGTTAGATACATAGGAGATCTGCAGCATGTAAATAAATGAATGTGATCTATTTGGAAAGGAAAAAAAGAGCTTATGATAGGCTATAAAAGCTTGAAAACCTTTATGGAGAAGTCAAACAAGATGTGATTGAGGCAAACAAAGAAGTATGTTTGGTAGAGGGCAATGGGGAGGTTCATTCTAGAACACTTAGTAGTGGGAGCTGATATTGGTCATGGTCTGAGGGTTGCTCAGATAAATAATTCTGCAATAATTTGTTTACATGTTTGATCACTCCAACTAGATTTTAAGTACCTCCAAGGCAGGTACTTGGTCTTACTCAACATTATATCCCTGCATCTAGGAAGGTAGCAATGCATAGTAATCCTTTGAGAAATGCTAGTGGAATAAATGTATGAAAGAGCTCAGTGTACGTTTCAAGGTTCCCCCTGTACACCTAATTATTATCTACCCTCTTCACTCACTGGCTTCCATCTTGTTTACTCTGCCTTGACCTTATAATTCTTTTTGTTTCTTTTTTCTTTTTTAAAAAAGTTTTTTAAAAAATATGTCTTATGTTGATTTCAGAGAAAGGAAGGGGGAGAGAGAGAGAAACACCAGTGATGAGAGAGTCATTGATCGGGTGCCTCCTGCACGTTTCCTACTGGGGATCAAGCCCACAACCCAGACATGTGCCCTGACAGGGAATCAAACTGCGATCTCCTTGATCATAGGTCAATGCTCAACCACTGAGCCACACCGGCTGGGCTCTTTTTTCACTTTACTGTGAAAATCTGAGGGAGAGAGCTGTTACCCCTTCAGTAACTAATCTCTGATAGCAATGCCTCCCTCACAACACAGAAACATGCACATGCACACACACCTGATTTGATAGAATTCCCAGTCTTGACTGTATCTATGTGAGGAAGGACTTTAGGGTTAACATAGTAAATTCAGGAGCACTAACTGCTGATAGCACAATCTACCTCTTTGTTGCATCTGTTCCCCAGCTTACCAAATCTGCTGGCCTGAGAGAGAGATGAATAGAATCAAGGAAGCTTGAGTCTGGAGGCAGAGATAAAAAGAGCAGCATTGAGGGTTGTCTAAGAGCACACTGGTTAGCCCAGGTGCCTTCTGTCAGTGCCAGAGCTCTGGTAGGAGGACTGCCTCAGACAGCCAGAGCCTCTTCATTAGTGACTTCCTTCACTTGCCTGTTTAGTTTTCTGATTCATGGCTGACAAGAGTTAAGGAAAACTAACAACAGAACTGCATGGCATCCAAGTATATTTTATATTTAAATCTTTAATGGATTTGGAATTTATTTTTATGTCAATCTCCCCACTTTCCGGCCATTTTCTGACTAATCCGTTTATCCCCAAAGATTTACAGTTATCCCTACTATATGCTAAATTTATATCTATCCTCGGGTCTGTTCCAGGGAATTTTTGATTCTGTTCACTTGATTTGTCTGTCCATTCCTGTATGAGTATATACTGTTTTTAATTATTGAAGCTCTATAATGCAATTTAATATCTAGTGTGGCACATTCCTCCTCATTCTTTTTAAAAAGTATTGGCAGTCTGCGCCTCATACAGTTATTCTTCTAGATGAAGTTAGACTAATTTCCCAGTATTAAAAAGAATACTGTTGGAATTTTGTCTTGGAATTATGTTAATTTGTAGACAAACTTGGTAAGATTGACATTTGTACTTTGAGGATTCATCTCTAGGAATGTGCTGGGCTTTTTCCCATTTATTCAAATTTTCTATGTCTCAGCAAAGTTTTGTAATTTTCTTCTCAGGGATCCTTCCCAAACTGTTTTAAGTTTGTTCTTAAAAATGCTATACTTTCTTTTTTTAAAAACTTACCTTTATTTTTTTAAGTATTACAGATGCGCCCCCCTTAGCCTCCTGCCCCCTACTCCCTCCCCCGCCCCAGGCTTTCACCTCCCTCTTGTCTGTCCACGGGTCATGCATATATGCACATAACCTCTTTGTGCTGCCCTTTTTTCTTGCTGTGGTACATGAGGTATTTTAAGGTCTCTGAATTTGGATACACATCGAGAGATGTGCTTGAATTTCCAAGAGCAATACTCTTTGCCCCTATTTTTATTTTCCTTTGGCCATCATAGTAAAGATGTAAGAGGGAGGCCCAAGGGGCATTTTGGAGGTTTTCCTCCCAACCTTGGAGTCCCTGCTTCCCCTGCCTTTACATGATGTGAGTGGCCATGAAGGAGTCTTTCCTCTTGTATGCAATAGCTTTATAAACTGCTTGCTATTTTTTTAATGTAAAAAAAAAAAAAAAAAAGGCACCTTTAGCATAAACAAGATCTGTGTTTCCATAGAAAATGGATTAAATTTTCCATGAAATCTTTTAATGACAAAAGAGGCCTGTTTTCTTTAAGGAAGAGTTTAGCGATTGGATTTTACCAGATAGCTTCTATCTACCTAGTGAGACACTTGGAGTTCCCTACTGATTTTAAAAGGAATATTATAGTGCTATAATTATCTGTTTGCTCCCAGTAATTATCCTTCCAGAGAGGAAGCTAGGACTGAAAGAAGAGCTGCTGCCCTGTATGGAGTACTCGGTGTCAGACCTGGCCCAGGGGCTTCCCTGCAGTGTCTGTTAATACTCACATGTCCCCCTCAGCTGGGCATTGTCATCCTCCCTCTGCTGAGGCAAAGGATGCTACATGGAGTAAAGAAACTTGCTCAAGGTCGTACAGGGAGTAGGTGGCAAAGTCAGGATCCCAAATCTTTACTCTTCAACACTATACTAATATTCGGTTGTATAGAGATTGATAGATTCAGAATGGAAAATAAAAATAAATAAAATTTGAGATATTTTTAAAAACTGATGAGAAGCTATAGTTTGTATCTAATTTAGTCGTAGGCCAAGCTTTATTCTGAGTATTACTCATTATAGCTCAGACCAAAGATTGGTTTCTTTATCCTACTATAGACCAAAGGTGTATCAGCCCGTTGAGAATAATTAAAGCAATATTTCTGAAGAGTCAGCAGGTGAAGTTTGTCAAAGTTCATGACCTAGGTACAAAGCAGTTGGATCATCGCAAAAAGAAGAGGCAGTCGGGGACAGCAGGGAGCCAGGATTTGGCAAAACCCTTTTCCGCTGGGGGTGGGGAGCTGGGAGGCAGCTCTTGGCAACAGCAGGAGGGACTGTCTGAAGGAGATATGATGGGAGGAGATCCACGGAGCGGTCAGATGGAGGTATCTAGTGGCTTCCTGTTGAGGATATGTGGCAAAACCCCTGCCTGTTCCCCAAAAGGGACTTAGAATTGGTTCAAAATGGGACACTAGGCCCCTCCTACAAGACCAGATCCCTGGGCCAGGGACTAGTCAGGACTGAGGAGGGAGAGCTGAGACAAGTGCTTATTCTACTTGCTTTGGATCTGGAAGCGCCATGGGTGCTCAGGGCTGGCTGAAGGAGTCCAGTTCCCAGGGTGGTGTGTGTGAGTATGTGTGTGTGTGTTGGGGGGGGGGGGGGAGGTATGTCTCAGGGTTGAGGATCCTCAGTGGTAGCTTTGAGAGATGTCTGTTTGCTTTTTTATCTGGTTCAGGAATTGAATTTCACTACTATGTGATGGAACTGAGCCTGCTGCACATACTTCATGCCTCTTCTGTGGTTGGCCCAGGCATCAAGCCGGGGATGTGTCTGCAGGCAGGTGGGCAGGGCAGCCATTAGGCTGGAGCAGTGAGGCGCTGGGAAAGGCCGAGGCAGGCCCTGCCAGAGATAGAAGCTGGCTCTGCAGCTCGTCAAAAATCCAGAAAGCACTTCAGTCCTATTTTCCTAATGAGGCCAGAAAACACTGAGTGAACATGTATCATCCTCAGCTCAAATTAGTCAAGTTGCTTATTTCTAGTTTCACAAATGTGAGTGTTCTTTGGAAACCCACATTTGGGTAGTGAAAATCACACTTTCTGGGCTAGATTCCCTGCGTAACTAGAAATGACAGTGCACGGAAAGATGACTTTATTATTATATTTTTATCAGTAGACAAACTTCCCTAAAAATTTACATACTCATATCTGTAGATAAACCCACATCATAAAAAGACTAATATGATAATGTTCTGAATCATGCAGTCTTTGCAAATAACCAGCTGACTGAAAAATGTCCAAATCTAATTTTTTGTAGTAAGAAATAAGTTGGATAACTGTATAAGTAAGTGACTGGTTATACTTTCTCATGGTATTTCTAGTAACATGATCTATTTTCACTGCTCTTTTTGAAATTATCCACAGTGAACAAGTTCTACATATAGGTTCTGCTCCTCCACCCCCACCCCCAATGCAGTAGTGGGAGGAACAAACCTCTAATGTGTGTCTTTGCTTGTGACCATATACATGGACAGGTTTTCAGAGCAAGTGGAAATCTTACAAAATAGGCGTTTGTCCCACTACATTTTCCTAGCTCAGGAATGAATGTTCTCCTCCTTGAACTTGTTAAGGATTAGAGGGCCCTTGGAGAATCTAAGACAGCTCTTTTTATTTTACTTTTTCCTTCACCATTTATCCCCTCTATACCCTTTTACGCCTCCATAGGACAGCTCCTTTAAGATCCAGATGAGGCAGGGGCTCAAAAGGCTGCCTAATGCACCACTTGTTGGATCTGCCTTGGGGGTCTTGATATGAAGGGTGTGAATTGACTTCCTTGGTCAATACCATGCATATTGACCAGTTGTAGAGCTTTCTGAAGCAGTTTTCTTCTTTTGGTCTGCACTCCAAACTTTCATTAACACAGTAAAAAAAAATTTTTTTTAAATATATCTTTATTGATTTCAGAGAGAGAGAGAAACATCAATGATGAGAGAGTCATTGATCTGCCTCCTGCACGCCCCCGACTGGGGATTGAGCCTGCAACCCGGGCATGTGCCCTGACCAGGAATTGAACCCCGATCGCCTGGATCCTAGGTTGACTCTCAAACACTGAACCAAGCTGGGCCGGGCAAACAGTAAAATTTTTAAGAGGGTGAAAAAGGGCAAACTAAGCTTTAAGATTGTCTTCAAGGTCAGCTAAGGATAGTTCACCTAAGGAGCTCTACTCAGGTCACTGTGTGTAGGCAATAGCCATGTTTCTTTAACTGCAGGATCTTGAGCACTGCTGAAGGTGCAAAGATGTAGTAGAGATGGACTCTGCCCTCTAGAAGCTTAAAGTCTAGTTGACCAGATGGCATAATCCATTCAGCAAACATTTATTAAGCATGTGGGAGAGGAAGGCACTGTGGCAACACAGCAATGATGAAGCTGCAGTCCCAACTTTCTAAGGAGTTTGCAATGAATAGTTAAGTAGTAATGCCAACAATTCAGGCAGCACAGCGAACTTCCCAATGAATAGTATAAACAAATACTCAGAAAATGGAATCTCCATGGGCTGGAATGGCCTGTGGAGGCTTTAAGGAGGTGGTGGGCTGAAGCAGAAACTCTGAATCTTGGCCGTTTCTCACATTCATAGAATCTGCCAGGTTCTAGGATAACACCCAAACCAAGATTTCAGTGAAGTGTTAATTTCTTAAAAATTTAGGAACTTTTGTGTTTCTGGTCAGTCTGTAACAAAAGGCTCTCTCTCCAGTGTGTTGCTGTGGCTTCTGCCTCATCCAGCCTTTCTCCCTCTTCCACTCTGTCACATTGCTCCATTCTGCCACTCTCCAAGACACACATGGTTCTCTCCAGCTGTTCGGCATGCTTGTTAGTGAAGCAATAACTAATGATGCGCTTTTTCATTACTTTTAAAATATATGTTTAACTTTTAAATAGTGATTGTTTACACGGTTGAAAAACCATAAAGTATAACACATTATTCAGTAAAAATTATCCCCCTTCCTCATCCAAGTCTGACTATTCCCTGACTTCCCTCTGCCCAGCTACTGTTACTAGTTTATGTATCATTCTAGACTTTATGTCCATACAAGAAAACACAATTTTTCCTCCATTTTTACCCAAACATAGCATGTTATATGCACAGTTTGTTTTTCTTCACTTAATGTATGAGAGGTCTTTCCCAGTAGCACATAGAGCATATTCTTACTCTTTTCATAGCTGCATAGTACTCCACTGTATGGCTGTACCATAATTTACTTAATCAGTTCCCCACTGATGGTCATTTGGGTTGTTTCTCTCTTTGCTATTTCAGATAAAGCTGTAATGAATAACCATATACATGTCATTCACATGTGTAAATACTGTCTATAGCAATGATATAGTTAGAGTGGTTTAGTGGTCCTGAGTAGGGAAAGAAGTATGGCTTAAAAGGATTCTCACCTGCATGTCATTATTTTCTGAATTGGGATATTCTCTATGGGTCACATCATTCAGAAACCTGGCGATAACCTGATAAGTATGCCTAATAATAGCAGATATTATTCCCTATCCCAATAAATGTATTATAAATAGATTTAACTGTAGAAAACCCTGGATTTTGCTTCTCCTTGGTTTTCACCAGAGTTGTCTGGTTTCAAGAGATGAATTTGGCAAGAAGTCATTCACCATCACTGGGCCTGGGCAACTTCATACCCTTTCAGAATTTGTTCTTTAGGGGTACCTTCTGGGCCACCTTGAAATTCTCAAGTGCTACTATGATCTTGTTTTTATAGACGGGCCCATCTTCGCTTGTGCCTGGAGAAGTTGAAGGGGCTAGTGCCACTCGGGCCTGAATCAAATCGACACACTACTTTGAGTTTATTAACAAAAGCCAAATTGCACATAAAGGTAAGTGCATCCTTGAGATACCTGTTTATCTTTACCTGACCTGTAAGGGTTTGTTATGAAGACAACAAATGTATTATCTGCAGGACAGCTCTGGCCTCTGAGCTCTTCCATTCTGCCTCTTCAATGAATCACAGGCACCCCAAACTCAGCATGTCCAGACACATCTGAGTATTTCTCACCCCTAGGCACCAGAAGTTAAGTGGTCCATCCAACTCCTGTCCAGTTTTATAAGCCAGAAACTCCTTGTTAGCTCTTGCTTCTTAGCCCTATATCTAAGTCGTCTGTAGGACAAATATTTCGCAGCCTGTCTCCTTCCTCTTTCACCCCATCAGCTGCTGTAATAACCTCCTCAAGGCCTTCCTCTGAGCTGTTCTCCATGCTTCCCAAGAGCAATCCTTCCTGAACTCAAGTTGTGTCACCCTGTTTAGAATTCTTCTGTGGTTCAGGACATAGTCTGTCACCAGGCCTGCCCCATGCTCTGCCTGACCTGGCCCTTACCTATGTGCAGCAACATCATGTGCCATTACTCTACCCTCTCTGCTCCAGCCCTTCTTTCAGTCCTTAGCACCTGTCATGTTCTCTGACCACAAGGCCTTTGTACATGCTTTCCCCTCCTTTCCTTATCTACTTTACTTCTCAGCCTTCATATCTCAGCACAGATATCACTAGCTCAGGGAAACCTTCCCTGACCTCGTTACCTTCTTCCTGTGACAGGTGGTCCTATTACTGGGTGTCTCTCTCACTCTCTCAGTACTTGTCACAGTTGGCATCAAACAGTGGTTTATGTGATTTAGTTGTCTCCATTCTTAGAATATAGACTCCACAGGGAGGGGACCAGGTCTTTGTGTTCACCTTGTGTCCCCAGCACTTCCCAGAGGGTCCAGCACAGAGGTGGCCTTAGTACATAGCTGGAATAGCAAAGGGTGAGTGAGTTCTATTCAGCCTCTTGAGACCCATAGCCCAAATCACTGTGCAGCATGTTTTTATAGTTACAATTGGACAAATGTCACTTTCATTATGGTTAGTGGCCTACATGCATGACACTTCTGGGGGAAAAAGAATTTCTGTTTAGAGCAAAACAATCGCAATTAAACAATTTTCTTAATTATCTGAAGAATATGAGAAGCTAGAGGACAGATTTGTAAAAACAAGTGGTCTATGGAAATGTGTTTTCTAAGCTCTTATGTTGGACAATTTGGAATCAGGGCTTCAAAAGGGACTATTATTTCCTGCTAACAAACAGAAGTTAATTGATATTTGGCATGACACAAAAAGCGCTTATGTAATTGTGCCATGTACTTGAATAAACACACATTTAAATGGAAGTCTGTTTCCTAAGCTCCCATCACATGCAGTGCTCTAGTTAGGAGATCAGGGTGTCACTGCAGGCAAGGGAGACCAGGTCGGGGGTTCCTGCCTACAGTCTTTTCAGTATCAAAATTGAGAGGTACCATGATGCTAGAGTGTCAGAGCACGCCCCTAGGATCCCTGGGACAGCACAGCTACAGCACTGTTGTTGCTGAGATGTTAGATGAATGCAGGAGTCACTAGCCAGTCAACTTCCTATCTCCGAGAAGCTAGACAAGTAACACAGCGAATGGCTTCTGAGAAAATCGGCAGATCTCACTGCTAGGGAGGAAGGTGAGGGTCATTGCCAATTTTGAAATCTGCCTGTGAGCTCCAACAACTACCCCTTTGACTTGCAGAAACTTGAAGATTGTGACAGAAAAGCCATTCACCAAATAGACCAGCTTCAGCGAGAGCAGCGACACCTGAAGAGGCAGCTGGAGAAACTGGGCATTGAGAGGATACGGATGGACAGCATCGGCTCCACGGTGTCCTCAGAGCGCTCGGACTCCGACAGGGGTGAGCCCCGCTCCCCCCCCCCCCCCCCCCCCCCCCCCCCCCCCCGCCAGAGGCAGGACAGAGAGGGAGCTCAGAGCCTGCTTGTAATTTAGGGAAGTTGAGTAGCGTGCCCTTCGGTAACTAGTCCCTCTTTCCTTTGAGCAGAGGGGCCCAGTGTAGTGTCCAAAGGGCTTGCGTGGAGTCTGAGTTTTCTGAAGAGTGCCTTCACCACTGTCTCTCTCTCTTGTCCTCCCACAGAAGAAATCGATGTGGATGTTGAAAGCACAGACTATCTCGCGGGAGAGTTGGACTGGAGCAGCAGCAGCGTGAGTGATTCTGATGAGCGGGGAAGCATGCAGAGCCTTGGCAGTGACGAGGGCTACTCCAGCTCCAGCATCAAGAGAATAAAGCTCCAGGACAATTGCAAGACGTGTCTCGGTCTATAAGAGTGGTCGCTGCGGCTGCCCCTGGCTGATCTCCCTGTCGGATCTGATTAGGTAGTGTACTGGACCTGCCCACAGTCCCTTGCACGTCGACTTCAGTGTACCACCTTTACCAAATCAGCTTTGTAAACGTCTGCAAGGAGTGCTTAGGATTGTGGGTTTCTGATTTCATCCACTAGCTTCTCTTTCTCTCCACACAAATTCGTCTCTGAGAGACTGTACATTCCAATCAGTTTGAACCACCCAAGAATTCTTAGACCGAATAAGCAATTTTCATATCTCAGCAATTTCCCCCTTTTATTTACTGTCCCCACGTAGCCTACCAGACCTTTCTTAAAGTTTTCTGGCTTACTATGTTATTTGCCTAGCAGAAATGTATGAATGTGTCTTGTGCTTAGGAAACAAGCTTCAAGTTGAGATCCTGATCTCAGAACTCCAAAGTAAGCTTTGAAAGTGGCATTTAAGAGCACTTAACCATGGACCTCACCCCGTGAGGAGTCAGGAATACCTCCAGAGAACACCTGCACACCCTGTGCTCAGTCCCAGACCTGCGTGTGGATGGGAGCAGTATTTCTCACTCTGAAATGGACACCTGGAGAGCATGGCTTTGGGGTTGCACAGCTTATAAAAGTTCCAACATTGTTTGTTCTCACAAACAAAATGGTACAATCTATTTTTGTGCAATGTTTTTGGGACTGCGCTGTGTACTGCTGCCCCGAGGCGCATTTCCTCTCAAAGTTTGTTATGCTACTTGTCTCTGGAACATTTTTTTTTCCTACCTCAGAGATAAACGAGATCTCCATTTCCCACTCAACACAGTGATTATGCCTCTTTTCCCCCCCAAATAAGTGACATTTGGTCCAATTCTAATCTATTTTCCTATTTAACTTTCAGCAATAACTGAGCTTTGGCACTAGTTGAGCTAGTGCCCACCATCAGTGAAAGGAAAAGTCCACATTTCTACTCTGTGTCGCAGGTGAACAGGAGGGCCTGGTACATGTTACCAGAATCCCTCATTGTTTTTGGACACACCCGGAAACTTCTTCCTGGAGGCTTTTGGGTTGATAGTTTAAAAGGCTGATTTTTCTTTTTGGTTATGATTTATCCCTTAAGTGGTCTCCCACTTTGTAGCATTTTTATTTAAGCTAAAAGAGAGCACATGTATATGTACATAAGACACATTAAATCTATAAATACTATTTATTCATTTTATATAAACTAATGTAATGGAAAATAAATTCTTATGACTTTGTGCTTTTATAGATGTTCTAGAAACTTTGTATGTAGGTAACTATCAAATTGGTTCATTCCCCTTAATATTTTTGCATTCATATTTTTGAGGTCTTGATGTTTTCAGCCTCTGGCGAATCTTTTCCATTGAATTTAAACCATTTGTAAAATCTGTGACGCTGAAACAGAGTGTATGTCACAAAGTGATGAGAACATTCCTAAAATCCACAGACGCACTGCAACCTAAGGGCTCAACGGCTGAACCAGTGCTGGGCGCCACCCTGCGCCCCGCTGGCCTGCGGTCTCTAGCGCCACAGCCTCACAACTCCTCCAGCACCTCCACCTTCCACGCAACCAAACCTTCAAACACACTGCACAGAAGCTCATTCTAGACATGAAGAGCAATGTAAACAAAGCAAGATTACTTTTGTGTTTTCTCTCTAATGATTCTTTATTAAAATTTTTTAATTGGAAGTAGTGGATTGCTAAATGATCCCAAAGTCATGTAGATCTCTTGTGTTTGTTTTGTTCTGGTTTTTCCTTCATTTCAGCTTTGGGTGGGGGGAGGGGCAGGTGACACGATTTTTTTTTTTATCGTTGGAATCTTTTCCAATTACCAGCTGAAGATTTGCACTGAAATACAACTTGTATGCCTTCTGCATTTTTAAAGCCTGCTTCCTGAATTTAAGCAGAGTGATAGTGTTCAAAGAGCCAGTTCAGCCTGTAACGTGTTTGAAAAAGATATGTCTGCACTTTGAGGTCCCTTTCGAATGCCATTCGCTAGACCTCACAAGCATTTTGTTTAACTGCTATGTTCAAGCGCCTCACAAGTCCACGATGCTGGATGGCATCAAAAACTCAAGACTTTGGGAAAAGTTTGTGGGCTTGCATTGGGGGAGGGAAGGGAACAAAATTTGTGTATTTGTTTGTTAATTTAGAAATAAGGCATCTGAGAGATGCCATTATTTTGTGTTTTAATTGTTGTGCCTTTGAGTTAAACTGCATTTTTGTTTTTTGGTTGAAATATGAAATGTACTGTCCCAATATAAAACAGTAATTATTTGACCTTTGCACTGTTTGTCTGGTCCTTTTCAATTTGACTGCGTAGAAATGTGGAACTTGATAGATCGCTATATTTTTAATGCACTTGTGATAAACTGACGCCAGGGTTAGACATTACTTTCAAAACTCGAGGTAGATTGCGTCAGTATGCTAGACGGGCCTCTCTCTGACCAAAACTGTAACCTTCAGGACCAGCAAACTCAGCTCGAGGCAGCTAATCCCCTTCCCTACATGGCTGATGGGCAGCACGATTCGCAGTCTGTCCTCTCATTCACAGATCCACCAGCTTGACTGTCAAGAGCTATACAGTCCTTTTGGTTGTTTTGGGTTTTTTAAACAAAATGAAAAACCTTTCTATTAGGGTTGTTGGGGGGAGGGGATGGTCAAATAGATAAACCCCAGCCTTTAAGATTTTGACAATTGTACGTAAATAGAGATGTGTATAAATATAGGCACATGCGTATTTTTATGTGAAAATTGATTTTAAAAAAAACTAAAAAAATCTAAACTATATTCTTATTGAAACCATTGAAATGCAAATGGGGAAAATAAGAGTATGTAGTCCAATTTAATTTTATGCAGTGAGAAAATATATATGTGTGCTTCTGTTAACATCCCAGAAAACATACCTGCCCATGCCTGTTGGTTTAGAATGGCGGGTAGAGCACCCAGGGCATTTTTGAGTTTCCTTTTGCTAAGCAGGGATCTTGAAGTCTTCAAGGTGCTGACAGCGACTGCTGGCACCTTTCTCTAGTTAGTGGTTCAAAGATCATCACATTTTTGAGCAGGACCTAGATCCTAATCCGTCAACCCAAGACTAAAATAATTTCACTGGCCATTCAGAATGGAGCATTAAGTACGCCCTGACCCAGCAATTGGCCACATGAGTGGTTTGGGTTTAAGGTGGGCATTTTAACTTTCTTCAAAAGAAACAAAGGGACCTTACTGGGTTCCCAATAGGCCTCTCTTCTTCATCCCTCAAGTGGCCAAGAGCAAATTCTAGGGTGTGTGTGTTGGGGGGTGTAAATTAGGTAGGATTGTGATGTTCAAAATAACTGTCTAGCAATATCTTGGGGGTTGCTAATGGGTTTTGGGGGGAGCTTTTTTCTTCTTGCCTCTCCCCATCCTTTAGAGAGAAAACTTATTTTTCAAAATATATACACATACATTATTTAGGTTTTTATACCATACTGTGTTAGCAAGAATAGCACCTCCATTGTGCTTTATAATCTATCTATTCCCCCAATCTCAGTCTTTGTTTCCCCAATTTTATTTTTATTTTTTGTCTTCCCCTTTACCTGCCCTGTGTGTTGAGCACCAGGAAGTCAAAGGCTGCAAGGCAATTTCCTGCATGCAATCTATTTTTCCTATGTCTAACCGTGGATGCAGTATGTTTAGGTAGCTGGCTACTCATGATTTAAAAAATCCTTCCTAGGAGATGACCCAAAGGCCCTTTTAGATGAGGTGGCGTTTCTCATTCTACATGATTGGATCTCTTTGTTTTTGAAGATACCTGGGGGTTGGGGGAGGGCTGCGATACGTGATTTATCATGACTTTTTCATTAATATTACATGGGGGTTTTCTTACATTCTTCTGAAAGAAGAAATAATTGCCTGGCACTGCTAGTCAGCTATTGAATGGTTGAAGAAATCGAGTATCTTTGCTTTCTCTCAAAAATCATAAAATGAGAATTAGTAAGACACCCAATTCTGACATTGACCCAGATTTTTTATTTTGATTTCTTCTCTCTAGGGGGTGAGGGGTGGGGGGCATTGCTGATTTTACCTGAGAACCAAACTTGCCTTCCCCTGTGTCCCTAGAACTGGTGCTCTGGGAATGTTGCTGTTGACCATCAGTGTTGGGGGCCACCTTCCTAATGGTAAACACAGCCTAAACAGGGAGCAGATGACAGTATGCAATTCTGTTTCCAGATGTTTCTTTATGTAAATATGACGCCAATGTAAATCCTGTGTCAAGACATAGAGAATGGTGCTTTTTACTAGTTAGCACATGCGTTTTTAGAACTACATGTTTTAGAGAATCTTTGCTGTGTATATGTAAACGTCTGTATTGTTCAACCGTTAACAAATAAATTATTTCACTATTAAAGAAATCTTGGTCTTCCTGATGTTTTGTACCCCAGTTTAACTTATGCTTTTTACTTACAAAACTGAGTTAATCAGATTTTTTTCTTTTAATTTCATGGAAAATCCCCTTGGACCCTGTGATAAGAGTTTCAGTTGTGTGGCTTCAGTTGAGCCCATTTGTTGATCAAAATTAGTAGCAGCACTGGCTGCTCCACCTACCCATGTCCCCTGCTCTTGTGCTCGCTCTTAGTGCCCTCAACTTTGTGACACCTCCAGTGCATGCTGGGGCTGCGTGACAGACAAGAATTCCTGTCTTTCCAGCAGCCCACGGTCTGACGGGAAGGATCACACCAGTATAGTTAGTTGTGGAATAAAGATGTACAGGGACGTGCTATGAGAAATCAGAGGTGGCGGCATCCAAGTCGGGCCTGGAAAAAGAGTGGGTATTTGCTAGGAAAGGAGACTTGCAGAGAAGGAAGACATCCAGTGCTAAGAGGCAGGTGTTCGGGGAGGGAACCGCTCCTGGGCTCAGCTGTGGCCTGGAGGCTGGGAGCATGGGGTAGGCCATGGGACACGTGCAGGGAGGGACAGCGCACTGTGGAAGACCTCACGTGCTGCACGACTCATTGAGAGGAGGAAAGGCACCCAGTAAAGGAGGTTGGTTCCTTTACATATTAACCCCCTCAGTTAATTTAAATTTATTAATTCATTTAACAAGTCGGGGTTGGTTCCTTTACATATTAACCCCCTCAGTTAATTTAAATTTATTAATTCATTTAACACCTGGGCTGTGCCGGTCTCGGTCATACAGCCGAAGACATGCCAAGGAACCACCACATAAAACCCTGCTGTCTGGAGCTGTCCTGAGGTGACCGACTGAGCTCCTGCCCTGGGCCCAGGAGGTGTGCTGAGCCCAGCGCACCATCCTGCCCCGACTCTTCTTGCTCCCCCAAGAGAGCACTTGGTTAGAGTCAAGAGGAAGGAAAAAGATGTCATTCTCCTTCTTGACCAGTGACTGCTTATTCTAAAAACTGCCTGAAATTTTTGGAAGGTTTTTATGGCACCCTCGAAGTTAACTATGTGGCATGGAGTCTGCGGGTCTTATGAAAAGGGATCTCCCTGGTACTTCCACTTGGGGAAAGTGGCCTAACTCTCGCTTTCTCCAAAAAGCAGAGGCCCTGTGCTGGCCTGTCTAGGATATGATCCCAGGATCCACCTCTGGACAGGCTCCAGATGGAAGCTACCAAAGAGTGAATTGTCAGCAGCGTGGAAGAAAGCTCTGTTCTCCCACGGTGTCAGGAGCCCCGCTTACTGTGGCTGAGGAGGGGAAGCTTTGAACCACAGATAATTAGGACAGCTCTTGCTTACAGACAGCCTCCCCCCAAGCTGACAAATTCTATTCCAACGTTTCCTGACTTTGTTTGTCCACAGTTGCCGGGTGAAGAGTGTCCTTCATTATGCTATATGGGGCCAGGTCACAATAATGGGCAACTCACATGTGCTGAGTGCTGGGTTCCTCCCTGACCTCTCTTACCAGCCCCAGGGTGGGGGAGGGGGCTGCCATCAAGGTCCCTGTTTCATAGATGGTGATGACGCAGGAAGAGAGAGGTGAGGCCTTTTGCTCTAAGCCCACAGAGACAGCGAGCTCTGACTCAAGCCCCATTCCTTTGCCTCCATTTCTGCAAGAGCTGCGTCCAACTGTAATCAATTTTCCATGGAGAGCAACTTTCTTTTTTAAGCCTTTGAATGCAGCTACTCACTTCCCATCGAGGGGCCTTCGGTTTCAGTTAATGGGGCAGAAATTGCGAACGCACCGGACACTTGTGGATTGTCACTGCTAAGTCATCGCGCTTCCCTCTATCATGTCTCCCCTCCCCGACGATGGGGAGGAATAACCCAGACTCCTGAACCTCCAGGGGGTCTGTGGCCACCACCCAGTATGCTCCTGGGGGAAGGCATCCTGTCCAGGGATTGAAGACACTCTTTCTACACCACATCTTTTGGTTGTCGACCCTGTGACATCACTGCTTATTCAACCAGCATTTACTAACAACTTCCACCTAGGCCTTGGCATCCCCGTTATCAAGTGGCACTTTGGTCTACCTCTTAGATGTCACTGTGACCTAGATGAGGAGGGACACGTCAGGCTCTCTGCCAAGAGTCTCTGGAACAGCAGCTTCTTATTCCCATTGCTTTCTTGTGCCTTCCCATCAATTAGGAACATTGGGCTCCCCGTGACCGAGGGCCGCTCAGGCAGGGGCTCCACAGGAAGCATCGTTCAGGGCTCGGCACTAATTGGGCGGCAGGTATCTGCCCACTCTGTCCCACATGGAGCGTCCTTGTGGAGACCAGTCAGGTGGCTGGGGCTGCTGACTGCTGACTAGAGGTGAACATGTTGCCCAGAGGGAAAAAAGCTGCGTGGTGGAGAGTGTGGCTGACCTGTCAGCAGACAGGACAGGCTCTGCCAGCCTGGAGCTTCTGAGAGCCTCCCTTGATGTGCATGGAGGCAGGCTCAGGATTTAATGGGACAACTGAGGCAAGAGCCAGCATAGAGGCAAAGAGTATGGCCCCAAGGACAAGACAGAGCTGGGGAACTGGGGGCAGAAGAGGTTCACTGAGGCCCTGGAAGAAGAGGGAGGAGCCTTTTATAGGGTGCTCCTGGCCACACCGGGGGGCAAAGGTATGTAATGAGAGTCCAGGTAGAAAGCTCTGGGTCAGGACGCGTCTGCCGTTAGGGAATCCATGGGCCCGGCAGGGGAGACACCTGGGAGAGCCTGTGGGGCAGAGGAAAGGGGGAAACACCAGCCCACCAACCCTGTTGGCCACCCAGACGCCAGGCTGGGTAACACCTGGGGACCGTCCCCAGCCCTGCAGAGTGGCCAGCAGGGATGGGAGACCCAACATCCATCTGCTAGAATGGTCGTTTGGTTAAAAACAGAATGTGTGACAAACTCTTGCCTTGCCTTGCTGATACTCCCAGAAGGTAGGAGATGCTTTATCATAAAGCACTGGAGCTCATTCTGATCAACAAACACGAGCGAGCTGGCCAAGCGGAATGAGAGGCCCTGGGGAGAGGGCGCATGGCTGCCACGCCCTTCAGCCACCGGGGAAGGGGTCCTGGGTGCTGGTCGAGCACAGAGACTAATCAGATGGATCCAAGGACCAACGCCGACTCCACCCTTTACACTCTGGGTGACCCGGGAAGGGGCCTGGGCTCTATTTTCCTGCTCTGTAAAGTGAGGATGGTACAGTCGTCCCTCCGTATCCGAGGGGGTTGGTTCCAGGACACCCTTACCCTCAGACACCAAAATCCAAGAATGTTCCAGTCCCTTATATAAAACGGCCTAGTGTTTGCATAGTCTTAGAACCTACATTTGCATGCAGGCTGCAGCAGGGTGTGCCCACACACCTCTTCATCTGCGGGGACTCAGGGTAGTGTTTAGCACATGGCAAATTCAAAATCTGCTTTTTAGAACTTTCTGGGGTTTCTTTTTAAGAATATTTTTTATATTGGTTGGTTAAATTCACGATATAAAACTTGTGCATCCAGAGGGCTAAATGTACTTACCTCCCAGGGCTTTGGGGGGATTAGTGAGATAGGGGATTAAAGAAAGTCTAGCCCAGCGCCTGACACTCAGGAAGCATTCAACACATCTGAGCAATTAGGATGATTTTACCAATAAGGAGAAGAGTGGGAGCCCTGGCAGGACTGTAGCTTAGATTTCTAGAGACAAAATTCTGACATTCAGACCATTAATCAGCCTGAAGGGAAATGACACTAGACGGTAGGGGAGTGTTCACATATGTCATCCTGACTATGCCATTTAGACAATAGTGGGCAGGAAGTGGTTAAACTGAAAGGGGGAGCAGAGAAGAGGGTGACTCAGGGACAGAACATGGCCAAGAGTGGGGAAGGGGACATTTGTCAGGTGGTGCCTCCTCTAGGTGGTGTTCAGAAAATCAAAACAAACCCAAAAACCCCTCCAGCCTGGCAGGGCAGCTGGGAGAATCTCAAAGAGGAGAGCGAGACCTTGCTAAAATGCCTACATCTTGCAAGTATTTCACCCAAAGTGAGGGAGGTGCCTGAAGTCCCAGCATTTGCGTGTATCTTTCCAACAGAAAGAAAATTCAGAACAATAGTAGCTAGAGCTCTAGCCAGACAATCAACAAAGACACCACACTTCAAGTGTAAACTCTGAGTAACTACAGAGGTTGTGACCAGTCTCTGCAACTTTGCAGTTAAAAGCTTTGCTCAAAGCAGCTGCCAGTTAAGTGCAGACCAGCACCGGGCATGGAACAACTCAGGGCCCGGAAGAGGCATCAGTGGAAACGGATGATCAGGATGGGACCTGGTGAGGCTCCGCTTTCTCTTCATCACACCAAGATCCTTTAATGTTGGGCAAAACCACCTTTCAGAACTCAGCCCAGGAATCCCGTTGCTTTCCCTGATGAGTGGGTGTGTGTTTCCTCGGGGAAACAGTGAATCATTAAATGGATCCTTTTTCTCTTCTTGCTTTGGCTGCCAGGAAGCTCAGCCAAATTCACACCTCACCTTTAGTAATTATATGAGACTCTGTGATTTGTATATTTGTGTCCTAAATTCCCCCTAGCCTATTCTCTGATCTAGATTTTTATTTAAATTGTTTCCGATTTTAATGTACGTACTTTTGGAAGTCATTTCAAATCCACCTTTGTAGAGAACAAGGAAGACGTGGTTGTATGAGTGCTGCCTGTGTGTAATTAAAACTCTCTGGTCTTTTCTTTTGCAAGCAGAGGGTAGTGAGGTTGACTAAGCAAGAGTGAGTTCATTGGAGTTGAGAGTGTAGAGAGGAAAGATGAGTGTGGGTTTGTTTAAGAACTGGAAACAAATTTGCCAAAGACTGGAAGTGAGCTGCCTCAGGGCTGAAGGTAATCCCGACTGACTGTCTAGAGGAATCAGGCTCCCTGGGGGTTTCTGCAGAGGCCTGAGACAGCGGCAGAGGGGGCCTGGGTCTGAGTCACCTGTCAGAAGCGGAAGGAACACCACCCTTCCTCCCCAACTCAAGCAAGTGCCCTGGATTGCAAAGAAATGAGAATAACAATTTTACAGGACTAGCCTGGACTCTGTTCTGATGAATGTTTTAAAAAGGAAAGTGACTTGCAAATTTCAGCATTTTATTAACAAATTTCTTATTGCCCCACCAAAATTAAATTAGTGGACTCTGGTCGATCTGCAAGGTGTCCAGTGGCATGACTGGGCCACTGTCCCCAACCCTGTCTCATTACATGAATACAGTAATTTGGAGTCAGGTATGGATGGCACATTCCCCACACCTGGGGTGGCCCTGAGGTGGCAAGGTGGCACCCAGTCGCCTGACGGAATCAGGACCCGAAATGTGATTGATGGGCTGAAGGGAGGGTGCACCTTGGACACAGACAAGAGCAGGCTCCTGTACTTGGCTGTGAATGGAGGGGGGGCAGGGGGCTGTTTACAGCCAGTGGGTCAAAGAGAAAAAGGGCTCCACGCTGAGTCTGCAGAGCGAAGGGGCCACCGCCAAGGGAAGCCCCTCTGTGCCTCAGGCAGAGGCCAGAAAGCAAATGAGAGTGAAAGAGGGGCCACCGGACGGAGCTCTGGGCAGCCCTGGGCCTCAGCGAAGCCCGAGCTGGTCTCCCTGCTTCCTCCCTGGCTCTGCTCCCCCTTCCCCACCCCCAGGTTCTTCCCAAGCGCCATAAGATCCTTTGAAAACAGTCACCAGGTCCCAGCCTTCCTTGACACAAAACCTTCCTGTGGAACTCCACCTGCTCAGCAGAGCAGTTGAGTGGCTTTGGTGGCAAGTGGGGACTTGATCTGGCCCTGGCCACTCTCCCTGAGGCGGTGGCCTATCACCCGACCCCTCACACACTTGGCCCCAGCCACCCTGGCCCCCAGGATGTTCCCAGACACCCAGGGCCTTTGCACATGTTACTCCTTTCATTGGAATGCCTTCCCCTTGACACCTTTATGGCTATTCCCTCACTTCGCTCAGGTCTCTGCACAAATGTCACCTTATCCACAGGCCCAAGTCCCTTTGTATAGGATCATACATACCCCATACCCTACCCACTATCCCCCGGCCCTGATTCCTTTTTCTCACTACCACATGACATTGCAATTTTGTCTGTTTGATGTAAAAATGGAGCTGTCCCAGAACCTAGAACAGTGCCCGGTACATGCTGGGTGCTCAGCGACACACATTGGGGGGGGGGGAGGGTGAGAGGCAGAGACAGACTTCAGGCTCAGAGCTGGGGTAGAATAGTCTCGGATGTCACATGCCCCAAGGGAAGATGGTAAAACAAAGTGAGTGAGGTTTTACTGCAAATTAAGGACCTGATTGGCACCAGGGCTGCGGGAAAGCGCCACAGCAAGGGCCCCGAAAATGTGTGGGCTTTAGCGCAATCCAGGGGACTGGTCAAAATCAAAAGCTACCTGATAGAAAACAATCTGGTTGAGAGCAAGTGGTGGGGGCGGGGCGTTGGCAATTCAGCCCAAAGGACAATTTGGTCTAAAATTATATTCCATGTTATGTTTTAACATTGGGATTTTTTTTTAAGAAGGGAGAGGGAGCCTGGCCGTCATGGCTCAGCACTTGAGCACTGACCTATGACCCTGGAGATCCCGGTTTGATTCCCAGTCAGGCCACAGGCCCCGGTTTCGGGCTCGATCCCCAGCAGGGGGCTTGCAGGAGGCAGCAGATCAATGACTCTCTCTTCATTGATGTTTCTCTCTCTCTCTCCCCTTCTCCCTTTCTCTCTCTGAAATCAATAAAGATATTTAAAAACTAAACACAACTACATTTAACAAAAAAAAAAAAAGAAGGGAGAGGGAGAGAAAAAGAGAAACAACAGTGTGAGAGTGGAACATTGATCGGCTGCCTCCTGCATGCCCCCTACCAGGGACCGAGCCCACCACCTGGGCATGTGCCCTGACTGGGACTCGAACCAGCAACCTCTGGTGCGCAGGAGGATGCGCACCCGAGCCACACCGCCAGGGGTAAGCATCGGGATTTTGATGTGGCACGGGGGTGGAGTACATCCTTTTGTGCCTTTTCAAGTAGTTTTCTTAAATTAGTTTTACTTTCTGCTTTAAGTTTCCAGTTAATATTTCAGCCAATTATTTTAATTCTGTTCTTTTCTTAAAACATACTGTGCAATGTCATGCACATAGATTAAAGTGCATAGGAGACCAATGTGCTGCTTTGCGAGTTTTATCACACCAAGTGGACACAGCCCGTCTGGAAGGCAGGCACCGTGGCCCCGGGTGGCCCCGGGCGCCCCTCCTGCCACGGCCTCGCCGCCGCCCTGCCCTTGTAACTTTGCCCCCTGCGCCTGCCCTTCCGGGCACTGTGGCTTAGCTCCGCCTGCTCGTTTGGGGATCGTGTACAAACGGGATCCCACCGCGCGGCTGTGTCTGGCTATCGTGTGCGGCGTGAACGCGGTCCCTTCCTTTTCGCTACTGTGCTGGGAGGTCTCCAACAGCAAACTGTCCAAAGCGGGGGACTGGTTCAATCGAGTACGGGTGTTTACAAAACACAAAGTACTACATAACCCTATTTTTGCTAAAAAGGAAAAAAAAGAGAAAATGAGCGAGTGAAAGAGAAAGAATGAAGGAAAATACATCCGTGTGAATGTCTAAAGAGAAAGGTCTGCAAAAATATGCCATGTTTGACCCAAGGAGGGTGAGGGTGCCACGTGCTTTGTGAAGGTTATTTATATACATAATTGGGTTGACCTCACTTTCTGGTTTTCCTAAAGTGAGCACGCATTGCTTTTGTAAAAAAATAACAAAGCAAAACAAAAAACACCAAAAGGAATTTAAATGATGAAAAAATTAACCAAGCAACAGTAAATAACAGTCAAAGAAAAGGATCTGGAATTTTGTGGAGGTTTTAGGGGTTTTTTTCTCCTGGTTTATTTTCAGTCAACTGTGTTTCCTCTCCTTGGTTGATGATTTTTATGAACTTTTTATTTTCATAAATTGGTAAAATAACAATGAATGTCTCCATGTTCGTGAGTTTTATAAGTACCTTATACACTGCTTAAACAAGACCTGTTAGATCCTTTCAAATTTGTTTTCCCCACTCTGTCCTGCCTTGCTCTATTTATAATAGCTGAAAACAATCTACATTCGTTTTGACCAAATCTTTGTCCAGGCTGCTCCAGCAGACTAAACTGAACATTCTGAGTCAGGTTGGCTTAAACTCCAACCTCAGTTCAGCACTGACCATCTCCGCAATTGACTGTTGGGCAGACTGACCTCCCCGGGTTTCAGTTTTCCCATCTGTTAAATGGGATAAAACTGACATTGCAGGAGATCTGTGAGACTTAGGGAAAAAATGCCAAATCAGCAACCTGCACGTCACCTGAGGCCAGTTTCTCAGCCTCTGCACGACTGATATTTGGGGCTGGAGAATTATGTGTTGGCAGTGGTGTGGTGGAGGGCAACCTGCGCATTGTGGGAGGGTCAGTAGCATCTCTGACCTCTACCCACTAGATGCCAACAGCATGGCCACGCCAAGTTATGACAACCAAAAATGTCCCCATTGTTGAGTGTGGCCTGGGGGCAAAACCCTCCCCAGTGAGAACTGCTGCCTTAGACTTGTCCCTCTCTCACATCCCATAATTGATGTCCCCAGGTCCTGTTGGTTCCCCTTCCTGTTACCTACAGAATCAGTCCCCTTCCCCACGGAGCCTCCTGAGCCTGCCCCTGGGCCAGCACAGAATCCTCACCAGACCACTTCCTCCATCCGGTCTCGTTCCGGGTCCCCTCCCCGGGCCGCCGGACAGGACAATACCACTGTGTGCTTTGGCTCCCGATTCTTCCATCTCGGTAAGTAGCCTGGCCTTTCAGGGCACTCTTACGTCACTGAGCCAAGCCAGTGTTGCCTATAAGATATGACACTTTTCTTCCCCATCTTTTGTCCCTGCCTAAACCCACGGTGAGACTCTGTTCGAGGGCCCTGGACGGGGAGGTGGGGGTGGCCTTGGGGTGTGTAAGAGGAGACAAGGAAGACGGACCCGGCTGGACGGGATGGATGGTGGTCAGTCCTGGAGAGAACAGGCATTCACACGCCACTCAGCAGCCTCAGCCTGAGGAAGCGGCAGGACATCACAGCAAGGAGCTGCCTGGTGTCGCTAGGGAGGCAGGACGTGAAATCTGGGCTTTTAATGCCCCACCACCCAAAGCAGCACAGCCACATGTCCTGAAGGGCTCGTGTGGACAGGAATGTGGGCCTCTCCATGGCAAGAGCGCGCCTGGGCACCCATGACTTCCAGCCCCCCACCTTCATCCCCACCCCAGATGTTGCATAAGATTCTGGGACCTTTTCCCAATCCAGAGCAGGGAGTCCCCCCAGAAAGACTGAGTGACTGTCTCAACAGGTTGGCTGAATGGGGACTCGGAGTTGGACATAATTAGCTTTAATTTGGAAAAATCATCTTAAAATGACACCTCACTGAGTCTGTGAACTGAGGCTCAGAGGCGTTACAAATGCAGATGTCTGCATGTCACTTCCCTGCCTACAACCCTTCCTGGCTCCCCTAGGGACGAAGGCCCTGACTACACACAGCAGAGGAGCAGGGCTCACTCCCATGCCCGCTCCCAGGGCAGACACCTCCAGTCAATCCTGGCATCTTGCTGGCCGCGGCTGAACGCAGCCCCCGAGTCCTTTCCAGCACCACCCAGCAGGCACCTGCATGGGACTGACTCGGAACCTGAGCCGAAGTCAAGTATTCTCTGTACTTTCAGACCCACTCCCACCACCGCCTCTCCCACACGTTTTACTGCTTCTTAAATCAGGATGTACCATTGGTACATACATTTATGTTACAAGATTTATTTTTTTCTTTCTCAAAAAAATATTATTAAACTTATAATGTACTTTTTAATCGAGTGCCTCTTAGAGCTGAAGAAATGTAACATCGGCTCTCTCTGGCCTTTGGGAGTTTCCTCAAAGGTCATTCAGTATCCTCCACACTTGGCCCTGTGTTCCTCTCCCCAGTCACCCTGTTAGCGTGCACCAGCCCTGCTCGACCTTGCTCCCTTTCCTAACTTTTCTCTATCTCTCCCACCTCTTCTTGGGAAATGACCACTTGTGTCTCAAAACTCAGCTTAAAGATCTCCTCTGTGGAGTCCTTCTGACCCCAGCATGTGGCCCTCCCTCCCTGTGCTCTTGCACAGATGGGCAGGGACACAGCACCAAGCCTGGCTCTTCAGACTAAATCTCTAGAAGCCAGGGCCCACCTCACATATTTCCCAGGCAGGAAGACACTATAAGAGGAGCTGAGAGGCTGAGCAGGCCAAGCCTGGCCCCACGCAAGTCCAACAGGCAACACGTGCCTTGGAGAATTCACCCCAGCCTGGGCTTGGGGGAGGCTGGCCCACCTTATCCGAGCAATCAGAGCTTGAGCCAATTTACAAACCCACGAGGAGAACAGCTGGGTGGAGTTGATGGTCAGAGTGGCCTGATCAGAGTTTGCCCTCCTTGCAGCCCAGCCAGGGAAGCCACATTTATCACCCTGGGTTGCTTGGCAACAGGGGACTCGGGATAGGGCGGTGACTGATGGGACTGGAATGTGTGGCGGTGTCAGCTGACAGCTGCCTCTGTGTGTCCTCAGTGGCTGAGGACCAGGTGGGCAGTCCAGGTCACCTCTCTGGGGCATGGAGACTGGCCACTCCCTCAACATTGCCAGGAGATGACTGTGGCCTTTGGTCTCTGACTCCAGCTGGCCTCCCGATGGGCACATTGTGTCCTCAAGATAAGGTAATACCTTCAGACTGGCACCCAAAGCCTTGCACAGCTGCGAGCCTTAGCACTTCTTAGGGTGACTGCAGTCTGATTTCATAATTTACGCTTCTTATTTGCTGACAAGGACCACCCACAGCTGGCACTGAGGAGGGATTAGTAACTGGTTGCTTCTAGGTGTGTTTTTCATAGGCATATGGGTTAGCATTCTGAAACTGCTTCCTGGGTGTTCTAGAACGGAGCCAATAGGTAACCTGGAGCCAGGTTTCTCATTCTTGGGGAAAGAAGTTACAGACATGGAGAGGGGGAAGGTTAGGATAGTCCCCATGGTGCTGGGTTGGAATTGGAGGTATCAGTATGAATTCAGATTTTTAATACACAGAGTGATAGATATAAAAACATACGCAGATGTACTATGTGTGTTTGTCTTCGCTCTGACCACTGAGAGGACTGAGAAGTCATGACACCCCAGTAGCAATGAGCACACCTAACACCCAGACCCTGGTCTCTGCGTATCAGGCTCTACCAAAAAGAACCAGAGCTCTTGGGAGGAACGGTTGATTCCTGGGCTGGTGCAAGGGAGGAACAAAATGAACCTGGAACATCTTGTGACAGAAAATAAGGAAGGGCTCAGATTATGACAGGGACATGTCCCAAGAAGTCAGGAGCCTTTTTGAAGAGGCTTCTGAGGCCAAATCTGAAGCAATTTGAACATCAGAATAAACAACAATAGTAGCAGAGTATAAATGATTGAATAAAATAAGTCTGTGAGTCTACAATGCTATAAATAATAAAGAAATAGACAGGAAGGGAAGGCTTTTCTTTAGAGTTGAGTGCCAGCTAATAAATGTGGAGGGGCAGAACTAAAAGGTCACCATTGCAGGCAAGGATCATCGATGGATCTAGTGGGTGACAGTCCTATGAGAAACAGGCTACCTATATATTTTATATATAATATACATTTCCCATAGTATCAACCCAGAAGACATTCATTAATTACACAGGAAAAAACAGTTTACATTGGAGGAACCTGGAAGACACCACTTTGTCCAACTGGTTAAAGTTAAATCACCAGTAATACAATAAATAGGCATTTATTCTGTCATGAAATTCTGTGCCTCCTGATGTGAGACACTGAGAAGGACACGTAGCTTCTGGTATTCCTGCCAGAAATGCACAACCTGAATCTGAGAATGAGAAAACATCGGAGTCACCCAAATGTAGGTTCATATTGTTCAAAATAAGTGACCAGGTCTGTTCATAAATGTCAAGGTCATGAAAGACAGGCAGGTTGAGGATCTGTTCAGATTAAAGGAGACTAAAGCAATGTGACAACTGAATGCATTGTGTGGCTGGATTGGATCCTGGATCAGAAAACAATTGGTTCCTTTTGCTATAAAGATTAATGGGTTAATTGGAAAAATGCAATGCACTCTACAGATTAGGTTATAACTATTATACCAATGCTAATGTCCTGATTTTGATCACTGTATTCTGGTTACATAAGAGGATTCCTTCCTTTTAAAGGAAATAAACACTAAAGCATTTAGTAAACGTTTATCATTTTGCAATTTTCAAACCGTTTATATACATATACAGGGGAAAAAGAGACGGAGATTGAATGATAATGTTAATTGGTAAAATGTTAATATTGGGGAAAACTAGGTTAAACGTATATGGACATTCTTTGTACGTCTCCTCCAATTTTTCTGTACGTCTGAAATTATTTCAAAACAAAAGTTTAAAAATGTATGTTTGCTGGATAAAAGCATGAGAAATTATCTAGCACTCTGGGGGGGACTGGGAGGCATTTGGTGTGTGGTGGTCACTAGAGAAGAGGGGTCTTGTAGGGCCATGAGTTGCCCGTTCACTAGAGGGATCAGAATGTTCTAGGCCAGGGCTTTCCAGACGTTCGTGCGCATGGGAACCACCTGCGGGTGCGGGTGCGGGTGCTGGCCGGTGAGGATGAGGCGCGGTTTTTAACCACCCCCAGCTGGTGCTCATGCTGCCTCCCTGTGACCCTGGACCACCCTTTGGTTCACAACGAGGTCGCTACACCTGGGTCTGACCGGGGCTGCTGGAGCCCGGCTGCCTGAGGACCACCTGAGGGGCCAGCCCTCATCGCTCCTCCCGGGTTCCGACGTGCAGCCAGGGTTAGACCCTCACACTGATGCCTGCCTGTCTCCTCCCTCCCTCCATCTCAAATGCACACTCACTGGGGACACTGCCCCGGCGCCCAAGCTGGGCTCTGCAGCCTCCCCCCGCCTCCCCTGGAAGCCAGATGGGCCCTCTGGTCTTCCACGCTTCAGGCACGCGCGTGCAAGTCAAGCCCTGACGCCTCCCCCAGGCAGCCGCCCTCCCCGACGTGGCCGACACGCACCCTGGCCGCTCTCCAGGGCTCTCCCGACACTCTGCTCCTGGGAGGGTGGCGTTCACCATCCCGCAGCCCAGGCTGCCCCCCACACGTTTGCACCACTGACCTCACACACACAGCGCCTGTCTTGCCTCACTCGGATGAGACCCACGGTGCTCTAGGTAAGAACCACCACTGAGCTCCTTCCCCCACGGGGGCTCCTCACGCGGGGCCCAGCTGGGGCCCAGCCCATGCGTTCCTCAGGGGAGAGCTGGCTGAGAACCTGGTGGCCCAGACAGGTTCCTCCTTCAGAACAGGGAGCAAAGGCCTCTGCATCTGGGACGCAGGCCGCCTGTTCTTGTTCACCAGCCTGCCGTGAGTGGGGAAGGGCAGGGAGAGGACAACTTGGAAGCTGCCCCGGAATTCTGGCCTGGCACCCAATTCCCTGTGCCCGCGCCGTGCCCCTGCCTGCTTCCCCACCCACCCTCTCCCCATCCTCTCTCCCTCCGCCCAGCACGTGGCTAGGAGCTGAAGGACCTAAAGGAAATAGGTCACAGGGAGGTGCCACCTGGGTTGTCCCCTCAGGGGAGGGTTTGGCCTAGGAGACAAGCAGCTTTTGTTAGAGGTTGAAAACCAAATTTGAGAAGGGAGACGGGGTGGGGGACAGGAGAGCACCTCCTTCCCCGGTTCTCCTACCTCCTTCTCTGGTTCCAGCTCCACTTCGAGGCTTCCTGATGGGCCCACCCCTCCTCCAGGCCTCTCTTTCCTGGGAAAAGACTTCCCCTGGTGCAGCCCCGCCCACCACCCAAAGTTCCCTGGGGCTGAGGAGCTAATTCCTATGAAGATGTTTGGATGCCCAGGGCCCCGCTGCAGTAATCAGGAGGCTAAGGGGCTGAGCAGGTGCCTCCGTTTCCATAGAATCAGCTGGAATTCAAGGGGGGAGCAGCAGCTCTCTGCTCAGATCAGCTTCAAGAGGTCCAGGGCCAAGTGATACTCACCTGTTCGGGCAGCCTGCTTGTCTCGGAGATGTCCAGGTGGAAACCTCCAGCACAGGCTCATTGAACCCTCATGAGGGGAGGATGGCCCTTCCCACCTCCCACTGAAAGCTCTCAAAGCTTTGTACCCTCAGTCTTTTGACTGGGGGTTTTCAGATTCCTGCCCTGCTCAGTTCCAGAGAAAGAGGCAGGCATTTGGAAGCAGACTGTGAGTGGACCCTAGAAGAGATGGACACCCCGTTCCCAGATCTGGGAGTGTCTCCCCCCACTCCATCCTGCCTCTCCAATATCAGGCTCTTTCCAAGTCCCTCCAGGAAGAAGCTGTCCTCCCACCATCAGGGCCCCCTGCTCTCCCCACATCCTCTGTCCTCCAGAACGCCCTGGTGTGGCCCATGCAGGCCAAAACTTGTCCCCTGGCCTTGCATCTGCCTCCAAGCCTGGCTCCCAGGCAGCTGTAGGAAACTACTTGCCAGGCAGATCCCTTCCCATCTGTTTACAAGAATGGTAAACTTCCAATCCCCAATCAAGACACCTCACAAATAACTTTAGGATCACTTTTTGGTATAAAGGGAAATTTAGATGCTATAATATTATAGTTTGAAGTGATTAGAGGAATTATGACTCAATTAAAAACGGTGGCAGGAATTATGGGGAAATAAGTCGAGATATTTGAAGTCGAGGCTGTCATGAAGTCCCAAATACATAGTCACCGTCTATATATTCTCCTATATCCGGGTAGGCACCCGGTAAACACTGGAATCTTCCTTCTCTTTGACATTTACACCCTGTTTTCCTCACCCTCTCACATCCCTCCCATTCATCCCCAATCAACACATGATGTTGTTTTGCCATGAGTCAATCTTTATTGGGTTTGGAAGTAATGAGTTATTGGCACAAGGCTCTGTGGGTTTCAAGGCAAATGACAGGAGGAAATATACATTGTGCAGGTGGAAAGACCCAACAGGGAAGAATCCCTGAGCAACTGTGACCCTCACCCAAGGGAGCTGTGAGGACCCTGCAGCCAGAAGCCAGCCCAGCTGATTCAGGCTGCACAGACCTGAAGGATATCCAGCCATGTCTCAGGGGAGCTACGAGGTCCTCTAGTCCTCTCTCAAAGACAGTCATTTCTAGCCTTCATGGAACCTTCTTCCAGCCTTTGAGTATCTGCCACCAACAGCAGCTTGGCAACCGTGAGGACCCTCTCTCCCTCTCGGAAAGCCAGCCTGACTCCTTCACTTGTGCCGTTTCAAAGGAAGCCTCCCCTACCAGGGGCAGATTAAGGCCCCTGCAGAGGGAGGAGGGGGATGAGTAGAGGAGGGAAAGAGTTGATTTTAGAGGGTTGGCCAAGCCCAGTCACCCCCTGAGGACCTGCCCTTCCCCATCCACCAGGTGGACCTTCCACCAATATTTGGGGGGGTAAGGAAATGGGGGCTTTTCAATAGGAGGGCTGCTGCCGCCCCTCCTCCGAGGGCTCCTCCTCTATGAGCTCCAGGTCAAACTCATCTTCCAGGGTCCCTCCAACAGGCAGGAGGCGGAACTTCTTCCCTTTCAGGGTACACGTGCGGTGCTCGAAGTCCAGGACGGCGTTGTGGTCCTGGAGCACGTCGGTGCCGATGATGGCTTCCTCAGCACTGGCGTTGGCCACCAGGAACTCTGCCTTGAGCTTTAGTTTGCCCAGTGACACCACCGTATCCCAGATGCCCAGGATCTTCATTTCCGCCCCATTGGCCACTTTTACCACATTCTCAAAGGGCCGAAGGGTGTCCAAGTCCCCATCGGTGACCTCCTCCCACAAACTTGGGTGGACCACTGAGACCTGGGCCCCGGAGTCCACCAGGAACCTCACAGGCACTTTGCCAATTTTCCCTTTGAGGTAGTAGCCCTTACCCATGCTGTTGGCAAAGACGATCTCCTTGGGCAGGTGGCTGTGGGCAGCTCCGGGCCCCCCGAAGGTCTTCAGCAGGGCCTCTTTCACAGCACTATAGTCCCCCCGGTCCTCAGGACTGAGTCCATCGTAGACCTTGAGGGCATCTCCCCTGAGGGATTCTTTCAGGAACCTTAGCTGGGTGGCATGGTCCCAATGGTTGAGGTCGTTGATGACCTCAAAGCGGTGCAGCCAGAGTTGGGGAGCTATATTGGCTCCATCAAAAGGTTCTGGGATGAAGGCATGCTCTCGGCGGCCTCCCTGGCTCCTGGCTCCGCTCCCGGCCATCCCTCTGCTGTCCTCTGGAACTGCAGCAGCAACCCACACCAAGTAGAGAAAGCCACAGAGCAGTGCCGGCGCAATCACGCTGGAGAACAGGCCTCTCTAAACAGGATGTTGCTCAGGTGCCCGGCCTGGGGCAGGCAGAAGGGACCAGGTGAGCGTTGGCTGATGAACTGCTGGGTGCAGAGGTGGCTACTGAGGCCTCTCACTCTGCAGAGCCTTTTTGATGCCTAGCCGGGGCCCCAGGGCTCCCCATTCTCCTTTGTTCTGGAAGCTCCGCCCCTGCTTGTCCTGCCCTCCTGCCAGCATCCTGCCTGACAAGCAGGATCAGTGCCTCACCCTCTGCATCCATCCATGAGACTGGCACAGGCCAGCCCATGTTGCAAGAAAGGCCAGTCTCAGTCAGAGGGGGCCTACTAAGGTACCCTCCCCAGACTCTGTCCCAGAATAACACATGAAGACACAGAAGACCTTAGGACATCCAGGGGTTTGTCCTCAGCTGGAGAAGGAAGGAGAGGCAGGGATCAGAGGCCCATCATCCTCTAGACCAGGAAGCCCTTTGCCCTCAGCCCCAAGTGACCACTTTGAGTGGTTAAAGGAAGGGAGCTTACATTAATTGCGCTCCTACTATGTGTGAGGCATGGGGTAGGTGTTTCTCATACCTTCTGAGCCAAGTGTGGAATCCCATAAGATTCCCCAGACAGGGAGATAGAAGAGGGTCACAAAGTCAAGAATGCACAGAAATAGTTTCTAAATGATGGGACACACACACACACACACACACACGTACACACAAAGCATGAACTCAATTACTGCAGTAATTTTCCCTCATATCACATCTAATTCAGAGTCAGCACTCTTCCAGGGTAGGCCTCAGCCCTTGTGCCCTCATTAAGTCCCTGAAGTGGGCTGGTGCCGATCTTGAACTCTGGGAGTGAACCCCGGGAGCGGGAAGCCGGAAGCCAGGGTCCGAGTCTAGCTCCAGGTCCAGGTCCAGCTCCAGCTCTGGGGGCACCACATGCGTTGTCTCCTCCCAATGGCCCCTCTCACCTTCCAGGAACCTAAGAGCCCCTTCCCCAGGACTGCAGTCCTCCCCCCTCCAATCATTTATAAAAAGAGCAGCCAGGGAATTTTACTCCCATTTATTGTGAATGGGGGAAAGTCTGCCATGTTGGTGAAGCTTTGGCTGGAGGAGGTTGGCTGCGCGACCTCCTGCTGGAGGTGCAGGGCCACACTGGGTCACCCCAGGCCACCCCATGGATGCCCAGAAGGTGGATCTGTGAGTCTCAGGGCAGGGGCCTGACTTAGGCCTATGCAGGGAGATTGGGACTGTTGGGGGAACTCACTCTTATGACCTCATTCAAATGACACCCCTTCCATGGAGCCTTCTACCCTGCCCCTCACAAGTGTGCTCACTCCCAGTTGAGTGTGTGTTGCCATGTGCTGTGTTGGTTTGTTTACCAGCCTGTCTCCTGCAATGAACAAGGGTGTGAGGCTCACGCATATGAGGCAGTTGTGACTGTCTCCAGCCCCCATAGAAACTTATTCTGGGGTCAGCAGGTGCTCTCTGCTGGACACCAGGCCTGGCTGAGCACTCTCCCCAAACTGGAGAGATTAAGACAGGAGAAGAGCAAGAACCAGTGGCATACCTGTGGTTCTGGGCTGTTTCTCCTGGCCCATAGCCTGTTCCTCCCTGGCTCCATGTACCAACCATCACCTAGTACCTGGCTGAATCCCAGGGGACCCTGGCCCCAATCCTGCCTTGGGATGGTCCCAAGGTTCCCAACCATGTCGAAAGACCCTCAGTCCCTGCTACTGTCTCAGCCCCTTCTACCTGACACAGTGAGCCAGCAGAGAGGCAGCTGGGTCAACACCTCTCACCACAGCTGCCAGGCTAAGGTGGGGCTGTCGTGCCATTCCAGGAGCCCAGAGAAGGGGGAAATGAAGTCACTGGGAAGGTGTCAAGGGCAGATGGGTCTCTGAGAAGATTGCATAATAAAAATCCTGCACCCAGAGAAATGTCCCTGCCACCTGCAAGACCAGGAAGCCCCTTCTGCAGGTGGACTTCTGTGGATAGTCTCCCAGCCCCTGGGATGGGCGTTGTTCTGTGGCCCAGGGACATGACCTATTGGCTTCCTGGCTCCCTGGTATTTGTTACCCCCACACACCTGGTCCTCTGGAAGTGAGAATGAGTGAGGAGGCTGACATGTGACCAAGGGAGGCGAGAGGTGGGGTGGCTTGTCAGTTGGCGGATTAGGACTGCTAGATGCCCCAAACTGTGGCTCTTCAAACCACTGTGGTGATACTGAAGTCAGATCTCCCCATTGCTCTGAACTAGTAGGAGGCAGTCACTAGAACTTGGGTTGTGGCACTTCACTTGGTTGGGTTTGGTGTTCACTTTGGCAAAATAATTTCATATCCATCACCTTAGTGAGCATCATGACAACCTGTGAGGCAGAGCAGCCCACCCTCCTTTAGGTTCTGAAGCAGAGGGAGCTTGAATGGTGGATGACTTGCTTTAGGCCCCAAGCTGTCCAATGCATGGAGAAGGGTATTTTGTAAATAAAATTTGGGAAGTGGGCATGCTGGGCTCAGAAAGGTGTACAGCTAGGGCTTGGGAGCTTGTGCAGTTGATGGCCTCTGATGGGAACAGTGATCTAATGAGCAGTGAGAAAGAGCTGACTGTTACATAGTCAAGAATTTCCTGAGCCAGTTGTTAAACCAACTGGTAGCTTTGTGGGAGTATTTATACCACAGAAATTGGCAAATTCTAAATCAGGACTTCCCCCCCCCCCCACCTCTGGAAATCCAATTTATCATCACACCCCTGCATGGGGAACTTGTTCTCATTCTCTCCTCTCCCCACCACCCCTCCATCCCCGGTGGAAAAAGCCCCATGACAAGTGGCTAACAAGTTTCTAGCAATCTCCAATCCTGCTGACCACTTGTCTGAAATCCCCTCTCTAGCCTAACTTGCCCCACGCTCCTCACAACCTTTACACTTTTGGGTCTCTTGACTTGAGGTAGGGGGCCTTCCTCAGGGAGGTCCCCCAGGCTGGTTCACACAGTCCCATCTGGGATCCATAAGACAGAAGCACACGGAGGCTGGTTGTTACTAGGAGAACTGGAACAGGCTGAGTTTAGGGACTAGTCAGTCTCTGGCTAGGATCAGAAATAGGGTGAAGTAAGTTCTCAAGCTCCCTTAACCCTTGGGAGATGCCCACACGTGTTAACACCCCAAAACCACTCAGGGACCTGAAAATTGCATAGCAATTTCTAAACCAGCTGGGGCAGACCAGGTGTCTCCTCCCAGAACCTCGGAAATCATGGCTAATTATTGACAAGTATAGGTATTGGGGAGGGAACACCCTCATTATTACCCATCTCCTGAGTATGTTCTGCACACGGTACTTAACCCGAGAGGAGGTAAATCAGGACAGTAAACAGGAAGGACTGAGGGAGTCCCCACCCTCCACACCCCCTCACTGAGATTTCAAGGCTGTGGACTCTGCCAGCCCAAAGCGGCCCGGCTTCCAGCCCCCGTTGGCCACTCCCCCCTCCTCCCATTAGAGCCCCTGTCCTAGAGCACTGAAGCACTTGGTGGGCAGTGAGGATACAACTGGAAACCATGGGCCTCCTTCTCTGGACTATTTCTGCTGCCTGATGATTTCTAGGAGCACAAAAGGCACCAGATACCGGGGAGGAGCCTGAAGGCTTCAAGTCCTGAGGATGGAGGGCAGGGCCCGGTGATGCAGGGTGGGCTGGGAGGGGACAACCTGGACATTCTCAGGAGATCATCTGAGCAAAGAGCCAAGAGACGTTATGGCTTTGGGTGCTCCAGTGAGGCCCAGGCTGAAACAGAGGGAGGGTCAAGCAAGGTGCAGCAAGTCCCACAGAGACAGGTCAGCTGCTGCAGCTCCTCCCCAGGCTCAGAATGCCCCACACTCCCAAGGTCGAGGTCACCATGTGAGCTGGATGTGGAGAGAGCGAAGGGGGATTCAAAGACTTTTTAAAACAGCAAAGAAAGGCCGAAGGGAGACAGGAGGTGCACTCTCTCCAACCAGGGTTGGCTTCATGGGCATCTGACCTGTGCATTCGCACAGGGCTCTCACTCAGGAAGGCCAAGGCTTGGTCTGCTGCTCTTCTGTTGCTGCCTTGAAATTTCCAGTAATTATGAATAAAGACCCCACACTTTTGTTTTGCACCAGGCCCTGTAAATTATGTAGCTGGTTTTGTCTCCAACCAACCTGATGGGGACTTCCTTTACACACACATACACACACAACACAAACAGATACACATAGACGCACACTCATTACCACACACCGCACACAGATACACTGTCTACGAAAACACACTCCCCACTACTATACACACTGTGCATACGTATAACACACACAGTCACTACAGTTCTCAGTTCAATCAGCTAAGACATTGTGTAACTTGCATATAGACTTCAGCTGCTACATTTCATTTTACATATTTACTTGCACACACATTTACACTGAGTATTAAAATCATATTTACTGGAGGCACCTGCTGTTTATTAGCCTCTGGGCACACTTGCTGGCTCAGAAAACTAGGCAGGTCCCCATCACCATGGCTTACAAGCCAATGAAAACAGGATACAGATGTTTAACTGCCCAGTTTTGAAGAATTTAAGACTAACATGTATATGCAGGCTGACCACTTGAAGCAGCCCCGGTCACAGCCACGCCACTTTGAAAGTGGGTCATCCTGCCTTCTGCCCTCCCACATTGTGGGGCCAAGGACAGGATGTCCTCCACTGTTGCCATTTCTGGGCACTCGATGCCACGAGCAAGGCCCCACTTTCCTGCACAACCCCCGCCCCAGCCTGTCCCGAGGCCCCAGCCCCAGGGTTGGTGTGAGTGTGTGGGTGTCTAGGGCTGATGGCACCTCTCCCAGGAGCAGGGCCATGGCTTCTTCCAGCGGTTATGGCCTCAGGTCTTCAAGCTGGAAAGAGGAGCAAAGAGGTGACTTATGTACAAAAATCTTAGGGATGCAGATCAGAGCTCAGTGGAGTCTGGGTGAGCTCTGACTAAAGCCAGGCGTGTGGGAAAGCCCAGGGCAGCAGCAGGTTCCTTATTCCCAAACCACAAACCTGCAGACAACCAATGCTGCTATTCCCAAGCAGAAACGACCCAGCGGTCATGTCAGTCACCACCAAAGGCACTTGGGCAAGACAGCTTTGTCTTAACTGGTCCCTTCCTGGTCTCTGCTGCAGCCTCACTGACACAGGCCGTCCTGCTGGCAGGCCCTTCCGCAGTTCTCCACTCTTTCAGAAGCTTTCCTCACATCTGAGTTGCCACCCAGTTCAGAACTCCCACCCAAAGCAGCCCAGCTCAGCCCAATTGCACCCTGGGTCAGCAGGTAGCGAGATGCTTGGTGCCAATCGTGGCCCCAGAGGGTCCTGGAGGTGTTTAGGGGGCAGTAATCCCGGGCCCCAATGCCACTGCCAGCCCTCCAGGCCCAGGGTCAGGGCCAAGGCCAACCGAGAGTAAGAACAAGTTGCTGACTAACTCCCTAGCAGTCCAATTGCCAAAACCAGTTCTTTCCCTGTTTTTATCTTTCAATCAAATCTGAAGATTACCTAAGGTGTTCTGAAGTCTCCCCACTCCTCTCCTCACAGCCCAGCCCTGCACACCGGCCTTCCGCCTCCTTCCCAATTCCTGATGCCCCCACCCTAGACCAGGCCCTCCTGCCTCTCTGCTCTGGTTTCTGCCAGGCTCCCTGTGGGCCCCGAGGCCCCGGGGTCTGCCCACCCAGAGGGACTGTTCTAAGGGAAGACCCTATGCAGAGCCACCGCCTCCTCTCCCTCCCACTTAATTAAGGTTGGAAGTGGGACTTTTAAGACAATTGAAACAGCTCTGCGGACATTAACCCACTTCTGACAAACACTCCTGAAATTTACAAAATGTTGAGATGATCAAAATATACAGACTGGGTATTCTCCAAATACAAGTGGGCTTCTAATGACACCAGGGAACTTGGCTCTAGACACATGGGAGACTTTTGTGCAACTTAAAATACCTCAAAGGCAGCTTTGAACTAATCCTGAAATAGTTTTAATTGCTGCTAATGATAACTGGTATTGTGAGCAATGCAAACATATAAAATAGCTTCAGCACTGGGAACTGTTTCTTTTGAATCCATTGCCAACTTAGCTTTGCTCCTAACTATAGAAGATGGGGGACAAAGCAGGGCCCCTTCCCTCTGGCATGTCAAAGTGGTCTCTCTCCTCCACCACCCAGGAGAAGCAGGGGGAGGCAGGAAAGGGCAGAAGGAAAAAACAGCTCCCATGCATTAAAATCTTCAGATTATTGGTAGCAGCACTAATAAACATTTATTGAGCATCTACTGTGTGCCAGACACCATGCTGGTGGCTGTAAATTAGTATAAGGCACTCCGAGAGTCTGAAGCACAGATGGATGGGCCATGCTAAGTAAGTGGGCTGATTTGATTCCGTACATATTTCTAGGGCCAACTCTGCCTCATGTTGGGCGGTGAGTCAGCCCTGAGCCCCACCCTCCAGAGTCCCCAGGTGAGTGGGGAGACAGACTCACACAGAGAGATAAGTGTGGGACGTGGGCAAGACAGTGACCCAAGGAGCATTGGGCAAGTTGTCCCACCAGAAGTCAGCCAATATTACCTAAGAAAACCAAAGGTGAAACTAATGTTAGAGGGAAAACCTGCATGAGCACTGAATCCAGGGAGAAAGGGCACCACAAACCACAAAAGGGGATACATTGTTGCTCACAGAGCAGACTCTCTGGGGAGGGATTTGGGGGTGCAGGCCACAGCACTGAGCCATGTATGGACACGCAGACAGGGGGGCTCTGGAGGGTGGGATCAGTCTCTGGATAAAATAGTCCAGTTAAAAATACGTGTGTAAGTATAGGAAAAAAACTGGAAGGAAATACACCAAAATAATGACAGTACTGATTTTCAGATGGTAGAATCATGAATGATCTCAATTTTCTTCTCTATACATTCAGAGAATATATTCTTTAATAAGAAAAACAGTATTTAAAAATAAAGAAACTTGTTCTTGCAATTTTCTGTAAGCTTAAAGTTATTTCCAAATTAAAAAGTTTTTAACCAAGGGCATATGGGAAATCTCTGTCTTCTGCTCAGTTTTGCTCTGAACCTAAAACTGCCAGGTTGGTCCTGGAAATATCAGGGGGACCGCTCTGTAAAGTGACCACCTAAACACTATGCTGTACACCTGAAACTAACACAAAATAATATAGAATGTACAGTGTAACTGAAAAATACAATTTTAAAAAATTTAGAAAACAGAAGGACCACTCCCCTCAGTCTTTCATGGGCTTTCTCTCATTCTGCACTCTCCCCAGTCTGTCCCCCTGGCCTAACCTCGCTCCTCTGCTCCAGCTGCCCACTGCCACGTCCACCTACAAGTGCCACTTTCAGCGTTGAAAGTGTTTTCTCCCTGGACCCTCTCTGCCTCCTATGTTCCTCATCTGGGGAAAAGGCACCACCATGGAGCCGGTTTTCCTCCCCTCGCTGCCTCAGGCAATGACTGATGGGTGGCCACCTTCTGCGGGCTCTCCCTCCTGCGTCTCTCTCCCTCCTCCCCTCCCTCTGCATCCCCACTACCCCAGTTCAGGCTCTACTATTGCGCCAGTCATTCGGCAGGTCTCCCTGCCTCCTGGCCCCTCCCCATTAATCCACTCTCCCCAGGGCAGCCGGAGTCCTGAGATGTAAGTCTGCTCATGCCATTCTTCTGTTCAACATTCCTCCGCAGCTCCTCATCCCAAAAATCAAGTCCTGACTCTCAAGATGGCACTTGAGGCCTCCTCCCTAGTTCATGCTCCGCCTATGCTAAATGGCTCATATTTACCAAAACGTGACAGGCTTTCTTTTGCCTTTTCACAAGCCACTCACTTGGCCAGACTAGCCTTCCCCACACCCCTGTTCTCATGGCGAACCCCAACTCTTCCCTCAGAGGTCAGCTAAAGTGTCCCCATCTCCGGGAAGTCTCCCTTGATTTCTCCAGCAAACTAAGGGGCTCCCTCCTCTAAGGTGCCATCACAGGGACTGCAATCCTCATGCCACCTGCAAGCTCCCGGAGGCCAGGTCCAGGCCCATTCTGAGCTGGAGCGCCGGACCATCTAGGCGTGAAAGTTGTGGTCTTTCTGGGTCTTCGCTCATGTCCTTCCCTCTGCTCACCCATAACCTGCCGTCCTCCAAGCCCAGCTCACTGGCCTTTCCCTGGAAGCGCTGCCTGTTCTTCCTCAGCAACCCCTCTCTCCTGTGTGGCTGTGAATGTCAAGCTCGGCTGTGCTGTCTTTTCCAGTATACTAGTGGCAATTAAATTTTTCTTTACTGTGATCATAGTATTCCTCATCATACTCCAGCACACATATGCATTATGTTAGAGATATATATACTTATCTATAAATATATAAGTGTATATTTAATATATTTATACATATTAGATACATGTACTTATTTATACTTATCTATAAATATATAAGTGTATATTTAATATATTTATATATTATATATTTAATATTAGTATATTATGTAATTCTATGTCCTATATTTAATATTAATACATTATATATTATGTGTTTAATATATTAGTGTATACTTATTTTTATATATAGCTGAAACAAAATATATTTACTACATGCATTGTACTCCGATATTTTCTATTTCACTCCACTTCTTTTTCTTTATTTAATGCTGGTAATGACAGACTAAATTACACTCCCAACCCACAGGTTGATCCCCACCCACCATCTGAAGCCTCTGCTGCAGCCCGAGGGGACCACTAGGGCTTCCAGCAGGAGCAGTGTGGCAGAGGGTGGGTTAGCACGGTGCTTCTCAAATGTTCTAGGGAGAAGCACCAATTTTGTAAATTTCCAATCTGTCATGTATTTTACTTTTAAAAAATACAATAAGAATGAATTTTTTGAAAATAAAATAACAAAGATGTGTTTTAAATGCAAGCCCCGATTCATATTATTAGCTCGTAGACCCTGTGGAGTAGTGGGAGGAATGTGCTGGGAGGTGGACACCAGGTAGGGACCAGAGGTGGGAGGCAGCTTTGCCAGCCCTTTTCATGCCTTCTTCAAGTCCTTGGCACGTGGCCACACCTGCCCTCTGGATCTCTGACCTGGAGCAGATCCAGTGTCCACAGTCTGAGGGGCTTTGCAGAGGAGAAAGGGGCTGCTCTGCCAGCTCCTGCCTTGTCAACAGAGCCAGGCTACCTGAGTTCGAATCCTGACTCAGCCACTAACTGGCTGTGGGCCGTGGACAAAGGATTTAACCTCTCCAAGCCCTGGGTTCCACCTAGGATTGTCCCAGCAGATTAACAAAGCAAATCCTTACCTCGGGGCTTGGCCCAGGGCCAGAACCTGGTTTGCACCCCCGGCTTATAGCTCTCACGGTTATGATGCTGTTGTCGTCTCAGGTCTTTCTGAGTCAGCCTTGTCCTCACAGGTCCCTCCTCTTTGTCCCTCATCCACCTCAGCGCCCTGCTTCTTCTCTGCCTCTCACTCTTAGAAGATGGCTGGCATCCTACATGGCAGAGAAAATAATACATATATGAGTGTGTTATAAATTTTATTGACATAAAGGATGTTTAGCAATCTACAAATAATAATAAAATATACAGTACTCTTTATTGTAAGTTGCTTAGGGCAAACTGACTCTTACAAATGCTTCATTGATTTTTAGCAACCTGCAGGACCCATAACCAGCCTATAACAATTGATAAATGAGTGGAGTTCCTGTGTAAATGCTGGTTGATAGTTTTGTTTGTGGCAACTAGTAAGAAAAAAGTGACACAATGAAGATACATGTTGGAACTTCGCTTGTTTGTCAATGATGTGAGCAACATCTTCACTGAACGAGATCATAGTTTTGGGGCACTGGAAGAACTTTTGCTCCAGGTTTCTGTGCCATTCACCATGCAGTGGCTACAGGCACAACATACATTTAAGTTTAATGTGCATTATTAACATTTTCTCTATAACTTTCTTAAGCCTAGACAGTCAACAAACAATAAATCAAGCCTTGATTTGTGGGATTTGCCAACTTCCATAGTGTAAATATTTCCGCCATGACCAATTTCAAGCTATTAATATGATGTCACTGAAAGCAGAGGGGAAGAAAAGCACAGTAACACATTATAGATTATTTCCACAGACATAACAGACGTAAATAATCTTAAAAGCATAAATAATAAAATGTAAAATTCTTAGGAAGTGATGAATTTTGAGTAGTTATCTTTGTTTTCAATATAATCAATCTAATTGTAATTTTATTTTATACAATTTATTTTTTTAATAATACCTAGGTTTAACTACTGCCTCATAAAATTCCAGAAAATGTAACAATCAGCTCTCAGGAGCTGGTGCAATCTGAGCACAGCTGGCTCCAACCCCCTACCCCCAGCTCTGCTTTGAAAGAGGCCTTCAAACACCTCTCCCAACCTGATGGCCCCTCCAATGTACATGTTTCAGGTCTTATCTTAAAAGCAAAACTGAACTCATTGTCTTGCTCTCAAACCTGCTCCTCTCCAAGGCTGCCACCTTGGTGAGTGAAAGACTTCACCTTCCACTCAGCAACCCAAGCCAGACCCCATGGCATCACCATCCTGCCACCTTCACACCTCCTCTGGCACCAGGTCACTTCCATCTAAACCCTCTCAACTCTGCCCCTGTTCTGTCCCCCGGCCTGCTCAGGACCACACCCCTTCACCTCCTCCCCAGGCACCCCACAGCCTGGCACTGCCTGCCTTCCTCTACCCTGTTGTATACTGGGCAAAGCCAGGCTCCCCAGAGTCCAACAGTCATTGTCCCTTGTCCCATTTCTCCAGAGTCATCTGTGGCACATCCTGCACACTCAGTCTCTGCTCTAGCAGCAGACCTAGCTATAGTTTCCTCAACACGTCTCTCTCCCCCAAACCTGCACCCTTTGTACAGGCCAGACCCTGTCCCTGGACGCCCTTCTCCATTCAAATTCCTGCTTCACAATTCTTAGCCCTTCTTTTGGACTCACCTCAAATATTAGCACCCCAGTGAGTGCTCCAACCCCAAGCAGAATCCATTCATTTGGTTACTCATGCATTCCTTCATTACTAATATTTGTTTAATGCCAACCAAGTACCAGGGTCTGTGCTAGATGCTGGGGATGCAGAAATGAGCCTGGCTCTCAGAAAGCTCTCAGTCTAACAAGGGAAACAGAGCTAGGGCCAGCAGTCCCTGGTAGGCAGAGCTCTGCGGAGGTGCTGGGAAAGAGCAGAAGGGGGACACCCTTACTCCTGGGGCTTGTAGCCCTTGATCTGGTCTTTGATGGATGGGTAGGAGCTCGCCATGTGAAGGATGGGGGCGAGTGCTCCAGGCAGAGGGAAGTAGATGCAAAGGCCCGAGGCATGAGAATGCCCGCGGTGCTGCAGGGGATGCAGTTTGGCTAGCCCTCGGGGGTCCAGAGGAAGGCAAGACCAGATCCACAGGGTTTTAACTGGCACGTGGAAGAGCTGGAATGGCGATGCTGGCAGTGGTGATGGCAATGGGAGCAACGGAAGTCTTCCTGCGCCAGAGGCACTGGCCTTTCAGAAGGCTCAATTTGAGAACTATGACGGAGAGACACCGGATGAGATTCCAGCGCTGGGCTGAGAGATGAACCGGGCAGTGCAGTTAAGAGACGCTGAAGGCTACCTTCAGGGGCAGTGCCATGGGAAGGAGCACGCAGCTTGGGAGCAAGTGCAGAAGTAGAATCAGCAGTTGCTGGTGCCCACCAGGAAGGGAGCCCTGAGGGGGCTGCCCCAGTTTCTGGCCTGGGTGACTTTGAGGAGGATGGTGGCACCCTCTGGTGAGGCTTTGTGGGTGACCATGAGTTCATCCCAGGACACGCTGGTGTTAAGGCACCCATGGTGCAGCCAATGGAAAGGTCCCCTCACCAGCTGGCTACTGGAATCTGGACTTCAGGAAAAACTCCTCACTGAAAGGTGGGATTTGAAAGTCATCAGCAAGTCAGCATCTGGGAATCACCTCCCTCATGGAAGGGAAGGAGAAGGTTGGGAAGCTGAGATGATGGCCACCAAGGGTGTGGGGTCCCTAGGAAGATAAGCAGGGGAGTCAACCCACAAGGCCCCTGAAATATTAGCCGCTGGGCAGTGGAAGAACTGTCTTTATGGAGATGAGCCAGGACACGGGGAAACCAGGCAGGTAATATTCAGACCGACCAGCCAGGAAAGTGGATGTCAGTTGGGATTCTCTGGGAAGCAGATACCAAGTGGAGTTAGAAGTACAAGAGATTTAGTGGGATGGTGATACCTGTGAGAGACAGTGGGGAGCAGGAGGCCTTTAGGTGGAGAGCAGCAGGCAGGACAGGCAGACTTGGGGCAGAAGTGGCCGAGCCCTCACACCCCTGCCATGCTCACCGCTGGCTGCATCTGGGGGCTGCAGCTGACCGTGCTTCCCCCTCAACCTCTCTGGTTTCCTTGCAGGGAGGACTGAGCAGCACCCCTCCATGGCTGCCATGGCAGGGTGCTGCCTATCTGGTAACCTCTGATTTTCCAGAGAAGTGGGATTTGGGTTGTGTGCCCAAAGTGTGGTGGAGAGGCTATGGGGTAGATGACAGCAGAGGAGGCTTGGAAGAATTCTAGGGGCAGGGAAGAGGCTGATGATGGCTGGTTGAGGTTTGGTTGTGATTGTTGGCCTAGAGTTTTAGCAGCTCCAATCCCCCCATCGGGGAGATGAGGGTGGCAGGAGGCCGATCTGACCCAGAGCTGGGATGTCCTAGCCTGGCCAGAGGCAGTGGTGGGACAGAGGAGAAAGAGGTTGGCAGGTTGGGGAAGATGTGTCTGATGTGAGGGAAAGGGTCTGGGCCTTCAGGAGAAGATGAGGTCAGGCTGGAGGGGAAGGTTCCAGGGAACCTCCAGGTCGAGGGCAGGGGTGGTGGGACTTGTGGATGAAAACTCTGGAAAGGAAAAGGCTGGGATCAGAAAGTAAGGATTCCGGAATTGGTTAAGAGCCACCGTAGAACAGTTCTGGAGAATGACATTAGGTGGCTGAGGAGGGCAGAGAGCCATGAGGCTGTTCCCAGGGTATGGGGTCATGGGCTGATGGCATGTTTACATCCCTGTCACATACCCTGTTGGCTCGCTGCCCTGCACCCCTAGAGCCCCTAGAGCATCCAGAAACAGGTCCTCGGGCACAGAGCAGGCGCTGATCATGTACCTGGCAGCTCCCCCATCCTTTAGGGAGTTGGTAAATTTGGAAAGTACCCAAAATCACTTGAGGAAAAGACTGTAGCAGATACATCTGAATTTGCCAAGAGACTGTGCTACCAGATTGGAGACAGAGGCCAAGTCCGTGGTTTTCTCCCTGTGATTTCACATTTTCACTGGTAAAATGTGGACCTTGCTGAGTGATAAAGGAGAACAAAATTGAGAGTGGCGGAGACATGAGCCAGAACGCCCCTCACTGTGCCAGGAGTAGGGCCAAAGGTGATTTATAGAACGACGGGTCAGACGAACGTAAAGGAATGGCCGAGACTGCCTATTTGATGTCCCCCTACCCTTCCCCATGGTCAGTATGAATTTGCTTTTGGGCTGAGCCAAGGTCCATTTCTAGACAGACTGGGGCGGCAGACATATGCTGGAAACTGCGCACCTCAGGCACAAGGGGAAATACCTGTCCTTGCTCAAAAGTTACGGGAAGTTGCCAAATGAGCCAAAAGAAGAACCAGCATGCTTGTTGCTCTCTGTTCTCTCCCCACACGCAGCTGTTGCTTCATGAGGGTCAAAACAGGCAAGATAAAATCTGTCCGACTCGCAGCTCAAAGAAGCAGGACTTAGAAATGTGGCCTGACTGCAGCTCTGCCCACCCAGTGCCCTCTCTCCCACTGTGTGGCCTGGGGAGGCCCCAACCCACGACGGGCGGCCTCTGAGGCCTGCACCCCGCTTGGCCAAGGTCTCCGGGCTTCCGTATTCTGATTTCTCGTGATATCCAAATCTGGTTTTAATTCTGGATGGTGGGCCCAGGTGTCTTCATCTTCTCTGACAAGAAGTTGGATATAAGTCAGGGAGGGCGGAAGTCTATGATCCCCCAGCCCCTGCCCTCAGCCGCTGGCCTCACAGAGGAGCTGCGGTGGCGGTTTTCCTGGAGGCCGGGCCCAGCCCCGCAGAGCCTGTCACTCCAATCTGGTCTTGGTGAGGCAGCAACGTGGATGGGCAGCCTTCCTCCTCACCCAGACCAGGGGGACCTGGAAGCAGCCAGGAGTCAGCCCCAGAGCCCCGAGGTTGAGTGGAAGCTCTCGGGCAGCCCATGGGACCCCTGGAGACTGCTATGCAGGAGAGAATACAACCAAGACACGTTCCTGGGCATGAAACATGTCCTTCCTGGAACCTGACGCCGGGCCCTTGCCCAGAGGTGATTTTCAGATCCTTCTGTTGAACGCTCTCCAGAATTATCTGAGGGAATGAATGAATGACACTGACACTGAATCAGAAGCTTTCAAAACCTGTACGCTTCTGGGTTAAGAAAGCCCTTTACCAGCCTCTTTCGTTTCATTCAGAGACCCCCACCTCACCCCACCAGTGGACAACTATGGCAGACCCCCTTCTCCCTCCAGGTTCAGAATATCACACACACAAATTGGGCAAAAATGTAAGAATTCAAATTCACCTTATTTATTTTTAATTATGGGATTTTCCAGTGTCTCAAAAGAAAATTACAACCCCAGGCAGGCATATATAAGTAAACAACGTAAAGACTCTGGCAGCAAGCCAACTGTGGGTGGGAGTCACCGGCAAGGGGAACTCTGCTCCCCTCCACCAGTTCTGTAATTGTTTCAGAGGTGTCATTCCTGCTCCCCCGACTGTACTGTAAGTTGTGTAAGATGCTGTCGAAAGAGCATGGGGTTGAAAGGCAGGAACCTCAAGTTCCAAACCCACAATGGCCCCGACAGGAACCTCAAGTTCCAAACCCACAATGGCCTCCAAGTAGCCGTGTGACCTTGAGGGAGCTTCCCGGCATTGCTGAGCTGTCCTGCCCCATCTGTAAAATGAAAGATGGCCTTAGAACTTCTGTCTGAGATTTCCACAGTACGCACAGGGCCTGGCGCAGTACCACCTAGGGAGGGCTTGATGAAAAGACATGGCCTAGCATGATTTTTTTTCAGTAGAACCCCAAACCTGGCTTAAGATTTGGTTAAATAAACTGCCATTTTCCAACAAGTTCATCAGAAAAGTTGAATAAAATGCATCTTTGGGAGGTCACAAGTCTTGGAATTTTCTCTTTCTCCAAACCAATATTTAGCCCCTGGGGTGAAGGGGAGATATGTGGAAATTAGAAGTAGGAGTAACAACAATGGGGGCAGCAGAGGGACCACTGTGACAGAATCATTGAGGGGGAGGCTTGTTGGTGTCACTCTAAACTGATCCATTCCAGGATGTCTTGGATCTGTCTCTAGGTCGTGAGCCCCAGGTACGGGTCCCTGCCCTTGGGTGGTGCATGATAACAGTGGCATGTGTCTGCCCAGAACTGAATGCAAACCCAGACACCACTTCCCAACCAGCAGGCAGGCTGGGGTACTCTGGGACCACCTTTGCATGAGCATGACTGGCCAGGTGCCTGTCCCACCTGTGGAGAGAGGACAGCCCTCTACAGGGCAGGCTCGCAGGCAGGGTCCTGGGCCTTGCGTCCTGGCAGCAACCCCAGAACTCTGAGAAATGCTTGCTCAGAGAGCCTTGTCCCCATGGGGTGCTCATGTTCTTCCAACACCCCCTCTCCACCTCTTCAGGACTCAGGGGATATGGGAACCTGTGAGTCTCTTCAGGGAGGGTTTTCTCAGGCTGGTTCTGAGGATGGTCACACACTTGTCCTAGGATGTTTGCCTTCTAAGTCCCTCTGATCCCCTGAGGGGACACAACCCAGAGGGCTGAACAGCTCAGCTTCAGAGTGAGGCCAGCTCTGCCCCTCACCTACCTGACCTCTGTTTCCTCTTTGATAAAATGAAAATAATAGGGCCAACCCAACAAGCAGTTCTGCAGATTAAATGAGAGAATGTGTGGAGAGCACTTAGCCCAGCCCAGAGCTGGCTCATCTTTACCATGACGTTACACAGAGCTACAAAAAACTCACAGATTAGGCCAATTAGCCTCAGTTAAAATCTGTCTTCCTGGCCAGGTCACATGAGTGGGAAAGGCCAGGAACTGCACAACAAAAGAAGCCGTGCCCCCGACCCCCAGAAGTGGCCGATTTGAGGACGGTGAGTACTCACGGCTGCGGGAGAGGTTACGGCACCCACCCCTCATTGCACAGCTGAGGGACAGGCTGAGAGACAGCGGGTGATGTGCCCGAGGCCACACTGAAGGTTTGTGACAGTACTGGGACAAGAGGATATACCTTCTAATTTCCTCTTGGTGTGGCCAGACTATTTTCTCACATATTATTTGTGTTTAGATGGTTGCAGTTTTCCTTTCCCTTCCCATTCCAAGAAGGTCTTGGATCTGTCCTCTTTGAGTATCAGGACCAGACAGAAGCCACCCAGGCCCTTCTCTCCTTAGTATTTTCCTGAGCCTGGGCTTCTAGGAGACTCTGGGGGAGTGTCTTGAAGGCACCTTGGAAGGGAAGAAATGACAGGGAGCAGGAATAGGATGGAGACCCGGGTTCTGCACCTCCAGGAAGGGGCAGGCCTCTGAGGTGGGCGGCGGGGCCTGGGCGCAGAGTCTGAGCCTTGCCGGGCACCTGGGCCCATGAGAGTGCACAGTCCACAAAAGTGCCCCTTTCCTGGGCAGCCCCATAAGCCTCCTGGGTTCTGGGTGACCCTAACCAAGAGGGAGCCTATAATCACCACATTGGAATTTCCTCCCCGTCAGGTAAGGTGGGAGCTCAGGGTCGGAACTGAGTTGACCTCAGGGGCATTTCTTTCCCTCTTGGGATGGTGGATTGATAGTCATACTGTCCACATGAGGCACTGCTCAGTCCCCTTTGTGACATCGTTACCTATGATGTATAGTGCTTTACAAAGTGCCTTCATAATCGTCCACTCGGTCCCTGCCTGTTAACCCAATGAAAATCTAGAACTCAGAAAATGGACCAACTTTCTCAACTTCGCATAAGTATAAGAGAACTAGGATGAAGCCCCATATCTCCTGACTCCCAGACAGTGCTCTTTACAACACGTCACTGCCCACTCTGCACAGCGCCAGGTGAGCCCACTCACCGAGAGCATCCCTCGCTGTCACCCAGGTTCCACAGCCCGCAGGCCTCGGTACAGCTTTCCGGGCGCTCACCTGACCCTGAGTGTATGTCAGCTTGAATGGAAGCTAAAGGCCTCGACATTGACAAAACCCCTATAGTTATTGGGAAATCAAAACAAAAAGTACAACTGGCCAACAAACAAATGAAAAAACTGGTAAATCCTCTAGCAATTAAGAAGTATGTTGTTGCTGTTATGATTATTAGGTTGGCAAAGTCTTATTTCCCCTATAGTACTGGTGGGAATATAAATTAATACAACTTCTATACACACACATACACACATCAAAAAGCTTTTAAAGTATTCACACCCTAAATACAACATGGTGTTTTGGACTAGATCCTGGAATGGAAAAGGGACATTAGTAAGAAAACTGTTGGAAGTCAAATAAGGCCTGGAGTTTCTTTGGTAGTAGCATACCAATGTTAATTTATTAGTTTTAACAACTATACTCTGGTTAGGTAGGATATTAGCTGGGTGAGGGGTATATGGAAACTCTCTGTACTGTCTCTGTAAATCTAAGATTATTTCAAAACAAAAGGTTTAATTTTTTAAATAGTCAAATTCTTTTACCGAGAATTTCACTTCTAAGAATTTATCTCAAAACTTATCAGAGATGTAGATGGACATTTACGTACAAGGATATTGCACCACTTATGATAAGCACAAAAATGTGGAAATTATCTTCATGTCTAAGAATAGCAGGGTGGCTCAATAAGTTACAATGTATCTAATTATGATAGAATGTGGTCAGAAAGAATCACATTTTAATAATATTTATTGACATGGAAAATGCTTACAATAAGTGGTAAAGTGAAAGAATTAGAACACAAAACTATATATATTTTAAGCTCAATACAATTTAAAATGACATAAGCAAGAAGGAAATATACCAATATATTAAAAGTACTTATTAATGGACCATATAGAGTGAATTTTATTTTCATATAACATAATAACATGTTCATTGTAGAAAATTTATATATAAATTTTATTTATATTATAAATGTTAGTTATAATCAGGGGAAAAGGGTATAAAAAATCCCCAACCCATGGCAGTTCCTCAAAAATTTAAACACAGAATTACCATATGACCTGGCATTTTCACTACTACGTATATACTCAAGAGAACTGAAAACATATGTCCACAAAAAGAACTTATATATGAACATTCATAGCAATATTATTTATAATAACCAAAAAGTGGAAATAGTGCACATGTCCATCAGGATACACAAGATGTGGTCTATCCATACAATGGAATATTATTCAGCAATAAACAGGAATGAAGCACTGATACATGCTTCAACGTGGATGACCCTGGAAAACTTCATGTTTAGTGAAAGATGCCAGACACAAAAGGCCACTTATCGTAGGATTCTATCCATATGAAATGTCCAAAATAAGCAAATACATAGAGATGGGATGGAGATTAGTGGTTGCCAGGGTCTGGGTGGTAGGAAGTGACTCCTAAGGGTCTAGAGTTTCTATTTGGGGTGATGAAAATGTTCTGGAATTAGATAGTGGTGATGGTTGCACAACATTGTGAAGATACTAAAAATCACTGAATTGTACATTTTAAAGGGTGAATTTTGTGGTTTGTGGATTATCTAAAAAAAAAAAGAGAGAAAGAAAAAAATTCCCCTCTCCAAATGCCATATTTCACTGCTACTCATAATTTTCTTTTTAAAAAACTGTTTTCCTTCCTTGTAAATGATGCTCAGGCTAGTAGAACCCAGCTGCCCCCCAGGCCAGGCCCACGGAGGCAGAGCAGGCGGCCATCTGCTACTGTCGTGGACGGAATCCTGCGGTGACTGTGACTGGGATCTCTCCTCAGTCAGCTCCTTCCTTCCTCACCAGTCCATTCCTTCTTTCCTTCCATCCTTCCTTCTCTTCCTCTCCCTCTCCCCCTCCCCCTCCGGGATTAGAGCTGCACTGCGGGGGGGGGGGGGGGGGGGGGTCGCCCGCAATGAACAGCTAATCTTTAGAGCTGCCCTTTGAATAGACACCCCGTCCCATTAAATCTCCCCTATAAGATACACGTTTCCTGGAATTTTCCATTTACCACCTGCGTGGGAATTAATTGACTTAGTCTTCTAATATACAGCTGGCTGAAAGGGAAGGCGTCACAGGAGCTAAGCTTTAATAAGAGCAAAGGGAAAGGGAAGGTACTCTCAGAATAGACACTGGCACTGGGAATGTCCCTGTGCGTCAGGGACCTGAAATCGTGGTCATTCTGCCCAATGTCGCTCACACCAATAGAACGAAACTGTGTTCGGTAAAGCAGATCAGAAACTTGATTCTCTGGCCAAGGAATGCAGAAGGACAAGCTTGTGCTCAAAAGATCCCTTCTGCCCGATTCTGGGGAGTAAGGAAAGGCTGGGTTTGGGGTGAGTGAGGCGGGTTCAGGGGCAGAGATTTTCTAGGAAAAAGTGGGAGAGTTCTTGGACTTCCAAGGGAGCATGTGCAGTTCCAAAACATGCTTGGAACATGCCTAGCCGAACATCGCATGTCTCATTTTAATGTTAAATCTCCGCCCCGGGAGTGATTGTTAGAATACTAATGAATGAAACTTCATAAAAGGTCACTTGGGAAGGGGTTTCAGATTCCATTTAAGGGAGAACTCCATCTCCCTAAATTCCCAGTGGGACTGTCAGCACAGAATCCAATCCAGCCAATGAAACTCCATCTGGAGATCACATGAGGAGGCTGGCACCACCTCTGCCCAAAGTTTGCCTTCCTGTTCCTAAAACCCCAGGTCCAGCTTTCCTGGCCTTCCTGAGGTCTCAGAGTCAACCTTTTAAGTCTATGGGCAAGGATTCTTCAGAAAAATAACTTTTTTTTGGGGGGGGGGCTTATGTTAGTTACAGCCAAACTGATAAACGTATGCAAAACATGATGCTGTGGTACAAATAATTCCCGTTATTTACTGAGTGTCTACCATGTGCTGAGAACAGTGTGGGGTCCATCACACACATTAATCTAATTCTCATTCCACAAATGCAGAAACTAGGAGTACTCAGAGAGATTAATACCATGTCTACAATTCTACAATTAAAGAAGATAGAAAGGGGATTCAGGTCCAGTTTGATCCAGCTTCCAAGTCTAGGCAGGCTCTCCTTCCCTCCTTCCTTCCTCCTTCCTTCCTTCCTTCCTTCCTTCCTTCCTTCCTTCCTTCCTTCCTTCCTTCCTTCCTTCCTTCCCTCCATCCCTCCCTCCTTCCCTCCCTCCCTCCCTCTCTTCCTTTTGGATTGAACCTTTGGGCAGAGAACTGATTAAGCAAACTCTTCAGTTCATGGTACTTGATCACCATCGGTCCATGCAAAGCCCCTATCTTGTTTATTTACCAAGTTATTATTAGTCTTCCCACTGCACTGCACCACCTTCGCACTGCTCAGGATCATGGCTCACAGGTGATAGGGTTTGGCCTCTCACCGACAGGCACTCCAGATATTTGGGAGGGTCACACCTTGGGTTTCTTTGTTTCCTTGAGGATCAAAATCCAGTTTGACCTGGTAACCTTTTCCACATTACTCTCCAACACTCCATCAGTTGGCCAATCCATCAGCCCTGGGCTGGGCTGAAATGTGGAATTGGTAAGAAAGGGAAGACCCAGTCTTCACCCTTAGGAAATTTAAAATTCACGTATCTGTCCACTCAACAAATACTCATGGCATACTGACTTCATGTGCCAGGTATAGAGATAGAAAGATGAATGCGACAGTTGTGTCCTCTGAGAGCTAATGCCCAGTCAGGGAGAAGACAATTAAGCAATTAGACCAGTGTCACAAGGCTGTGCTAGGGGAGGTGGAGGAAGTCATGTGGACACAGAACCCAGGCCTGGGCATGACTCAGATGGTAACAATACAGGAGTCAAGAAGAAATATAAATCTACAAGTACAATTGTTTCTGCTCATATGCCTCAGCATCGTACAATAATGATGGCTGGGATTTTCATCGGATTTGGAGGGGAAGTGTGGGGTGGCTAAACTTAAAATGCAAACTTTATGGCATGTAATAAATGTGGGAAGCCAGGGGAACACTGCAGAGAAGGAAGCAGTCATCCTAGACTAGACCCGCGGATACTGGGACCAGGGGAGGCCTGACAGGAGGCCCATCTGACTGTAGGATGGGACACAGAGATCTCGTATGCAGATACCTTTACTGGGGATACTAACAGGGTGTCTAATCTGAATCCCGAACAAAAGATTCCGCAGAAGGCTCTGCCTTGCAGGCAGCAGTCCTAACTGAGCTGCTTCCCATGTGGGTAAATCTACATGTGGCCGGGGTAAGTGGAAGTGGGGGCCGTTCAGCCATCAGTGGTGACTGGTCCTCCTGAGCAGCCCAGGTGCCCGGCCCAGCAGGCGAGCAGGCCGCAGCGGGCACCCCTCCCCCGCCCAGGCAGAAACTAGTGTGCCCGGGCCAGAATCTGCTCACGAGGGGCTGTCCCTGTGGTAGGTGAAGGCCCCCCAAATTAGCAAGCCTTTACGGGGACCCCTAAAAGGTTCTTTAGCTCAGGCCCGTATGTCCCAGCCCCGCTGTGTTGAGGGAGAGAGCCATATTGGAAGTCAATGCCAGTTTCCCAGACCCCGTCCATGCAGCGACCACAGGAGGAGCCGGAGGTTCTGACATCAGTCTCCAGCCCCCCTCACTCGGGCCTGGGGAGCATTTGACCCAGATAATGAGGGACATGAGGGACACGAGAGCCCCCTTCTGGGGGCCTCACTCTGGTCTCATGCTGACTGGGACCACTAATTGGGGCCGCGGCCCTGTGTGCCTCACTGGAAGCGAGGGGAGTGGGAGGCGGCTGTGAGGTCGCCCGCGGGAAAGACTCGTCCTGCTCCAAGCTGCAGCCGAAGAGGAGGCAGCACCACGTCTGTGCAGTGCCACAGCTCATGCTGGGTGACACCATTCTCCCCGCCCACCAGCGCAGATGGCACAGGGCTGGGCTGGGCAGGGGAGGGGGCTGGCATGGTGAGGAAAGCCCTGCAGATGTCGTGCGCCCGCCTTTGGGCCTTGAGGGATGGGCCACCTTGGGTTAGGTAGAAAGGGAAAGGAGCAGGAATGAATGGTGTTCCAGGACGAGGGAACAGCCTGAACAGAGGTGCAGAAGTTGGAATGGGCTAGCTGACTGGAAGTCCAGCCGAAGCGAGGAGAGGGGACCAGGAAAAGGAGTCCTGGAAAATGAAGACACCCCAAGCCTCCCCCTCCACCTGCCAGCGCACTCCCAGCCTTCCCACAGCCCCGGAGGCAGACCCGCCAATGTTCCCCGGGGGTCTCATCCTCAGGGCATCTCCCATCTCTTCTCCAAACAGCCAAGCTCCCAGATCCACGGAAAACAAGGGTGGCCTTTCACGGCCCTTCACAACGGCCCCTCCTTCCCATTCCTCTGGGATTCCTGACTCTGACCTTGGCTCTGGACGTACTTCTTCCTTTCATGGGGAAAAAAAATCAGAGAGAGAGAGAGGGAGAGAGAAAGAGAGTGCCCTACACCAGCTTAAAACTCTCCAATGAGTCCTCACTGCCTGTGGCAGAAAACCCCAAATCCTTACTCTAGGCTGGCCCCCACCTGCTCCCCGGCCCCTCGGCAGCCTGGCTCGACCACCTCAGCCTCCCTCTCCCAGCTGCTCGTGCTTCGGGGTCTTCCACACCCCCTGGCCTCTGCCCTTGCCATCTCCTCTGCTGAGAAGGCTCTTGGCAGGCAAGCTCCAACTTAAACATTTCCTCACACACGCCTCCCCTCCCCTCCTGGTCTAAACCAGGAACCCCTTTTCACCCTCTCTCACTGGACCCTGTTATTTTCTGTCACAGCATTCATCCCACTTTCTGTAACTGTGTGTCTCTTATTTCCTGCTCACTCTCCGCACTGGAGGGATCTGCCTCTCAAGGTGAGGTCTGTTTCATTCACCCTAATTCCCCAGAGCCCAGCACACATCCTGACATGTATTTGTTTTCTAAATATTTAAATGACACCTGTCTGGCCGTAGGGTGAAAATCTAAGCTCTGGGCACAAAGACCTTTCACAATCTGAACTTTGCCTGCTCTCCTGCCTCATGTCCCTCAAGTTGGCCACCCTCACTCTGACCTCCTTAAGAACCCTGGACTCCAGCCACACCAAGCTCCTTGCTAATTTTTTAACATAATCTGCTTTCTCATCTCCATACTTTTCTCTAAGCTTTTCTCTCAATACAGAGTGGCAAACTCCTCTTTATCCTTCAAGATCCATTCCAACATCCTTCCTGGACTCCCCCAGGCAGCGTGCCTGTCCCTCCCCCCTCCCCACAGCAGGCAGTCCTCTTTCTTGTTCCCCATTAGACTCCTGGAGGCACCCTCTATTCCTCTTCATTTCAAGTGCCTATTACAGGTCTTAGCACACAGTAGGGCCTCAAAGCAAAGATCTTACATGCTGATTGGTTTCTATGCAGTAAGTGTGGGCTTCCTTGTAAGGTAGTTAACTCCCTGCCATGGGGAATTCTTTAAGCAGAGGCTGCAGACTCTATACAACAGTGTTTTTCAAACACTTTGTGATCCATTACACACCCACATAAATATCACACCAAAAAAAAAAAAAAAAGTTTCACAATATGGTACTTCTCTTTTTTTCCATGTGGTACCACCTGGTAATTTTATTGTTTCATGTTTCATAAATGCTAAATTAACCACTAAAAATTGGTTACACGAGCCACAAATGGGTAGAGGCCCAAAGTTTGAAAAGCAGTCCCATGCTGGCCACTGTGTTGGATTCCCTGACCTCCACAGCGCACCACTGCCTCTTGAATGCTGCTCCTCAACACCAGTGGGCACCTCTAAGTAACTTACCCCATTAAAAGGGTGATTCTCTTAGAACTGAGCAGGGACTAGAAAGGGAAGGTCTGTTGACTGGGTGCCAGCTTCAGGTAGAAGGGCTGCTCAGAGACCAAGGCCTCCCATTCATTCAGCCCAACAAATATTTATTGAATATCTACTATATTGTTAGCACTGTCCCAGTCTCTGGGGATAGAGCATGAACAAGAGTTTTTTTCAAACCTGCCACAGCCTGGCTGATGTGGCTCAGTGGTTGGGCATCAAGCTACGAACCAGGAGGTCGTGGTTCGATTCCAGGTCAGGGCACATGCCTAGGTTGCGGGCCCAAACCCCAGTGGGGGGCATGCAGGAGGCAGCTGATCAATGACTCTCATCATTGATGTTTCTATCTCTCCCTCTCCCTTCCTCTCCCTGAAATCAATAAAAAACATTAAAAAATAAATAAGATAAAAATCTTGCCACAATGGCAAGGATGTGGAGAAATTGAAAGCCTTGTTCATTGCTAGTGGGAATGTAAAATGGTGCATCCATTGTGGAAGACAGTATGAATGTTACTCAAAAAGTTAAACGTAGCTCTGGCCGGTGTGGCTGAGTTTGTTGGAGCATGTCCTGTACACCAGAAGGTGGCGGGTTTGATTCCCAGCTAGTGCATATACCAAGGTTGTGGGTTTGATCCCGTTTGGGGCCGCACGCAGGAGGTAACCGATCAACACCAATGTTTCTCTCTTTCTCCCCTCTTCTCTCTCTCAAATCAATAAAATAAAATATACATATATATATATTTTTAAGTTAAACATAGAATTATCATATGATCCAGCAATTCCACTTCTGGGTATATACCCAAAAGAATTGAAAGCAGGGACTAGAACACATATTTGTACAGCAATGTTCACAGCAGCAGTATTCACAATAGCCAAAAGGTGGAAGCAACCCAAATGTCCATTGACAGATAATCGATAAACAAATGTGACCTATACATACAATGAAATATTATTCAAAAAGGAAGGAAATTCTGACACAGGCTACCACACAGATGTACCTTGAAGACATTATGCTAAATGAAATAAGTTAGACACAAAAAGACAAATATTGTATGATTCCACTTATATAAGGTTCCTGGAATAGGCAAATTCAGAGACAGAGTAGCATGGTAGTTGCCAGGACCTGGGGGGAGGGAGGATGGGGAGTCACTGTTTAGTGGGTACAGAGATTCAGTCTGGGATGACAAAAAAGTTCTGGAACTAGACGGCAGTGATGAGTGCAGAGCAATGTGAATGTGCTTAATGCCACTGAATTGTACACTTAAAAATGGTTAAAGTGGTAAATTTTCTGTTGTGTACATTTTACTATGGTTTTTTAAAAACCTGCTACTCGGATCTTATGTTCTAGAGGCACAGACCTGGTGAAGAGCTCATGAACAAAGGGTAGGGCTAACTCTCCCCACCTCAGAGCAGGGGTCATAAACTGCAGCAGGGTGGTAGGAGGGGGTCAAGAAACAGGTCACACAGGTTCCCCCACACTCTCTTCACACAGAACTCTTCCCCTGTAACTTTCATTTTAAGCAAGTTCAGATAAAGTTCTGTCTAGAAAAAAATGTCCCCACATAGATCCATCAATTGTAACAAAGGTGCCGATCTGGCAGAACATACTGATGATGGGGTAGGCTGTGCATATGTGGGGAATCTCTGTACCTTCCGCTTAATTTTTCTGTGAACCTAGAACTGTTCTAAAAAAACAGCCTTTCAGAGGAAAAAAGGGGGGGGGGACACCTCTGCTTAAAAATTTTTTCTAAACCACTGTCTTCCTTCTCTAAAATGACCACTGGGTAAGATGTTTCCGGAGTGAGCAGGCAGGGGCCTATTTGTAGGAGGGGTCCCCTGAGTACTTGCAGGCAGGCAGGTGTTGGCTTTGTGCAGAGGGTCTTGTGAGCGGGCGGGGGTCTAAGGAGCAGGAGACCGGCCTGGAAGGGCAGGGCCCTCAGAGCCCTTCTGGCCCTTGCCCTAGGCTGGGGTGGTCAGATATCAGATCTCTGGCTCCCTCTCCTCCCGAGGGCAGGGTTCTTGGCTGAGTCACCTCTGGTCTTGCCCAGGGTGGGGTGTGGAACAGGCACCTCATTTTGACCTTGGAAACCTTAGCTTCAAGTCCCAGCTCTGCCCTTTATAAGACACTTAACGTCCCAGCCTGTTTACTTAGCTGTAAAATGGGGATGATCTGACACCTCCCAAGATACGATGTGCATGACGCCACCGGAGGACGCTCAGCACGGGGCCAGGCACAGACAGGGTGTGCACAAGGAGCTTTAGTGTCAGGCCCTAAAGCTAAGGAATGTGGGCCCCGGCTGTGCCTGCACCCTCAGACCTGCCCAGCTGGACTGGCCAGTCCTAGCATTTTCTTGGGGTACAGAAAGGGCACCTCGTGCACAGCCGCCCCCACAGCAAACAGCCAGGAGAGCACGGGACCAACAAGACAGCAGCCCTGAGATGCCTGAAAATGCTGTGGAGCCGCGTCATGGTTTCAGGAGCTGGTTTCTGGGAAGGAGGCCCCAGCCCACTCCACCCCCACAGGGACCTTCTCCAAACCCCTTCTCCACATGTGATAGCTCTCCACCTTCCATACTGGGCTGTGACTTCTTGAAGGCAGGAATCCAGCCTACTCCTCTCTACTCTCCCAGCACACAGAACTCAGTAACTGTGTGATAAATCAGTGGTGGTGGTGGTGACAATAATGGGGACAGTGCCAATGTCAGCAGCTATCTGGTACGTGGCCCTTCCACGGGTGTGGCACCATTCTAAGTGCCTTGCTTTAGCTCTTCTAACCCTCACAAAAGTCCCAGCAGGTGTGTACTATTGCCATGATCCTTATTTTTAATGAAGGGACTGAGGTGCAGAGAGGAACTTGCCAAAGGTCACAGGCAAAGTGACTTGAAGCCGGGTACCTCAGTCTGCCCTTTTACTGCTACTCCAAAGTGCTGACTCCTTAGGGGGCAAATCAATGTCTAGGGAAGGGACTTTAGAATCCACAGGCCACCTTTCTTAGCAGGCTCTGCAGTGCCCTCTGAGATGTCCCTGGCAGGGAGACCATCCCAAGACTGTTCATACCTCCCATTAACAGGAAGACCCAGGACATCTTTCTCAGATGGAATCCAGGCCTGCTTCCCTCTCATATGGCCCACCCTGTGCAAAAACAGAACTGCCCCTCCTTCTCCCTCAGGTGGCTCTTCAGGTATCTGGACTCACCTCTCTGCCCCCAGCTGATGGTTCCTGACTCATCACTCACTCCTCTGTCCACAGGCCCTCTCCCTCATGGTGGCCTGCCCTGAGTGTTTCCTACTTGGTTCGTCTTCAAGACCCTGTGCCCCACAGTGGACATCCACATGGCCTGAGGAGCGGGGAGTGGGGAAGGGCTGCATCCCCTCCTTCGTCCTAGGTCCATGCCTCCCATGTATGTCTGGGCTCTTCTGAGCCCAACAATCCTGGTCCACAGTCTGGTCTGTGGAAAATCAGTCCCCTGGGACCCTTCACAAACCCATCTCTATGTACCTGGATGAGTAATTTTTAACCCAAATATAAAATGTTACATTTTCCCTTGTAAAATGCCCTCCTTTTTTCCACCCTAACAAAACTGATTTAAATCCTGACTTCGTCACCCCAAAGCCATGTCACTTGTCCCTCACAGGGCTGTGGCATCTGTAGCCTAGAGGAGCCTACCTGTAGAGTCTTTATTTATTTATTGGAACTGCTGAACAGGACAGCTTTCAATTTCCTCACCTGTGTTTAAATCTAGGACTCACAAATGGAGGTGTCTCTGGTTAGACCACACCTCTCCCCGGCAGTGCTGATTCAGGTGCCAGTCAACAGGGATGAATGTGACAGTAGGGACTGTGAAAGGTGAGTTCTGCCTCGGGAAGGGGTTGCGGGCTTCTGCTAACATCTCCTCTACTACTGGGAACTTCATTTTACCCCGTATGGTCTTCGTTACTTTCTCCCCGTGTGAGGACTATCCCCCAAGTAGTCCTCAAATTAAAGGGAGGCGGAGCTGGTGGCACGGGGACTGGGAGCTCTCCTTTCCCTCTCACATGAACACTCCACTCCTCCCTGCAGAAAGCCTGTCTTCACCCAGCTCATCCTCTTGCTCCAAACTGACCTCAGTACGGAAGCCGATGGCTCTGCGCCCCAGGGCTCACCCGGGTAACCCCGGCGGCACCAGAGGGTACCAGGGCCTAGCGTCTGGGTCCCAGGCACGGCTGTTACCCCGACAATGGCAGGGACGCGCTCAAGAGGCTGATGGTCCAGTATAAACAATCAACACCGACTCCTCCAGAGGGAACTGTGGCAGGCCCCACGAATGAAGAGGGCTTTTTTGAATGGGAGGCACTGATCATGGGCCCAGAAGACACTTGCTTTGAGTTTGGTGTTTTTCCTGCCATCCTGAGTTTCCCGCTTGATTACCCATTGAGCCTTCCAAAGATGAGATTTACCTGTGAGATGTCCCATCCCAACATCTACCCTGATGGCAGAGTCTGCATTTCCACGCTCCATGCTCCAGGTGACGACCCCATGGGCTCCGAGAGCAGCGTGGAGAGGTGGAGCCCTGTGCAAGCGCGGCCAGGATCTTGCTGTCGGTGGGGAGCATGCTGGCAGAGCCCAATGTGGACACTTCCAAAGTGAAGCGGGATGACCAAGAGCAGTTTTACAAGATCACCAAGCAGATCGTGCAGAAATCTCTGGGGCTCTAAGGCCTTGCCATGTGTGCACAGTCACCACCAAGCAGCTTCCAGTGTTTCTCCTCCAGGACACTGAGTGACAGTGACATTCTGTGCTGGTACCAAACAAGGCAAGCCCGAAGAACTGCAGCTCTGGTCTTCTCTTCCACCCTTCCCACCCCAAACAGCTTCTCTTCTGAAATTATAGTTTATGTAGGATGATGACACTTGGATGCAGCTTTGGAGTGTTCCCAACAAGGTGGTTCAGGTAGATTGTCCAGGCTGTCACCACTACCTCTCCCAGCTGAAGCACCTGCGAACCCAACAGCTAGTAGCCTCCCCTCCCGAGGGCTGAGGGGTATGTGCTGGCCTCCGGGGACTGGAACCAGTAATGCTCCTTCCGAAGAAACGGGGCTGGGTGTCTGTGGGTCCCTCCGGCTCCCTGTGTGCCCACAAATACGTTATATTTTACAGGCAGGTGTTTTTCTTATAATCTAGTTACATCTCTTTCACTTGTTGTGTATTATAAACTATCATGCTTAGAAATACTTTCAGGAAATAAATACTTTTTTAAAATGTGAAAAACAAAGAAGAAGCTAACAAGCAGCCTCTGTGCTGGCCGGGCTTCCTTTAGAATCACGGTCCTTCTGGATGTTCTGACATGAGTGCTTCCCACACCAGGGATCACATACATGTGAAAAACCAGGAGGGTCATTGAGGATCTAAGCTCATCTGTCTTCTTTTGACACTCCCTGCACCCGTTAAAATCATTTGTGACCCTATCATCAGAATGTAACTTCCACTAGTTAGAATGCTTAAGGTTGGGTGGTTTTTCTCTGCCCCTCACATTATAATATTCCTACTGGAAAAAATAATTCCTTTAGGCGGCTTCTTAGAACCACCAGTTGACCAAGCCCTGCTCCATTTCTGGCCTTGGGGACATATCAAGGAATGGCTTTGCAAACCTCTGAAATCTTGTCACGGACTTTTGATACTGTACCTTAGTTTAATATTATTCTCCCCCATTAAGTGAAACAGCTGCATTGTTTTGTAATCAAAACAGCATTTGCAAATATCAACAATAAGATGTGGAACACATTATGCATGCATATATATCAGCCATTTTCAGCCGGTGCGCAGCAAGAATTTTTAAAACATGCAGTACCTGACTATTTAGTCAGGGCACTGACGTCTTTCCCTTACAGTGTCAAATAAAAAATGACAATGGCCAACACGACAATAACCATGCAGTTTGAATGAATCAAAATTATACCTTTTTTTTTTGGTAGGATTGGCCAAAAAAATATGACATTTTTTGGTGTGTCGCAGAATTTTAGTAATTAGCTTATGTGCCATGAGATAGAAAAGGTTGAAAAGCACTCTACTATATAATAATCTAATGTTAAGACAGAAACCTCCTGGTGGTGTGCCATGTCTCCAAACCCACTGCCTCCTACTTAACACTCGCTTTCTCAGACAGTGTGGAACAAATCATCTTTGTCTCAGAAACACCTGCTTTTCTTTAAGGTTCCCCTCACTGACTGGAACACCCCTTCGGTCACCTGAGGTGACTCACAGAAGCAGATCTGGGGATCAGGTGGCCAGGGAGCCAGGAGAGGACAGGCTACCAAAGAAACAAGAGACCTGGCCCTGCCTCAATTACTTTGCCTCAGGCAAAGCAGTGAATGAACCCCCCTACGCACACACACTGCCCCCTAAAAGCCCACACCAGCCCACATACTCAGTGGCTTTGTCCTGTCCTCTGGCCATTTAGGCCACCTCACCCAGGCCTGCTATCCCCAGGGAGTGTCCAGCTCAGAGTCCCCTCTCTACACCTATCTTCAGTGCACCAGGGACCCATTGTCAGCAGACTTTTAAATTGGAAAGAATTTATTCACAAATTGACATTGGTGAACAAAGGACTCCAACAATAATGGCAGGATTTTAGGCTGAGAGGCAGACTAGGGCATGGGGCAGGGGTGGGGAGATCTTGCCCCCCTTACCTGAGATCACAGCCGGCCTCAGACCCTGGAGGGGTGTGACTAATCAGGAGCAGCTCAATAGTATCGAATCTATACAGAATCACTGATGCTCCCACAATTACTTTTTCTGAAAAGTGAAATTTCAATTGCCAAAACACTTTTTAACTAATTTAAAGGGAAACTTTTTTTTTAATACATCTTTATTGATTTCAGAGAGAGGAAGGGAAAGAGAGAGTTGAAACATCAATGATGAGAGAGTTGTCACTAATTAGCTGCCTCCTGCATGCCTCCAACTGGGGATCGAGCCCACAACCTGGGCATGTGCCCTGACTAGGAATCTAACAGCAATCTCCTGGATCCTAGGTGGACTCAACCCCTGAGCCATGCCCGGTTGGACTTAAAGGTTACCTAACGCCTTGAAGAAAAAAAAAAAAGGCGTTTCCATTGAAGTGTTCATTGTTATGGGCATTCCCTATGGAACTAGATAATAATGTGACCGCATTTCCTTTTTGTTTCTCTGTCCTTCCCTGTGGCCTTCACCCTCCTGTTATCTACACATCAGTCTCTAAAAACCACCTATCACCACCACCCTTCCAAGCCATTTCTTTTCTCCAGCAATGTATTGAGAAATGAGACAGCCACTCTTGTTAGGGTTGAGAGAAGGAAAGCCAATTTGATTTCAAAGACCCATTTTCAAAGTTGCCTTGGGGGGTACTTGAGAGTGGGGCAGTTGAGTGGGACCTCAGGCCTAGTGTCTCTATCTCTCATTGATCCAGTGAATGCAACCTAATAGTGTCTGCTTTTCTTTTGTCAGTTTAAATTTAACTTTTAATTAATTAAAGTAAAAAATCTAGTCCCTCGGTTACACTAGCCACATTTCAAATACTCAATAGCCATGTGTGGCTAGTGGCTATTGTACTGTAGAGCAAGAAAAACACTTCCCTCCACGCAGAAAGGTTTACTGGGCAGGGATGTTCTAGGATGAGCAAGTGAACAATCCATTCCAGGTTCACCTTCCATCATTCCTATGGTACCTGTAGCTCTAAGGGCAAATGTTTCTGAAAAGGTACTGAAATGGCTTAAATTCTACCAAAGAGTAACTGGTTGACCTCAAGGGCCTGAAGCGAGTCAGAGTCTAAGAAGCCATCCAGCAGAGGCTGAGTGTGTATGACAGCTTGGAGGGGTGAAGGAATGTCGGAAAATAAGACACTGCCCCTAAATGAAGGTCCCATCTGGGGATTCTGATGGATGCAGAACAAGCTCCTCCAGAAGATGTGGAAAACTGAGTCCTATGAGGACAGGAAGGACCCACAGTTAGTATTCACCTGGGGACCGAGTTCATTCCCCACTGGTCCCCAGCAAGGGGGTTATTACAAGAGAAACAAGCACTTTTCTATTTCTACAGCGGGAATAAGAAGTGAATGAAGGTCCACAAGGTGGACGCTCAAGAACTTGGCCCTCTTCTGTCCTCTACATTTACTCAGTGACCAGGCCCATGGCTTTATCTGTCTCCTTCAGACCAATGACGCCCTGAAGAACACCACAGGCCCAGGCTTAGAGATCCAAATACTAACTTATTTCCACCAGGCGCCTACACCCAACATTCCCAAAGAGAATTATAACCTCTGGCCCGCTGCTCTCCCCCTCCCTTATCCCCCTTTCTGGCTCACCTCTACCTGCTCGCTCTGTTGCCTGGGTCAGCACCCTGCGAGTCACCCCAGACTCTTCCCCTTCCTGCTCCCCACTCAAAGTCACCCCATCTCGGTCCCCTTCCACTCTGCCCTGAATCAGCCCTGCTTGAGCCTCTCTAGCCCTCCCTACCACAGGGGCCACCCGCTGGCCTTCCCGCTTCCAGTCACAGCCACCTCCAGCCAGTGATTCTTAACTATGAATATAAGCAACAGAATGACCCAGAGAGGAGTTTAAAATCTAGATTCTGCCCTGGCTGCTGGCTACAGGGTCTCGGGTTCCATTCCCCACCCAGGGCACATACCTGGGATGAAGGTTTGATCCATAGGCCTGGTTGGGGAACGTGTGGGAGGCAACCAATCCATGTGTCTCTCTCACATTGATGTTTCTCTCTCTTTCTCTCTCTCCCCATCCTCCCTCTCTTCCCTCCCTTCCATTCTCTCTAAAAATCAATGGAAAAAAATATCCTCAGGTGAGGATTAACAATAAATAAATAAATAAATAAATAAATAAATAAATAAATAAATAAAAACATAAATAAAATCTAGATTCTGACTCAGCACATCTGGCCAGGCTGAGCATATGTATTTGCAAAAGTGTCCCAGGTGCTTCTAATGCCTACCCTTCATTAAGAACCACTACCTCCTCCTCCTCATTATTAGTAACAACAAAAACAATCATTAACATTTTTTGTGCACTTACATGTACTGCCTCATGCAATCTTCATGACAAGACTGTGAGGTAGGAGCTATCATCTGTCTACTCCCATTTTACAGCTGTTAAAACTGAGGCACAAAAGTCCCATGGCTAGTAAGGAAGAGGACTGGAACACGACCCACCACTCCTACTAACCATTCTGCTCCCCACACCACTGTACAGACTTGACATTTGCCTCGCTCTTCAACTTCCTTTAAAGATAATTCTGGAAAAAGATGGCAGCTTGAGGACATACTCATGATTTCCCTCTCCACCCAACCTCCCACCAACAGCTTAACTCAAAGAAATACCTGATCAGGGTGGTAGTTATATAGTGTACACATGTGTAAAAATTCACCAAGGTGGATGCTTAGGACCTGTGACTTTACTGTACGTTTATTACTCCTCAATAAAAAAGATCCTGAAAACGTCACTTGAATAAGAAAGAACGTAATAAATGTGAAAGGGGAAACATGAGTGCACAAACGCAACCAGAAAAGCCATCACAACGCTGGCAGTTATGAAGAATTATTTCTGTAATAACACATTTAAGAGCAGATTAAGAAAAGATCCCCAGAGCTAACCCACAGGAAATCCTTACAGAACAGGCTTAGAGGAAACCCTGGCTGGAGGCAGGGTCCCCTGCGAGATGGACATGAAAATCCAATATGGTCTGGCTTGGCTACAGTGGGGAGCATATGGCTGGATGCTGTGGCAGCCATAGCAGTATGGACACAGGGGTTCTGGGGGTCCACAGGGCTGTCTGGGCTAGAGTCTGGGGGATGTCCCAAGTAGAGGTCAATGGCAGTGAGGGGCTTCTTCCTAAATAGGCCATGTGATGTCTGTACCAAGAAGAACATCCAGCCCTCAAATCCAGCTTCCGGAAGCCCACCTGGGGTCACCTGTTTTCAGCTCCCACAGTGCAGTCCAAGGGAGCAGGGCCTGGCATAATGATTTTGAAGTCCATTCTAAACAAGCTAAGAAAATTCTGAGGGGGGGGGGGGGCAGCATAATGAAGTATATACCTTACCCAAGCATCTATTAAGGTATATTTAAAGAAAATGTGATCAAAACAGATGGAGCAGACAATTCACTGGAACAGACCAGAGAGACCAAGAGTGAACCTAGATATATATGGAAGCGTATTGTAAAATACAGGTAGTAGCCCGGCCGGACGTGGCTTAGCGGCTGAGCATTGACCTAGGATCCAGGAGATCACGGTTCGATTCCCAGTCGGGGCACATGCCCAGGTTGCAGGCTCAATCCCCAGTCGGGGGTGTGCAGGAGGCAGCCCATCAATGACTCTCTCATCATTGATGTTTCTGTCTCTCTCCCTTCCTCTCTCTGAAATCAATAAAGACATATTTTTTTAAAATAAATAAATAAAATAAAATACAGATAGTATTTCAGATCAGGAGGACAAGAACAGATATTTTAATCATTGGTGACTTCGGAAAAAAGAAGTTAAATCGTTAACTGTCACAGTTCACCAAAATACCGCAAATTCCATCTAAATTAGAAGTTAAATGTAAAATTTTTTAAAAAACAAAAACATTAAAGTATTATGAGAAAATTGGTGTGAATATATCATTCTGTAGCAGAAAAAAAACCTTTCTGAGCCTGACACAAAGAAATGAGGCCAAGAATAGGGATCCAAATGCGAACAAGTTCTCCCCAGCAGGAGCCTCCATCAACAATTCCAAAGGGAATTATAACAGCCTCTGCCCCTGTCCCTGCCCCTGCCCCTGCCCCCCTTCCTATATTCTGATTCTGGCTCATCCTCCACCTGCTCACTCTGTCATCCAGGTTGGCACCCTGAGAGTCACCCCAGACTCCCCCTTCTTCCTCACTCCCCCACCCAAGTCAGCACATGTTGGCCACCTCTCCACTCTGGCTTGAATCTCCCCAGTGGATCCTCTCCAGCCTGGCCCTGACTGCAGCCTTGTCCTGCCACCCTCCCTGCTCCCAGTCATGGCCACCTCCATCCAGCCCAGTGGTTTGGAAAGCCTCTACAGACTACCTTGGCTGCGTGGACATCTTAGATTTATGAATGCTTAAATCGTAAACCAAACTTAACGGCAAACAACAATTTAGGATATTTGTAATATAAGAAAGACAAAGAGTTAATAGCCTGAATATATATCAAGTACTCATAAATCAGTAAGACAAAAAGAATAAACCACACTAAATAATAATAAAATATTGCGCAAATGAGATGAGAAAAGAAAGTAACATACTTTCTTTCTAATAGAAAACTAGATAAAGCACATAATCAAAGTATCAAAACAGAATCACCAATGCCCTGGCCAGGTGGCTCAGTTGGTTGGAGCGTCACCCTGTGCACCAAAAGGTTTCAGGTTCAATTCCCAGTCAGGGCACATACCTAGGTTGTGAGTTCGATCCCCAGTCGGGGAGACTGATCAATGTTTCTCTCTCACACCAGTATTTCTCTCTCCTCCTCTCTCTCCCTCTCCTGCTCTCTCTCCTCCTCTCTCTAGACATAGACTCAGGTGAGGATTAAAAAAAGGGAATCACCAATGACTAACTGGCCTGAAAAAAGTCTATGTAATAATAATGAAAAGCAAAATAAAACAGTAACAATGAAATACTATTTTTGCTTATCAAATCTGCGATTTAAAAAAAAAAAACAAACACCTAGAGTTGGGCAGGATGTAGTAAAAGAGATACTCTCATAGGACAGGTGATGAAAGCCTAAATTGATATGTCCTTTCTGGAAGGCAATTGGGCAATATGTATCAAAGTACTTCAAAGTGTGCATATTCTTTGATCTAGCAATTCTACTTAAAGACTATGTCCTAGGGATAAAGTATAGATGTAGTGGAGGAAAAAGATATGCACAGAGTCAGTATTATATAGTATTATATCGGCTACAGCTGTTAGTAACCTAAAGGGTAATAATAAGGGATTAGTTAAATCTTGGTAGGCGCACAATGCAATACGGAAGATCCTAAGAAGTTTACTTATTGACAATGAAAACTGTTGGCAACTTATTACTAAGTATAAAAACACCAGTCACAGAACAATAGGTACAATATGAATCCACTTATGTAATGAAATGTATATAAGTGTATACATCCATATGTAAGCACAGGAAAAAAGATCTTAAAGGATGTAGCCAAAATAGTAACAATATGTGCCTGACAAGTGTATGATTTTAATTTTCTTCTTTGTGTTTCCTACTTCTTCTACAACATAGAGGTGGGAGCAGACCCCCAGCGCCATCCATCCACCTGGTGGCAAATCCCTGGTGTCCAGGACTATTTGCTTGGAGAATCCACATCCCTTATATGTGATATATATGATATTCTTGTGCTGCTCTTTAACTTTTCAAACTTAACCTTGTCTCCTCAATTCTCTAAATTGTGGATATGATCTATGTCTTACATTTCTTTTGTGTTCCTCTCAGTGCCTAGTACAGAGCAAGTTCTCAGCAAATGGCCCAAGAAAGAATGTGCCACTTCTGTGACTGTGCCCCTTATCGGCTGCCTGGGCATGGGTTGGTTGGCTCCACAGGTGTGGCATCCAAGCCCAGTTCCAGGTCAGGCTTGAGGCTGTGTGTTGTAGGCCACCTGTCAATCTGGTCCTGTGCTAATTACTGTTGAGTGATGGAACTGTTTGTTTAAAGCATAGGTTATTGCGCCCACACCCAGAGGCAAAGCCAATCCTAATGCATCCTATAATTAATGAACCAGTAAGTATTTCCTCTGGTGCAAAGTTGGCTTTGATCCAATAGATCCCTTCCCACTTCTTCCGCCACCCTCACCCCATTTACAACTTCCCATCTTGGCTGTTAGAGGCCTCCTTTGGAGATGTACCCCCCTCATCCAAACTGTGGGCAGACAGCCCTGTGTCTCTCGTCCCAAGCCTGACTCACCAGCTCCTCCTTGACCTCCTGGATGATAAAGTTTGCTTTCATGTCTAAGCAAATCTAACTGCTGTAAAAGCATCTCAGCCTGTAGGCCCAGAGGCTGAAAGGGCCCTGAGAGACCCCGTAGGAGCGACAGAGAATTTTTTCATGCAAATTCAAGTATATTTTCATGGTTGTCCTTAATCTCTGCAATCAGTCCTTACTTCAATTAAACCCTTTGGAGAAAAAAATACAAAAGCTATCAGAAATGGAGTCAGAATCAGGGTGAGAAGACCAATCAACCACTTTTTTCTCTCTCCTTGTATAAACAATCCCTGGTGTTTCCAAGATTCTGGAAGCAGAGAGAGGAAAGAAGTCCTGGAGCACATTCCATGAGCACACGTGAGAAGCTACATGGAGGCCAAGCCTAGGGTGCCACTGCAGGAACCCGGGACTAAGTACTCTATAGCTCCATGCCTCAGTTTCCCCATCTGTAAAATGGAATGATAATAGTGGAACCCACCTTATAGACTTGTCAGGATTACATGAGTTAAAGGATGTAAGGCACTTAAAACAGTGGCAAACTATAGGTGAGCAAGACATAAGTGTCTACCACTATTAACAAAAGCAGACGGAGTCACAGTGACAGCCACTTTCCGGGCAGTCTGCCCTACTATATGTAGCCCAGGGTTTCTCAACCTCAACACAACTGACATTTTGGGCTGGATAACTCTGTTGTGAGCAGCTGCCTTGTGCAATATAGGATGTTTAGCAGTATCCCTGGCCTCTCTTTACCAACTAGATGCCAGAAGCAAACCCCCCTTAACTCCCACGAAGTTGCTATAACCAAAAGTATCTCCAAGCATTCCTAAACGTCCCCAGCTGGTGTGGAGGAACAGGGGCAAAAGTGCCTCTGTTCGAGAACCACTGATACAGTTCTATGGAGAAGCCAGGCCACACACTCTGATCGCCCACCTCCACAGGTAGGGTGTGGCTCTAGGCCTGGAGTTCCCACTCTGGGGCCCCTTGTGGCTAGATGTAGGAGCTGCAGGTAGGGAAGTAAAGAGCAGCCAATTCTGTTTCTCAAGGTGGCTGCCATTTTCTCTTCTTGTAGATGGAATAGGAAACTGGGGCCAAGGCAGCCTTCTTGTTCCCTCACCCTTGAGAGAACAAGAGAGTACAGAGAGAAAAGGAGTCTGGGGCTGAATTCTCCTGGAGCCTGTGGCTGTGGCCTTAGTTAGAGGGTGTGAGCAGGGTTTACTAAGACTCCTGGGAGCCCAGTTCAGCCCAGAGTGGAGAAGGTCAGATGGGATTCAGAGATAAAGCCCTGACCAGGACAGAGAGAATGCCCTTACTAGTGAGGTCTCTGGGCACAGGAGCAGCAGCTCCTGTCTTCTCAAGAAACAAGTGGGCTCTGCACTTGATTCTAAAAAGAAACATACTGTCCGGCCAGCATGGCTCAGTGGCTGAACGTCGACATATGAACCAGGAGGTCACCGTTTGACTCCCAGTCAGGGCACATACCCTGGTTATGGATCCGATCCCCAGTGGGGGCATGCAGGAGGCAGCTGATCGATGATTCTCTCTCATCGTTGATGTTTCTATCTCTCTCTTCCTCTCTCTGAAATCAATAAAAACATATTTTTTAATAAAAGAAACATACTGCTCTTTTCAAAAGATAATCTTCTATTTTATGACCATTTAGCATTATTAAAATTTAACATACACCTTTTTTTGTCACAGCAAGTGCACTGCTACAAATGTATTCTATAGATACATTAGCACAGGTGCACAGCTGTGGTACACTAACTGAGAGTGCAGGCTTGGACCTGACTGCCTGGTTCAAATCCCAGATCTACCACCTATCAGATATGTGATTGTGGGAAAGTTATCGACCTCTTTGTGACTTAGTTCTTCCTTCATTTATGAAACGGGGGCAATAATAGGGCCTGTCTCACTGTGCTGTAACAAGAGTTATGTGACTTACTATATGCAAAGAAAGATGTATGTGGTCAATAAATGCTAGCTATTATTATGTTCATTGTGCCCTTAATTGATAATAGCTAAAAATCTGGAAACTTATGCCAATCACCTAAATTCATGTGATATACCCATTCTATGGAATACTGGGCATCATTGAAAGAAATGAAGTAGAACTATACTTAAATAATACAGTTTATTTAACAATAAGGTCAAATTGTTAAAGAAGCAAATGAGCTGCAGATAAGTATATATAGTTTGAGATTATTTGTATATAAAAAGAGCTGCATAGAATAGATGCATGTCTTTATCTGCATAAAAAATTTCTAGAACTCTCAAGAAGCTGTTAGCAATAGTTACATCTAGGAAGTGGGAATGGAAGACTGGAGAACTTTTGCTTTCTCATTTAGTACTAACAGAATTTCCTACTATGAGCATGTATTTTTTAAAAAAAAAAAAATTAAAGAATAACAAATCTGTGTCTACAGCTGTGGAAACATTTTAAAAATATATTATGAATTGTTTTTCAAAAGTGGCAGATCATGAAAAGTAAAAGCCACAGTTCACAAATTTAGGTATGCAAGAAACTAAATGTTAGTTTCTATAACTCAACTCAATGTTTATGGTAAGTTTCCATCCTGCCAGCAGGAAACTTAATTCCAGGTGTGTCTGAATTTTCCAGAACACTGAGAAGTGCCAGGCACGGGACAGAGGAAGTGGCTGTGAAGGTGGCTGAGGCCAGGTCTAGTAACTTTTGCTGCTCTGTGCCACTTGTGGGCAGCCAGGAATCTTGGACCAGGCTGCCTCTCTCCCCACAGCTTGCCCAACCACGTGGCCACCATTATCTGGGATCTTACTCCTGCCTGCCCAGGTGAGCTGATAGAAGGCAGGGTAGAGACCATAGATCTTTCTCCCCTGTCTCTCCTGCCCTCAGCCAGTCTGGGTGGGGAAGGCTTCAAAGGGTTGGGGGTCTTTCCACTCCAGGTGAAACCCTTCTTCCATCTTGTTTCTAGTCAAGACATACAGTCTGTGCAAGAGAATCCTTTTTCTTTGATGAGCTCTTCTGAAAATCTCAAAGTTTCCCTAAGTGCACAAGCTTTTAGCACACAAAGCCAGAGACACCTGAAGGTGGATTCCACTTTCTAATCTGGGAGCTAGCTCAGGAGGGAATGAACTCCATAACCGTGAGAGTGGGAAAGGAGGGAACCTAAGAGGAAAGAGAGATTAATTTCTCAAATATTATGCCAGCCACACATGTGTGTAAATGCAAAGCAAAAGTCTGAACATTTCCACCAAATAATTAACAGTGCCTACCAGTAGGGTAAGCTTTAGGATAGGGCAAGGGCTGCAAGGGGAGTTTTACCTTTATGTTCTATGTATTTCTAAACTGTTTGGATTTTTTAATGATGAAGCTATATTCAATATTGCTTATACAATCTACTTTTAAAAATAAATACCTATATATCTTTTGCCTCTGGGCTAGAGATGGAGGCTGATGCAGGTCACACCTGTCTGACCCTCTGGTGGGCAGAACCTTGGGCAGTATATTTGCATGAGGGGCTAAGAGGCCTGTTAGGAAAAGTACCATGAGCTACCTCGGAGACACAGCTTTGCTCATGAAAAGGACATAATTCTGTGCTAGAGTGGTATTTATGATTTAGACATATCTGTGGGGCCAGACCCTATGGCTCTATACAGCAATGAGAATACCAGCAGCCCCATAGCCCTGCTCCTACAGTGGAGCCTGCTGACCTCAGCCAACAGGAGTGTCAGTGGCTCCTGGTAGGTGTGGGGTGCCGACGGGTGTGGCAATGTCCAGCAGAACTGATAGCTCCATGGGGTGTGGCAGGGGCAAAGGGAGGTTGCAGAGCAGAGAAGGGAAAAAGATAGCTGGGGGTAAGGGGTGGTAACTGACTAACCTTATCCACCAGCACATGGGAGACACACACCCTGAAGACACCCAAAATGCTCTTGGGGTGAGGGTGAGGGAACTAGGCAGGACCTGCACTTGCAAGTAGGAGCCAGAGTCAGAAACACACGTGAATGAGCTCTAATGATGTGAGAGGGCACAGGAGTCCAGGTGTATGCACAGGTGGAGAGCACAGGACAGGGAGCCACAAAGTCTACGTGGGAGGGTCAGGGAAGGTCTCCTGAGTCAGCTTCCTGGTAATTCAGTGGGTGGGAAGGGTGGAGGGCATGAGGAACCACGTATACAAAGGCCCGGAGCTGTGAAGGAGTGAGCAGGGTTCAGGGGAACTGAAAGCAGCTCAGGCTGAATACTGGGAGGTGGTAGATGAGTCCACAAAGGTGGTATTCCATGGTATAGAATTGGACTTCATCCTATACGCGGTGGTGAAGCTCAGAAGAGGGCTTTTAAGCAGGGAAATGAGATAATCAAATTACCAGGCAAGCTTTTCATCACCACACACTCCTGCCACTCCTAGCTCACTCCTACCCAGTGAGTAGTTTCAGAGTGTTGCTTCCTCTAGGAAGTGTTCCCTGACCACCCCTCAGGCTCAGCTACTCTTAGCTAAGGCTTCTAGGGGTTCTCAAGCACACCTATCATACTGTCTTGATTACCTGCACCCTGTACTTTTTCTCTCCCTTTGTATATTGTGAGTGCTGGAGGCCAGGGACTGTCTATTGTGTTCTATGTTGTATCCCCAGCACCCTGTACAGTGCCTGACATGATAAGTACTCAATGTGTATTTACTTAATGAAAAACAAACAAACAAATCTGTGAGAAGATAACTCTTGTAGTTCCCACTCCAAGCTGTAGAGTGTAGGTTGGAAAGGGGAAAGGGGACCAAGGAGGAGACTCTAGTAAATAGTTCGGGCAAGAAGTAATGAGGGCCTGATCTGAGGAAGTGGTGGTGGAGCTGGAAAGCAAGGAGAGATTGGGAATAATATATTTAGGAGGCAAAACTGATAGGCCTGGGTGATTAGATGAGTGAAGTGATGGAGCCAGATAAGGGCAGAAAGGCTCCTGGGCTTTTGGCTTACGAGCTGGGTGGATGATGGATTAACCCCGACGGGCTACTCTGGGGGAGGAGGCAATGTGTGGGGGAAGATGACTGAATCTCTTAGACTTGTTGACTCTGACTTGCCTGTAGGGCACACAGGTGGAGAAGTTGGAGGGGCAGCTGGAATCATAGAACTGGAGTCCAGGACAGACATCTGGTCTGAAGGTGGAGATTTGGGAGCTATCATCCTATAAGTGATGGTTAAAGACCAGGGAGGGGATGAGATCACCAAGGAAGTAAAGGAGGTGAAACAACACGGAGGACGCCCACCTGGAGGAGGTGGGCTGAGGAGGAGCCATGAGGGAAAAGGAGACGTAAAAGAGGGAGGGAGAAAAAGAGCAGTATCACAGCTGCTGGGCAGAAGTGGCTTCAAGGACTCGCTAGCATGGTTCAAATAGTGTAGAGAAACTAAGCGCCCACCCGGGCTCTCCTTAAACTCAAGAAAACTAATGCCCAGGGAGGCACTGAGGTGTTCAAGGCCACGAGCTATCACTGCCCATGGTCACGGTGATCAGCAGCTCTCACATAATGATCGCTGTACTCCTGGGGGTCCCCAAGACCTTTCCAGAGTGTTCAAGAGGTGAAGAACATTTTTATAATAATACCAAGATTTTTTTTTTTTGCAGTATTCAAAGTGTTGGCATTTGCACTGATAATGTAAAAGCAACAGTTGGTAAAACTACTGGGGCCTTAACACAAATCAACGAAGTCATATTCTTCACCACCCATGCACTTATGGTTTAACAAAAGTCAGCTTCACAAAAGAATGTCCATGATGGGATAATAATTATTAATTTTGTTAAAATATGACCCTTGAGTATAGGGTCTGTGCATAAAGTACTTCTGCTGTGTCCTGAAGTAATGGGCACATTTACATGATTGCATTGAAAGCTGATCTACTTGCTTTTATTGTGGAACATCATTTTTATGAGAAAGAACTGACAAACTATGATTATTCAGAGTTGGGTATTTGGAAGACATAGTCCTGAAAATGAATGAAGTGAGCTTGTCACATTAAGTAAAACTGATATTTTTTGTCAGTGATAAAATTGGAGCTGTCAAGTGAAAATTAGAATTTTAGAAAACTTATATCCACACCATAAGCTTGACAGTTAATACCTAAAGACTTTGCTGATGAAATCAGTGGTAATATTAACAAATCTCACATTGTGGAATGAAATGTGTCCACATTTGGAAGATCTGCATGACTCACTGAACCATTATTTTCCGTACAACCAATGCTTGATGTTATAAAATCAGGCATGAAGAAAAGACCCACTTAACGTATCAGACAGACCAATGGAGTTTGATATAGCTGAGTATGAGAAGTTCACTGATATGGTTTCAGATCCTACACTGCAACTAATCTTTCAGAAAGTACCTTTGTCCAATTTTGGTGACATATCAAAGATAGCCACAATTACCTGAAAAGGCATTAAAATACTCCTACTTTTTCCAACCACAAATCTGTACGAAGCTGGATTTTGTTCATCTACTCCAACCAAAGCAACACATTGCAACAGACTGAATACTGAAGCAGGCATGAGAATCCAGGTGTCTTAAGCTAGTCATTGAAGAGATTTGCAAAACTGTACAACAATATGACTCTCGTGTAATTTTTTTATTTTAGAAAACATTTTTTATAAAAATTATGTTAACATGTAAAGAATTTATTACTGTTATTTATCTTAAAATAATACTTTAAAAATGTTTTTATTGATTTCAGAGAGAGGATGGGAGAGGAAGAGTGAGACAGAAACATCAATGATGATAGTCATTGATTGGCTGCCTTCTGCATGCTCCCTACTAGGGGTCAAGTCCGAAATCCAGGCGTGTGCCCTGACCAGGAATTGAACTGCAATCTCCTAGTTCATGAGTAGACACTCAACCACTGAGCCATGCCACCTGGGCAGTCGTCAGTAATTTTTAAGAGTATAAAAGGGTGCAAGACCAAAAATTAGATAACTGCTGTTACAAACCACCTATTCCTGTCTCCCAGGTCTTAGGGCTCGTTTCCAGCACACCTACCCCTCCCACTAGCTTCTTCAGAGAATACAGAATCATAAAACCTAAAAACAAAATTTTAAAAAACATAGCTTAAGAGGAGAAAGACAGCAAGCACAGCAAACTAAAGAAACAAAAGACCCTTTGCTTCCCTTCAAAATAATGTTCCTAATTTAAGGGCAAAGACCCAGTAAGTGGACCTGCCAGGCAAGGCTGGGTTCATCCACAATCCCCTCTACTGCCACCTGTGGGAGAAGAAAGACTGGAGGCAGAGGATGAATGGGTGTTCAGGTCTCATCTTCTTCACATTCTGTATCTAATTTGACACAACAGCCTGTGAAATAAGGCAGATGGAGTCGTTTTTTATCAGTCACAATTTACTGGGGAGAAAACAGGTTTGTGCCTTGCCTAATACCAGTAAATAAAAATCAGATTGGGATCAGCAGCCTGAGGTTGTAATTCAGGGTTCCTTCCACTGGGTACCTGGCTAAGATGCCTCTCTTCCCCACTCAAGCCTAGAGGTCCACCATTAAAGATGCATTATTTCATTTGCAAGTAAGGTCTCCCTTATGTTTATAAGCCACACAGATTTCATTTTTTTAATCCTTTGTCCATCCTTTTCGGTAACTGGTCTTTTATAATAGTTTGTAAGAGAAAGTGACCCTTTGTATTATCTTTCAGTTACAAAACTAGTTTTAAAGTGATTAAAAGTTAACAAAACAGTACAAAGAAACAATAGAGATGAATACACAAAAGCTGGTTCTCAGAAAAGAAAATCAACCTCCAACAAAACTAATCCTGAAAAAAGGCTTGAAGCATTAAATAAGCAATACTGGGAATGAAAGAGGGAATATGAGTAAAATACAGTAGAGATATAAAAATAAAAACTTTAAAATTTTTATGCTAATGATTTTTAAACCTTTTTTACTTAACATTTTTGAGAAAAATTCAAAATTACCAAAAGTGACTAGAGAAGAATAGTTTTAGTAATACCTATAGTTGTAGCAGAAGTACTATTCTGGGGTCTCAAAGTGCAAACTGCTCAGGGAAGTAAGTGCTAGTGAGTTCATTTCTCAGTTGCCTTTTGGGTTTTTGTTTGTTTTTAATCCTCACCTGAGGATCTCTTTCCCACTGCTTTTCAGAGAGAGTGGAAGGGAGAGAGAAAGAAACACTGATGTGTGAGAGACACATTGATTGGTTACCTCCCGAGCATGCCCCAATTGGGGCCGGGGATTGAACCCAGGACCCTTCAGTCTGCAGGCCGATGCTCTAACCACTGAGCCAAACCGGCCAGGGCCTCAGTTGCCTTTTGTGACAAAAGAGATGGATCTTCGGAGCCTGGGCCTGTCTGTCTGATTGGAAGGAAAGAGGATGCTAAGAATACGGAGGAAGGGCTGGCACTGCCCCGTGTTTAGGAACCCTGGCGGCATGGACTCAGATTACACCCAGGCTGTACCAGGCTGCCCAGACAACCCCTACCTGCTTCCCTAAGACTTAGCCTCCGACATGAGATTCTGCCTGGCCTCAGTCCCAGATGGGAACAGACACCCATCAATCTAGCTCTGCCCAGCCCCAAAGCTCAGCCTACAATCCCCTCCTCCTTCCCTCTCCTCCTCACTCCTTCTTCCTCTCTCCTTCCTCCTTTTCTTCCCTCCCTGCCTCCTCTCCCTCATCTTCTGTTGGAAGACAAAGAGTAGGTCGAGGTTTGGTTGGAGTTTTATAAGGTGCCACTCTCTCCCCACTTCCACTACCTGGTGCTTTAGCCAGAAGGGTTGCAGCAAATAGGTGGAGTCCTGAGGCCTAACCATTCACCCTATCTTGGCCCATTCCCCAAACTCATTTCTGAGTCTGATGTCAGAATGGGACAGAGAAAGGGTCAGAGGGGTGTGGTGGTGTCTAGCTCTATCCTGGTATTGGAGCATATATAAGCACTAATATGTCTCAAATTTATCAATGCAGTTAAATGAATAAAAATTAAATCTATTTAAATGTGTTATCCTGTCCATACCAGCTTGTGACCACTAGCAACAGACACTAGAAGCACCACCACTAAAAGATGTGTGCATGTATGCGTGCGTTGTGTGTTGGTGGTTAAAATACACATATATATTTTTTAAATTTATGGTTGAAAGTATTACAGGTGTCCCATTTTTCTCCTAATTGACCCCCTCCACTTCACTCCCACCCCCTCCCTGGGCCTTCACCCCGTTAATTGACCGTGTACATGGGTTATGCATATATGCATATAACTTCTTTGGTTAATCTCTTCCCACCCTCCACCCCCTTTCCCTCTTTCCTCTGAAATATGATTGTCTGTTGTATGCATCAATGTCTCTGGGTCTATTTAGTTTGTCAGATTATTTTTGTTCATTAGCTTCTTCTCAAAGAAGACCCTTCAACATTTCCTGTAGTGCTGGTCTGGTGGTGATGAACTCCTTTAGCTTTTTCTTATCTGTGAAGCTCTTTATCTGACCTTCAATTCTAAAGGAAAGCTTTGCTGGGTAGAGTAATCTTGGTTACACTTCCATGTTTTTCATCACTTTGAATATTTCTTGCCACTCCCTTCTGGCCTGCAAAGTTTCTGTTAAGAAATCAGCTGACAGTTGTACGGGTGCTCACTTGTAGGTAACTTACTGCTTTTTTCTTGCTGCTTTTAAGATTCTCTCCTTGTCTTTAACCTTTGGCATTTTAATTATGATGTGTCTTGCTGTGGGCCTCTTTGGGTTCCTCTTGTTTGGGACCCTCTATGCTTCCTGGGCTTGTAAGTCTATTTCTTTCCCCAGGTACGGGAAGTTTTTTTTTTGTTGTTGTTTTTTTAAATATATCTTTATTGATTTCAGAGAGAGGAAAGGAGAGGGGGAGAGAGAGATAGAAACATCAATGATGAGAGAGTCATTGACTGGCTGCAGCCCGCAACCCGGGCATGTGCCCTGACCGGGAATTGAACCCCGATCACCTGGATCCTAGGTCGACGCTTAACCGCTGAGCTACGCCTGGCCGGGCCCGGAAGTTTTCTGTAATTAATTTTTTAAATAGGTTTTCAATTTCTTGCTCTTTCTTCTCCTTCTGGCATCCCAATAATACAAATGTTGGGCCACTTGAAGTTGTCCCAGAGGCTCCTTATACTATCTTCATATTTCTGGATTCTTTTTTCTTTTTGCTCTTCTGGTTGGGTGGTTTTTGTTTCCTCATGTTCCAAATTGCTGATATGATTCTCAGCGTCCTCTACTCTACTGTTGATTCCCTGTAAATTATTCATCAGTTCGCGTAGCCTTCATTTCAAATTGGTACTTTACTATGTCATCGATTTTCTCAGTTGTTTTCGTAATAATATGCTTGAGCATCCTTATAAACAAAATTCTGAACTCTGTATCTGTTAGCTTGCTTGGATCTATTTCATTTAGTTCCTTTTCTAGAGATTTCTTCTGTCTTTCCTTTGTGACATGTTTCTTTGCCTCCGCATTTTGGCTGCTTCCTGGTGTTTGTTTCTATGTCTTAGGTAGAGCTGCTATGTCTCCTGGAATTTGTAGAGTGGCTTTGTATAGTAGGTGTCCTGTAGGGTCCAGTGGCTCAGCCTCCCCAGTCACCTGAGCTGAGCCTTCTAGGTGCTCCCCTGGGTGGGCTGTGTGCACTGTCCTGTTGTAGTTGAGCCTTGGTTGCTGTTGGCATCACTGGGAGGATCTGACCCCCAGGCCAATCGGCTGTGAGGACCAGCTGCAACTACAGCCAAAGAACTGCTGTGCTGGAAACACCCCTATGGCGCAGGATTTACTTCAGTGAAGCTTTAGTGTTCACCAAGTACACCCTTTGAGTATGTCCCTTATGGATGTGGTAGGGTTATGATCCAACGTGGTCAAGTCTGACCACCAGATGCACTGTCTCTGGGGCCTCCCGGAGGTGCAAAGTCAGCCTGTGCCAGTGCCTTGCCCAGGGTCACCCAGCATGAGCTACACAACAAACCTTAGTTGGCTGCTACTTGTGCTGGGCTTGGCGGTGTCCAGGAGAGGCCAAGCTATGAGCCAATGCAGGCTGCCGCTAGCGCCACGCCTGGGCCCACTTATCAAGATGTATGGGGCATGCTGCTGCTTGTTTGAGAAATTTTAGGAAAGTCCTAAGCATAAGGCTCGAGAGGCCACTTGCACAGAAAAGCCACTCGAAATGACCTTGATGAGGTTGCAGGTAGGGAGGGGCGGGGCCTCCGGGAATCACTGGGGTGGGGCCAAAGGTGTGGGTCAGGTGCTGGCAATTCAAATATGGCACCTGCCTGCCGGCTGTGTGGGGGGAGGACTCCCCAAAGGAGCACTGGCCTCTGTCAGCCCTTCTGTCTGGGAGAAAGCTGCCCCTCCACCTCTCGCCCCAATTTCAGGCAGGTTAGTTCCTCCCCAAGTGTCCCAGGTTCCTTTCAAGCTGTTTTACAATGCTGGAGCTCAGAAGGAGCGCGTCTGAGTCCGTGTGCGGGCCCTTTAAGAGGAGCTGCCTAGGACTCCCACAGCCTCCGTGTCCCTCAGTGACAGTCCCCACTGATTTTTACAAAGTTGTGGGGACTTCTCTTCCCAGCCCTGGAGCCCTAGGCTGGGACTCCTCACTCCTTCAGGAAACCTCCACTGCCGAGATTCCCTCCCGGGTTTAACCTTGGCACCGGGTGTGGGCCTGTGGCCTCGTCTCGGTGATTCAGCCCCGAACCGCCTGCATCTCTGCCCCTCCTACCGGTCTCGGTGCTTCTTCAGTTCCCTGGTTGTAAGGCTTCTGTTCAGCCAGATTTCAGGAGGTTCTGGGTGATGGTTGTTCTGTATTTTAGTTGTAATTTTGATGTGGTTGTGGGAGGTGGCGGGTACAGCTGTTAACTACGCCACCACCTTGTTTCCTCTCCCTCCATAATTTTTTTAAATTATAGAGATAGAATGATCTTCAGGAAAGGGATGGGGATGACCAGTGTACCCAACATTGCTGTAGTCAAACTGTGATGTCTCCTTATGGTCTTATCCATGGGGAGCGGGGTGGGGCGGGGGATGAGTGGGAAGGAGGCCACAAGAGAGTTGAGTTTAGGTAAAAAGGGTTCTTTTGTGGACCTTACTAACGATTTTAGTCCTGGATTGACTCTTGCCCCTAGCAGCCCCTAAGACAAGTACTTCAGCAGGCTCCTTACCTTGCCCAAAGCCTCAGGGGGATGGGATGTAGAGAGCAGATACTCACTGTGACCTCCAACTTCTGCTGACTACCTGGTCTGAAGTGTCCAGCTGGTCCAGATAACAAAAACCTGATACTGCATTAACCACACCCAAGGCCAGGACACTTGTCAAGTGCATTAATGGACACAGTAGGTTGGAAGGCTTAAAATCTAACCCATACCAGATGTTTGGTAGTCCTTACCAAAATCAGGTTCTGGTGAGAATGTGTATAGAAATCCAGCATCAGAGAACTAAAAACCTCCAAGAATAAGAAAGAGGTGCCACGACATGGGCACTTCCCAGTCCAGGCTGATATGATGAATTAAAGGCCCTAAGGAAGGTCCCTAGATTCCCCCCATCTAGTGAAATGATGCCTAAAATCCCCAAATTAGAGCTGTCTTCCATTCACTGAACTTTTGCACTAGTTTGGGCAGTGCTGGGTCAGGCTGGAGAGAACTCAGACCAGTATTATTCTAAGCTGCTGTCACTCTTTTTCACCCCAGTAACAGATGAAGGTTGAGAATGAACTGTGATGGGGTAGATGTGGGAGTGCATGGAAGTAATAATGAGGAGACAACTTTCTAATATTGCCTGCAACTGACTGTGTTGATGCTCTAGGTCTTTCAGGGCTCTCTCCCTAACTCCAGTGAACCCATTTGGAAACAGCTTCTTTGAAGTACTCACCATTCCCTGCCATCTGAGACCTACAAAGTAGGGTGCTTTTAGCACACAGACTCAGGGCTATAAGTGATTAATTCAAAGCCTCCCTCTGTGGGAGCCTCTGTATCCAGTAAAGGGAAAGTTGGGTGACATAGTAGGAAGCCTGTGTACTTTGATGTCATCTGTCAGGCCCTTAGAAATCTTCCTTCCAAGCCCTGGTCAGTGTGGCTCAGTTGGTTGGAGCGTCATCCTGTTCCCATACACCAAAGGGTGGCAAGTTGAATTTCCCATCAGGCACATGCCTAGGTTACCGGTTCAGTCCCTGGTTGGGCATGTTCAGGAGGCAGCCAATCAATGTTTCTCTCTTCCCTGCTGCCCCCCCCCCCTTTCTCTCACTCTTCCTCTCTCTAAAAAACAATAGAATAAAATAAAAATAAAATAAAGAAATCCTCCTTCCAAAAATACCACTCCTATTCCAGACCCACCTGACACAAAATTTCAGCACTAGAGGGTCCTTAAAATTACTCAGTAGGTCTCTAAAAAAACACAAAGATTATTTAATTCAGGGTGGGAGTAGGGGATTAGTGAGAAGTCACACAAAAACAAACCAGTGGAAACGGTGGAATGAGGAACTTAGAGGTGACAATCCAGTGGGAAGAGGGCAGGGGTGAGAAAGTGGGAGGGCTGGAAGTATCTATATTAAAGCTGTTTTCATAGTGATACAGTTTTTAATTATACTGAATATTTATTTGGGGTGGCTTTGGCAAGGGACTGATAGAGATTTGGGATGCTAGAGACACCCCCACAAACCACCCCAACTCTACTTCTGCAACAAAAGAAACAAGCTGAGCTCCAAGGCCATGGAAATTAAGACACTGGAGTCCTGGACTTAGAGGGGTGAGGCAGCAGGTCAAATTCAATCCCCTCCCCCCTTAGTCATTTTGATTGTCAGAGGCAGGCAAACACCTCAAGGCTGAGCTGAGGAATATCCAAGAGGATATTGAGTCCTTACAATTCTCCTCAGGGTCCCCTCCCTGGAGGAAGGGAGTGCAGCCCCTTGGGCCAAGAATGGCAGAAAGCCGGCTGAGTAAATTGTGTGCTGGATTGTCCAGTCACATGATGCAATCTCACTGCTTCTTTTCACGTAATCTTTCTTCTCTCCCTCTCCTCCTTTCCCCTCCCTTTGCTCTGTTTTGATTTGGTTAAAATAGATGCAAACTCTGGTCTTTTCTATTTTTAATACCCAGTGATTACATAATCTATACTGTAATTGCTGACTTGAAAAACTGCTGGCAACAGTAGAAAATCCCCAGAGTTTTAAACAGGAAAAGGATTATTACAGCACAAAGCCTTTGGCAGTTTTACTGACTGGTAAACCGCCTGTAATCGTCACTTGCCAGTGGAAGTCACAGGGCCCTGGGAAACACTCTCCCCACATCAGGGAAAGCAGGCTGGGGGAAGGGATGAGCTGCAGCCTCAGCTGGGAGGAGGCTTTGTATGGCCAGGCAGGGGGTGCGATGGTGCACTGGGAGTTTTCTCTGGACCCAGACCCAGGTGCTCATGGAGTTAGCTTCAGGTTACCACCTGCTCCCAGGAGCTACCTTTCACTGTTTTCATTTCTTGCTTGAGAGTAAAGGCTACAGCATCCAGGACCTTTCCCTCACCAACTTTCTAGTCTTTCCTATAGCCTCCAACACATTCCTAAACAAGCTTGAGTGAAAAGAAACTATCACAGTTAAACAGATGATTTTATAAACACGAGGAGCAAGGAAGACTGCTTGTTTACCACAGAGACCTGACCCACCCCTCTACAGGGCTTTCCACCACACTATTTAATTCTTCAATAAAATGTTACAATAAAAATATAAGAACTATAGGTTTTGTAAAGGGTTTCACAACCAAACTGAAATTATCTCATTAAGACAAAATTCTCTGCATATGTACTGGAGGTTTGGTTAGTGTAGGAGATACAGAGGTGACAGAAATGGCTTTCCCTGACTTTGCCAATTCTTCCACAATCCTACCCCCAATAATCAAGGAGGGTGAGTCCAACATGTGATGATTCATTCAATAACTGTTTGCTGAGTGCCACACACTGGACTTGTTTCAGGGGATATAACAGTAAGCAAAATCACTGCCCTACTGGAACTGCCAGGTTAGTGAGGGAGACAATCAAAATATTACATACACAGATCATTATAAACCATACGAAGGATTACAAGCGAAAAACATAGGGAGCTAGGGACATGTAGAAAAGGGGGGCCTGATAGGGTCTAAGAATTCCTAAGTTACCCTAGGGACTTCAGGGTTCTTTTAATTCAGCGCCCCATCTTCTTTCACTTCCCCACCCTCCCTCTTTCCTTGCTCCCTATAGTTTATATTTACTGTGGGGTGTTTTTTTCTATGTACAAAGGATAATGCTAGGTTCTTTATTTGGTCTCATTTGATTTGGTCTCATTTGATTCATATAGCAACCTGACAATTCAGCACTTTAAGACAAAAGGATCTGTTGAGAAAGGCTAAACCACAATATATAATGAGAGCTATATACAGTTCATAACATAAATTAAGACTCTACTGGCTGCAGGTTACAAAAATGGAAATCAAACTTTCAAAAGAGAGAGAAGAAAGAAAAGGAAGGAAGGAAGGAAGGGAGGGAGGGAGGGAGGGAGGGAGGGAGGGAGGGAGGGAGGGAGGGAGGGAGGGAGGGAAGAGAGAGAGAGAGGAGAGAAGAGAGAGAGAGGGAGAGAAGAGAGAGAGAGAGAGAGAGAAAGAGAGGAGGGAGGGAGGGAGGGAGGGAGGGAGGGAGGGAGGGAGGGAGGGAGGGAGGGAGGGAGGGAGGGAGGGAGGGAGGGAGGGAGGGGAAGAAAGAAAGTTACAAAAATCTAAATCAAAGTTTCAAAAGAGAAAACAAAAGGGAAAGCCCAGGCCCAAGTAAAATGAAATGCCCAGAGTTAGACTAACTTAAGGCATGGTTAGGTCCAGGTGCTCAAAAGATGTCATCTAGTCCCCATCTCTTTCCATCTCACAGCTCAGCTTTCATGTGTTCGCTTCAGCACACCCCTTGGGGTGGCAAGTCGGTCACCAGCAGCCTCAGAGTTATGTACATGCTACAGGGATGGCAACCCAGTTGGAAAAGAAATGAGAATTTATCTCTTAATAGTTCCAACAAAAGTCCAGAGTCCTGATTGGTCTGGATTTGAGACCATGCCCATGCCAACTGCTGTTCTCTGATTGTCATAGTGATGTCTCCTCCATCTAGAGCCAAGAGATGACTTGAATCCAATCTGAAAATGGGGAAGGAGGTGGTTCCCCAAAGGAAAAGCAAGGAACTCAGACCTACAAAGGGAGAGTCCATGCTGGGCAGTCAAAGCCCACTGATCTCTACTGTCCTCAAACTGTGGAATTACAGTGGATGTTAAGACTATCCAATAGGTTCTTCCTCCCTCAGAATGAGCAAGAGTGCTTGGACAGTGTGGTGCTAGCTGGATTTGTCCTAGTTCCCTCCAGCTGCTTGGGGACCTTGGTTCTTGCTTTAGAGCACTCCCTGAAGTCTTAATATTTGCTTAGGTACTTGCTCAGGGCAGTCTTCGAGTCCTAAGACTTTGTGGAAGACTTTTCCCACCTCCCTTCTCTCCCAAATGATGTGCCCTAATCAGTGCTGGCTAGGGAGGCTGCAGTTCTCTGGCTCTTTGACAAGCATCCTCAGGGTCTGTGTAAATTATAGGGAGGGAAAGGAATGACAAGCCCGTTTGTTGGAAAGTTTTGCTTCCCTTCTGGAGTTTGAGCTGAAAATGGCTTTCATTGGGCAGAAAGAGGAATATCAGGAGAGTTCCTGAAGCACCTAACAAACAGACCTCCATAAGAAGGATCCTGAGGGGGCAGGGGGTCACTTAAACATTCTATGAGGTACACAGCACTATAGCAATTGGATGTCAACTGCAACCACCCTGTCCTTGGGCATGTTTTAGAAGCTGCCTGGATCCGCCATCCCAAATTCTATAGGAAGTCCAAATGACCCTCCCACAATTTCTATAAATTCCCAGCAACTCTTAACAATCCCTTTTGGCTCTGACTCCAGCTCGCTCTGGACTTGTGATCTCATTCACATTTCATCTTCTAAGGCTGGTCTCTTCCCTCTGCTCAAGCTGTCCCAGATGTGGGACTTGGCTGCCTTTTCCCATGCTTTACCAAAAATAAAAAGAAAATACACATATAGAAACTGACTCAAAACATTGTGTGTTCATCAGACATTCCTAAAGTTATGAAGAAACAGAGGGGTTTTATATTCCAAGCTGCTAGGCACCTTCACCCTTCCAGAAGCTTCTCACATTTAGGAAGGGTCTCTCCTTCCCTCAGAAAACTAAGCTCCCCTTATAACAGAGTAACTTAGCTCTCCAACCCCCTTCCTCTGATATCCAGCCCCCCATTAGGGACCACCTATTCCAGGTTTCACCCGACTAGCCCTGAGGAACAAAGAGAAGTTTTGAAATTTCACTCTCTCACTACCACTCTTCTGTAGTGATGTAGCAAATGGAATGATTCTTTCCTCTACAAATATGAATTATGCCACCTCTCTTTATTTTTTTATTTATTTTTAATCCTCACCGGAGGACATATTTTTTCCATTGCTTTTCAGAGAGAGTGGAAGGGAGAGAGACAGAGAAACATCGATGTGAAAAAGACATCGACTGGTTGCCTCCGGCATGCACCCCAACCAGGACCAGGGGATCAAGCCTACAACCAAGGTACATACCCTTGGTCAGAATCGAACCCAGGGCCCTTCAGTCCACGGGCTGACGCTCTAACCACTGAGCAAAACCAGTTAGGGCATGCCACCTCTCTTTAAAACCAGCTTAGCTGCAGTCAGTTTTGGTTTTAAATAAGTTTTACAAGCATGCCTCAGAGATATTGCAGGTTTAGTTTCAGACCACCACAATAAAATGAGTATCACAGTAAAGCAAGACACAAGAATTCTGGGGTTTTATAGTGCATATAAAAGTTACGTTTACACTATACTATAGTCTATTAAGTGTGCAATAGTATTATGTCTAAACAACAATGTACGGAGTCAATAATATTGTAATAACTATGTATGGTGCCAGGTATATACCTGAAATATCGGGGTGAACACTTTGTAAAGTATATGATTACCAAACCACTATGTTGTACACCTGAAACTAATACAAAATAATGCTGAATACAAACTGTAATTGAAAAATAAAATTGAAAAATTAAAAAAAAAGAATTAATGGATCCAGCAATTCCACTTCTGGGTATTTATCCCAAGAAAGCACAAACACTAACTTGAAAAGATATCTGTATACCCCCTTGTTTACTGCAGCATTAATTACAATAGCCAAAAGACAGAAGCAACCTAAGTGTCCATCAATTGATGAGTGGATAAAGAAAATGTGATGTGTGTGTGTGTGTGTATACATATATATATACATACATATACACACACACACACATATGGAATGTATATATACAGTGGGATATGTATATATTCCATTGTAATATATATGAAATATTATTCAGCCATAAAAAATAAGGAAATCGTGCCATTGTGACAACACTGATAGACCACGAGGGCATTATGCTAAGTGATATAAGTAGGACAGAGAAAGAAAAATGCTGTATGACTTCACTTATATGTGGAATCTAAAAACAAAACAAAAACCAATCTCATAGATGCAAAGAACAGATTGGTTGCCAAAAGTAGGGGTAGGGAGTGGGAAAAATGGATGAAGGTGATCAAAAGATACAAACTTCCAGTTATAAAATAAATAAGTCATGGAGACATGATATACAGTATGGTGACTACAGTTAATAATACTGTATTGTATATTTAAAAGTTGGTATGATTGCAGGCCTTAAAAAGTTCTCATTACAAGAAAAAAAAAATTTTGTAACTATGTACAGTGACAAATGTTAACTAGGCTTATTGTGGTGACTGTTCTGCAACATACACAAATATTAAGTCATTATTTTGTACACCTGAAACTAATATAATGTTATAAGTCAATTATGCCTCAATAGAAAAACAACAATGTACACACCTTAATTTAAAAAGACTTTATTGCCTGGCTGGTGTGGCTCAGTCTGTTGAGCATCATCCCATGCATGAGGAGGTCACTGGTTCTATTTCTGGTCAGGGCACATGCCTGGCTTTCAGGCTTGATCCTCAGTAGTGGGAGTGCAGGAGGCAGCCAATTGATGTTTCTTACCCATGTTTCTATCTCTCCCTCTCCCTTCCTCTCTCTGAAATCAATTTTTAAAAAAAAGACTTTATTGCTAAAAATGCTGCCTGGCCATCATGGCTCAGGGGTTGAGCATGGACCTAAGGATCCAGGAGATCGCGGTTTGATTCCCGGTCAGGGCACATGCCAGGGTTGCAGGCTGGATCCCCAGTGGGGGGCGTGCAGGAGGAGCTGATCAATGATGACTCTCTCATCAATGATGTGTTTCTCTCTCTCTCTCTCTCCCTCTCCTTTCCTCTCTCTGAAATCAATAAAGATATATTTTTTTAAAAAATGCTAACCATCATCTAAGCCTTTAGCGAGTCATAATCTTTTTGTTGGTGAAGGGTCTTCCATCCATGTTGAAGAAAATAAAATTATCTGCAAAGCACAACAAAGTGAAGCACAATAAAACGAGGTATGTTGTATTACACCACTCAAGGTAAAGTGTCCAGCTCAGAGAAAAGCCTGTCTTACAAGTCCAAAAAGATTCACATTCACCCATACTCGGCACCACTGACACTGAGAATGTGATTAAGGAAAGCAATGTTTCTGTCCCAAAGGTATTACCTGTCTTTCAAAAACACAGGGGTTTATGTCTTCCTGCTGTTTCCAGGCGAGCATTCTAGAACCTCAAACCCCAGTGAAATAAGCAAAATTAAGGCATTAGCTTCAAGGACTCCTTTCATCTAGGTTGGTGGGGGCCTGAGACAAAGCTTAAAGGGGCTGAGAGCTTTCTGCAAAGGCAAGGACAAAGGCAAGGAGCACATTTCCCCCTAAGGCCTAGGGCAGCTCTAAGCGTTGCCCTCCTGGGCGACTCAAGTAAATTTCCTTTCCCTTCCTAAGGGGAAGGAGTAAGCAAGATCTCCCAAGCAGAGGACCCAGCCCCTCTCACTGCATCAAAGGTAGGAGGCAAAGAAACTCTGCAAGGCTGTAAATAACAATGAAAAGGAACAAATCCAAGGAAAGAAGAATTCTGAGCTTTGAATTCCACCAAAAAGTGCAACAGCAGGCACCATGGCCCAGTAGCCTGCCTCCGGAGTCCTTTCAGCGCCTGGGGAGTGACGGGGAGTGAAAGATCTCTAAATTCTTCTCAGAGGTTAAGATTTATAATACCTGATTAAACAAATAAAGAAAGAGGGTGAGGATGGATAATAAAGCTTTTACCTTACATAAACAAAAGACATAAGTTGACTTTTCATTTTAGTATCATAATTAGCCTTAAATATTTTTAACCTAAATGAACCCTCTAATAAAATTTATAACAGAATGAATACATTGCAAATCAAATAAATAGGAATGTGTTTAAAAAATAAATGGGAAGTCTATTCATTTTGCTCTGTACTTGCTTTTTTCAATGATACAGAAACCTGCTTCATGTTTTCATGGCCACATAGCATTTCACAGTCTCCTACTCAGGGATATTTAGCAACGCAATGAACATTTTTGTTCAGAGAACTCTGTGCTCAAGGATAAGCATTTCTTTAGGTGAAATTCCAATTTGCTCTGCCCATTTGTACTCGCTCATTTTCTTCTACCAGGTTTGTTGTCTTTTCCTTATTGATTTATAGGAACCCTTTATAAATTATAGATGTTAATCTACTGTCTTTTACACATATTGCAAAAGTTTTCTTCCAGCCTGCTGGGATGACTTTAGCTAAACAGAAGTTTCTCATTTTCATGTGGCAAAACCTATCACAAACAATTTAGAAAGTACTGCCACGGGAATAGTGCACCCTGTGCTCTGAACCACACAGCTGCTTCTGGGGGTCACACAACCTTGCTTAGGTTTCTATGGGGAATGGCTGATCAGGCCATCATTTTCTGAGCTGCTCACATCTGGTTTTACAGCCAGGGTAATAGTGTAAATGGATCAAGTTAAGGAGGGGCAAAAAGAATTCTGAAGATTTTGTTTGCTTGTTTGTTTTCAGCTATTTGGAGGTTCCTTTCTTAAATGTTTAGAGTCATGTACTAACATTGTCAAAGGAATCCTGAACCACTGAAAATCCAAAAACATCTTTATAAACAATAATCTGAGTATTTCCAGACTCTTTCCAACTAAGTGGGTTTAGGGCATTATTTGCTGTCACCGTGGCTGGAGGGAAAATAAATTCCAGACCCCACAGAAATAGAAAGGCTCAAGGATCCATCGACTCCTAGAGTTTTAAGCAAGAAAGCTTTACAAAGTTTCCCTCAGTCTCTCACAGAGGATTAGCACTGGCCCAGCCTGACACTGTACAATTCAAAACCTCAGCCCATCCAGCCTGGCTCAGCTGTTGAGCAGCGACATGGGATCCAGGAGATCACAGTTCAGTTTCCCGTCAGGGCACGTGCCCAGGTTGCGGGCTCAATCCCCAGTCAGGGGTGTGCAGGAGGCAGCCAATCATTGATGTTTCTATCTCTCTCTCTCCCTCTCCCATCCCCTCTTTGGAATCAATATATTTTTAAAAATAAATAAAATAAGTGAACATATCCTTGCATGAGGATTAAAAAAAAAAGTCAGTGAGGCAGAAACTGACCAATCTAAAGGATATTAGAAGGGCACTGGGGGGAAGGAATGCATTTGTCCCCTTCCTTACCTGAAAAATACCCCAAGAAATGCTCTTCCAGGAGGCACTGAGACTTCCTCTCATACACTGTCTGCTCCCCTCTGTCCCCTCTGCTTCATTTCCTCTCTGATAATTTGAGTGTCAGCTCCTCAGTACAGGCATGGCTTTGTCCTTGCTGGACCCTCCAGAACTTTACTCTTTTCTAATACAAGATGTCTGCCTAGAAAGTCTCATAAGTTTTTTCTGATGTGAATTGCACATTACTTACAGCATGAAAATAAAATTTTATTTGAAAAGCAGGTTCAATGCTTAAAAAAACCCAGTGGCAAATCCTTTTGTGATATGAAGAATGTCCATGTCCCCCTACCATCCCCAATATAACTGCTAGGTCATCTATATGAGACCAATAATTCTCCTCAAGCAGGACATGGAGACTAGTGCCAGGAGCTTCTTCCAAAGCATTGACATTCCTGTTCCCACAGTCCCCCTCAAGAAGTCAGTCCTTAACCCTTACCCAGGCAGAATTACGGGCTTGGAGGATTGTGCTAAGAGTAAAAAGGTGGCAGGGAATGCACACCAGGAAACACAGGGCCAGGTGACAGCCCCAGTCCCTCTGGAGCCAGATCCAGAAACTCCCAATTTGCTTTACCCTTGCAAAGGGTGTAATTTCTAGCAGGGCTAAAAATCACCAATGGCACACAACCAAAGGGCTGGGCCAGGATGGGTAAGCAAAAGCTAGCAAGAAGCCAGAGAGGCTCCTGATTTAGAGTCCAAGCAGTGAGGAGGAAGGGTCGTGGAAAGCCTCCTCCAGAGGACTTGGAAATTAGCTCCCCTCTCTGGGTAAGATCCAGGATGCCAATAGGAAATCTCGTGCCTCTAGAGGCCTCCTTACTTTCTCTAGGGACCTTCTCAGAAGCCTGATCTTATTAGAAGGAAAGATCATGTGAGTGGGACTCAACTGACACCAGCTTACTGGTTTTGGAAACGTCCCTTCTCTGTGGAGTCACCAGCTCACAGAGCAGAAACTTCCCATGGTGCCTCCATTTCCTCCCTTCTCACTACACAATCTAAAGGAAAGACTTGTCCTCAAAACCACCCAGCTAAGCTGTAGTGTGAGGCTATGGGAAGACTGTTCCACACAGCTCAGTATACCCCAGGGGAAAAAATAGCTCTTTAAAGTGGACCCTGTTAATTCAGAACTTCTGACAGGAAATAAATGCTTTTTGTGATTTTGCTATCAGAATGGGATTGCAAATAATTTAAACCCATAAGTATGATTGTCAGTTGGAAAACTGTAGTGACTTACAACTAGATATTTTGCTCATTAAAGCAGGTGCTCTTAGGATCTCTACTAGTTGGCACACACACAAGTGATTTACTATGTGATCCCAAAAGTAAACAAACCTAATGACTTTGAAAAAAATTTTTTCACATAATTAATTCAGACAAGCCCTTCCCTCCTGGATCAAAGTCAAGATGCTTTTACTGTATTACTTTCAAAAGAATGAGGCCAGAATTCAATAAACCACTAAGCGACCACACTAACTCTGCTGTAACCAAACTGTCCAGCCTTACTTCCAAAATACCACAAGCTACTTATGGACAGATCAGGACTCCTCGCCCCCCCCCCCCCCCCGAATTGAACAGAAATCCAACATTCTCTAGTTTAGAGGAATGTTGGGGCCTACAAGGGCCAGGGGACAAGGCAGTGACTATGAGTGATGCAGTGTCTTCCCTGGTCCTCTTCTTCCTTCCACCACTCAGCTCCAGGCTGCCGCTTTTGCTCTTTCCCTCCTTGGAAAATTCATCTCTAAGAGATGGAGAGTGAAGAACTGAGAAATAAAATTTCAACCCTGAATACCTGAGTTTGAGCTAGAATTCTACTCCATAACTGAGCCTCAGTGTCCGTATAAAAGAAGAAGAATAGTAACACAGTATACATGATTGTGTTAGCTAAGTCGCTGCATATCATGGCCTCTGTAAATGGTAGAGTGACTTTTAAATAATGTTGTGGCTATTGTTTTATTATGATTACTGCCCACTCCTACCCCTCCTCAAGCTCTCTACTCAGGTTTCAATTGAGGCCACTGCAACACACTCCTCTCAGGGTCTGGCAAGACTGCCAACAGGAAAGGGAGAACCAAGATATGTGATCACCCCTCCCACAAGCATCTAAAGGATGTCAAATATAGACAATCCCCATTCTCATCTATTGCCTCTAGTTTAGAAATACCTTTCTCTCTAAACAGGAATCCCCAACCTACAAAACATTTCCTTTTGCATGTATTTCTGGCCCTTCAAATTCAACTCAAAGAAATAAACTTTCTCCCCCTTCTAGAAGAGTGGTTCTCCTTTCCACTTACCATTTCGTCATGACAAGTAATTTTCCAGCTGCACAGGGCAGACAGACACCTTGACATTATAAGTCAGTGACTTGCTACTCTTTCTTCTTTATCTTCTTCCTGACAGAGCACCAAATCAGTGCTTCCTTCCATCATGGAACATCCCTAAGATTGGTCCTTGGCCTTATAATCCCACTGCCTAGCCCAGTTTACACATTATTCCAGGCCTGCCACTATTATGTCCTAATTTCTCTAATCGCATTTTTCACTTCATTCATTTCATACATTCACACAATAAAACCTTTCCTGAACATTGTTTTTATCACCACAATTCATTATCAAGGTAAAATAACTGCCTGGTTTTAGCCCACCCACCACCATCCTCAAGTCAGAATCTATTTCTTATTTTTTTAAGCAGCCTTTTTTTTCTGAATCAGAAAATTTCTGTTAACAATATGTTGCATGAATTTTTAAATAAATATTTATTTAAACTGAAACAGGTTCATATGCTATATATTTTTCATGAATATATTGTAGCCATCTTTCTGTATCAATAATTATAGATCTATTTCATTTATCATTGTATAGACATACCATAATTTATTTGACCCTATCAATGGCCATTTTGGTTGTTTTAGAAACTCTACAGTAACATACAGTAACAAATATCCTCATTCATATATCTCTGTACACTTGCCCTTGGGATAAATGTCAAATTGCTGGTTTAAGAGTATGTGCACTTTAAATGTAATACAGCCCGGTCGGGCGTGGCTCAGCAGTTGAGTGTCAACCCAGGCGATCAGGGTTTGATTCCCGGTCAGGGCATATTCCCGGGTTGCGGGCTCGATCAATGACTCTCTCATCATTGCTGTTTCTATCTCTCTCTCTCCCCTTCTGTCCTCTTTCTGAAATCAATAAAGATATATTAAAAAAATAAAAATAAATAAATTTGATACATACTGCCAAACTGAACTTCAGAGAGACTGCATTAATTTATATCACTAGCAACACAGTATGAATTCATTTCCTCAAGCCCTCAGCAGCAATAAATATTTTGTTTAATATGTGTCAATCTAACAGTTGAAACATATCTCATTTCTGTTTGCCTTTTCTGGATTATAAGTGAAACAGCCTTTTTCTACATGCTTTATTGGTCATTTGTATTTATTCTTCTTTGACTTTGGCCTATTTTCTTTTTGTGTTTTTGCTTTTTTCTTACTATGTTAGCAGCTTGTGGACCTCAGAGACATGTTGAAAACTCTGTGCCCTGGCTGGGTAGCTTAGTTGGTTAGAGCATCCTCCCAATATGCCAAGGTTATGGGTTTGATCCCTGGTCAGGGCACATACAAAGAGCAACCAATGAATGCATAAATAAGTGGAACAACAAACCTGTTTCTCTCTCCTTTCCCTTCTCTGAAATCAATTTTTTTAAAAAGAAAATTCCCTATAACCAGTTTGTCATCTGCTTTTTATTTTGCTTACGGTGACATAAATTTTTTTTTTTTTAGATAATCTATCACACTTTTTCCTTTATAGTTTCTGCCTTTGGTGCCTGATGAAGAAACTATTTTCTAGTATATTTATTACTTTAGTTTTTATGTAAAAACCTTTAACCCACGTATAAGTTATTTTGCTAGAAGGTGACAGGAAAACATTTTGTAATGGTTAGACATTTGTCCTAAACACTATCCTTTCCCACTGAAACCCAGGTCTGTTTCTGGGCTTTCTAGTCTATTCTAAGCTTGGCTCCCCAATATGAATTCTTCCCAGTTGGACTAGTTTTTTCATTGACCACAATAGTTCCATGTAGGTTCTCCTATATTCACATTGTTGCCCTTGCCTGGAATATCTTCATACCTTCCCTCCACTGATTCTTCAAAGCAAAACCATTCCTGGGGTTAAGAAGAAGTAAATGCTACCTAAAACAGGAAATGCTTTCAAAAGAGGCAAAATAATGTAACAGAACACATCAGAGGTTCCACAAATCCTTTGTGTGGCTAAAGAAGTGGGTGAGCTTTTTATTCAGCAGAGCCCTTCAGTGGGCTTGGGACATATAGAGGGTGAGTTAGGGAGGGAAAGTTAGAGTTCACTTGCTTTGCATACTAGAGTCACTAAGTATTTGGAATACTTAGTGACGATAGAGGAAAGAAGGTTTGCAGAGGAAAGATAAGATTATAAGAAACTAAGGCCATATACCTGGGTGGTATGAATAGTGATGAATACCTAATGGCAAGGTAGGTAAAAGTACTTTAAGGGACAGGAATAGCCAGTATTTGAATTCAAGTTGCTCACTTTGCTATGTAAAATACTCTCCACTGCTCCAAACCTTTAATAAGGTCTGTTACACACATAAAGTCTTTAGCTTGGAAATGAGTTCTATATCCCAGTCAGTGTGGATGAAAATAGGTACAGCATGCTTAAGACAGCAAGACCATTTATAATCTGAAATAAGTTAGCAGAAGCAAGAGCTCAAAAGAGTGACCTTGAACAAATACATGAGATTCGGGGAATTTGAAGAAATCTGGGTTAAGGAATCATACTTTCTACAAGTCGTAGAATGACACATTGAGCCAACATTCTAAGGGAAAGGCTACTTTTAGCTAAGTTATGAGTTACACTAGGATATTCAATCGTCAGAACTATTTATTTATTTTTTTCTCATCTGCTACTCCACTGGCATATGGGACAAATGCTGCCAGTTTGATTTGTAGGTAGCTCTCCATTGACACGTTGGCAGTCTGTTTTAATGCTGGAGCTTCTGCTTAGGCAGACCTAATGGTGCTTAGCGTTATCTTTAATACCCTTAATGATAATTTAAGGAGAAGATCCCTGTAAAAGATCTTTGTGAATATTTTAGTAGGTGGGGGTATTTTGTGCTAGATGACTTTCAGCTAATTACTTCCTTAAAGTGATAGATTATTTACCCTCTCTTTGTTGTAGGGTTTCTGCCTCATTCAGAACCTTTTAAAAGGAACCAAACTGAATGAGGTTCAGAAGTGACTTACAGTAGCAGCCAGTGAGGAAGGTGACAATTTCTCTGCTTGTACAAGAAAAAAGCTGAGGATCATATGGCCCATCCCTTCTCCACTGTGAATGCTTTCAAGGGGTCTTCTGATCCCTACCCCACCTAGGCTGTTCTTTCAACTCTCACCTCTTCCATGATGCTTACTCCCAAAGTTTTAGCCCTCAGATGTTTCCTTTGCAGAACTTCCATTTTACTTAGAATCTTAACCTCGGGTAACCTTTAATTGTTCTTTATGTGTGTCTTTTCTATCTGTTAGCTTCTTTGTTGAATCCAACTATAGATGCCTTGCAGACAAGAACAGGGAGGGAGGGAGGGAGGGAGGGAGGAAATCACCCACCCATATTCTAAACATCTTGCATTATACTCAGAACCTATTAAGTTTATAGTGGGGGAATAGTATAAGACAGTAATACAGAAACACGTTTACTGGCATGCTCTCCCTCCCGGGAACACACTTGAACCTTTCCCTTCCTCCTCTTCTTCTTCCACAGGTGTGCATCCCCTAAACTCTAAACTCAATGCAACCAGCGGACCAATGGGCAGCGGCAGCTCGTCCCATGCTAACCCCCTGAACCTGTGTCCAAGGCCCCTTTTCTCTGACTTTCTAATGAGCCAAAGCAGCCTTACCTAGACTTTCTCCTGTTGCTTCTTTCACCCTAAGCCCTTCCTTGTTTCACTGCCCCCAGCTTTAAAAAACGAAGAAAGCCCGGCCGGGCGTGGCTCAGTGGTTGAGCGTCGACCTAAGATCCAGGTGATCGGGGTTCGATTCCCGGTCGGGGCACATGCCCAGGTTGCGGGCTCGATCAATGACTCTCTCATCATTGATGTTTCTCTCTCCTCTCTCTCCCTCTCCCTTCCTCTCTCTGAAGTCAATAAAGATATATTTTTTAAAAAAAATAAAAAACGAAGAAAAAAAAATTTAAAAAGAAAAAGAAACAAGTTTACTAATAACCCTGGATGGTGATGCTCCTAAGTCAAGGAACAAAGGAGGAGGAATAGGAATACGAAGGAATCGGGAAATAGGGAGAAGAGGATGGGTTGATAAGGAATGTAATTTGGGCCCAGCCAGTATGGCTCAGTGGTTAAGTGTCGACCTATGAACCATGAGGTCATGATTTGATTCCTCATCAGGGCACATGCCCAGGTTGCTGGCTCAATCCCCAGTAGGGGGCGTGCAGAAGGCAGCTGATCAATGACTCATCATTGATATTTGTATCTCTCTCCCCCTCTCTGTTCCTCTCTCTAAAATCAATAAAAACATATTTTTTAAAAAAGAATATAACTTGGCTTGGGATATGTTGAGTTTAAAATGCCAAAGAGTGATCCAGGTTATAATGTCAATAGTGCTTGGCCATTGTGATTCAGGAACTCAGAAGAGAAATTTAAGCTGGAGACAGAGATTTGAGAGTATCTGACGTATCAGTGGTAGCTAAAACCATAAGCATACATGGACATCACCCAGGGATAGTAGAGGGAGGAGAGAAGAGAGCTAAGAACAGAATCTTATGAATGTCTTTATGTAGGGAGCCTGTCAGGGAGAGACTAGTAGGAGAAAACAAGGCTTTTACAGTTATAGGCCAACTAATACTTATAAATACCTACACACTAACCAAATAACTGACTGACTCTATTTAAGATCTTTAAATGCCCATTTCAAGCCCTCTTTCTACCGTCCTGTAAGTTACCTCACTCCCTGATCGTCACAGTTAAAACCGTGGTCTTTCAGAGGAAGGGGCAGAAATGGACAAGTGCCATAAGCCAAGGCTCCTAGGGTGGGTCTTAAGGGTAGAGGATGCTACTTGTTGGATGTTCAAACATCATACCTAAGGGGATACCTAAAAGCTGAGCCTATCTAGTTTGTTTTATGCTTAGCTCAGTCCACTGAATTAAGATTGGCTGACCAAAGATCTCACTCATGACAGTAAAGACATATACAGCAGGGTCTCTGATTAGTAATGTCTTAATCCAGAGTATAAGAGATTTCTCTCTGCTTCAAGTAGTCTTTTACATCTGTCCTGGTTAGGAATGACACACAGAGGAAGTAACTGGCTTCCTCTTTGGTTACCACCTATGCCAGCCAGAGCTCCTGACACTTGGTTACCCATCCTACCAGATTTAAATGGTTCTCCACCTGCAAGATCACCCTGCCCACAGAACATGGGTTTATCTCCACTGAAGGACTGAAAAAATTATTATAGTCTGGACTTCCCATGAGCTATAAAACAGGGATTTCATAGGGAAAGTAGAAAATATAGAAAGTCACACCTGTTCCCTAAGAATGAGCTCCATCCCACTTGGCACTGATGTAGTCAAAATCCTGAACTAGCAGTGAGACTTGAGACAGATGCTGAGATAAACAGTACCAGAGTAGGAGGAGCGCTAGAGACATCCTGGAAGAGGTCAAACATGGGGAAAGCCTCAGAGAAGCTCCCCTTCCTTGGATCCAGAAGCTAATGATGTCTGAGGCCATAGTCTCATCACCTCATTCGCCACTTCCTGTTTCAACTGGAGGAAGGAGAAGACGACCCAAATGTGGGAGAATGTAGAGTATCTACTTCCTCCCCACCTTAGGGCTCCACTCCAGGTCAGAACTGGCCTCATGCACACAGTAAGCAGTCAAACACATGGTGCAACTCCAGCAGAGACTGGTAAATAGGTAGTTCAGTGGGCATTTGTTCAAAGAAGAGCACAATGAGAAATTTCCTACCCCAAAGAATTTTTTTCACTGATAGTCATATTATTTTCACCTGGAATTCCTCCATTAGCCATCCATTCCTTTGGGATAAAGCCTCATACTTTCCAAAACTGTGTTCCACCAAACTCCATATTCTGTGAGATTTTAATAAATATTCCTTCAGGAAAGAAAATGTTTCTCTAAATTTTTTATTGATTTTAGAGAGAGAGGAAGGAAGAGGGAGAAACATCAACCGGATGCCTCCTGCACGCCCCCTACTGGGGATCGAGCCCACAACCCTGGCATGTGCCCTCACTGGGAATGGAACTGGCGACCTCTCAGTGCATGGAAGGATGCTCAACCATCTGAGTCACACTGGCCAGGGGTGGCTCTCTAAGTTTGGAAAATGTTACGTCCTTTACCTCCCTTTGGAGCTTTATAAATGCATATTAAAAGCTCTTCTTGAGGCAGAGGCAGAGGCAGCTGGAGAGCTGGCATGAAATTCAGGACAGGGGCCTAAGCTAAGACCCTTGTTCCAGAAGTGTGGCTGGACAAATCAGCATGACATCCAATTAGACAAAAAGTAGCAGGCAGAATTCAGGGTGGTCAACACTGGAAGATCAGTGCATGAGTGGGACTCTACCTACCAAAGCATAGATGGAAGAAAAGGCTCTAGTATCAGTGAAGGGACCTGGCCTAAGAGAGGCTGGAAAGCAAAAGCCACTGCCCCTGGTAAGGGGCTGACAACAGGGCTGCAGTCCTGGACAGGGTGAGAGGGTTCAGGCAGGGCAATTGGACCTCTTAGTAAAAAGCCAAAATATAGGTTATATGGAAGGGATGCAGAGATTGCTACTCAGGGCACAGTACGCATGCCCAGGAGTCCCTCCCTGCTGAGGGTATTGGCTGCAAAATCTTGGTGATCAGCACATCATGAGACCTTGTTTGGGCTACGGTGGTTGGGAGAAAAGATGGGGTGTGGTACCTCCAGAAATCTCCACAGAGTTGTGCTGATTCCAGTAAGAAAGGAGGTTCAAACCCTGTCAAACTTCAGGAGGTGAGAGGTAAAGACCATTCCTAGGACAGTCCTCTAGGAAAATATGCTGGAAGAAATGAGTAAGAACTCCAGGGGCCTGAATGAAGCCAAAAGTCTGATCAAAAGAAAATGCTCTGGACAGGGGAAGAATGTGGACAGAGTGAAGTCAAAGCCTGAGAGGGAAGGACATCCATGAACCCAACCCATGAGGAACTGAGAAAGGCAAAGTTTGGTTACCTCTGTCAAAGACCCCCTGGAGGAGGAAAAGATGTGAAAATTCAGGTCACAAAGGCAGTTTGAGGACACTAGTAAATGAAAGATGAATAGTCAACTAGGAAGGCTCTCACTTTGGAGGAATTCAGACCAGAAAGTTGTAAATCTGAATCATAGGTACTATGCTGGCAGCCTCTGGACTACCTATTTTGGCTCCATAAAGTTAGTGAACAAGGGGAAACTGCACCTTTGCATGGACACCCAAATGCTTTGTCATTGCTTTTGCCATGGCTTATTTCGCCTTCCCATAAAGCCCTATATCAGCACAGCTCATTGGGAAATCAAGACCAGAAGCTGTCTGTGACCAGTGGTCACTGAGGAAGTGCCCTGCCCATGTTGTCATCAGCGGCATCTTTTGCGCCATCATTTTACATCATTTCTGTGAAGCTCCCTCACACTTCCTAAGATCTGTGACAGTCTTGTCTGAGGACATAACAGCAAACCACAGACCCAAAGGTCCTGCACTCCTTGTTACATTGTGCCTGTCAGCTGCTCTCCAGACAATACTGTGCTTGCATACCTAGCATGTGTATCTCTGTTCCACATCCCCTTTCTGGAGTCAAGAGCCTCTATCCCCGCTACCCTCAGCTGCTAGTTTTCTCTCAAGACAAAACTGTGAAGGAAACCAAATGTTTCTTTTTTTTTTTTTTTAATATATCTTTATTGATTTCAGAGAGAGGAAAGGAGAGGGAGAGAGAGAGAGATAGAAACATCAATGATAAGAGAGTCATTGATCAGCTGCAGCCCGCAACCCGGGCATGTGCCCTGACCGGGAATCGAACCCTGATCGCCTGGATCCTAGGTCGATGCTTAACCGCTGAGCCACGCCCGGCCAGGCCCAAATGTTTCTTTAGGGACATGACTTCTCTTTTCAGAGCATTTGTCTCCAACTCAGTGGTCTCCCTCCTATCCCTGTGACTAGTGTCCTCTCCTCTGTGTCCCTTACCTTAGTCTAGTTCTCAGAAATTAATCTCATAAACTGAATCACACTTCCACTTACATGACCAAGGTGCTTCAAAATCAAACCCCTTCCTGGAGTCTCCTCATTTTTAGTAGGATCTCAAAGAATTAAATCTAGGGGGGAAATTTTCACTGTGGAACTCCAAGCAATAGCAAATAGCTGAGGCAACTCTTTGAGGGGCAGGACACATTCTGGGTATCCCTAAGATTATATCAGTTGATAAACCAGCCCCGTCTCTTCTTATTCCATCACCTGACACTCTCAAGCTGTCTACTCTGCCAGCCCAGAGGCCAGGCTCCCCTGGATCTTGGCCAACACCCACTGCCATCTGGTCTTCCTTAGAAAGGCAAAAGAGAGGCACCTCTTGTTTACTCAGTAATAATTCACTGCAATAGTCACGTAACAGGTGCCACCAGCTCCAGTACATGCAGCAAGGGCACACCACACCCTCACCTCTGCCCCCATCATGGCTTACTCCTTGGGATAGATCAACAGACTTTATTTGGATAGGACAGGGCCACTTAAGCACTAAACCAGTGTTACCAATGGTGTTTTGACACTTGTAGGTTACACTGCAATGAGATCTAGAGGTAAAAAACAATGACTTTTTTAAATCCTCCCTTACAGCCAATTGGTATCTTTCCCACATATGTTGTTGTAGCATCTCTTTATATAGAACCTAGTATTCAAGTAACAGGATGCTCTGGCTAAACAGGTCTCAACAAGCAAAACTGTGAGGCAGAGAAAGAGGGCATTTCCCCATCTTTTCTTTTTTTGCTCACCCTATTTTACTAAATCTTGTCAAAGATAGAAGAGCTCTGTGAAAACAGCATGGGCTTTGGAATTGGACAGACCTGAGGAGAAATCAATCCTAGCACAGCCTTTTTTATTCACTGTCTGACCTTGGGCAAGTTACGTAACTTCTATGACTTTCAGCTGCCCATGTGCAAAAATGATAATTTATTGGTTTGCATTATGGTAACTAAATAAGAAAATACATGAAAAGCATCTAATTAAATTCCTGGCTCTCCAGGGATGTAAGTTTGTTCTTCCTCATCCAGCACATCATGTACCTGGTGCCTCCATGTTACTCCCTGGCTGTCCAAGGTCAAAGTATGTGCCCCACACAAACCTTTCCTTCCTTTCCTAAACCCTATCAAAGTTCTCATCCCTTTGAAGAGCTGATCTAATCACGCTGCTAAAAGGAAAGCAATTCTGATGAAATAAGTTCAAGCAAAATGTGGATAATATTGCTGGGTTCCTATATTAACTGTGTGCGTGGGTAGGAGGAAAGGTTCCATATTTAAAAGAGCCTGGAAATTCAAATGAAAGTTAGGACATCTAATGGTGAGGCTCTCTTAGAGGACAGGGGACCAATATATTGGTTTCTTTTCCTGAAAACACGGCCATATCACTCTATGCTGACATGAGAAACCATCAGAGCTACAGGACATCATCTAGAAATGCTGAACATCACACCTCAAATCAACAGGTCCAGAATAGATCTTGGGAGCCTTGGCTATCCCTTCTACTCTGGCCAGCAAACACCACTTCCTTAGCCAAGAAGTTAAGGCAGTGCTTTTTTTCCTATGAGGTTTCCAACACTATTTTAAACTCCTTGGAATCAAGCAGCAACAGGATTTGACTATGGTCATAGCCTTGAACAGCCTGTAGGAAGCCTGGGCTCTAGTTCCAGAATCACATCTTACTTCTATGAATGGTCTCAGCAAGGCCCAGGTTAATACAGGAGGCAGAGTGAACCTGCATCTTGACTTTTCTCAGTAATCCAGGAAGGAGGACTACAAGAAAATTTCTGGGCTTTCCACATACAGGATCTGGAAGCAGATTATTATGACTAAAATGGCCTAAGTAGCACAATGTGCTATGCTGACTATAAATCACAAGTCAGCATGTGAGTTCTCCTTAACAGTGTTCATGTTCTACTTCTTTTTCTTGGCAAGCTCCTAGGGAACCCAGGGCATTAACCCAGGCTGGGGTCTCAGGGGCCAGCCACCACTGCAGGGTAAAAGGGGCTAGCTGGCAGCTTCAGCAGATGGTGTTAAGAGGAAAGTGAAGTCCAAGGTGACGGAGGGACTGGTTCTGGGAAGGATTATCCAAGAGCATGTGTTTAGGGAACTAGCAAAGCAGAGACAATACAACAAATGTTTTAAATTATTTAGTATTTATCCAAGTAGTAACCATGGTAAAAACCAGAATTTTGCCGGATTTTCTTTATACTTTGCTGGATTTCCTTATACTTATTTTAATACTGTTCTTATAATATATACTGGGGTCTAAAATATGAGGGACATCATAATCATTCTATAGTGCAGGCCTCTAAATTTCTCAATTTGGCCCTTGGCTTTAACAAGAAGCAAGAAAAACTAGGATTCCAAAGCTTCAAGGTCAATATTCATTTCTTCATTCAATAAACATTTCCTGAGGGGTTAGCTAGTAAGTGCCAAGTCTTTGCTCAGTCCTGGGATACAGTAGCAAACAAGATATGGTTTCTGAATTCCCAGAGCTCAGTCTAGTGAGAGGAGCTGACAATAAGAGCAGGATCCAAAGCAAAAGGTTATAGTGAAAAATAGACAAGATTCCAGAGCCAGTAACAGGATGCACGAAGAAACCTCTTCTGAGATGCCAGCAGAGACCATGGGCAAACAAGGAGCTATTCAGGCAGATGAGATGGATCAGATAATGTCCTTATCCCCACCACCCACAGTGGCAGGGGAGAGGGCCACTGTGGTGGTTTGTGCTATCAAGAAGGTGATCAGGGGAGCCACAGACAGTGCTACCATGAAGCAGTTCCTTCTCTGCTCACAGCCATAAACTGTGATATGTGCCACATGAGCTGTGTGTGAGATCCTAAAAGCTCCAAAGAAAAATAAGACTTCAGTTGTCTATTGACAAAAATTCTAAGAAATATAATGGGCCAGAAATCAGAAGTATAATTCAGTTGCCAGAAGAAGTTGGGTTACCCTCCCCCCTCAAATATCACCCACACTTCTCTGTCATTGCAAGGAAATGAAAAATAAAAGCCTGATTTCACCTGAAGGGTTAGAGCCAGGAAGAGACCTAGTGAAATGATCAGGCAATAGAAACCTCATGAGAAGTTTCTGCTTTAGGATGTGAAGTGAGCAAGGATGGGGAAAGGCTGTGCCTGCTGTTATAGAAAGAAGCTATTCCAACAGCTCAGCCCCAGCACTACCAGAAGTTGATGGCTGTGGTGAAGGTAGAGTAAGTGCCCAGCCAGCAGAGCAGTGGCCTAGAGAAATCTCCAAATATTTGAACCATTTCGGGCCTCCATTTCTTTACCTGAAAATGAAGATGATAATAAAAAGTGTATACTGGTTTCATAGGGCTGCTGTAACAAATTCTACACACTTGGCAGCTTTAAACAACAAATTTATTCTCTCACAGTTCTGAAGACTAAAAGTCCAAAATCAAGGTGTCAGCAGGGCTGTGCTCCCTCTGAAGGCTCTGGAGAAGAATTCCTCCTTGCCTCTTCCAGCTTCTGATGGTTGTCAGTCATCTTTCCCATTACTTGGTTTGTAGCAGCATAACTTCAATCTCTGCCTCCATCTTCATCTGGCCATCTTCCCTCTGTGTATGTCTCTCTCTTCTTCTAAGAACACCAGTCATTGGATTAGGACCCACCCGAACCCAGTATGACTTCAACTTAACTTGATTACATCTACAAAGACCCTATTTCCAAATAAAACGACATTCATAGGTTCTAGGAGGACACAAGTTTTTGGAGGGACACAATTCAACTCAGTACAGAGGACCTACTTCCTGAAGAGTATATATATTTGTAAGGTGTTTAGAACAGTTGCTGGCACATAATATATGCCATGTAAAAGTTAGCTACCTTCTTTATCATCTCTGGCAGATAGTAGCTGCCATGGGATATGTGGATGCTCTACTATACAAGAACCATCCTCCCTCTATCTTGAGTGAAAGGCAAGCAACTGGATAGGACTAGAGTTCCAAAAAGAGCTAATGAGGCCAGAACTAGAACACAATGAGTTTATTACTAACCAATACTTAACAATACCCCCAGGCTGGAGGAAAGATCTGCTACTGTCACTTCATTTGTTTCTTGAACAACACAGAGCTTATCATTCCAAACTAATAACCAACACTTCAAAACAATCCCCAAGTTATGATCCACTTAGGAGGATCCTCCAGAGCCAGTACAGAATTGCACCAATGAGCATAGCAGTCTCATCACCTAGAGTCAAGTTGTGAGTTCTGATCTCAAACTGCTTTACACAGCATATTCATCCCACAGCTTAGCAACAGAATGACTATTGATTGAGTTTGAAATGGATATTTGCTATCTCTAGGATATCCTACTTTCAAATTAGAAGAGGGGAGAACAGATTCCCCTGAAGAACCCTTCCTGATTCTTGCTCCTGCTCTTAATCCTTCTTCTTCAACAAATGGGTTTGGGAAACTACCCAACTAAAAAGAAATAGAGCCAGATCACAACTGCTGTCTTCCTATCAAAATAAATTCCAGGTGGATCAAAGACTTAAATTTAAAGATTTTAAAATACGCATATACACAAAGTACTCGAAGAGAATGGGTAACTATTTTTATAATTTTGAGGTAACAAAGCATGCCTTTTCTTTTTATTTATATTTTTATTTTTTTAATTCAATTTATTGGGGTGACATTGGTTAATAAAATTATATAGGTTTCAGGTGTACAATTCTATAATACATCTGTATAGTGTATTGTGAGTTCACCACCCAAAGTCTAGTCTCATTCCATCATCATTTATCCTCCCTTTACCCTCTTCTACCGCCCCCCACCCCCATTTTCCCTCTGGTAATCGCCATACTGTTGTCTATATCATGAGTTTTTTTGTTTTGGGGTTTTTTGGTTTGTTTTTTTGCTTAATCCCTTCACCTATTTCACCCAGCCCCCGAATCCCTCCCCCCTGACAGATGTCAGTATGTTAAAGCGTGCCTTTTCTAAAGACTGGCCTAGAAGCAGAAAAAACTACAAAGATTATTTTGATTACCTAAAAATATAAAATTTGCAGGCAGGAAAAAAACTGCGTAAACAAAGATACAAGACAAAAGACAAACTGCAAACAATTCTGCACCATACATAATAGTCAACACCTAAACTCTTATGAATTATTAGAAAAATATTACTGGGAAAATGTGCAAAGGACGTGAATAAGTGATCCAAAGGAAAAATATGTCCAAAATACATCTGAAAAGATGTTCAACCTTTAATATCCAAAGAAATGTAAATTAAATCATACTTATTGAGTGCTTCATCTCAGTTACTATTTCAGTTCATTTTACTTGAATTAACTGATTTATTCCCCCATGAAATAGGTACTATCATTATACCCACTTTACCAAAGATAAAACTGAGGGAAGAGAAGTTAAATGAGTTACCCAAGGTCACACAGTAAGTGGCTGCGTCAGAAATCAAGCCCCCACAGGCTGGCTCCAGAGTCGCTTTCACAACTACTATGTTACAGTGATAAGACCATGTCTCACCTATCAGATGGGGAATATGAAAAATACACAACCCAGTGTTACTCATGATGTGGAGAAATTGGCAATCTCATGCACTGCTGGTAGAAGTTAACATTCTTAAGGGTAGTCTGGCTCCATGAATCAACATTTTAAATGTGCATTCCATTTCTTGGAATTTATCCTAAGGAGATAAACATACAAGTGTGCTAAAATTATATACCAGGTATTTATCACAAAATGTACCTAATAACAAAAATATTGCAAATTAAAAACCCAGTAAGTACACAAAAAGTCCAACAAATTCACTCATTCAACAAATATTTATTGAGCACCAATAGTGACCAGGTGTACAGTAGGAGAGAAAAAAGAAAAAAGTCCAGCCAATGTTTCTCAGTGGCTGAGCATCCACCAGGAACTAGAAGGTCACGGTTAGATTCCCAGTCAGGGCACATTGCCTGAGTTGCAGGCTCAATCCCCAGTAGGAGGCATGATTCTCTTTCATCGTTGATGTTTCCATCTCTCCCTTCCTCTCTCTGAAATCAATAAAAAGATATTAAAAATAATAATAAAAATCCCTGTCTTCATGGGGTTTACATTCTAATGGAGCATGTTAGACAATAAACAAATACACTTTTTAAATGTATATCAAGTGGTGTTAAATACTACAGAAAAAAAATAAAAGAAAGGAGATAGGAAAGGAAGGAGGCTTGTTACAATTTTAAGTAAAGGGGTCAGGAAAGACCCCATTGATAACAGATGAGATAACTAGATTAAATATTAGAGAATAAAATCCATTATGGTATAGCCACACACTGAAATATAATTCAACCACTTACTATGTATTAGTTAACATAAAAAGATGTCCATGATAAAAGGTTCTTACCACACACAAAAAGTAGGTAACTATGTATGGTGATGAATGTGGTTATTTTATATACATATAAAATCATCACATTGTACACTTTGAAATTACACAATGTTATATGTCAATTATATCTCAATAAAACTGGGGGGAAAGATGAAAAAGGATTACAAAACAGTATTAAAGAGGAAAAGAGCATTATGGTATGATTCCATTGTTATGAAATTACATATGTATACATGGTGATACCTTAAACGAGGGAGAGGAACAACACAGGAAAATGAAAGTACCAAGCAAGGGTCCAGGCTGAATGCCAGACAAGTGGTACAGGGGACATTTGTTTGTTCTCCCACCCACTCACTCATCCTCTTCCCCACACCTACACTTTGTTCCAGAAATGACTTAAGGACAGCAAATCCACATACCCCCAGTTCTTTAACTTTCCCCATTTACCCTCACCCTTTTTTCCCTCCTCTTCCCAGAAGCCAGACCAGTGATAGGATGAAAGGGATAAAAGCTTCAAGTCAAAGTAAGCTGAGGTGGCATAAGAAGGATGGAGGGAAAGCCGCCCATACTTGGATGGGATTCCTCTAATTTCAGAACAAGCTCAACATCCTGAGAGGCACACTTCCACCCTGAAGATCCGTAAGACTTAAAAGAAGGCTATCTGATTCAGAGTCCCTATTTCATCTCCTGCTTAACCCCAAATACCTTGCAGAGCAGCCAAGAGGGACATTCACAGGGAGGTGACAAGCACAGCAGGCCAGGGCTCTGCACCTAGCATGAGCGCCTGTATCACCCTATGAGCATGCCTGCACCTAACAAGCTATCCTGGCTACATTAAACTCATGCGCAACCCCGCACACCCACCACCTTGTCACAACTACCCTGGAGGTTCACATACTTCTCCACTAAGATTCTCAAGACTGGGTCCCTACTAGGAAAGTTGCCTAAGATGACCAGACATGCTAGTATGTTTGGAACATTTTCAGTCTGGGGTGAGGTTTTTGTGGGAGATTACACTTCTCGCCTAAGCATAAAGCCACAAACAAGGAACTGGATGCTTCCCAAAGGTGAAATCCATGTTGCTGTTCCCTCTCTCTTTAGCCTAAGCATAGGAGCAGAGGCACAGGAGTAGAGGTAGGAGACCTAGAGAAAGATTTATCTGTTTGAAAATATTTCTCACATACTCTCTGTCACCTCTTGGGCACCTACTTATATGTCGGGCCCTGTGTTAAGTGCTTTCATATACTAATACCAAAATGAAAAATCACTTATATCAAGCATTTCTACTATGTGTTACTAAATTTAAGAAGCCTAAGGGACATACAGATCCAGTTGTCCTGCTGACAGATGAAAACCCAGGCTGGAAATTAGGAAGAGGCTAGAAACCTGAGATTCTCCTAAGGGCTCCAACACAGAAGTCTCATGACGCACTATCAGTCCACAGCTCTAAAGACCCCATGCCAGCTTCTGCTCTTTCCTGGGCTTTCACCAGGGAACATCACACACACACACACAGACACACATACACACACACATACCCTCCAACACACTTAGTCTGCAAGTGAAAGAAATTCTTCATTAGTGAAGAGTACAAGATGAGTCAGAGAAAAACCAAAAGCAATCATCTCTTCAGAACAGGAAACTCTTTTCTCTCTCTCTCTTATCTTCCTTAAAAATGTAGTTTCTGAGCAACTTCCATTATGCTCATGACTAGAGGATACAACATAAGACATGTCTCCTGCCTCTGAGAATTAATTCCATTTGGAAAGACAAAATCAACACACAGGAAACACATTATAAAAAGGGGGCCCCAAAATTTCTAGTGCATGGAACAGGAAGCACAGAGATGCTACTAGCACAAAGGGGTGAGTAAAGTAAGGCAAACAGTGAGGTATCCTGACACACAAATATCTTCAATTTCAAAGTCAATCTCCCTTTTTTGTTTCATTCCTATAAAAGATGGGTTTCACTGCAAAAAAAAAAATCTCAAATACAAAAATCCAAGACATAAAGATGGGGATCATTCACTAGAAAAAAAGGGATCCTTCTCTTTGCTGTAAAGTTTAGAGAGGTACAATTTAATAACCCCACAACCCCTCTCCCTATTGCCACACACACACACACACACACACACACGTTTATATTCAACACTGTAGAATCACATGTATAGGGTGAAGCAAAATCCTTTTTTTTTTTTTTTTTTAAAGTATATCTTTGATTTCAGAGAGAGGAAAGGAGAGGGAGAGAGATAGAAACATCAATGATGAGAGACTCATTGGTCAGCTGCCTCCTGCACGCCCCCTACTGGGGATGGAGCCTGCAACCTGGTCATGTGCCCTGACTGGGAATTGAACCCCGATCGCCTGGATCCTAGGTCGATGCTCAACCGCTGAGCCACGCCCGGCCGGGCCCTTTTTTTTTTTTTTTTTTTTTAGAGAGAGGAAGGGAGAGGAGGAGAGAGAGAGACAAAAACATCAATTAGAGAGAAACATTCATCAGCTGCCTCCTGCATGTCCCCCACAAGGGATCAAGCCCACAACCCGGGCATGTGCCCAAACCGGGAATCAAACCAGCGACCTTTTGGTGCATGGGATGATGCTCAACCAACTAAGCCACAACGGCCAGGGCAAGCAAAATACTTTTTAAAAGTTTATAAAAGACAATACATTGACAGATGAATAAATAAACAAAATGTGGTATATACCTAAAATGGAGTATTATTCAGCCTTAAAGAGGAAGAAAATCCTGTCATGGTACATGGAAGAACTACCTTATGGACATTCTGCAAAGTGAAATAAGCTAGTCACAAGAAAACAAATACCGTATGATTCCACTTTTATGAGGTATTTTCAGTAGTCAAATTCATAGAAAGAGAAAGTAAACTGGTAATTGCTAGGAGGAGGGGAAAATGAGGAATTCTTTAATGGGTATTAAGAGTTTCAGTTTTGCCCTAGCCAGCTTGGCTCAGCGGTTAGAGCGTCGGCCCATGGACTGAAGGGTCCCAGGTTTGATTCTGGCCAAGGGCACGGACCTCAGTTGCAGGTATGACAACTGGCCCTGGTCGGGGAATGTGGGGGAGGCAACCAATCAATGTGTCTCCCTCACATCACATCAATGTTTCATTCTCTCTCTCTCTCTCTGTGTCCCCCCATACACACTCCACTCTCTCTGAAAAACAATGGAAAAAATATCCTCAGGTGAGGATTAAAAAAAAAAAGAGTTTCAATTTTGCAGGTTGGTTAAGAGATTAACGGAAGAGCACATATGCATAGCCCATGGACACAGACAATAATGTGGTAAAGGCCTGCGGTGGGGCAGGTGTTGGCGGGGAGAGAGAAGAGGGAATGGGGGACATCTATAATACTGTCAACAATAAAATAAGTGAGAGAGAGAAAGAGAGAGACAGAGAGAGACAGAGAGAGAGAGAGGGAGGGGAACAGACAAGAGTGCTAAGAACTGGAGAGAGAGAAAAAAGCAAAGAGCCAAAAACAGTTCATTGGATTTATCAAAAAGTAGCTCAGTGGTGATAGTTTCAGTTTTATGAAAAGGAATTGCATCAGGTTGTGGGGAATGGGACTGAGGAAACAGAAAGTGAATCAAACTTCATTCAAATGTCTGCCTGCCTTTACATTTATTTACCAATAACTAAATTATAACAAGAATAGCTGTAAACACACAAAGAAGATTCTATACACAAATGATAATTATTGTCTGAGATTTAGAATTGTATTTCCATAAATGCCCGAAGATAAAGACTTTTATTCTACGAGAGAGAAAAGAGTTTCAGTTCTGGCGATCTGTTGCACAACAATGTGCGTATATTGTACACTGCTGAATAGTACACTTACAAATGGTTAAGATGGTGAATTTTGTTATGTTTTTTACTACAATTTTTTTTAAAGGCAATCCACACATGGGTAAGAAAAAACTTCAGCAACACAAAAAGATATTACAAAAACAAACTTCCCAGAGGTAGTCTGGGTATAATAAGTACATAGAGTCCTCCCCTTTTTCATACAAATACTAAAGCTAGCATGCCACAGGCACTATTCTGCACCTTTAGTTTTCTCTTAACGACAGATCTTGGAGACTACTGCTGTGTGTGTATGTATCTTTTTCATAGCTGCATAATATGGTAATATCTACCATAATTTACTCAATTAGTACCTTATCAATATATGATGCATTTTTAAGCAAAACGTATTAAAGGCTTTGTAGACCAATTTTGCATATTTTTCCTCTCAATAAAAACGTTCAGACTTCATCCTTTATCCTCCAAGCAACTATGAATGATGGCTGACATTAGCTTTGGTTTGAATTTAATAGTGTTTCACCCTGACTCACTTCTACTAGGTTGTATGTTGACTTTGTCATTATCAGGGAGTCCCCAAAGATATGAACGAAGAAACACATGAAATACACATCATCCTCTGAATATTACAGTCACCCTTTACTCCATCATCCTTATAAATGGCTTGTCAATAGTATATCTTTTACTGTGTTTAACTCTGAGGAAATTTTAAAAATATATTCATATATATACTTTTATTACCTAAGTAATTTTTTTTAAAAGCACCTCTTTCACTTCAGTGTCTGTAAGGTTGCTATTTGTTTCTTTTAGAGAGAGCACAGTGAGGTAGAATGAGTGAGGACTCTACAGACATATCGAGGTTCAAATCTCAGTTCTGCCATTTCCAAGTTAATCTCTCTCTCAGAGCCTCTGTCTTGTCAACTGTAAACCAAGGGCAATACTATTTATCTCCTATACAGGTGAAATTACCATGCAGGGCAAAAGTCCATTCGAGAGGACCAAAATGTCTTCTCTGTTGAACTAGTACTGCCTGGGGAAGTAAGGGATTGCTTAGAGAAGTGGTAAAGGACAAGAAGAAATCTGGCCAGTTGAGAGAAAGGGGGCTCCTGGCAGAAGCAACAACACATCAAAGGGTGAGGGTTGTGCAGAACCACAAAGCACCAACACAGGTACCAACAAGGTGAAAGGCAATTTAGTCAACAAGTACTTGAGTATCTCTGTACACTAGGCACTGAAGATACAATCATTAACAAAAAAGTCCCTGCCTTTGTGGAGTTTATAATCTAGGAGGAAAGACAGACAAACAAGTAAAAACTGGTAAGTAAGCTAATGGAAGCAAACAGGGTGCTAAATAGCATGTGTGTGTAACACGGAGCTGCTTTGTATGGAGTGGCCAGAAAAGACCTCTAAGAGGAGATAATGCTTAACTGAAACTTAAAAGTAAGGGGGCCCTGGCCAGTGTGGCTCAGTTGGTTGGGTGTCGTGCCATGTACCAAAAGGTTGCGGGCTCAAATCCCAGTTGGGGGTGTGCAGGAGGCACTGATGGATGTTTCTCTTTCTAAAAATCAATTTTAAAAATCGTAAAAAAATAAAAAAAATAACGACAGGGGATAATGAGGCGAAGAGCTGGGTAAAGAGTGTTCTAAGCAGAGGCTATAGCATTGCAAAGGCCCTGAAGCGAGAGGGATGAATAAGGGGTCAAGGAACTTTGAGAGTACCTGCAGATGGAGATAAGACGGAAGAGGGGCTTGGAATAAGCCCTAAGAAACAGTTTTTGCTGGGCCTTCTAAACACAATTTGGACAAAATTATGCAACACTGTTTCTTCCAACCTGATACATGTGGACTTGATAGTACAGATAATAGAAATGCAATAGAGGATTTGAAAAGGAGAGAGACAGGTTGACAGGATGAGCTGTTTTATAGGACAGTGGAAGCTATATAGAGGATGACCACAGTGGCAAGTGAAGACAGTTTGGAGACCAAATGAAGACAATCTATACTAGGGCTGGATCTATGTGCACAGGAAAGAGGCATCCAGAGATAAATCTAAAGTGCAACTGGTAGCCTTCAAGGTCTATGTTCTAGCCTGCCTTCTGAATCCAAATTCAATGCCCCCTGTAAATTCCAGAGATACCGATCTGCCATGGGGGAGTCATTAAGACCCACTACCTCATCTGGGCTCTGTACCTACTATGGCAATGATAAGACAGGTGCTGGTATACAAAGACAGTTATCCACTGTACCCAATGGATGACTAAGGTTCCTAGGACCTTAGGATCCAAGTAAAGGGTTCAAATCCTCTTCCTTCCCTTTTAGGGATAGAGGATCAAGCAGAGTCCTTTAAGTCAGAGTCTCTCTGAATATGATCTGCAGATGATGACTGCTGTGTCAGAGTCACCAGGAAAGTCAATCAAAATGCAGATTCTTGGTTACCAACCCATACCTACTGAATCAGAATAGCTAGGAGGAGAGACCAAGAATCTGCATTTTAAGTAAGTATCCAGCTCCCCCTCCGCAACCTTTGCCCCCATGTGTAATTCTGATGCGTTAAAGCTTCAAAATCATAGCTCTAAAAAGAGGGCTAATGGAGGAAGGCCCTCACTTGAAGTTAGCTGGCAATGTCAAAACTAAGGGACCATGGCCCTGGCCAGTGGCTCAGTTGGTTGGAGCGTCGTACTGTATACCGAAGGGTGGCGGGTTTGATTCCTGATCAGGGCACGTGCAGGAGGCAACTGATTGATGTTTCTCTCTCACATTGATGTTCCTCCCTCCCTCTCTCCCTTCTTCTCTCTAAAAATCAATATAACCCTAGCCAGTTTTGCTCAGTGGTTAAAGCGTCGGCCCACAGATCGAAGGGTCCCAGGTTAGATTCCAGCCAATGTCATGTACCTTGATTACAGGCTCAATCCCTGGCCCTGGTCAGCTTGGAGGCAACCAATCAATGTGTCTCTCTCACATCGATGTTTCTATCTCTCTCTCCCTTCCACTCTTTGAAAAGCAATGGAAAAAATATCCTCAGGTGAAGATAATAAAAATAAAAATGAAAATAAAAATCAATCTCAAAAATATATAACTTTTTTAAAACTAGGGAACTGTATAGAGCCAAGAGTCAAGCTGGGTATGGAGTAATATAGAAAGAGTCATCAGAATGGATAACAAAATCTGAAGGCCACAATGTAGAAAACACAAGGCAGGACATCAGAGCCTGTGGGTTAGAGAACAGAGGAGTCAAAGCTGGGAACACTCACGCTCTTGGGGCAATCACTAACAAAGGCCATGATCTCTAGCTCTCTTAGGTTGGTTTTCCTAGTGAAGCCCTAGGATGGGAGTACAGATGCCTTGCCTCACATAGGCTAGGTGACTGGGCCTTAGAATGCCCCATATAATCACACATAGTCCATCCAACCTTCAAAAGAGAACACACCCCTCCTCAGTAAGTACTGTTTCTATCCCAATGACTCCCCCTCAGGACCCACCATTATGCCAGCTACTAGTCAGTCTGCAGAAGAGCTCCAGGCTACACAGAAAAATATACAGGACTAATGACTAGCACTCCTCTACTTGGCATATCAGAAACCCCTAATGCTGACATAAATTCAAGGACCATTCCAGGTCAGAAACTTTGAAGTCCACTGCCTACATACCTTCAGATGCTACCATCTATGTACACCCAGCCAGTCTTCCATTTCTCCTAACTATGCCTCACCTGTAAGAGTAACACCCTATATTCTATACTCCCATGTCCCTCCCCAAAATTCAGACAGAAAATTCAGGCTAGGCAGAGAGTCCTGAACTCCTGAGGCTGCTGAGGCCAGCTCCTATGCCTGGTCTGGTTAGAGGAGTTAGCCTGAAAGATTGTTCATCCTGCCTGAAGGGAGCACCAGGATTGCTGCAGGCTTCTGTACAGAAATCTTTTTACAAAGATGAGTTAGTTGAACCTAATATATTTAAAAGAGGTGAAGGTAGGCTCTTGGGAGCAGAAACTGAAGTAGGGGAAAAAGGTAAGGTAGAATTTCTACAGGAAATCAAGGTACGATTTGATTGTAAATAGCACACAAAATATAAACAAAGTAATATGAAATCTAGCTCAAACCCCTGTATGTCAACTACCTAATGTTTCCTATAATCCAAAAACTGGTTCTACACTAAAGAGCTAAGAAGACTAAAAGATGATGTGAGTAATCCCCAAGATTATTTATGGTCCTAATCCTGAACTTCTTGTTCTGTCCCTTCTTACATTCCACCCACTATCCTGATTCTCTACGTTTCTGACCTAATGATTCAGCTTCCTGTTTCATCTTTGCCTCTCCTTATCCCTAGGCCTTTTTGCTTCCTTCCTTGCTCAGGATTTCACTCCTCTCTCAGTTATTCTGCCATAAGCCATTGGAAATAAACAATCAGCCTACCTAGATCCTCAACGTTTGTCTTCAGCATTCATGCCCCCTTCATGGACAAGTTCCCTGCCAGATTTACTCTGATCTTATAAATCGTCTTAGAGATAGTCAAGTAGAATGTTAGATGGTTCAGCCAGACAAACACTTCCATCACCAAAGATGATGGAATAAGAAGAATGACAATAAACCAGGCCAAATGCCTAGACCTCACTCTGACATCCTAAGACACAGCTCAGTGGTTGAGCATTGACCTATGAACCAGGAGGTCATGGTTCGATTCCCGGTTAGGGTACATGCCAGGTTATGGGCTCCATCTTTCGTGGGGGGCATGCAGAAGGCCGCCGATCAATGACTCTCATCATTGATGTTTCTCTCTCTCTCTCTCCCTCTTTCTGAAATCAGTACAAACATATTTTTAAAAAAAAAACAGAAACAAAGTAGTGGCAATGAAGTAGGAAAGAAAGCATTCCAGAAAGGGGGATTCAAGAAATATTGGGGAGGACAAGTCCTAGTCATAAGCTGGTTGTTGGCTGTGGGAAGGGAAGGGAGGACTTAAAATTACTACTAGGCCCAGCCAGTGTGGTTCAATGGTTGAGCATTGACCCAGGAACCAAGAGGTCACTGTTCGATTCTGGTTCAGGGCACACGCCGGGGTTTCAGGCTTGATCCCCAGCAGGAGGTAGTCAATCGATGATGCTTCTCTCACTGATGTTTCTATGTCTTTATCCCTCTCCCTTCCTCTTTAAAAATCAATAAAAACATATTTAAAATAAACAAATAAAATTACTACTAGGCTTTGGGGCCTAACAACTATGTATGTCAGTGGTGCTATTTACCACATGACAGGACTTTAGATGAGGTGCTCGTGGGTAAGAGCACAAGGCTGCAAAACAATCCAGTGGAGTTGTCCATACGAGCAGTTGGATATTCTGACCTGGAGAGAGATTTGGGCATCATCCATGTGTAGATGGTAACTGAAGCTGCCAGAGAGGTTGGGATCACCTAGGGAAAATATGAGAAAAAGGGGGAAAAAGGCCTAGGAACAGGCCTAAAACACAAGAATCATTCACCCTGGCTGGTTTGGCTTGGTTAGAGCGTCTGCCCATGGATAGAAGGGTTTCAAGTTCAATTCCTGATCAAGGGCACATATCTCGGTTGCAGGCCTGATCCCGGGCCCCGGTTGGGGTGTGTGCAGGAGGCAACCAATTGATGTGTCTATCACATCAATGTTTCTCTCCCCCCCGCACCCTCCCCCTTCCACTCTCTCTAAAAAATAGAAAAATAATAAAAATCAATGGAAAAAATATCCTATCCTCGAGTGAAGATTAAAAAAAAAACAAAAAACATAACAACAAAAAACTAGAAGTACCTTAATATCCCCTGATAGGAAAATAGCTAAATATAATACAGTATATCTATTCTATAAAATATTATACAGTAGCCAAAAAAAATAAGTATGGAATATTGTCAAGGCATATTACTGAATCAAAGAAAGAAATACAAGAATACATAAAATGAAACCTTATTTGTGTAAATAAATAAAACACAAAAATACTTTAAATATTTTTCTAGGCTCATACACATGTATGTAAACATACAGAAAAAAGTCCAGAAGGTACATTCCAAACCAACAGGTTACCTCTAGAAATAATTAAATGTGGGAGGAGTATTCAAAATATCTACAATGTTTTGATTTTTTTTAAAGGTATGTTCTCTGTAACATTAAATATCAATTTTTCCCAAAAAAGGGGGAATCTCTACTTTCTCCTCAACTTTGCTATGAACCTGTTCTTAAAAAAATAACTTTTTTTTTTATTAGGCAGAAGAGGAAGCATACAAAGGAACCTCCTTTGCTTCAGATACTAAATTTTCTCTGTCCCTTCCATCCCCACTGAAGAAGGAAAGGCTTGATCTTCTGATCTTCTGGCTTTCCATCTGCCCATGTCTGTAACATTAATACCAAGCCCCACAATTCCAGCTCTACCCTGATTCCTTGGCCTCATGCTAAGCCTGGTCACCACTTCCCTGTCCTGGCCAGAGCCCCAGGAGGGGAAGTCAGACACCAAAGTCCTAAACAAACATGGGAGAATGAGTATAGATGCCAGCATCAAGGACAGGGATCAGGAAGCCTTGCTGGCCATCAGAAGTCTCAAAGGAGAAAAGGTATTTGAAGGTCTGGAAGCAGCTCTGCAGTGCTGGGGAATGGGGCTAGGGGAGAGTCAGCCAAAAACAGGGGGAAGAGGTATGGGGTAAGTTGAAGAGCAAGCCAACTGCACTTATAAAAATTCCTAGTGAAGTGCTGTAATATGGTGGAAACCAGATTTATAGCCAAGGGAAGAAAAGAAGCTACATTATGTAAAGAGGTCAGGAGCAGGGTATGTGGGGATATGTGTCTAGGTATATCTAGAAAAGTCACCTCGTATCAGAAGCAATTCCAGGAGGCACAGTATAAAAGTTTAAAAGCTGGAGCAGCAGAAAGCAGCCAGGGACCTGGCTCCTTCCTGAAAAGGAGAGGTTCCACAAATGAGGAGAAAAGACACTGAGTAAAGCCTTTCATTCTTCAGTAAACCAAAGGCAGGGAGAGATCATGGCAGATCTCTAGAGATTGTGCTTTCAACTTTCAACTTTCTGAGGATGAAAGACAGTATATTTCATCTACATGTTTTCCTGGTTACCCAAAGAAATGATACTGCCTAGGTCTTAAGCAAGGCTGATTCACCATCAATTAGTCTATATCACAGCCTGCTGAGCCTTATGTCTCACAGTCACACACCAGACGACTCTAGAAAGAAAACAACCTGGTGTGAGCTGTCAAAGTCCTCTCAGGTACCTGACCTCGCCCTCTGGAGTAGGTTTCATTTCAAAACTGAAAGGGACTGAAGGACTGGGGAAATCCAAAGATCAACAGAGCCAAGAATAGGTGATTCCCAACAAAACAGAGTCCCAGGCTGGAACTCAAAACAGAAACCAGACCACTGATAAGACAGTTTATGATGTCTGTCTCCAAGCCTTCAGATGCCATTTTTATGTTTTCCAATATATATATAATAGGGCATGACCATGCTTACCCAAATTCTGATAAACAAACACCTAATTCTCCAAGTGTTCAATCAACTTCCTGGCTTTAAGTTTTAGAGCTTTGGGATAGCTCCAATAACTAAGATACCAGGGGACTTGGTGAATTTTGCAGTCCTTCAAATGGACCACATATTAATTTTTAATGAATTAAATCTTTTCTTCTTCCTTCTTCATCTCCCCACAGATACTTGCAAAATTCCTATCTCACTAAGAAATTTTCAAGTTGTTCATGATGGCCTTCTCATTAGAGCAATATCCAACACAATGAAAGTCTAGTTCACAAAGGAGTCAGGTTATTTCCTTGAGGTTCAGTTTTAACTAGCTGAGTAACCTTGAGCTCAGTTTCCTCATCTATAAAGGAGGTTAAAAAAGCAACAGAACTTCCCTGAACTAAGAAAAACCTAAGTTTTTAAGTCTAAAAGGTTTGTCAAGTGGCAAGCAGAGTTATTTTAAATAGACATGAAACACTAAGCATCAAGAAAAAATTTACAAACTTCCAGAAAGAGAGAACAGGTTATTACTTACACAGAAAAAAGTATCCTATTAGCATAGGACTTTTTATTTGTATCACTAGAAACCAAAGACAGTAAAAAGCTGCATAGAGACTTTGTAAAGGCTAGGACTACTATTCGAGAATCCTAAATCCAGACATTTATATACATGAAGGTTAAAGAAAAAATATTTGGACATATAAGGACCTATAAAGTATCATCCATGCCCCTTTTCTACGAAAATCACTCAAAGCAGTGTCCCACTCAAATTAATATTTAAAATTGGAACAAAGCTGAAAAAGAAAAAGTATACACAGATGTGTATCCCTCCCCTCAAAAAACCTTTTAGCCCGGCCGGCATGGCTCAGTGGTTGAGCGTCAACCCATGAACCAGGGGATCACGACTGATTGATTCCTGGTCAGGGTATGTACCAGAGTTGCAGGCTCAATCCCTGGTGCGGGGTGTGCAGGAGGCAGCCAATCAATGACTCTCTCTCATTCATTGATGTTTCTAGCTCTTTCTCCCTCTCCCTTCCCCTTTCTGAAATCAATAAAAACATATTAAAAAAAAACACAACTTTTAATGAGGTTGCACTAGATGACTTCTGACGGCCTTTCAGAGTACAGGCAAAAACTGTCCTGTACACAACCAGACCTAGCAGTCCAGGTTTGTGAGTTGTTCATCACCTAGTGGTCTGATGAAGTAATGCAGTTTCATCAAGTGTCCAGAGAAACTTCCAGCCATTTTGTGAGCTCTGACTGTGTACAGGGCAGCGAACTGATGTCCTAGAGATCACAAGAGTAGGAAACTACCTCCAGACTCATATACAATTGTATAGATTCAGTTCATTATCCATTCATTCTCCAAAAACATGGGAAGGGCCCATACTTTGTGCCTAACTAATCACAAGTAGTAAAGCATAAATTTGTTGCAAAGCTTTACTTGCAAAGTAGTAAGAGATAGAGATTGCTTTTGTGCAGACCAATCTGAATTGAATGCAAGTTTAGATGCTACAAGAAGACTACCAATATGCCTTATAAATACAAAGACTGTCTTCTAACATTCACAAGATTGGCATGTGGAAGATGGATTATATTTCTCCTACATGGTTCTCCGGGACAGGCCTAAAACTGATAAATCATCTCATTAAATTACAATTCAAAACAAATCATTTCCTACCCATTGAGAGCTATTCAACAATATAATGGGATTCTTCAAGAAGTGACGAGTTTCCCAGTGATCAAAGTGTTCAAAAGAAACTTGGGCCCTGGCAGGTGTGGCTCCACGGAGCACTGGGGGGGTTTGATTCCCGGTCAAGGGCAAGTACCTGGGTTGCGGTTTGCTCTGGTTTGCTCCCTGTCCACAGGGGGAGGGGCACGTGCAGAAGGCAACGAGTCAATGTGTGTCTCCCACACAGATGTTTGTCTGTCTCTGTCTCTGTGAGTCTCTCTCTCCCCTCCCCTCCCTCCCACTCTCTCAGAAAAAAAGCAATGGAAAAAATATCCTCTGGTGAGGATTAAATAAAATAATAATAAAATAAAATGATATAATAAAATAATAAAAATAAAATAAAACAAAACAAGACGATCATCTGTAAGGGGAATGATTGAAAGCATTCCTGTAACTAACTAGATGGCAACCTGGAGACAAGGAGCTTGATTGTATTACTGTAAAGGCCCTTTCCAACTCCAAGGGTCCATCATTCTAAATAAAACTAAAACAAAATAATCAAACAAAACCCACTAATAGAGTCCTCCCTATGCTTTTTTTTCCAGCTCCAACCAGGCAATATAAGTTAGTGGATTTGATACCACTTTCCACTTGAGTAAATGTAGACAAAGTATTTAACTCCATTTGCTTCACTTTCGTTATCTGTAAATATAGAACAAGTACCTACCTCATAATATAACTATGAAGATTAAATAATACTTTATAAAGTACTTAAAACAGTGCCTATCATATAGAAAGTGCCTATTATATATAAAACTAGCAGCTTGAAAAGGAAAGTGAGCTGAGGGGTGGGGGGTAGGTTGGAAAGTGAAACCTAAATGTGCTGCTTGTTTTAGTTATCTATACCCAACCCTCAACCAAAGCATTCCTGACTGTTGCTGGCCAGAGGCTAGGTTCCCTTGGCAACCAACCTCAAAAAAGAGACCATACCTACCTTCTTCAGGAAGGCGGCTCACTCTCTGCCCTGAAATCTGGCATGTCCCTGCAAAAGCAGACTCCCTAAAACCTCACAAATAACAGTGCTTCAAAATCAAGCTGAAAAAAAAATCAAGGAGCTGAGCTGCTGTTACTCTCCTCACTTCATATGATCAATCACAGAACATCAGAGTTAGAAGGGATCTCAAGAGACCATCTAGAGGGACACATCTGCTTAATGAATGAGGACAATATGCTGAGAAAAGTGAGGTTCTGGCCCAGCCGGGCATGGATCAGCGGTTGAGCATCGACCTAGGATCTAGGCAATTGGGGTTCGATTTCCCGTGAGGGCACATGCCCGGGGTTGAGGGCTCGATCCCCAGTCGGGGGAGTGCAGGAGGCAGCCGATCAATGACTCTCTCATGACTGATGTTTCTATCTCTCTCTCCCCCTCTCCTTTCCTCTCTCTGAAATCAATAAAGATATATTTTTTAAAAAAAGAAAAGTGAGGTTCTGGACCAGGCAAGTTGGTGACAGGGTCAAGACAAGATCACAGGCCCAACAGTCAAAATCTTCCCATTTTTCCAATGGGACAAACAGAACTGGCCCTACTAAGCCATCAGGTACACACTACATACTTTACAGAGGTAAGGGAGGAAGAAAAGCAATAGAATGTAGATGTTAAGAACATGGACTCTGGAGCCAGATTGCTTATTCAGATCCCAGCTGTACCACTTACTGGGTAACTTTAAGAAAGTTTCCTCTCTTTGTTTATATAAAATAAGCAACTATTTTATAGCATTATTTTAAGGATTAGATGAGATAATCCATGTAAAATGCATGGCACAAATAAAGTGTTTAATGTGTATATTGCTCTGCTTCTCATCATTACCAGTTTATTAAGAAGAGAAACAATCATACTAACAAGAGCAACCAGACAAGTTCTACTTCTGATCCAAACAGCACTGGTGTTTATTCAGCTCTGATTCCTGGCCCCAGCCAGGAACATCCAATGGGTTAGTTATGGAGAAGACCATCATTAACCCATCACTCATTCATTTCTTTGCATCTAGGGAAGAATCAACTCAAAGAATAACCAAGCACATGCTATGGTGGTAAGATTCTTAAGATCACAAATGAAGATTAGGTAGGTCCAAACCCAAGCCTGACCTTTACATCTATGTTTATCTCAAGCTGGACAAAATGCAATTCTTATGCAGTCTCTTCCCCTCAACCCATGAAAGTGGTGTAGTAAGAGTGAAGAACAAGAGTTCTGAAATCTGACTGCCTGGGAGTAAATTCCATCATTTATTTGCTGTGTCACTTAGGCAAATAACCTTATTCCTCGCTAAGCTTTGTTTCTCCATCTGCTAAATGAGAATAACTTTTGAATAATGACAACAGCTGACATTTGGTAAGCACTTTCTATGTGCCAAGCACTTCACATGGCTTACATCATTTTTTTTTAAATATGTTTTTATTGATTTGAGAGAGAAGGGAGGAGAGAGAAACATCAATGATAAATGAGTCATTGACTGGCTGCCTCCTGCACGCCCCCCATCGGGGACTGAGCCTGAAACCCGGGCATGTGCCCTAACCGGGAATTGAACCCTGACCTCCTGGTTCACAGGTCGACCTTCAACCACTGAGCCACGCCAGACGGGCAACTTACAGCATTTAATCGTTACAACTTTATGAAGCAGGTACTATTATTATCCTCACTGTACAGACACAGATGAAGAAAATTAGTTTTCCTCATCAAGGGGCCACACGGTTAGTTACTGGCAAAGGTGAGGTGTCAGTGCAGGAGATCTGACCTCAGAGTCTATGTTCCTTACTCCTAACACTGTTCTTCTCATAGTACTAGCCTCATATAGTTGTTTTCTTGTGGGTTTTTTTTAACTTTTTTTTTTAAGTTTTCTGTTTTGTTTTGTTTTTTAATATGTCTTTATTGATTTCAGAGAGGAAAGGAGAGAGAGATATAGAAATATCCATGAGAAACACCAACATCAATTGCTGCTTCCTGCACGCCCCCTGCTGGGGATTGAGCCCAAAACCCAGTGACCTCTTGGTGCATGGGCTGAGGCTAAACCTGAGCCACCATACCAGCGACGTTTATGTTGTTAAAATAAGACAACCCACAAAACGTGCTTAGCACAGTGCCTGGTTCACCAAGGTTAGCCATTACTATTATTGCTGTTATCATCATCAAAGATTCCTTTGAGTATGTCTCAAATACTACTGTCTTCTGAGTTTCAATTTCATCTAAAGGGAAATTGTTGTTTTCCTACCTAGATACCGCTGACTGGGCAGCCTGGGGGGGGGTTTCTAACATTTCATTTCCTTCATGCAATATAGGCATAAGTATCTGAATGGAGAGATAAGGAAGTATTTTCTACAAACCTGCTACTCTAATAAAAAGCAGTAATTACTTTGTTTTCAAAAAGAAAAGCTTCATTGCTCTCATTAGAAATGTGCTTATTAAAATTATTCTTTCAAAATAAAGCAGAAATATACAGTATTTGCTAAAAAAGAAATTACCTGTCCTCTACATCCTTCCCCTTTTCATTCTCCTAGTCTCAAAACCATTATATTAGTCACTTAATCCTCACAAGAAGATTGGTGTCATTTATCTCTATATGACAGGTGCAGAAACTGAGGTTCAAGATCAAACAGCTAACAAGTGGATAATCAGGGATTCTGGAAAAGAATTTTCAGATATGGAAGAGGTAAAGATAGTAAACTCTTTTATTTATCCTAAGAGGAGGTGGCTATGATAGAATTTTCTTAGGAGGTACCTAAAAATAACTAAAACTGATAATGGGAATGTTAAGAAACTTTTGCTGTTAAGGCAAGACCAAACACAAATTGTTGCCCCAAAGGCCAGCAATGCAGTTAGCTATCATCAATCCTGCCCTCCAAGAAACAGTGCAAATTGGGGTTTTTTACATTTTTATTGTATTTTATTTCAAACTGATTTAAATTTTTAAATTTATACCTAATTTTATTTTTGGAAAACTTTTAGCTTAATTTTTGTATGTAAAGGTACTTTTTCTGCTAAAGGTTTTATAAAAGCTAAATACAGACCAAATATTTCCAATGAGACAATTTAGCACATTTGTTTTCTTTCAATTTTAGCAAATTATTGATAAGTCTGACAAAGCAGGACTTTGTCTCTGAAGACATCCATACTCTTGCATATCAGTCTTTACCTCCCCAATTCCAAAATGATGTATCACTTCATCCTGCTAGAGATCACAGTACTGTTTAGGGCAAAATAGTCATTTTTTAGACTAAGAAACTTGAAGGCAGCCCTGGCCAGTGTGGCTCAGTTGGTTGAGCATCGTCCTATGCACCAAAAGGTGCCTGTTCATTTCCCAGTTAGGGCACATTCTGGCTTGATCCCCAGTAGGGGTGTGCAAGAGGTAGCTGATCAATGTTTCTCTCTCTCTCTCTCTCTAAAAAAAACAAACAAGCCCAGCAGGCATGGCTCAGTGGTTGAGCATCAACCTATGATCCAGGAGATCACGGTTCAATTTCTGGTCAGGGCACATGGCCGGGATGGGGGCTCGATCCCCAGTGGGGGGCATGCAGGAGGCAGCCAATCAATGACTCTCTCATCATTAATGTTTCTATCTCTCTCTCTCCCTCTCCCTTCCTCTCTCTGAAATCAATAAAGATTTTTTTTTTTAAATCAATAAAAGCATATTTAAAAAAAAAGAAACTTGAGGGCAAGAACAATGTCTTATTCATATAGATCTTTCCCTCATTATCTGGTACACAACCCTCTATATGTTCAATATGTTTTTGTTTAAAATTTGAATATATTTATTCATTCAACTCCTAGGTGCTAGGCATTGTTCTAGGAGGGAAAGAGTGATGAGCAAAACAAAGTCCTAGCCATCATACAATGTACATTCTAGTGGTGGGTGGCAAATAATAAACAAACTATAGTAGAGAAAGTCCCTCGAACAGCACCTGGCATGTAGTAGGCAGCACTCTATAAATACCGGAATAATAAATGAACGAATGCATAGCATGTCAAATAGCAGTAAGTTCTGTGGAAAAAAATAAGGCAGGGAAGGGGGACAGGGAAGACAGAGGGGAGAAAATGGCTTTTACTTTAAATAAGGTGGTCAAGGAATGCATCACAGATTAGGTGATAGTTGAACAGAAACTGGAAGGAGTCCATCTTAATATCTGGAAGAAGGTTGCAGGCAGAGAAAACAACTACAAACGTCCCAAAGTTGCCTGGCATACTGGAGCAACTACAAGGAAACCAATGTGACTAGAGCACAAGGGGAAAATGGTAGAAGATGAGGTCAGAGCAGCAGGAAAAGGGGAGCGCTGAAGATCCTATGTGCCCTTGTAGACCACTGTAAGGACTTTAGTTTTTAATCTGAGGGGATCAAGAGCAAAGGAGGAAGAACATTTAGCAACTATTCTAATAGTAGCAGAGGAAGGATGAGGAGTGTTCAAATCCTGGATGTATTATTTCAAGGTACAGCTGACAGGACCTGCTGGTGTATTGGATAAAGAGAGAACCGAGTCAAGGGAGAGTCCTCCATACAATCAATATAACTCAAACTGAGACGGGGAGGAACTGCCAGAGATACAGGTTTGAGAGGAGAAGTTTCAGAGTTAATTTTTTAAATATGTTAAGTTCAAGAAGCTATCAGATATCCACGTGGAGGTAGCCAGTAGGCAATCTTGAGTTCAGGGAAAGACATTCAAGCTAGTAATAATATGCACTTGAGAATTGTAAGGATATAAATGGTATTTGAAGTCCTGAAATACAACTAGGAAATGTGTAGACAGAAAAAGGATCCAAGGACTGATCTGAGTACTCCATCCTCAGAGGCTGAGGGGAGAAGGAGGATCAGCCAAAAAAAAGGAGGAAGGAGGGGGTTGAGAAGGAGGAGCTGTAAGGCAGGAGAAGAAATAAGGGAGTGGCATCCTGGAGGCCAAGTGAAACTAGTGTGCAAGAAGAGAGTGTCAAAAGAAGACAACTGAGAAATAATTACTGAATCTATATGCTATTTTCTAAGCATGCTCTTCCCTACCTTTTAATGCAGGTAAAATCCCAGTATAGTCCAATGAATACACATAAGGTTTCTGTTTAATGCAGCTATATCCGAGTCTCCAAAAAAAAAAACCACAAAAAAAAAAAATCAATGCTCTTAATATGTACACAACAGATTTTACACAGTGAATAATGTTAAACAAATGCTTTGTCTGGTTCAAGCAATTGTCTCTCAGAAACAAGGTCCCCCAACAACATCTTGCTTATACTCAGCAGGTGGAATCAGAGAAATGAGCTATTTAAATGTATTTCTTTTGTTCTGCAACCAAGTAGCAATTACTCTTCAGCTCATTTCCCTGCTCCCTAACTCAAACACCCTAGCCAAAGATCCTAAATTTCCACACACATACCTTTAAAAACAAAGCATAGCACAATCAAATCCAAAACTTGAATGAGAAAAAGGTATGCTGTGCATGCACTTTCTTTTACTGCACAGGTTAACAATCATTTGCTAATTCAAACGCTGTGCTTTATTTACATTTTGTCCTTAGGCTGTCTAAGACAGGAAATGCAATTTCTGGTGCCTTCATCTTAAGAGAGAATTAATGCTACAAAATAAGGACTTTAACTCTGTGCTTTAACAAGAATAGTAAAATTTCAATAATCTACATTTGTGAAGCAGAACAGTAATCACCAATAACTGAAATCATGCACACATTGTTCATACCTTCCTGAAATGGCTATAAATTTCTGAATGAACTGTGTTCTCTCTGCCTTTGGGCCTTTGCTCCCTCCGCCTGTTAGGACCCTTCCCTGCCCTCCACCTTGCCATCTGCCAACTTGGGACTCAGCCTGAATGCCAATTTCTCTAGGCAGCCTAGATCTCCTGGATTCCCTCCAATATTGAATCAAGGTTCCTTCTCTAAGCCCACAGCACCCTCTGCTTACTCATATCCTAATACTTAAACACACTGCACTGTAAATTTATTTATGTGTCTACCTCCCTCTCCAGACCATAAACATCTTGAAGGCAAGGACAGGTTCTCATTCATTTGAATATCCTTAGTGTCTGGGATATATCAAGCAATCAGTGTTTACTGAATGAATGAATGAAATGAAATTTGACCTGGAATACCTTATGTGATTTTTGTAGCACATTTTCCTTAATAAACCAATTGAACCGATCTGATATTAAGATTACTGGCATCTAATCACATCCCCAGCTGATAGCAAAAACAAAAAAATTTCCCTTACCTGATACTGGAAATAGAGGATTAAAAAAAGAGATTTTGCTGCTCAAGATCAACTCATGGAGTTATAATACCAGCTGCTCTTCTTGGGTACAAGACAGCAGCCTATCCTTCCCACACGACAGGAGGGGCTAACAGACCTCTGGATCATTCTCTTCTCTTCCCCTCCACTAATCCTGTATTCTCTTTTCTGCCCTATTTCCTTTTTCCTTTTCTCACCTTGTTTTCCTTCCTCACTTTCGAGACTTTGTACTCACATTCTGTTCTCATTTTCCCTTTAACTTTTCTCTGCACTCCCATCTCCATGCCTTATTTCAGAGACCCTGGGGAATCCATGGGCACTGCTTTACCCAATTGGGAGAACTTAGGCCAAGGATGTTGCTGTATCTCCTTGTCACTTCTGTAAGGCACACCAACATATTTCTTCTGTTTCTGAGGAAACAAGTAGTGACCCCATAACAGCAATGCAGGGTTACCAACAAAAAAGGTCAAACTGTTATTATCCACACAAAGTGGGAAAGACATGTTTCTAAGCTGCACTAGGAAAGTAATACGAGAAAGGCACTCTTAATTTAAGATAATTTTAAATAAAAGAGAAATGGGAAGCTAAATGTGAAGGGGGAAGAGAAAAAGAAACCATGTTTTGGAAAAAAATGCTGCTGTGTTGGTAGGGCAAATTGAAAAAGCTATAATATACTTTGCTGGGTCAGATAGTTTAGAAAAAAAATGTGATCCCTGCCCCCTGGGAATCCAAGAGTCTTACTGAGGAATCATGCCCACTATTTCCCAAAACCCATAAATGTAAACATTAGAGAATAAGGATGAGATTCCCTTAAACCAAAGGAATCAGAAACCTACCATAAGTTTATGGATTGGATGTTCTGAAACAGAAAAATAAAGACTGAAGGGAAAGCTTTTTGAGTTTAAGATAAAGGTATTCCATGTATCAAAGTCAGCGTCACAACCATCAGAAGCCAAGGAAAGGAACAATCCATGAGGAATCTAGAGGCTCAGCTCAGGTCCTAATAAGCTAAGTAAACTTAAGCAAGTCACTTCACTAGTCTAATCCAAAAAATGCCTCTTCCATAAAATAGGCAGAATAATACCATCCTGGAAACATTGCCTGTGATGATTAAATAATGTGAAATCACTTTGAAAGGTTTTTTTAATAAGCCAATGTGGGGTAAGAGGAAGCAAAAACCCTTCCTCTGAATGGAGTACAAATCCTGCAGTTCAATTCCCAAAGTCTTAGCCTGATTCACCTTCCCAACCTCATTAAACACCTTAATCAACCTGCAGTCATTCAAGTGGGAGGAGAAGAGTCATGTGTGAGGCTCCAGGGGTAGGGCAGTGACTATTTATTCAGTTGCTCCATTATCTCAGTGCCCTCATCTGTAAAATGTAGAACTCACTCACCTATCCACAAGATTGAGCAGTCTGAGGAAGAAGTGGAGAATAGTCCAGAGCCCTTTTTGCCAGATCTCAGGGTCACCCAAAGTACCTGTGGCCTGAACAATACATTATCAATACCAAGACACATTATAATTTAATCAATAGCCAAATGTGGGCTACTCTAGGGAGGAGGTATAGGACTCTGGAGCAAGTGGACAGGTTAAGAGCTAGGGAAGAGAAGGCTTCAGTGAGGAGGTGGATAGAGTCCTGGAGGTACTCAGATAAGAAATTAAGAGAATATTTCAGGCAGAAAAGGCTCAAACCAGCTCAAAACAGGCAGTCTTGTGAAGGAAGACCCAATGGATAAAATTTTCTTTAGGGAAAATAAACAGGTGGCAGATTTAGAGGACCAGAATGCTTTAAGTCATGATAATTCTTGATTATATGTAATTTAGTCCTTTTGTTGTCTCTTAAATTTTTAACGTTTACTAGTATTTTTTAATTCCCTAATCAACTGTTTCCCTATGAGATAAGGCCCTCTGTAGAGAACACATACACTTTTGGGGGTTACATATATAAGCTCTTGACCCAAATTGCCTACATTCAAATTCTTGCTTTACCATTCAATGGCTATGTGACCTTGGACAAAATTCTTTACCTCTCTGTACCTCTGTGATATGGAAGTAACATCACTCCCATCTCAGGAGGTTTTGTGAGAATTAAATGTGTACATTAATCATACTGGTCACAACCTAATAATGGGTTTTTCATCACTTTAGTTTTGATGTGCCCCTATTTTTAATGTAAAGGTGAGAATAAAAATCACCAGAGTACACTGCATGTAGTAAGGATAAGTACTGTTTTGCAAAAGTTTTGTTTCTGTTATATACATGGTACATATATGTCTGCTATTATGTAAAATTTATTTCTTGCAAAACAGTGGTTTGCTTTTAAAAATGTGAGAACCATTGAATTAACACACAAAATAAAGATTCGAACAGTGCCTAACACATAGTAAGCACTTAGTGCTATTACCGTCACTGTTGCTGTTGTGTACCTACCTATTAAAGTTGTTTGTAGGATTATGTAAGGTAATGTGAAAGCACTCCGGAAAGTCTGATCTGTGATGTTAATGTAAGTTAGAGGAAGCAAAAAGCTTTTTACTCCATTTCTAACATCCACACAAGTAGAACCCTGTTTAGGCACATATTTGTTGCTTGGCCCACAAGTTATTTGTTACACTGAACTTAAGAGTTCACAGACTATAATTTATCTAACACTCTGTCATGCTCTGTCAATATTTGCAGAGAAATGGAGGCTTGGCGCCATTTATTTTTACCTGGTTGGGGTGGGGAAGGCGAAGTCAGTCATACCCATTGGTAGCTAAAGGAAGCAAGTGAGTCATATAGAGAATTTGCTTGCACCACTGGGCCAGGTAGACTCAACTGTGCCACAGACAAGGCAGGACTGACAGATACTTGAGCCTTTACGCAGGGCTGAATCACTTCCCCCTCCCTATCCTCACCCAGACACCTCATTAAAAAAATAACATTTGAGGCCGTTACAGGTGTAGCTCACACCAGGAAAAACAGGGGATCCCCAAACATGTACAAATAGGGGCTAACTACCTACCAAAAGGTTACCTGAGGGATTCCTTTAAACAACAAGCTCATCTAAATGTTCATATAGCATTTAAATTCCAAAATCCTGATATACAGAAAAATTTGGAAATGTGCTCACCAATAAGGAAATAAGGTCTGGATTCCATCCTTGACACTGTGTGACCTTGAAATTAATCACTGCAGCTCCCTGGGCCTAAGTGAATTCGTCTGTTAAAAAAAAAAAAAAAGAGAGATAATACCACCTACCCCAGAGAGGACAGTTGTAAAAATTAGGTAGTATGCAGTAAAATGCCTAGCACAGGATCTAACACTGGTAAATGCACAATAAATGTCTGTCCCTTCCAGGCTAAAAGTGAACACCAGTTTTGGCAAACTGAGGGTCACTGTCCAACTTGCCCGTGAAAAAAAATCATAGGCATCCTAGTCACTTCATGGGAATTTTTCTTTTTTTAAAGATTTATAAGGCCATTTCTTGGTCTTTCCAGCACAGCAGCCTGTGAAAGACTAGGAAAGGAGTAATTTCCCATCTCATTCCTTAAAGAGCGATTCCTAAATGCTTGTTACTGGGGGCCCAAGTTACCGACTGGTTACGCGCCCCCCCGTTATGCAATAAATTTAAAATGAGCGAGAGACTCGATATTCTGCCTAAATTTTACAGCTCGTGTTCCAGGTTCAAATTCATGGGAGAAATGCAGTAAAATTCGCGCGCACCTCCACCCCCGGTTTGGACCACCCTGTGGGGGGCGTTACCCGAGGGGTCAGAGGACTCGCTGCGCAGGGAAGTCCCCCGACCACAGGAACAGGGGATGGAAAGGGGGCGGCGGCGGGGGTGCATTCTACAACTTTCGTGCCAACCCCAATTTCTCGTTGGCGACGAATCGGGGCCACGTGTCGCCATTTTGTGTTCAGGAAAATGGCGGCCACCCCCGTGGGGAAGGAAGGGGGGGCGGAGGGACCGCCGCCGCCACGTTAGCCGCTTTCCCTGAGGTATCCTGAAGCACGTTGCGCACACGGCCTTTTCTGTCTTGCCCTGAAGGGAAGGGCAAGGGGCAGAAATCACAACTGGCACACTAGCGGCCGCAACGACCTTTCTTTCTTAGACGAGAGGAACGTGCGGCAGTGTCTACGGCAGGAAAAGCTTTCCAAAATGGCGGCCCGATTGGGGGCCGCCCCCGGAAAGCGCGGGGCGCGGCAGCTGCACCAAAGGGGGCAAGGGCCGCAAAGGCGCAGCCGGAGTGTAAGCCATGCGGAGCAAGCCGCAGGAGCTCCCCAAAGCACTGATCGGTAACCCCTGAATAAATGCGGTCCCCAGTACCACACCATTGTCTTAAATATCTGAAGAGGTTGCCGTAACTAAAGCGACACTAGGGCGGGAGGTGGGGTTTCTGCGGGTTTAATTCAAAGAAACTTGCAAAATGCAAACAAAGCATTATGTAAATGGACGCCATTCTTTCTAGGGCCAAGTTTCTAGCACTTCCCAGAAACCACCAGCAGAGCCGCAACGCGGGCGGCGGCAAGGGGTGGGTTTCGGTCTTTCTCCTCACCAGCCATGGCTACAGGGCCTGGGCAGGGGTGGCGGCAGGCGCCCTGCGCCCAGACGCCGGGGACGAAGTAGCCCCACGTGCCCGCCCGCGCGCCCGCCCCGCAGCCTCGCCTCGCCTCCCCTCCCCCCCGGAAGACCGCGGCTGCCCCTCCCATCCCCCCACACCCTCGCGCACGCGCTCTGGAGGCCTCACGCGCACGTTTTAAATCCGCGGCGTCCCAGCCGCCGCCTGCAGTCACCGCTGGGCCTGCCCTTGTTCCTCCTTGTCCAAACCCCTTCTGTAGGGCGGCAAAATAATATGTTGCCCCCGCTCACAACATTAACATTTCCAAACATCTGCCGGTGCCACTAGGGTTAATAAAATAAATGTTTGTTTTAAAATTTTGCCGGACTCACAGTTTCTGCCCACCGGAGCTTTATATTCAAGGTTAGGTTGTTAAAAGGACTTTTGTAAAACTACCATTTGGAGATTGGCGCAATCTTGTGACCTAAAAAAGACGGGTCCTCATTTTTTTTTCAAGGGGTCCTGCGCAGCAAGCACTTCCGGGGTCAGAGGGTACGCGAGGTTGAAAGCGGGCTTCCCGCCCCGCCCAGACCGCCGAGGCTGCCGCCGGAGTCGCCACCGCCGCGCCCTCGCCCACCCGCCCGCCCGCCGCTCCCGGCCCCGCTCGCCCCCTCCGCCGCCGCCGCCCGCCCCTGCGACGACGCCGCGGCCTCCCGCCCGCGCCCGCTCGCTCCCGCGGCCCTCGCTCGCCTCGCGCCGGCAGTTTTGGGCCTACACCTCCCCTCCCCCCGCCAGCCACCAAAGACTTGACCACGTAACGAGCCCAACTCCCCCGAACGCCGCCCGCCGCTCGCCATGGATGCCGGTGTGACTGAAAGTGGACTAAATGTGACTCTCACCATTCGGCTGCTTATGCACGGAAAGGAAGTGGGCAGCATCATTGGGAAGAAAGGGGAGTCGGTTAAGAGGATCCGCGAGGAGAGTGGCGCGCGGATCAATATCTCGGAGGGGAATTGTCCGGAGAGAATCATCACTCTGACCGGCCCCACCAATGCCATCTTTAAGGCCTTCGCGATGATCATCGACAAGCTGGAAGAAGATATCAACAGCTCCATGACCAACAGCACGGCGGCCAGCAGGCCCCCGGTCACCCTGAGGCTGGTGGTGCCGGCCACCCAGTGCGGCTCCCTGATTGGGAAAGGCGGGTGTAAGATAAAAGAGATCCGCGAGAGTACCGGGGCCCAGGTCCAGGTGGCGGGGGATATGCTGCCCAACTCCACCGAGCGGGCCATCACCATTGCTGGCGTGCCGCAGTCTGTCACCGAGTGTGTCAAGCAGATCTGCCTGGTCATGCTGGAGACGCTCTCCCAGTCTCCGCAAGGAAGAGTCATGACCATTCCGTACCAGCCCATGCCAGCCAGCTCTCCAGTCATCTGCGCGGGCGGCCAAGATCGGTGCAGCGACGCTGCGGGCTACCCCCATGCCACCCATGACCTGGAGGGACCACCTCTAGATGCCTACTCGATTCAAGGACAACACACCATTTCACCGCTCGATCTGGCCAAGCTGAACCAGGTGGCAAGACAACAGTCTCACTTTGCCATGATGCACGGCGGGACCGGATTCGCCGGAATTGACTCCAGCTCTCCAGAGGTGAAAGGCTATTGGGCAAGTTTGGATGCATCTACTCAAACCACCCATGAACTCACCATTCCAAATAACTTAATTGGCTGCATAATCGGGCGCCAAGGCGCCAACATTAATGAGATCCGCCAGATGTCCGGGGCCCAGATCAAAATTGCCAATCCAGTGGAAGGCTCTTCTGGTAGGCAGGTTACTATCACTGGTTCTGCTGCCAGTATTAGTCTGGCCCAATATCTAATCAATGCCAGGCTTTCCTCTGAGAAGGGCATGGGGTGCAGCTAGAACAGTGTAGGTCCACTCATAACCTCTTTCTGCTGTTTTCCCATGATCCAAATGTGTAATTTCTGGTCAGTGATTCCAGGTTTTAAATAATTTGTAAGTGTTCAGTTTCTACACAACTTTATCATCCGCTAAGAATTTAAAAATCACATTCTCTGTTCAGCTGTTAATGCTGGGATCCATATTTAGTTTTATAAGCTTTTTCCCTGTTTTTAGTTTTGTTTGGGTTTTTGGCTCATGAATTTTATTTCTGTTTGTCGATAAGAAATGTAAGAGTGGAATGTTAATAAATTTCAGTTTAGTTCTGTAATGTCAAGAATTCAAAAATTAAAAAGTGGATTGGTTAAAAAGTGCTTCATATTTGAAAAAGCTGGGAACTATCTTAAACTCTTTGTTGGTGCTTTTTTTTCCCCCCCTTCCCTTTTAGTGTTAGGCATTTGCAGAGAGAAAGGTGGGCCCATCCTTGTTATTTTCTCAAGCCCTTTTCATCTTATTGGTAAGATTCCATTTCCTCTGTCCCAACAAAGGAACACAGCAGGTTGGGCCTGTTTTGGGATGTTTGCAGAGACAGAGGTCTCCCCGGGAAGAGTAACATCCCTCCACCCAAGTTCCAGAGAGGCCTCTGCCCATTTCTCTGGTAGAAAACCTGTTTCCTCAGATGGGAAAAGTATGCCCACTCCGTAGGACCTCTGAATGGCCTTGTGTCCTCCGGCCTAACCAGCCCCATCCCCACCCCCAGTCTCACTTGGAAAACTCTTAACCAGGAACAAAAAAATGTTCTGAGGTGGGAGGAGCCCCAGGGGACCCAGGGAGGGGAGGGCTGGGCTAGGGAGGGGGGTGAGGTGGGGGGAAGGGAAAGGGGCAAGGGTGGGTTTGAGGGTTTGGAAGAGGGCAACTGGTACAGGGTGGTTGGTGGAAGGGATAGAGGGGTCTTGGTTGGGCTGCAGGACTGAATGGGGGATGGTACCAGCGGGGCACACGTGTCAGGCATGCACCTGTGGCAAGCAGCCTGTCAGAGGATGTTATTACACCTGCCAAGTGGCGTATCCAGAAACAAAAGAGGCCCCAGCTTCTAATTCTTCAGCTGTGTGCAATATTTAGAGAAATCATTATACCAGGAAATAATCCTGCCTAAATGGGGCAGTCCTTGCAGGCAGGAATGTACACTGATCCATTGGTTATGGCCTAAGAATGACCTCGGTGTTAAACATGTGGATTCCTGGTTCCCACCCCAAATTTAATCAGAAGGCTGCATTTTTAATGCTCCAAAAGGTTCTTAGATTTGAGTACCTCTGATTGTCTTCACCAGTGAATTAGGAAAACCTGCTGTGAAGGCCTAACAGCCTCATGTCCACATTAGCCAGTGGGACTACACTGGACTTGGTGAGAGAAAAAAATTCTTTATCATTAGGCAAAGATACACTAGAAACAACAGTACAAGACAATAGACGATTAAGTGCCAAAGTGTAGTTCAAGCTCCAGGCACTGTGGGAGATCACTAACTGAAAAAAATCCCGAAGGGAGAATTTTATCCATGATAAATATATATTGAGGCTCTCTACAGGGAATCTACTCCATTTTTCTGAGGTACAGACCTGGCTGTGAGAGTCCCTGGAGGTAAGATTGGGGTTTTCCATGCACTTTACACCCACTGTGGGGTCAGGCACACAGTCACTGAAAGGAGCCCAGATTCTGGAATTAAACCTGAGTTCAAGTTTGAGTTCTACTTACTTGTGGCCTTGGGCAGATTACTCCACCTCAGTATAAAATGGTGGTAAAAGTACTTATCTCCTGGGCTTGTGGGGGGAAAAAAAAAGCACATATGTAAAGCAGAAGAGCACTCACAACACAGTCAACTTCAATATACTTTAGATTGCAAAAAGCCAAAAGCCCACTTCTGCCCACAATATATTTGGGCACAGAAGAAAGATGTTAAAAGGTAGGGAACAAAGTAATGTGTACTAAATGATAAGCTGAGATAAGACAGTTGGACTGAGGGGCCAGGACAGGTAAGGGAGGCCCTACTGAAGACCCAGATAATGGGTTTAGTGTCTTCTGGAAATAAGCACAAATCAAGTTTGTGTAGGGTAAGGAAGGAATAGATCACTAGGCTGACCCCTCAAACACCAAGGCCAAATAGTTTGTGAGGGGGTCCTAAAACTTGGAGCATGGTATGTGGTAAAGGAAGGGAAGGTGGAGGAAGCCACTAAACCATTTGAGGCTAAATTATAAACAGCCATGCCCGGCTGGCATGGTTCAGTGGTTAAGCAGTGACTTATGATCCAGGAGATCCCGGTTCAATTCCCCATCAGGGCACATGCCCAGGTTTCAGGCTCAGTCCCAGTGGGGGCATGCAGGTGGCAGCCAATCAATGACTCTCTCATTGATGTTTCCTTCTCTCTGCCTCTCTCTGAAATTAAAAAAGACATCTTAAAATAATAATAAGTAAATAAATTATAAACAGCCTTGAATGCCATAATAAAGGATTTGAGCTTTATCCTAAAAACCATTGGTTTCTAACCATTTTGTTTAAATGTACCCCTTTAGTAACAAGTCTTTAGCATATACCTTATTACATGTTTGTGTATTTATAAGTTACATTTATGTATACTAGTCATGCTTATTTACAAACCATATGCAAGCATTAAATATAAATGTCAGAAAAACACAAAAATGTAAGTGTTAATAAGATAAAAAACAAATTGAAATAGAATTTCTAATAGTTCTTTTTACCCCTTCCCTCCAGTCATTTTAGAGACCACTTCAAGGGAATACTGGGGAAAACAATTTCAATGCCATAGGTTCCTTAGGAAGTAGAATTTCAAAAGAGTGATGGGGGAAGTCAAATTGCACCAAGATATTGTACTGGGGGTGATGCAGTGGAGACAGGAACGTACATGGCACAAATACTTGATGGTGCAAAGGGGAGAGAGAAATAGGACAGCTTGAGGGAGAAAAATTGGAGAAATGGATTTGGGGGGATTTGGGGGGATTTTGTTGATTTTGAAAGGAACCTCACTAAAGGCAGATAATAGGGAATCAATAGAAGGCTGAAAATAAAAGCTGCAGGTAAAAAAGGACTGGATAGAAGAGGGTCTTGGAGCAGTAGATATCAGATGTCAGGCCAGTTTAATTATTAGAATGTAATTTACTTTGTCCCCAATCCTATGGGGACTTGCATTTCAGGACTCCTCTCCTTTCTCTTTGGGACAGCTTGAGTGTCCTGTCCTCTTTTGGATTAAGGACTGGAAATCCAGGAGCCCCTCTGCAGTTGCCGTATTTCTTGTCACAGTTCCATTCCTACCAGCAGCTGTTAGGCCACAGCCACTGCCACAGTCAGGAGTATATAATAATTTGTCTAAACATTGGCAAGCACCTGTTGTGTCATAGCCACAGGAGTTGTGCCACATGTTTAGAAGGCTGGTATCCCCCTCAAACCCCAGGCCCCTCACCTCAACATACACCACCATATATGTACACCGCCACCACATGCCCCACCCCAGGTAGCAGTCTGGGCAACGAATCACCACTCTTGGTTCGCCCCTAGAATAGCTACTTATTCTCTGTCACCTGGAGAATAAACAGTGTTGCTAAGAGTTTGAGGTCTGTGAGTTGAACCTACCTCACCGCTACTACACTTGACTACTCCAAGTAGTAGTGAGCCACATACTGTCCAGCATCTCTGGGCCTGTCACCTCCTGCCAATGAGAGAGCACCCAGCCAGACATATAAATAGGCAGTCACCACCAGAGAATGCTCTACTGCCAAGTCTTCTGGCCACCTTGCCTAGTCTGGCCACCTGCGGGGCCTTCCTAAAATTCCAATCTGACCACATCACTCCCCTGCTTAAAGGCCATCAAGTCCCACCTCTACCCATGATCTACAAAAGAAAATCCACATTTCTCAGCACAGCTCACAGACCCTTCAAGGATCTGTTCCCAGCAGCCGCAGCAGTGCAAGGCCTCCCATACAGAATATTGTGTAGTTCCTCAGTCATTCTGTTTGGTAATTCTTGCACTTGGGAAATAATCGTTTCTTCGTAATTCTGAGACTGGTTGCCCTCTTCTACCTGCCAGGGGTTCTGGGGCTCCTTTTTTTTTTTTTTTTTTTTTTTTTTTTTAAATATGTCTTTATTGATTTCAGAGAGGAAGGGAGAGGGAGAGAGAGATGGAAACATCAGTGATAAGAGTCATTGATCAGCTGCCTCTTGCATGCCCCGCACTGGGGATCAAGGCCCCAACCAGGGGATGTTCCCTGACCGAAAATCAAACCGGGATCCCCTGGATCATAGGTTGATGCTCATCTGCTGAGCCACACCAGCCAGGCTGGGGCTCCTACTCCTGAGCATCAACATTCAGCAAGGAAAAGCACACTCTGCTGAGGATCAGAGACTGAGTAGTCCTAGCTGTGGCATCAACTTCCAGGGTGATCTTGAAGAAGCTGCTCCCCCTTTCTGGATCTTAGTCCTCCGTCTGAGAAGAGGGGATAAGATAATACCCACGATTCTCTGACTGCCATGGGAAATAATGCTGCCTTTGTGGGCACCCATCCCTACTCTGCCTCCCGCCACAAGGCTGACTTCTGACACACAGACATTCCGTAAACCCTCTAAGAGAAAAACGGAAGTTAAAAAACGGGCAGCAACAAGCCCCAGCTTGGCATTTTGGGTAACTACTCACGAGGGCTCGACTGAGGAGGAAGCAAAAAGAAAGAAACGACCAAAGAATTTTGCTCTGAACATTTTTGAAGGTGCCGTCACCTTGAGAGTTTATGGGGAGGAGGAGAGGGCAGCAGAGGGGAACGCAGAGGGGGCATGAGAGTTACACGGAGGCAGAGTTCCCAGTCCCCTAAGCGGACCCGAGCCCTCTGCCTCTCCTTCCGCGGCTCTCCCGCCCTAACAGCGAGGGCTTGGTGAGGGCTCTGACTCCCCTGAGTGTACCACGGACCTGTGTCCACTGAAGCAGGGAGAGGATGGCTGTAGCTGCCCGCTTCTCCTCCCAGGACTCCAGACATCTGCCGCAAGGCTGGGTACACCTTGGTCGGGAGCTGAGGCAGAGGTACTTCGGTTACAGCGAACAATACTCAATGAGTCACTCAAGTGGTGGGATTAGTTCTTCTCTGAGCAGTTCACCCACTGGGAAGAGATACAGATGCACCTCCTTAAACCTGCCTCCATGGCAATGAAAACCTGTGCTTTCCTCTGTTAGTTAGCCTGTACTTCAAACAGCATTTTCAGGGCTGCTCCGTGGGCCCTTAAGAGAATCTTCTCCTGCTCTGGATGGTGTGGCTCAGTTGGTTGAAGCGTTGTCCCCATACACCAAAAGGAGGCAGTTTGATTCCAGGTCAGGACGCATACCCAGGTTGGGGATCGATCCTGGGTGGGGGTGCCTATGGGAGGCAACCAATCCACGTTTCTCTCTCTCCCTCTCCCTCTCGCTCTAAAAATCAACTTTTTAAAAAAGAAATAAAAATTAAATATTAAACTCACGCTTTAAAAAACAAACACGAGCACCTTCTCCCACTGGTTCCTGCTAGGACCTTAGTGAGGTTACATGCATCCATTTCCCAGCCTGGAACCTGAGCTGCTCCAGGCAACATCTCCAGGACTGGCTAACATTTATCAAATTCATACTATGTGCCAACCACTGGCCAAACACTTTAAATGAATTAACTCACTGAATATGTAGAGCCCTATGTGGTAGATATTATTTTGATGCCTCTTTACAGATGAGAAAACAGGCACACAGCTATGAGTTGACTCGTCCAAGGTTATACAGCTAGTCAGCAGCAGAGCCAGTACTTGAACACAAGCAATGTGGCCCTCACACTGCTCTCTTAATCACTATTCTGGGCTGTCCCACTAGGCAGAGAAACTGCCCCTGGGAGGGTCTAAATGGACAGGTAGTCTGTACTTTGTTTTATTTTTGTCTTTAATAACTTTTATTGCCCAATTTTTCAAGTAAGACAGTGATATATACTTTTATGAAACATACATGAATATGTAATACATGAAAATCCACATTGCTGTTAACATCCTCTATTGTTTGTTTTATATAAGACTCCTTTAAAGTAGCATATATTTACTACTTTTTAAATAATGGAATCATACTCTGCACACTAATTTTGTATCCAATTTTCTTTTTATTAAATCGAGAATCATTTATACGCCATACAATTCATCTTTTATTTTTTAAATCCTCACCCGAGGGGTTTTTTTTCCATTGATTTTTTTTTAGAGAAAGTGGAAAGGAGGGAGGAGGGAGAGAGAGAGAGAAACATCCACAAGAAAGAGACACATCTATTGAGTTGCCTCTGTATCATTTGCATATTTTCTTCCTGGGATGGGCATCTTTTATCTTAATGATTGTAAGAATACTCTTTATATTCAGGGTATTAGCCCATTATCATGAATGTTGCAAATATTTTTGATGTACAAGAGATTTTTATTATTTTTTTTTCATACAGGCAAACCTATCGATATTTTTAATGGTTTCACCCTTCTCTTTCCCCTAACCCAAAGTCAAATACTTAAATTGTCTTCTAATTTAATTTCCCACCAGCAGTGTGTGAATGTGTCTCTTTGGCCTAGGAAGGCATCAGGAGGGATCCAGTTCACACTTTCATAGGATTAATAAAATCTTACCATTTTCGTTCTATTGATTATTTGAGTATTACACAATGAAAATGAAATCACATCTGAGCCATAATTAAGATGATCTTTGATGTCATCATTCTAAGACACCTCCCAACCAAACGTCTTTGGGGAGAAAACTCCTGCTCACCCAGAACAGGGTGACAAATGTGGGGTTTATTGTTTGTGTGGCAGATGAGGTGGGTCTCACTTGCTCAGAAGGCTGGAGACCCATTAGGGTGGGCCTTCTGGCCTCCTGCCAACACTGTGGTGCCCAGCAGGGGGCTGTCTGATCGTACCCTGAGTTAAGGCTAGTTTATACCCAAAATTTTAGCAAGGGATTTGGGTATCCAAGAAATTAAAGCTTTATTAGGGGACAATAGCCTAAGCACTCATGACCCATTTCTTAGGAAGAGACGTTTTAAAACAAGAAAAGGAAACTAGAACTTAGTCTGACAGGATATTCTAGCTAACCACAAATTTACAGAATTATAGCTTAGCTACAGAGACCTTCTCCTTTAGCAACTTTCTGCAGATCTCTCCAGCAAATACTACCTTCGATAGCTTGACTGCTCTCTGAAAAAGGTAACCAGAAACCATTACAAAGTAGATTTTGTGTCCAAGGTGACTAGGCCCCATTAGCTGGAATTTTCTCAATATTGTTTCCCACATTCTTAACCACACTAGAGGTTTTTCCTTGCCAGTTAGGCAGTTGAAAAAAATAGCACAGCATTGTGTTAATTTTCATTCCTTAGATTACTGGTGAGTAAAAAAATAACATACGTTTGTTTCTCAGTTGTTTGCATCTCTCCTTTGGTGACTTACCAATTAATATCTTTTTTACCTTTTTCTATTGGGGTATTCATATTTTTCTTATTGATTGAGGAGTGCATTATGTAGCAAATATTAATCCTTCTTTATATATACTGCATTTTTTCTTAGTTTGTCAGTTTCCTTTTAATTTCTGCTCTGCAGAATTTTCTAATGATTAAAAAGCTAAATCTATCAATCTTTAACTCTGTTCTGCCTTTAGTATCATGCTTGGGAAGTCCTTTCCTCACCTCAACATCCGCCGCCCCCCCCCAAAAAAAGTCCTCTTTTTTCTTCTAGTATTTTTTGTTTTCATTTTTTACATTTAAATCTAAGCCACCTGAAACTTATTTTGGTATCTATGATGGGAAAAGCTAACAATTTCCCCCAAGAAATTGCTGTCTAGTTGTCCCAATGATATTTATTGAATAATCCAGGAATGACAACTATGTGGCCTAAGTGTAGTCGGCTCCTCCTGGGCCCCTGGAAGACATTTCTAATCAAATGCAGAACTCCTGGCTTAGCCTAGATTAGGCCTCGCAGACCTACAACTTCAGGCGACCTGTGTGATTTGACATCTAGATGAAACTTTTGTCATTCCCTAGGCGAATCCATCATTTTCCCCATCGATGTGAGAGGCCTTTATTAGCTAATACGTTCTTTTGTAGTCTACACTTTCCTTTCTGTTCTGTCAATATGCCTGTCTCTTCTTGTGCCAGCTCTCCACCCTGTTTGGTTATTATGTCTATGTACTAAATGGTAATAACTGGTAGCACAAGCCTTATACCCTTTTCAACACTTTCTTGTCTATTTTCTCTCATTTAAACTTCTGACTAAATATGTTGCGTCGTGGTACCTCCAAAATTAATTTATTAAAATTTAAAATTCATATTAGATTTTCCAATTTAGGTACACAGTATTTCCATTTTTAAAGATCCCCTTTATGTCTCTGAATAGTTTTATTCTGATAGGGAATATACATTACTGGTTAAATTTAGTCCTAGATATTTTATATTAGTGATGGCTATTATAAGTAGAATTTTTTTCAATATAATATCTAAATTCTTATTATTGGAATGTAAGCGTCATGGGAACAAAGACCACACATCTTTTGCTCATAACTGTAACCACAGAGCTTAAGAAACAGTACCTCCAGCCCAGCCAGGTGTGTCTCTGTGGTTGAACATCGACCTAGGATCCAGGAGATCTGGGTTCGATTCCCGGTCAGGGCACATGCCCAGGTTGCAGGCTCAATCCCAGTGGGGGGCATGCAGGAGGCAGCCGATCCATGACTCTCATTATTGATGTTTCTATCTCTCTCTCCCTCTCCCTTCCTCTCTCTGAAATCAATAAAGATACATTAAAAAAAAAAAAGTACCTCCACATTTTAGGTTCTCAATAAAAGTTGTTTTATTGTTGTTGTTTTTTAATATGGTTTTAATATTGGTTTCAGAGAGAGAAAGGGAGAGGGAGAGAGAGATAATAGAAACATCAATGATTAGTCACTGATCGGCTGCCTCCTGCATGCCCCCTACTGGGGATCAAGCCTGAAACCTGGGCATGTGCCCTGACTAGGAACTAAACCAAGATCTCCTGGATCATAGGTCAGTGCTCAACTGCTGAACCACACCGGCAGGCCTCAATAAAAGTTTTTAAATGAGTAAAGGAATAAAGTCATAAAGCAATGCTATTGTCTTAGTGTGTCCTTAATTTATAACAGGCAACCTTGCTAAATTATTTGATTAGCTTTGTGTGTTTTCTTTAAATATTTTTTTAATTTACTTTTTTAGAGAGAGAAGAAAGGAGAGGGAGAGAGAGAAACATTGATCAGTTGTGTCCCATACATACCCTAACCAGGGACCGAACCCATAACCTGGCCATGTGCCCTGACCAGGAATCATAAGAGCAACCTTTCGGGTGCATGGGACAATGCTCAATCAACTGAGCCACAGATTAGCTTTGTTTTTCAAATGATTCGCTGGAATTTTCCACACCTATAATATTAATAATTATCTTTTCCAGATATATCGTTACTTTTCTCATAAAACTTATTGAATTGAATAGAGCTTTCTATTCAGATTCCTATGGTCCTTTCAGAGCAATTCTAAGTAATAGTGATGGCAGTGAGCACCTTTTCTTGTTCCTAACTTTTATGGTAATACTTCTAGTGTTTCACTATTAACTCTAATGATCAGAGGGAGAGCAAATTTGATGGGAAGAATAAAATGTTTTCCATTTTGGACATGTTCAGAGGGGTATTAGTGTGGAGATGTCCACTAGACAGCTGAACATACAAGAAATCTGGGTTAAAAACAAAGATATGGAAGTTGCCCTAGCCAGTTTGGCTTAGTGGATAGAGCATCAGCCTGCGGACTGAAGGGTCCTGGGTTCAATTCCAGCCAAGGGCATGTACCTCGGTTGCAGGCTCAATCCCTGATCCAGCCAGGGCACCATGCAGGAGGCAGCCAATCTATGTGTCTCTCTTACATCGATGTTTCCTCTCTCTTTCCCTTCCACTCTCTCTGAAAAGCAATGGAAAAACTATCAAGTGAGGATTAAAAAACAAAAAAACCTCACAAAGATATGGGAGTTAACATCACATAGATAGTAAAGCCTTGGGATAAATAAATTCACATGGAGAGAAGGCCAAGGACAGAACTGGCAAACACCAATCTCAAGGCTGAGTGGAAATCAGTAAAGAGAAGAGTCACAGGAGACCAAAGGTGAGCTTCAAGGGAAAGGAAGTGATCAACACAGCCAAACAGTGAAGAGATAAAGACAGAAAATAGGCCAAGGATTTAGTATCTCGGAGGTCACCAGTGAACTTAGTGTCAGCCATGTTAGTGTTGTGATGGGGCTAAAGTCACTTAGAGTGTGGGTTGAGAAGAGGCAAGAAAGTACAGACTGCCATCAGGACTCCTTCAAAAAGTTTAGCAGGGCCCTAGCCAGTTTGGCTCAGTGGTTAGAGCATCGGCCCGAGGACTGAAGGGTCCCGGGTTCAATTCTGGCCAAGGGCACATACCTGGGTTGCAAGTTCAATCCCTGGCCCCCGATCAGGGTGTGTGCAGGAGGCAACCAATCAATGTGTCTCTCTCACATCGATGTTTCTCTCTCTCCCTTCCACTTTCTCTAAAAAAGCAATGGAAAAAATATCCTAGGGTATTAAAAAAAAAAAAAAAAGTTAGCAAGGAAGAGAAGCCAAGAGAGAAAGTAATAAATTGAAAGGGGGGCAGTGGTGGAGGGAATTAATAAGGGGAAATGGGGACATCTGTAATACTTTCAACAATAAAGATAAATTTTTTTTAAAAGGGAGACAGAATCGAAGAAGGCTTTTCCAGGTGGTACAGTAGTCTTCCCTTATTCACAGGGGATACCTGAAACCCAGTGGATGCCTGAAACCGCAGATAGTACAGAACCCTATATATACTATGTTTTTTCTCTACACATACCTAGAATAAAGTTTAATTTGTAAATTAGGCAGAATAAGAGATTAATGACAATAATAAAACAGAACAATTAACATACTGTAATAAAAGTTATGTGAATATGGTCTCTCTCAAAATATCTCATTGTATTATACCCACCTTTTCACTTCCCTGAAGCACTTTACAGCTTAGCTTCTCTTTGGCATACCTGAATCGCCAGCATCACTACTCTGGTACTTGGGGCCATTACTAAGTAAAGTAAGGGTTACTTGAACATAAGCACTGTGCTAATGAGACAGTTGATCTGATAACCAAAAGGCTACTAAGTGACTGACTGGAGAATAGCATATATGCTGGACAAAGGGATGATTCACATCCTGGGTGGGATGGAGCTGGATGGCATGAGATTTCATCACACCACTCAGAACAACCCACAATGTAAAGCTTATGAATTGTTTATTTCTGGAATTTTCCATTTAATATTTTTGGATATTTGACTGCAGGTAACTAAAACCATGGAAAGCAAAACTGCGTGTAAGGGGGCACTACTGTAGTGACACCGTATGCTTATAAACTGAAAAGGAAAAGACAGTGAAACAGACTAAAAGTTTAAGAAAGAAACAGATGGATCCTGTCCAGGTAGCTCAGTTGGTTAGAGCGTCATCCCAATATACCAAGGTTGTGGGGTCAGCCCCGGTCAGGGCACATACAAGAATCAACCAAGGAATGCATAAATAGTGAAACAACAAATCAATGTTTCTCTTTCTTCCTTTTTTTTTATCTCTCCCTCTTCCTCTCTCTCTCTCTAAAATCAATCAATCAATTAATTAATTAATTAATTAAAATTTAAAAGGAGACAGAGGGAAAATATAACCCAGCTTCCTTGGTGGGGACGCTGTTAGCCTTGATGACTGCTTTCCCTGACGCAGGAAGTATGTAAGATGAGTGAGGATTGGTGCCTCAGGAGAAAATCATTTCCCACCTCTGTCCTTTCTCAACCAGACAGGCAGAGGAAGGAGTGTGGGAGCCCAGAGATCAGTGCAGGTGTGGAACCATTGCTCTTGGGCCTGCTGACTGGGGAGGAATGAAGTGCTACTGGGCAGAGACAGGGTTCCAGCCAAAAATGGAAATCACAAATCCACCTGGTCAGAGTGAAGATCTCAAGAGATTCTGATTTAATTGGTCTGGTTTTCAGCCTGGGCATCTGGAATTTTAAAACATGCCCAGTTATGCTAATGTGCAACCATGGTTGAGAATTGTTGGGGTCAAAAAGTAAATTTGCACAAACGGAGTCTGAATCTCCAACCCGAGGGGAAGGAAAAGGAGAGGCTCTGCTACTCTGGCAGAAGCAGGGAGTCCTGTGGGGACTGTGGCCATCCCCCCAAACACAGAAGGGTGACTCCCTGCCTTGCTCTGCCCTTGCCCTTCCATCAGGATCTGGGGTCCTCTCCAACCTCCTGCCTTAAGTTAAACCACAGAGAGCTTCCCTGATAGAGAGACTGGGTGACTCCTGGAATGGCAGTGGAGGGCCAAGGTTTGTGAATATGATAGTAATTATGGCAAACAATATGCTTCCCTGCTTAAGAACCAAGCCGTTGGCCTGGTTCAGTGTGTTTGTGTGTGTGTGTGTGTGTGTGTGTGTGTGTGTAAAGCTGCCAATTCAGCTAAATAACAAAAGCGGCTCTGAGACCGGAGGGAGGTTTAACAAGTGACCATGATGACTCATGCTGCTTGGCTGAAAAGGCCACAGGGCTGCCACCCCCAGTGGGGCAGGGCCTGGGTGGGAAGAGTTGCAGGTACCCTGGCTCCTGTGAACTTCCCATAATGCCCTGGGCAGGCTGCCTTTTGGGCCAACCAAATATTTTTGTAAAAATTAAGCCAGAAAATGTAACTTGCCTCTTATGGCCACAAATTTCCCGGTATAAGCAGGCAAGCTGAAGCAAAAATGAGGCTGATAGATCTTGCAAAGGCATGGAGTGTTCACACAAGGATCAGGGTTTATAATACTAGGCTAAAACTGGCCCTTTTTTTTTTTTTTTTTAAATATATCCTTATTGATTTCAGAGAGAGGAAGGGAGAGAGATAGAAACATCATGAGAGAGTCATTGATCAGCTGCTTCCTGCATGCCCCATACCGGGGATGGAGCCCGCAATCTGGGCATGTACCCTGACCAGAAATCGAACCTCAATCTCCTGGATCCTAGGTTGATGCTCAACTGCTGAGGCATGCCCAGCTGGGCAAAACTGGCCCTTTTTGGAAAAAGGGCTCAGGTTGGAACAAGAGAAGTCCTGGGCAGAGTATAAATGCCCCTGTAATTAGGGGTCAGGAGATAGGACCCACCCAGAGGAGCACATTTAATGAAAACTTACAATGGGCAGGTTTGGGGACATGAAGAAAACATTAAACCTGTGCTGTCCAACACGCACATACTTGCCACACATGGCTGCTGAGCATGTCAATGGTTGGTCTGAATTAAGACGTAAAATAAACAGCAGATTTCAAAGAAAGTACAGAAACAAAAGTGTAAAATAGCTCATTAATAATTTATGAATGACTTTTTTTAAATCCTCACTGAGGATATTTCTTCCATTGCTTTTCAGAGTAGGAGGGAGAGAGAGAGAGAAACATCGATGTGAGAGACACATCAACTGGTTGCCTCCTGCAGGAGCCTGGACCAGGACCAGGGATCAAGCCTGCAACCAAGGTATGTGCCCTTGGCCAGAATCGAACCTGGGACCCTTCAGTCCACAGGCCAGCGCTCTAACCCCTGAGTCAAACCTGCTAGGGCTATTAATACTTTTTTTACACTGACTACACGTTGAAATGATAATGTTAATATATTAATTTTACCTGTTTCATTTCACTTTTTAAAATATGATTACTATAAAATTTGAAAGGACATCCGTGGCTTCCATATTTCTGTTGGACAGTGCTGCCCTATGCCCATCAACCAATGAACTTTTATTGGACACCTACTTTGGCCGAGGAAGCATGAAGAGAAAAAGCTATAAATAATAATAATGATGGTAATAATAATAATAATAATAATAATAATAGCAGCTCCAGTTTTTACAAGATTGTCTACTTGCCAGGCACTTTGCACTGACTTAGTAACTTGCCCTAGGTAAGAAAGTGAGTTGGATTCCAGAACCCCCATTATTAACCAATTGCCAAACTGCCTCTCTGGCAGCGAAGACCTTAAGGTATAGTTGGGGTGCATCGCGATAAATGCTCTAACACAACAAAGGAGCTGTCACATGGCAGAGGATACACAAGTTAAAAAACCACCCTCAGGAACACATACACTATAAATGTTTTTTATGTCACTGAAACGCAAGCAATCTATCTGCATTCTCTTTCCCAATTTCTTTTTCAAAGATTGCAAACTTTTTTGACATGCTGGTCAGAGTAAGAGGCTCAGCACATGACCCTGGGAAAAAGTAGTGGTTCTCCAACTTGGCTGCCCAGTGTCAGGCTACCTAGGGAGCTTTGAAAAATCTGGCTGCCTGAGCCCCACCCCCAGAGATTCTGATGTAATTAGTCTGTTTGGGGCCTGGGCTTTGGGTGCCCCAGGTGGTTCTGATGTTTAGCTATGGATGAGAATCACTGGAGTAAAAAGTTAACTGGTCCATATGGAGACTGGATCCCCACACCCCAGCTTCCCCCTAACAGCTGAACACTTTGACTCAGGCTCTTTCTGAATTGGTACATTTTTAAAATACAGCTACTTTAGGGCACATTCTGTCCAATTTTATTCATTTCTCAAGTTTTATTTATTATAAATCTATACTCACATTCACACATACTAGTGGGTGAAAACAGGAGGAGATATGTGGAAAGTACACTGGACACAAAGCTAAGAGCACTTACAACAAATAATAAATGAGCCCCACAGATTTGACTGGTTGATTGAATGAATAAATGTATTTATTTATTTTAGCCCTAGAGATTTAACACACAGTATAGTGAATACAGACAATATTGGATTATAATCATCAAACTTACTAAGAGAGTAGAACTTAATAATTCCAACCACTAAAAAAAAAGGATAATTATTTATCATGATAGAGGTGCTAATTATCACTGTAATGGCAATCATATTACAATATATATGTAGCAAATTAACATGCTGTACATCTTAAGTTTACACATTATATGTCAAATATAATTCAATTTTAAAAAATAAGCCAAGAGCACTTGTCTGCCACTTCTGAGAGACCATTTTCCCCATCTGTAAAATGGGTGGGCTGGCCCAGATAGGCCTAAGGCAGCTTCCAGTATAGGCATTTCAGGATTGTAGATCAGCGATTTTCAACTGGCGTGCTGCAAGAATTTTTAAAACATGCAATACCTGACTATTTAGTCAGGGATACTGACCTCTTTCCCTTAGATTGTCAAATAAATGACAACAGCCAACATAATATCTGTCCAGCGCGAATGAATAAAATTATACTTTTTTTGTCAGGTCAGCAAAAAATATATATTTTTTTGGTGTGCTGCAGAATTTTAGTAATTAGTTTATGTGTGCCATGGGATGAAAAAGTTGAAAATCGCTGTTCTAGACTGAGGTCACTCTGCCCTAGGTTTTGTGTCTGATCACACAGCCAGAGAATCCCTTGCTAGTGATTTAATGTTACAGCCATAATGGAGACGTCTCTCATTCTCTCTCTCTCTGTTTTTGTTTTGTTTTTTTACTTCACTTTTGACACAGAAACTTCCATCTGTGCCCTATCGTGCCTATCCCATCCTCCCCACCCCCACACCTCCTCATGTAAATCAGCCTGGGGAATCAGATCTTGGAAAAACTTTGATCTCTTTATCTGAAGGCACAAAGATAGCATTGCAAAGCCTGCTGCTGGTGTGGAGGTGGCATAGTTAGAAATGCTTCACATTTTTCTAACAAGTTTCATTCCTTCTATTCTCAGATAAGGGACCTTCCTCCAGCAAGGCCGTGGGGAAACTGGCAATGGAATGAGGCAGAAAGCAACACACGGTGGGAAGGAGGCTTCTTTGAAAGGAAACACCAGCAAACTCTGATATGTAAAGTTTTGAAAAATCCTTCATATCACAGTCAGAAAGCTATAGGCTTGGTTTTCTCACCGTGTGATTTTTAAAAGACGGTTCATGTTTGTCAGCCACTACGAGCAACAGGCCTCTCACTGGCTGCCCCCAGCCAGTCCTGCCATGCGCCCCTGCAGCCTACACTGGGGCCAGCGCTCACTCTGAAATGCGCATCTAACAGTGTTACTCCCTAGTGGAGGATCAGACTTCAGCTCCACTCCCACCCCACGGACTCCATTACCTGTAGAAAAACAAAATCTAAACTCTCCTCTGTGTCATTTGAAACCCTTCAAAATCTGGTCCCAGGCTACATTTTTATCTCATTTCTGTAGATCTGCACCTTTCCCCTGCTCTCCAGCCCACTGAACCCATTGCCTTACCGTCCTGTGTCTGCCTCTAGACAGCCATGAGCTCCGCCAGGGAAGACTGGCTTGGCCACTCTGGCTGCATCCATCCTCTAGCACCCACCCCAGTTCCTCAGTAAGGTTTGATGCCTGCGTGACCAACTAAATAGAAAACCATGTAAATTAAGGCCCTTGGACCAGACAATTCCTAAATTCCCTTCCAGCCAAGCCCTAACTTCTGAGAACTGTTCCCCGGGGCAGAGCTCAAAACTGCTTAGAACTTGACCCAGTTCATACTAATAGTCACTGCAGTTCCCAATCCAGAAAAATAGAGACAAGTGACCTGACAAAGGGTTTAAAAAATTTTGGCTCATTTTAGTAAGCCATAAAAATTTTAGTAAATTTTTAGTAAAGCCTACAAATTAAATTAAATGCAATTAAATATTTTAAATCATATTAAAAACAAGACCATCCTATGGTTGCACAACAATGTGAGTGTACTTCAGGCCACTGAACTGTACATTTTTAAATGGTTAATCTGGGGGGAAAAAGGTTAAGATGGTAGATTTTGTTACATGTATTTCACCACAATTTTTTTCCTGAAAAACCATTTTGAATGTGCAGTTGCTACCACCATGACTTTCTGTTCAGTGAGATTTTGAGGTAATCCAACAAAAACCCCTTTGAGTAGGAAAAGTATTAAAACTATTCTTAAAGAAGATGGAGAAAGAGAGGGTTCCTGGTTTAATAAAATGTTCAAATGTAGTGACTGATACTTAAAGTACCTTACTATCACTAATTTCCAGAAGCTTCAGCTATCTATCTTGCAGCCCAGGACTAGGAAATAAGCAAAAGCAGCCTCTGAGTGACCAAAATAAATGTCGCTTGACTAAAGAACCGATTTTATAACATAAATGATCTCCATTTCATAGTCCAGGAAAGTAAGGCTCAGAAAAGGGAACTTGCCAAAATGTATACAGCTGGCCAGTTAAAAAACCAAGATTCAAAACTACCCTAGGTATGAAGGGTTTAAAAAAAAAAAAAAAATCCATGCTCTCTTTACTTCACCATGCAGCCACTTCTTGGACACTATAATATTTTTAAATGGTTTTCTGTCTTGGCTTGGTTTTGGTTTTCTTTTTTTTTTTAGTTCTTCTAAAGCAACTTTGATGACCTGATCCAAATGGGATGTTATTGGAAGGAGACTTCGGTGGCTCAGAGCTGAAGGAAGAGCTAACAAACAGGGCCAGACTGGCAGAACCAGGCAGCTGAGGGATCTTCTCTTTAGAATGCAGTGGCTCATGTGACCAGGCTCAGAGACTCTCCGTTCAGGTTTCAAATTCTCAAGAGAGAGAATCTGGTTTGCCTGCCTGGATTAGGTGTCTACAGCCCTATCAGTCAGCTCTGCCCAGAGAAATGGAATCCTGGACCCCAGACATGGCCACTGGGCCTCAACCTGGGTGTCAGCTCTTCTCAGAGAAAGGGGGAATCCCTATGGGCCAGGCAAACCCCCAGGTGTGCCCCAGCAGGAAATTTTCGGGGGGAGGGAAGAAGGGAACAGGAGTGCCTTATTACCCCAAGAAGCCCCTGTATATATTCTGAGCTATAAATTCAGTCTAAGCTTTGCATACTGTTCCATTCATAGTTTATCATTATTTGGGGTTGCAAACTTTGGCAGCATATCTGCAATTTTAAATTCAGTGGACCCTTGAAAGTGTTAAAATTCATCTTAACTGCGCCAAGGTGACTACTCTGGAGCTTGTCTTCCAAAGGCACCCTTGGGTGTTTAGGGATTACAGGAATGTTCAGGGTAAGGAGAAATTAAGATGTACAACCTAGAAAGCTCAGACTTGCCTGAGAGGCAGGCTGTGCTCGCTCTCCAGAAACCTCTGAGTGCTGTCTTTTTTAAAAAAAAATTGCCCAGCCGGTGTGGTTCATAGGTTGAGCATTGACCTATGATCCAGGAGATTGTGGTTCCATTCCCGGTCAGGGCACAAGCCCGGGTTGTGGGCTTGACCCCCAGTGGGGGTCATGCAGGAGGCAGCTGATCAATGACTCTCTCATCATTGATGTTTCTGTCTCTCTCTTCCTCTTTTCTCAAATCAATAAAGATTTAGAAAAAATAAAAAAATAAATTGTATGCCATGACTCCACTTAGCGGTGTGTTTGGGCTCATTGCATAGAAACCTGCCCATGCACAGCCACTCCTAACAAGCAATAACCAGAGGTGCCTGGTCTAAATTCTAAAACTCATTTAAGGCTATTAGAACCATTAACTCTAACTGGAGTTCAGCTACAGACACAAATCACTAACGAAATTAAATGGCCAGTAGTTCAGCCAGCCTTGCAAAGTCAGGAGGCCTGTATGTGAATCAACAGCAACAGTCACTACCATTGCATAGTACCTTACAGCTATTTCAATTACATTTCTCTACAATCTTGAGAAAACTGCTATTGTTATAACCATTTATGGATTAGAAAAATGAGGCACAGTGGAGTTTTGACTTGGCCTGGAACAGAATATTAGGAAATCTCAGAGAGAATGAGGACTTGACTTCAGGTCTTCTGACCCATTCCTAGGCTGATATCTCTTATAAGGACTTTCTAATAGATTCATCCCTTTTTTTTCCCCTTTATCAGCCTTCTTTCAGAATATGTTACCTAATGATTCTCCGCCTTAACACAGAGGGGGTAGCTTCTCCATGCCAGTGTAAACATACGTTTAAAGAATGCATCGGGTTAGTTTCTCTGTCCAAAAAAATAGTGTCACCCTTTTCTTGGGCTCTGATTGCAAGAACAGCTGAGCTGGAGCAGATCCTGTTGACCATCTGTTGCCAAATCCCGGATTACGCAGTAGACAAGAGGAGTTTTCTAGGACTACATTAAAGTGAATATACGTAGTTCTGGTCAAGATTTCATGACCATGGAACTATAAAGAATCTTTTCTAAACCTCAGGCTTGAAATCCAAAACCAGAGATTTTGCTTTTGCCTGTTAGATGTCAATCAAAGTTTAGTCCAGCCTCGGTGCTTGTAGACAGGTCTTCAGTAATCTCTGTGGATTGATGATTGTTGGGCCTCTCCATCATCTCCTTGGAGTGGGAGTTGAGTGACAGTGGCATGGAAGTGGGTAAGATTTGGAAAGAGAGGAAATCAGCCTCTTCATGGTTCTGATTTGTGTTTTACAAACTGAGTCAAGGCCCCACTGATGGGCTAAGTCAGTTAACCAGGTTAAGACCAATACTTGTTTGTTTAATATAATAGAATAGAAAGTCGAACTGAAAATACCAGACTATATCACATGTAGTTAGTTAGGGTAAGTAATGTTTCATAAAAGATTTTAAAATATTTTTAAATAAATCTTTTTTGTGGATAGTGGTTTGCAATGTAAAATGTATTTTTTACTTAAAGTCACAGTAAAAAAACACACACAGGTTTGAAAGTCACTGACTAGGTGGATTGAGAGCTGGAAAATCTAGGTTTATAATCCTCTCCACTTAATACTAGATCTCAGCTGTCAGGGAATACTGTGGGCATTATTTAAGACTTGTCACCTAGCCTGGCCAGTGTTCTCAGTGGTTGAGCATGCACCAATGCGCCAGTTCGATTCCTGGTCAGGGCACATACCTACGTTGTAGGTTCGATCTCTGGTTGGGGCGCACACAGGAGGCAACTCACACCAGTGTTTCTCTCTCTCCCCCTTCTCCCCCCTTCCCCTCTCTCTCAAATCAATAAAAACATATCCTTGGGTGAGGATTAAAAAAATATATAAATAATAAAAAAAATAAAATTTGTCACCTAGGAGTATGAAACCAAAACCAAAAGCAGCAAAGAAAAAGACTTAGAAGTTTGACTTCATAAATATTTCTAAATTTTCTGTTAAAAAGTGTAAAACAGAATTTGATTATAAATCAAAAGAATAAAAGGTATAATATCCCAATAGAAGAAAAAAGAGCAGAGGTAAATCATTTAGAAAACAGGGAAAGAGGTGAAAAGGTGTCCAACTTCACCCATAATTCAATTAAAACAAGATTCTTTTTTAAATTCCCAATATTTTTTAAATTCCCAGTTTTGTCAAGGATGTAAGAATATAAAAAGCATCATATACAGCTGGTGGGACTATAATTGGATAAACTGAAGGAAAAATGGGCACTACATGCCCGAAGCTTGGAAAGTTGTGTACCCTTTGACTCAGTAATTCCTCTTCAAATAATTTATCTGAAGGAAGTAATCATGGGTGTGCTCAAGGTTGCCTACAATAGTAAAAACTTGGAAAACTCCCTAGTTGTCCAACAATAGAAATGTTATGATCTCCTTTGTGTAAAAAGTTAAAAATAAATAAATAAATAAGCAGAGTTCCTTAGCAAAGCCGGTCCTGGGCCTAGAGTTTGGGCTATTTATGGGACTGGATGCCTGGTGACTCCTCCGGAAACTCATTTTCCTGAGCTGACCGGTGAAGACAGGAGGATGGAAGAGTTTGGGGAATGCAGGTTTGGGAGCTAGGAAAGGCAGACAGTGGAACTGATGAGTATCTGGGGAGAGAGAGGTTTGAGACAAAAGCAGAAAAAGTTGTTTTCATGAGAAACTTTGTGAAACTTTAAGTTGGGACCTGGGATTAACAAAAAAAATATAGGTGCAGTGGCCAAAAAGTCCTGGTGAAAAGTAAAGAAGATAAGATCAGTACAGGAAGTGTAGGAGATGGGGGTCTTTGCAGATTTATTTAGGGTGATCAGAGAAGGCTCTTCTGATAAATTGGCATTTGTGAGAGACCTGAAGGAAAGGTGAGAACTGCCAAAGGAATCTAGGCAGAGAACAGCAAGTACAAAGGCCCTGAGGTAGCAACATTTTTGTTGTATTTGAGAAACAGAAAACATGCAGTGTGGCTGGAGTATAGAGAGCAAAGGAGGTAGTGTGAGAAGACAAGGTCAGTGAAGTAGCCACATCAGATCCTGTAGGACATTGCAGCCGTTCTAAGGATTTGCCTTTTACTCTGAGTGCAATGCACAACCACGGGGAGGTTTTGAATAGAGAAGGGACCTGACTTATGCTTTTAAAAGATCACTGTGGAGAATGCAATGTAGAGAACAGGCTTGGGGGACAGGTGGGAGCTGAAGATAGAAACTGGAAACTAGTCAGGAGGCTATATCAATAATCCAGGCAGAAGGCAGTGACTTGGACCAGGATGACAGAACAGGAAGTGGTAAGAAGTGTTCAGATCCTGGATATATTTTGAAGGTAAACTGGCAGGGTTTGCTCATGGATTAGGTGAGACATGTGGGTTTTTGTGGGTGTTTGTGTGAGTCTGTCTGTGTGGACATTGGGACCCCACCTCATCCCAAGTGAATCAGACTGTACAGATAGTTGATGATATTTCTTAAAAGTGCCCCAGGAGATTCTAATGTGCAACCAGGGTTGGAAATCACTGCTCTAGATTGGTAATGTTATAGGAGACTTTTATTCTTTTTTGTATCGTTATTTTCCACATTTTCTACAATAAAAGTTGCAATAAGGGGGAAAGGATACATCATCATCATCATCATCATTATTATTATTATTATTATTTTAATCCTCACCCGAGGATATTTTTTCCATTGCTATTCAGAGAAAGTGGAAGGGAAAGAGAAGAGAGAGAGAGAGAAACATCGATATGAGAGAGACACATTGATTGGCTGCATCCCACATGCACCCTGACTGGGGCCAGGGATCAAGCCTGCAACCCAGGTATGTGCTCTTGGCTGGAATTAAACCTAGGACCCTTCAGTACACAGGCTGACACTCTAACCACTGAGCAAAACTGGTTAGAGTAGGAAAGGATACTTTAAACAAAACATCCCCCCCCCATGAGTACAAAATGTGGGTAAGATAATAACCATACAGCTTTATTTTAATGGTCATATCTCCACTTGCCAAATTCCGACCATCCTTCCATGACCAGCATAAATGTCACCTTCTCTCTGGAGTCCATTGAGCTTCCCCAACCATCTGTGATTGCTCATTTGCCCACTCCTGTAGCCCACGGTCCCTCTTTTTGGAGCTTAGTTCTCCAGTGTTTGTACTTGGAGTCTGCTTTTCAGCTGGAGAGGGCCTTCCCTGTAAACCCACTCTGGACACTATCAAAGCAGGCCCTGAGAAGTTTTATTTGTCCACAGATAGAGGTTATATTTCTCCCAGTACAGGTGGTAGAAATAGTACAGAGAGGATCCTGGAATGTCAGGCAATGGGGACACAGAGGCAGGCCAAAGGCTGTCCCTGATCTGGGACAGGCCATGGCCTCCCCTGAGGCACTAGGCTCCTGGTTCATCTGTCCTGAATCCCTGACTCCTGGGAGGCAAGGAATGAGCTATTTGTGGAAGACTCGGGCTCTGGAATGTATCCCAAGTTCTCTGGCACTAGGTGCCCCATTTGGAGGCCTAATAGCCCTACTCAGTGGTTAGAGCATCGGCCCACGGACTGAAGGGTCTCCATTCTGGTCAAGGGTACGTATTTCAGTTGCAGGCTCATCCCTGGCCCTGGTCAGGATGCATGTGGGAGGCAACCAATTGATGTGTGTGTCTCTCTCTCCCTCCCTCCACTCTGAAAAGCAATGGAAAAAAAATATCCTTGGGGGAGGATTTAGAAAAAAGCTTCTTTCCCTCTTATACCTCTTCTCCACATACTCTATTTAGTATGCTTTTAAAACTTTTATGTTTCCCATCTCATGAAATATTCTTCAAAAATATAATTTTAATGACCATATATTATTCCCATCTACCTAATCTACTCATTTCCCCATTGTTCAAAATTTAGATTATTTCTAACTTTTACTATTATATTTAATACCACCTGGTAATTGATCTAAAAGGATTAGAATGTAGTCTCCAAATTTTGAGACTGCATTCTAGAGGAAAAGTCATTTTCCACAGTTTCCCCCACCTATTTTTAAAATTCTGCTTTGAAAAGGCAATCACACTTGCCAAGCATATGAGTAATATTTATCTATACTATTATTATCTACATCTGTGGATACCTTTAAAGTTCACAAAGCACTTTGTCATACATTATCTCATCTAATCAACACAATAGCGCCATGAAATGGGTTATTATCCCCACTTTACTTTTGGGGAAATTGAGGCTCAAAAAGGCTATGTGACATGTTCAAGGTAACACAATTGTTTAGTGTCAGAGCTGGAATGGGGGCCCAGGTCTGGGGACTTCCAAAACTATGTCCTCTTCCATGTACTGTACAAAGTACTATGCTAGAGATGATGGGGGAGAGGTGGAGAGTGGTAGAAGGACAGGTGTGGGAAACTCTGCAAGGCGGAGCAGGCAGTGCCATTAGTGAGGTAAGTGCTATGGACTGTGTCTTATAAGGATAAAGTTCCTCTCATCTGGGGACACCACAGAAGGCTTTTTGAGGAAAACCACGACTAAAAGTCAGGTGATCTGGACGTTTCCAGAGGCACAGTGAGAGAGAAATGGAAAGTGTGGCTGACTGAGGAAAGGGCCAGCACAAAGAGTGGAGATGGGGGAGGAATGGAACTGTAATTGTAGCCTCACAGAGGCTAGAGCCAGAAGGCCTTGGAGATCATCTGGTGAGGAAACCAGAGACGGTAGAGCGATTTGAGGAAGGCAGTATTAGGCAAGGAAAGGACAGGTCTGGATTCTACCCTGGCCTCTGGTCACCCAGACCACTGCTCCTTCCATACAATAAACTTTATCAATCTCCCAAAGCTAAAGGACCATTTCCTTGGAAGAGTATTTGCTGTGGAGTACTGGATCAATAACCAGTGGCAACCTGAGGGATTAACGCCAGATCTTGTGAGGTAATAGCTGGGAGTCTACAGGAGTGGCTTGGCAAGACGACAAATGAGACCCAAAGAAGGTGGAGTCAGAGGAACAAAGAGGAAGAATTGGAGAAATAAATATTGCAAAAGGGGCAACTGTCAGCACCTGATCAGATATGGGAGGCGGCCTCGAGGAAGGGACTAGGTAGGAGTTTTCAGCCCCTGAGAGAAAGTGGCTTCAGTGTGTGAGAAGAGCAGAGGGGAAGTTGGTGAGGAGCCAGATAGAGCAGGTAGACTTCCAAGAAGTTATGCGACATTGCAGAGCAGTGTGCACCTTTTGCTCTTGTTTGTGAAATAGATATACACTGCTATAAATTCTTCTGGAAAAATACACAAGAAAGTGGTATCGGTCGTGGCCTTGGGGAAGGGGAATGGGTAATTAGCAGACAAGGTTCTGCTCTCTCTTTTATGTTATATTTTTGGATTATGAGCCATGGACATATCATACCCAACAGCAAAATAATTCGAAGATGTTTTTCAAGTTGTGTAGTAAATGGAAGGAGAGCAATAGGATGAGAGAAAGAGACTGCATATTATTTTTTCCTTTGGATGGGGAGAGTTGAGCACCTTTAGAAGATGAAAATGAAAACGTGCGGGGAGGGGTTAGGTGAAAGAGGGCCGGGGAGCGGGAGGAGAGCTCTGAGGCCCAGAGGAAGTTAGTCTTGCCTGGGAGGAGAGGAGGCCTGCATTGCGCAGCAGCGGGGTGGAAATGGTGCGGAGGAAGCGAGGGAGGCGGCGGCAGCGCCGGCGGGTTCCTTCTGGGTGGAAAGCAGGCGCTGGTCTCGCGATATTTACACCGGTCGGGCCGGCAAAACGCTCGTGGGCCTGAGGAGAACGAGTTCAGACCTCCCTGGTGGAAACAGGAATCGCTCTGGTTTTGGGGGACAGTATATTCATGGCAGCGCCGTTCATGGTGGCAAAACACAAGAAACAAAGGAAAGGGCATAATCGACAGAACTTTTAAGTGCACTGAGGTGGTTTCACGCCATGGGTTAATATCCAGCCTTCTGCAGAGTGCGTCCCAGCTGGGGCTTGGCCTTTCCTCGATGTACTAGGAAAACAAGATGCAGGGTGGCGCGTGTTGTATGATGCCATTTGGGAAAACCAGCGGAAACCCCGCCCGCGTGCGCGTGCATGTGTGTGAGCCCGCGTGGGCGTGGGGAGCGCTACGGAAGTGTATACTTCAGCTGGTTAGAACGGGGATAGTGGGGGACGGAAGAGAAAAAAGGAGAACATCCTCAGTAATTACAGAGTAAAAGGAGCAAGTGCAAAACAAAACACTCGAACCCCGAGGACCTCCAGGCTCGGCAACAAAGGCCCGATAACGACCCTGAGAGGAGGATCCCGACGCCTGCAGGTGGGGCGGCCCCGCAGCCACCCCGCGACCGGTTCTTTCCAGCTCGTGGGCGTCGGCGCGGGCGCGAGCGGCGGAGCGCAGCCGGCTCGGGTTTCTCCGAGCCCTTTGTTGGAGGCGGAGGCGAGATGGGGGAGGGCAGCTGTGCCGCCCGCGCTCCAGGGGGCAGGCGCGGGGCTCTGCGCGCCGAGGCTCGGGCGGGAGCGAGCGGGCGGAGTGGCGCGGCGGGGATCCTCGGCCCGCCACCGTCCCCGACCCAGTTGGCCCGCGTCGCCTTGGCCCAAAAAAGCCCCTACGGTCGGGCCGGGAGTGCTGGGGCCAAGCAAGCACCTCCAGCGGTGGGCCCATTGCCCTCCTCTGTCTCTGATGCCAAATGGCCCACTCCCCAGGTTTCTTCTCCAAGCATACATTGCTCTCTGCCCCTCCCGCTTTTCCTTTTTATTATCCCTCCCCTCAGCCCTGCCAACCTGTGAACTACTTTCTGTGCCTACGAATTTACCCATTCTAGTTACCTCCTATAAGTGGAATTATAATATTTGGCCTTTTGTGTCAGGCTTATTTTGCTTGGCATAATGTCTTCAAGGTTCATCCATGTTGTGATATGTCTGAGAACTTCACTCCTTTTTATAAAATTGTAGACTGTCCATAACAAAATGTACTATTTTAAATGTACAGTTAAGTGGCATTAAGTACATTCACATGGTTGTGCAACCATGGCCACTATCCATCTCCAGAACTTTTCCATCAATCCAAACTTAAACTTTGTACCCATTAAATAACCTCCCTTCAACCCCTGGCAACCAACCACCGGCTCAGTGAATTTCGGGGCATCACTTTTCTGTGTTATCTGCAGTGGCCGTGTTCCCACATTGAGGGATTGAGGGGGACAAGCACTGGAGACTATCCAGATGGGGTTATGGCAAGGATGACAAACCTGCTCACATATGAGAAAGAGTGGAGGGGACTGAGAATGTTCAAGAAAGTGAGGTCCTAGGATGATTTTAATTCACCTAAAAAGAAAAAAGTAAAAACCCTGGAGGTTTTAGTCTAATAACAAATTTAGAAGAACCCAACAGTGTGATGTAACTGGAAAAGACTCAAAAGAGCGTGAAAACTGTCTTCACCTAAGTGAAGGGTGGCAGTGTAGGAAAGTGGTTAGATCTGTCCTGTCAATAGAAATATGTGATTCATATTTTATATTTTCTACTAACCACATTTAATAAAAATAGTAAAATATTTTACTTAGCTCAGTGTATTCAAAGTATCTTAATATGTGATTAAAAATTAATAGAGATATCTCCCATTCTTTCATATTTAGTCTTTCAAATTAGGCTGGCCACATTTCAAGGACTCAGTAGCCACCTATCCACTGTATTGTACAGCACAGAGTTGAAACCTGGGACTTGGGTGTCAGATAGGTCTGGGATCAAGACCCATATTCCATCCCTTACTAGGCTGGGTGACAGGGAAAATTACCCTCTTATCTGTTTCATCTATAAAATGGAACTCACAACAGTACCCACTCTATAGGGTAACTGTGAGGATCAGTGGTACACAAAGTGCTTAGAACATGCTCAGTAAATGCTGATTATTACTGGTAAATTAGGTGATTACTAATATGAATTACCATAAGATGATGTGGCTTGGAGACATTCCAAAGGAGCAGAGTTAAAGGACAGTGGACAAACTGGAAAAACCTGTTTGCAACACATATGACAAACAAACTATTATTTTCGATATGTAGGAAGTACTTGCAAATAAGTAAGAAAATGAGAAATATGAATGGGAAATTCAGAAAAGGAGACACACTGGAAGTGATTTTTTTATTTTTTGATTAATTTGAGAGAGACATCAATTTTTGTTGTTCCAATTATTTGAGTATTCATTGGTTGATTTTTGTATATACCCTGACGTGGCATTGAACTACAACCTTGGTGTATCAAGAATGCTCTAACCAACTAAGCCAGGGCAGAAATGTTTTTTGTGTTTTTTAAATAGTAAGCCCCATTTGAAATGAGTTCAGCTCTCCTAGGAATTAATAAAAATAAACATGTACCATTACTGAGTAATAAATTGGCAACGACCAGAATTTGGTGGCACCTAATATTGAAGGTGTGAGATCAACTCTATCTTCAAATCAAGATTTTTCTGAAGTTCCTGATAGATTATCAGGATAAACAAGCTGAGTGCTTGTTCAGGAGGAACTAGTCAGTCTTTTCTCTCCACCTTTTTCTTCTTCCAAGTGAAGCTGAACAGCCAACAAATACCTTCTAATAAGTTTGATTTTTTTAATTTCCCTTGTCACATGTGGTCATTTCACATTTGTTTTGCTAGTAGTCCCTTACCTAGGGTTGACATTTCACATGCCTTGAAATAGCCCCAAATTGTTCCAAACTTAGGCAAGGCTAACTTACATTCTTACTTAAACCACAATCCCCCCAGAATATTCTTAAGACTTCTGGCTAGCTCCTTCTGGAATGCTCTATCTGCCAGTAGGGTCAGCTACATAATTTGTGGGACTCAGTATGAAATGAAAATGTGGAGCCCCTTTTTCATAAAAGGTAAAAAGCTTTTTCCTTTCTTCTGCAGTTGCTCTCTCAACCTGTGGTGGTGCTTTTTTTTTGCTATTTGTGCACTCAGGCATGGAAATACTCTAGGGGCAGGTGCAAACCCTCTCAAGTGCCCAGGGCCGTGCCCTGGACAGCATGCATTTCCCAGTCTGGGAAAACCTGATCTAGTAGTGGAGTATAGACTAACTCAGACTCAGAATCTAAGTCCTTAGTAATTCTACAGCAGTGCCTTGAGGCAAAAGATGCCTCATGGTGCAGCCATCTCAAGGGGAGGGAGGGTTACAGGGTAACAGGAAACTGAGAGAAGAAAAAAAACAAACCATACTGTTTAGGAGATCAAAATATTATCCCTGTATGTACATCAGCGTCTGAGAGGTGGGTTTATGAGTCAGCCCCCAGAGAGCTGATCTATTCTTTATGTGTTAAATCAGGTTTTGAGGTAAGGCTGAGGGCCAGTTAGACTAGCTCTGTGGTGAGTTGATACCTTGGTGATCACTATGGGTGGCCAGTTTGTCTTGCCATGGTGGCCCCATTCTGTCTTCCTGCATGCATTTCTGGAAAGTCACGTAACCCTAGACTGTTCAGGGGCTAAATGGGAGTGATGGTGTGGTTAGTTAGGGATGAGAGGAGAGGCAGGATCTCACCCTTTGCCCCTCCTTCCTTCAAACCCTGTTTCATTGCTTCATAAAATGCCTTTCATCAGGGTCACTTCCAGGCCCCTGTCTTGGAGGGAAAACCACCAGCCTTTTGTATATTCAGAAAAGGATATTACATACGAAACTAGCACTGAAGATGCCTTCAGTTCAAGTTCAGGGACCAACCTGCCCCACTCCACATAAAGCCAGCTTTTACAAGAGGGTGTTCTCTGCCTCCCCCACTCACTGGAAGTCCAGCATTAAAAAAAAAACACAGGCCCTACCTGGTTTTTCTCAGTGGTTAGAGCGTGGGCCTGTGGACTGAAGGGTACCAGGTTTGATTCCGGCCAAGGGCACATACCTTGGTTGCAGGCTTGATTGGGGCATGTGCTGGAGGCAGCCAATTGATGTGTTTTTCTCTCCCACTTCCACTCTCTCTGGAAAAAAAAAGCAATGGAAAAAATATCCTCAGGTGAGGATTGAAAAAAAAAACAATAGATGTTACGAGTGGGACTGGTGGGCACTGAATACCAGGTCCTGAATGACAAATATTACCATGAGATCTTTTTTATTTTTGTTAATTTCATTCCATTTTTTAAAAAGATTTTATTTTGAGAGAGAGAGGAAGGGAGAGGGAGAGAGAGAGAAACATGGATCAGCCTCTTCCTTCATGCCCTTTACTGGGGATTGAGCCTAAAACCTGGGCATGTGCCCTGACCAGGAATGGAACCAGCAACCTTTTGGTGCACTGGACGACACCCAAGCAACTGAGAGCCACACCAGCCAGGGCTCCATGAGTTCTTTAAGTAACTTATTATTTTATGTGTTTGTGATATGTGGGGTCCTCTAAAGTATAGCTTCCAGAGTACGGGACTCTCTTGCTTGGGTCTAAGTATTAGCAGTAACAACCCAGTAGGCAGGGCAAAACAAAGCAGGAAAAAGAGACTTTACTACTTTTTCTTTTTTGTAGCACTGGTCTAGTTTCAAATCTAGAAGAAAAGGCAATTGATAGAAAACTTTTTATGATTAGAAAAATCATAGAATCTTATTATAAAAGCTTACATACTGGTGGGGGAAGTGTTGGCGGGGCCAGGGTAGGGGGAGGGATGGGGGGATTGAGCAAAAAATTAAAAAAAAGAGAGAACGCATGGACATGGACAACAGTGTGGTGATTGCACGGGGGCACAGAGGTGGAAGACAGCATAGAGGGAATAAATGGTGATGGGAAAAATAAAATTAAAAATGTTTGCAAACCAATAGCCTGATTATATTTAATGGAATAATTCTAGAGTTATTCCTTTAAAGTCAGGTCTAGAACAAGGAAAGAATAGGCACTACTTTAAAACATTGTTCTAGAAATTCTTGCCACTAAAGTAAGACAAGAAATAAGAGCTCTAGATATTTGAAAGATAAAAATATCATTATTTGTAGATGATATGCTACTTCACCTAAAAACACAAGAAAAATTTCTGAAAACCACTAACATAGGCAAATTCATAATTATATATATCACAGTTACAAAACAGTTACAAAATAAATGTACACAAAATGGTAGATTTTCTATATGTCAATAATATAATTTAATAATATAATAATTTTCTATATGTTAAAAAATATAATGGTAAAATATATGAGAAACATGCAGAGCCTTTATGAAGAAAACTACCAAACTTTACCTAAAGACCTAAAAGGATAACTAGAGAAACACTAAATATTATTCCAAGGTATGTTTGTGTGTGTATGTGTTTTCTCAACACCACTGAGCAATTCTCTTAAATCTTAGTAGACAATGACTGGGTGTCCTACAATTTAGCTCAATTCTGATACTTTACCTGGAGATCAATGTTTCTCTCTCACACCAATGTTTGTTTCTCTTTCTCTGTCTCTAAAAACAATTTTAAAAACGGATCCTCAGGTGAGAATAAAAAAAAATAAAAGAAATTGTGATTACTGTATAAGAATAGAGAAGCTAGTCCACAGAATAAAGTCTAAAAATCAAATCTCTTTATATATATATATATATATAAGGATTTAGAATATGATTAATACAAAATTTCAAATTGGTGGGATAAGGATAGTTTACTCAATAAAGGACGTTGGACAAGTTGCTAACTAGCCATTTGTAAAAAAATTTATATAGATTACTTACTTATGTCATACCATGTATCAAAATTAATTCTAGAGAGAATAAATATTCATGTACAAAAATATCTACCCAGAGAGAAATGTTGATAAATTGTATACCCGTAAGATGAAATACTATGAAGTCATTTAAAACAATGAGAAAATACTTTATGACATGAAGAGATGACTACAATACAGTTAGATGAAGAAAACAGGTTACAAAATAGCATGTACAGTACCATTCCATTCAGAATTTTATGTTAAATACACTTTTGGTTAGAGAAATAAATAGAAAGACACAGCTCAAAATTAGCAGTAATTTTTTTTTTTAGTGGTAAGACAATAGGCAACTTATACTTCTTTTTGCTTGTCTGAATTTTTAAAAATATTAAACATTGCTTCTTAAAAATTAGATTGTGTTTAAATTTATATAATTGCTCTATGTCAGTAGGAGCAATCAAAGTATCTTCTTTTTCAAGAATAAATTCCACTGGCCCTGGTTGGGTAGCTCAGTTGGTTAGAGCATTGTCTCCATACACCAAGGTTAAGGGTTCAATCCCTCATCCGGGCACATACAAGAATCAACCAATGAATGTATAATAAGTGGAACAACAAGTCAGTGTTGTTCTCTCCCTTCCTCTCTCTCTAAAATCAATGAACAAAAATTTTTTTAAAAAACGGATAAATTCTACCATACCCAGTTGCAAGGTATATTGTTTTCACTGAGACCTACTATCTCTCAAATTCTTTGTATATTGTATTATTTAATTTTTCATAGCAATGTTGTGGAGCAGATAATAAAAATATAAAATAGCCCTAGCCAGTGTGGCTCAGTTGGTTTTGCATCGTCCTGTGCACCGAAAGGTTGCTGGTTCAATTTCTGGTCAGGGCACCAAAAAAAGAAAAAAACACATAAAATAGTCCCTGTTTTTCTAATGAGGCAATGTAGGCCCAAAGTCAGTCATCTAGTAAGCATCAGGACTAGGTTTTGAAAGCACATCTGTCTTTAAAGTCCATACCCTAATTTGTAATACCAAAGACTGGAAATAACCTAAATGTCCCTCAGTGGGGACCAGTAAATTACAGTACATACAAACACTGTAAAACTCTGCACCTTAAAAATAAAAATGAGAATGCTCTCTATTTTGTTTTCAAGATATAGTGTTAAATGGAGAAAAACACACAAAACCAACTAACAAGGTTCAGAAGGTATGTATAACATGGTACTATTTATGTTAAAATGGAGTAAAGAAGAGTATATATTTGTTTCAGCTTGTATGTGCATAAAAACAGTATTAGAAAGATAAACCAAAACCTAGTAACAGGTTTATCTATTTGGGGTGGGGGAAATGGGTAGATGGGGCACAGGAATAGCAGGCAGACTTTTCACTATATACCTTTTAATATGTTGTTTTAGTTTTGAACGATGTAAATGAATTACCTACTTAAATACACATAAACATTTAAAAAGCAAAATAAAATAAAATAAAACTCCTTTCCACTTTTCCACACACCTGAGACATCTTTGGAGGCAGTTTGTGTCCCCATTTCAATGAGTCACATAGGGCAACAGGCCTCTGGACTCCTCAGGCGGTTCTAACAGAGGCAGCACACAGACCAGGAAGACTGCTCTGCCAGCAAGCAGCTCCAAGCCAAGCACACCCTCTTCCCTTATCCTTGACTTAGAAAAACAAAGCCAGTAGGCAAATCCACTTGTCAGCATTTCTGAAGCCAGCTGTTAACCAATCGTCTTCCTGCCCCTCTTTCTTTTCTTCCTTCTTCCAGAGAAACCTGGAAAGCTCTGCAAAACTTTGCAAAATGCCTTACTAGCTCTGGCTGCCTTCTATTTATCTTTCTCCTTAAGCCTGTGTCATCCTCTCAGGCAAGGACCGCAGTCTGACTTCCTGCCAGCTCGCCTGCTGGGTTGATCAGTCTTTAAAAAAAAAAAAAAGTGTATTTTCCTAAATCTACAAACCTCAAGTTAGAGGTAATTTTATCCAACTTCCCACCCAAAGTAGAACACCCCAGTTGTAAATTTTAGTAAATGTATTTGGATTTAAAACACAGTCCCTTGGTTTCACTTTGTCCATCCAATCAACTTGGAGTGACAGCTCTCATAAAATATCCACTCTTGCTAAGAATGCCACGTGGCAGGTCTATTTGTGTGTGAAGTCTAGCAGCACAGAGAGCCCCAGTAAATTTCCATTTAGTAATTCAGTGATTGTTAATCAACACCTACTATGTATCCATGGCCGTCTGAGGTCCTGTGGTAGGTACAGAAACAGCCAGATCCTGCTCACAATTGCTAACAACCCTGTTAGGATACCTTCAGCTCATAAATGTCTCTGGACTCATTCACTTTGTTCTTTAAATCCATCTGCAAGGTATCAACTATATCGCTGAATTGTGGACATTTTCATGATTAGCTGCATGTCAGAAATATGATTTATAGGAATGGCTTTCTCCCTTTTTTAAGGTTTGGGAAATAATTTTTATATTGCAAACATCATAGCCATGGTTCAAACTCTAGTTAATGTAATCCACATAACATTCACTAACCTTTCAGGGTGTTAATTTAGTCATAACTGTGTCATAGCTTTCAGCTTTCATTAGTTAGAGTTCCTTGGCTAATGTGCAGGAAATTTGAGATGTATGCCAGGTGTGTTCAGTGAAAGGTTTTGCACAAATCAAATGTGAATCTAAAAAAGCAAGTCTTTCTCAGTGATGATGAGCTTGGCAGGGATTCAGGTGTCTAACACCATACCACATATCTCCCCTGAGGATGCTGGGCCAGAACACGGCCATCAAGTGTTGTTAAATTTGCAGGGAACACAGACCAGAAGGCTGCATGGAAACTGCATGTCCATTCTCTATTACATGTGTATAGTGTCACTGGGAATGATACTGCAGGATTCATTCTGTACTGGCTTATTCTCAGAGGAGAACCCCAACCAGGCTGAGGATAATGAACACCACAGACTGTACGCAGCAGCAAGAAGCTATTGCACTATTGTGGCTTCCACATATCCACACAAAGCACATCAGCAGGAAGAAAGTGTTATGTTACTCAGGTTTCCTCTCAGGACATCCTGGCTTGAAACACAGTTCTGTCACTAAATAATATAAATGACAGATGGGAAACTGCCAGAGCATGTCCTTGAAAATCTCAGGAATCTGTCAGCTTGCTAAGGAGAGCTCAAAAGCTGGCATGAAAATCACCCATTTCCATTAATGATAGGTAATTTTTCTTCCAGGTGAAGAGAAACATGGGAACATGGGGGCCTGGGAGAAGGCTTCATGCACAGATTCTGAGCAGACAGGGCTTGTCTTACAAACAGCCTTGGACCAAATTTGTCACAAGGATGTGACAAACTCAGGGTACAAGCATTACTGCATAAAGTGGCTGACCCCATTTTGCTTGTGACTCTAAAGATTGCCTGTGAGTTCTCCAATGCCCAGGGGCTTTGCCAAATGGTGTGAATAGCATAGACAATTCAGTTCAGCAAAAGTGTAAGATTATACACTGAACAGTATAAGCTGTCTTCCTGGGGGAACCACAGATTGAAAAAGGATCCATTAAAACAAGGGTGTAGGCTAGGGCTCTGTCCTCCAGGCTTGTCATGTCAAGTTCAGGATAGAGAGCACTCATCCATTCATTAATTTATTCATTTATTCATTCAACAAACATTTATAGAACACCTCTGAGGTTTCAAGCACTATGCTAGGTGCTAGGATTGCAAAAGTTTCCTGTCTTTAAGAAGTTCACAGTCTAATAGTGGAGAGCCAAGAAAATCAACAGTTACAGTAAGGCATTATGACAGGTGTTTGCACACAGTGGAACTGACCTTACTGTTGTATGTCCTGCCTTGTTTCAAGCACGGTGGCACACAGAAAGTTAAGGAAGAGTAACCAGAGACTGTGATGCCTGACTTGAATACCTGAAGAATACGGAGGAATTAGCGAGGGGAAGTGTAAAAGGAAAGAATGTTCAGGCAGTGGGACCAACATGTGCAAAGGTACAGAGAAGAGAGAGAAAACATGGCTCAAGCAGAGCTTCACGTGGTTCAGTGTGGATGGGGAATAAAGGGGGAAAGATGATGGGGTGGAAGAGATAAGGGTGGATGGGGAAATTAGAACCAGGTGACCCCAAGGCTCTTATTGTCATGCTAAGGTAAGGGCTGGGTTTTGTGTCTGTTTTGCCTTCCCTGGGGACTCAGACAGTGATGGATACATATTAGTTGCTAATAAACACCTGAAAATAATGAGGAGCCACTGACAGGTTTTTAAGCAGGGGAGGTGCTGCTGGTAAGGTGATCAGGTTTGCAAAGGAGACAGGCATATTGGGGACAGACTTGAAGAGGGTGAAAATGGAGGCAGGAAAACCAGGTAGACACCTGCAGTGATCCAGGTGAGAGATGAAGATGAGCTGAACTGAGCTAGTGCCAGTGTGGGTGTAGAGAAGTGGGTGAATATAGGATCAGCACATTGTATAGGAGAGAGGGAGCTGCCATTTTTAGGTCAAAGAGTATGGTTACTTTTAGGATCTCTCATGGGCACTGCTGACCACATATAAAAAGTATTGGTTGCCCCGGCCAGGTAGCTTAGTTGGTTAGAGCATTGTCCCAATACACCAAGGTTGTGGGTTCAATCCCTGGTAAGGGTGCTTATAAGAATCAACCAATGAATGCATAAATAAGAATAAAAAATCATTTTTTCTCTCTCCTTTCCTCTCTCTAAAATCAATCAATAAATTAAAAAAAAAATTACTGGTTAACCATTAAACTGGTTCTAAATCACAGACTGAGACTATAAAGCTGGGTGAGATGTCACTTCTCAGGGCCCCATACAACTTTTCTTGCACTTATTCTCATTGCCTCTCTGTACAGAGGAAGCAAAAAGGGAAAGCCCAATTCAAAAAGGAATTCACCTGTAAGTGACCAACTTCCTTCCACACAAACAGGCTGGGTTGGTAAAAGGCTCCCATCTTTCTCTTTACAGAGTATCTGACGGACCAACAGAGATCAATTCAAGTCCTTTTTGTGCAGAAGACAAAGCCAGAACTCCAAGAGGTACAGAGACTTGCCCAAGGACAGAGCTAGATAGTATCAGAGACAGCCAAGAACACAAGTCTCCTCCTTCTATTAGGAATTCCTTTAAATTTCCCACAATCTTATCATTAACGGAGGAGCAGGAGAGGAAGGTGGGAGGTGAAGCCATGAATTTTAAGTCACTGAGCCAATTTCAGCTACAAGCCCCATCCTCATTCCCCAGCTTCAAATAGAATATAGGTGATCACTGATTCCATCTTGCAGGTCAGCGCAGACTTCTGAAGAGCTGTTATACATCTCTTAGCCTTGTCCTAATGGGTATTATCTGTTAACACTAGCATTAATGCTGTCCCACATTTGATCTTTCCCTCCTCAATCACAAACTTCTACTTCTTTCCACCATTCTGTCCTATTATGCTCATAAGTCATCAAAATGTGTTCAGAATGTCAATATTTTTGTGCCCCAATTTCATCTCTGGCACCAAGAAGAAGTATGATAAACGTAAGTTCTGAAACTCTTCGTTCAGAAAATAATGCTGTGGAAGACAAGGTGGGCAGGTTGAAATCCCTCTGTCTTCAGCACTTCACTATTTCCAGCCTCCTCATGCATCTATGAACAGGGAACCTCCTGAGGAAAACATATGGTCTCCGAAGATTCTACAGCCAGCCCCACCTATCTCAAAGCCTGCCTCCCCGCCCCCCCATCTCCAACATTCCCCAGTTCCCACCCCCTGAGCAGGAAGAGGAGCTGAGGTGCTACTTTTGCTCTTCTCTCTTCTCTGCTTAGCTCTATCACATCTCACCAGATCAACACTTACTGTCTTAGAACCATAGTGTTTATATTTAGGGGCCTAGGATATCATTCCTTTTTCCTCTATCATCACACTTGGCTTTTCTGGCTTTCAGAAGAAAATGCTCCATTCAGAGATTCTGGCTTATTTTTCCCCAGGCAATGAGTCATATTCACAGACAAATTTTATCTCCTGGGTCACAACCTGGTCAGTTCTCCAACTCACAGAAAATGACTGAAAACTGTGTGTACTTTTACCTTTATATTAACTTGCACGTAGTTCATTTAAAATTGGAGGAAAGCCTGGACAGTGTGGCTCAGCAGCTGAGCATCAACGTATGATCCAGGAGATCGAGATTCGATTCCAGGTAAGGACACATGCCGGGGTTGCAGGCTTGACCCTCAGTAGGGGGCGTGCAGGAGGCAGCCGATCAGTGACTCTCTCATCATTGATGTTTCTCTCTCTGAAATCAATAAAGACATATTGAAAAAATAAAAAATTGGAGGAAAGCCCTGGCTGGTGTGGCTTGGTTGAGCGTCATTCCATGCACCAGGGGGATCTGGGGGTTCAATTCCCGGTCAAGGGTGTGTGCCTGGGTTGGTGGTTCAGTCTTCTCCCTGGTAGGGGTGCGTGAGGGAGGCAACCAATCAATGTGTCTCTCTCACATCAATGTTTCACTTTCTCTCTCTCTGTCTCCCCTTCTCTCCCTCCCTTCCATGCTCTCTAAAAAAGCAATGGAAAAAATATCCTTGGATGAGGATTAAATAAAAAAATTAGTAAATTAAATTTTTTTTTAAGTTGGAGGAAAAACACTTTAGGCAGTGCCAGGGTTAACTTCCATCCTTCTGAGGATGGCCAAACACCTTCTGCTCAGTTACACAAACAGCTTTTTAACACAACTGATTAGACGATCTAAATTACAGCCACTTTCCAAATTACAATCCTTCCTTCCTGAGATTGCTACCAGACATATGATCAGTGTTTGGGGTGTCCTCAAACTTTTAGGCAACACATTTATAGACAATTTTTAGGTTTACTTTCATGGAGAGCTAACTATATATTACATATGGGTTTTATTGGTCTGAAGGCAAACTGATTACCGGTCACTGAGGTGCAAAGGCTGTAATGGCAAAACAGAAGACACTTCACCAATTAGGCTGTAAGTGTCCAAGGGGCCATGCCTTGCAGGTTTCAATGAGTATGTTAACATGACTTAGTTCTGGAAGGAGTGCTTTGCTGCCAAAGAGTAAGAAAAAACACACCTCACTTTCCAAGGGCCTGCGTCAACTAGGCTCACCTGCTCTCTGGATCTGAAACACAAAAGTTACCAGCCTTGCCCTGACTGGGTGGCTTGGTTGGCTGGGGCATCATCCCTTACACCAAAAGGTTTCGAGTTCCATCTCCAGTCGGGCCGGGTACAGGAGGCAGCCAATCAGTGTTTCCCTCTCTCCCTTCCTCTCTCTCTCAAAGTTGATTATTATTCTCGGGTGAGGATTGGAAAACAAACGAACAAACAAATCTACTTACCTTGTTCAAATCCAGGGAGTTTTTACCTATAAAAACCTGGGTTTTGAGGAACTACTCCAAAATACCTGGACCCTATTAGTTTGCCTTATCCCAGGAATTTATATTTTATTCTAGTCAAGTTCAAGATTTTAAAAAAAGAAAATGGAGAGGGGAGTTCTGCCTTTTGTTGCCTTTCTCTTGTCTTGCAGTTCCACATACAACTGAGCAGTGGGTATGGACTGCCATTCTCACAATGTAATACAAAGAACACAGCTGACCCTGAGGTACACTGAATCCAAATTACACAGGCACCACATTTCTGCCATTTGCACTGGTGACGGCAAATAAGCAATGGCTTGCAGAAGCAGCAGGTAAGAGGAGAGGTTGCTCCTGCCAGATGGTGCTAAAAAAAGCCCCAATCCAACACACAGAAGTCCTTCAATTAACCCATCCCTGACCAAGGCAAATTGGGGGAGGATGTTGCCCCTTCTCTGTCTTTTGGAGCTTCTTGAGCTTCAAATACTGCCCTTGATGTGTCACTTAACCAGGCTTTGCCTTGATAAAAATGTCAGGAGTCGCCAAAAGAGTGGGAATATGGAGGGGAAGCTTTCACTCACACCCTCTAGGATAGTCTTGACCATCTCATACTTTTGGGAAGGGCTCACAGGACTGGTTGTGGGAATCAAGTGAAATAACATGAGTGAAATGTCTACAACTGTCCCTGACACATCTAAGCACTTTGTAATACATTAACTTTCTTTCTACCAGGAGAGTCTTTCATTCTGTTTACTGTTATACCAACTTCATATAAGCTACTGGAGGCTAGCTTGTCCCCAGGGCTCTGGCCATCCCAAGAAAGATGACTTGGCCACAGCAATGTAATATGAGGTGCAAGATTTTGGGGAAGGGCAGCAAGAGGAAAAAGGCAACTGAAGGGTGCCCCAAGGCAGAGTGTGCCGTAGACCAGGCTCCCAGCAGGAAATTCTGTGATTGCTCAGTAAGTTTCACAGGTGCTAGGGCCCAGAGAAAATTCCAGTAGGCCCAGGTTCAACTCATCAGGTAATGGCTGAGCCTTTTGCAATCTTTTCTTTCAAAGCCACTGAACAGGTTGTGGAGCTAATACTAACAAAGGGAAACATCTATTAAAAACCAGAAACCACACAAAGTCTTTTGTTTTAAGGACTTCCCAGGGATTAATGCCACTGCAAACTGGCTCTAAGGACCTAGTAGGAAAAAAATGTTAAAGCTATTTTTATGTTTTTACGGACCACCTACAACGTGCTAAGCACAGACTCGTAAGTCCGTGAAGTGAATGGTACTATTTGTATTTTAAGAGAAAACCGAAGCTCAGAAATACTGAATGAGTCACTCAGGCAAACAGTAAGCGGTGGGCCAAGAGTCAAACCCAGGTCTCCTCCTAGAGCCCACGTGCTTTCTCTTTCTCCACCAGGCCAGAAGAGCCTGGGTGAGGGCCGCCCAGCACTAGGGCGGCGGGCGGGGGGAGACCTACGTGCGCCGCGCCGGGGCGGGGCCTGAGCCGGGGAGGGTAGCGACTCCGCCCGCAGAGCCGCGAGGTTCGGAGTTTGGGGTGCGCTGCGCTGCGCGGGCCCAACGTGCCCCGAGTCCGCTCCGCTGCCCAAATGGGTCCGCGGGTTAGATTCCAGGATTGGTCCGGTCGCCGAGGGCGCCACAAGTCGGTGCCCGGCCTAAAAGCGGGTCTAAAGGCACGCCTGGGGGCGACCCGGCCGGCAAACGACCTCGGGAGAGCCTCGCGCATGGCCGCCGGCACCCCTCCCCGCCGAGACCCGCCTCGTCAGCACCTTTCCCGCAGCTGGGTCCAGGCTCGGCCCCACAGTCACGAGGCGGGTGCTGGAGCGGGCGCGGCCGGGTCAGTCCTGGCGGGGTCCTGCGCTCCACACCACCCCACCCCTCCCCTCCCTGGAGCGTGCGCCACGTACGCGGCCCCTCCCCGCGAGCCGCGCGGGGAACCCCAGTGTCGTCACCACCCTCTAGCACTCGCCTTCCCGCGCTCTCCAGAAAAGACGCGAAGGTGGTTACGTGTCCTGGGGAACCAGTGCGGCTGCGCTGGAGGCCGAGGCAACGGAACGTTTTGCGGCGCCGCCTGGTGGAAGAAGAGCGGTCTTACCGGCCGGAAGCGGCGGCGGCGGCGCCGGCGAGAGAACGTGACTGACGTCATCTCGCGGAGGCGAGGGGAGACAGCCGCGTGACCAGTTCCCTCCCGCGGCGCTCCGCGTCTTTCTCTTCCTCCTTTCAGTGGAGTGCGGAAGCTTGATTTCTATGCCCCTTCCTTTGTGGCTGTAACCTTGCCTTTTCCCAAACATCAAATTGTGTTCATTATACAAAATTTGGGGAAATGTAGAAAATGAATACCAGCCAGCACCGCTCCCTTTCATGTTCACTTACAGCCTTTTTTTTTACGTTAAAATTGTGATCTTGTTGTGTAAGTGGCATTAGGTTCAAAAATTCTCAAGGAGGGACAAAGCACCGTTAGAGCCTCGAGGCGAAGTTAGAAAAACAGGGTAGAGAGGAAGAAGTGCAAACAATTGGTGAAAGGGTAATGGCTTTTAACAGGACACACTGTTCTAGTTACATGATCCAAGTGAGAAAACGGCTTCAGAGGGTTAATAAGCAGATGGTGGAGGGTGTGTGTGTGTGTGTGTTGCGGGGGGGGGGGGGGTGAACCCAGGGCTTAAAATCTGAACCTTAAGATGGTGTGTGGGGCCCGGCGGGTGGCTCTGCAGTTGCGATTGCTGGTCAGGGCACATGCCCGGTTGCAGGCTGGATTCCCCAGTCCGGGCCTGTAGGAGGCAGCCAATTAATGACTACTCTCTCATCACTGATGTTTCTCTCTCCCTCTCCCTTCCTCTCTCTGAAATCAATAAAGATATATTAAAAGTGTTAAAATTTATTTTTTAAAAAGATGATGTGTGGGGAGAACAGTGGAAAATGTGCTGGGGGAGAAGGTGGAAAAACTGGGAATGCATATGGTTACAATACCCACTTTCTAAGCTGTCCAACTGGAACTAGATCTGGGGAGCAAGACGAGTGCCTCCATTAGTAAGAGCAACTTTGGGGGAGCATCCCATAAAGCAACTCGCACTAACACTGCCTTGAAACACATGGCTATGTGCTACTTAGTGCCCTAGGTATATGTAAGGGCCACTATTTGCTGTCATTGACCTTTAGCACTGCCCCCCTTAGTGGCAGTGAAAGGTGCAAGTCACAATACCAGGTTAGGCATTCTTACTACTCAAAGTGCAGTCTAGTTCAGCAGCAGCTCTGCAGTGCAGCACTTTCTGCATCCAGCTTGATACAGATGGAGAGTCTTCTGAATCAGAATATGCATTCTGTCTAGATCCTGGGTGATTCCTATGCACATTAAAGCACTTGTAAAAACAAGTCATTCTACTCCCTTAGTGAGGCAGGTGGGACAGTAGAAAGATGTGAAGGGAGCTTCCAGATCTGTATGATGGGAGGGCAGGCAGACAGGGAACAAGGTCTGAAAGGTTTAACAAGAATATCAAATAAGGAGTATCAGAAAATACAAGATTCAAAGGAGAAAAATCAGGAAATCAGAATCTGGGAGACAAAAAAAGAAAAAGAAAAAAGAAATAGGCTAGGGTAAGCAGGTCCATGTTGGGAAAATTCACAAAAAAATAAATACAAGGGCTGTTCTCTGCGGTTGACTTTTTTGTGTTGTCTGTGACTTATGCTTGAGAGGGTCCAGTTCACTCAAAGGACTAGAGGAAGGCAGCCTCTGCTTATTTCCTCTCCTTTAGTAGATAAGAGTGGGCCTTCCCTGAGTTCTAGTGGAGGGCAAGTTCTGGGTGCTTTCTGTTTTGTCAGTGCCTGGTTCTATGACATACACAGGTTGCAATCTGGAAGTGGCTGAGGGCTGGAGTGTGTGTGATGTGTGTGTATGCACATGTGGGCTGGAGGGAAGGGCAGGTTACTGGCAGCCCAGACATAACAGGAATCCGTGAAAGATGGGGTGGACTTATGTGACTGGGAATTGTTGGGCCCAGAAGGCATAGGGCTGATGACATATGGTACCTCGAGAGAGCCAGGTGGCAGGCCTACAGACCTTCGCTTAGGTGGGTAGTTCTTGGAGTCAGATTTTCTGGAGGTCTCCTAGTGGTCTATCACTCCTCTAAATACTACCAAGCTGTTGAAATGACAGCAGTTCTGATAAGACACAGGAACATGATAGGTTAGAACCAAAATGTTCTGGGTGGAGGAGCAGCAAGTTCTCATAATGCCCACAATGTTAGGCGCCTAGCTATGTTGCCTAGAGGAGCAGTGAAGGCATCATCCTTCTCAGACCCCTTAATACACTCAATCTGAGGATGATAAGTCTGTACAGTAGACAGGTGGCTGTGGGGACATGGGAGATTTTGAGCTGTTCACTCCAGAATATAAATGGGGGCTGCAGTGTAGAAAGGCAGCAGATGGGCAGCATGTAGAGATGGCAGATTCCAATGACTAATGAAAGAGTTGTGCAAATGGATAGTACACATGGGAGTGTATATGGGCTGGGAAGCATGTGAGTGCAGGGTTTGAAGAGCACTGTTCTGGTGGGAATACCTAGGACCACTCTGGTAGAGTGTGGGGTGAGTCTGAAATGAGGTCACTGCTGATGGTGTCCCAGAGGTGTCTGGACACTGGAAGTGGATACAGAGGTCCTACTGGTACTCCTGGTTTCTTAGAAAGGGTGTCAAGTTAGAAAAAAGGGCCAATGTAATTCTGAACCCCATTCCAGATTTTGATGGGCTGAGGTGGTCCTGGGTGAAGACCTTAGCACTTGGTGGGGGCATCTTTGGGTGGATTATTTGTCTTAGCCATGTGTTTTATGGCCCCTGTGGTTCTCCTGAGTCAGTCAAGTATTGCTAGACCCAGGCATTTGCCTGTCACTCACAGGTCTGTCTTGGTCAAAATGCTGTGATCAATGTCCTCAAAGTTATCAGGCTGAAAGATTTCTCAGAATGGGCCAGCTACCGTGTTTTCAGGCAGGACTGACTGCTCTCTGCCTCACCTAGTTTTAATTTCTCCTATTCTCCATACCCACCCACCTCTCCTCTCTTTAAAGCCTAGTGCAAGTTCTGAGTTCTCTGTGGACCTCCCTGGATTCTCCTGAAGGATTTCCTGCAATATTTAAAACACTTGGGAACTCTCCACCAAAGCTAGCCCCTCATTCATACAGGCTAGACAAGTTAATTTGCCTAGCTATCTTGCTTTTAGGGGCATAGCTCTGCACTTTACCAAAAATGCTCAGCCCCCTACACACACACACACACACACACACACACCCCACCCCCTCAAATAAGGCCAATTCCATTTCTTGGGAGTTTTTGCCCTTTGGGTCAGGGAGAATACAGCAGTAGGTTCTGCTCTAATGTGGAAGCCATACCTCCAGGCATGTCAGGAGCCAGAATCTTACCAGAAGCTCCACAAAAGCAGAGATGGATTAGATGGAGCCTGGCTAACTACACCTCAGCTCTAACTCAGTTGGTTGTCCAGCCCTCTTTTAGTGTCTATGAACTAATCAGTCATTCCTATTTCTGCCTAAACTGATGAGTTGCATTTTTGTTACTTGCAATCAAAATAAAACCAAGAGACTACTTCATATGGATTTTTCTTGTCTTCCCAAGGTCAATGAATTATAAGGAATTTATACAAAACAATGTAATAAAGTGGAAAGAATCTGCACTTTGAAGTAAAACAAAACATTATTTATAATGTTGTTTCCAGCGATACTTAACCTCAGAGAAGCTGTTCCTTTAACTTTATAAAAGAAGGGATAATACTTAAAACTCAAAGAATAATGAAGACTAAATGAGAAAAATAAGTAGGAATGCAAAAAAAAGTACCTGGCACATAGTAGGCATATAGGAAAATGTTCATTCCCTTTTCTCCTTGAAAATAGACTTCTACTTCTCTGTCTTTCATGTCTCCATTCTGTGGTCAATGAACTCAGAAGTAGGAATTGAATTTTACCAGATGTTAAACTTTTTAGAGAATAAAGAAGGAAATAAGTATCAAGTGAATAAGCAATTACAAGCATTAGTTTGACCTGTCAATACTCCCTTGACACCTGGACCTATTTTTCCTATTTCACCATCACCTAAATTCCCCCAAAAGGTTCATAATTTTAATTAATTTTTTAACCGTCACCTGAGGATATTTTTTCCATTGCTTTTCAGAGAGTGGAAGGGTAGGGGGAGAGAGAGAAACATGGATGTGAGAGACACACTGACTAGTTGCCTCCTGCACATGCCCTGTCGTCAGGGATTGAGCCTGCAACTGAGGTACGTGACCTTGGCCAGAATCGAACCTGGGACCCTTCAGTCTATAGGCTGACGCTTTAATCACTAAACCAAACCAGCTAGGGAAAAAGGTTCATAATTTTAAAATCAGGCCAACATGAGGTACAATTTGGAAAAATTAGTGACACTGTGCTTTATTTGATAATAGAACAAAAGGGCATGACTGGAACTCTGCCAGGATGGTCCTTAACATTCTTCCTAACAAGGGTGTTATTAACTTTCCAACATTGTTAGTGTAAGGTGGAGTTTTGCTAACTACTTCAAAGGTTGAAACAAACTCTAAAGGTGAATCCTTTAAAATGGAAAATGAGCTGGTTTTCTTTTTGTTCCTTTAAACACTCTAGCCAGAAATACCACCCCATCTATAATGACGACTATACACAGCACCAAAAAGGCTATTTACAAGGAGAGTTTTTCTTCAACAGAATTCACTTGGATGTGTTAAGAAATTGCATCTTAGCTAAAAGCAGTTCACTAAGGAACAGACCATCTAAGTACCTAACTAGTATTTAAAGTTGTCAAGGGGTGGGGATGTGCAAATTTAGCAGCAAAGGACTCTTGTTTTGTCTCAAGGGAAAGTGATGGTGGTCAGAGGGGCCAGTTCCAAGGGCTGGTCCAAGGGGGGCCGCTGGTCTTGGTACTCTGCCACATGCCCGTTCCGGTGGTGACCGTACTCAAACTTGATCCGCAGCTCACCAATCTTGGATTGGGGAAGGATATCTGGGATCCACTCGATGATGAAAGGGGTTGGCTCCTTTTGATCTGGGGAAGTGTTGCCTGAAGACAAAAAAAAAAAAAGAAAAGAACAAGAAAGGAACACTGATTAGTAAAATTCCAAAATGAGTCTGGACAGATCTTGCTCTGTTCAGTAATAAAAAAGGAAAGGAAAAAGAAGTTAAAAAAAGAAAACTATATGAGAAAAAAAGAACAGGGAAAAACAACAAGAACCAAGGGAAGGCAAAAGCAAATACTGCTGTATCTGTCCAAAAAAAAGTTTCAGGGAACTGTGTGGCATCCTTGTATAAAATAAGACCCAGACTTTATGAAAACAGGACCAAAAGAATCATAACGTGAGCCCAGACTGAGAGGAAAAGACAGCTAGATGAGATTAAAAGGAAGACCAGTAAGAAAAGGTTGCTTGAGCCCGGCTGAGCGTGGCTCAGCAGTTGAGTGTCAACCTAGGATCCAGGAGATCACGTTCGATTCCCAGTCAGGGCACATGCCCGGGTTGCGGGCTCAATCCCCAGTTGGGCAGGAGGCAGCCAATCAATGACTCTCTCATCATTGATGTTTCTCTCTCTCTCTCTCCTTCTCCCTTCCTCTCTCTGAAATCAATAAAGATATATTTAAAATAACAAAAAAAAGAAAAGGTAGTTTCAACCCTGGGTGGGTGACTCAGTTAGTTGGAGTGTCGTCCTGTACACCAAAAGGTTGTGGGTTTGATTTCCAGTCAGGGCACATACCTAGGTTTTGGGTTTGATTCCATTAGGATGCATACGGGAGGCGACCGATTGATGTTTTTCTCTCTCATGGATGTTTCTCTCTCTTTCAAATCAATTTTTAAAAAAAGAAAAAATAAAGGTCATTTCAAGAAAACTAAAAGAAAATAGAATTAAAATCTATGTGGTTCTAAAATGTATTACAAATCCTTAATAACCAAAAGAATGTGGTACTGGCGTATGTCTAGACAGATTAAAAGAACAACACAGAAAGATCCAAAGTGGACACAAATAGAATAGACATTTAGTATAAGGTAAAGGCAAAATTTTCATTTAGTAAAAGAAATACAAGCAGGTGTTTCTTATAAGTGGTGTGCATCAAGCAGATAACTAGAAGAAAATAAAAGGTGGCAGAATCTTATCACATACCTTACATCAAAGTAAATTAGAGGATCAAAGACTTAAACATGAAAAATTTAGTAAAGAATGCTTTTAAGAAATATAAAACACCAGCAGAATTTAATAATGTGGTAACATCTTCAAAACTATGGAGACAATTAAGCACAGAAAACATAGTCCATTTAGCAAACCAGAAAACAAAACAAGAAGACAGAAGACCAACTATATCAATTATAATGAAGAGAATAAATTATTAAAATTGGAGAAAAATCAAAACCAACTATATAATATTGATAATAGATTCAACTAAGACAAAGTGTCACAAAAAAAGTTAAAAGTAAAAGGATGGCAAACAGAAAAATGAAAAAAGAAGACTGGTGTCACTGTTGTAAAACTGGACAAAAAATTTTAGGACAAAATTTATTTTTACACTGACAAAGTATTGCCATAGACTGAATGTATACTCCCAAAATTTAAAACCTAATCCCCAATGTGATGGTATTTGGAGGTGGGACTTTTGGCAGGTGATTAGGTCATGAGGGTGGAGCCCTGAAGAATGAGTGCCCTTATAAAAGAGACCCTACAGAGAGCCTTCACCCTTTTGTCATGTTGAGGACACAGTGAAAAGATTGCCATCTATAAATCAGGAAGTCAGCCCTCACCAGACATCAAACTGGCTAATGCCTTGATCTTGGACTTCCCAGCCTCCAGAACTATCAGAAATAAATTTCTGTTGTTTATAAGCCACCCAATTTGTGACATTTTGTTATAGCAGCCTATATGGACTAAGTATACAATTTACATTGACAATGTGAAGATTAATAAAAAGAAACCTCATTTAAACTGGAGTTGGAAGAGCCTAAAGGGGGAGCTCTCAGGGCTTTACCACTCATTGTCAATTACCCCAAACAGGAAAAGACTACTTTCCATTTCTAACAGGAAGATGTGTTTCTATTCTACTACTCCAGCACGAAGAAGGATCTTAACACCTGGCAACCACTCAGGCAATGAAAGACTGTTACAGTTCAGCTAATGAAAAGACATTACATGTCGAACTCCCAGTTTTCTCCAATGGACTCTAGTTTACAACAATCCTCTTTGAACAAACCCCTTTCCTCTGTAAAAGAACAGTTCCTCCCCTTTGTTCTCTGGACTTGCACATGGTTTGCCATTAGGCTGCATGTCATGAACTACAATCCTTTGCTGTTGCCAAATAAACCCATTTTGCTGGAGAAATATCTGACTTTAAGGTCAATACGACACCTGTATCAATGTGCCAAAAACACTGTATTACAATATTTAAATACAATAAAGCAAAGACTTTTAGAAATATATCATTAAAAAAGATATATAATAGTAGCCTGGCTGGCGAGGCTCAGCCGTTGAGTAGTGACTTATGATCCAGGAGATCTCAGTTCTATTCCTGGTCAGGGAACACGCCTGGGTTGCAGGCTTGGTCCCCAGAGGTGGCATGCAGAAGGCAGCCAATCAATGACTCTCATCACTGATGTTTCTATCTCTCTCTCCCTCTCCCTTCCTTTCTCTGAAACCAGTCAAGATATATTGATAAACAAAAACATAATTGTAATAAGAAATTGTTTCATGTCCTTCAGTCTTTGGTAGATCAAAGAGACAATAAGTGAAGATGAAGACTTAAATAATAAAATTATATGACTCATTTTAAAGTTATGTAAGACTTTATATTAGATAAATAGCATCTTTGCTAACACAAATTCATATAGCAGGTTAGAGAGAAAATATTTCTAAATTCCTAAAAAAATAGAAATTAAAAAGGCAGAATATAATTAAAACAGAAATTTAAATCTTTTTTTAAATAAGTTTTTATTTTTATTTATTTTATTTTTGTTATTTGAAAGTATAATTATGAGTTTTGGGTTTTTTTTTATCTTTATTGTTGAATGTGTTACAGGTGTCCCATTCCCCCCCCCACTGGCCCCCTCCACTTTGCTCCCACCCCCTCCCATTATTGTGTGTCCATGGATTATACAGATATGCATATAACTTCTTTGGTTAATATCTTCCCACTCCCCCTTCCCTCTTCCCTCTGAGATACAACAGTCTGTTGCATGATTCAATGTCTCTGGGTCTATTTTGTCTTTCAGATTATTTTGTTCATTAGCTTCTTCTTAAAGAAGACCCTTCAACATTTCAGGTAATACTGGTTTGGTGGTGATGTATTCCTTCAGCTTTTTCTTATCTGTGAAGCTCTTTATCTGACTTTCAGTTCTAAATGATAGCTTTGCTGGGTAGAGCAATCTTGCTTATAGGTTCTTGCTTTTCATCACTTTGAATATTTCTTGCCACTCCCTTCTGGCCTGCAAAGTTTCTGTTGAGAAACTTTTTAAAATATATCTTTATTGCCCAGCAGGGCATGGCTCAGTGGTTGAGCATTGATCTAGGATCCAGGAGATACCAGTTCAATTCCTGGTCAGGGCACATGCCCAGGTTGCAGGCTCAATCCCCAGTAGGGGGCAAGCAGGAGGCAGCCGATCAGTGACTCTCTCATCATTTAATATATCTTTACTGATTTCAGAGAGAGGAAGGAAAAGGGAGAGAGAGAGAGAGAAACATCAATGATGAAAGATAGTCATTGATCGGCTGCTCCATACTGGGGATTGAGTCTGCAATCCCGGCATGTGCCTCGACTGGGAATTGAACTGTGATCTCCTAGTACACTGGCTGACACTCAACCACTGAGCCACGCTGGCTGGGCAAAACAGAAATTTAGAACAACTGGATAAACACAAAAGCCAATTCTTTGAAAAAGACCATAGAACAGACAAAATTCTGATAGAGTGTATAACTTCAGAGTTAGAACAGATTTTAAAAGTTATGTGCCTAGGTTGCAGGTTTGATCTCTGGTCGGGCATGTCTAGGAAGCAACCAATTAATGTATCTCTTTCTTTCACATCGATGTTTCTCTCTCTCTCTTTCTCCCTTCCTCCCCCTCTAAAATCAATAAAGCCTGGGAAAAAAGTGAGGAAATAAATTTCCTTAAAAAATAAACAAGTAGCCGGCCGGGCATGGCTCAGCGGTTGGGCGTCGACCTAGGATCCAGGCGATCAAGGTTCGATTCTCGGTCAGGGCACATGCCCGCGTTGTGGGCTCAATCAATGACTCTCTCATCATTGATGTTTCTATCTCTCTCTCTCTCCTTCTCCTTTCCTCTCTCTGAAATCAATAAAGATATATTTAAAAAAAAATAATAATAATAATAATAAAAATAAACAAATAGCCCTAGCCTGTTTGGCTCAGTGGTTAGAGCTTCAGCCCACGGACTGAAGGGTCCCAGGTTCGATTCTGGCCAAGGGCATGTACCTAGGCTGCAGACTCAATCCCTGGCCCCAGTCCACCTGTGAGCGGGAAGCAACCAATCGATGTTTCTTTCTCTCTCTTTCTCTTTTTCTCTCTCTCTCTCTCTCTTTCCCACTCTCTCTGAAAAAGCAATGGAAAAAATATCCTTGGGTGAGGATTAAAAAATAATAATAAAATAAATAAAGTTATGTTATAATCATCTACACTAAAAATTATTAAAATGTACACTGTTGACCATATACAAGTAGACAGCCAGATAGTTCCCAGTAAAATGAGTTTATTAGGAAATAACAAAGAATTGCAGTCAGATGGGGTACCACAGTAAGCCCAGAGAAATAAAGGAGAGGGTTGCTCTTTGAAAGACTTGAGAGGGGCTATTGTAAATGAAGAATCCATTGGAGGAAACTGAAAGTTCAAAGTATAATGACTTTTCATTGGCTGCCTTTCCAATCTCCATTGACTAAGCTGCTACTGGGCAAGGAGGAATCTATTTTTCCTCCTGCTTAGTAGTAAAGTAGTTTCACTTCCTGTCTATTGAAGATGCAAAATACCTCGTTTCCTCTTGGGGTCAGTAGTGTGCATTGAGTGACGTGCATAAGAATTCTCTCTCTAGCCTCCTGACTCCATTTTAAATGAGGTTATTATTTATTAATTTTCACAACATAATTTAAATTTGAGATCAAAAGAGATGAGCCCTGGGGAAAATATAAACTATCAAAATTGATTCCAAAAAAGATATAAACAAGCCATGAATATAAATGTAAATCAGAAAAAGCTGAAAGACTTTAGAGAACTACCTGCAAGAAAGGGTTAGGTCCAGAAAATAATGTTTTTAAACATTTATGGAATGGATATCTCCTAACTATTTAATTTTTCCCCAAACTTTCCAAAATCATTTTCTATATAACTTTTACCAAAACCCAAAAAAATATAGCCTCCAAAAAAGAAAATTATAGGCAATTATCACTATGAATAGATAATAAAAAACCCTAAATAAAACACCAGCAAAATGTCTGAAACAACTTAAAGGACTGATTAGTGTGAGATACTTTAATGAATGAATTTTATGCAGCTGTTAAAAATGTTGTATTCACAATAGTCAAAAGGTTGAAGCAACCCAGGTGTCCATCAACAGATGAATGGATAAACAAAAAGGAAAGAAATTTTGACATTTGCTACCATATGGATGTTGACAACATTATGCTAACTGAAATAAGCCAGTTACAAAAACACAAATATTGTCTGATTCTATTTACATGAGGTACCTAGAACAGTCAAATTCAAAGAGAAAAAGAGTAGAATGGTGGTTGCCAGGGGCTAGGAGGAGGCAGAGTGGGCAGTTAGTGTTTAAAGGGTATAATTACAGTTGAGAAAGATGAAAAAGTTCTGGAGATTGATGGTGGTGATGGTTGCACAACAATGTGAATGTATTTAATGTCACAGAACTTAAAAATGGTTACAGTTGTGGCTCAGTTGGTTGAGCATTGTCCCATGCACCAAAGGGTCACTGGTCCGATTCTCAGTCAGGCACATGCCTAGGTTGCGGGCTTGATCCCCAGTAGGGGGCATGCAGGAGGCAGCTGATTATATTACTCCTATAATTTTATTTTTAAAGCCCTGGCTCAAATGAAGCAAAATACCTTATCGTATGATTACCTTTTACAAGATGAGTAAACGTTCCTTCTTTTTTTAAGGTCAAGATCCAAAATCTAGGATAATGTTTGCACATAGCTGTCTTCACAGGAAGAGGCACTATTGAAACCACCAATCACTTACCAACTTTGAGAAAAGTTTTTAGTTCCAAGGGCCGCAGCACTGGTTGCTTTTCTATACGACCGTAGGTTTCTGCTATGCTCTCTACTTCCACTTTAGGGCATTTAAACAGCTCGTAAGTCCCATCCCTGTTCTGGATAAAACTTCGGGTAATTTCCAAGGGCATCTGGACATGGAGACAATACCAAGAAAGGTGAGAAAGAAAAACTTTCAAAGTAGACAAACACTTGGATGAGAATAGATCTTTAATGTATTCACTGTTCCTTATTAAGGACATTCAAATTAATTAAATCTTCCCCTTGTGTTCTCTTTTTTCTCCCCCTTGCATTTTCAACTAAATTCTGTCAACAAATCTGCCTTGCATTCCTTACACCATTCATGGCTTGGCTTTCTTTTTATCTATATAACTTTAATTTAAACCCCAGCCAAACATCTTCATGGCTACATGACCACTACTGGCACAGACCTGCTCTAAAATTGGTTTTTTCCCTTCCCCTACTTCTCTGCTAGAACATTTTCCTAAAAACTCTATTGATAGCACCTACAGCTGACCTCACCATCCTGTGTGCTTCACACCATCCTTGGGACTGAGCCAGACAGAACTTGAACTGAATTTTGTCTTTGCCACTAAACAGCAGGGTGAGCTTCTCAAAGCCTGTTTCTCATCTGCAAAATACATGAATGAGGTGATACAGGTAAATAACGCCCAACAGATAGAAGCTCAATGATTATTAACTCTTTTCCCTCACTTGACTTTGCTCTCGGTTGCTCAGTGTCTCCCTAAACATCACTTGTTCTAGGCTAGAAGGTGCCTCTGATATCTTGCATTTAAGGAAGTTCCTCAAATGTCTTTATTGCTAACATAGGCCTTTTATTCTTCTTCTGAACATAACAGCTACCAAGCAATTTATTCTTCTGAACATAACAATGTCTTGAAATTAAGCTCCTCTTAACACATCAAATCACATTATACTGAATCTTCTATAATAATCCATTATTGTAAGAAGGGAAAATCCTCAAATTTTCAGGGTCTGCTGGAAAAAAGTGTTTAAAAATATCTAATATTTCCCTTGAAAAAGAACACAAACTAAGGGTCATTTTTCTAATGAGAACTAAATTGCAGTTTGGGAAGGAGTGTTTAATTGTGCGGGGCCCACTAATTTCACAAATAGTATATCATCTCAAATTATTTATATATTTTTTAGCTGCCTGCCAGTTAATCTAGGGCTCACCATGGCTAGTAGGAGATCATGATTTAATTTATAGAAAAAATCATTCCTGTTTTCTAATCCCAAATGCAAAGAAAAAAAGACTCCAATTTAAGATACTTTTTCAAGCTCTAGGGAATACCCATTAAAATTAGAGTCAGCATTATAAAGCCATGAATATTTCTGAATAATCTCTTAATATGAAAAAAAGAATTCTCTTTGGTGTCTTGTAACTCAAGGAGCTGGTAGAAACACACTTCCCACACTTGCTTCCCTCTCTTCTCTCTGCCCTCCCACTATTGTAGAAATAAACTCTTACCTCAGGAGTATCTAAGATTTGTTTAACTTGCAGGATATTAGTGATATGCCAGGTATACTTGGAAAAGGTTCCCAGTGGCAAGGCATCTTTTCGAACAAAAGCTTCAATGTAAAAAGGGAACGAAATTAGCCTACCAAAAAATAACAATCTCTTTCAGTATTTGTTACCCAGTTTCCAGACATTTCAGTGCAGTGCCATTCTTTCCTTATAGATTCTCAGCACATTTAAAAGAGAAAATCTAGAGGCAAATATATAATAGGGTTTGATGTAAATGTAACAAATCAAGTGATAAAAATTTCTGCTATATAACATCTCTCTCTGATGCTTCTTTGAGATGCTACTTATTTCTAGTACCTTAAAAACTTGTTTCTTTGTTTGGTGAATCTACATGCACAGGATTCCATTATAAAACAGCTTCTAGCCCCGGCCGGTGTGGCACAATGGCTAAGAATGTTGGCCTGTGCACCAGAGGGTTGAGGGTTTCATTCCGGTCAAGAGCACGTGCCAGGGTTGCAGGCCCAGTACCCACCTCTGGTCAGGGCACATGTGGGAGGCAACCAATCACTGTGTCTCTCTCACATTAATGTTTCTATCTCTCTCTCCGACCCCCCCCTTCCCTCTCCCTTCCACTCTCTCTAAAAAATCAATGAAAAAAATATCCTCACTCCTCAAGTGAGGATTAAAAAAACCCCTACAAAAACAACAAAACAACAACAAACGCCCCCAGCTTCTACATCTCTTATAACTTTAGATATATCAGAGGTCAAATCATAGTCCTTAAAATAATTACACGGAGTTTAAGTCTGCTAACATGGTTGCCGCTCCATTGTCCTGCCTGCAGGATTATAAAGGGGTTCCACTGAAAGTGCAAAACTAGCTAAGGGATGGGTTAAAATTAATATATTAGGCCTAAAGTTTAAAATGAAAGAAAGAATCAACACTGCTTCAAAAGTCAGGTAGGTAAGCTGTGAAGACAAAGATTTCCATGGCCCTAAACATAGTGATTCATTCGCAGCTTGTATTATTCAAAAACAGAATTAAACCTCAAACAGCCCCATAGTCCCTATTATATCATCAAATAACAATTTGCTGAAGAAATAGCACTGATTTCTAGCTCTAGTTACTCTTGGGCTATTGCCACCAAGCAATCCTTTCTTCCTCCTTTTCTCTCCCTTATTTCCTTATACTTCCCAATAAGTATGTTGAAATGTCTAGTAGAAAGATGTTATATAAAACCAAGAAATAAGTACCAAAATAATGTAACGATAGTGTTCCAAGCCTAAGAATAACTCTAAAAATGAAATCTTCCTTTGTCAAAAATTGGAAATCACAAAAAACAAGTTTTAGTTTTTGATACATACTGTAATATGCTTCCAAGAAGCCAGCCCAAATGATTGGAGCCTGCAATGCTTTTGTTGAAATTGATTCATATCTAGAAAACATCAAACTTCTTGGTGGGCACCTTCACTGCACTTCATTGTTGTTCTTTTACCAAGTTTGTGCTTTCTGAATTGTCCCATTAACTTGCACTGGAGTAAGTACAGGGTCACACTGAAGAGTGTGATCATTATTCCAAGAGCTGACTGGCTAAGGCTTCATGAGCTCAGCATCTGGCTAAAAGTCCTACTCCTAAAAATTTCACACCATTTTTCTAAACATAATTCTCTACAGACAAGACATTTGCTGCTGTTCCTGACATAAAAAAATCCCATACCTGTGGTGGAATTAGGAAGCCGTTTTTTTGTACTTCCAATAGATATTCTCTGTTGTAGGGCATCAAAAAAGGACTGAGGAATGTGGAACACCAGTGGCTCTGGTTTGCCTTTAGGAAATAAGAAGAAACTCATTCAGTTAAAACAGACCAACTTCTTGTGCCAGAAATCTGAGAGTTCCTTAGGCAGAGGCACAGTTTCTTCAACTAAATGTGTAACGTTGAAACTATGTTCATTTGCACTCTGCAATGATTATACTTATGAAAGTATCTGGCAGCTTTGTGCAGTGAATTAATGTTATACGAATTACCTATTTTGTCATAGTATTTAAGTCATAATGTCACTTCAGAATTTAGTTCTGTAGGATTTAAAAAATGTATTTTTTAATTGATTTTTAGAGAGAGAGGAAGAGGGAGAGAGAAACATCGATTGGCTGCCTCCTGCATGCCCCTTACCAGGGATTGAGCCCACAACCTGGGCATGTGCCCTGACCTGGAATTGAACCAGCAACTTTTTGGTACACGGGACAAAGCCCAACCAACTGAGCAACATGGCCCAGGGGTGTAGGATTTTTTTTTAATGTATAATTTGGGTAGTTTTAATTGGTAAAAAATGTAATTGTGATTTAATACTGCATAGTGTTTTGGGTATTTTTATATATATAAAGGTTTTATGAGCCAAAAAACTACTTCAAAGTAAAAAAAAAACAAACTCACTTAAAGAAACTCATGTACACAACAAAGGGGAAAAAAATGTAAAGAAACTCAATGGACTTTCTTATGTGTAGAGAGAGGTGGAAGAAATGGAATTGAAGGACAGTAATGACTAAAAATACTTTATAAAAAGATTTTCTTATACAGAGGCAAAAAGAAGGTTTTCATTGACCTTTATGAGTTAAACACTGTCACCAGCCCTACTCTTTTTTTTTAAATCCTCACCTGAGGATATTTTTTTCCATTGCTTTTCAGAGAGAGTGGAAGGGAGAGAGAAAGAGACAGTGAGAGAGACACATTGACTGGTTGCTTCCCACACACATCCTAACTAGGGCCGGGTCTGAGCCTGCAAAGAGGTACGTGCCTTTGGCCGGAATCAAACCCAGGAGGACCCTTCAGTCTGCAGGACAACACTCTAACCACTGAGCCAAACTGGGTAGGGCAATCAGCCCTACTCTTGATCCCTTGAAATCATAAAAAATATAGCAGACCCTTGTTATCCACCAAGGATAGCTTTTGAATCCCCAATTTTGTAAACACCACCATGACACAGATATTTTCCTTGAAAGAGTATATGAAGTAAGATGAGAACAATGAAGCAGAGTTGAGAAGGCAAACTTGATTCACTCCTGCTTACTATCCCCAGGCACTTGCTATATTCATTCATGTCTAATCAAAGTACATACATGCTCTCCCTCAGATGATTTGGATGAAGAATGCCAAAGACCGCAAAATTAGGACACTATCCAATAAACACCAGTCTTTCTCTCTGAATGTGATCTCAGGCAGATAAAATGTTTGCAAATACTTAAAAAACCTTTTAAAGAAACTTACAAGACACTAGGTCAACAAAAGTCAACAGAGTGTTCAAAGTAGTAGTCGAAAGAGTTCTGAGTTTTTCTTAAAAAACTGTGTCCAGTGCCCTAGTCAGTTTGGCTCAGTGGTTAAGAGCATCAGCCCATGGACTGAAGCATCCCGAGTTCCATTCTGGCCAAGGGCATGTACCTTGGCTGCAGGTTTAATCCCTGGCCCAGGTTGGGGCTCATGTGGGAAGCAACCAATCGATGTGTCTCTCTCATATCGAGGTTTCTCTCTTTCTCTCTCTGCCGCTTCCAGTCTCTCTGAAAAGCAATGGAAAAAATATCCTCGGGTGAGGGTTTAAAAAACAAAAAGCAAACAAAAAAAAGCTGTGTCCAAAGAGCTACCTAGTCCCAGCAAAGGGAAAACATCCAGAACCACGTGGATAAATATGCAACTCAAAGAATGTCTCTTAAAGGAAGACTCTCAAAGACAGCTCAGATGTTTTTTTGGAACAAAGGTCAAGTGAAGGAAGATTAAAATGAAAGATCTTCTAGAATTCATAGAGAGAGACTTTATGTTCTTTCAATTGATTTTGCCCTCTTTATTGAATGCAGAATCTCAGTGACAAAACTGTCACTCCTTTTGAAGCACTAAAATAGTAATATCTAGGTAGTTTAGAGAAGTCACCAGATGAAAGACTTTTAAAATCTTTCTTCTTGAAATTAGAATATGGGCTACATATGAGATCATAACAGCTCTAAAAGAAGTGCTAGCCCAGCTGGGCATGGCTCAGTGGTTGAGCATCAACCTAGGATCCAGGAGATCGGCGTTTGATCCCGAGTCAGGGGGCGTGCAGGGGCAGCAGATCAATGACAACTCTCTCATCATTGATGTTTCTATCTCTCTCTCTCCCTCTCTTTACCTCTCTCTGAAATCAATAAAGGTATATTTAAAAATAAATAAATAAATAAATAAATAAATAAATAAATAAATAAATAAAGTGCTAATTCAGCAGAACTCAGCTGATGTGAGGCTACAGCTTAGGCTTACAAATTAATCTTGAAAAGCCCTCATAAAAGAGACAGACTCACAGTCCAGGAGATGGTGACTTGGACAAAGGTGATGGTAATGAAGATGGTGAGGGGGTGGTACAGGAATAAGATGGAAAAGGATCACAGTGTATAGTATAGCTTACATTGTCAATGTTCTATTTTCTGTTCTGGGATGTGGGTTACTAGGTATTTATTATATTATTTCAAACAATAAATAAATAAAATCTTTAAAGGAAAACATAGATTCTCTGTTTAACCTTCCTTAGTTTATTTTCTAAAAACTTCTGAAGTTTTATTTTTTTCTGAATTAATATAAACAAGCATGACCTCCATCTCAAGACCTCCATTCTTGTGCCTTTCCTCAACATAAAGTCATAACTGTTCTAATCCTTCAACACTCATCTTCTTTTACTGAGTATCTGCTATTCAGTTTGGAGTACATTTTATTTTTAAAATGATATCCAAAAACTGCAATATAATCATCAAAGAACATCAAAATGATATGAGATCTGTAAATATGCCATGAGGAATATGTGAAGACCTAAGGTGTAACACTTAGAAAAGGGAAGACCTGTCAAGCAGGGCAATGGATGTGTGTGCAGTAGCAGGGCTGTTTTTCAGAAACAGGAACAGACCTATTCCATGTGGCTAGAGTACAGAACAAGAACCAATAGGAAGTATTATAAGCAAACATGTCCACTTAGCATGAGGAAGAACTTCCTCACACCTATCACTGTCCAACAATGTTATGAACTACCTTGGAAAGCAGTGAGCTCCTCATCACTGGACAAAGCCTGGAAAACCATCTGTCAAAGATGCTTTTAAAGCAATGGGAAAGGACTGGCTGGATGGTCCACCTCTGAAATTGCTGAGGTTCCATGAGTCTATATATCATACCTAGCCTGTGTTCTCCAATATTCTGTAGCATGTCTATGTAATATTATGTAACTTTTTGTCTCACATGTTTAGATTTTCTCTAAACTTTCTGCCCTCTTGCTTCAATTTTAAGTTTGAGAGTTACAACGATCTTCTAAGGCTCTGATATATCCTTCACCAAACACCCTTCCCCCCAGGTCAAAGCTATCTACCCTAAGCTTTATTATTTGTTGTGTTTTTCCTCTTCCATTTCTAAATTCATTTTGCTGATCCTGCATTGAAATAAAGTATTACTTTCTTTCACTTAGAATTCTACTTTTTGTGGCCCAATGTACTCTGGAGTCAAGCCCACTTACTTTTCCTACCAAAACAGAGAACTCTAGCACAATTGCTTTAATTTCTCCTACTTGCAGCAAGAGCCCAGTTGTGGGACTAATACTTACCATCAAACTGATAGTGCATGGTTTGATGGATGCGTTCTGTGACACTGGCCAGCCAGTCTTGGAAAGATAAGGTCACTTGTGCCTCATCTAACAGCTGACCGCAGACTACGAAAAACAAAAAACGCTTTAGTAACTTATTTTTTCTTACAAAATAAACAGTTAATTGAAGTTTGAAAAGTTAAGGAGTTTGTACAGATAAAAGAACAAGAAGCTGAAATTCAAAGAAATTAAGTGAAATGGAAGATTCTAGGATTTTTTTTTTAAGAATCCATTTAGGAAAAAAGAAATGAAAAGCTCTGAGATACTAATAGGTTCACGATTAGTAACCACAGGAAGTCTGCAGCCTTTCAACACTAAACTGCACATTGAAGAATGGCTTTGTATAATGGCTGTTTTAGAGATCTATAAATTGGCCCTATTTCTGATTAACATTTCTCTATTCACAGAGACATTCTATTCTATTTCTTCTCCTGAAATGTCTTCACATGTCTGAAGTACATTCTCTTCTACAGAGAGATACCAATGCCATAACTACTATCCATTTGAAATTAAAATTCTCATAGGTAAATGCATACAGTGATAATTTAGATTAAAAGCTATTTTCTTTCTTCTTTGTGTCAAAGGAAGTGATGAAAATTTGTTGAAAATCTTAGACCTGATACAGTTGATCTGTTTATTTATTGCCTTCCAAAGACATTTATTCCTGGAATGTGTAAGTTCTTAATTAGTTCACTAAGATTTGGTCTTATTTTATATTTATGTATTGGTCTTCCAAATCAGAGTATGAGGGCAGGATGATGTATAGTTTTTAATCACCCAGCCATATTATATGACCAACAATATCATAGCAAGTATTCAATAAATACTACCAAAATCGAACTAAACTATTTTTCCAGAATGTATAAAAAGTTTAAGAAAAGGTTGATTCCTCAAATGTCTGAGATTAATTATTCTCGCTAGAAAAGTGATATATATAAATATATGTTATGTTCAAATTAAGTCATTCTGTCTTCATAAATTCAGAATGATAATCATGCTATTGTTTTTAGGTATGTTTTCAAACTTTACTAACTGCAGAGAACAGACTGTATTTGCCTTTGTCAACAAATATTTATCACTGAATAATTATAAAACATATTTCTTCTTTAACTTTAAATATCCATATTTTTGTAGGAAAAATCGTACAAAATACCTCTGCCAAAATATGTCAGTAATTTTTGTTCCATGTTATTTAAAGATATAATTTGTTCTTTTTGTTTGTTTGTTTTCTGTTTTGTTAATCCTCACCCGAGGATATTTTTACCATTGAGTTTTAGAGAGAGTGGAAGGGAGGAAGAATGAGAGAGAGGAAGGGAGAGAGAGAGAGAAACATTGATGTGAGAGAGACACATCAATTGGCTGCCTCCACATGCACTCTGACCAGGGTGGGGATTGAACCTGCAACCCAGGTACATGCCCTTTACCTCTGGAAATCGAACCTGCAACCATCTGGTGCAAGGGCTGGTGCTCTAACCACTGAGCAACACTGGCCAGGGCTGCAGTTTGGTTTTGAGCATAATTTGAGACCAGTGGGACAGAACAGACTTCAGCCTCAGTGCCTACTAGTGTTTATCTTAGCATTCCTTGGGGTACACCATGCAACATTTTTTTGGATTTACTGCTTTTACCTTCTTTCAGATGATTTTCCACCTTTTTAGCCTATTGTGAAGCAGGGAAACTTACTCTGCCTTTTTAATGAAGAAGCAACCACAGGTTTCTTCAGGCCACTTTTCCTTAGATTACTGCTCACTGTGTCTTGAGGCAACAGTGAACTGTTGATCTGTGCACCTAAACCATAAATCATTATAGTGTTTAATAACATGTCTGTAGAACATAAATAGATTCTGTATTAATTTCTGAAAAATCTAAAACATAAAAAGTTTTTGATAATTTCTAAATTAGCATTAGCCTTTATATATAACATTTTAAGTTTCTGAAGCTCTTTGTAGGAAACTGGGG